>NC_042625.1:30000191-31200191 GCF_901001135.1 Rhinatrema bivittatum
CTCCTGTGAATTAAAGTATCTCACATGGAAGGTATTATTCCTTTTAGCTGTCACTTCAGCTCGCAGGGTTAGTGAGTTACAGGCCTTAGTCACCTATCCGCCTTACACTAAACTCCTGCAGGACCGGGCGGTACTCCGCACTCACCCTCAATTTTTACCTAAGTAGTTTCTGAGTTTCATATTAATCAATCCATCATACTACCTATCTTTTTTCCCAGGCCCCACTCCAACTCCGGGGAACAGACTCTGCATACCCTAGACTGTAAACGGGCTCTAGCTTTTTATCTAGACCGTACAGTTTCTCACAGGAAGAGCACTCAATTATTCGTCTCTTTCCATCCTAACAAGTTAGGACAACCTGTGGGTAGCAGCTCTTTCCTCCTGGTTGGCGGACTGCATCTCTTTTTGCTATCAGCAAGCTGGCATTCCTTTTCAAGACCGTGTAAAAGCACACTCTGTGAGGGCCATGGCGACTTCGGTGGCACACCTTCGATCGTGCCGCTTCCTGACATCTGCAAAGCTGCAACCTGGAGTTCTCTCCATACTTTTGCAGCCCACTATTGTTTGGACAAAGCTGGAAGACAGGACTCCATCTTCGGCCAATCTGTCTTGCGTAACCTTTTTCCAACATGATGCACCAACACCCTTCCACCTTCCCGGTAGGGTGCGGATGCCCTACCAAATTCCACCCCAGTTGTTGTGCCTCTTGCACGTCGTTGGGTGCATTTGGTGCAAGTCGGGACATCCTCAGCTCGGTACTCACCCATTTGTGAGGACAACCATCCTGCTTGTCCTGTGAGAAAGCAAATGTTGCTTACCTGATGTAACAGGTGTTCTCACAGGACAGCAGGATGTTAGTCCTCACGAAACCCGCCCGCCACCCCGCGGTGTTGGGTTCGTTTTGTTTTTAATTTTTAGGCACTGCCTGTAGCTTTGAAAATCAGACTGGAGGGAGACCCCTGCTGGCTGCAGGGTCAGTGCCTTGCTGGGCATGCCCAGTAGGGGCCAGTCAAAGTTCTGTTTAAACTTTGACAGAAGTTTTCCGTGGTGGGCTCCATCCTCGATGTCACCCATTTGTGAGGACTAACATCCTGCTGTCCTGTGAGAACACCTGTTACATCAGGTAAGCAACATTTGCTAATCACAAGCAGATTGTGATTCATTACAGGAGGACATTGCAAGACTGGAAGATTGAGCATCCAAATGGCAGATTAAATTTACTGTGGACAAGTACAAGGTATTACATATAGGAAAAAATAACCCTTGCTGTAGATACACGATGTTAGGAGCTACCACCCAGCAAAAGATCTAGGCATCATAGTGGATAATATTTTGAAATCATCGGCTCACTGTGCTGCAGCAGTCAAAAAAGCAAACGGAATGTTAGGAATTATTAGGAAGGGAATGGTTAATAAAACGGAAAATGTCATAATGACTCTGTATCGCTCCATGGTGAGACCGCATTTTGAATACTGTGTTCAATTCTGGTTGCCGCATCTCAAAAAAGATATAGTTGTGATGGAGAAGGTACAGAGAAGGGCAACCAAAATGATAAAGGGGATGGAATAGCTCCCCTATGAGGAAAGGCTGAAGAGGTTAGGGCTGTCCAGCTTGGAGAAGACATGGCTGAGGTGGGATATGATGGAGATCTTTAAAGGCTATGAGAGGTCTTGAACAAGTGGCTATGAATCTGTTGTTTATACTTTCGGATAATAGAAGGACTAGGGGGACATTCCATGAAGTTAGCAAGTAGAACATTTAAGACTAATCGGAGAAAATTCTTTTTACTCAACGCACAATTAAGCTATGGAATTTGTTGCCAGAGGATGTGGTTAGTGCAGTTAGAGTAGCTGTGTTAAAAAAAAAAAAAAAAAAAAAAAGGTTTGGATAAGTTCTTGGAGAAAGAGGTCCATTAACTGCTATTAATCAAGTTGAGTTAGGGAAAGGCCACTGCTATTAATTGCATCAGTAGCATGGGATCTTCTTCGTGTTTGGGTACTTGCCAGGTTCTTATGGCCTGGTTTGGCCTCTGTTGGAAACAGGATGCTGGGCTTGAAGGACCCTTGGTCTTGACCCAGCATGGCTATTTCTTATGATCTTAAGAATTTACATGTGATGAGTGCTAATAGCTTTGCGCTGGTTTGGACGCGCTAATCCCCTTATTGCATGAGGAGTTTTGGACGTGCGTCCAAAATGCGCATCCAAGCGCCTGTAAAGCCGTGCGCTCGGCTGAGTGCACTATATTGCTTTGTCCTGCGTCTGTGGTCCAGGTAGGCCTCTAATCTGGGGACCTACCTGAGTTCCATGAAATTTAATTGAACCACTGGGCATCAATGATGGCTCAGACAACAAAAGAATCCAGGACTGGAATGTTCTGTGGGGAGGAAAGCTCATCCTTCCCATGTTCCTGAGTATTAGTCCCTATGGAAACAAAGTTAATCTTCACCTCTTTTGGATGACACAGCTTCCACTTCTGCTTGTCAGATTGCTTTAGTAGTGCAATCTCCTTGGAAGAAAGGGTGAAAATGAGCTGAGTTAATTAGCTTTTCTGTTGCCTAATGATTTCATGCCTGAATTTGGTTGCCTGTGCACATCTGTGCCACAATACCAGATGCTGGGTATGTAGTCCAAGATTGTTAAGGCTGCTCAGTGTTGACATCGACCGCCAGGGGTGCCATTAGGGTCATTGATGTTGTAGTGGGCGCCTGGAGCATAATAGACATTAGGAGTGCCAGTCCCGCCATCGTATGTGGTAGGCACTATACAAGGTGTCAACAGCATTGAGCACCATCAGCATGCATGCAGGGTTATGCCTTGAAATTGGGCTGCCCAAGCCAAGTGCACCAGTGCACAGGCTACTGATTGCCATTAGGGACCATCGGCAGGTAGCGCTGTCTACTACCCTCATGTGTCTAGCACTGTGAAGTGCTGTGCACCAGTGGGATCAGCGCCTCTGCACACTACAGGTACCAGCAGCATTATGCAAGTTCATGCCAGGGCATGGAGCATGCTGCGGCATGGGCTGCTGTGTGAATGCAGAACCTGTGCTGGGTGCTGTAACGTCAAGCTCATGCGCACCACCACCGACGGTATGACTGAGCACTTCTGTGTGCTATAGTGTCTGACTATGCAGCCACCAGCGACTTGCTGTATCACCAATAGAACTTCATAGGTTGGCAACTGTGTCCCACTTTCTTTTGGAGAGTGGGGGTTCCAGGATTGGGATGACCTGGTTAGAATTGCAATCTTCATCCTCTCTCTGGAATGAGAGATATGGCTACCAGCTTTCAAAAGATAACCTTAGTAGCTTTCTCTCTGTGCCTTGTTTTTCTACTTAGGGAAGGTATTGTTTGCACTCTCCCTTCTCAGGGTGGGCTTTGCCTCTGAGTGGCTGCTTTCTTCCTCAGCCACTCTCTGTATCTTGCTAGATCCAGGGAGGAACACTCCACCACTTTGCTCTACTGCGCAGCAGAGATGCCTCTTGGCATGCGGGGAGCTGTCCTGGACTCTGGTTCCTCGCAGTATTTGCATTGAATCCTCTCATGGGAATCCACGCCCTAGCATCAGATAAGGATTTCTCCCGCTGGGGGGAGTGCATTGTCTGATACCGGCTGGGCAAAGCACGTATGTTTTCACTTTGTGACCACTCCTGCCAATCACTGTCAGGTTTAGTGGTACTCTTAATAACTGAGGGGATGGTTCCATCTCCCCTGCATCCCAAATAGCAGAGCCCTATCCATGGCTGCATGCATCAAGGGACAGAAGCTACCAATTGGGGAGGGGGGGGGGATGAAAGCCCCCAGTTGCCAGGCTGTAGGTGGTGCTCAGGGACCTATTTTTCTTTTTTCAGCTGCACGCAGGTAGAAGGCGAAAAGAGGAGGGTGGCTGAAATGTCTGCTCTTTCTGTGGCCTTAAGCATTTCTACAAGGAGGATGGTGGTGGTGGTGGGAAGAAGCAGGGTATGGGGGAAGGAGCACAAATATTTCACCCCTGGGTTCTGGGGGAAGGAGCACAAATATATTCACCCCTGGGTTCTGGGTACCCTTGCTATGCCACTGGAGGGTATTTGCAAAAGATGCCCCACACCCATATTGCAGTCACTTAGGGTTGTCATCTCTTTCAGGTGTAACCCTGATAGTGGGAGCATTCGTTGGCTGATAAAGTGGTCCTTGTCCCTGCAGATGTTGTTTCCACCTTGTATACTCATGAGGTTATTCGATTCCAGAACAACAAATGTTTGGCAGTAGGTTTTGAAGCCTATGCCAGGTGGGTGAGCAGTCTTTTCTGCTGGTCAGACTCAACCTGAACTGGGACCCTCAGAGTTCCTGAGTTTGTGAAGAAGCCTGGTTTTATAACAGAGGCTGGCTATTGCAGTATTCCTTTTTTTGTCTCTCAGCGGAGAGCTCCCAGGCTTCTTCCTTAGGATGTTCTCACCCATGATTGGAATTTAGGCTTAGTATTGACTGCTATTTGACTTTTCTCATTTGACGTTGAGGTTGGAACTATGGGCTGAGCCGGCTTCGTTTGCAACTCTCTTACTGGATCAGTGGAGGGATAGGTATAATTGGGCCATCGCCCAACATTGATTTCTATAACCTAGAGGCTGTTTCTTTGTCCTGCAGCCAGCCCCAGGGTCTGCCTTCTTGTATTCTTCACATCTTCTGACTTCCGGTCAAGATATTAAAGGAGAAGCCATGGTGTGAAAGGGAGTGGTCTTAACATATAGCTTCAAGGATCCTTTCTTAGCATCTGGTCAGATGAATCCAGAACCAGTGGGTTATGCACCTCTACCAGCAGATGGAGACTGAGCAAAACTGACATCATAGTTTCTCACGGGACAAGCAGGATGGTAGACCTCACATATGGGTGACATCATCAGGATGGAGCCCAATCATGGAACACTCCTGTCAAAGTTTCTAGAACTTTGACTGGCACCTACTGGGCATGACACTAACCCTGCATCCAGCAGGGGGAACCCCTTCAGTCTCTTTTTTTTTCCACGCAGCGGGTTAAGGAGCTCTCTAGAGATTCCTGACAGGAATTTACCTCACGGAACTTATTTCCAAAATTTCAAAAAATATATGACCCCCATAGGGGCCCCCCTATCAATTCCATAGTCCGCAGTCGTAAGGTAAGGCTTTGCCCTCATTTGCGGTTGATTCCCGTCGAGTTTCCCTTCAGGGCCTACTGGCCATCGACCGCACCGTGGCTAAATTTTTGTAGAAGCCATGATGTCTGGTTTTCGTCGGTGCCCCGATTGTCCTCGGACAGTGTGCATCACTGACCCTCATAGAGTCTGTGTGTTGTGTTTGGGGTCGGACCACGAGGTCTTAACTTGCACCAAATGTGCCCAAATGACACCGAAGGTCCGTAAGAGAAGATGGAGTTTCTGTTTCAGGCAAAGCCACAGACTCCATCGAGCGCTTCGACATCGTCTGAGCCGGTGCCATCGACCTCTCGCCATCAGCGGGACACTGGTGCTCTCCACCCAGCGCCAACTACTCCGAAGGCATTGACTTCTTCCTCTTTGGCTTCGGAGAAGGACCAAGGAGAACATTGTGAAAAGTGTCAACACCGTCATCGGAAGGCTCAGTCCGCTGATCCAGGCAAGCTCTTGCCATCGGCGTCGACAGAACCACCGACAAAGAAATCCCATCCAGAAAAGGCCCCATACTCCTCTGTGACTGGGTCACTGAGGCGTTCCCCATCTTCATTGGTGCCGGGAGCCGTGACTCCACTTTCACCGGTGGACCCTCCGGCTATACCAGTGCTGTCTCCTACTTCGGAGCTGGGGTTCCACGCCCCAGGCTTCCACGAGGAATTGGATCGGATGATCCAAGAGGCCATCGGAAAGGCACTACAGGGCTTCCAGCCTCTATCGTTGCCGGCATCGGTGCCAGCCCCAGTCGCCGACCCGATTCCCACGGCGCTCGCACCACTACTTGGCCGGTTGGATGCATTGTTCGGTGCCCTTCCACTAGTGGAACCGAGGATACCGGTATGTCCAATGTCTTCCACCCTGATTCCTTTGTCATCGGACAATGAGGACACACCGAGGCCGGAACCTATGCCCGGGCCGTCTGGGATCTTGCCACCGACTCGCCCATCGATGTCACCGATACCATCGATACCACATTGCCTCAATCGGTGCCTCCATCGATGCCGTCGGTGCCTAGACCTGATCCTTCAGGCATAGTACCATTACTTCCCTCTGGAGATCCTATGGGAGCAGGTGATCAGGGTTACGATACTTGGACCGATGATTCTTCCCAGGATTCTGATGATCTACCTTCAGAGCCATCTCCCCTTGAGGAGAGAAGACGTTCTCCTCCAGAGGACCTGTCCTTTATTAATTTTATAAAATAAATGTCTGAAGCCATTCCATTCCAACTTCAGATGGAAGAGGACTCCAGACACAAGATGCTGGAAGTGCTCCAATTCATAGATGCACCCAAGCAGATCATGTCCATACCTGTTCATGAAGTACTCCTGGACTTGCTGAAGAGGAATATTTTCTTATTTTCTTTTTTCTCTTTTGTCCTTCACACCATTGAAAAATGCCAAAAGCTCGGTCACCAATATTAAATAAAAAATAAAGCACACTTTTCACAACAAAAAATTTGTTAGAGCAGAAAGTGATGTTTCGTAAAATTTGTTCAAGGAATCATCCAGGTTTTCCTCGTTATTTTTTAATCATGAACACCACCGTCCACCCTATATAGAATTTATTATTTTTTTACCAAAAATATTTTTTATGAAAATATGTTTTATATAAAATGTTGTGAAAAGGTCATCCTCAACACGAATAGGAACAGTCCACCAACTAGTTGCTTAGAAATTCAATAAATTGATAAGCAATACTTAGCTTTAGCATAGATGCTGAGACATCAATTCAGCAAAAGCGTTTTCACCCGAGGCCAAGTTTTGAATAAATTCTTCGTCAGGGGAAACTGCTTATCCACTGCTCATCTCAGCTCTCCAACATTGTTTGTCCATAATCTTCTACTTAAATTTGAAGCTTTTTTTAAAAAAAAAATGCTTGCAGCCTATATGTTCAAAAAAATGGCAGACCTAAGTTCCCATTCTCAGCATCTTCTTTTAAAAGGACTCCATCATGTGACACCCCAATGCCGTCAATGTAAACCAGCCTGCCCTTTAAACTGACCTTAAAGCAACAAAAGCCAGTCCATCTGGTCATTTAATCCTGCCGGTGCTTCTAATTTTAATTTGTAGATCCAATAACTTACCACCGAGATCTTCTTCCTCGCCGGCTGCTCAGCGCAACCAGCGCCTTGACCCATTGGGGTCCCTGAGCCAGCTACCCAACGCACTCCCGGGCTCCGAGGTCCCTTTTGTCAGCCCTCCTCCACGCGGCAGCCAAGCCCACCCCCCCCCCAACGACATCAGAGCCAGAGACCAGCGAACTCCTCAAAGGCAAGCACCGGCCCCAGGCGTCCCTTCCAGCCTCCACTTCTCTCCCCCTCACCGCCCTCCTCAACCTAGCACTTACCCCACTCTATCCCCCCTCTCCCCCACACAGTAAATCGCAACTCACCTCCACCTTCACAGCAGCAGATCCAACAACACGCTGCCTTCACCTACCTGACTACCCTGCCCCTTTTCATTTCCTCCTCCCTCCTTTCGACTTATACAATATTCTAACATACATCACTTAACTTTCTCCACTCTTCCCCTCCACCCCCTCCTGCTCTACGCTGGTCCCCCCCCCCTCCTGTTATCCACTCATCCACTTCTATTAACTTTCTCTATGCTACCCTTGTTACCTCCCCGATCTATCCCCATTCTCAATCACCACCCACGCACACAAACATTCCCCACACCACCTCTCCCCAATCTCCAAGATCTTTGAATCCCCATCATGGCGTCCCCCCTCGCTCAATTCTTGGGCCTCTCCCTGATTTCATTGATTCTCTTCAATGCCCAATCTCTGGTAAAAAAAAAAAAAAAAGCAAAAAACCCAAAAAAACACAACCTATATACTCAACGGCATTCTCTCTGACTCCAAACCTGACATCTGTGCTATCACAGAAACCTGGTTGAAACATTCTGACATTTCCCTCCTCAGCCAAATGCCTGTACACGCATACGATTTCTTCTCCATACCCAGATCCAAAAAAGAGGAGGCGGCATACTCCTCGTCGCCAAGAGAGAACTTAACTTCACATCCCAAAAGGTCAGCATCCCTCACAAATATGAAGTCGGCCTTTTCAAATCCTCTTCCCTTCAACTCTGCCTGATATACACTCCCCCAGAGCTCCTTATTTATTTATTTATTTTTAGATTTTTATATACCGGTGTTCCTATATGAAATAAAGATCACATCGGTTTACATTGAAACAGAACATGAAAATTGCCAAAAGGCATTACATAGAACAAGGTTATGAAACTTGGAACAGTGTACATAAGTTCAAAATTTAACAATAACGTTGTAACATTGATGACCAAAAGATAAAGGAGAAAAAAAAAAAAAAGACTTAAACAATTAAGTTGACAGGTCTTATTGAGCATAAAAATTATAACGTATAAGTGAGAAAGTCTCAAGTGTCCTGCAGCAAGAGATTAGATACCGAAGTAGGTAGTGGTATGGAAAATGGGGGTTTGTGAAGAAGATATGTTCTTGCTGGTTGGAGGGGAAAAAATGATGATCATGGTCCTGGAAAAGCTTGGCTAAAGAGCCAGGTTTTAAGGTTTTTTTTGAATGAAGAGTGGCAGAACTCAAGCCGAATGTCTGGTGGGAGCGCATTCCATTGAATGGGGCCTGCTGTAGATATGGCACGTTTATGATGCGAGGATTTTATTGAAGGTACATAGAGTGTGCCTTTATATGCTCCTCTGATGGGTCTAGAGGAGGAGTGAGGGCGTAGTTGGTTACATAATTGAAGAGGAGAGATATTGTGAATGGATTTATGAATTACGGTGAGTACTTTATATAGGATCCTTTGCTTTATAGGCAGCCAGTGGAGGAGCTTGAGAATGGGGGTGTGATCTCTTTTATTCGTATTGGTAAGGATTCTGGCTGCAGAGTTCTGTAGCATTTGGAGGGGTTTGATGGATGAATATGGAAGGCCAAAGAGAAGCGAATTGCAATAGTCGACTTTTGATAGAATAATGGCTTGTAGGACCATCCGAAAATCGTTGAAATAAAGAAGAGGCTTCAATTTTTTTAAGACTTGTAACTTATAAAAACAGTCTTTGGTGGTTGTGCTTATGAATTTTTTAAAATTGAGCTGATTGTCTAGCATGATACCTAGATCTCGAACATGTGGTGAGTGATTTAATATGGGAGTGGATGAGTTGAGTAGGTCAGCTGGGTTTAGAAGTTTGATGTTGATGTCTTGATTGATGATTAGGATCTCAGTTTTGTTGTTGTTAAGAATGAGGCAAAGGCTGGAGAGAAGATGATTGATCTGTTGCAAACAATTGTTCCAGTGAGCCAAGGTTTTTTGTAAGGATTCTGAGATTGGGATGAGTATCTGGATGTCATCCGCGTAGAGATAGTGAGTTAGGTTTAGTTTAGTAAGTAGATGACATAGAGGTAAGAGGTAAATGTTGAAGAGGGTAGGGGAAAGGGAGGAACCCTGAGGGACCCCCCGGTTGGAAGGGATCGGTTGTGATTCTTTGTTGTTAATCTTTACTTTGAATTGTCTATTTGCTAGGAAGGATTTGAACCAGCTGAAGACTGTTCCTTTAATGCCTATATCTGCCAGACATTTTAATAGAGATGAATGGTTGACAGTGTCAAAGGCTGCAGAGAGATCTAGTAGTATCAAAAGATGTGGTTGTTTTTTGTCCATATTAGATAGAATAGAATCGGTAAGAGAGATAAGGAGAGATTCAGTGCTTAACGATTTCCGAAAGCCATACTGGGAAGATACAAGAATGTGTTTTCTTCCAAATATTCAGATAGTTGTTTATTGACTATCTTTTCCATAATTTTGGCGATCAATGGCAGATTAGCTATTGGGCGGAAGTTAGCTGGATCTGTGGTTGGAAGGTTAGGTTTTTTAAGTAGAGGTTTGAGAATGGCTAATTTAAGTTGGTCAGGAACTAGACCCTGGGAGAGAGAGCAGTTAATGATGTCTGCAATTGGTTTTGATATGGAGTTTCTTATTGCGATGAGAAGGTTAGTAGGAATTGTGTCTAAGGGATGAGATGACGGTTTCATTTTTTTAAGTATGTTTTCTATCTCAAGTGCTGAAGTGGTCTCGAAAGTTTCCAGCGTTGTATTTAGTTGAGGTGAGGTAATGTGAGGGAAAGGGGGATATGAAAAAGATGATGAGAAAGAGATAGTCAGTTTGTCAATTTTATCCTTAAAGTATTCTGCTAGTTCTGATGCTTTGTTGAGTGCTTGATCATCAGGAATGGTAGGAGGTGATGGTTTAGTGAGAGCTGAAACGTAGGAGAAAAGTGCTTTTGAATCAAATATGAAATGATGTATTTTTTTTGAGAAAAAATCTCTCTTTGTTCTCAGTATGGTGATCCTATAAGCATTGAGGGAGGTTTTATAAATAGCTAATGTTGTGAAATGTAATGTTGAAAGCAATGCATCCCCCCTAATCGAATTTTTGACAACCTTGACCCTGACTTACCCACCATCATACTGGGCGATTTCAACCTCCACATAGACACTCTCCCCCATTCTGCCGCCTGTGAAGCCTTCATCTTCTCACTAGAAGCCATGGGTTTTACACAAATCATCCACTCTCCCACCCACAAAGCAGGCCATACCCTAGACCTTATTTTCATGAACTCTAGCATCCACAGCACTGACCCCCCCCCCCCCTCCTGCTCCCCGTCCCATGATCTGACCACTCCCTCATAAACACGACTCTATCAGTAAAAAAATAACCCTCGCACCCCCCCGCACACTCACACCTTTACTTACCGCAAAACTTGCCCCAGAGATGATCTCATATCCGCATGCACCAATATCTCTAACAAAATTGACTTTTCAAACATTGAAAATGCCATTTCCTCATGGTACAATATCACCCTCAATATTGCTGGCCACCTATGCCCATTCACCTCAAAAACCGTAAACCCCGCACGCAGAAACAAAAAATCCATGGTATACCCTCGAACTAAAGGCACAAAAAAATGACCTCAGAAACAAAGACAATGGAGAAAACACCCCTCACCTGCTCAACGATCCACATATTACGCCTCCATGCATGCCTACAGGAGCTCCATCCAAAAAACTAAACGGGATTTCTATGCTCATAAAATTCACAACCTCCAATTTAATGCCAAAGCCCTCTTCTCCATTGTCTCTGACCTCACCAAAGTTTCATCCCCACAACCAATACTGACTCCAAAAACAAATGCAATGACCTAGCCCCCTTCTTCCATAATAAAATTTCCACCCTCTCAGCTAACTTTCCCCCAGACACCCCCAACTCCAACTTCCTCCCCCCCAATGCCACAGTATCCCTTACCGTCTTCAAATCTACCTCCTCCTCTGAAATAGAAACCCTATTAAAGAAAATCAAACCCTCATCGCACCCCTCTGAAACCATTCCAACCAAACTACTACTCTCAATCACCAACATAATCGCCAAACCGATCTCCGAATTAATCAACTGCTCCCTAGCACAAGGTAGCGTACCGACCATCCTAAAACAGGCAATCATCAAACCGATCCTCAAAAAACCCAACCTTGACCCCACAGATCTCTCCAGTTTTAGACCCATCTCTAATCTACCACTCCTAGCTAAGATCACTGAAAAATTAGTCAATATCTGTCTCACAGAATACCTTGACCAACACAAGATTCTTTCCACCTCCCAATTTGTTTTCGTAAACATCTTAGCACAGAAACCCTCCTACTATCTTTAACAGACAAAGCACTCAAAGGACTTGATAACGGCAACTCCTATCTCTTAGCTATGCTCGACATTTCAACTGCTTTTGATACGGTCAACCATAATATCCTCATTAATCTCCTCATAGAGATTGGCATCACTGGGAACAGCATTACTTTGGCTACAATCCTACTTGAAAAATAGACACTATAAGGTCACCCTAGGCAATCATGAATCTGACCCCATTCCCCTTAACCGAGGCGTCTCCTAAGGCTCCTCATTATCCTCCACCCTGTTTAATATTAACTGTTCTACCCCCTCTCGGAGGAGAAAATTCTTTTTCACTCAACGCACAATAAATGCTCTGAAATTTGTTGCCAGGAGGATGTGGTTAGTGCAGTTAGTGTAGCTGGGTTCAAAAAGGTTTGGATAAGTTCTTGGAGGAGAAGTCCATTAACGGCTATTAATCAAATTTACTTAGGGAATAGCCACTGCTATTAATTGCATCAGTGGCATGGGATCTTCTTAGTGTTTGGGTAATTGCCAGGTTCTTGTGGCCTGGTTTGGCCTCTGTTGGAAACAGGATGCTGGGCTTGATGGATCCTTGGTCTGACCCAGCATGGCAATTTCTTATGTTCTTATGTTCTCTCCAACCTCCTCTCAAACTTAGGAATCACCCACTACTTATAACGCGGACGATGTCCAAATTCTCATCCATTCAAGGACTCATTTCAAAAAGAACTCCAAACATGGACACCTGCCTCACCTCCATCAATCAACTTCTCACAAAATGAATCTTGCCCTTAACCCCCACAAAACTGAATTACTTGTCATTTCCCCTAACCCCCCCTTCATCTAATCCAAACCTCCCCCCCCCCCCCGTTTCCCAAACTCCTCACCCCCCACACTCGAAACCTAGGTATGATTGACATCCAACTATCCTTAAAACCATTCATCAAAGCCACCCTAAAAGATTGCTACTCTCAAACTTCATGTTCTGAAGAAACTAAGACCCCTATTACAACTTTCTGACTTCCGCACCGTGCTCCAAAACGATAATATTCTCCAAAATCGATTTTTTGCAACTCCCTCTTACTTGGCCTCCCTGCCTCCACCTTAAAACCATTACAACTTCTACAGAATGCCACAGCCTGAGTCCTAACCAACACTCGCAAGCATGACCACATCATGCCTTTACTGAAAGAGACCTACCTTGGCTTCCTATTGCCTCGAGAAAACTATACAAAACCTTATCCCTAATACATAAATCCCTTATAAATGAAAACACCCAATGGCTTCAAGAGCCTCTCCAACCCCACTCCTCCATTAGACCTACATAAACGGCCTACCAAGGAACCCTCCGTGTACCCACCCCCAAACTTACAAATCTTGCATCTACAAAAAAAAGAGAGCGTTCTCAATAGCAGGTCCCTTGATATGGTATGCCATGCCCCCTGTCCTCCTCACAGAACACTGCACAACGAAATTAAAAAAAAAAAAATTTTAAACATGGCTATTCCAACAGGCTCTTCCCTAGCCTTCGTGCTCCCTCTGCCACAGAAAATCGTAACCTCCCTCTACTTTCCTCCTTCCTGTATTTTGTACTTAGTCCAGTATTCCCATCTGCCCTCAGGCTATCTTGTTCCTCCCACCTCCAATCTCTCCTACCTCTTAACATATTTTTTTATCTACTTGGTTATTATGCTGTCCTTATACTTATTGTTATTACATCTCCAATACATGTGCTATTTGTTATTACTTTGCCTATACACTTATCTAGTTACAACTTTCTGGAACATATATATATTACTTTTATTTGTATTATCATATACTTAGGCTTGTTCTTAGGTTATACCGTTCTCTATAATTGTTTGTGCCATATACTTAGGCTTGTTTATTGTTCCCTGTAAACTGATATGATGTGAAAATGGCTATCGGTATATAAAAGCCATTAAATAAATAAAATATCTCCAAACAGTGTACTACTCTCCACTTTCTCATAACAGTCCACTCCTTCGCCGGAACCAATCCTCATCTTCAGCCGCACAGCCAATCGGGGGACAGCCCCTTTGGCTTTAAATCGACGAGCGGCAGAAAGAAAGCCCTTTTCCAGGGCAGAGGAGCATCGGGACTGCTGAGTGGCCTGCGCATTCGGCGCTGAGACCTGCCGGGGTAAGGCCTTTAAATCCTCAGCTTACCCACGGCAGCCCCAGCGCCGACCACGAGGCTGCCCCGACCGAAACTGCGCCTCTTCTCCGCCTCCTCCTTCGCCGGAACCAATCCTCATCTTCAGCCGCACAGCTAATCGGGGGACAGTCCCTTTGGCTTTAAATCGGCGAGCGGCAGCTAGGCGTCGCGCGCCGAAGGTGCGCGACAAAGGGGCAGGCCCCTTTGTGCGCCCCTTCGTGCGCACCAGAAGCACCAGACCGTAGAAGTTTCAGACATTCCTTAAATATCCATTTAGAATATCCAGCACACTCCTAGCTCAATTCATCACCAGTATTCTTCCAACACCACAAAATTCTCCATAGGATTCGCCATAAGACACCATTCATCCAACTACCTCAGCACTCAACCAACTACCTCAGCATTCAACCAACTACCTCAGCATTCAACCAACTACCTCAGCATTCACCCAGCCTCCCCACCATCCATCTAGCAAAAGATTGACACAGCCAAGCACATTAGTCATACCCCCTTAAAGAATACTTCCACAATCCGTTACCTCCATCATGTCATAGGACACCATTTGCTGACAAATCCCGTCAAAGCAATCTCCTTAGTACTATCATGTTGCTAGGACACCCAATACATATATTACATCACAACTCCTGCTTCAAGATGAAGCCAACGCTACGATACCAACCCATAACTCGTAGAAATCTAACCCCGGTAACAATCTCACCCATTATGCAACTACTTGGACTGGATCTATTCACCTTATCACTTTTCAATGCCCAGTCAATTACCAAAAAAACCCACATCCTTCACGACTATCTGCTTGATACCGGACCAGACATCTGTGCCATCACGGAGACCTGGTTAAAACCCTCAGATACAGTCTTAATAAATCAACTGCCTACACAGATATATGATGTCTTCTCCTTACCCTGAAAAAAGAAAAAAGGAGAAGGTCTCCTAGTAGCTGCAAATAAACTTCTTAACCTCACTCTACAACCTATCAATACAATACCTAAACTCGAGGTAAGCTTATTCAAATCTAAGTCACTTCAAATTCTCCTCACCTACGCTCCTCCTGGACTTTTAGATCAAGATGCCTCTCCTATGGTAGAAGTTATAGCCAAATACTTAAAACCAGACTCCCCAGCCATAATCATGGGAGATTTTAACCTCCACATTGATGCCAATCCTAGATCTTCCAACTGTGAAGCCTTCCTATCAGCCCTCTCGGACATGGGCTTCAAACAGCACATCAACCAACCAACACATAAAGCAGGTCACACCCTTGACCTTATCTTCACAAATTCCAACCTCACTCCACTTTCACCTCCCTTATGCCTCCCAGTCCCATGGTCAGATCATTTCATGATCAACTCCACCTTCAGATCACTGACAGGATTGTCCACACCGCATCAGCCGACCACTCTGTACTACAGGAAAACATGTCCTTCAGAAGACCTCGGCAAATCCCTGATCAAAGAACTTTCTAACCTGGATCTTTCCAATCCCAACTCAGCTATCATCTCATGGCAAAATATTACCGAAATGATAGCCAACGATTTATGCCCACTGACAAAAAAAAATATAAATCCTTCTCAAAAAAATAAGCAACCATGGTTCTCAACTCCGCACCCAGAAGCAAAACCTAAGACGGAAAGAAAAAGAATGGAGGAAGAATCCCAATCCCCTTTTTCTTTCCATATACAAAACAGCTCTCCATCATTACAGATCAGCAACACTTCGAACAAAAAGAGATTTCTATGCTCACCGTATCCATGATATGAATTATGATGCGAAGGCCCTTTTCTCGTACGTTTCGGAGCTTACCAAAACGGTTCCCCCTACAATCCCTGATGATACAGCCCAATCGAAGGCCAATGATCTGGCCTTATTCTTTCAGAACAAAATCTCCAACACCCTGGCCAGATTATCTACCAGCCCAAACTCATTTCTTCTGGATACAATCCACCTTCCGAACACAGACATAAGATTGGAATCCTTTGATCCTACCCACACTTTAGAGGTAGAAACCCTGATAAAAAGAATGAAACCTTTGACCCACCCCCTGGACCAAATACCTTCCAAATTACTGATTCTCATACCAGAATACATCTCCAAATATCTAGCTGATATCATCAATTGTTCCCTTTCACAAGGAACATTCCCGGACGTTCTCAAATTGGCCACGCTCAAACCCATACTCAAAAAATCAAACCTGGACCCGGAAGACCTCAACAACTACCGCCCCATATCAAATCTCCCGTTTGTAGCTAAGATCATGGAGAAAATTGTAAATAAGCAACTTTCAAATTACCTGGAAGACCACAACATTCTACACCCGTCACAATATGGTTTCCGAAAAGAACACAATACTGAAACCCTCCTCACTTCACTCCTTGATCAAGTATATATTGGCTTTGATAAAGGACAGTCGTTTCTCTTAGCTCTCCTCGACATCTCCACAGCTTTCGATACTGTAAACCATAATATCCTTCTTAACCGGCTTTCAGACATAGGAATTGCAGGTTCAGCCCTTAGATGGTTCGAATCCTTCCTTAGCAATAGAGGCTATAAGGTAAAAATCAAAAACAAGGAATCACCTCATACTAATGCACCATTTGGAGTCCCCCAGGGCTCCTCCTTATCACCCACCCTGTTTAACATTTACATACTCCCTCTCTGTCACCTACTCTCAAACCTCAAACTCAAATTCTATATATACACAGATGACGTTCAAATTTTAATCCCCATATCCAACTCACTGGACTCAAAACTCAGGTTATGGAACTCTCACCTGCAAACGATCAACCATCACCTATCAAGCCTCAATCTTGTGCTCAACACTTCCAAAACCGAACTTTTGCTAATTACTCCAGAAGGCAATCCCATCCTTCACCAATTGCAAGCTATTACACAAATATCCCATGCTAGAGATCTTGGAGTCTTAATTGACAGTCACCTGAACCTAAAGCATTTTATAAAACATACCACAAAGGAGTGCTTCTACAAGCTACAAGTACTCAAAAAAACTCAAACCGCTCCTATTCCATTATGATTTTAGATCCGTCCTCCAAGCTATTCTGTTCTCCAAGATCGACTATTGCAATTCCATTTTGCATGGTCTCCCAGCCTTTACTATTAAACTTCTCCAGTTGCTTCAAAATGCAGCAGCGAGAATTTTGACGAATACCAATCGGAGAGAGCATATCTCTCCCATTCTAAAAGACCTTCATTGGCTCCCAGTAAACTTCAGGATCCTTCATAAATCACTCACAATCATTCATAAAAATATCCACCAACAGACCCCTCTTGATCTGCTTCATCCTCTCAGATTGCACTCGACGGCCAGACCCTTAAGGGATGCCTACAAGGGATCCTTACATGTTCCTCCAATCAAATTAGTGCACCACTCAAACATCAGAGACCGGTCATTCTCTACCGCAGGCCCTTCCATCTGGAACGTCATGCCTCCGGACCTCAGACTGGAGACCTGTCTACTAACTTTTAAAAAGAAACTAAAGACATGGCTGTTCAGCCAAGCCTTCCCCACTACAAACCCCATTGCCTGATCTAGTATTGTTCCATCACTCACTTATGTAAACAAATAATCCACATTTCATGCATAGTAACTATTAAGAGGTCGGCTCCTTGCCCCCCTCTTTTGTATATAGTATTTATTTTCATTCACCCTCTCTTTATTTCCTACTCCCAGTTAAGGCATCCTTGTTATAATGTAACTTTTATGCTCCTTGAATTAATTATCTCTTGTTGATTGGTTAATTGTATTTACTGCTTAGTTCGATGTAAACCAAGTTGATTTGATTTGTATCAAGAAAGTCGGTATATAAAAGCCTTTAATAAATAAATAATTCATCAAAAGCATGGCCATGTTCAATGCAGTGACTCACCAATGGTGCTGATAAAACTCCATTGTTGATTCTAGACCTGTGCTCCATCAAACGTACTTTAATAGCTCTTCTCGTTCGACCCACGTATACTTTAAGACAGCCACATACAATTACATATACCACATTACTCGTGGTGCAGTCTGTCCAGCACTTGCGTCTCACTACATATCCTGTGTTGACATCAACCCAGCAGTTACCTTCAATTGTGTTTACGCACACTGAACAAGCACCACATTTACGATGTCCCCCAATGTTTTTTGGTTGGTTAGCTTTGCTAACCAAATTAGCCCGGACAACCTTGTCCCGGATATTGGGACCCCGACTGGTTGAATACAAGGGCAGCTCTTTAAACACACTGTGTAGCTCTAAAACATGCCAGTGCCTTTTAACTGACATGATCACCGCTGAAGTAGAAGTGCTCTGTTGTAAAACGTATACCAGGCGGTCTTGTTCCTTTCGAACCTGGTACTTCAAAAGTTGAGTACGGTCACTGTATTTTGATCTTTTTTACGCCTGCCGAATCTCCTTGGCAGGATAACCCCGATCTCTAAATCGTTTCATCAACAAGCTTGCTTGAACTTCAAACTCGTCTTTTGAAGAGCATATCCGTTTAATCCTAAAAAATTGGGAAACAGGCAGCCCCTTCTTAAAGGCCATGGAATGATGACTGTAGTATCTCAACAAATTATTCTTGTCTGTTGTTTTCCTGTTCGCTGTAGTGATCATTTGCGAACCGCAAACTTCCACTACCACATCAAGATACACAATATTGGAGTCACTGCATTGATGGGTAAAATTCAAATTTTTATCCACAGTATTAATCCATGCCATGAACTCATGTAATGATTCTTTCGAATCCTTCCAGATAATAAAAATGTCGTCACTGTAATGATACCAGATGGCAATTTTAGACCACCAGTGGGACCCATAGATGAATTTCTCCTCAAAATCTGCCACATATAAATTTGCCACAGATGGAGCTAAAGATGAGCCCATTGGTATTCCGTGGTCTTGATGGTAATACTGTTCATTGAAGCTGAAATAATTATTAAATATGACCAGTTCAGTTAAAGTGATCAAAAAATCAGCCTTAATCCTAGTAGGGCTCCCTAACGATGTCCACTGCCGCTTGCTGCGGTATACATGTGTAAAGGGAGACTATATCCATAGTCACTAGAAGTACTGAGTCTTCCCCCAACTGTATCTCTGCCAATTTATTCAAAAATTGGATAGTGTCCTTAAGATATGAAGGTTTCAATTTCACCAAAGGCTGCAAAAACTTATCAACAAAAATCACTGGTGGTTCAAGTACCAAGCCCCTCAAAGAGACAATTGGACGAATAGGTGGATTCCTCAAATCTTTATGAATTTTAGGGTGGCCATAAATTACCGGAACCTTAGGAAACTCAGCATTTAAAAAATGTTTTTCTTTGTCTGTTAGGCATTTGGTAGACTCCACGACATCCCTCACCTGGTCTCTCAAACTCATTGTAGGATCACTATGCAATCTACTATAAACTACAATATTGCTTAAATGATCTAACATCACCGATTCATATGTCGACCTGTCTTGTACAACGATCGCCCTCCCCTTTGACAGCAGGTTTGATCACCAACTCCTCACAGTTTGCCAAAGAATGCAACGCTTCCCTTTAAAATGCTGGTAAATTGCAAAAAACTTTATTTGTAGAACATTCATACTCTTCAATATCTTTCAACACAAGATCTTTAAATGTTGCCACAAGAGGATCCATTGGACCCGGCGGACTCCATCTGGATTTGCCCTTTACTATTGATTGATCTTGTGTGGCTGCACATCCTTGAAAAAATAATCGCAGATTCAATTTCCTGATAAACCGGTGTAAAGATATCCTACAAACAAACGGATTATGAAAGTTAGTAGGAACAAACGAAAGACCGTTGTCCAGTACTTGTTCCTGAGCTGGACTCAAAGCTATTTCCAATAGATTCACTATGGACGTTGGCCTTTGGAATTCTGTCGCGTCCCTCTCGTATATCGCGGCTCTACCGATTCTTTGTGTCATTCCTTTTTTGATGTTTGCGTCTCTTTGTAACCCCTCTCCTTCGGGTAAGCAACTAGTTGGTGGATTGTTCCTATTCGTGTTGAGGATGAATTTTTCACATTTTATATAAAACATAAATATTTTCATAAAAAATCTTTTTGGTAAAAAAATAATAAATTCTATATAGGGTGGAAGGTGGTGTGATAATTAAAAAATAACGAGGAAAACCTGGATGGTTCCTTGAACAAATTTTATGAAATATCACTTTCCTCTCTAACAAATTTTTTGTTGTGAAAAGTGTGCTTTATTTTTTATTTCATATTGGTGACCGAGCTTTTTGGCATTTTTTCAATTGTGTGAAGGACATAAAAGAGAAAATAAGAAAATATTTAATGCGGGTTGTGTAGTGCTATTAGGTTGATTTACCCCCATTTTGTGGATTATTTGCTGGTATGGGAAGAGGAATTGGGAGCATGCAGGCTCTGTACCTCCGGGAATCGAAAAACAGATGCCACCTACCTGGTACAGACAGCCCCTGGTTTCCAAAAACCACAGCTGGATCACCATTCTGTGGTTGTAGAGTCAGCCTAGAAAAAGGCACGACATTCTAAACCTCATTCTTTCATACCTCCAGGGAAAGAACAGAGGTCCCTGGATGCATTTGGCCGTCGTGTTTTCCAAGGCTCAATGCTTATTTCTCGCATTGCTTCCTACCAGTTATACATGACCCAGTATAACAGGGACCTGTTTTAAAAAGATACAGGAACTTTTTGAGTCTTTACCCAACCAGCTTCAGGATCAACTCAGTACCCTGGCTGAGAAAGGGTCTAGATGCTGGCAAGCCTGAGGTCTGCGCTGCCTATGACATTTTTGACACTGCTTCTAGGGTGTCTGCAGCGGGGATTAGTGCACGAAGATGGACCTGGCTGGAGTCCTCTGACTTAAGACCTGAAGTACAGGACCGGTTAGCTGACCTGCCCTGCGCTGGAGATAATCTCTTCGCGGACAAAATCCAGGAGACTGTAGCACAACTCAAAGACCACCACGAGATGCTTCGCCAGCTTTCGTCGGTGCCTTCTGATTTTCCATCCACCTCTAAAAGGGCATTTCGAAGAGACTCTAAGCGAACGTCCTTCAAGCTACGGAGATATTATCCTCTTGCTACTCGAGGTCGCCCCTCCAGACCTTACCAGAAAGGTCAGGCCAGACAATCCAGGCCTCAGAAAATTCAGCCAGCTCCTCCACTAGGCCCAGCTGCTGGATTTTGACTCCTTGTTGGAGAGCATAATCCAACCTCCTCTACCGTCCGTACCCGTTGGCGGTCGCTTGTGCCACTTCACCAACATATGGCCTACGATCACTTCAGATCAGTGGGTACTTGCTGTACTGACTCAAGGTTACCACCTCAACTTCCTGTCTGCACCAACAGACTCCCCCACATCAGCCGACGTGGGGATCATCCGACTACTCCTCTCTTCTGGAGGAGGAGGTTTCAACCCTCCTGAGATCCCGGGCGATAGAACCTGTGCCCCTCTCCCAGCAGGGACAGGGGTTCTATTCTCGGTATTTCCTCATTACAAAAAAGTCAGGAGGCATTCGTCCAATCCTGGACCTGCGTGCCTTAAACAAGTATCTACAGAAGGAAAAGTTCAGGATGGTAACCTTGGGCTCTCTACTTCCTCTTCTGCAAAGAGGAGATTGACTTTGCTCTCTGGATCTTCAGGACGAGTACACACACATCTCGATCACTCCGTCTCACCGCAAATTCCTTTGATTCCTAGTTGGCCCTCCAGTACTGGGTACTGCCCTTCGCCCTAGCATCCGCACCTCGAGTCTTTACCAAGTGCCTCGTAGTGGTCACGGCCTACCTGAGGTGTCAAGGTGTCCATGTCTATCCTTATCTCGACGATTGGCTGATAAGGGCTCCAACTCAAAAGGATGCACTAGCCTCCTTACGTCTAACTCTCCATACATTGCTGTCTCGGGTTTCTGATCAACTATCCCAAGTCCATTCTAGTTCCGTCTCAAACCCTATCCTTCATAGGATCCGCCCTGGACACCGTGCAGGCCTAAGCATTCCTCCCTCAGGAAGATGAGCTCGTACTCTCATGTCCCTGGCGCAATGCCTCCACGATCGAGATTACACGACAGCTAGTCATTTCTTCATTTTGTTGGGTCATATGGCATCCTCTGTACATGTCACTCCAATGGCATGCCTCACCATGAGAGTCATGCAATGGATTCTGAAGTCCCAGTGGGTTCAGGCTTATCATTCAATGTCCTGCATTGTCCTTGTTACCAAGCAGCTCCGCCTGTTGCTTGCCTGGTGGATGCGGCTCTCCAATCTTCTTCAAGGCCTTCCCTTTCAAATTCCAGAACCTCAAATTATCCTGACAACGGATGCCTCCAACCTAGGTTGGGGTGCTCATGTTGACAGCCTCTAGACTCAGGGAATCTGGTCTCCAGAGGAAGCCAAACATCCAATAAATTTCCTGGAGCTTCGTGCGATCAGATATGCCCTCAGAGTCTTTCAGGATTGTCTCTCAAATAAGGCCATCCTGATTCAGACCGACAACCAGGTGGCGATGTGGTACATCAACAAGCAAGGGGGAATGGGCTCCTACCTTCTGTGTCAGGAAGCTGCACAGATATGGGCGTGGGCTCTTTCCCACTCGATGTATCTCAGAGTGGCCTACTTGGCGGGCGTGGACAATATTCTAGCAGACAAGTTGAGTCAAACCTTCTACCTGCATGAATGGTCTCTCAACCCCACGGTAGCGGACACAATCTTCCAACGTTGGGGGTATCCACAGATAGACCTCTTTGCATCCATCCACAACCGCAAAGTAGAGAACTTCTGCTCACTCGCAGCCTCCACTCACAGCCAAGGGACGCTTTCGCCCTCTCGTGGTCCAGCGGTCTCCTGTACGCGTAACCTCCACTTCCACTCATATCGAAGACTCTCGTGAAGTTACGAAGGGACAAGGGCTTAATGATTCTGATAGCCCCTCACTAGCCACGCCAAGTCTGGTTCCCAATCCTCCGGGACCTATTAGTTCGCCGGCACATCCCTCTAGGGGAAGATCCACTTCTGATAACTCAGAACGACGGGTGCCTACACCACCCCAACCTCCAAGCCCTAACCCTGACGCCCTGGATGTTGAAGGTTAATACTCCAACCCCTTAACCTTTCGGAGTTGGTATCCCGAGTCCTGGTAGCTTCACGAAAGCCTTCCACAAGGCGCTGTTATCGTTCTAATTGGAAAAAGGTTTATGGTCTGGTGCACGTCCATGTCCATAGACCCCTTCACTTGTTCCACTGTGAAGTTTTTGGACTATCTCTGGCATCTGTCAGAATCAGGCCTGAAAACTTCCTCTATAAGAGTGCATGTCAGTGCGGTAGCTGCTTTCCACAACGGCGTGGGAGATGTCTCTATTTCGACACAGCCCTTAGTCACATGCTTCATGAGAAGTTTGCTCCACCTGAAACCTCCATTGCGCCCTTCGACCCCCGCTTGGGACCTTAACGTGGTCTTAAGGCAGCTCATGAAACCTCTGTTTGAGCCTCTCCACTCCTGCAATCTCCGCTATCTCACCTGGAAAGTAATTTTCTTCTCACTATAACATCCGCTCGCAGAGCTGGTGAGTTACAGACATTAGTCACCTATCCGCCTTACACTAAAATTCTGCATGACAGAGTGGTCCTCCGTACACACCCTACGTTTTTACCAAAGATTGTGTCGGAATTTCATCTTAATCAATCCATCATCTTACCTACTTTCTTTCCAAGGCCCCATTCAAACCCAGGAGAAAAGGCTCTACATTCCCTGGACTGCAAACGTGCCCTAGCCTTTTATCTGGAGCGCACGTCAGCCCACAGGAAGTCCACTCAATTATTTGTTTCTTTCGATAACATCAAAGTGGGAAATCCAGTGGTGAAAATAGACCCTTTTTCTCCTGGTTGGTGGACTTGTATTCCACTACAAGACCATGTGAAAGCACACTCTGTTAGGGTCGTGGCAACCTAAGTGGCACACCTTCATTTGGTGCCACTTATTGATATTTGTAAGGCTGCGACCTGGAGCTGTCTCCATACCTTCGCAGCTCATTATTGCTTGGATAAGGCTGGCAGGCAAGATTCCATTTTTGGCCAGTCTATTCTACGCAACTTATTCTCAGCTTAACTACCCAACATCCTACCAGCGACCCGTTTAGGGTTTTCAGGATGCCCTCCTACCCAAATCCACCCATGTTGTTGTGCCTGTTGCACGTCTTTGGGTGCATTTGGTGCACTGCTCGAGCATCCTCAGCTCACTACTCACCCATATGTGAGGACTACCATCCTGCTTGTCCTGTGAGAAAGCAGAGTTGCTTACCTGTAGCAGGTGTTCTCACAGGACAGCAGGATGTTAGTCCTCACGAAACCCTCCCACCACCCCGCAGAGTTGGGTTCGTTTGCGATTTGTTGTTTTATTTTCGCACGTACTTTTTGCTATACATGAAACTGAAGGGGGACCCCTGCTGGATGCATGGTTAGTGCCATGCTGGGCATGCCCAGTAGGTGCCAGTCAAAGTTCTAGAAACTTTGACATAAGTGTTCCGTGATTGGGCTCCATCCTGATGATGTCACCCATATGTGAGGACTAACATCCTGCTGTCCTGTGAGAGCACCTGTTACAGGTAAGCAACTCTGCTATATATAGCCTGCAGTGAGATCAGCTCGCCAGTATTCTATGACTCCAGCAGATGGTGGATGTGCATCTCCCTTCTGGGGATTGGTTAAAGTTTAGGAGAAAAGAAGAAAATTAATTCACCCCCCTCTCCTGTGGTGATACTTTAAGGTACCTCTCTGTTGAGAATTCCTGAGGTGACTTTTGTGGTCTGGTAGCCGACTTTTGAGCTGGCATGGACTTAATTGTAAAAAAAAAAAAAAAAAAAGCTGAAAGGCAAGCCGACACGGCGGTGAGGTTATATACTCTCTCCCTTTGCAGTCAGAGACTGTGCTTGCACTCAGCTGGGACGGGCTGAACTCAGGTAAAGTTTTAAAATTTCTTGAGATGGGGAGTTGAGTAGGGATTCCTCTTCCCCCCCCCGTGGTGTCTGTGCTCGGCAAGTGATCCGATGGCCATTCCCACCTCTGATGGAGTTCGGGGGGAGGGGGAGCCTGGCGGGTTGAGCAGCCCTTGCGGTTAGGCCTCGCTCCGAGACTTGGCTGGTTTGCCACGTGGTAGGCTGTGGTGGTACCTCTGTGACCTTTTTGTGTGCCGTATACTGCCCTCTTCAGTTGCTCCTGGCTGTGTGACCTGTTGTGCGCCTAGCTGGGTGCCTAGTTAGGAGCATTGGAGTGCCTATTTGTGTATGCACGCACATGCCCTTTTTTACGTGCATACATACGCACGCTCTTGTTTTTACATGCATTCCCTGAGCATCCTGTTGGAGCTCCAGTTGGGCTGTTACTTTGTCACAGTGTTGTGCGCCTTATCTGATGGCGCCTATAGCGAAGAAACCTAAGTGCCTTGCCCTGTGTGTGACATATCATATTTGGGCATCTCAGCCTGGTGTTCCTTCTAACTTGTGTCAGCGCTGTTTGGAGGCTCAGGGGGAAATAACTCCCTCTGATTTTACTAAGCCTGGTGCGGGAATGGAAAAAGAGCTGCCAGAGGAGTCACTTGATCTTGGGGCTCCCCTTACTGGTTTGTCTGCAGGGGAAGGTAGTTCAGTGGGCCCAGGACACCTGCCCCTGGGCTTTGACATGGATCCTTCAGTATTTTCTTAGTTGGAATTTTTTCAAGGACTGCGGTCTTTTCTTCAGGCACAGTCCTCGGCCCCAGCCAACCTTATCCAGTCACAGACAGTGAAATACTGCATGCCTGGTGCTGCGGGTAAGAGTCTGAGTGTGCCTGGAGCCAGTTTTCCCAATAGGGATCCAGATGGCTCGGGTAATGAGACTGATCCTTACTCCCTGGAGGGATAAGGAGATTCCTCTGGGATTGGAACCTTTTAGAACTATGTTGTGATTCTTTCATAGAGATGAGTTACCAGATCCCATTTCCCAGACATTGAAGATGCTGGGTGTGCCTGGGGCTGAATCCATGTCTGAGCCAAAGAAAAATCCTTTTCCTTGCGAAAAGCCTCATGTTTCTTTCCTATTATGGAGGCTATTCAAGAATGAATTGTTCTTGAATGGGGCGCCCCGGAAGCAAATTTTAAAGGGGGACAGGTCTTGGATGGACTGTATCCCCTGGATCCGGTTGCGAGAGAGCAATTACGTTTTCTGCAGGTAGATGCGCTTGACTATGCTGTTACCAAGCAGACGAATATTCCCATTGAAGGGGGAGCATCTTTGAAGGATGCACAGGATAGAAGAATTGAGGCTATCCTTAAGCAGGCTTTTGAGGCAATGGCAATGACCTTGCAGATAGTTTCTTGTTGTTCCCTGGAGACTCACTCGTTTGCCGTTCTCTCAGGAGATCGATGAGGCTGGAATAAATTCCAGGGCAGTGATGGAACCAGCAGCTGCCTTTTTGGCAGATGTGAGCTGCAATTTGGTCCGCAGTTCGGCCAGAGGGGTGGCTTCAGTAGCTGCAGCTAGGCATCAGCTATGGCTGAGAAATTGGTTGGCCGATTCAACCTCAAAGTCTAACCTTACAAAGTTGCCCTTTAAATGCTCACTCTTGTTTGGGAGTGAGCTGGAGAAAATGGCCAATAAATGGGGTGAGTCCCCAGTTTCTCACTTGCCAGAAGATAAGAAAGAAGCACCATATTCCTTCAGCTCCAGAGGTCATACTAGGGGGTTTCTGATGTTTTCGGCCCTATAGAAGAGCGGCCTTTCAGAGAAATCAACCTTTGAGTAGATCTCAATCCTTTTGTCCCAGGCAAGCCCAGACTGGGAGCAAGCTCAGGTAGTGGAGCACACTGAGCCTCCCAATGAAGGTGTGCCGACCCACTTCTGGGAACAGGACCCGATGTGGTCCATTTCTTGAAAGGAGTGAAACATCTTCATCTTCTCTTGCAGTTACCAGTGCCCTTGTGGAGTCTCAATCTGGTTTTGGATTTCTTAGCGGGCCCTATGTTTTGACCAATGCGAAGCCTTTCTTTGTGGTTACTGTCCTTGAAAATGGTGTTTCTTGTGGCAATTTGTTTTGCGCGTAGAATATCCGAGCTACAGGCTTAGTCTTGCCGGGAGCCGTTCCTTTAAGTGACTCCAGGGGCGATACAGCTGTGTACTGTTCCTTCCTTTTTGCCAAAAGTGGTCTCTGATGTTCACTTGAATTTGTCCATTTCCCTGCCATCTCTGTATAGAGAGAGAGATGCAGAGAAATATCGCCTGTTGTAAGATTGTTGTCTTCAATGTTAAGAAGACATATTGTGAGGTATCTGGAGGTTTCTAAACCTCTCAGGAAGATGGATCGCCTGTTTGTCCTCCACAGTGGAGGTAAACAGGGTGAGCTGGCTTCAAGGGCTACCATAGCTTGCTGGATTAAGGAGGTAGTCACAGCCGCATATGTGGATGCTGAGCAGCAGTTGCTTAGTCAGGTAAGGGCTCATTTCACTAAGGATCAGGCAGTGTCATGGGCGGAGGTTAGATTATTTCCTATTAACATTTGCCAAGCTGCGATGTTGTCCTCCTTACACACCTATTCCAGGTATTATCGTCTGGATTTGCAGGCCCAGAAGGATGCAGCCTTTGTATGTGTGGTTTTGACTGGACTGTGGGCAGCCTCCTCCCCTATTCAGGAGTAGCTTGGGTACAACCCACTCCTTCTGGATTCATCTGTCTATATGCTAAGAAGTGAGAAATTACTACTTACCTGATAATTTCCTTTTCTTTAGGATAGACAGATGAATCCAGTTTCCCGCCTTTGGTTGCCAAATTATTGTGCTATTGTCCTCCTGCGTAGCTACGTGGTCCAGGGGTTACTGGTAAGTGTTAATCCAGTCCCTAGACTAGTGTTAATATATTCTTTGTCTGAGCTCATTGTTTTCTGTTGACTGAGTGCTGGAATGGTTATCTGGTGTTAAGCAAGTTTTGTTAGTTTGTCCACAGTTGGCTTTTGCAGATAATAGTGGCGGGCTGATGTCACTGCAGGGGTATATATACTGTGATGTCAGCTTTGCTCTGTCTCCATTTGCTGGTAGAGGTGCATAACCCACTGGTTCTGGATTCATCTATCTATCCTAAAGAAAAGGAAATGATCAGATAAGTAGTAGTTTCTCATTTCCCGATATTTGGCCAGATTCCTGATGTTAATGTCTTTGGCTTTTTGTGTGTCAATTGGTGGCCAATGTTCTTCCCTTTTGCCTGGGTTTATCCTGCCATGTGGAAGAATATGCCTGTCCTAGGACTACTTTGGTTGGGTGAGCTCCATGTTTGGGTTTTTGTGTGGTGCTCCCATTGAGTGGGTAGCCCTTTCATACCTCGGCACTCTTGTTTCATTCCATCTAACTTGGGAGGTCAGGTCTTTTCTTGTAGTCATTTGGCAGGTGGGGTCTGCCCTACGGCATTTGATACGGTGAATCATTCCATTCTTCTTCAGCGTCTAGCTGACATTGGTATCAAAGGAGTGGCTCACATTTGGTTCAAATCCTTCCTGGACAATAGATTTTACAAGGTGAAGATTAACAATAAGGTATCTCACCCCATCAGATCAAACCTAGGAGTCCCACAAGGTTCAGCCCTCTCCCCTACACTGTTTAACATCTACCTGCTCCCTCTCTGCCAATTACTCTCCAACTTAAAATTAATTTATTACCTCTACGCTGATGATGTCCAGATTCTTCTCCCTATCACAGAATCTCTTCACAAAACCTGGTCCTACTGGAACACCTGTCTGCAATCAATTGTCTACTTACCAGTCTTAACTTGATCCTCAATACAATAAGACAGAGATTCTCATTATTTCTTCAGATGAAAACCAAGTTCTCTTCAACTCTCTAAATGCAACACAATCACTCACAACTGCTGTTAACCACTCCCCCTATGTCAGAGATTTAGGAGTTCAACTAGACAACCAATTCAATCTTAAATCATTTGTCCAAAACACTACCAAAGAATGTTTCTTTAAATTACAAGTATTAAAAAAACTTAAACCTCTCCTTCACTTTCGAGATTTCCGACTGGTGCTGCAGTCCATTATCCTTTCTAAATTAGACTATTGCAATTCTCTCCTGCTTGGTCTCCCTGCAATAACAATAAAACCACTGCAGATAGTACAGAATGCCGCGGCGAGAATACTTACCAACTCAAACAAAAGAGAGCATATCTCTCCCATACTGCAGTCACTTCACTGGTTACCCATCAAAGCCAGGATTTCGTTCAAAGTACTCATGATGATACATAAAGACATTCATAACATCGCCCCTCTCAAACTCAGCCATCAATTCCGTGCTCACACCTCTGAAAGACCAGTCAGAAGAGCTTACAAAGGCTATCTGCATGCCCCCCTTTCTAAATCTTCTCTAAGCAAATGAGCGTTATCTACATCAGGGCCGACCCTATGGAACACTCTCCCACCAGACCTCAGTCAAGAACATTGTCTCCAAACTTTCAAGAAAGACTTAAAAACTTGGCTTTTTAGTCAAACTTTCCCTGAAAACCCAAGTTCTCTTTGACGTAGGCCCTAGAACATGGCCCAAGGCCAACAGTTAATGGGCACTCTGAACTATCTCTTCACAGTCCCCCAGGATCCATCCTAGTTTTAATCTAGTATTTATATTTATTTCATTTTATTTATTTTATTTTATTTATCCTCAGTTTTGTATTAATTCTGTGTTGAAGCTACTCTCGGTTTGTTATGGTTCCTTGTTTTCCAAATGTTTTTGAATGTTATAATTCGCTAATGTTCATTATTTAATGTATTGCCTCTCAGTGAAAGTTTTGTTCCAATGTAAACCGGTGTGATCTGTATTCTTTATAGGAATGTCGGTTATATAAAAATTCAAAATAAATAAATAAATTAAAATGATGCCTTTTCTACTTCTTCGAAACAAATAATTGGGTTCCATGCCTGTTGTTCCTATCAGCCAGACATTGGGCATAGCTATGCGTAAGCAATCTGTTCTTGTCCTTCATATCCTAATGAACTGCAGTTTTCTTTCTGGAAGGCTTTCTAACCCCTGATTGTCTATGCAGCTGTCTTGCGACACTGAAGACTTGTGGTCTTTTATTTTGGTGGGTGGTCCTAGACCCTAGTGGGGCATGTCAAAATGTGTTGTGTGGAAGCTATGACTATGTTTGTATTTTGTTTGGCAAAGTGGGCTTTTTGCCACAAGTTCACATCACACCCCTGTCTTCAGTGGGGTCCATTGCCATGCAGTAGAATCTTTGTCACTCCATCTATCCTACACGTCTCTTTCAAGTGTAGAACCCAACTCCTTTTCTCTCTTACAACTCATTAAGGGTCAGGCTGCCTCAAAAACAAACAAACAAAAAAAAAAGGTGGGGGGAGAGTTTTCTTCTTCCAACCACTCCAGAGGTGCCTTTAGCACCATTGGGTTTCCTCCCTTTTTCCAGCAGCCTGTAGTTTTGAGTTCACCCTCAGAGAAAATGAGGCCATTTACCTATAACAGGTATTCTCCAATGGACAGCAGGATGTCAGGATTCCCTCCCACCTCCCTTGGGAGTTGGTTTCTCTATGTCTTCCCTATATCATGAACTGAGGGGCTCTGCCTTGAAGATAGAGAGGTGACTACAGTTGCACATGCTTAGTAGAGCATGCTGAAAGCTTTAGAATCTTTGAAATCAAAGTTCTATGCCGGGCTCCGTCGGATGATGTCACCCATATGTGAGGACTGACATCCTGCTTGTCCATTAGAGAACATCTGTTATAGGTAAGTAACCTCATTGAGCATTGAACTGTAGTGTGCAATTGGAAAAGTCCTAAGACATTTTAGATTTTTCTCTTGTGACCTTGGGCAGGCATCTCTCTGTTCAGGTACAGCAAGCCCTGTGGGGATGAAGGATGAGGGGCAAGTGAGTTTATTATTGCAGAGCCTCTAAAATCTGGGAATGGGGGCTGTTTAAGGTCAGTGTCAAACACTTCTCAGAGAAGCTGCCTCACGTGTGTACTACTGCCTTCTGCACATAAACAGTAGCATCCCAATTCCGTATTTTTATTTCATCAGAAGTGGCAAGTGTGGGGTCAGTGGCGGTCACCTTGCTTGCTATATCCTAAGGCTGCCTCTGCCTGAAGGTGTTTGTCTTGATCTTTCTTCCCCAGTAAATAAATTAAAAAAAAAAAAAAAGCACCTCCCAGAAATGCTCCCCAATATCAATTACTGATGCTGAAGTCAGTTTTGAAGCTAGTTATTCAGCTGGAAAGTTAGCTAAGTAGGCCTGAAAGGAAGAATGTGAACCTGTTTAACCCTGTTGCCTCCTCTAGGTTTATGTCAGGCGAGGGTATATCGCGTATGATTTAAACAGCTTACAGCACGCTCAGCTGCAAGATGGCACTTGTGTGGTGGAGTTTCAGTTCATGTTGCCCTCTTCCCACCCAAACAGGTATTAATTACTTCATTGTCTGGCAGCATTGTTACATTAATTTGCTACAGCAGTGATTTGATTTTTGTATGCGCTGAACTGCAAGATGCTACCTTGATAGTTTGTAATTGTACTTTTGAAATATTGTCCAAGTGAGATAATTGTCTGAGTGATTTTAGAAAGCGTTACAATAATTTGTACAAGTCTAGAATAACCATTGGCTTGTTGATATTCTCTAATACAAGATATCACCTCACTTAGAACAGTACCTCAATGTAACAAGTTGTTTTGTATGTAAACCGGAGTGAAGGCAACCCTGCTATACCTCGGTATATAAAAAATGCTAAATAAAAATAAATAAATACTGTAACAACGACTTTTATTTCCTCAATAATTATCAAATTCACATAAATCATATTTATTTATTTATTTATTTTTGGTTTTTATATACCGGAAGTTCCTGTATACAATGTATACAATACATATCACTCCGGTTCACATTTAACAGAAATAACTATCGCCGGGGAGGCGGTTTACATGGAACATATCGAATTAATAAACGGATAATATATAATAAAGTATTGCCTTAAAAAAAATCTTGTAATATATAACACAATAATGATGCTGCAGTGTTTTGGCACACCAGTAGTGCCTGCATCAGGAGGATATATATACTCTATAATAAAATGAATATACAAAACATCAATCCTAAAAAAAACCTTTCATATCTCTAATACCATTCATACACCATAACTCACCAGAATTAGCCGCAAGATGTCTCTCCATACCAATATGGAGAAAAACATGATGCCTACATATTTAAATGCCTCCTCGACCAATGGGAAGGCAACCAATTCTTACCTCAATACATGTGGTAATTATCAATCCATCTTATTAATGAGGACCTGAAAGAAAATCTTCATTCAATGAAAGAACTACTTCTATGGGATTTGGAGGACCTGAAAGAGAACCTCCCCAACTACCTTAAAGTGTTAAAAGGACTACTTCTATGGAGATTGGGGCCCTGAAAGAAGACAGCATGCACAGCTTCTCATGCATCTGTGCACACTCTTTCAAGTCCTCAAGCTCTGTAGAAATAGTCCTTTTAATACTATAGGGTTGTTGTGGAGGTTCTCTTTCAGGTCCTTCAGCCCCAAAGAAGCAGACCTTTTAATATTGTAGGGTAGTTAGGGAGGTTCTCTTTCAGGTCCTCCAAACCCATAGATGTAGCTCTTTCAATGAATGAAGGTTTTTTTTCAGGTCCTCGATAATAAAACAGATTGATAATTACCACACCTACTGACATAAGATTTAGTTGCCCTCCCATTGGTTGAGGAGGCATTTAAATATGTGGGTGTCATTTTTGAAGTTTAGAAGTGTTTTCGCCATATTGGTAGGGAGAGACGTCTTGCTGCTAATTCTGGTGAGTTATGGTGTATGAATGGCATTAGAGGTATGAAAGGTTTTTTAGGGTTGATGATATTTTGTATGTTCACTTTATTATAGAGTATATATTATCCTCCTGATGCAGGCACTACTGGTGTGCCAAAATGCTGCAGCGTCATTATTGTGATATATATTACAGGGTTTTTTTTAAAGGCAATATGATTTATGTGAATTTGATAATTATTGAGGAAATAAAAGTTGTTGTTACAGTATTTAATATTTAGTGTGGGGTAACAAGTTATGTTGCAAGAGGAACTTTTCTAAGTGAGGTGATATGTGTTGATTTGATAGAATAATCTAAGCAGTCTTGCCGTGTGACACTAGTGAGACACGGAGCGGGATGCCAGTGGCCAGTAGTTGGTGTTCCACCTTCACGCAGCGGAAGGATGGAGGGCTGCTATTTCCAAAAAAAAAATAAAACACAACAAAAAAATAAAAACAGGGGTGGGTAAGGGGGTGGCATGCTTGTTACAGCGGTTGCTACCCCTAATTGAGCTGGATGTCACTTGGATGCAGATACAGAGCTGCTCTCTAAATTGGGTGGAGGGGAATTAGGGCTGGAGGGTACTGGAAGCCAATAGTAACAGGTGGGAGAGAGAAAAAGGGAAAAAAAAATGGATAAAGTGCGTAGCTTGCTGGGCAGACTTGATGGGCCGTTTGGTCTTCTTCTGCCGTCATTTCTATGTTTCTATGATATTCTCTAATAATCAAAGCCTCCATTCTGCAAAATTTGGAAGAGGTATAAAGACACTTTAAATCTATACTAGTCAGCCGACTCAAAAGATCTTTCTTTTTAGCATCAGAAAAGTACCATAGACTAATCATTTATGCAGTTCAGGAATTCTGCACAATAGATGTCCGAAATTGTAAAATAAGACATAAAATGTTGCTAACTTTGCAATTTGAAAAGGCTGGTAATTTTTTTTTTTTATCAGTTAGTTGGCTGTAATTTCTCACTATCCTATTATTTAATGATTTGATTTCAGAAGGAGCAGCCTTACCCTGAGCAGGTAGAGTGTGGTGTTTTTATATCTGAAGCATGAGAACCAGTTTTTAATTATTTATCTATTGCTTCATGGTTTTTGTTTGACTGGGATCCAAATGCAAGGTCATAAGCTTGAGGATGATCTTTTCTTGGCTGAGACTGAGAATCTGCACAATGTTTTGGAGTTGAAGAGCATTGATGGTAAACTACTTTGAACTTTGGATTAGGCGGTATATACATTTTTAAAATAAACACCTTGCCATCCACTCCCATTGGTGACATAATGATAATGACCAGCATTAAAGCAGGAGTATTAAAAAAACAAAAATCCCTACTTTTTTCATGCAGATAAGCAGGCTGACTTAGCCATGCTGTTTGGGGACGTCCTTCTGGGGCAGCCGAGACGGAGCTTCTCAAAGATCACAGAACTTTTGCTCTGTATGGCTGTGCGTCCTTTCCCGCGCAGTGCCATGTTCTCTCCTCAGTCTGTTTCTGTCGGTATTGCAGGCTGCACGCTAAGCTTTTTTCTCCTTGATCGACTGAAATTTTTTCAGCTTTATATGGCACTTTTCAGTGCTCCAGCATGGCTCCAAAACCGCCTGGCTTTAAATACTGCCAATGCAGAAAGATTATGTCCGTCACTGACGGACATAATTATTGTTATCTTTGCCTCAGCCCGGATCACGACCAGTCGAACTGCAGGAACTGTGGTTGGATGTTGCCCTGGGCCCAGCGTCAATGCACGTTAAAAAATTGCCCATCTGAGGGAAGTCTTCGGGGTCCTGCGCGCCTATTTAGCCCACTCATCACCTAGGCCGCACTCTGATTGCCCGGTAAAACCTTAAGAGGACCTCTTCCCTCGGACCACCAGAAAAAAGGCCAGGGGGGGTCAGCCCCCCACGAAGCCCCCACACACACAAGCCTCTCTACAAAAAGGAGTCGGGTAACGCACCGCCAAGGTCCGCACATAAGCCTGCAATGGCAGGCATCGAAGGGTCGAAGTTTGTGTCGTAGCACCGTTGCAGAGAGGCACTGCTGTCTGCCGAAGCAGCGCCCAGATCAACATACTATGCATGGGAAGCACCGTCGACACTTGTATCAAAGACGAAGCACCCATGCAAGGATGTGTCTCATACCGAAGCAGCACCATTGAGCATGGTCCGATGCGAGTGGAGTCATCGATGCACCTTCCGACACAAAAGCCCTTGGCTTAGAAATCCACAATGCAGAAAGTTTGAGTCACATCCAGTGCCAGGCTCCTCAGCTACTAAACCGCCTCGTAGGCATAAGCCAGCAATGGACCTCTGGGTCATATTCACGCCCGAGTAGATGGCGGAATTGGATTTCTCTGCTGTGGAGCCTCTCTCTGAGCAGCTGTCTATGACTTCTTCTGGATCCTCCGGAAGGGTCTAGCCAGATTTGTCCTCCGTGTCCAAGAGGAAGAGGTCTTCCTCGTAGCTGCAGGAACCTCTCCAAAAGAGGCATAAGAAGTTTTCCAGAACAGAATGGTCAGAACATCGCCCTAGGGGCCCAGATGCCGGCATCCTGCTAGCGGCTCTACCTCCGGCAGTCTATGTCAGGTGAAGAAGATTTCCCTCTCCTGGCCAGGGAAATCTGGTTTCACAAGCCATGTCTCAGATTTCCCAAATTCTGTCCCAGTTCATCTCCTTAGAAGAGCGAAAGGTCCACCCATTCAGCCCTCCTCTGCTGGGCATCTTGCCTCAAGAGAGGTCACCCTTTCTGCCTCCAAGAGAGAGCAGCCCAACGCAAGAGCCTGGGTGCCCAGAACCTCACTTTTCCCTGCAGCCAGGCACTGGCCCAGAGGACTCCTCTCCAACCTCTCTGGGTTCTTAAGGGAATACCGCCTGACCTGCCGGAAGAACAGCCAGAGCCGTCCTCACCACCAGAAGACCTTTCCTACTCCAAGTTCATGGAAAAGGTGGGAGCTCGTCTCGACACCGAGATCATGAAGGTTCCAAATCTGCGAGCGGAAGTGCTAGGAATTCTAAAATTTTTCGAGGTTCCAGCGGAACCAACTGCCTTGCCATCCTATGCTGTTTTGGATTCCGTGAAGGCAAAGGCATGGGAGACTACTTTCTCTAGTCACGCGACCTCGAGGAAGACTGACCTGAAGTTCAGAATGAGGCAGTCGCCATACTGTAGCATAGTCCAGCTCCCACACACCTCGGTGGTGGTGGAATCTGCCATGAAGCTCTCCAAGAAGACCCGCCTTCATTCCAATACCCCTCTGGGCAGGGAATGCAAGTATTTAGGTGACTTCGGTAAAAGAGCTTTCCAAGTAGGTATGCTGAATTTGAAAATACAACCACAAATTTTAGAGAGACACCAATTCAAATCAATATTTTATTTGTTTGAGATACCCACATATATCCCTACATAGACATTTAAAACTAAGCTAGCGCATTCACACATTCATACCCCAAAATAAAAATGCCATCATGAAGTTTGAGATGTTAAATGGAAGTTATCAAGTATTCTTTTCATTATAAATACACTTATTGGCCTAATTATTCAATAATACAAAGTGTAAGCCTTATAAATTATCACATACAAGATTATTGACGCATGTAGTTTCTCTCAATTGCATATGTAATGATCGTCAATCATCACATTATCTATAATGTATCCACATTCATTTATTCAGGATCATATGTTCACTGAGTCCGACAAAAGATATCTTCGTTTCGCCCCTATTGTTAGGGGCTTCCTCAGGGACTTATATTTGCGAATTTTTGATTGTATTCATGCACTACAAAACAATAAGTGAACCATTATGAATATTTATCATACTGTAAGCTAAATCACCAGTTACTACCAACTCATACCTTGAAATGCTACACTGAGCTAGATCGACTCATACATACATAATTCATAATGTTCTGACTTCAACGCCCTAATTTTATCATAATCTCTAACAAAAGAATAATTTTAAGAATGTTATTATGAATGAAGTTTATAAACCAACCTATCCACTGAACTAGCACTGAAAAACTCGACTGCTCTCCAAATCACTCTGCACTTGGCTTGGCTGAGTATTGTTATTCACCTGAAATGATCTTTTATATCATTTTTGCTTCCTGGTTAATGATCTCGTTATCCCACATTGCTTAATAATCCTTGAATTAATCTGAATTTCCCTCCTGCCAATCTTCAACCACTTGTTACATGATTAACCTAATTTGTAGAAATTCTGCTAGTTAAAATTGTATATATTGTATATTGTATAAGTTATTATTTATTCAATTCAATGTTGTCCAAGTTCCATAGTTTCTCACAGGACAAGCAGGATGGTAGTCCTCACAAATGGGTGACATCGAGGATGGAGCCCTGTACGGAAAACTTTTCTGTCAAAGTTTCAACAAGCTTTGACTGACACTAGCACACTGGGTGCACTGAGCATGCCCAGCCTGCAATTATCCCTGTGAGCCACAGGTGTCTCCCTCAGTCTTCTTTTTTCCGCTCTGCAGTCAGCATAGCGGTTGGAGCTCTGTGAGGATTTTTTAACTAATTACCTCATGGAAACACTTAACTTTTCACTTCAAAAAACACTTTTCCCTGCACAGGTCTCCCTCCGCGTACGTTTTTACGACGCTCGGTGAGTACTAATTCTTATTTTTCGGTCGGTTTCTGTCACTATCTTAAGGCTGTTAACTGACTGAAGCCTTCCCTTCCCCCATTTTTCAGTTAGCTTTAAACAGCTTGCGAGTATCTCTGTGACACTCTGCTTGCTTATGCTAGTGGGGTAGGGATTTTTTCCTTAACTTTAGGACCTCTGTAGCTTCAAGTCCTTCGTTCCCTGGTACCCTCACGCAGTCGATACCCTATCGCTACACCGGGACCCTCCTAAACCGCCCTGGGCTTTTATATGTCATCAGCGCCCCTCCCCCCACGGTGCCCTGATGCCTTTATCCATGTTTTTTGCTTTTCAGTGCTACCAGGCTTTTTCCTCCTACGCACTGTTTTTTTCCTTGGGCTTCCTCGGTGCCGTCCCTACCCGGATGCATGCCATTGACGCACACGCTGTTAGTCACTGCCATGCATACTCGGGTCGCCGCCACCGCTGCCCGAGACACTTTTTAACGATCCCAGGGTCACTTCATCGATGCCACCCCCCCTTTTGGGGATGCCATCGATGCCCCATCCTCCCCACCGATGTCCAGCCCTTTCCATCGGTGGGCATCGGTGCCACATCGATTCGTCGGTGGGCATCGATGCCGGATGGTCCCCATCGGTGGACATCGGTGCCGGATGGTCCCCATCGATGGACATCGGTGCCGGATGGCTTGTCCGTCGATGGCATTGGTGCCGGATGGCCGTCCGTCGATGGCATCGGTGCCAGGTCCTTTTGCATCGATGGACATCGATGCCCAGGTGTTTCATCCATGGGCATCTATGTTAGAATGCATCCATCGAGGGCAGTCGATGCCAGGCTGCTCCCATCGGTGAAATTCGATGCCCAGGTGGGTCCCATCGGTGGGTATCCATGCCGGCTCGATTCCGTGGATGGGCGTTGATGCCAATGCCAGCCTTATGGCTGGCATCGATGCCCATGCCGATTCCAGGACTGGCGTTGATGCCGGGATGGAATTCATCGACTGGGAGATCCATGCCATCGATTCCATACGTGTCCATATCGATGCCACCGACACACGTGTCTGGGGCACCGATGCCATGTACACTTGGAAATCTGAGTCTGTCCAAATCGATACCGTCAACGTCTGTGGCCCTATAGTTGATGCCCGTGGCCATGCCACAAACGGCATAAATGCCCGCCTCCATGCATCGATGCCCTCGACACCTCCGTTTTCCTTCGGTGTCCTTGACGCCCTATTGATTCGACTTCGACTCAGTCGATGCCGGTATCTTTTTCAATAACGGTAATGTTTTTCGATTATTCGATTCCACATCGTTTCAAAGATACCTATGCCACTGCTGTCAGTGCCCGTCACTGTCATCATTCTCCTGGCCAGTCATCGACGATTTTTCATACCCATTTTGATGATATCCTCGAAGCCCCTTAGGTTGCCTTCAATATCGTCAATACCGACATAGCACCGCCACATAATACCCTCGCCTCCTCACATTGCTCCACGCTTTGGGTTCTTTTTTAAGCCCCGTATTAGCTTAAGACACTCCATTGTGTCAGGAGCAGAGCAGGCGTGCTGACAGTTCGTCATCGATCGCCTTCCAGGACGACGAGGGCTTCCATCTCGGCGCTGGGGAAAGACCGGGCCGAGCACCGTGGCACCCATCATCGCCGACATCGTGATCGTCCGCCGCTGACGCCATCCAGCACATCGGTGCCATCCTTCTCCAGGCTGGACAACGCTCGGGCAGAGCGACATCACCACTGCCATCAGCACTGTTCCTACAGTTTTGGCAGTCCTTGGTGATCCAGAACTTCCGGATCCAGGTCCGACAGCTTCTGCATTGGCGTCACGACACATCGAGCCGCTGTGACGAGGGAAGGGAACATGAGTTCCGTTAGGGCTCCTCTGTTCCTGGCGTGCCCCACCGTCAAGTGGTGTGGGACTATGGCCATCTGTTACACTTAGCAGTCTAAACGCCACTCACGCCTGGCCTGTCTCCTCTGTACCTGTGCCACCATACCGGGTTTCAGAGCGAGATGGACGTTTACGTCCCCGGCCTTACCCTCGAGGACTCCGGAGACCGTCGGAATCAACAATCTTCACCGGCTCGTCTTGCGGCGATCCACGTCGGATGGTAAGTACCCGCTTCGGCGGCATTCCCATAGAGTTGTGTTCTCCCATTCGGACCGTGGTTCGAAAAGTTCTGGGTCATGTGCCTTTTAGAACTGTATTAGTGTCACATATCGCTATGTTAGCTATGTTAGCCACAATATCAGGAGAACCCCTCTATCTTCTTGGGATTGCAGCAGGGCTTCTTCTCTTGTCAGTAACAAGTCCCTGTGCCGACCAATGCTCTGACTCTTGGTTCCCTCCCAACCAAGGTCCAGCTGCATTGGCTGATCTGCTAAACATGAGATTCAGCAACCATTGCCCCATGTACAAGTCCACCTTGAGGCCTGGCCACAGGTCTCAGTGTCTCCTTGTACAGCATACAGAAATGCGGGTACCACTTACCGCTCACACACCTGCAGGAGCCTACATGATATCCTCCATTGGGACACCTCCTGGTCTCCCATCTGGTCAGATATCAGAGCGGCCACCCCACCTTGTACCAAAGTCCCGGTACACTCCCCCAGGCGCTACGAAGTGCAGAGGGGAGAAGGGAGGGGGGTTGGGGAGTTTTAATTGCACTATTCTTTCTTTTAACAGAAAATAGTTACTCTCCGCACATCCTGGACCTAAGAAAATCCAACTTTCTTTAGACGTCACAGGTACAATGGTATCTTTGGTTACCATCACTCCATACTGCAGTAAGTACATTATTTTAATGTTTCTATGTGCTTTATGGTGAGTCAACATTACAACCCCAAGCTCTGCCGCTGGCACCAGCTTCGGTAAGTGAACTGTCTCTTGCATCACTGTTGGTGAATGCTGTTTTCTCTGCGGAGTGTAACATCATTCACTTTCCTTGCATAGACTACTGCTAACCACTTTCAGTACATGCAAGGAGCTCTCACTTTTTTCAGGACTCACTATACATTTACTAACTGGGATTACTGTCACTGCCATAAATCCCTTCTGTAACACTTCTGGACACCACAGTCTTAAGACCCTCTTGTCCAGCATGCGCACAGACATTCTGATACATTGTTATATGTCCCTGCGCATATTTTCCATAACCTCAGCCTTTCAACTTTTCATGGTTGGGCTATGGGGTTTCTTCCCACTATGCATTTTTCTCATAATTCAAAACTGCTATGGGTTATATTCAGTGACATTCTATACTCAATGGACCTAAGTGGTTTCATTGCTTTCGTCCCTGATTCTTATCCCAGTTCGAACTAGGACCTAGTCTCCTTCGACTCATGCTCGCAATTCCTTAGGGTTATAAAGTTTCTCCTGAAAGCTGTCAACCCATTATGCATCTATTGCACTCCAGCATAGTTTCTCATAAACTTCCTGGACGTTGCACCCATGAGTTATGCCCTTATGCCTTCCAATACTGCTTTTGCAACAATTCTTTGTGCATACAGACAGACAGCATAGGGACAATGTGCTTTCCAACTCATAAGCACGCATTACTTCTTAGCTGCTCTGCTAGACAGCTGCGCAGCTCTACCCTTGGCCCTTGTTCACTTCATGCGTCCTTGGGCCACATATCTAAGAGATTTAATGAACGCTCTATCAGACCTTCTCCACGTAGGTTCTATCCTCTCGAATGGTCTCAATTACATGTGTACAGGGCAAATCTTTTAACGCTGAGTTTAACTAAACTTTCCTCGGCGTCTGCATCATTCCATACGATGCACAGGTTCTGCTCCCTGCACATGTTTCCTATGCGTTCCCTTAGATGCCTTTTCTTCCATCAAAGGCCTCTTCAATATATCTCTTCTGCTGCCTCTCGTAGCCAGCATTCTTCTAATGTTGAACTGGGATGGGGTTCAGTATTCTTTTCCCCACTCCCTGACTGAGATCAGTATGCTTTCCCATACTTCTCAATCCATCATATCAGTAACATTTTATTCTCTCACCAGTCAGTCCCAAATCATAGACTTACTGATGTTCTTAGGTTCTGGTAGCGTCACAAAACCTTCTAAACATAAATCTTGCCGTTTAATATGGCAGGCTTTACCTCCTGATGCTAAAAAAAAAAAAAAAAAAGAGGTATTACCCCTTTTACTTTTCCACCATTTTTTCTTACTCCCTCGGATTCTGTTCTCCAGACATCCTCCACATAGATACACCTTTCTCTTAGGAGGTGTATCGTTTTGGGAGTTGGGTTCCCGTTTTCGGTAATCCTCTCTGAGTCGGCTTACCATGGATTATCCACTGATCAAGCCGCCTCTATTTCTCTAATCACGGAATGAACATATATATTCTCCTTATAAGTCTCATACATTCTACGTTTGAGCCTTTCCATTCCTCTCTTCCACAGTTTGGCAAGGGAACGTCTTTCCCTCTTAATGTCATTCCTGCCAGCAGGGTCCGTGAGTTATGCACTCTTTCCATACTCACCTGACTCCGTTCCTCTGCCACTGAGTAGTTCTACGCATTCAACTTTCTATCCTTTTCAGGTAGATGTTGTATCTCCTTTCCTCAGGAAATACTCTATTAATTTTTCCTAACCTCTCTCTCTCGCCCTAGGGAGAGACTGGGTTTTCCACATTCCTGGACAGTAATGCTGCGCTTACATTCTATCTACATTGCACTGCATTCCATGTGAATTCTACTTGACTCTTTCCTTCATGCAAGGGTCAAGCTGCTACTTCCAGTGGCCACACAGACCTAATCCTTCTGATTAAGTGGTCTATATTTCCTTTCCTACCAACAAGCAGACATTTCACTACAACACTGTGGGTATCCACATACTGTTGTGTCCGTCTTAGCCTTAACAGCTTCCCTTTGGTTACTGCTGCTTGTACTTTTTTATCAGGTTGCAGCCTGGAGTCCTCTCCATACCTTCGCAGCCTATTATTGCTTACATTTGACTAGCCGGCATGCTCCATGTTTGGCCAGTCCGCCTACTCTTACTTTTTTCAATTCACTACCCAACATCCTTCCACGAACCCATTATGGTGTTGCAGATGCCCTCCGTTCCCATTTCCACCTCAGTCGTTACGCCTTTGCGCATCTGCGGTGTATCTGGTGCATTCCCGGGCATCCTCAGCTCGGTACTCACCCATTTGTGAGGACTACCATCCTGCTTGTCCTGTGAGAAAGCAAATGTTGCTTACCTGATGTAACAGGTGTTCTCACAGGACAGCAGGATGTTAGTCCTCACGAAACCCGCCCGCCACCCCGCGGAGTTGGGTCTGTATACTTTTATTTTAGTTTCGCTTGCGCTTTTTAGCTATAAGACGAGACTGAGGGAGACACCTGTGGCTCACAGGGATAATTGCAGGCTGGGCATGCTCAGTGCACCCAGTGTGCTAGTGTCAGTCAAAGCTTGTTGAAACTTTGACAGAAAAGTTTTCCGTACAGGGCTCCATCCTCGATGTCACCCATTTGTGAGGACTAACATCCTGCTGTCCTGTGAGAACACCTGTTACATCAGGTAAGCAACATTTGCTTTTCCCTGTTCTCTGTAAGACATTCGTGTTAAGTCATTTCTAAGTTCCATGTAAACCAAAGTGATTGGTAACATTGTTACCAGAACGTCGGTATAGAAAAAATGTTAAATAAAATAAATAAATAAAATTATGTTAAACGTATCCTACGGGGTTTACGGATTAATAAGGCACCCTCCCTGTTTGCTGATGATGATATTTTCATCCAGAAGTGGAATTCAATCCTTAATAAATGCTCCCATGATTGATGCTTTTGATCATTGAACATACTAAGATCAAACTTGAAGAATTAAGGAAAGATATAGATCTAGAATTAGTTAAAATCCAAAATGAATTACCTACGGATTCATTATCAAGTCATATGAGTGAGCTACAGCAACAGTTGGATGAGTATCAAGTTGAAACCAAAAAATTTAAAATCAGTAAATTTTACAGGGATGAGAGACTACAACGGGGGTTATGTATATCATTGGATGCAGGTGAATAAAAAACAGAAATACATGAAAAAGAAAGGTGATTTTTCTTCCTCTGACAATTCTACTGATGAATCAGATGGTTCACTTAAAGTCAACAAGAAAGATGCGAGACAAGTAAGATTCGCAGAGGGGGATAATAATGTTAACACCTACGATGCGCATCCACAAACTGATTTTAATTTTTTGGAGCAACGTGCCCGAGGCAACAGAGGCGTACGAGGGTCCAGATTTCAGAAAACCAGACCCAGCAGTTCCAGTTACAATCTACGTCGATAGAAGATAACACAGTTGAAATTACTGTGACTCCAACATCGCTCTAAGCTTCAACAGCAAGAGGAAATGTGGAAAAAAAGGATTTGCACTCACAAAGAGGGGAGTAGCTGTCTTGTTACGGCGGTTACTACCCCAAACCAAATAAGCCTGATACTTCACTTTCAAAGCATATACAGCATAGTTCTCTGCTTCAACGGCAGGGGAGAAGAAAAAAGGGTTCGCACTCACAAAGCGGGGAGTAGCTGGCTTGTTACGGCAGTTACTACCCCAAACCAAATGTGCCTGATACTTCACTTTCGATGCATATCCAGCATGGCTCTCTGCTTCAACGGCATGGGAGAAAAACTGATACTTCACGCATATCCAGCATAGCTCTCTGCTTCAACGGCAGGAGAGAAGAAAAACTGATACTTCACGCATATCCAGCATAGCTCTCTGCTTCAGCGGCAGGGGAGAAAAAAAAACTGATACTTCACGCATATCCAGCATAGCTCCCTGCTTCAACGGCAGGGGAGAAGAAAAACAACCAATAAGGGCTGTATAACATAGTCTGGGTAAAACAAATAAGCATGGGTGTAGCTTGCTTATTGCGGCGCTTACTACCCCTACTACCCCTAACTAATCAAGCTAGATATTTCACTTGGATGCAGCTCCATCACTGCTCTCTACATTAATGGTGGGGGTGGAAGGGAAATAGAACCAAGAGCTAAGAGAAACAGATAAGTATGAGAGAAAAAATGTGTGAAGCTTGCTGGGCAGACTGGATGGACCGTTTGGTCGTCTTCTGCCGTCATTTCTATGTTTCTATATTAAGGAGGTGTCTGTATTTAATTTATCTGATAAACTTCTCACTAAACCTATGTTAGAAGTACTCAACAAAGGTTTATCTTTCGTTCCAGCCTGTAAATATGATCCGTTTTTTATCCGTACCGAATTGCACAAATTTTTTAGACGTCTTCATATTAAAGAATTCTTCATGGATGATAATAAAACATTTGATAGGGGTGGTCTTTACAAATCCTCGAAATGGAGTCCTCCTTCAGCTCCAAGTCATTTACTTCAGACATTTCAAAGCTTAGTACTTAGAGATTTAGATCTAATGGATACGCAGAGAGATTATATTCAATATAATCTCTCAAAAGAACAATGGCAAGCTATGATTCAATTGCGAGATGACACCTCTATAAAAATCAGCGCCGCTGATAAAGGAAGGCGCAATTGTGGTAATGAATCAGACAGTTTATGATAAAGAAGTATATCGACAATTGTCTGATCAGCATGCTTATAAGAAATTAGAACAAAATCCCACTTTTATGTTACATCTACATATTATTGAGATCTTAGAAACAGCGAGGAGAGACAAAGTTATTACCAATAAGGAATACCAATTTTTGCAAGTGTCTTTTCCTACCACGGCACACCTTTACATATTGCCAAAAATTCATAAAACTTTGGTTAATCCCCCTGGCAGACCAATAGTGGCAGGTATAGGAACAGTGCTGGAATCCCTTGCCCAAATGATTGATCATTATTTACAACCTCAGGTAATAGCAGTTCCTTCTTATGTGAAAGATTCTACTGATTTTATAAACCAACTATCAGGGTTACCCGATATTCAATCTAATTGGGTTTTACTTACTGCTGACATTACCTCACTATATACAAGCATCCCCCAATGGGAAGCTTTTGAAATCATCAAATTGGAATTGGCCAAAATTGATATGAGTTACAGAAAATTGAATTTTCTTAGTATGATTGCAGAAATAGCATTAAACCAAAATGTGTTTAGTTTTCAATCTGAATATTTTCTGCAAACTCAAGGTATTCCTATGGGGTCGCCGATGGCTCCTAGTGTAGCCGGGTTGTATGTCTCCCAGTTCGAAGATAAACATGTTTATAAGTCTGCATGGTTCCAGCATGTTAGATGCTGGAAACGTTATATTGATGATTTATTCTTTGTCTGGAGTGGGGATGATATTGAATTAGATCTGTTTATGCGTTTTTTAAATTCTTGTGATCAACATCTAGAATTTACTTTCACTAAGCATCATCAATCTGTTGTTTTTTTTGGACATGAGGGTCCATATCCATGAAGGGAGACTTGTCACTAGTGTCCATAGGAAAAGCACGGACAGAAATACTCTATTGCACTATCAGAGTTTCCATCCCAAACAACTCAAAGACAATATACCGGTAGGCCAGTTCCTCCGGTACAGACGCTTATGTACTTCTACTGCAGAATTTAAGATTCAGGCTCTACAACTACAAAATAGGTTTCTTGCTCGCGGTTACACTAGGTCTGTAATTAAAAGAGCATATAAGCGTGCATTGTACTCTAATAGGGACAATTTGTTGATTCATTTTCCTAAAGAATCTCCGACTCGGATGATTTGTATCATTCCATTTTCTTCTAGATCTACCCAAATTAAAGAAGTCATCCGTAATCATTGGCATGTGTTATCATCCATACCGTGTTTTATAGAGAATCCCATCTTCGCTATTAAAAAGCGCCACTCTTTATATGACAAATTGAAAGGTCGCAAGGAACTTGGGGATTTAAATCTTCCCCACGGACAAACCCCATGTGGGTCTTGTTCGGTGTGCCCTCTTACATTGCAATGTCAGTTTTTTCACCATCCCCATTTAAAATACCCGTATCGTATTCCCCAGGTATTTGATTGTAACACCAGCGGCGTTGTTTACGCCATTGTCTGCCCATGCAATCTAATTTATGTGGGTCAGACAGTGCGTCCTATTCGTCTCCGTATTATCGAACATCGAAGCCGTATTAAATCTTTATGTGAACACGCCCCCTTGGTGAACCATTGGGTTGAACAAAATCATGTTGTGGATGATATCCGGTTTTTTGTTATTAAACAGGTCACTCTCAAGCATGGAGGGGACCTGTCATCACTTTTAAGGAAAATAGAACAGCGATTCATTTTTAGCTGGCACACGATGGCTCCACCCGGGTTGAATGGACCTATAGAGTGGAGCGCTTTTTTCTGATTGCGTTAAAAATATGGATATTCTATTATGATTGAATGATAAGTTTGTTTCGATTCATTAATCTCTTTAAGCTAGAGTTGAGATTGAATGCCATTAGCGAGAGGGTAGTTGCGTTAACTTGTTAATTTGTGAAGAGGAAATTGTTTCCTCTATATAAAGTTGTTGTAATTCCCTTGAAGCTCATACTTTTGCGGGTGACGCCGACTGACGTCACTTCCTATGAGACGTGAGTATGGAACAACGTTGATGGGATTTCTCCAAGTAAGTGTTATGGTAAAAGCCGGTTTACTTGTGTTTTAATGATTGCTTTTCCGCTTATATCGTTACAGAATCATGTTAGTTTGAGCATGCAGGTTGGCGGTTGCGTTTAAAAGGATGGTGAATGAAAGCCAAGTGTATAACAATCTTTGAGGCGCACGCCGCAGAACAGGAATTCTGAACCGTGAGCTCAGTAAATGATATGCTTTGAGGAAATGTTGTATAACATGGGCTCTGGATTGTGATTTCAGTAAGTTCAATAGTAATCTTATTTGTTAGGTTTTTCGTCTTTTCAGTCTTTTCGGGTTTTGTATGAGCAGGTTTAAATTGTGAGTGCAGAGTGATTTGGAGAGCAGTCGAGTTTTTCAGTGCTAGTTCAGTGGATAGGTTGGTTTATAAACTTCATTCATAATAACATTCTTAAAATTATTCTTTTGTTAGAGATTATGATAAAATTAGGGCGTTGAAGTCAGAACATTATGAATTATGTATGTATGAGTCGATCTAGCTCAGTGTAGCATTCAAGGTATGAGTTGGTAGTAACTGGTGATTTAGCTTACAGTATGATAAATATTCATAATGGTTCACTTATTGTTTTGTAGTGCATGGATACAATCAAAAATTCGCAAATATAAGTCCCTGAGGAAGCCCCTAACAATAGGGGTGAAACGAAGATATCTTTTGTCGGACTCAGTGAACATATGATCCTGAATAAATGAATGTGGATACATTATAGATAATGTGATGATTGACGATCATTACATATGCAATTGAGAGAAACTACATGCGTCAATAATCTTGTATGTGATAATTTATAAGGCTTACACTTTGTATTATTGAATAATTAGGTCAATAAGTGTATTTATAATGAAAAGAATACTTGATAACTTCCATTTAACATCTCAAACTTCATGATGGCATTTTTATTTTGGGGTATGAATGTGTGAATGCGCTAGCTTAGTTTTAAATGTCTATGTAGGGATATATGTGGGTATCTCAAACAAAATATTGGTTTGAATTGGTGTCTCTCTAAAATTTGTGGTTGTGTTTATGACAGTGAGATAGGGAGTGGTATCCTAAAGATTACCCTTTGTGTTGTAATACCGAATTTGAAAATACAGCAGTGTCAATTTTACATCACGCAGTACCTGTATGAATGCTTGCAGTCCCTGAAGCCCCATCTTGCCTCCAATTCGTCAGATGCGGCTCCACCGCAGCAGTTTTATGATCTGGAGGAGGGGTTGAGACACCTTCTACTTTCCATATATGAGGCCTTCGAAACAGCCGCCTGTACTTTGGCAGGGGCCATAGCAGCACAGAGACTGGCATGGTTGCTCACCAGTGCCATTCGGGAGGATGGACATGAAAAACTAGCGGACCTCCCATGTAAGGGTGATAACTTGTTTGGGGACAAGCTGCGAGAAACGGTCTCCCAATTAAAGAAGCAAAATGTGGTGGTCCTGTCACTGGCGTCACCTACGGACCAGCAGTTGGCAGGCAGGAAGTACTACCCCAGCTTCAGGCAGAGTTATTACCAGAGGCCCTACCCAGCTTATTGTCATCCGAACTTCCAGCACAGTAGGCCACGATCGCAAGAGCAGCAGCAACCCCGGAATAGACCACGGTGTCAGTGACAGCAGCGTTCCCCGCAGGGCAACAGCCTAAAACCCCAACAAGGTTTTTAGGAGTAACCAGGCCACCTCTACCGCCACACATGGGAGGCAGAATATCGTCCTTTTACCTTTCTTGGACAGCGATTACCTCAGATCATTGGGTGCTGAACTTCGTCAGGGAGGGTTACCCATTGAACTTCAAGAGCAGCCCAGTCCTACTACACCTGGTGCAGCCCCGTCAGTCCCGCTTAGACGAACATCTGCTGCAGAAAAAAATCAGCAATCTGGTACATAAGTACTCATGTCAGCAGATACCTTACCACCAGCTGAACAAGGGATTCTATTCCCATTACTTCCTCAAACCGAAGAGGTCTGGGGGGCTTTGCCTGATCCTGGACCTGTAGGTTCTCAAGAAATTTCTGTGCAAGGAAAAGTTCAAGATGACATCTCTCAAGTCAATTCTACCCTTTCTACAGCCAAATGATTAGATGGGCTCGCTAGATCTCAAAACTCTCACATACCAATGCACAGATCCTTTTGGCACTTCCTTTGTTTTCAAGTCAATACACACCACTACCAATACAATGTTCTTCCTTTTGGGCTTTCGTCTGCCCTGAGGATCTTCCTGAAGTGCTTGGCGGTAGCAGTGGCCCATCTCTGACTAAAAGAGCTTCAACTATTCCTGTACCTGTACGACTGGTTGATAGTTGCACTGAAACCATCCGCTCTACAGAGCGTATTGGAAACAATACGTTGTCTAGAGGGTCTTTGTTTCATCATCAGCTACGAAAAATCCAGCCTTCAACCCATGCAGAATCTTCAATTTATTGGGGCCAGGATAAGTATTGTTCTGGGAAGAGCATTCTTGCCAGCAGACAGAGCCCACACGCTTCATACTTTAGCCTTCCAAATGAGAAATTGCACAATCACTTTGGCTCATCGGATCCTGACCCTATTGGGCCATATGACGGCAGCCATATATATAGCACCGCAAACTCGCTTGCACATGTGTCTGCAATAGGGGCTGTGAAGGCACAGTGGACTCAGTTCTCCCAACCACTGTCAAGAAAGGTCAGTCTGACCCCCGATATGCGACGGGAGCTAACATGGTGGTTACGCCCTGCTGTTCTCAAGTGGTCCTTACTATGGACACCTCAACCCAAGAGGTGGGGAGCCCGCTGGAGCACGTGCAGACACAAGGGCTCTGGCCTGCATAGGAGCAAAGATAGCAGATAAATCACTTAGAGCTCAGAGTAATAAAGAATGCCCTATACATGTTTGTGGGTCTCCTGTGGGAAGAATGTCATGATTCAGTTAAACTCTGGAATTTGTTGCCAGAGGATGTGGTTGGTGCAGTTGGTATAGCTGTGTTTAAAAAAGGATTGGATAAGTTCTTGGAGGAGAAGTCCATTACCTGCTATTAAGTTCACTTAGAGAATGGTCACTGCCATTAGCAATGGTAACATGGAATAGACTTAGGTTTTGGGTACTTGCCAGGTTCTTGTGGCCTGGATTGGCCACTGTTGGAGACAGGATGCTGAGCTTGATGGACCCTTGGTCTGACCCAGTATGGCATTTTCTTATGTTCTTATGACAGAGGGTCAACTTTATGCCTACCCCTCTGATCCTGCTAATCTCCAGGACAGTTCAGAAGTGCATCGCGGATTTTGCAGACTTCATTCTGATAGCTTCAGCGTGACCCAGACAGCCATGTTATGCCTATCTAGTTCAGCTCTCCATCACCCCACCTATTCCCTTGGGCGACAACGTAAATCTGCAGAGTCAGGAGCACGGCACCTTGTTTCACCCCATGCACTTCTCGCTACATCTTACTGTGTGGAGGTTGCAAGGACAGTATTAAGTCACTTGCACTTGCCGACAGAGATTCAGGAGGTCTTGGTTTCTTCCAGAAAGTATTCTACCAGGAAAAATGATCAAGGCAAGTGGCAAAGATACTCTGCCTGGTGTGACAGCAGAGACATGGACCCCCTTCTCTTGCTCCCCGGAATTATTACTTGAGTACCTTCATTCCCTGTATCAAATAGGGCTGGCGACAACTTCTGTGCAGGACTATGTGAGTGCCATCACAGCCTATCATCACCCGTGCAATGGCCTCTTGGTATCCAGCCACCCGCTAGTTTCCTAATTCATGAAGGGGATATTGTGATTAAGATCACCTGTGCTGAAGCTGCCTGTTCCATGGGAACTCAACCTAATGCTGGAGCAGCTCAGGCCTCCCCCGTTCGAACCACTGGATAGCAGCTACATGAAGTATCTCACCCGGCAGATATGTTGTTTGGAGGGAGATGGAGCTTTTCTCCGCCCATTCTAGGATGCGGACAGCCTCCCTGCATAGTATCTAGGAACCGGACCCTCCTTCCTTGTTTATGTAGAACATGGCCACCTGATTGTCTGTGTGAATCATGACATTCTTCCCACAGGAGGCCCACAAACATGTGTTTGGCATTCTTTATAGGTGGCGGTCAGCGAGTTACAGGCGCTGGCTCACTATTCCCCGTATCTGCAATTTCACCATGACAAGGTCACCTTACAAACACATCCCTCATTTTTATCCAAGGTAGTTTCAGCTTTCCACCTCAATTAGACCCATCACTTTGCCAACGTTCTTCCCGAAACCACACACTGCAGTCCAGTGTGCTCCACACACTGGACTGCAAGAGAGCCTTAGCTTACTATAAGTGAGGAAAGCAGTCAAAAGAGGACTTCTCAGTTGTTTGTTTCCTTCACCAAGTAAGAGTAATGGCAGCTTCAGTGGCTCATCTCTACCAAGTTCCGTTGCTGGATATTTGTTAGGCAGACATATGGTCATCACTGCATACATTCACGTCGCATTACTGTCTTGAATAGCAAGCCACATTAGATGCTGCGCTGGCTCGGCAGTGCTACGATCAGTGACGAAATATTGACTGTCCACATCGAGTGGGTTGGGTGCACACTGTTATTTGAGACTGCAGGACAGTGCTAGATCTGTCCATGAGTCTTCAGACTGCGTACACAGCCTTCAGCTGGGGACTCCCAGACAGCATGGCTAATTCAGCCTGCTTATCTGGGGGGAAAAAAGCAAGTTTGCTTACTATAAACGGTGTTTTCTGTAGATGGCAGGATGAATTAGCCATGCTGACTCGCCCACCTCCTTGGACACTGTCCAAGTTCGATGCTTCGCTTGGTGGGCTAGGTTATAGACTGAGGAGAGAACATAGCGCCGCGCGGAAAAGGATGCGCAGCCGCACAGAGCAAAGCTTTGTGATCTTTGAGAAGCTCCGCCTCGGCCTCCCTGGAAAGGCGTCTCCAGATAGTATGGCTAATTCATCCTGCTATCTACGGAAAACCGTTTTCAGTAGGCAAACTTGCTTATATCTATTGTATGATTATCACATTTTCATTCATGTTGGCTTCTGTGATGCTCTTGTGTTTTAATGTTGGCTGGGAGACTGTAGTAATAACTGCCTCTGGAGCTCATGCCTTTGATGCTTTTCTGTATGTGTGGTTAGACAACTTTATTGCAAGATGAGCAGAAAAAGGTTTCCTGCCATAATCCCCAAAATCTGAGCAGTCTCCAGACAAATCTCAAATGATTGAGCAATTGAAACTTTCTTGTATGGAAAATATAATGAATTACAGTAATTGATAGTTTTTCTTCTGTAAGTTTATTTTATAGTATGTTTACTTTCACTTGTAGAGGGGAAAAAGGGGCAGGGTTAGGTAAAAGAAAGGAAAGTACACATGGGGATTTCATTTTGGAATCACCATACTTCCTCCCATTTCAAAGCAAGTGTAAAATACACAAATTCAAACCCCAGTTACCCCAATTTTCAAAGGGAAATTCCTCAGGGTATTCCCTTTTGAAGAGGTTCGAGGGTATTGGATAATCTTAAAATTGCTCACTCAGTCACCATATTATTAGAATATTTGATGACTATATATTGATCATGGTGTAAAATATGGTATAATAAACTCAGGTCTGATGGTGGAAATGCTTTCTCCTAAATTATGGTAGGAATCAAATGCTAATTAATCCTTTCTGCTTTTTAGTGTGAGTTCTCTCCTAGCATAGCTGTGAGGTTTATGAGGAACTCAACTTTTTCTTTCTTTTTCTTTCTTTTCTCTTTGACTTAGCTTTTTAGAAAACTGATTTAATGCTTAGCATGTTTTACTAACAAGAAGAGGCCATGGAGCTTACAAGAAAACAGTTTGACCCTTTGTAAATCAAAGGTACATAACTGAGAGTATTACGTGGCCAGCTGCCTTTCTCCACAGTGTCTGGCATTGTCTTGGTGGCAGGCGGCACCAGAGGAATGGGCTTGGTCACCAGTTTTTATCAATATTCCAGAGGTGGTCCACTGGATTCAAAGATTCTGCCCTACATGAAGGCAGTGTCCCCGTGTAGTACATGTTCCTGTACTGCAACACGACACTTGCTTTGGATCATGAGATAGCAAGACTTTAGGTACGAAAATTTTAGTGACAGAGGTGTAGAAAAAAGAAGTGCAGAGTATCAAGTGTTAAGGTTATACCAGGTATCAAAACAGTAGGTTCAGAGATGTTTTCTTGGAAAACCTTTGCAATTGTGGACAAACAAATATGAATAGATTAGAGTAGGAAGCTTTTCTCATTAAAGACTTAGTACCTGAAGATTGCAGAGCATGCAGTGGCCAAGGAAAAGCTAGCAGATAACACTTGCTCTTCCTGTGTGCCAGGGAAAGTGATGTGAAGGAGTTTGTATACATTTCTGAGAAGGAGAGTACAAGGTTGAAGGATGGGACCTGTGATAACTCTTACTGTGTGTAAACGTAGAGGATTCATATCATGTGCAGTATCAAGAATGATTAGCATTACTGGAGTGGGTAAAGAGAAGGCAGAACAAGCTCAATTCCAGCAAGGTGTAAAGCAAAGGGAGACCCTGTTTCAAGGATAAACAGAGATGTTTGGTTTAGCATGCCTCCAGAGATACAAGAGTTGAAAAGCCTGGCTCTTCTATCAGGCTTTTAATTGATTATGCTACCAGCTCTTTGTGTTAACATTATTGCCTGGTACTAATTTGAAACCCAAGCTAGTACCTGTGGACCTGCTTTTCAAAAACATTTACACACTTAAAACTGGATTTTATATGCGTAAATACACTTTACTCGTATTAAGTGGCTTTTTGAACAATCCTATGAACAATTTAATGGCATGTATTGACAGCAGAGAAATACCAAATGGTCCATCCAGTCTGTCTAGCAAGTTTCTTATGGAAGTAACTGCCACTCCAAGCAGATTACCCCCAATAATCTATTAAGGGTAGTAACTGCCACTCCATGCAGGTTAATCCCAAGCCTTATGTTGAGGATAGTTATATTAACAATCAAAGCCAAACACTGTCAAACCCATAGCAAAATTACTGTGAAAACAGTTAACAAATTCAAAAAGGCATGGGATTAAACACTGTGTGGATCTCTAAAGGCTAGAGATGGAAATGAAAAAAAGGGTGCATGGGGGTAATCTTCATGGAGCAGCAGCTACTAACCCTAAAAGAAGGCATGGGGATTACTACCCTTAACCAATTAGCTTTCATGATTTTAACGCTACAGTAACAACGCTCTCTGCTTTGATGAGGGGAAAAAGTCAGAGCCCTGACTTTTACTGTCTAGGGTACTAATGCACAGTTCTTGTTGTTACCCCAAATTAGTCCAGACAAGTGGGATTATGCATCCCTACCAGCAGATGGAGGCAGAGAACAAAGCTTTGAGGCATTGCTACATAACCAAGAGTGCCACCTGCAGTCCATCAGTATTTCTCTGTCTCCAGCAGATGGTAGAGGTGCAAACCTGAAGTCTAGAATTAAAAAAAAAAAAAAGAGAGAGAGAGGAAAAAGAAAATGATATGGAGATTAGGTACTTCGTGGGCCATCCCTCAGGTAGAGCAGGGCGAGCTGGGGGGAGGGGATTGGACATCCTTGTTCTGGCTCAGCCCTTGTCAGGAAGGAGGGGGCGGTGAAAGCCAGGGGGCCTGGCTCCCTGGCACCCTCAGCAGCAGGAGCTAGGCTGGGCCGGTTCTAAAGGCCCCAGGGGGGTTGGAGGAGCTGCTTGCCGTTTTGTCTGCACGTGCTGGAAGTCAGACTGCTGTTGCAGAGCCTTCGAACTCCCATACTGTTTACTGCGGGACAAGACCCTGCTGGTGACAGAGGAAGTCAGATGATCCACATCAGATGCAGGGAGGGCCGGTGGACCCGTACATGAACCCTGTTAGCACCTTGGTGGATCCAATACAGGATCCGGATCAGGATCCAATGCAGGATCCGTAGGAGGTTCCGATCTCGGATGGTGGTGATCCTTGGGCGGTCCGTCTGTTCCTTAGGGATGAGCTGGACCCACTAATTCCCCATGTGCTGGATGAGCTGGGGATTAAGGTCACTCAGGAGGATTTGAATAAGGGGTAAACCTGGTCCTAAATGGATTACGGGGGACCCTTAAGGCCTTTCCATTCACTAAGAAGGTGAAGAAGTTTGTGGTTTGGGAGTGGGAATTTCCCGAATCGGGCTTGAAGGTGGCCAGGGCTATGGCTAAGTTATTTCCCTTGCCGCAACAAGTGGAGTCGTGGAAGATTCTCAAGGTGGATGTGGCAGTTTCCGCGGTTACCAAGAAGACGGCCATCTCAGTGGCAGGTTTGGCTGCTCTGAAGGATGTCCAGGATCGGAAACTGGAAATTCTACTTAAAAGGCTGTTTGAGGTTTTAGCTTTGAATCTTTATGCAGTGGTGTGCCGAAACTTAATGCAGAGAACCTGCTTGTGCTGGGTACAGAAGGTGCATGATAAGCGGTTGGGAACAGTAGCTGAGGCAGCTCAAGCTACCTGCTTGGAAGTGGGAGTGGCCTATGTGGTGGATGCCCTGTATGACATGATCCGGACTTCTGCCAGGAGTATGGTCTCTGCGGTGGCAGTGCGGAGACTCCTGTGGCTATAAAATTGGTCAGCAGAAGTGTGATCTAAAGCCCAGCTGTCTAACCTCCCCTTCAGGGGCAAGCTACTGTTTGGGGATGATCTGGAGCAGCTCATGTAGCAGTCGAGGGAGTCGAAGGGTAATAATTTGCCTGAGGACAGGAAAACCCTCAAGAAGTCTTTTCCTCTGAAAGCTCAATTCCGAGAGGTGAGGAGGTTTTGTGCTAGCAGGAGTCCTGGGCCAACGGTTCAAAAACAGAATTCTGGCAGGCAGCAGTCCTTTTGAGCCCAATGCAGACCTCCAAGGGACGGTAGGCCTCAGGGAGGAGGCAAAAGTAAGATTGGTCAATGAATGTGGGTTGGTCCACTCCTCTCTGGTGGCTATTTGAGGGAGGCTGTCCCTCTTTTACAAGGAGTGGACCAGGATCATGTTGGACCAGTGAATCCTGGAAGTGCTAAGAGATGGCTACGGTTTAGAATTTTCTTATTCATTCAGGGACGCCTTTGTAATCTACCGCTGCGTCTCCCGGTCAAAGTGAGAGGCATTGCGGGATACTTTGCATGGCTACAACTCCTGCTCGCCATTGTTCCAGTGCCACCTCAGGAGAGGGGACAGGGTCAGGACTCCATGTACTATGTGGTGCCCAAAAAGGAGGGGACTTTTCAGCCCATTCTTGATCTGCAGAAAATCAGTGCTGCCCTCCAGGTTTCGTGGTTTCAGATGGAGATGTACACAGTGATAGCAGCAGTGCGCAAAGATGAGTTTCTGGCATCGTTGGACTTGACGGAAGCGTATCTCCATGTCCCTATTTGGGCTGAACACCAGAGGTTCCTGAGGTTAATGGTCCTGGGGGAGCATTTCCAATTTCGGGCCCTTCCCTTTGGGTTTGGCAACAATGCAGTGCACATTCACAAAAGTGATGGTAGTGGCAGCGGCGCTCAGGAAGGAAAGGTATCGTGGTGTACCCGTACCTGGACGATTGGCTAGTAAAGGCAAAGTTGGAAGTGGAGTGTTGTCGTTCAGTCCAGTGGGTCCTGGATTTTTGGGTTGGGTGACGAATCTGGCAAAGAGTCATTTGAAGCTGGCTCAGTCATTGGAATATCTGGGGGCATGCTTTGATACCCAGATAGGGAAGGTTTTTCTGACTACGGAGAGGGTAGTCAAGTTGCAGAGTCAGGTTCTTCGGCTGCTGCGTCTATCAGTTCTCAGGGGCTAGGATTATTTGCAACTTCTGGGTTCCATGGCTTCTGTGCTGGAGTTAGTTCCATGGGCCTTTGCTCATATGCGCCCGTTGCAGAGGGCACTGTTATCCCATTGGAATCCGCTTTGAGAGGAATTTCAGCTTCCTTTGCCATTGCTGGAGGATGCCAGGTCCAGTCTCGGCACAATCTGGAAGGGATGGATCTGGAAGTGCCCGACTGGGTGGAGATGACCACGGATGCCAGCCTTTCTGATTGGGGTGCAATTTGTCAAGGGAAATCAGCCCAGGGTCAGTGGTTGTCAGAGGAGGCAACCTGGTCTCTCAATCGGCTGGAAACCAGGGCAGTGCACAAAGCCTTACTGACATTTCTCCCATTCATTCAAGGCAAGGCAGTGCGAGTGTCCTTGGACAGTGCAAAGACAGTGACATATATCAACTGGTAGGGCGGAAAGAAGAATCTTCTAGTAGCACTGGAGGCGCAAGAACTATTTGTTTGGGCGGAGAAACATCTGGTAAAAATAACTGCTTTCCATGTGGCTGGAGTGGACAACGTGCAGGCGGATTTCCTCAACAGACAGTGTCTGGTTCCGGGGGGAATGGGAGTTGTCAGCGGAAGCCCTCGCCTTGATTCAGGCCAGGTGGAGCAGACAGGCGGTGGACCTCATGAAGACTCCAGGAAATTCAAAGATGGATCGGTTTTTCAGTTGCAAAAGGGAGGTCCGATCGGAGGGCATTGACGCTCGTTCTTCCATGGCCGCCACATCTACTGCTGTACGTGTTTCCACCGTGGCCTCTCGTAGGTTGAGTGCTGCGGCACATTGAGCTTCATCTGGGTAGGGTGATTCTGGTGGCACCTGAGTGGCCTTGCCGGCTGTAGTTTGTAGACCACCTTCGTCTAATGGTGGACGATCTTGTTCACTTGGCCCATCTCTCAGGGTTGTTGCGGCAGGGACCTGTATTTTCAGGCAGGGTGGATCGCTTCTGTCTAGCACTTGGCTTTTGAGAGGCGACAGCTCTGCTTGAAAGGTTATTCAGAGCCCATGATTGTGACTTTGCTTCAGGCAAGGAGGCCTTCCACATCATTGGCTTATATATGAGTGTGGAGAATGTTTGAATCGTGTTGTTTGCAGAACAAGGTGCAGCCTTTGAAGGTGGACATTCCGCAGATTCTGGCTTTTTTGCAAAGCGGCTTAGTGAAGGGTTTGACCTATAATTCTCTTCAGGTTCAGGTGGCAGCTTTAGGGTCCTTTGGAGGTAGGATTCAGGGAAGACCATTGGTGTCTCATCTGGATGTGGTTCATTTCCTCAAGGGGGCAAAACATCTGTGTCCTCTGGTTCGGAAGATTTGTCCAGCATAGAATCTGAATTTGGTTCTTCGGGTGCTGTGTGGTCCTCCCTTTGAACCAGTTAGAAGGGCTTCTTTAAAGGATTTAACCCTGAAGGCTGTTTTCTTGGTGGCTGTCTGTTCAGCTAGAAGGATTTCTGAGCTGCAAGGATTGTCGTGAAGGGACCCTTTCCTGCGTTTTTTGGAGGAGGGGTTTTCTTTACATACGGTTCCTTCCTTTTTGCCTAAGGTTGATTTCCTCCTTTCACCTTAACCAGGTAATCGAGCTTCCGGGCTTTCCGAATTTGTCTGTGAATACTTCTTTGTTGAGGGAGCTTCACTTATTGGACATTCTTTTGTGTTATCTTAAGGTGACAAATGCTTTTCGGAAATCTGATCATATGTTTGTCCTGTTCAGTGGAGCAACGCAGGGAATTAAGTCTTCCAAGGGCACTATTGCACGATGGTTAAAAGAAGATAGCTTTGGCTTACATCTGTAAGGGCCGATCAATGCCAGAGGGGTTGAGAGCACATTCCACTAGGGCACACGCAATCTCTGTGGGTGGACTGTCAACTGCTTTCTCCGCAGAAGATTTGTAATGCGGTGACGTGGTCTTCTCTTCACACTTTTTACCAAACATTACCGCTTGGATTTGCGGGCGCCGGAGGAGGCATCTTTTGGGGAAAGTGTGTTGCTCATGGGTCTTTCGAGATCCCACCCAGAATAGAGGGGTAGGGTACATCCCACTTGTCTGGACTAATCTGGAGTTCGAACAGGAAAGGAAATTTGGTTCTTACCTGCTAATTTTAGTTCCTGAAGTATAACAGACCAGTCCAGAGACTCTTCCCCATCTTTCGAAAGACTTACTTGATTCTGGATGTTGCTGAGCTGGTATGTGATATATTCAGAGTAATGAAAAGTGTGTATAGTTTTTGGTATGTACTTTGTGTCTTAGAAAATAGCCACTGCTATTACTGGCCTCAGCAGCATGGGATTTACTTAGTGTTAGGGTACTTGCCAGGTACTTGTATCCTGGATTGGCCACTGTTGGAAGCAGGATGCTGGGCTTGATGGACCCTTGGTCTGACCCAGTGTGGTAATTTCTTATTTTCTTAAGTGTTAAGGGGGCTCCAACGTTTAAGTCTCTGTTCGCCCAAGGTTTATTGGGATTTGTTAAGGTATACATCTTGACTTGGGTACAGGTGAATACTGAGGGACTGCAGGTGGCACTCTTGGTTATGTAGCAATGCCTCAAAGTTTTGGTCTTTGCCTCCATCTGCTGGTAGGGATGCATAAACCCATTTGTCTGGACTGATCTGTGGTACTTCAGGAACGAAAATCAGCAGGTAAGAACCAATTTTCCTGTATTAGGGAAAAAGTGCAGAATTGCTTCTATGGATAAGTCCAGAAGCATAGCATGTTCAAGTAGCATTGTCTGAATTATCAAGAAGGCTGCTCACCTTGTAAAAATGTTGATAACAGTAATTTTGATATGGGTTTGACAGTGCTTGGTTTTGATCATTAATATTACTACCCTTAACAGAAACATGGGGTTAACCTGCACAGAGCAGCAGGTCTTCCTTAAGAAACTTGCTGGGCAGACTGGATGGACAATTTGGTCTTTTTCTGCCATCAATATGATGCTGCTATGCTACAATCTATGCCATTAAATTATCCTTAGGATTTATCCGTGCTAAGTGCACTTAATGCGGGTAAATGGCTTTTGAAAATTGCTACTATAATATGTTAAATTTACATGCATAACTCCTTTGAAAAATAACTTGTATGGTTTTCCTGGAATATTAATCAAACCTGGGCTAGTATTTTGATGACACCACTGGTATGTTCCTAATATCCATATCAGATCTGGGATTTAGATAATATTGTGGGTCCTATAACTTATACGGGTTTTGCTTTCTTCTTTCTATTATGGGCTTGCCGGTGTCTGGGCTGGAAGATATTGTGGATTATTCTGTTCTATCTGGGAATGCAGCAGGATTGATTCATGTTGTATGCCTGTGGAGGTGTATGGAATTGACACTGCATACTGAAGATACTGAGAAATTAAGAGATAAGGAAAGAAATCTCTGCCAGCTATTCCAACCCATCAACCTTAAGGAGCAATGTTGACTTTTTAGAGTGCAGCTGTTGCTAATTTCATATTCAGGGCCTGTTTTTGTCTTAATATTGATGTCAGCAGGACAGATACCATCATTTAACCTACATGGTAGTATTTGTTCTCTGACATTCCTGAGCCATTTAAATGGAGGAGTCTCTGAAGATTTTTGGGCAGGGTCAGCTCAGTGGCAAATGCTGTGCACTGCCATGTGGAAGATTTAAAATCCAGATTTCTGCTCCTGCAAAGGGAGTCTTGGCCATTGCTTAATAGCAACACCTGGTGGCCAGACATAAATAAGATCCACATTAGCCAGGTTATAGAACACGCTGTGTCTGGGCTGAGTTAGGAGAAGATATTGTTATGGTTTAGTAGGAAATTGTGAACCCCGGGCCGAGATGAGAGAGATCTCCGCCCACAGGGAGGAGCCCCGTGAGGCTCACCCTCGGTAGGCGTAGACTCAGCAATGTAGGACAAAGCTGTGAGAGAGATTTTATTAGGGAGAAAAGATCAAGCATAACCGGAGGAACGGGAAATGCAATAAACACAGTTTTTCAGCAATAAGATATACCCAGGGTGGTTCTCTAGATGACAAGGTCCGTTAGTGGCCCGCAGCACGGGGTACACCAGGAGGTTCCTGCAGGCTGGTGGAGATACCTCAGAAGTGCAGATCCGGTAGTGGCCCGCAACGCAGGGTATGCCGAGTATGACTGGACTGTACTGTAGATGACGAGGCCGATGGGTCTTGCGATAAAGGAACCAAGCCGAGGATCTTGAGTAGCTGCAGCAATACCCTGTAGCTCAGGATAGGTAGAAGCAATAGTGCTGAAGAATGCTAGTGGCCCAAGGCACGGGGTACACCGTGGAGACTTCAGCAAAGTTGGTATCGTAGGAAACTGAAAAAGGTACTCACACAAGGAAGTTCCAGGAGAGAAACCCGAGGATCGGGTCAGGTGAAGTCCAAGACGGCAAGGCCCTCTGAGAAACGGATAGCCAGGATGCAGAAGGGCCCCCATGGAGCGGTACCTGGAGTGTCCGAATGCCACGAGGAGATTCTGGAACAGAAGATCCCAAAGTGGAGCGGATTTAGCAACGAGAGAACTCCTTGCTAACTCATCTTAGCAATGGGACGGTCAGCTTAAGTACACCAGTGGGTTGACGTGATCGGGAGGGGACGCCCCCGAGGTTCCCGCCATGACATATATGAAAGGAGGCCCTGCACATGCTTAGGTGATTCCAGAAGTAAGATGGCGGTCGGCAGCGCCCACGCTGTCCTGGGGAGGTCGATGTTGGTTGGCGGAGCCCGCCATTCTTCCAATGATTGGTGCAGGGAAAAAGGAGGTGAGCATGAGAGGTCGCAGCCATCTGTGACCGGGCGCAACAGTGGCCCCTCCCGGGGGTTTCAGCTTTCTGGGGTGAGCCAGGTGGAATTGTCTGATCAGCAACTTGTCAAAGATGTTACTTGCAGGCTCCCAGATATTTTCCTCTGGTCCGAATCCTTCCCAGGATATAAAGTACTCCCAGCGTCTTCCATGTTTTCACACATCAAGGATGCTATCTACCTGGTAGGTAATGTCCTCTTCCGCGGAGAGTGGTTACGGCTCAGGTGTTTTCTTAGAAAACTCAGATAAGATGAGCGGTTTTAGAAGAGAGATGTGGAAGGCATTGTGGATCTTTAAGGATGCAAGCTATACGTGACTGGACTCAGGCAACGGTGTATAGGGAAAGGTCCTATATACCGAGGTGCAAATCGAGCTGAAGGCAGTTTGAGACGAATGAAGCGGGTACTGAGCCATACCTTGTCCCCGGGCTGTAGCTGTAGGGCTACTCTGTGATGGGCATCATAAAATTTCTTTGCTTGTTGTCCAGCTTTTTAAAGAAGCTCTTTAGTGTGTTCCCACAGCCGATGCAGCTCCTGTGCTGAAGCTTGGGCGGCCGGAGAGGATAATGATAAGGGCATCAGTAACGGTGGTAAAGGCTGGCATCCGTAGACAATTTGAAAGGGCGATGATCCTGTGGAAGCTGAAGGATGGGAATTCAGCACGAACTCTGCCCAAGGGAGCAGTTCGGACCAGTCGCTTTGTCTGGAATTGACGAAGGCTCGGAGAAACTGCTTTAGTGTGCGGTTCATCCTTTCGGTCTGTCCGTTGGCTTGCGGTTGATAACCTGACGTCAGATCTAGAGATATATCGAACTTCTTACAGAGAGATCTCCAGAATTTGGCTGTGAATTGTACTCCACGGTCTGAGAGGAAGTGCTTAGGCATGCCATGTAAACGGAAGATATGACGGCTGAATAGTTTTGCCATTCAGGAGCAGAGGGTAATCTGGGTAATAGAATAGAATAATCCACAATATCTTCCAGCCCAGACACCGGCAGCCCATAATATGAGCCATTTTGGAAAACCGGTCAACAGTGACCCAGATGGTGTTGTTACCTCTAGATACAGGTAGGTCAACGATAAAGTCCATGAATATGTTTGTCCACGGTTCGCTAGGAGTGGGCAAAGGTTGGAGAAGTCCCCAGGGATGACCGGCAGGAGGTTTCTGACTTGCGCAGGTGGAATACGATTCCACATAGGTCCGTACATTCTCTTTCTTTGAGGGCCACCAATAGTATCTTTCCAAGGTGGCCAAGGTTCTAGATTGGCCAGAGTGACCTGCAAGGAGTGAATCGTGAGCCCATCTAAGGATTTTCTTCCTGAGTCCCCGGGGTACCATGGTTTTTCCTGCTGGAACTGTGTGTGTGGCTGAAAGGAGCACCCTAGTAGGGTCAGTGATATGACGCAGAGTGTCCGGGGTATCTTCTGGCGTAAATGAGCATGAAAGAGCATCTGTGCGGGTGTTCTTGTCTGCTGGATGATACCTCAAAAGAAAATCGAATCTGTTGAAAAACAGTGTCCAGCGGGTTTGTCTGTGGTTCAAGCGTTGGGCATGACGTAAATACTCAAGGTTTTTATGGTCAGTAAAAACCGTTATCTGGTGTTGAGCACCCTCGAGCCATGGGCACCACTCCTCAAATGCTAATTTGATTGCGAGTAGCTCTTTGTCTCCTATCCCGTAGTTTTGCTCAGCAGGGGAAAAGCACCGAGAGAAAAAAGAGCATGGATGTAACATATGGTTGTTACTGTGCTGGCTGAGGACAGCGCCAACTCAGACGTCAGAGGCATCTACCTCGACTACGAAAGTTCGTTGAGGATCAGGGTGGCGTAGACATGGCTCCTGAAGAAACGTCCTTTTTAGTTCCTGGAAGGCGGTAATGGCTTTCAGAGGACCACTGAGAGGGATTGGCTCCTTTGTGCGTCATGGCAGTAAGAGGCGCGGTCAAGGTGGAGTGATGAATGATCTATAGTAATTGGTGAATCCGAGGAATCTGCGTAATGCTTTTAGACCAGTTGGTTGGGGCCAGTCCTGAATGCTCTGGGTTTTTTGCGGATCCATTTGGAACCCCTGGCTGGACACAACGTATCTCAAAAAGGTAACAGACTCCTGATGGAAAGCACACTTCTCTAATTTGGCTTACAGATGGTTATCTCTGAGTCTTTGAAGAATCTTGGAGACGTCCAAGTGGTAAGTCTGGAGGTCCTGGGAAAAGACCAGTATATCGTCCAAATACTACTACTACGCAGTCTTCAACATGTCTCTGAAGATTTCATTCATCATGTTTTGGAACACGGCCGGGGTGTTGCAAAGGCCAAAGGGCATGACTAAGTATTCAAAATGGCCATCGCGGGTATTGAATGCTGTTTTCCATTCATCGCCCCGGCTTATTCGAACTAGATTATATGCTCCTCTGAGGTACAGCTTTGTGAATATTTTGGCTCCCTTGAGCCGATCAAAAAGTTCGGAGATCAATGGCAGTGGGTAGCGGTCCTTCATGGTGATCTCATTCAAGCCACAATAGTCTATACATGGGCGAAGGGATCCACCCTTCTTACCCACGAAAAAGAATCCGGCTCCAGCTAGAGACTTTGAAGGCCGAATGAAGCCCTATACCAAGTTCTCCTGAATGTAGATAGACATAGCTTTTGTCTCAGATAGAGAAAGTGCGTACACCCTTCCTTTAGATGGTTCGGAACCCAGTACTAAGTTAATGGCGCAGTCAAAAGATCTGTGAGGTGGCACGGTATCTGCCGCTTGTTTAGAAAAGACATCCTGGTAAGACTGATACTGTGGAGGTAAACCCAGAAGGGAGGTGGTAGTAGTCAGGCAAGGCATGGGAGTCACTGCCTCTAGACATCTTCCATGGCAGACTTTCCCCCATTAGGATAATTCAAGGGTACTCCAGTCGAATTGGGATGAATGAGTTTGAAGCCAGGGTAGTCTGAATACGACCGGATGTATAGCTTTATCCAGGACTAGAAATGTAATAATCTCTGAGTGTAGCAACCCTGTGCGGAGACGAAGAGGCTGAGTAGTATAGGAGACCTCACCAGGCAAATGCTCGCCTTGTATAGCTGACGGTAGGAGTGGAGTGGGTGTCCGCACAGTAGGGATTCATAGGTGCTCTACGAGTTGGCGGAGTACGAAATTCCCACCGGCTCCGGAGTCTATGAGGGCTAATGTGTGGAATTCAAGGGCTTCTGAAATAATGGAGACTGGAAGGGTCAGTGGAGGAGATGGAGAGGTTAGACCTAGGAAGAGTGCTCCGGCGGATCCTAGGTCTTCTTGTTTCCCGGACAGATAGGGACAGGAGGGCACCGCATGGCCAATTTGTCCGCAGTACATGCAGAGACCACGTCTCTTACGATAACATCTTTCCTTCGACGTAAGGTGGCTGCGACCTAGCTGCATTGGTTCTTCCTCCTCGATATTGGGTGCAGGAGCGTTCTGAGTAACTGGCATGGGACGAGAACGAGGAACTCCAAATGACATCTTCTTAGGACCTTTTATCTCTTGTGAACGCTCACACAGTCGGCGATCAAGTCGTCCAGCAAGGTCAATGAGAGAGTCCAAGGTATTGGGGAGTTTCCGTGCTGCTAATTCATCTTTGATGCGAAAGTTATGGCCTTCTAGGAAAATAGCCCGCAGGCAACCCAGGTCCCAATGTAGTTCAGAGGTCAAGGTTTTAAACTCAGTAACATAATCAGTCAAAGGTTTGGTACCTTGTTGTAAGTGCAGGAGAGCAGATCCGGCGACAGTCTTGTGGGCGGGATCGTCGAACACAGAACGAAAGAGTGTGAGGAACCCCGTCAAGTCCTTGAGTATTGGGTCATTGCGTTCCCAGAGAGGTAAAACCCAGGCCAGGGCTTTTCCATCTAGAAGAGACAGTATATACGTAGTTTTGGAGACTACGTCTGGGAAGTGGTAGGTTGCAGCGAAAAGTGCATACAGCACTGATTTAGAAATCCCCTACATAACAGGGGGTCACATGGCAAGGGCATGGAGATTTACTGGCATCATCTGTGAAGCGGAAATGGCCTTGTCAGGCGTTCCTGTGGAATTCAGCTGAGAGTTTAGCTGGTTAAAAGCATTAGCCAAAGTCTCTAATGTCCTCTGTTGTTCGTTCAGACATTGGGCCAGGCCAGGGATGGCCTGAAGGGCTGAGAGCTGAGCCGGGTCCATGGAGTTAGCAATCTGTTATGGTTTAGTAGGAAATTGTGAACCCCGGGCCGAGATGAGAGATGTCTCCACCCACAGGGAGGAACCCCGTGAGCCTCACTGTCAGTTGGCGTGGTCTCAGCGACGTAGGACACAGCTGTGAGAGAGACTTTATTAGGGAGAAAAGATCAAGCATAACCTGAGGAGCGGGAAATGCAATAAACACAGTTCTTCAGCAATAAGATGTACCCAAGCTGGTACTGTAGATGAGAAGGTCTGGTAATGGCCTGCAGCACGGAGTACACCAGGAGGTTCCTGCAGGCTGGTGGAGGTGCCTCAGAAGTGCAGATCCAGTAGTGGCCCGCAGCACAGGGTATGCCGAGGATGACTGTACTGTACTGTAGATGACGAGGCCGATGGGTCTTGCGATACAGGAACCAAGCCGAGGATCTTGAGTAGCTGCAACAATACCCTGTAGCTCAGGATAGGTAGAAGCGATAGTGCTGAAGAACGGTAGTGGCCCGGGGTACACCGTGGAGACTTCAGCGAAGTTGGTATCGTAGAAAACTGAAGAAGGTACTCACACAAGGAAGTTCCAGGAGAGAAACCCGAGGATCGGGTCAGGTGGTCCAAGGCAGGAAGGCCCTCCGAGGAGCGGATAGCCAGGATGCGGAAGGGTCCCCGTGGAGCCTGGAGCATCCGAATGCCACGAGGAGATTCTGGAACAGAAGATCCCAAAGTGGAGCGGATTTAACAACGAGAGAACTCCTTGCTAACTCGTCTTAGCAAAGTACACCAGCAGGTTGATGTCATCGGGAGGGGATGCATCCGAGGTTTCCGCCATGACGTATACAAAAGGAGGCCCTGCATGCGCTTGCTTAGGCGACTCCGGAAATAAGATGGTGGTCGGCAGTGTCCACGCTGTTCCGGGGATGCTGGGGAGGTCGGCGTTGGTTGGCGGAGGCTGCCATTCTTCCAGTGATTGATGGTGCAGGGAAAAAAGAGGTGAGCACGAGAGTTCGCAGCCATCTGCAACCGACTGGCTCAACAGATATAAAATAGAAGAAAAAATTCAGGATGATTTCAAATGAAGGATCATGGTGCTTTGACCCAATAGAAGCCAGTTCTGGTTTGAGCTGTAAGCCCAGAAGAGCAGGAGGAAACTGCTAGGTCTAAAAATAAAATTGGAAGTCATGACTCACTTTCCTAAAGCTCGCATAACTCCAAACATTTTTTTCCATGCTTCTGAGTATCACAGAATAGAGGGCATTGGCAATGGCAAGAGACTGCAGCACCCTCTGGAAATGTATACTTGGTGTCTAACCAGAAGATGTTGCTGTCCTCTTCCCTACCTTTGCAACTGGAGGGGGGGAGGGGGGGGGGTGCGGCAGTAAACACTTATCATAGCAACCTTAACCTTAGCCAGCCCAAGGAACAGAAGTCTGCCTCAGGAATCGAGCTCAGATCTCCTGCATGGTAGTGCTTGCCATGGTTTTCATAAGACATTTGCAGGGGTTGAATTAGCACAAAGTTGTATTCCTTGTATGTACCCAGATCAGTCCAGAAGCCTGGGTTTTGCCTCTCCTCCAGCAGATGGAGACAGAAAACGTTTACTGACCCTGCTATTTAAGACAAGGTGCCACCTGCAGTCCCTCAGTATTTCTCTGTCTTCAGCAGATGGTGGAGATGCAAAGCCTGCAGTCTGACTGAAGCTACATAAATAAAGAAATAGAAATACTATATTCCCCTCCCAGAGGGTTGTTAGGCCCTGGTGGGGCCATCCCCTTTGGTACGTGAGGCTCTCGAGCAGGGGGTCCGGGACCCTGTTTAGCTCGCATCCCTTGCCAGACAGGACTGATATTCGGGGTTCCGGATCACTCACCCTGAGGGCTCAACTGAGCCTGCTGCCTCTTCTCAGGGAAGTGCCCTCTTTTTTTATTCTTTTCTCTGGGGCACCGTGTGAGCTGATGGAGCAGCACAGAGGCAGCTCGACTTCAGCCTCGCGCAACTCCTTTCTTCAGCAGATAGCTCCTGGAGGGTTTGTTTCCCCTCTTTCTGGCTTCATTGCTGCCTTCCTCCCCTGCGCCTCGGTCGGCCTGGGTTTTCCTTGTTATGCCACGAGGCGCGGCTTGTTCAGTCTGTGGGGACGCACAATTGTGTCTCTCCCGCACTGGTCTTTGCTCCCGATGCCTCCCTGGGGGGGGGGTGGGAGGGACCGTCAGGGACCAACACGGGCGGCAAGGGGAGAGCTTGCCATGACCCGGGAAAACTGCCATCGGCACAGCCGTTCCTCAATGATCCGTTCCCGCTAAGCACGGGAACAGCGGCCATGTTAGCTCATTTTCATTCTGCAGCATAGGCTGCGAAGGAGAACAGAGACCTCCCTCCTCCAATTGTCTACAGAGGTTCAGGCCTCTGGGGGAAGTCGTCCAGATACTGAGAGCCCTCTTGGGAGTTATGAGGACCCCGGGGCTCTTTCTGTGTGTCTTCTTTTTCATCTGATTTCGTGTTATTGCTCCACAAGGCCTATAAGGCCAGGAACGCTGCATGCTGAAGTGCTAGCAAGGAGACCCTGTGGCGGCCTATTAAGAGATCCAGCCCCTCCGCGGTCGCGGGGGCCCCTAGTGTCCGGCAGCTCCTGAGGGCTTTGGCCCCCTGGCCGACACGGATACTTCCTCGGCCAACTCTAATAAAGAAGGGGCCCAGGGGAAAATTTCCAGGAGTTTGGGCTTTGTTTCGGTGACCTGGATCCGGAGCAGACCCTCAAACAGAGCGCAGCCATTGAGGGTGATGACCCTAAGGAGCTGAGCCCGCTTATCCCTGTGGTTTGGAGGAGTTGGGCATAGAGGTTCCTCTGCAGGATTCAGTGCTGGACCCCGGAGTCATGGTTGGCCTCCGGGGTCCAGCAAAGTCTTTCCCTTTCCATAGTTCAGTCAGTGCTCTCCTGTTCCAGGAATGGGATTCTCCGAATACCGGTTTGAAGGTCAGCAGGGCGATGGACAGATGGACAGATTGTATCAGTTACCAGAGGAGGCGCTCAACCTTCTCAAGGTTACCAAGGTGGATGCCGCAGTTTCCGCGGTCACTAAGAAGACAACCATTCCAGTCCCTGGAGCAGCAGCTCTAAAGGATCTTCAGGACAGGAAACTGGAGGTACACCTCAAGTAGAATTTTGAGGTGTTGGCCCTTGGCTGCTATGTGTAGCATTTTCATGTCGCGAGCCGGTCTTCGCTGGGTTCAACAGCTCCAATGCGACAAGTCTTTGTCGGAGTCTGAGGCACTACAGGCGGAACAGCTGGAGGTCGTCGTGGCTTATGGTGCTGATGCCTTGTATGAACTTTGCAGATCCTCTTTATGGATTATGATGTCAGCAGTTTCAGCCAGGCACCTCCTCTGGTTGAGGAATTGGTTGGCTGATGTTTCCTCCAAAACACAGTTGGGATCTTTGCCCTTTAAGGGGAAATTGCTCTTCGGCAAGGACCTTGAGGAAATGATCAAGTCTCTAAGAGAATATAGTCCATAAGTTACCGGAGGACAGGCCAAAAGGCAAGAGCTTCCCATCCTCTCGTTCCCGCTTCAAAGGAAATCGAAGATTCCGAGGGCCCAGACCCTCAGGTCCAGCTCTGAGACAAGTCTCCAGTCACCAACAATCCTAGTCTCAGTCCTTTTGAGGTCATTGGCCTGGCAGAGATGGCCCTTCCCAGGGAGGAAGTAGCACCAAGTCTTCCCAATGAGGCGAGGCTAGTCCACTCTTCAGTCCCACGGATAGGAGGACGCCTGTTTCTATTTTATGAGGAGTGGACCAAGATCTCATTGGACCAGTGAGTGAAAAGACACGGTTACGCTTTAGAGTTTGTTCGGCCGCCAGGAGACCGATTTCTGATGTCCCCATGCTTGTACCGGGAAAAGGTACTCGCAGTAAGGGCCCGACGTCTGCGTCAGTTAGGAGCCATTGTCCCCGTCCCCCCAGACGAACAAAGAACAGGTCGCTACTCCATCTATTTCATCATTCCCAAGAAGGAGAGCATATTTTGCCCCATCCTAGATTTGAAAAGGGTAAACATGGCTCTAAAGGTTCCTCGGTTCCAAATGGAGACCCTATGTTCCGAGATTGCGGCGGTACACAAAAGGGAGCATCTGGCCTCTCTGGTTTTGACCGAGGCTTACCTGCACATCGGAATCAGATCGGATCACCAGAGATATCGGAGTTCATGATTCTGGGAGAGCTCTTCCAGTTTTGTGTTCTCCCCTTTGGACTGCCTACGGAGCCAAGGACTTTCACCAAGGCTCTCCGAAGGGAGGGTGTTTCTGGTTCATCCCTATCTGGACGATTGATTTATCTGGGCAAAGTCAGAATCCCTTTGCCGGAGTGCAGTGGAATTAGCTCTCTGGCATCTCCAATTGCTTGGGTGGATTGTCAGTCTGGCCAAGAGTTATCTGGTTCTTCCCAGAGTTTAGAATTCATGGGGGCTCTTTTCAACATGAAGGCGGGGAAAGTGTTCTTTACTGAGGAGTGGATTTCCAAGCTACAGGCTCAAGTTCGAGGATTGTTGGACAAGCGAGTTCCCAAGGTTTCTGATTACTTACAAGTGCTCGGATCTATGGCTTCTACTTGGAGTTGGTTCCATGGGCCTTTGCTCACATGAGGCCTCTGCAATCAGCCTTACTGTCTCATTGGGACCCGTTGTCGGAGCATTATCAGCTACTTCTCCTTCTCCCGGAGTCTGTGCATTCAAGTTTTTCATGGTGTTTTCACCGGGGCAAGTTAAGCCGGGGTATGGATCTCAAAATCCCTTTCTGGACGATCGTTACCACCGATGCCAGTCTCTTTGGCTGGGGTGCGGTATGCCTGTGTCACAGTGCTAGGTTGCTGGTCTCCGGAGGAAGCTTCCTGGTCCATCAATCATCTATAGACCAGGGCAGTACATTTGGACCTGTTGGCGTTTCTCCCCTTGGTGAAGGGTTGGCTGGTGAGGGTCTTGTCAGGCAATGCGACAACAGTGGCTTATATCAATCACCAGGGGTATTAAAAGAGCCATTCAGTGGCACAGGACGCCTGGCTTTTGGTAGATTGGGCAGAACAGCATCTAGAGCAGCCTTGCACATAGCAGGCTTGGTCAATGTGCAAACAGATTTTCTAAATCGCCAACAGCTGCACTCCAGGGAGTGGGAACTGTCTGAAGAGGCCATGTCCCTCGATCGTCGTTGGTGGGGGACCCCATGCATAGACTTGATGGCGACCTTCCGAAATTCCAAGGCACCGCATTTCTTCATTCGACGACGAGAAAGAGGAACAGAGGGAGTATGTGCCTTAGTTCTGCCTTGGCCAAGGGACGTCCTGTTTTATGTGTTTCCTCCTTGGCCTTTGGTGGGTAAGATTCTACGGAGAATAGAGATTCATCTGGGCAAAGTAATTCTAATGGCGCCAGAGTGGTCGAGACATCCATGGTTCGCAGTCTTGGTCAACCTAGCAGTGGATGGTCCTTTGCCGCTCGCCCACCTGCCAAATCTGCATCAGGGACCCGTTTGTGTAGATCAGGCAGATCGATTCTGTCTAGCGGCTTGGCTTTTGAAAGGCAGCGTTTGAAAGACAAAGGTTAATCAGACGGAGTCATTGCTACTCTCTTGCAGTTTAGGAAAACCTTCACTTCTCTGGCCTATGCGAGGGTGTGGAGAGTTTTTGATTCCTGGTGTTCCTGTCAGCGGGTGGACCCTAGGCGAGTGACTGTGAGACATGTTTTGGCCTTCCTTCAAGATGGTATGGTCAAAGGGCTGTCCTTTAATTCCCTTAAGGTTCAGGTGGTAGCGTTAGGATGTCTTCAAGGCAAGGGTCATGGATTATCACTTTTGGCTCATCCGGACATGATGCATTTTCTTCGGGGCGTGAAGCATTTGCGCCCTCCTGTCCGGAAGCCGTGCCCATTCTGGAACCTTAATGTGGTCTTAAGGAGCCCTCCTTCAAGCCTCTGCGGCATGTGACTATTAAGGATCTGACTTTGAAAGTGGTCTTTTTGGTGGCTGTCTGCTTGGCACGTAAAATTTCTGAGCTCCAAACTCTTTCCTGGAGGGAGACTTTGAGAATCTCGGACGAGGAGTTTCCTTGTGGACTGTACCTTCCTTTTTATTCAAGGTGGTGTCCTGCTTCTACGTAAATCAATCCGAGGAACTCCCATCCTTCTCAAGCTTAGATCCTAGAGATTTTACGTAAACTAGAGATTTACATCAATTGGAGGTCACTAATAGTTTCCGCATGTCAGGCCACCTTTTTGTGTTTTAGAGCGTTGCCAAGAAAGGGCATAAAGCGTCAAAAGCAAGGTGGTTGAAAGAGGATATTAATTCAGCATATATTTGTCAGGGTCGCCCAGTTCTGGAAGGGCTACAGGCACATTCTACTTGTTCTCAGGCAGCCTCTTGGGCTGAGTGTCAGTCTCTCCTCAGGAGATCTGCAGAGCGGCTACTTGGAAGTCGTTGCACACTTTTGCCAGACATTATCGTTTGGATGTCCAGGCCCTGGGGGCCAGGAATTTTGGTGAGAATGTGCTGCAAGTGGGACTCTCTCATTCCTACCCTACTTAGAGATGCTTTGGTACATCCCAGGAGTCTGGACTGATCTGGGTACATACCAGGAAAGGAAAATTGGTTCTTACCTGCTAATTTCCGTTCCTGTAGTACCACAGATCTGTCCAGAGTCCCGTCCTTGGTTGGCAAAGGATAGGGGGAGAGTTTGCTCGATTTGTTGCTCTGTTTTCTGTATCTTATCTGAAGGGCACAGGTTTTGCTCATCCCACACATTTGGGTGTGAGGGTGCTTTGTTATTTACTCTTGGGGGAATTCTGCGCACAAAAACTTAAAATTCTGCAAACTTTATATTGGTCAAAATAGCACAATTTACATGACAGTAATTACATTTTAAATTAATACAGAAAAAAGTTATGACTTAGAGATGAAGAATTTTAAATATTTTGAGCAGAATTTCCCTAGAAATTCACTGAAGAGTGTCCCTTCCACTTGCTCTCCCTACTCCCCTGGCCACTTTGCCCTCTGAGGCCCCAACTCCTCCACCTGCCAGTATCTCTCCCCTCCACCTCTAGGCTCAACCCCTTCCACTCTGTCGCCAGTCCCAGAGTTTGACCCCTTCACACAGACTCTGTCTCACACATACACAATCCCTTCACACAGGCTAGCACCCTCACATACACATGATCCCTTTTTTATACACACGAGCTCCCAATCTCTCACACACATACACACACCTTCACAATCTCCTCATATAGGCTCCCTCTCTCTGAAACCTACACTCAAGCATCCCCCTCCCCGCTCTCTTACCTCCCGTGCTCTCTCTCACCCTCCCCACTCTCACACCCCTCTCCTCTCACACACATACTCACACGCACACACACATATATATTCTCTCTCACCGGGGCCTTTATCTTTGCTGCGAGCAGAGCACACTCCATTTGCAGCACACGAGGGCCTTCCATTTTTGCCGTAGTAGCACAGAATTCTCCCTGGACTAGTTACTGAATGTTCTTAAGGTTATCCTCTTGCCCCTGCTCATTTGGGGGGAGTATGCCTGGTTTAGTTCTTTCTTCTCTGGTTTGTATACAGATTAATACTGAGGGACTGCAGGTGGCACCTCGTGTTAAGTGTCAGTAAAACTTCCTCTGTCTCCCATCTGCTGGAGGGGAGGCAAAACCCAGGAGTCTGGACTGATCTGTGGTACTACAGGAACGAAAATTAGGTAAGAACCAGTTTTCCTGTTTATGAACAGTAACACCAGTTTTCAAGGTGACAACCCTAGTTACTATTCTAAGATGCATTTTAGCATTCCTTATTTCAATGAATACTTAATTATTGCCCAGTGAATTATATGTGCCATTTAATATTAGGGCAAGAGTCTTACCAAAATGTGTTTAAGGAAGTGCCTTTGATGCAGGTGGGTTAGAAGTCCGTACCTTTTTAATTTTCTAAGGTGGAATATCAACTTTTTTTGTCTAGGATAGTATGAAGAATACTATTTTGCAGGTTTGCAGTGTCACCTATGATATATCTTGTGTTATATACATTGTGTTAAATACAAAGGCACAAGGATAGATGTGTTTTACTTTCCACTCTTGCTCATTTTGTGTTAATGTGCACCAGACAGGTATTCTAGTAAAATAAATAGATTGTAGAAGCATAATTCTGTGTATGTCAATTGCTACCAAAATGTCAGTAGTGACTTTACCACGGGAGAAAGCCAGTTGTATTTTAACATCTTATATAAAAATCTAGAAAAATGGGATGCTCTTCTTTTTTTTTTTCTTTTTTTTTTTACTGCATGGGTATGTTGTTTTGTCCTTAATAATAATTTATTTTAAGAAAGATTTGTTGCAGCAGAATGTGGCTGCTACAGTTGTTCACTGTATGGAAATTACCAAGAGGGGCAAGACTTCTAATCTTATATCCTGCCCTTTTAGTCCCTTCAGACCTCCCAGTGTAGCTTACAACAAAAATATAATTTCATAAATACATACTTTCCCATAACTAAGTGGGTGGTCATGGGGAAAGTGCTGAGATCTCAGCCTGAGTAAATGATAGTTCTGATGTAATCACATTATAAGAAAGCATGTGCAAGTCTTGTTAACCTTGCTGTCTGTGTTATTACCTGATATAGAATGTCTATACCCATCAGTGCATCACACCTCGAGTTAAATCGCCAGAGCACTGAGCTGTTCATGGACAGCGCTTTCTCCCCACAGTGCCAGAGGATGGGCGCCATGGTTGCATTTGACAAGTTCGAGGACTTCACCAGGTATAGAAGATGAAATGTAATGCAGTCCTTATGGTCATTTGCTTTTATGCACACGAAAATTCCAGTCCACATGTCTTTCAAAGAAATTCTTCCTTATGTCATAAAATGTAGAACTTATTTTTATTTATGTTCCAGTGGTTCATAGTTTGTTCATAACAATATGGATACACCTAGCAACCAGATGGGATTGGAGAGTAGGATTCCCTGTTCGTACCCAGATAAGTCCAGACTGTGGGTTATATCCCCATTCCAGCAGATGGAGGCAGAAGAAAAAACTTGTGAGACGCTCGGAATTACCCATGAGCACCCTCTGCGTCCCATCAGTATTCTTCTGTCTCCAGCAGATGAAGTTTGTTGATCCTGCGGCTCCCACCTAAATTGATATTCCCTGTACGTACCTGGATCAGTCCAGACAGTGGGTTATGTCCCCAATCCAGCAGATGGAGTCAGCACAAGCTTTGAGGGGGCGTATCCATATATACTACTACCCCCTCTGCAGGAGTTCAGTATCTTCTGACTCCAGCAGATGCGAGTAGGGGAATCAGGCTTCCCCTCCTTTTCCTTTTTCTTCACTTTCTTGCTTGATTATGGCTTGTTGTTGGCTTTTTCTGTGGATCAAGTTTGTATCAAGTTTGTATTAAGTTTAAAAAAAAATAAATAAATAAATAATAAGGCAGAGTTCTTTCAACTTCTGGGGAGTGGCTTATCTTCCTTGTCTCTTCTCTGCGGCCTTGCTGTTTATTTCTCGTTGCAGCCAGGGGTAAGTTTGTTTTTCCTTTGTAGTTTTTTTTTTTTTTTTTTTCCTTCACAGCTCAGCCCCCGGTGCCCGCGAAAGCCGGTGGAGCCGGCCTCTTCGCTCTTTACTCCCTCACCCGCGGCCATTTTACAGCTCCTCATGGGCTGCTGAGCCATTTAGGGAAAGATGTCTGGGGCGGGTCGTGTGGCCGGGAAGGCCCCCCCGCGGCACCCTCCTCTATTTTCGGACAGCGGGCAGTGCGGGCCGACCGGGCCCCCCCGCAGCGGCGCTTTTGTGCGCGTGACCCCCCCCGTGGCTTTTTCTTTTCTCCTACAGCGATCCTGATGCTGCGGCCATCCCGCTGTGCGGCCTGTGGAGACCCGGGGTCTCGGATTTCCCGGGAGGGCATCTGTGCACGATGCCTTCCCAGGGGGGAAGGTACCTCACAGTCCCTGACTGATTTCTCTTTTTTGCCCGGGCGGCGCGGGCCGGCCACTCCGCCATTTTTGGCGGGAACGGCGGCCATTTTACATTCTGAGCGCCCTGAGGCGCAGGCCACGAGGGAGAACGGATCCCTGGAGGACTCTACCAGCGGGGGTGTTCCCCCGATTTTGGTGCAGGAACCAAGCACCCAGAGCCAGGGAGCAGGAACCACGCCGCCCCCGAAGCGCACCCGAGCAGGCCGGGGTTCTCTCCGGAGTTTATCCTGCTCATGCATACCGCTTATCTGCAGGGGCTGGAAGCACCTGTGGGACCCCCCCTCCTAAGATCCCTCGGATGTCGCCCTCGACGCCGGCCCCCCCCTGACCCTCCGGGAGTGGGGGCCTCCCGCCTTCCTACCCGGGTCCGATCCATGCCCGCGGCAGTGGGGGCGGTGTCAGACCCAGCGGGACATGGACTTGACCTCCCGGACAGGGGACAAGGGGACGGCACGCAGGAGGGGGATGATCCGCGTACCCTACGCCTCTTCCAGAGGGAAGAGCTGGACGACCTCATCCCGCAGATCATCCAAGAATTAGATTTGGACCCGCCACCAGACCCGCCTGCCCCAGTAGCTCCCGCTGTCGTCACTTCTTCAAGGAAGGGAGATCCTGTCCTGGCGGCACTCCGGCCGAGGGCTCGGACTTTTCCCATTCATGACTCGTTTTTACAACTTCTCACCAGGGAATGGGACACCCCGGAGGCCTCCCTGAAGAGCAGCCGGGCTATGGAAAAGCTGTACCCGCTCCCCGAAGATTTTCTGGACCTCATCAAGGTCCCAAAGGTGGACTCCGCAGTGTCGGCGGTCACGAAGAGGACGACTATCCCAGTGACGGGAGGTGCGGCGTTGCGGGACACACAGGATCGTAAGTTGGAAGTTTTCCTTAAGCGGGTTTTCGAGGTCTCCGCTCTGGGTATGCGGGCGGTGATGTGCAGTTCGCTTGCCCAGCGGGCTAGTCTCCTTTGGGTGCAACAACTCCTCACGTCTCAGAACCTGCCGTCCGATGAGGCTGCCCAGGCAGATCGGCTAGAAGCCGCAGTGGCGTATGGGGCGGACGCCTCGTACAACCTTTTTCGGGTCCTCGCAAGATCCATGGTTTCGGTAGTGGCAGCACGACGACTACTGTGGCTACGCAATTGGGCGGCTGATACGTCCTCTAAGTCGAGTCTGGGCTCTCTTCCCTTCAGGGGCAAGTTCCTCTTCGGGGAGGATTTGGACCAGATCATCAAGTCCCTGGGGGAGAACGCTGTTCATCGGCTGCCGGAGGATAGGTTTCGACCATCCAGAGCATTTTCTTCTTCTCGGACCAGAGCCAGAGCGCAACGGCGCTACAGGGGATACAGACAGGCGGGCTCCCGGTCATCCGCCCCCAGGTCTCAGCCCTGGTCGCGCTCCTTTCGCGGGCGTCGGCCCACACGCACTACTCCCGGAACCGGGAACCCCTATACCAAGTCTTCACAATGATGCCAGTCTCGCCCACTCCCCTGGACCGACTAACGTATTTCTACGCGGAGTGGGCACGGATCACCTCGGACCAGTGGGTCCTGGATACCATAAAACACGGCTACGCATTGGAATTTGTCCGCCCCCCCGCAGGGAAGGTTCATCTTTTCCCCCTGTGGCTCGGACCTCAAGAGAGGAGCGGTGCAGCTAACTCTGGACAGACTCCGGGAGATAGGCGCTATTGCGCCCGTGCCCTTCGGAGAGGTGGGCTCGGGCCACTATTCCATCTATTTCGTCGTACCAAAGAAGGACGGTTCCTTCCGGCCTATCCTAGACCTCAAGGAAGTCAACAAATCCCTACAGTCGTTCGGTTCCGCATGGAAACGCTCCGGTCAGTGATTGCGGCGGTGCATCGGGGGGAGTTCCTCGCCTCCCTGGACTTAACGGAGGCCTACCTGCACATTCCCATCCGCCCGGACCACCACCGTTTCCTTCGTTTCAAAATTCTGGACCAGCATTTTCAGTTCACGGCTCTCCCGTTCGGATTGGCGACGGCGCCGCGCACCTTCACCAAGATCATGGTAGTCGTGGCGGCGGCTCTCCGGAAGGAGGGCATCCTGGTTCATCCTTATCTGGACGATTGACTCCTCCGGGCGAAGTCATTCGATCATGGACGCTCAGCGGTGACTCGAGTAGTACGGTTTCTACATTCCCTGGGATGGGTAGTGAACTTCTCCAAGAGCTCCCTCATGCCCTCGCAACGCTTGGGTTTTTTTTGGGGGCGACCTTCGACACCCTACTGGGCAAAGTTTTTCTGCGCCAGGACAAAGCTCAATCCTTGCGGGATCACACACGACGGTTCTCTGCGTCACCAGAGCCCACCTCCTGGGACTACCTGCAAATCCTGGGAGTGATAGGGTCCACCATCGACCTTGTACCTTGGGCTTTCGCGCACCTCAGGACCTTACAGTGGGCGCTCCTCTCCCGTTGGAAACCAGTATCGCAGGACTACCAGATGATACTCCCGCTCCCGCAGAATGCCAGGGACAGTCTGGGCTGGTGGTTGGATCCGCCGAACCTGGCCCGTGGCGTGTCCCTCAGTCTGCCAAATTGGGTGGTGGTGACCACCGATGCCAGTCTAGCAGGCTGGGGTGCAGTCTGAGATCGAAGCGCCACGCAGGGGGCGTGGTCCACGGTGGAGGCGAAGTGGTCAATCAACCGTCTGGAAACCAGAGTGGTCCGGCTAGCTCTGCGACATTTCCTCCCGCTTCTTTGGAACCGGGAAGTCAGAATCCTATCGGACAACGCTACCACCGTGGCCTACATCAACTGACAAGGAGGCATGCGCAGCCCGCAGGTCGCGCTCGAGGCGGCGCTGCTGATGCAATGGGCAGAGCGTCATCTCGTCCGGCTAGCGGCCTCGCACATGGCTGGTGTGGACAACGTCCAGGCGGACTTCCTCAGTCGTCAACTGCTGGACCCCGGAGAGTGGTCTCTCTCCGACAAAGCGATGCAACTTCTCGTCCATCGGTGGGGGACCCCCACTTGGATCTGATGGCGTCCGCTCTCAACGTCAAGGCTCCACGCTTCTTCAGTCGCCGGAGAGAGCGCGGCGCAGAGGGAGTGGATGCCCTGGTCCTCCCGTGGCCGCCACATCTTCTGCTCTACGCTTTTCCACCATGGCCCTTGGTGGGCAGGATGCTCCGCAGAATAGAAAGCCATCAGGGGACCGTGGTTTTCGTCGCCCCAGAATGGCCCAGGCGACCCTGGTTTGCGGACCTGCTACAGCTGGTGATCGACGGGCCAATCAGGCTGGGGCACCTCCCCCAGCTTCTACATCAGGGCCCGGAATTTTTCGAGCAGGCAGAACTCTTCTGTCTTGCGGCCTGGCTTTTGAGAGGCGCCGCCTCCGGCGTCGGGGCTACCCGGAGGCGGTAGTATCCACGCTATTGCGGGCATGAAAGACATCGACGTCGGCGGCCTATGTTCGAGTCTGGAATGTGTTCGAGCTGTGATGTACCAGCCAGGCCACGAGACCCGCTAAGGCTTCTGTACCTCAGATCCTTCAGTTTCTACAGGCGGGGGTGGAAAAAGGGCTCGCCTATAATTCACTATGGGTTTAGGTGGCCGCCCTTGGTTCACTGTTGAGCGATGGGGGCTCTCTTCTACAGTATCCTGACATTGCTCGTTTTCTCAAGGGTGTCAAGCATATGCGTCCTCCGTTACGGGACCCTTGTCCCTCCTGGAGTCTTAACCTTGTGCTTCGCTCCCTGTCGGGACCACCGTTCGAGCCGCTGCGCAATGCAACGATAAAGGATCTCACTCTCAAGACTGTATTTCTTGTGGCCATCTGTTCCGCTCGACGCATCTCGGAGCTGCAGGCTCTGTCGTGTAGAGAGCCCTATCTCCGTTTCTCCGACTCTGGAGTTTCGCTTCGCACCGTTCCCTCCTTCCTTCCAAAGGTGGTTTCTGCATTCCATGTGAACCAGACGGTGGAGTTGCCGTCCTTCTCTTCCTCAGAGCCGAAGTCTCTCCGTCTCTTGAATGTCAAGCGCACTCTGCGCCTCTATCTGGAGGCTACAAATGAGTTCCGGACCTCTGACCATCTCTTCGTACTCTGGGCCGGTCCTAAGAAGGGGTCTCAGGCCTCAAAGACTACCATTGCCAGATGGCTGAAGGCCGGCATTGCTGCTTCCTACATTGGGGCGGGTCGGACTCCCCCACCCGGAATCGTAGCGCATTCTACACATTCTCAGGCGGCTTCCTGGGCAGAGGTTCGCTCGGTATCCTCGCAGGAAATTTGTAGGGCAGCCACCTGGAAATCGTTACACACGTTCTCGAGGCACTATCGTCTGCACCTCGCCTCTTCGGTCTCTGGACACTTTGGCGAGCAGGTTCTCCGAGCAGGCCTCGCAGGACCCCACCCGATTTAGGGAAGCTTGGGTACATCCCACTGTCTGGACTGATCCAGGTACGTACAGGGAAAAGAAAATTATTACTTACCTGCTAATTTTCGTTCCTGTAGTACCATGGATCAGTCCAGACGCCCACCGCGTTTGGGTTCTTGATCCTGCTCAGCTCTGCGCTACTTCTTGCTCGCAGTGTTCTGTGTCTTCACAGTCGTTTCTTTTCGCTGTTTTCCACAGCTCCCTACAAGTTGGTAGGATGTTTGCAGTTACTTGTTGCGGTTACAATTGTTTTCATTATCTGTTTCCACAAACTTGATCCTTCGGGGGTTTCTACTCTGGCTTTGATATACTCGATACTGAACTCCTGCAGAGGGGGTAGTAGTATATATGGATACGCCCCCTCAAAGCTTGTGCTGACTCCATCTGCTGGATTGGGGACACAACCCACTGTCTGGACTGATCCATGGTACTACAGGAACGAAAATTAGCAGGTAAGTAATAATTTTCTTATCTTTTTCAGGGAAAGTTAGAATATTATTTTCTCTTTGTTTCTTTCTCTCTCTCTCTTTTTTCTTTTGAATGGATCAAGTTTAAAAAAAACCCAAAACTTCAGTTTTCTCAGAACAGTATTAGGCTAAGTTGGCCTTTCAGGTTATTTTTGACTGCTTTGCATTTGTATCTGGCCTTGAGAATAGACTGCTTTGCATCTGTATCTGGCCTTGAGAATAGTTTCTTATTCTCAGGTAGGTGTTTGTTTTTCTTTTCTTTTACTCTGTTCCTGGCTCTTAGGGGTGCAAGCTGGTAGTCCAGCTGCTCCCTCTATCTGAATACCGGCTCACCCGAGAGGCGCCATTATCCCAGGACAAGCAGGATGATAGTCCTCACATATGGGTGACATCATCAGATGGAGCCCTGATACAGAAAACTTCTGTCAAAAGTTTCTAGAAACTTTTGGCTGGCACACTGAGCCAACTGAGCATGCCCAGCATGCCATGATATTCTCAGCCACAGGGGTCTCCCTTCAGTCTCTTTTTTTCCGCCTTGCTGTAAGTATAGCATATTAGGAGCTCTGGGAATCTTTTTCCTCAGGGAAGAAAATATTTTCTGTCACAAAATAATTGTCATCGGGTCTCCCTTCGACATAGTATCAGTGAGTACATTTTTGGAGTCATTATCGACCGATTCCGGTCACCCTCACTAACTGTATCCACTGGTCATCGACCTTCACTTGGCCTAACTTTCTAACATGGCCTCCGGATTAAAAAAATGTCCAGATTGTAACCACACTATGTTGATTACCGACCAACACAATGTTTGTGTTTTGTGCCTGGGATCAGGCCACGATGTCCGGGCTTGTTCAGCTTGTGCCCAGATGAAACCAAAGGGCAGGCATGCCCGATTGGACAAGATGGAGGAGTTGTTTAAGAAAATCACCCCATCGTCATCGTCAACATCGTCTCCAATAAGAATATCTCCCTCTGTTGCAAAATATCGAGGAGAAAAGAGGACCGGTGACCGTCCGTCACCGACTCCATCGGTGTCCTCCATAGCGTCTTCCTCGGCATCTAAGGAACATCGAGAAAAAAGATGCCATAGACATCGTTCCACTGAACCATCGGATGGAACGGCATAGCCATCGACATCGAAGGACATTGAGACGATGCCCAAGCGAGTCCGGGTACTGGAACCAGCACGCCCTACAGTACCCGAGGAACCGAGGTGCTCTCCACCAGGCTCGGAGTTACAATGCCACCACGCTCATCGTGGAAGTGCCAGTAGCTCCAGTCTTACCTTCCCCAGTGACAGTGGACCCAGTCCCAGTTTCCAGGGAAGAGGTGACTTCCATTGTCCAGCAGGCCATTGTCGAGGCTTTTCGAAACTTCCAGCCTCCTTCCATACCACCGGTACAGACACCGACTTCGGCATCGACATCGGATCCGTCGATATTTCAGCCTTTGCTGAACAAAATCAATGCCTTGATTGGTATATTTCCTCCACTGGCGCCGACGACACCGGTGCCTCCGGTGCAACCATGGACTTCATCGGTGCCTGAGCATCCACCGGTGACTCCTTCCATTCCGATTCCAGGTTCATCGGAGGAAGATGACAGGGACTCGGATTCCGTCCCAGGGCCATCGGGCCTTCACCATCATCGAATACCGGCAAAACCATCGATGCCAGTAAAAGATCCCTCGATGCCAATGTGTCCTGGTCCATCGGGTGATACCCGACATCGGTTCCCATCGCTGCCATCGAGACTCATTGATTCTCCATCGATGCCTTCATTACCTCCTATGCTGCCAAAGCAGATTCCATCAAAATCTGCTTTTAAAACAAAGCATCATCTACAACAAAACCAGATGATCCTGAATCACCTTATCATCCTCAATATACTCCTTGGAAGGACGTGGATACTGATACTGAGTCAGAAGAATTACCGTCTGAGCCTTCTCCACCAGAGTCCCCTCCTGAAGACTTGTCATTCACAAACTTCATGAAGGAAATGGTGGACACAATTCCTTTCGAATTACTAACAGAGGACACAAGGCTCTAGAAGTCCTTTAATTCGTTGATGCACCGAAGGAGGTAATGGCAATACCAATCCACGAAGTCCTGTTGAAACTCCAGCATAGGACGTGGGAAGATCCTTGCTCAGTACAAGCTGTAAAAAGAAGAACAGATGCCACATACCTGATGCAACATACTCCAGGTTTCCAAAAGCCCCAATTGCCTCATCACTCTGTGGTCATTGAATTAGCTCAGAAAAAAGCCAGGAAACAGAAGCCACACTCTTCTGCCCCACCAGGAAAAGAACAGAAGCTCTTAGATACCTTAGGGAGAAAGGTTTTTCAGGGAGCCATGCTGGTATCTCGTATTGCGGCGTACCAGCTTTATATGACACAGTACCAAAGAAACTTGTGGAAGCAAGTTCAAGGTATTGCTGATGATCTCCCTCAGCAACAACAACTGGTTTTGGACACACTAATTGCAAAGGGGCTTGAAACTGGCAAACACGAGGTATGGGCAGCTTATGATTCTTTTGAAACATCTACCCGCCTATCAGCATCAGCAATTAATGCAAGGACGTGGGCTTGGTTTAAGGACGCAGACCTCAGACAAGAAGTCCAGGAGAGACTGGCAGATCTCCCTTGTACTGGAGAGAATCTATTCGGAGAAAAGATTCAGGCAACTGGCTCTCAGTTAAAAGATCACCACGAGACACTCTGCCAACTCTCCAGACTACTATCGGAGCAGCCATCCTCAATAAGAAAATCGACAAGAAGTGACACCAGGAGACCCTTCTATAGGCCTAGAAGATACTACCCACCTGCTTCTTCAACGCATTTATTTATTTATAAGCTTTTATATACCGAAGTTTAGCTAGGTGCCTTCCCTCCGGTTTACAGGTCAAACAACATATTACAATTTGGGAAGCAACTGCTATAAACGATATATTACAATTTAAGGAAAAACAATATATGGAACGGCTTATATAACATCGTCATACAAGTTATGGAACATATTCCAAATTAAGTAACAGCTGGTAAAAACGGTGTAATGGGGAAGATAAAGCTATAGTTGGATTATGACACCGGTAGCGAGTTGTTTATAGTCAACTTCAAGTATCGATGCCAATTAAGCCTGCGAATAAATATTGAATATAAACATTTTGAATAATAATAGAGAGTTAGCCATCATCTGTAATGGACTCGTCAGTGGTATTATTTGACAGTCAGTGGTTAATTATGTAGTGTGTGATTAGCCAATTCCGTCTTTGAAGGCTTGCCTGAAAAGCCATGTTTTGAGTTCTTTTTTAAATGTTTTGGTGTTGATTTGTGAACTTAGGTACTCTGGTAGTGAGTTCCAGAGTTTAGGTCCTGCTATGGAGATTGCTCTGTTTCTTACGTTGGATAGTTTGGCGTGTGATATTAATGGAACGTCTAGTTGTAATTTGCTAGAGGTTCTTGTAATGTGTTGTGATCTGAGTTTCTGTAAGATGTTGTTTAGGGCAGTGCTTTCAACGTTGTATATTGTGTTGTGTAAGATAGTTAGGGTTTTAAATTAAATTCTTTTTTCTACAGGTAGCCAGGGTAGACTGTTTAGCACAGGGGTGATGTGGTCATATTTTCTTTTGCCGGTGAGGATTCTGGCTGCAGCGTTCTGCAGTAATTGTAGTGGTCTTAATGTTGTTTTAGGTAGTCCTGTCAGGAGTGAATTACAGTAGTCGAAGCTGGTGAATATGAGTGATTGCAGGACGGCTCTGAAGTCTTGGTGGTGCAGTAGTGGTTTTAGTTGTTTGAGGATTTGAAGTTTGTGGAATCCTTCTTTGATTTTCATTGAGATATGCTTTTTGTAGTTGAGTTCAGTGTCTATCCATATTCTGAGGTCTTTCACGTTGTCTTTTAGTTTGATGCGTATGTTGTCGATTTGTATGGAGTGGTTAATGTTTAATCCTGAGTTTTTTCTCTCTATCAATATGCACTCGTTTTTGCTTATGTTTAGACATATCTTTAAGTGGTTTAGCATGTTTCTTATTGATTCGAGGTGGAGGCTGAGAGTATCATTGTCTCTTCGATGGTGGTAGTTATTGGAAGGAGTAGTTGAATATCATTGGCTTACATGTAGTATGTGACACCGAGGCCTGAGTTGAGTTGGCAGAGTGGAAGTAGGTAAATATTAAAGAGTGTGGCCGAGAGTGCGGCCCCTTGAGGTACTCTGGTTTCAAGGGGAATGGCTTCTGAGGCGTGGTTGTTGAAGTTAACTTTGAAGTATCTGTTTTTGAGAGAGGATTTAAACCAGTCGAGAGTTTTGCCGGAGAGCCCGATGTTGGCTAGTCTGGATATTAGACTTTTGTGGTCCATAGTATGAGTATGTGACTTAGATTGTTGTCAAAACCTTTTAATATATTGTTTGATAGGTTGAGTAGTAGGGGTTCAGAGCTGTGAGTTTTCCTGAAACCGTGTTGGGTAGGATGTAGGATGTTGTTGGTTTCGAGATGTTCATTGAGTTGCTTCAAGGCCGCTTTCTCCGTCATTTTAACAAGAAGGGGTAGGTTTGAGATTGGACGGTAGTTGTTCAGATCATCTGGATTGAGGTTCTTTTTTTTTATTATATGTTTGATCGTTGCAGTTTTTAATTTGTCTGGTAGTTCACCTTCTTCGAGAGATTTGTTTATGATTGCCGCGATGGTAGGGGCAACAGTATGAGCTATTTCCTTTAGATCACGTGTTCATGCCATCCACCACAAAGGGGACGTGCACGCCAACCAAAACAACAAAAAACCCAACCACCACCACAAACTGGTACAACAGCGGGCTTTTGAAGTCAATCAAGAGAACAGAGACCTTTCCATCAACCCTATGCCTCACTTACCAGTAGGAGGTTGACTCCATCACTTCAAACACCAGTGGAGTCTTATCACGAAGGACCAGTGGGTGTTAGCCATACTAAATCGGGGATACTGTCTAAAGTTCAAAACAACACCCCCACATTCTCCACCCATTCCACTTTTGACAAGCATGGTCATCACACCTCAACTCCAAGTAGAACTCTCTACTTTGCTGACTGCCAGGGCTATCGAACCAGTTCCCCGGTCTCAACAAGGAAAAGGGTTTTATTCCTGCTATTTCCTAATTCCAAAGAAAACAGGCGGCCTTCGCCCTATCTTAGACCTCCGCAATCTCAACAAATTTCTTCACAAAGAAAAATTTCGGATGGTATCTCTAGGAACCATCCTTCCATTGCTTCAACTGGGAGATTGGCTCTGTTCTCTAGATCTTCAAGACGCTTATGCACACATACCAATTTCCACACAACATCGCAAGTATCTACGATTCATCGTGGGAAGAAATCATTACCAGTATCGAGTCCTACCATTCGGACTAGCCTCTGCTCCTCGAGTATTCACAAAATGTCTAGCATTGGTTGCTACACATTTAAGAAAAATCAGCATTCATGTTTTTCCATACCTAGACGATTGGCTAATCAGAAGTCCATCCAGGCAGGGAGCTCTGTCTGCCTTAAAAAGCACAATAATAATATTACACTCCCTGGGTTTTCTCATCAACTATCAAAAATCCCACATCGAGCCGTCTCAACTCCTCACATTCATCGGAGCAGACCTCGACACCATAGTGGCGAAAGCTTTTCTTCCAAACGACCGTGCCAACAATCTAGCACGTTTGGCGAACTCTATAATCCAATACCAGTTCGCACCTGCCCATCAACTTCTAGTGCTACTAGGACACTTGGCCTCAACAGTACTTGTTACCCTTATGATGATGTTAGCCATGAGAAGAACTCAATGGACTTTGAAATCTCAATGGCTACAAGTTTTCCAACCACTGTCGTACACAGTTCAAATCACCCAACAATTATGCCTGTCGCTTCACTGGTGGACAAATCAAACAGCATTGAAAGCTGGTCTCCCATTCCAACAGTCAGCTCCGCAAGTCATCCTGACTACAGATGCCTCCAACTTAGGATGGGGAGCTCACCTCAACAACCTTCAAACACAAGGGACGTGGACCACGCTCGAAATGAAGTGTCAAATAAACTTCTTAGAACTTCGAGCGATGCGATATGCCCTTTATGCCTTCAAAGACTGCCTCTCAAACAAGACTGTACTGATACAGACGGACAACACAGTAGCAATGTAGTACATAAACAAACAGGGAGGCACAGGCTCTTTTCTGCTCTGCCAGGAAGCGGTAAAGATTTGGGCTTGGGCTCTAGAGCACTCCATGCATCTCCAAGCAACTTATCTGGCAGGCATACAAAACTTCCTAGGGGACGATCTCAGTCGACATTTCCATCCCCACAAATGGTCTCTGGATCCACGTGTAGTGAGAAAAATCTTTCAACGCTGGGGTCGCCCAACCATAGACCTCTTTGCATCCAAACTGAACCACAAAGTGGAAAGGTTCTGCTCCCTCCACGGTCGTCGACAAGCATTCCCCAGGGACGCCTTTGCTCGCCCCTGAAACACAGGAATTCTATATGTGTATCCTCCAATCCCGCTCATAGCCAAAACTCTCGTGAAGCTACAACAGGACAGAGGAACTATGATCCTCATAGCCGCGTACTGGCCTCGACAAGTATGGTTTCCCATACTCCTCGACCTCTCGAACAGAGAACCAATTCGCCTGGGCTCAGCGCCCACTCTCGTAACTCAGAATCAGGGCAAGTTGCATCATCCCAACCTGACAACTCTTGCCCTGACAGCTTGGATGTTGAAAGCTTAATTCTGTAACCACTTAATCTTTCAACACAAGTCTCTAAAGTTCTCGTAGTTTCACGAAAGCCTTCCACATGTAAATCTTACCACTTTAAGTGGACTAGATTTACTAAGTGGTGCACACAAAAAGGTTTTGACCCTTTCTCTTGCCCCACTCCTTCTTTACTAGATTACCTATGCCACCTTTCGGATTGTGGTCTCCAGACATCCTCTGTAAGGGTACACCTAAGTGCCATAGTGGCATTACCATTTTGAATTCAGAGGCGTCTGTGTCAGCGCAGCCACAGAGCAGTCCCGGTGCTTTTTTCTCTCTTCCTCCTCCTGTTTTAAATCCTGTGGACCCCCCCGGAAGATCTCTCAGCTTCGGGGACAGATTTAGGGAACAGTTTCTTTGTTTCTCTAGCGGGGGCCCATCCACCTCCTGCCTTTTCAACGGATTTTATCCTTTTAATGCACAATGCTTACCTGGCACGTATGTTTCAGCAGGACAGTGTTCCTCCTGGCCCCCCCCTCCCAAGGTAAGCAGACATGATGGGTCTCAGGATGCTTCAGGGACCCCCGGCTGGTTCTACTCGGGTTAGAGTAGTTCCCTGGCCAATTATGCCAGACCCAGATCCGGTTGACCCGGATCCGGACCAGGATCCTGCTGTGGACCCAGATGTGGCTGTGTCCAGCATGCCAGTTGAAGGAGATGATCCCAGGGTCTTGCGTCTCTTTAATAGAGATGAGCTGGAATCGCTTATTACCTCAGGACCCCCCAGGTACCAATTCAGGGGTGTCAAAAGGGGATCCTGTCCTTGTGGGTCTGCGTTCCTCAGCGAAAACTTTCCCATTTCATCCCATGTTACTTCGGCTGCTGTCCAGGGAGTGGGATTCTCTTGACTCGAGCCTTCAAGTGGGAAGAACTATGGATAAGTTATATCCTCTCCCGGATGAATTCCTAGAACTTCTAAAAGTTTCGAAGGTAGACGTGTCAGTGTCAGCGGTCACTAAAAGGACCACCATCCTGGTGATGGGAGGCACAGCTTTGCGTGACCTGCAGGACCGGAAGCTGGAAGTCTACCTTAAAAGAATTTTTGAGTCTCTGCTTTGGGGGTCAGAGCAGTGGTCTGCAGTTCTCTTATGCAAAGAGCAGGTCTGAGATGGGTGCAGCAGTTGCTCGGTACTCAGGACCTGCCGTCCGCAGAAGCGCAACAAGCTGAATGTCTGGAGGCAGTGATTGCTTATTTGGCAGATTTATTTATTTATTTATTTATTTAGTGTGTTTTTTAATACCGGCATTCACGATAGGCATCACATCATGCCGGTTTACATTTAAGAAGGGGTGAAAAAATAATACAATATAAGCACTTTAACAGGTGTGGAGCTTAAAATCTTGCAGTTACAATAAAACAGGGATGTACACAACTGGGAGCAGGAAAAGAAAAGGAGATAGGAGATTAACAGAAAGAGCAATTATTTACAATGTTATATAATTTACAATGTAATAGTAATTGTTTACAGTGTAATGGTAAATTCTGAAGGTAGATTGTCGGTAGATTGTCGGTAAGTAAGGTTCAGTTGGGGTCTGGGAAGGCTTTCTTAAATAACCATGTTTTGAGCCTTTTCCTGAAAGTTAGTAGGCATGGTTCCTGTAGCAGGTCCAATGGGATGGAGTTCCACAAAGGTGGTCCTGCTGTGGAGAAGGCTCGGTCTCTGAGGGATTTATGTTGATAGGTTTTGGAGTGTGGTACATGAAGTGATTCTTTATATGACTCTCTGATGGGTCTGGAGGAGGTATGTTTTCTGAAAGGGATTTGTAGGTTAAGCGGCGCGAGGTGATGGATGGCTTTGTAAATGGTAGTAATGGACTTGTAAATGATTTTGTAGTGAATTGGCAACCAATGTAGGTCTTTGAGGATTGGAGAAATGTGGTCTCTTCTCCTTGAGTTAGTCAGAATTCTGGCTGCTGTGTTCTGCACCATCTGCAGAGGTTTGGTATGAGATGCGGGGAGACCTAATAAGATAGAGTTACAATAATCTAATGCGCTTTACGATCTCCTGAGGGTCCTGGCCAGGTTGCTGGTATCAGTAGTTTCGGCTAGGCGTCTCCTCTGGCTTCGAAACTGGTCCTCAGACTCTTCCTCCAAGTCGCAGCTGGGATCCTTCCCTTTCAAGGGTAAGTTGTTGTTTGGAGAAGATTTGGAGCAAATTATCAAATCTCTCGGGGTAAATAAAGTTCACAAGCTGTCTGAAGACCGTCCGAGGAATTTTCAGACATACAACTCTTCTAGAGCTCGTTTCAGAGGACAGCGATGTTTTTCGCAATCAAGACCTTTTTCGCAGCACCCCCCCATCCACCAGATCTCAATCATGGCCGCAGTCCTTTCGTGGCCGTAGACCCCCTCGTAGGGGCTTGTCCCACGGAGCAGCTTCCAAATCTTCCGAATGAAGGCTCACCGGCCCACTCCCCGACACCCAGAGTGGGGGTCGTCTCGCCCTTTTTTACGAGGAGTGGGTCAAAATCACGTCCGACCAGTGGGTCCTGGATATTCTAAAGCATGGTTACGCTTTAGAGTTTGCTCACCCCTTAAGAGACAGATTTCTGTTCTCTCCCTGCGGACCCTTGCGGAAGCAGCTAATTGTGCGTCAGTCACTCAACAGACTCCTCTACCTTGGAGCAATCCTCCCAGTACCATTGAAGGAGCAAGGCGCAGGCTACTATTCCGTCTACTTCGTAGTTTCAAAGAAAGACTCTGCTTTCCGGCCCATTTTGGATCTCAAAACAGTCAACCGGGCTCTAAAGATTCCGCATTTTCAGATGGAAACGCTATGCTCAGTAATAGCGGCGGTATGCAGCGGAGAGTTCCTGGCGTCCTTGGACCTTACAGAGGCTTACCTCCACATTCCCATTTTCAAGGATCATCAGAGGTTCCTCCCCATCAATATTCTGGGACAGCATTATCAATTTCAAGCCCTGCCTTTTGGTCTAGCAACAGCTCCCTGCACCTTCACCAAATTAATGGTAGTGGTGGCAGCGGCTCTACAGGACGGTGTCTTAGTTCATCCCTACCTGGATGACTGGCTCATTCGGGCGAAGTCAATGGAGCAGTGCAAGCAGTCGATCGACAAGGTTTTGAGTCTCTTGACCTCTCTCGATGGATAGTCAACTTTGCCAAAAGCAGTCTTACGCCGTCGCAAACACTGAATTTCTTGGGAGCTCATTTTGACACCAGTGTGGGCAACGTTTTCTTGCACCAGCACTGGGCGCTCAATATCATTTCTCAATACAATGTTTCCAGCGCCTTCCACTTCCCATGGCATGGGATTATCTTCAAGTACTGGGCTCCATGGCTTCCACCATAGACTTGGTTCCCTGGGCTTTTGCGCATATGCGACCTTTGCAGAGAGCATTGCTGTCCTGTTGAAGCCAGTGTCTCAGGAGTTCCAAGCTCTTGCCGCTCCCGGATCTGGCCCAGGACAGTCTGAGCTGGTGGCTGTCTCTGGATCATTTGCTCAGCGGAGTGGACCTGGAGATGCCGCAGTAGGTGATCGTTACCAAGGATGCCAGTCTCTTAGGCTGGGGGGCGGTGTGTCAATCTCAGGCAGCGCAAGGTCACTGGTCATCAGTGCAAGTGACATGGCCGATCAATTGACTGGAGACCCGGGCGGTCCATCTGGCCCTGAAACAGTTTCTCCCTTTGGTGCGCGGCAAGTCGGTGCGGATACTATCCGACAATGCAACCACGGTGGCATACATCAATCGGCAAGGGGGAACGAAGAGTCGACATGTCTCTCGGGAGACGGACAAGCTCATGGCATGGGCGGAATGTCACCTATGCGACTGGCAGCTTCTCACATAGCGGGAGTAGACAATGTGCAAGCAGATTTCTTAAGCTGGCAGAGGTTGGATCCCGGAGAGTGGGAGTTATCTGAAGAGGCAATGTTACTTCTAGTACTGAGGTGGGGGTTTCCCCAACCCAACCTGATGGCCACACTAAAGAATGCAAGGGCATTCAGTCGCAGAAGAGTCGCAAAGGCATTCAGTCGCAGAAGAGAGTACGGGGCGGAAGGTGTAGATGCTTTGGTGCTACCCTGGCCTCACGATGTTCTGCTTGTGTTTCCTCCATGGCCTCTACTGGGAAAGGTCCTTCGGAGAATAGAACTTCACTGCGGAGCAGTGATTCTGGTGGCTCCACGAAGGCCGTGGTTCACGGACCTCGTCAATCTAGCAGTGGACGGTCCGCTTCGCCTGGGTCACCTCCCCCAGCTTCTTCGTCAAGGTCCCGTATTTTTCGACCAGGCTGATCGCTTTTGTGTTGCGGCCTAGCTTTTGAGAGGAGTCGGCTGAGGAAGAGAGGTTATCCAGAAGAGGTCATCTCTACCCTCTTGCAAGCAAGGAAAACTTCCACTTCCATCTCTTATGTTCGAATATGGAAAGTTTTCGAGTGTTGGTGTGAGTCCGGAGGGTTTGCTCCTTGTCAGACGTCTGTGGCTCAGATTCTTTCTTTTCTGCAGAGCGGGCTAAGCAAGGGTTTGGCTTACAATTCCCTTCGTGTTCAGGTAGCAGCCCTTAGTTCGCTTGTAGGCCAAATGGATGGGACCCCTCTGACTTCTCATCCGGACATTACCCGTTTTTTGAAAGGGGTAAAGCATTTGAAACCTCCGGTTCGTGCTCTGTGGCCTTCGTGGAATCTTAATCTGGAGTTACGCGCTTTGTGTGTTCCTCCATTTGAGCCGCTGAAAAATTCTACGCTCAAGGATTTAACTCTAAAGACGGTGTTCCTAGTCTCTCTTTCTTCAGCTCGCAGAATATCAGAATTGCAAGCTCTGTCTTGTTGGGATCCCTATTTGCGCTTCACGGATTCAGGAGTCTCCCTGACCACTGTGCCATCTTTCCTCCCGAAAGTTGTATCCTCTTTTCACCTCAATCAGTCGGTGGAACTACCTGCTTTTCAGGAAGAAGTCTCTAGGGAGCTACGGCGACTCAACGTTAAGTGAGCTCTTCTTCATTACCTCGAGGTCACCAATGATTTTCATCTTTTGGACCATCTGTTGGTTCTCTGGAGTGGCCCCAAGAAAGGACACCAGGCCTCAAAGACCACTATTGCTCGCTGGTTGAAGGAAGCTATTGTTGCTGCTTATATAGGTTCCGGGAAACGCCCTCCGGACGGAGTGAAACATAGAAACATAGAAATGACGGCAGAAGAAGACCAAATGGCCCATCAAGTCTGCCCAGCAAGCTACACACTTTATCCATTTTTTTCCCTTTTTCTCTCTCCCACCTGTTACTGTTGGCTTCCAGTACCCTCCAGCCCTAATTCACCTCCACCCAATTTAGAGAGCAGCTTTGAATCTGCATCCAAGTGACATCCAGCTCAATTGGGGGTAGCAACCGCTGCAACAAGCAGGCCACCCCCTTGCCCCATACTCTTACCCACCCCTGTTTTTATTTTTTGTTTTGTTTTTTTTTTGGAAATAGCAGCCCTCCATCCTTCCGCTCCGTGAAGGTGGAACACCAACTACTGGCCACTGGCATCCCGCTCCGTGAACGCCTCTGTGGCTACTGCCGCTCCGTGCAGTGTTTGAATGCCGCTGTGGCTACTGCCGCTCCGTGCAGTGTTTGAATGCCGCTGTGGCTACTGCCGCTCCGTGCAGTGTTTGAATGCCGCTGTGGCTACTGCCGCTCCGTGCAGTGTTTGAATGTCTCCACTTTATTCACGCCCTCTAGACTTGATGGATCCACAGTGTTTATCCCATGCCCCTTTGAAGTCGTTCACAGTTTTAGACTTCACCACTTCCTCCGGAAGGGCATTCCAGGCATCCACCACCCTTTCCGTGAAGAAATACTTCCTGATATTGGTTCGAGAATGAGTGAAAGCTCATTCTCTTCGTTCTCAGGCGACTTCCTGGGCGGAAAGCCAGGCTGTGTCTCCTCAAGAAATTTGCAGAGCGGCGACATGGATGTCACTGCATACCTTTGCGCGTCATTATCGTTTAAATCTTAGACCACCGGGTTTGGGTTCGTTTGGCGACCAGGTCATTCGAGCAGGGCTATCTGGGGCCCACCCTATTTAGGGAAATTTTGGTACATCCCACAGTCTGGACTGATCCAGGTACATACAGGGAAATGAAAATTATTCCTTACCTGCTAATTTTCGTTCCTGTAGTACCACGGATTAGTCCAGACGCCCACCCGCTCTTTTCGATAGCAGATTTCTGGTCCAATATCTTGCTTTTTCAGTACAGTTAGCCTGCTCTTCAGTGGTTTAACAAGGTTTCAAATTTTTTCTCGAAGGCTTCGGGTTTTGCATTTGCAAGTTTGGACTACAGATAATATATGCCTTAAGGGCAACTTGTATATAGTTCCTTATTTGGTTGGGAGTTTTTTGCTTGATCCATTCATCAGTTAGTTCTGAGTTTTTTGTTCTGCTTTAATATTCTTAATACTGATGGGACGCAGAGGATGCTCATGGGTAATTCCGAGCGCCTCACAAGTTTTTTCTTCTGCCTCCATCTGCTGGAATGGGGATATAATCCACAATCTGGACTGATCCGTGGTGGTACAGGAACGAAAATTAGCAGGTAAGGAATAATTTTCATTTAAATGGTCTGTTTTCACAGTGGAAAAAGGTAAACAGTGGAGTGCCTCAGGGATCTGTACTTGGACCAGTGCTTTTTAATATATTTATAAATGATCTGGAACGGAGTATGACAAGAGAGGTGATCAGATTTGCAGATGACACAATTATGCAGAGTAGTTTAAACTCAAGCGGGTTGTGATGAATTGCAATAGGACCTTGTGAGACTGGAAGATTGGGCTTCCAAATGGCAGATGAAATTTAACTTGGACAAGTGTAAAGTGATGCATATAGGGAAAAATATTCCTTGCTGTAGTTAAACAATGTTAGGTTCTGTCTTAGGAGGTACCACCAAGGAAAGCGATCTAGGCGTCATAGTGAATAATACATTGAAATTGTCTACTCAGTGTGTTGTGGCGATCAAAAAAGCAAACAGAATGTTAGGAATTATTAGGAAGGGAATAGCAAATAAAAGGATGGATGTCATAATGCCTCTGTATCGCTCCATGGTGAGACTGCACCTTGAATACTGTGTGCAAGTCTGGTCACCGCATCTCAAAAAAGATTTAGTTACACTGGAGAAAGTGCAGAGAAGGGCAATCAAAATGGTAAGGGACATGGAACGGCTGCCCTATGAGGAAAAGCTAAAGAAGTTAGGGCTGTTCAGTTTGGAAAAGTGACAACTGAGAGGGAATATGATAGAGGTCTACAAAGTCATATAAGGACTTGAATAAGTAAATCAGTTATTTACTCTCTCAGATAATAGAAGGACCAGGGGGCACTCCATGAAGTTAGCAAGTAGCTCATTTAAAACAAATCGAAACAAATTATTTTTCACTCAGCACATAGTTAAGCTCTGGAATTCATTGCCAGAGGATGTGGTTACAGCAGTTAGTGTAACTGAGTTTAAAAAGCTTTGGATAAGTACCTAGAAGAAAAATCCATAAACTATTAATTAATAAGAAATAGTAGCTTGTGATTTAATATTTGGGTACTTGCCAGGTACTTATGACTTGGATTGGCCACTGTTGGAAATAGGATACTGGGCTTGATGGACCCTTGGTCTGACCCAGTATGGCATATCTTATGTTCTTATGTTCTAAATCAGTGTCACAAGGAAAGCATAACATTCACACCACCCCCGTGTTAATGGCTATTGCACTTCATTCTTCTTGGTATATCACATTTATTTGTCAGAAAGGTGATTGTGCAGATATTGTTGCTTAAAGCAGTGATGCAGTTTTTCACCATTTCCTCCCCCTTTCTTCCCCCCTAAAAATATCCAAGAATCAAGCATATGAACATTATATTCTCGGGTCCTTTTTTTTAACTGGCAGAACTGCCAAATATCTCCTTGTTCTTATGCATACCCAGATTAGTCCAGGTAAGTTGGGTTATGCATCCCTACCAGCAGATGGAGGCTGCAAATGAAAACGTTTCAGACACTGTTACATAATTGAGAGTACCACCTGCAGTCCCTCAGTATTTCTCTGTCTTCAGCAGATGGTAGAGGTGCATACCTGCAGTCTGGATTTACTAGAGTGTTAGGAGAAAAAAAAAGTAAAAAGGGAAAAAGGAAGATTTTCACATAGATAAGCAGCTGAATTAGCCATGCTGTATGGGTACGTCCTCTGTGCCACTAGCTGGCGGAGCTCTCAATGTCTAGCAAATACTTTTAGCCAGGTACTCCCTCCTTCCTGTATCCTGACAGGATCACCCCAGGATCCTCAGTCTAATTTTTTCCGCACAACACAGTGCGCGGAGCTCTCTTCTTCTCCTCACTATACTTAAAAAAAAAAAAAATATATATATATATATATAAATCAAAAAAAGAAAGGCAATATAGTCTCCTCCAGTGCCGTAACTGTTATATATCAAAAAACCCCCAGCTTAAAACTATGGGGGAAAAATAAGCACTTTCATTTAATCAATAAATCATTCCAACAAAACAATGTTTCTTAAAATTATTAATATTTTTATTGAAAATTTAACAAAATTATTAATTTATCAGTGCTTTATGAAGTAAATCTGTGTTATATCATTAATAATATAATTTATATTAAATAAGCATGATCACTGAATCTAATTTCAAGTCCATATACACATAACCCTCATCCCTATCCTGCTTCTTACCTCAATCTGCCCCTAAATGGACTTTACAGTACCTAAATATTTTAATGTTGCGGTTGGTCTTTTATACTGGAAGCACCACTATAAATATAGCATAATAAATCTTAAACTGTTCAGATCACATTACTATCTTCTTTAAATAAGTGTGTTCCATTCAGATGGTTTTGTCTTCTATCCCAACAAGGACCTCGTTTCGCCAACCTGGCTTCCTCAGGGGAATGCGTTTGATGAGACCAAACATCAACAGAGAATAATCACTTCCACCTCTTGTTTCTTTCTGTAAAGCTAGAAGCCCACCTCCACGTATATCGACTGTGTGTTTTTTTTCAAATCGCCGAACCCCTTAAATCACTCCTTATTCCAAATTGCGATATCCAAACTTTAAAAAGGAGTCACATATCAAACGCTCAGCTGACGCTTCAGTATTACACTATAATGACCAACACGGGGTAAACCTTGTACCATGTATTCAAAAACTATCCCGGTTGTCCACTGCCTTTGACGCTTTACACTAATGCTTCTCCATCTTGTAGCCGTGTGTCTCCCTCGGGTTTACTTCATAAACCTGAGGGAGACACACGGCTACCCGAGGGAGACACACGGCTACCCGAGGGAGACACACGGCGATATCCAAACTTTTTAAAGTTTGGATATCGCAATTTGGAATAAGGAGTGATTTAAGGGGTTCGGCGATTTGAAAAAAAACACAGTCGATATACGTGGAGGTGGGCTTCTAACTTTACAGAAAGAAACAAGAGGTGGAAGTGATTATTCTCTGTTGATGTTTGGTCTCATCAAACGCATTCCCCTGAGGAAGCCAGGTTGGCGAAACGAGGTCCTTGTTGGGATAGAAGACAAAACCATCTGAATGGAACACACTTTTATTTAAAGAAGATAGTAATGTGATCTGAACAGTTTAAGATTTATTATGCTATATTTATAGTGGTGCTTCCAGTATAAAAGACCAACCGCAACATTAAAATATTTAGGTACTGTAAAGTCCATTTAGGGGCAGATTGAGGTAAGAAGCAGGATAGGGATGAGGGTTATGTGTATATGGACTTGAAATTAGATTCAGTGATCATGCTTATTTAATATAAATTATATTATGAATGATATAACACAGATTTACTTCATAAAGCACTGATAAATTAATAATTTTATTAAATGAAAGTGCTTATTTTTCCCCCATAGTTTTAAGCTGGGGTTTTTTTGATATATATATATATATATATATATATATATATATATATATATATATATATATATATATGACTTGAACAGGAAGAAGAAAAAAAAAAAAGATGAAGAACTGCCCTCGCAAGACTGTTTAACATTGGGGCACCCCCTCTCCTCCCAGCCGACTTGCTGCTCTTACTTTGTCTCTTCGGTGAACCCCCTGTTCCACCGGCGCATCGATACGGCAGCCAACATGCTCAGACATCACTGTAGCGCCGAAGCATCGATGCTGGTGCTGAAGCGCTGCGATATCGATGCTGGTGTCGTCGCATCCATGGGGCGCCGGCACATCGGCCACGCCGATGGGGTTATTAGTGTCAATGGGGCCGGCGCCCCATTGACACTAATAACCCCTGGCCTCACTGTTACCTTTGACACAGCCATGGCCACATTAAAGGGAGGCACAGCACAAGCCGAAAGATGAGCGCACGGCTCACCGAGTGCGCCGGAACATTGGCGGGGCACCAGACACGCAAGACATCAGTATGGCTGCAGAGCGTGCAAACATAATTGTGTTCGTCAAGCGCCTCCTGAAACCAAGGCATGTGTGTGTTTAAAAAAAAAAAAGGGGGGGGGGGGGGGTGGCCGCAACACACAGCTGGATTGTGAGCACAGGGCTCACCGAGCATGCTGAGCATAGGCGCGGGCACCAGTTGCGCCAGAACTTCAATTCAGGAGCTAAGCGTGTACACGCACTTATGCCACCAAATGCCTGCTAACGCCAAGGCGTTTGCCAAAAAAAAACAACCTAAAAAAGGCCCCTCAAACTAGTGCGAAGCCTACTACTAGGCATTAAAAAAAAAAAAAAAGGAAAATTACACTAATAATACTGAAGTAGACGGGCATACTGGAGCCCATTCGTCCTTCAGCAGGTATACCACCTATTTAGTCAATATTGGTCGGACAATGACTATTATATGCCCCCAGTTGCAGTCCACTTCCACGGACTTGGCTGGGGGCATCTTAGGGTTTAGAGGTTCCTACTCAATCAATATCTCCCATAACACCCAATGGACAGCATTCCGGGAATTCCCTGAATGACGTCCTTGTGGGATCCTCCAATCATTTCCAATTAATTTCAACATCGCCTAGAACTTCAACTGAAAGTTTCGCTTTTCCACACTAACATTCACCTTCCACCTCACTCACGGTTGCTTGAGTCGATGCTACGAACGTCGCGTGCTCCAGGACTCGTTCCAAATCACCGCCAACTAAGAGAAGGTATATACAAAGGAGGAAAATAGGTAAGTCTTTCTTCGGGAAGACTCATAATCCCCATGCTAGCCACAAAATTCTGCATCGCATCTCTTCATACTTGACAGGCTCTAAGAACCACATTTTCTAGCAAGCCTTGCCTCAATTCCTTGACCTTGCTGAAAACTGGAAGCACTTCCTGAACTCCGTTTTGTTGTTTCCATAGCTTGGAAGTCTCTTTTAAGACTTCAGTGAATACCTGGCAGCCAGCCACCTTCCTTGGTTCAGTGCTAGCGCCATGTGTGATGATGTTTAACGACAACCGGACATATTCCAATGTCTACAGAATTTATTCGGAGATCAGTTCACCAATACGATCACAAACGTCAAAAAAAAAAAAAAAAAGAGATGTCCCTTCATAACTTCTTTCATCGTCCATCTTATCACGGCGTCAATATTCAGCCTTGGCCTCTGCTGAGGATTTACAATAAATAAATAAATAGCCTTCAAGCCTTACTCCGCTTATAAGCGTTGTTTTATCAACCATCAAGGCAGCAAGCTGATCAGCAACAAGCACCACATCAGTGTACTAGAAAGCCACGCCAGTCGCAACATCCTACGGATCCTCAACCTTCACAACTCCTGTCGGGTCTTTGGAAATCATAGCGCTACCCTCATGACCTCGAGGATAAAGTTGCCTACTTATTTCCAGTCGCAAACAAACAATTTATAATACCAGTAGATGCGGAATGACTTCTTTCAAGAACACTCTTCATTCCTTCATCCTGAGGGTCGCACTGCCTTGGAAACAGGCATAAGCTTACCTATCGAAGCACCTTTTTCCATGTGGCCTTACTTCTTTCTGCAAGATTTTCCCAAGTACTAGGCACTGTTCATCGTCAGAGGAAGTAATATTTTCCCTATCTAGACGATAGTTTCCCGGTGCAATCCATTCCAATACTACCAAGCGACAATCTTTGCAGACGATTCTAGCCTAGACAATCTAGGTCTCTAAATCCAAAAAAAAAAAAAAATGGTGAAGCAAGAAGTCAGCAGTGCAGTCTATCCAATCTGCACTTCATGGGAGCCTACATCGAAAACTTCACAATACGGCTTTCTACCTCACCCAAGAGCTTTAACTCTCTCAACGTGTTCTACAGCTCTACTTCACACTACTATAGTGACAACTCGCCAGACTATAACTATTTCTGGACCACGAAAGGCAACCACCTATATCGTTCCGCATGCGCGCCGGCATATCCGCCACCTGCAATGCGACCTAAGGCATTGACCACTCACATTCCTGGCCTGCAGTTAAAAAAAAAAAAAAAAAAAAAAAAAAGGACTGGTGGCTACTCTTGTTGACATTTCAATGTGCTCACCCCTGCCTTCCCTAGGCCATCAAATAATTCTCACCACAGCATCTGAACGAATTTCAGACACAAGCTCTATCGACTTCGTACAAGCTCACACTCACATGAACGTTTACGATTCTCTGCAAGCAAAAGATAGTCATGATTCACACAGAAATCGACTTCCATAAATTAAAAAAACAAAAACAGTATCCAGCTCCTGGATTCTCTACGAACAGGCAGTTCAGAGTTTGAATCACATTCATCGAATATCTATCTCACTTAACTCAATTATCTGCCCAGAATTAACGATTCCAGTCCGGACAAACTCAACATCAGTTTCGCTCCCACAAAGGGAAACTAACTGCAAAATTAACTCAAGACCCACTCTCACTAAGACGTCTCACTACGGTGGAACTCTTGCAACATGGTACAACAGAAAATGGAACACTTTATTTGACTTCTCTGAGCTCGCTCAGACGTCGGGCGCCTTTCTCATCCATTGGTGATAAGGCATATTTCTGCATTCCTTCCGATACCACTCATCTCTCGAAATCTCCAGAGATGCATAGAAAACCAGGCGAATCTGCCATATAGCGGATATGCATTAAAAAAAAAAAAAAAGCGCATCTGTTCCTCAGTGCGCCAACTTAGCCAAGTCATCCATGGTACTGTTACCTACGACAGTTTTTGATTCGCAACCCAATTCGCCTGGATGTGGCTCATAGCTTCTCCCTAAGACGAGGGAACATCCTCTCCACACTTCCCCACACCTTATATGGCATGGAGATGAACGACCTTCCTTATCTACATTTTTCTCCTATCCTCAGGACAACTCTCCATCACATTCAAGTACTGAGAAGGTTGTCCCGCTGCGCTTCTTCTTCGCATCTGGCCGACTTCTGTCCTGCCTCCATCTGCAATGCAGCAAGGGCATATTTCGACTCCTCGCTACAAATTCCTGTATGCACCAGTGCAGCTCATCACCTTCATCTAGAGGAAGGGCCTCTTTCATGTTGTTCCTGGGTATACCTTTTCATGTAGGGAGTATTACCCCTACATCCACCTTTACAAAACCACTAGTGCAGTGGCGCATTAACATGAACCTCGAACAGCTAATGCTTTCTTCCTTTGCACCTCTAAACACTTGTCATCTTCGCTACTTCTCATAGCAGGTGCATTTCCTGGTCGATTTCACTCCTTCAAGAAGACCAAGTGAATTACAGGCATTGGTTCACTGCCCTCTTTTTCTTTCATTTCACCACAGCAAGCTGACCTTGCACACTTCCCGAACTTTCTTTAATGGTAATGTACAGTTTGTGCATTAACCTCTTACAATTAGCAACAACACAAGTTTACATGCCTTGATTGCAGTTGTGCGCTGCCATACTACACAATGCGCTCTGTCAACCAATCGACCTCAAAATGATTTTCTTCGTCAGTCAAAACGCACGAAGGTGTCCAGTGACAAGAACAACTTATCTAAAGAGATATGCAATTATATCCTTTTTCAGCGATAATAAGAAGTCGTACACGCTATTTGCCATCCTAAGGACACATCATGTTCAGCAGATGACAACCTCGATTGCCTCTCTCTTCATCAAGTACCTCTCATAGGCATCTGTGAAGCGAAGACACGGTCATCACTACACACCTTTCACATTCCACCAATGTTTACGTAAACAGACGGTGGATGCTCCCTTTGCAACAGACTATCCTACAGAAGTGCATAATTCCAAACACATACAGCCTTCATAGGAACTGTCTGCCACTATTATCGTATTGAGCAAAAAAAAAAAAAATTTTTTTTTTTAGAGAGCACATACTAGCTGCTCAATACGTCAGCTGGGGACTCCCATACAGCATGGCTAATTCAGCTGCTTATCCACGTGAAAAGAGCAAGTTTGCTTACCGTAAATGGTGTTTTCCGTAGATAGCAGATGAATTAGCCATGCTGACCTGCCCGCCTCCCCGGACAGTTCTAGCATACTTACCTTGCTTTGATACTGACTGAGGAGTCTGGGGTGATCCTGTCAGGATACAGGAAGGAGGGAGTGCCTGGCTAAAAGTCTTTGCTAGACTTTGAGAGCTTCACCACCTAGTGGCACAGAGGATGTACCCATACAGCATGGTTAATTCATCTGCTATCTACGGAAAACACCGTTTACGGTAAGCAAACTTGCTCTTACGTCTCCCCTGAGATGTTAGGTTCCTTCGTGGGCCTCGGATAGAGCAGGGTGAGTGGGGGGTTGATGATCCCTGTTCTAGCTCGACCCTTGTCGTCATGGCAAGTAAAAGCCCAGGGTCCTGGTTCCCTCACACCTTTTGGGTCCCTGTCACCCTCAGCGATCTGCCTCCATTTAGAAGCAGGGAAGTATTTTGGTTTTCTTCCCCTTCCTTGCCTGTGAGGATGCCAGTATGGGTGCTCCTTTAAGAAAAAAAAAAAACAAGAAAAGAAAACAAAGAGAGAAAGCAGCAAGTAGGAGCAGGACAGAGGCAGTGATGGAGCAGCTGGTTTGTTTCCCTGCTGGGAGGCAGATACGGGTGAACGGGACCAGATGTGCATCGTCCGATGGGGCCAGGTGCCTCTTTAGCGTCGGCAGCGCTGCTGGTAGTTTGTTGCAGCAGGGCTATTTTTCGGCCCGATCACTGCAGCATGGCGTCTCCTGCTCAACATGGGAAAGATTGTCGCAGTTGTGACTCCAAGTGGGTACGTCTCAGCGTGACCATGCTTTGTTCCAATTGCATCTCCGATGGAGTTAGAACCTCCGCAGGACTCGCGGAGAGCATTAGAGCCACAAGGTCAGCTGGGCCAGTTCAGAAGGCCCCTGGGGGGTCTGAGGAGATGGCAGCCATTTTAGCTCCTTGTGTTATGAGACAGGCTTTTGCTGGGAAGCTCCGGGACTTCCCTCCCTCACTTTTTCCTATGGATCAGTGCCCTGTGGGAGACAGGGAAGGGGAGGGGGCCCAGGATCAGTCTTCTACTGAATCTGAGGAGTTTTCTACAGATTTAGTCCTGCTTCTCCGTAAGGCCTATTTGGCTAAGAAGGAGGCAGGATCTAAGCGGCCCCTTCGCAGGAAAACCCAAGTAGCTAAGAAACCTAGGATGGAGAAGCAGGCAGGATCGGGAGGGATCCTGTGCCTTCTTAGTCTCGGGTGGAGGACATGTCGGCTGAGGCGGCTGACCCCGATCAGCTAAAGGGACGTCTGCTGGATCCAGACAAGGACCCTGTAAGCGCTTTGGTGGATTCAGTGCAGGATTTGGATGACGCTCCGATTGCAGAGGGAGAGGATCCTCGGGTGGTCAGTTTCTTCCATAGGGAGAAACAGTAATTCCCCAGGTGTTCAATGAGTTGGGGATTAAGGTCACTCAGGAGGATTCGGACATTGAGGGAGTGAACCTGGTCCTGGAGGGCCTGCAGGGACCACCTAAGACCTTTCCTTTACCCAAGAAGCTGAATAAGTTGGTGGAGTGGGAGTCTTCCGAAGCAGGCCTGAAGGTAGCCAGAGCTATGGCTAAGTTATATCCCTTGCTGAAGCAAACCTTGGAATCATGGAAGATTCCTAAGGTGGATGCGGCGGTGTCAGCAGTGACCAAGAAGACAACCATCCTGGTGGCAGATTCGGCCGCTTTGAAAGATGTCTAGGATTGTAAGCTGGAAATTCTGTTACAGAAGCTATTTGAGGTTTCAGCCTTGAGCCTTTGTGCACTGGTCTACTGGGGCATGATGCAAAGAGTCTGTTTATACTGGGTTCAGAAGGTAGGCGGGAAGATGTCGGGAGCGGCAGCTGAGGACGCTCAGGCGGACCGCTTGGAAGCAGGTGTTGCGTCCGTCGGTCTCAGACGGCTTCGACCTCTGTGCCTCACCTTTCTTCCTTCTCTCTCCTCAAGCCTTGGGAAGATGGCTGCTGCCGCGTCTTCATGTCGCTCTCTCCGGCGTCCCCGGAACGGCAACGGCGATCGCCATGTTTATCCTGAGGGCCTCCTAGGGTGTGCGTGCGCACGCCACCCACATCTTTATCCACGTCATGGTGGGAACCTCGGGGGCGTCCCCTCCAAGTGACATCATCACATCCTGGTATTTAGCCTGCCCTTCGTTTGCTAACAAACTGAGTTAGCAAGGATTGGAATGCCTCCGGTCTAAGCTGCTCTTCCGCTTCCCGCTACTGCAGGAAGCTCTCTCTGCCCTTTGGGGTATTTTCTCTAACCTGAGTAACCGCTCCTTGGGGGCCCTTCTGCTCTATTTCAGGTACTGCCCTGGGACACCGGGTACTCGATCCTCCCTAACCTGGTGCCTGCCACTATTCAACTTCTGCCTGACTGGACCATCAACTACAGCTCAGCTTCAGTGAGTACGAACCATCAGTCTATCTCCAGCTTCAGTGGTTCACTTTACATCTGGGACCTGTTCATGCTACGCCGCACTTCCTACCATCTACTCAAACGAGAGACTGTTTCCTCTGCTGAGGATTCCTGGACTCTGGGTTATCTCCTCTGCTGCCCGCTCCTCGGGCAGTGCCATCAAGCTGTATAATAAATCTATCATCTCTGTGTCTGGGTGACTGTAGTCTAGCCTAGTACTGTGGTTCCTCATGGGGCTCCTTCCTGTGTTCGTGGCCATCTCCGCAGTACCCAAGAATTCACTCCCACCTCAAAACCATAACAGCAGGAGTGGCTTATGTGGCAGATGTGCTGTATGACATGGTCCGAACTTCCGCCAGGAATATGATCTCTGTGGTTGTGGCCGGGAGGCTTCTGTGATTGTGAAATTGGTCGGCGGAAGTGTAGTCTAAAGCCCAGCTGTCTAACCTCTCCTTCAGAGGCAAGTTGTAATTTGTAAGGATCTGGAGCAACTCATAAAGCAGGTGGGGAGCCGAAGGGCAATAAATTGCCAGAGGACAAGAAAACCACCAAGAGGTCCTTTCCCCACGTGCTCGTTTTCGAGAAGCGAGAAGATTTCGTTCAAGCAGAAGTTCTTTGCCTATGGCACAGAAGCAGAGCTCGGGCAGATAGTAGTCCTTTCGAGTGCAATGTAGACCTCCCCGGAACGATGGCGCCCAGTGGGGAGGTGGAAGTAAAATTGGCCAGTGAAGGCAGGCTGGTCCTCTCCTTTCCAGAGGCTATCGGAGGGAGGCTGTCCTTCTTTTATGAGTGGATCAGGATCACGTTAGATCAGTGGGTTTTGGAGGTGGTAAGAGACTGTTATGCCTTAGAATTTTCTTGACGGCTTAGGGACTCCTTTGTAATCTCCCGCTGTGTCTCCCAGTCTAAATGGAAGGCAGTGCGGGATACTTTGCAATGGCTCCTGCTCCTGAGCATCATTGTTCCATTGCCCCCTCAGAAGAGGGAACAGGGAAGGTATTCCATGTATTTTATGGTTCCCAAAAAGGAGGAGACCTTTCGACCCATTCTCGATCTTCAAAAGGTCAATGCTGCCCTCAGGATGCCGCGTTTTCGAATGGAAGCATTGCAGTGCGCAAAGGGGAGTTTCTGGTGTCATTGGATTTGATAGAGGCTTATCTCCATATTTCCATAAGGGCCAAGCACCATAGGTTTTTAAGGTTCATGGTCTTAGGGGAGCACTTCCAATTTCAGGCCCTGCCATTTGGGTTGGCACATTTGACCCCTGCAGAGGGCTCCATTATCCCATTGGAATCTGCTTTCAGCTTCTTTTACCGCTTCCGGAGAATGCCAAGTCTAATCTCTCATGGTGGCTGTCTTGGTCCAGTTTGGAGAAAGGGATGGATCTGGTAGTACCCGACTGGGTGGTGGTGACCACAGAAGCCAGCCTCATAGGTTGGGGGGCGATTTGTCAAGGGAAATTGGCCCAGGGACATTAGTCGCCAGAAGCGGCGTCCTCGTCCATCAATCGTTTGGAGGCCAGAGCAATTCGCAAAACCTTGTTTACATTTCTCCATCTCATTCAAAGGAGATCGGTGTGAGTGTTCACAGACAATATGACGGTGGCAAAAATCAATCGTTAAGGTGGAATGAAGAGTTGTCTAGTGGTGCAGGATGCGCAGGAACTGTTTGTTTGGGCAGAGAACCATCTGGTGGGAATAGCTGCATCGCATGTGGCTGGAGTGGACAACGTGCAAGCGGATTATCTCGGCAGATAGTGTCTGAATGCGGGGGAGTGGGAGTTGTCGGTGGAAGCCTTCGCCCTTATTCAGGCCAGATGGGGCAGGCTGGAGTTGGACCTCATGGCGGTTCCAGGAAATGTGAAGGCAGTTCAGTTTTTCAGTCACAGGAGAAAAGTTAGCTCCAAGGGCATCAATGCCCTTGTCCCGCTGTGGCTGACAGAACTGTTGCTGTTTCCTCTCATAGGGTGAGGGTTGTCACATCGAGATTCTTCCGGGCAGGGTGATTCTGGTGATACCTGATTGCCTGCGCCGGCCGTAGTTTGTGGACCTGCTTCATCTAATGATAGACGGTCCCATTCACTTGGCCCATCTGCCAGGGTTGTTGCAGCAGGGACCCATATTTTCAGACTGGGTGGATAGCTTCTATCTAGTGGCTTGGCTTTTGAAAGGTGACGGCTCCACTAGAAAGACTACTTGGAACCTGTGATTATGACTTTTCTTCAAGGGAGGAGGCCCTCTATGTCACTGGCCTACATCCAGGTTTGGAGAGTGTTCAAATCGTGGTGTTTGCAGAACAAGGTGTAACCTTTAAAGGTGAACATTCTGCAGGTGTTAGTCTCTTTACAAAGCAGCTTGGCTAAGGGATTGGCCTATAATTCCCTCTGGGATCAGGTGGCAGCCTTAGGATGTCTTCGAGGTAAGGTGCAGGGAAGACCGTTGGCGTCTTATCCAGATATGGTGCATTTCCTGAAGGGAGCAAATGATCTGCGTCCTCCGGTCCATAAGATATGTCTGGCCTGGAAACTTAATCTGGTTCTTCGAGTGTTATTTGGTCCTCCCTTTGAACCAGTTAGAAGGGCTTCTTTAAAGGATCTCACTTTGAAGTCTGTTTTCTTGGTGGCTATCTGCTCAGCTACAGGGATATCGGAGCTGCAAGTCTTGTCATGTAGGGGCCCTTTCCTATGATTTTTGGAGGATGGTGTGTCATTACGTACTGTTCCTTCCTTTTTTGCCTAAGGTGGTTTCCTCTTTTCATCTTAACTGGATGGTCGAGCTTCCAGCCTTTTCGAATTTGTTTCCAGATGCTCCTATGGCGAGGGAGCTCCACTTATTGGATATGTGGTGAATTCTTTTGCAATATCATAAGGTGACTAATGCCTTTCGGAAATCAGATCATCTTTTTGTTCTGTTCAATGGAGCAAAGAAAGGAAATAAGGCTTCTAAGGGCATGATTTCAAGATGGCTGAAAGAGACAATTGATTCAGCTTACATCTGTAAGAGTCAATCGGTGCCAGAAGGGTTGCGGGCACATTCCACTAGGGAGCAGGCAACCTTCTGGGTGGAGTGTCAGCTGATTTCTTCGCAGGAGATTTGTCAGGCAGCTACAAGGTCTTTGCTTTGCACTTTTACTAAACATTTCCGCTTGGATGTGCGGGCGCCAGAGGAGGCAACTTTTGGGGAATATGTGTTGCGCATGGGTCTTTCGAATTCCCGCCCAGTAGAGTGCTTGGATACATCCCTCTTGTCTGGACTGATTTGGGGTATGCACAGGAAAAGAAAATTTGTTCTTACCTGCTAATTTTTGTTCCTGTAATACCCCAGATCAGTCCAGAGACCCATCCCTGTCGAAAGACTTCCTCGCTTCTGGATGTTGCTGAAACAGTATGTAAACATATGCAGAATTACTAAGAGTGTACATAGATTAAGATATTCTTTGTTTGAGACAAGGGGTCCTAGTTTTAGGGGGCTCCAACTTTTGAGTGTCTGCTTGCCTGGAGTTTATTGGGGTTTGTTAATTTAGACATCTTAGCTTGGGTACAGGTCAATACTGAGGGACTGCAGGTGGCACTCTCGGTTATGTAGCACTCTGCCTCCATCTGCTGGTAGGAATGTATGTTCCACTTGTCTGGACTGATCTCTGGTATTACAAGAATGAAAATTAGCAGGTAAGAACAAATTTTCCTTTGCTGGAGCTGCATTAGTAATATCAGTGACTTCACCACTGGAGCAAGTGTGGGTCCAGTTCTCCTACCACTTTGAAAGCATTACAGTAACAGACCTGTTTTATCACAGGACTGCATATTTTTATTTCTGTGTAGGTACATCCCAGACTAGTATAAAGCTTTGAACATCTTTGCAGTACTGCAAGATGCTGAACATTTTGTAGTGCTAGAGTTAATCTGTGCAGGAATGTATTTTAGATTAACCAACTAACACATGCAATATATTTTTGCCAGAAACTTTGATGAAGTGATGCTCTGTTTTGCTGACCCGCCGTTAGACAGCCCGCTCTTCTGTGAGGCCAGATCCACCTTTTATGATGAAGAGGACAACAAGGTTGGATTTTTCTTTTGTGCTTTTGCTAAAGTAACTTTAGAAACATTCAGAGCACTGAGATCTGACTGGAAAACATTGTTTTCTCAGGGCGTGAGGGAAGAGCCTATTCATATTCTGAATGTCGCCATCAAGTCGGCAGATCACCTGGAAGATGAGCAGCTGGTAGCTGAGTTCAGGACATTTTCACAGTCCAAGGTTTGTTCGTTGGAATTTGGTTATGCTTCCATTTGTTGGAATCACCACTTACTAGAAGCATCAAGGGGCCAATGCTTAGGAAATGTTTAGTGTTTCATTTGAACTCCTACGTTTTCAGATAAAAATGTTCCTAAATTTCGATGGCATTCATTTGCCTAGATTTAGAGGCATATGTTAGATGCCTAGTGTTGAAAATCAGTATTAGGCAACTAGTCTCCCCCCCCCCCCCCCCCCCCCCCCCAGTTTAAGTCTGCCCCAGTAGCTACCTACATTTAGGAACTCTGCACTAGTCCACTTTCAGAGGGGTCAATTTAGATACCTACATCCTAAAATTAGGCATCTAAACCCTTTTCAAATTGAACCCTAAGGGGTGAATTTTCAATACATTTTCACATATAAAATTAGCTTGTACACACGAAAGTAGCTTGTAATCGCGCACATGCTATTTTATAAACACCAAAAAGTATGCACATGGAGAGGAAGTGATGTCACCGCCTGAATGGCTGCCTGAGCTCTTGGCTTCCCAGTCTAGTTGTCTGATCCCTGTCCCTTGTGCCTCGTTTTGCAGCTGCATTAAGGATCAGATGTATAGATTGCAGGAAAGAGAGAGCCTTGATGAAGATAAAATCAGTAAATCACCAGATATCATACATTGGGAGCAATGCGACAGTGGAGAAGACCTGAAACATGGCGGATCTGCGGGATAGTGAGGCAGACAAGATTGGTGGCAATGGCGCAGGTGAAGGCTGTGATACAGGGGTGACAGATGTCCCATCACTGGCCGAGTTTAAGGCCTGGTTTAGAGAGAACTGATATGATGGGGATTAAATAGGACCTTCTGGACACAGTGTCTGAATTGCAGTCTGAGTTGGTAGATATAGGAAGGAGGGTGGAGGAGCAGGCTGTGACCACGGGACAAATGGAGAAATCCATTGATGAGTTGGAAAGAGCTGATAAAAGTAAGGGTCTTGAACATTGATCCAGGCATTGCAGTTTGTGATTCGGGGATCTAGAGACTCCTCTCTCTGCAGACTGCACAAGTGGTCATAAATATTAGCAAGGCTATACTAGCCGCAGGCTCAAGCCCCAAATTGGAAGTCTGAACAGAACTTTGGGGCTTTACAAAGAAATGTCCCACAGAATATTATAGCCTGTTTCCACAGTTAAAGAGTGAATTTTTCAACAAGTTAGGAAGATGGGCTCGTTGGACTGGGATGACCACATTGTGGAGCTCTATAATGATGTATCCCCAATAACTATTTGCATGTAAAAAGAAAAATAACTATCATGCTGCAGAAGGAGAACATAAGATATAGGTGGCTGTATCCCTTTGCTCTGATGATCACCATCAGTGGAGTTTCTTTTAAGGTCAAATCCAGAGAGAAAGCAGCAAAAATTTTAAGGGCAGCAGCAATGTTCCCTCTAAGCTGTGCAATTGCGCGGCCGCGCATAAGTTAAATTCCTGCCGCGCACATGTTTTTATCTGCCGCACAAAAAAAAAAAATAAATTTACGGATTTCAATGGCAAAATTGTAATGAGTTCAGTAAGAATAGACGTGTTCATATGGTGCTACAAAAATTTAATTTTCTTATCGTCAGCGCATTAGTCATACTTTCGTTGATTTCCGTTTCCTGTTTTCCATTTCCTGTTGATTGTGTGGTGTGGTGAACAGTGTTCACGAGAAAGGGTATAGACAGACAGAAGATAGCAGAAAATTATGTCGAAACGTGAATTCAAAGACGGAAGAAACGATAAACGTTTGACTAAGAAAGCGAGATTGAACTTTAAAGTCGAATGGCTCAAAGAATATGTAGAAGCCGATATGCCGGAGTGCGTTGGCAAACAGCGAATGATTCTTGGAAATATTTTAAAGTTTAGCTCGGAGAACTCTGTTGTCTGCGACATCTGCAAACAGGCGAATGGCCATTGTGCTTTCGCCCAAGGAAAACAGTGGGACGAATGGAAACTGGATTATTTAAAGCGACATTTACTCCAGAAAGCTCACGTTCAGTCTGTCGATTTGCTAAGAAGTCAGCGTCAGGGAACACTTCGGGCATTGCTGAAGGAAACCACTGAAGAAAAGAAGACAAAAACTGAAATTTCTGAAAGAAAGTCTGCTTCCAGTGAGGAGGTAAAAATTCTAATTGATAATGTCCTCCTTGCCATAAAATTGAATTCTTCGATGCTATCTGTTCAGGAAATTCACAATCACATTGGAAAATATGTAAAAATACCGGAATCTTGGAGAAGTAAAAATTATGCGTTTGAATTTCTAGAGTGCATAAACTCAGTAATACAAAGAGATATGATAAATGATTGGTGCCAGTCGTCTTTCCACACTCTCATAATTGATGAGAGTACAGACATTACCGTGACAAAAATGTTAATTCTTTATGTAAAATTTTGAAAAGAAGATGAAGCTGCTTACTGTATTTATTTTGCTGGAATTCTGAAGCTGATAGAATGTAACAGTGCAGCTATTGTGACAGCCATTACCAATTTCTACCAACAGAACAATCTTGACTTGAGCAAAATGGTAATGTTCACATCAGACGGAGCTTCTGTGATGCTCAGGAAATATAATGGTGTTGCTGCAATATTTCGATCTAACAAACATTTGCTTGAGCAACATTGCGTGGCACACAGAGAGGATTTAGGACTTGATGATGCTTGGAAACATGACGCTGTGTTGAAAGATATAGAAACTCTAATTCGAACAGTTTACATGATTTTTAGTCGGTCGTCTGTGAAGAAATCCAGGTTTGAGGAACTTTGTCAGGCATCAGAACATGATGCAGTTGCATTCAGGCCCCTTAATGAAGTCAGGTGGTTGTCTCGACATTTTGCTGTGAATGCCTTAGTCAAGAACTACGATATGCTGATTCAATATTGCAGAGAACGGATAGAAGAAGACAATGACCCAATACACAAATACTGCTTAGACAAGTTGACAAAACCTGAGTATCATGTTACCATCTTTACTTTAAATGATGTATTAGGAGAGTTGGCAGAGTTGTGTAGACGTCTTCAGAGGAGCAATCTAACAACTGTAGAGGCGTTCCAGATGACAAAAGCCAAAATAATGAAACTTCGATCACAGTATCTTGGTGACACCATTCATTTCTCAGGGGAAGTTCGTAATGTTATAGCAACGTATTCTTCTGTCAACACCACTGCTGTCATCCATTTCATAGATCGTGTCTGTGATCACTTTAGCAGTAGATTTCCTGAAGATGAACTTGGCGAATGGTCAGTCTTTGATAAAGATTCCTTTGCATCTGTTGAAAATGTTAAGAATTTTTTATTTGGTTCTGACAAAACTGAAATACTAGCAGCTAGATACTGCACCTTGCTAAACAAGCCAGAAGTTGTTCTTAAGAAGAACTTGGTTGCTCAGTATGTGGACTTTAAATTCATCATGAGTGAAAAATTGGCTCAAGGTGCACTGAAGAATTTTGACGACATGATTGTTTATATTAGGCAGCAGGATGGGTTTTCTGACTTAGTCCAATTGCTTGACATTTGTGGAACTTTCTAGGCGTCTAGCGCAGATTGTGAGAGAGGTTTCAGTCTCATGAATCAGATTAAAACAAAGACCAGAAATCGGCTAGAAGTCAACCATCTGGACAACCTCATTAGGATAAAACTATATTTAATTTCAGGACAAGCAGTTAATTTGGACGATGTGTATTCATTTTGGAAGAACTGCAAAGGACGACGAAATACTTCTATGGTTGATGTAATGTAATGTTTTCTCTTTCAGCTTTCTGCAAGGATCATATGTTGAGAAATTTTGCACAATAAAATTGACATGTGAAAGTTTTGCACATTTGTTTCAATTTTTGCACACATGCCACCAAACCTTAGAGGGAACATTGGGCAGCAGGCATTAATGTGCATCTTGCTACAGAGCCCAAAGTAAGTAATTCCAGAAGAGAATATCCCAAATGGCAGAGAGAGACAAATAGAGGCAAATGGTTACAGAGGAATTTGAACAGCTCTGCATTATCTAGAGCTACAGATACTTGAAGGACATGCGCATTTCATTAGTGGTTCCTGATGTTTATATGGTGGTGTTATGGCTGCTTAAAAAGTGAATATATTTAGTTCCCTGTACGTACCCAGATCATTCTAGACTCCTGGGTTTTGCCTCCCTTCCAGCAGATGGAGACAGAGAAAGTTTTGTAGGCACCGCCTTTTAACCCGGTGTGCCACCTGCATTTCCTCAGTATTTCTCTGTCTCCAGCACATGGAGGTGGTGCAAGACCTGTGGTTCCGCACCAGAGTTCAGGATAAAAAAAAAAAGGATTAGGATTTCTTGGACATTTTCCTTCCAGGAGGTTGGCAGGTCCTGGTGAGGCCATTCCTCCTGGTAGTAGGATAAGGACAAGCAAGGGTTGGGGACCCTAAATTGCTCTTTCTGGCACGCCAGGGGGGGTGGCAGCTGGTGGTCCAGCTTTTTCCCCTTCAGTGAGGATCGTGGAAAGCCTCTGCCACCCTTCTTCAGGAAAATAAACATTTTTATTTGTTGTTAGTAAAGTAAAAAAAAAAAAAAAAAGAGGCAAAGAGAAGCGGTGGTTCCTTTCTGGTGCTCTACCCGTCGTGAGAAGCAGGTGGAGGCAGGGCATTCAAGACAAATCGGTCTTGTGGCTCCCAACCCCTTTTCTGTCTTCGTCATCTGCCGTGCGGTCAGGGTCGTGCCAGGCCATGCTGCGACCGAACCCATACGTATATTTTCTCACAAAACCTTAGCATACCTCTGGCCAATATAGCCATAGCCATATTTACCAATTCTGAAGGGCGCCATAGCACCGCCAGTGCCATCAAGAGTAGAGTGGTCCCGTCGAATAGCGTGGCCAGTGGGGCTTTAGCAAGAGAAGGAACAGCTCGGCCCTGCTGGAAAAGGAAGTGTGGCCGGTGGGGCCCTAGGATGAAAAGGAACTGCACAGCCTCATCCTGTCGGAATTCACAGCGTGGCTCATACAACCCTGCTGAAATCAGCAGCATGGCCGGCATGGCCTTTTGAGGAGGGAACAGCATGCCCTTCCCTGCTGGAAGTCCAGTGCTGGGTCAGCCCCCATGGCTCAAAGTCATTCCCTTGGCCATGGGGGCTGAAGGAAGAAACTACTATTGTTGCTGCTACAAGGGAGGGGCAGGGGGGTGTGTGAGAGACAATGCATGTATATGTGTGTGAGAGAGAATGAGAAAGAGCAGGTGTGTATATATATGTGGGTGAGTGAGAGAGAGAATGCATGTATGTGCGTGGGAGAGTAAAAACATGTGAGAATGAGAGAATATGTGTGTGAGGGGGGAGAACATGCTTGTATGTGTGAGATGCATAAGAGAGCATGTGTATGTGTAAGAGAGCATGTGTATGTGTGCGAGAGCATGCTTGCAAGAGCATGCGTGTGAGTGAGAGCATGTGTGTGTATGTAAGAGTGAGAGCATGAGAATGTATGAGAGTATGTGTGAGAGTGAAAGAGCATGTGTGTGTGAGACAGAGAATGCATGTGTGTGCACAACCACCCCCCTTCATCTCTGCCTGCTAATCCATGTCAATATCAGGGCATCTAGAAATCAAAAGTTCCTAGGTATTGATAAGAGGGATTTTTAAAAAATCCGTATTAGTTTTAATTATTTGGTGTTATTTGATATGTCTATTTTGAAATATTTTATTGGTGCATGGAAAATGTTTATATGAATTTTGGATGTTATTTTATGTTAGTTGCTTTGAATTATTCTGCTTATTGGTATGATTTTACTAATTTTATTGTTTTATGAGGAATGGTAATGCTTCTCTTTTTTCCACTGTTGCAGTACACAGAATTTGGCTTATGGTTTTCAGTTCAATTTTTGGCTGTAAGTTTATATTTATACTTTATGGTCTGTTTAGTCTATATTTGATGGACTATCTGTTCTGCATGTGTAACCAAGGTAAGGTATTCCTCTAGTATGTAGTTTCTATGTAGGTATCTATAACAACTTGGCTTGTTCTGTTTTCCTAATAGCGAGTGTATTGGTGTTTTAGGCCTGGTGAAATATTTGCAGTGTTACCTTTGCATAACTAGGATTGTTGCTGTTTGAGTGCTGGCAGTTAGTGCTGTTTTGATATAGAAAGTTTATGGCATAGTAATTCTGTTTTCTCGTGGCTTTCTGAGGGCCAAGCTCATCCCCAAGATGCATTATAGTAGGCCTAATACCATATGGGTTCCAAGGGTCTCTTGCTTTTTTGCAGGTTATTTGGTCAGTACCAAGCACATATTTACATGCAATGTTTGGTACCAACCAAATATTATTATAAATGATCTTTTTACCTCAGAAGACTGTACTTTGAATATACTTTTTCATGTAAATGCATAATTTTTTTATTGTATTTGTATAGGATGTGATGGAGATGGAGGATGCAAGGGTCAAAGGTTTGCCTAGGATGCCTAATACCCTTGCACCAGCCTTGGGCATTGTTCTACAAATATTTAACAGTCTCCCAACTTGTGGTGTCACATGTTGTATAATGGGTGAGGGCACAGTTTTTCACTTGGCCATAGGTGCCAAATTGCCTAGCTACGGTTCTGCTGATAAAAGAAAAAATGGTTCTTACCTTACGTATGTTAGGGGGTAGATAAATTAGTATTTTAGAATCTGCTTGAACCTGATGCATGCAGGTCATAAAAAAATGTAATGATCTCCATGCGGCCATATACATGTATATATGGGGCATGTTTTTGTACTATCGCAATGTCCTAGTGATCCCTGTGTTTCATTAGTGTATTAAATCTATTGTTTTAGATATTATATGTTTGTGTGTATATATACACCTTAGGTTTAACAAAAGCAGTAATAGAAAGCCCCCACCCCACCCATGAATGTGTGCATGTACAGAGAGGAGAGGGGTTTTCTACAACTTTTTAAAAAACATGTTACTTCTCTTGTTTGTCCAGATACATTGTCACAGGAAACTAATTAAATATTCTCCCAAATACAATGGTTGCATTAGATTTCAGAGCCCAATGCTTTGGATTGCACTGATGCCAGAATTGAAAAAGGTGTTAACTATTAAATTTAGGAAAATGAAGGCTTTTAATCTTTAATTATAATAGTGGACTAAGTGCGGGCTGAGGTACAGCAGTATATTGATGCTTATGGCAGGATTATTCTTTTTTAATATTTTACTTATATCTATTTATGATTTTACTTGTACTTATTGAAGCAGGTTTTTTAAATGTAAATGTTAACTAAGTGTGGGCTGAAATACAGTAGTACTTGGACATTTATAGCAGGACTGTTTTATTCTTTTTTTTTTAATTTGTTACATTTATTATTTTAACCCAGGACAAGCAGGATGCTAGTTCTCACATATGGGCGACGTCATTGATGGAGCCCTATTACGGAAAACTTTCTGTCAAAGTTTCTAGAAACTTTTGACTGGCACTCTGAGCCCACTGAGCATGCCCAGCATGCCATGATATTCTCAGCCACAGGGGTCTCCCTTCAGTCTTCGTTTTTCCACGCTGCTTTTGGCATCGCGGAGAAGGAGCCTGTGTGAGTTTTCTCACATACTTTCTGACTAAAAATCAGATTTAAAAACAGTTATTTCTCTCCCATATCGGGTTCTCCCGTGTTACCACCAGCCGGTGAGTAAATTTTGTCTCATTCTCACTCTTTTGAGTAAAATATTTTTCTTCTCATTTTCATCGACGGCTATCGAGGGAAATATGGCCACGGGATTCAAAAAATGTCCCAATTGTAATCAGACTATGTCCATTACAGATCCACACCTCGAGTGTGTTCTTTGTTTAGGTCAAACACACGATGTAACATCTTGTCCAAAGTGTGCTGAAATGACCGCGAAGGGTCGAAAGGCCCGACAAGAAAAGATGGAACACTTATTCCATCTACAACTTTTGCCTTCCCCATCGACGTCCACTCAGTCATCTCCAGCCGAAGTTTCAAAACGTCTAATCCTCAAAAAATGTCGTACGGAAGGCATCGACGAGGACAGTGGTGGAACATCGACCGAAGCATCGGCATCGCCACCCATCGATCCCGGAGGCGCTACTCTCCCCAGAGAAATCGACTGCAAAACGGCCTCGCCTTCAGGAAATACCGAGGCCTTCGACGCCGAGGCGTTCATCTCCTCTCGATGTGCCGACCATCGAACCTCCACAGGGCCCTGTGGAAGGACCACTAACACCTCCACCGCCACCACATATAGCTGCTCTGCCTGCACCAGCTATCACGGAGGAATTGACAGGATTTATCCATCAAGCGGTGCTCCAAGTGTTGCAGGATCATCGACCATCGATGCCCTCGCCGACGTTGATGCCGGTGCCCGCACCGATGCCAGCGCTTCCGCCGATGCCAGCGCTTCCGCCGATGCCGGTGCCTGCACAGATGCCGGTACCAATACCGAAGCCACTGCCTGCACCGGTACCAAAGCATCCGTCGATGCCAATGCCTCTACCATCGCCGATGCCCGAACCAATGCCGGAACCAATTCTGTCAATACCGACACCAGTGCCTAGGGCCCCGGGACAACCAGAATTAGCGTTGTTTCAACTTCTCATGAATAGATTCGACTCAATTGTCGGTGCTCTACTATCGAAATCAATTCCAGCCAAACTACATGAAGAAGTCCCTGGACAGACACCGTTTGATGATCCACAGCCAGGTCCTTCAGGGCTTTTTCGACACCAAGGTCTTCTCCCACTTCTCCATGTAGAGAAGACCCATATGATTCCTAGGAGGACAAACATACAGATACTTCTTCTGAGAGTTTTATGTCTGACCCTTCTCCTCCTCCGGAAGGACGAAATCCCCACCAGAGGACTTGTCCTTCACTAATTTTGTTAAGGACATGGCAGACACAATACCATTTAACTTGGTATCTGAAGAGGACACAAGACAGCAAACTTTGAAAGTTCTACTGTTTGTGGACCCTCCAAAAGAAGTCCTGGGCATCCCTGTCCACGAAGTCCTGTTGGAGTTACAGCATAGACTCTGGGAACATCCATGCTCAGTTCCATCTATTAACAAGAGAGTGGATACCACTGAAGCCTCTACTCCACGCCCATGACTTCCGCACTGTTATGCAGACCAACATACTATCAAAACTCGACTACTGCAATTCACTTCTGATAGGCCTCCCGGCCTCTACTATCAAACCCCTCCAAATTCTACAAAACGCCATGGCTAGAATCCTAACAAACACAAGAAAAACTGATCATATTACTCCCATACTACAAGATCTCCACTGGCTCCCGATCACCTTCCGCTCTCAATACAAAACACTCACCATCATTCATAACACGCTATACAAAAACAACTCCCCATGGATCGAAGATATGCCACACTTCCGCCAAGCCAACCGCCCCACCAGAAACTCCCTTGCAGGCACCCTTCACACCCCCTCACTCAAAATTGCTCACCTCACAACCACCAGAGAAAGAGCCTTCTCCATTGCTGGCCCTACTCTCTGGAATTCCCTTCCCGCCGAGCTCCATCTAGAACCATCCCTGAACCATTTCAAAAAAGGAATCAAGACCTGGTTATTTAAACAGGCCTACCCTAACTCCTCACAATCCTAGTCAGTGACCTCCCGGTACCTCCCCTATTTCCCCCCCTGCCCCTTGTACAACACCCCATGTACAGCAATATATAATGAACGCCTACACCATGTACAGCACCCCTCTGCCCGCCCCTCCCACCATGTACAGCACTCTTCTGCCCTCCCCACCCACCCTGCCCATCCCCTAAACAATGTTTCTCTCCCTAATACTCCTCCACTAAAACACCACAGTTTTCCTCGCATCATACCCATCCCTACCTTCCCCCCCCCCCGCTCTTTTTTCCCTCCCCGCTCCCCTCCCCTCCCCCAAATCCTCCTGCCTTTGCCTTCTATTGTATATAATTTCATATGTCAATTCAATATTGTTTTTTAGTTCATGTTGATTATCTAACCAATTTTATTAGTTCATTTTGATTATCTAACCAAGTTCTACGACACTCGTTAGCCTTATAAAAGGTACCTACATCTTTTATCCAGCTATCCTTCAGAACCTTCACTGGCTGCCTATAAAATTCAGGATACTCTTTAAAGCAAGCATGATGATTCATAAGGCTCTACACAACATCTCTCCCCTCAACCTATCTTTTCGACTACAGCTACACACCTCAAAGAGACCGATCAGAAGTGCATACCAGAACTTGCTTCACACCCACCCGGCTACAACTTCACTAAGGAAACTAGCTTTGTCCACTGCTGGTCCCCTCCTTTGGAACAGGCTTCCGCCAGACCTCTGTCAAGAACCCTGCCTAGCAACTTTCAAAAAGAAGCTAAAGTCCTGGCTATTCACCCAAGCCTTCCCTGAGATCTAAAACTTGATGAAGAGACGGACGGTACCCATATCACCGTACTAACACTTCTGTTGGTGCACTATGTAGCACCTGTTATACCCTGATTTTGTACCTAGTTCTTTTACCATACCTCAGTTATTTTGTTTTTTTGAATGTTATCCCTGAAAGTTCTATGTCAATTTATTACAATGTATTACGCCCCCGAGGCGACAGTTCAGTTCCTTGTAAACCGGTGCGATATGTATTGTATACAGGAACATCGGTATAGAAAAATTAAAAATAAATAAATAAATCCTTCTATCATTGTTCATTGTAATTTCCTTTCTCAGTTACCTGTAAACCGACATGATGTGTTTTACAAATGCCGGTATATAAAAGCTATAAATAAAAAATGTTCCTGGATACCAAAAATCACAACTGCCACATCAATCAGTTGTTGTTGAGTCTGCACAGAAGAAATCTAAGAGAAAAAGACCTCATTCCTCCACTCCTCCTGCGAAGGACCACAGATTCTTGGACTCCTTGGGCAGGAAAGTGTACCAGGGAGCCATGCTCAATTCAAGGATTGCGTCATATCAGCTATATATGACGCAATACCAGAGGAATCTTTGGAAACAGATGCAAGAACTTTCCAATTCCCTACCTCAGCAGTACCAAGAAGCAGCTCAAGCCATAATACACAAAGGGCTTGAAGCTGGAAAGCACGAAGTCCGAGCCGCTTACGACAATTTTGAAACTGCTTCCAGAGTAGCGGCCTCAGGCATCAGTACACATCGCTGGGCATGGTTGAAGGCCTCTGACCTCAGGCCTGAGGTACAGGAAAAACTGGTTGATTTGCCATGCGTAGGTAACCACCTCTTTGGGTCAAAGGTACAGGATGCTGTGGCCCAATTGAAAGAACATATGGAAACCCTGCGCCAACTGTCGTTGGTTCCGCAAGATTCTGCTGCATCATCATCTCACCGTCCTCCAAGGAAGGAATCTCGGAAGCCTTTCTACAGGCAGAGGCGTTATTACCCTCCAGCATCAAGGGGCAGATATCGTCCGCAGCAAAGATCTCAGCCCAGACAACCTAGAGCTGCTAGGTCTCAACCTCCACCGCAGACGGGACCGGCTGCAAGTTTTTGAGGCCACCACCAGAGATCAAAGCCATCTCCACAACCCAAAACCGGATGTGCCAGTAGGAGGCCGAGTTTCCTCCTTTTACAACCATTGGGTACAGATAACAACAGACCAATGGGTGCTCTCAATAATATCTCGAGGTTATCAACTCAATTTTGTCTCAATTCCAAGAGATTCTCCTCCAAAACCTCTTTCACTAAGCGAAAATCACATAATTCATCTACAAGCAGAATTATCCACCCTTCAGAGCCAAAGCCGTAGAGCCGGTGCCCCAGACTCAGCAGGGCAGAGGATTTTACTCCCGTTATTTCCTCATTCCAAAGAAATACGGAGGCCTACGTCCCATCCTAGACCTCAGAAATCTCAACGAATTTCTGAAGAAAGAAAAGTTCAGGATGGTATCTCTAGGCACCATGCTTCCACTTCTTCAAACAGGAGATTGGCTTTGTTCTCTGGATCTACAAGACGCATACACTCACATTCCAATATTCCCTCCTCATCGCAAGTATCTGCGCTTCCTGGTGGGACATCAACATTTCCAGTACAGAGTACTACCGTTCGGACTCGCTTCAGCTCCCAGAGTGTTCACGAAGTGCCTGGCAGTAATAGCAGCACACTTACACAAGGAAAGTGTTCATGTTTTCCCTTATCTAGACGACTGGCTCATCAGAAGTCAATCTCAACAAGGAGCTCTGGCTTCTCTCAATAGAACAATTACTCTCCTTCAATCAATGGGATTTCTCATCAATTATCAAAAGTCCCATCTCATTCCGTCTCACCTGCTTCAGTTCATAGGAGCAGAATTGAACACCATCCTCTCAAAAGCCTTTCTACCCGAGGATCGGGCAGAAACCCTTTCCCTATTGGCAAACTCGCTGTACTTGAAGAAACAAGCAACAGCTCATCAGTTTCTAACCTTACTAGGTCACATATCCTCCACAGTTCATGTCACTCCTATGGCAAGACTAGCCATGAGAATAACCCAATGGACTTTAAAGTCACAGTGGATCCAAGCCATCCAACTACTGTACTCTCCAATTCAAGTAATGTTATGATCCCCCCCTGTTGCTGCGCTACAGGTGGTATCTCACCTTCCACCAGAGGCCGCTTCGAAGCCAGGGCCTCGCCTGTGTAACATCCAGGATTTGCTCCAGGGCCTGGGAGGCCTAGCTGTTCCTGAGGCCAGCCTGTGGCTTGCTGGCTGTGTTTGGACTTCCTGTTCGGCCACGCCCTTCTCCCTAGGGGCTGGCCCACAGCTCTCCGTCTCAGTTATAGGGCCAGCAAGGGGCGGTCCAAGTAAACTCCTCCCAGGGAGTTGCCCATTTCAGCTGTATAAAAGGACTTCCTCTTCAGTTCCAGTTTGCCTTTGGATTGAGCATTACAGTCGACTGTACCTCTTCCTCGATCCAGGTCCTCCGTGGTCTTGCGTGCTTTGATGGCTCCTTGTCCTGTCTCTGCCTTGATGTCTGTTCCTGATGTTGCCTGATGTCTGTTCCTGATCCAGTGCCTGATGCAGTTCCCGACTTTCCTTCCTGCTTTAGGCTGCTGGGAGTGCAGCAAACCTGCTTTAGGCTGCCAGGAGTGCAGCAACCTACCCTGCCTTGACTGCCAGGAGTGCAGTACCCTCCGCTTCCTCTTCCCTGCACGTGTCCGCTCCCGCGATTTTAGGACAGGGTGGTCCGTGACCAGACCAGTCCAGCCGTGCTGGCTGTGTAGGGCGCCCTGAGAGACAGTGCCCGTATCCTGCTTCAGCCCTTGCCTTGATGTCTTGTTTCAGCCCTGTCTTGGATGTCTGCTTCAGCCCCTGTCTGATGTCTTCAGTTCTAAGGACTCTGTCTGCCCTCGCCTCTGTCCGGCCTGCCGCCCTATGCCGTACCCAGCGGCAGGTCCGAAAAGGCTTGGAACAGTCGGAGGACCGTTCATCAATCAACTTCCCAGTGTTGGTTGCTATGGGTGTGCAGGTCCGGCTGAGGGTCAGACTCCGCTCCTTACCCCCTGCTTCTGTTCCTGCCTGCCTCACCATGCCTGCACCGGCTCACCTCCCACGGTGTGGCTTGGGGCTCCTCCTTGAGTCTTGCCGTGGCCCAAGGGCTCACCACCTGCTATGAAGGCGACCGCGCTCCGCGCGCTCGGTAACAGAATCCAAAGGCGATGAGCTCGGTGAGCTGTGCTTGTGATGGACTTGTTTGGTTCCAGAATTTTTTCTTCCTACTGGTTTTCGTCTTACGACCTGCTGGAGGCGCCAGCTTCTGCCATGGATTACGACCTGCTGGAGGCGCCAGCTTCTGCCACTGATTACGACCTGCTGGAGGCGCCAGCTGTCTGGGTTCCCACGACCTGCAGGAGGAGCCTGCACCCAGACCATCTGCTCCTTGTTCCCAGGGTGGAGTTCCACGACCTGCAGGAGGCGCCTGCGCTCCTCTTGATGTTGCTGTTGTTTGCGCCCGCCCTTTCCCCTTCTTGTTTCCTGCTTCTGCTTGTCTCTGCTGTGTGCGTGGGTGCGCTTGTCCATGCTGTGCGTGGGTACGCTTGTTTGTGCTGTGCGTGGGTGCGCTTGTTGCTCATCTGTGCTGTTTTCCCCTTGTTGCTTGTTTGTGCTGTCTCTTTTCTGTTCTTCGTTGTTCTGTTTCGTTTCCGCTTGTTGTTTCCCGCTTGTGTCTTCCCGTCCTCCTCGTTCCCGCGTTTTGTTCCCTCGCTTCCTGTCTCGCCCTCTTCGCTCTTTCGCCCTTCGCTCCCTCGCTTTCCGCTCTCTCGCTCCTTGCTCTTTCGCTCCTGGGTTCCTTCGCTCTCCGCTCCCTTGCTCTCTGCTCCTTGGCTCTCCGCTCCCTTGCTCTCTGCTCCTTGGCTCTCCGCTCCCTTGCTCTCTGCTCCTTGGCTCTCCGCTCCCTTGCTCTCTGCTCCTTCGCTCTCTGTTCCCTTGCTCTCTGCTCCTTCGCTCTCTGTTCCCTTGCTCCCTGCTCCCTCGCTCTCCATTCCCTTGCTCCCTCGCTCTCCGTTCCCTTGCTCCCTCTTTTGTGTTTTTTGTGTGTCGGTCACGCGGTCACGGTTCGCTCTGTCGCTGCTCGCGCGGTCTCCGTTCGCTTGGTCGCTGCTCGCGCAGTCTCCTTTCACTCGGTCGCTGCTCGTTTGGTCGCTGCTCCCTCGGTCTCGTGTTCCCTCGGTCTCATGTTCCTTCAGTCCCGTGTTCCCTCGGTCTCATGTTCGTTTGGTCCTGTGCTCTTTGGTCCCTCGTCGTCCCTTCAGTGGTTGTGCTGTTGCTTGCTTGTTTGTGGCGTGTGTTTGGTTGGTTGTTGGTGGCGTGTGCTTGTTTGGTTGGTTGGTTGTTGTGAGTGCTTGCTTGCTTGCTTGGTTGTGGCGTGTGTTTGTTGCTTGCTTGGTTTCTTTGCTTCTGTTTCTGGTCCTTCTGATAGGGGAGGACCCCTTTGAGGGGGGGGGGTACTGTTACGATCCCCCCTGTTGCTGCGCTACAGGTGGTATCTCACCTTCCACCGGAGGCCGCTTCGAAGCCAGGGCCTCGCCTGTGTAACATCCAAGATTTGCTCCAGGGCCTGGGAGGCCTAGCTGTTCCTGAGGCCAGCCTGTGGCTTGCTGGCTGTGTTTGGACTTCCTGTTCGGCCACGCCCTTTTCCCTAGGGGCCGGCCCGCAGCTCTCCGTCTCAGTTATAGGGCCAGCGAGGGGCGGTCCAAGTAAACTCCTCCCAGGGAGTTGCCCATTTCAGCTGTATAAAAGGACTTCCTCTTCAGTTCCAGTTTGCCTTTGGATTGAGCATTACAGTCGTCTGTACCTCTTCCTCGATCCAGGTCCTCCGTGGTCTTGCGTGCTTTGATGGCTCTTTGTCCTGTCTTTGCCTTGTTGTCTGTTCCTGATGTTGCCTGATGTCTGTTCCTGATCCAGTGCCTGATGCAGTTCCCGACTTTCCTTCCTGCTTTAGGCTGCTGGGAGTGCAGCAAACCTGCTTTAGGTTGCCAGGAGTGCAGCAACCTACCCTGCCTTGACTGCCAGGAGTGCAGTACCCTCCGCTTCCTCTTCCCTGCACGTGTCCGCTCCTGCGATTGTAGGACAGGGTGGTCCGTGACCAGTCCAGCCGTGCTGGCTGTGTAGGGCGCCCTGAGAGACAGTGCCCGTATCATGCTTCAGCCCTTGCCTTGATGTCTTGTTTCAGCCCTGTCTTGGATGTCTGCTTCAGCCCCCGTCTGATGTCTTCAGTTCTAAGGACTCTGTCTGCCCTCGCCTCTGTCCGGCCTGCCGCCCTATGCCGTACCCAGCGGCAGGTCTGAAAGGGCTTGGAACAGTCGGAGGACCGTTCATCAATCAACTTCCCAGTGTTGGTTGCTAAGGGTGTGCAGGTCCTGCTGAGGCTCAGACTCCGCTCCTTACCCCCTACCTCACCATGCCTGCACCGGCTCACCTCCCACGGTGTGGCTTGGGGCTCCTCCTTGAGTCCTGCCGTGGCCCAAGGGCTCACCACCTGTTATGGAGGTGACCGCGCTCCGCGCGCTCGGTAACAAGTAACCCATCAGCTACGTTTATCTCTATTCTGGTGGGAGAACAAGGACAACTTGCTCAAGGGCCTACCCTTCCAACAACCAGTCCCACAGATACTTTAACTACAGATGCGTCCACCTTGGGTTGGGGAGCTCACATAGACAATCTCCAGACCCAGGGTACTTGGACAAAACTCGAAGCAACATTTCAAATCAATTTCCTGGAACTTCGAGCTATACGTTATAGCTGCATGCGTTCAAAGACTGCTTTTCACACAAGACTTCTGATTCGAACGGACAACACAGTAGCCATGTGGTACCTGAACAAACAAGGAGGTACGGGCTCGTATCTCCTTTGTCAAGAAGCCGCACAGATTTGGGACTGGGCCCTGACACATTCCATGTTTCTTCGAGCCACTTATCTAGCGGGCATCCACAACATAGTTGCAGATCGCCTCAGTCATCAGTTCCAACCACACGAGTGGTCCCTGGATCCCTTAGCGACCAGGATATTTCAATGTTGGGGGCAACAACAATAGATCTCTTTGCATCAGCATGAATCACAAATTGGACAAGTTCTGCGCTCTGCACAGACAGAAACACCAGCCAGCCAAGGACTCCTTTGCTCGCCCTTGGAACTCAGGCCTTCTATAGGCGTATCCTCCAATACTGCTCATAACCAAAACTCTAGTGAAGCTACAACAGGACAAAGGGCCCATGATACTCATAACCCCATATTGGCCTCAACAAGTATGGTTTCCCATACTTCTAGACCTCTCGATCAGAGAACCAATTCGCCTGTGTGTAGCTCCCACTCTTATAACTCAGCATCAGGGTCGGTTGCGCCATCCCAACCTTCAATCCCTATCCCTGACAGCATGGATGTTGAAAGCTTGATCTTACAACCACTCAATCTTTCATCCAATGTCTCTCAAGTGCTTACAGCTTCATGTAAACCTTCAACACAAAAGAACTATTCTTCGAAATGGAAAAGGTTTACTTTGTGGTACACACAAAAGAACATTGACCCTTTCTCCTGCCCCACAACTTCTCTACTAGACTATTTATGCCATCTTTCAGACTCTGGTCTCCAGACTTCATCTGTCAGAGTACACCTAAGTGCAATCTCAGCTTACCATAACAAGATGGGAGATGCACCAATATCCATACAACCTCTTGTCAGTAGATTTATGAGAGGTTTAACTCAACTTAAACCACCAATTCGGCCACCAGTCACAGAATGGGACCTTAATCTGGTCTTAACAAGGCTCATGCGTTCTCCTTTTGAACCCATGACTTTCTGTGATCCTAAATTTCTCACATGGAAGGCCATCTTCCTTATAGCCATTTCATCAGCTAGAAGGGTTAGTGAGCTACAAGCACTTGTCACGTACTCACCCTATACAAAATTCCTACATGATAGAGTGGTTCTCCGGACACATCCAAATTCTTCCCCAAGGTAGTTACGGAATTCCACTTGAACCAATCCATAGTTTTGCCCACATTCTTTCCAAGGCTTCATTCTCACCAAGGAGAACTGGCCTTACATACCTTGGACTGTAAGTGTGCGCTAGCATATTACTTAGACTGCCCTGCAGACCACAGGAAATCCACTCAACTCTTTGTTTCTTTTGATCCAAACAAACGGGGTAAAGCAGTGGGTAAACATACTCTCTCCAATTGGCTAGCAGATTGCATACAGTTTTGCTATGAAAAAGAATGCCTTCCTCTCCAAGGGTGAGTAAAGGTGCATTCAGTAAGAGCAATGTCAACCTCAGTAGCACACTATCGTTCAGTGCCAATTCTTGACATACATAAAGCAGCAACATGGAGTTCTCTTCACACCTTTGCAGCTCATTACTGTTTGGACAAAGAAGGACGACAAGATTCAGCCTACGGATAATCTGTCTTAAAGAACTTGTTTCCAGTTTAATTCAAACTCCTCCTACATCCAAGCTGCTGTGATCTTTGGCTGCCTCATTTTCACTAACAGTACTTCAGTGTTGCTTCACTACAAAATGACTCAGCCTCTAGCTTGCTAATCACCCATATGTGAGGACTAGCATCCTGCTTGTCCTGGGATAAAGCAAAATTGCTTACCTTGTAATAGGTGTTATCCCAGGACAGCAGGGAAACCCACCCGCCACCTCGCGGAGTTGGGTCCGATACGTTTTATTATTTTATTTTTGCTAAAGCTTATTGCTACATACGAGACTAAAGGGAGACCCTTGTGGCTGATATTATCATGGCATGCTCAGTGGGCTCAGAGTCCCAGTCAAAAGTTTCTAGAAACTTTGACAGAAAGCTTTCTGCATTAGGGCTCCATCAATGACATCACCCATATGTGAGGACTACATCCTGCTGTCCTAGGATAACACCTATTACAAGGTAAGCAATTTTGCTTTATTTGTACTTAGATGTTACTTCTGTAATGCCTTCCTGTTTAGTTGTTTTATTTAGTAATGTTTTATATGATAGTTTTTTATATGTTTTAATTGATTGTTATGAATATGAATGATATACTGGAAACTGCCTGGTAAAGTAGATAGGCTTTATAAATTTTAAATGTTTTTTTAGCTCTGCCAATTAATTTCTCTTTGAGTCAGATTTAGGTGAGAAGAAGAGACATGCACAAATAAGCAGTTATTTTCTGTAGGATACTTATTTTTTATAATCATTTGTAAAGCTCTCAAAATGCAAAACTGCTTAGTAAACACTATAGAAAGGCAGCTGAGAAGCTAAATTTGACAGGTGCTTTATCTCTGAAAATGTGTTCATTGCTAAGATTTCGAGCGGGTAGAGATTCTGGTAATGTAAATTAATTTTTTTTCCCAAATTTTGTAATGCAGAAAACAATTCTGGTTGACTATGGACTCCGAAGGATCACATTTCTAATAGCGCAACAGGTTGGTATGAACACCAGATAAGTTGTGATCTCTTCCACACACTCAAAGGAACTAATTGTGAATGAATTTTAGTGAAACACTACTTAATTTTTCAGTAATGTGCAGGTGGTTTGGCATATCTTAATATTAAAATTCCTTCTCCAAGGTGTTTTGATTTTTAAGCTTTTATGATGACACAGTCCTGAGAAATTAGTTTTCCAGGTATCTTCCTTATATACTGTACATATAGGGATCAGCCCAGTGACTCAGTGGGAGCACAGCTCAGCATTGTGCCAGAGGTTTGGGTTCAATGCGATAGTCAGGCATCTGTTCTTTAGACTGACTTGGGATGGGAATGCTGCGGAGGCAGCAGTCATAGCTCCTGGGTGGGGAGGAGTCTCTCATCACATAGTGGTGTGTACTGGGCTCTGGAGGGATCCACAGCTGGTAGCCCTAGTAGAGGTCTAGTTCAGCCATTATGGTGACAGCCAAAGTGAGATTGGGGAGTGAGGGAGAGGATTAAAAATGGGGGGAGGGACAAAGTAGGCACAGAAAGAAACTGCTAGAACAAATAAAAAGTGAATCCTGTTCTGTTCTGCTAAAGCTTCCCAATGCATTTTAAGCCAGTTGCTTTGGACTCTAGCTCTCAAGTGACACATTTGTTAGACACTCCCAGCAAGCACAACAAAATTCATAAGTGGATGAGTATTTAAGAACTTAAGAACATGCCATACTGGGTCAGACCAAGGGTCCATCAAGCCCAGCATCCTGTTTCCAACATTGGCCAATCCAGGCCATAAGAACTTGGCAAGTACCCAAAACTAAGTCTATTCCATGTTACCGTTGCTAGTAATAGCAGTGGCTATTTTCTAAGTCAACTTAATTATTAGCAGGTAATGAACTTCTCCTCCAAGATGCAGATGTTGCCAGAACTGGAATGTTATATTGGAGAATTATTATCAACCGAGAGGAAAAAACCTGACCACGACAGAGTTATAACTCACAGAGCTAACATTTTGGAATATTGACATTCACTTGAGTGAAATAGGAATTAGAGGCACAAACCATTTAAGAACGGAGCCTCTAATTCCTATTTCACTATTTGTCCTTTCTCAGTAATCGATCTTTCCAAGTAAAGATCAAAAACGTGACCTCTGACAGGATTTCCCTGGAAACAGGGGTCCCACAAGGGTCTGCCCTATTTGCTACCCTGTTTAATGTATATCTTTTGCCAGTATACCATCTGCTTGCAGGTTTAGGATTGAATTTTTACATCTACGCAGACGACATCCAATTTCTTGTTCCGATTGAAGACACAGTCGAAAAAACTCTTAATATAATTGCTATCCATCTAAAGACATTAAAGCAACTACTTTCACACATAAAATTAGTACTAAACATGGAAAAAAACGAAGTTATATTATTAGAGAAAAAACTTAGAAATGAAGAGATTCCTCCTCTAATTTTCGAAAACAATATAAAGATAAAACTAACAGTCTTTGTGCCAGACCTCGGTATAATCTTAGAGACAGACCTTATTTTTAAAAAAACATATATCAAATTGAGGGAAGGCTACCATAAACTTATCACTTTACAAAGGTGAAAACCATTGCTTGAAATAAACAACTTCAGAACAGTACTGCAATCGCTGATTTTTTCCAATATCGATTACTGTAACGCACTGCTACTGGGACTCCCACTATCCGACCATTACAAGTATTACAGAACACAGCCACTAGAATCTTAACAGGAAGCAAAAGGTGTGATCATATCACACCGATTTTAATTTCATTACATTGGTTGCCAATTATTCATCGTTCCCAATATAAAACAGCCTGCATTATACATAAAATAATTTATGGTGAACAAACCGAATGGTTAAATACTGCCATTCGATTACAGCTCCCCAAAGGAACCTCAGATCGCAAACAAGGGCCTACTGACAATTTCCACAGTGAAGTCAGCGCACCTGAGTCCGGTACGAGAGCGGGCAGTATCGATAGCAGGCCCCAAACTCTGGAACACGCTGCCAGCAGAAATAAGATTACAGGCAGATATCAAAAGATTCAAAGCCGATCTTAAAACATGGATTTTTAGCTGTGCTTATGCAGTTTCTAATTAAGGTCTTTTATTGTTTTTAAGAGACTGACTATTTTTCTATTTCTTTTAATTAATTTAATGTACTTAATCTTACCTTGCACTTATTTTATTTCATTTTATATTCCTTTTGTTAATTATTTTAACTATTTTACTTCTAGAACTATGTACCATTTATTATTGTGTTTTACTGACTATTTTATGTATTTTATTTCCTGTTATTGTAAACCGTCGTGATGGCTTTTCCAATACGATGGTATATAAAATTTAATAAACTAGAAACTAAACTAAACTAGATTACTGCATAAGAATCCTGAGACTTTTCTTTTGGAAGGGTGGGGGTGGGGAGCAAGACTTCAGAAGGAGAGTAATCTCATAAATGAAATTTTCATACAGTATAAACCATTCTTTTTTTTTTTTTTTTTTTTATTATTTATTTATCAATTTTACAAACTATAAACAAAGAATCCTTTGCTTCAATCAGGAGAATTACACAAAAGAAAAATATTATACATTGTTAATTGCAATTATATCATAATTACACAACTAATTCGTTATACAATTTTATCTCCTTTGTTCTAAGCAATATTTGGTGGAGGAAGGAAAAAGAGGAGTATTACAAAGGAAAAGAAAAACTTTATATTAACAAATGAGCCCCTTGACTATTACTCCCAATCATATATTTATTTAAGGAACCAGATGTTCTAGGTTATAGGGGTTTCTTTCTTGGCGTCCAGGAAGACCCTTAATTGCTCTGGATTATAAAATATATAGGTATTACCAGAGTACTTTACCACGCATTTAGCAGGATAACGTAAAAGAAAACTTGCCCCTAAAGCTATCGCTTCGGGACGCATTATTAGAAAGGATTTCCTGCGTAGTTGTGTGACCCTGGATAAATCAGGAAATATCCTAACCAAACCACCCATATATGTAACATTAATTACTTTAAAGTAATACTTCATAATGAGGGCTCTATCAAATTCTGAGAACAAAGAAATAAAGAGAACTGCCCTTTCAGCAATTTCCAGTCCAGAGCTTTCCAAATAATCAGACAAGTTGTTAAAATTTCCGATTTCTCCTACTGGAGATATTTGTATCTGGCTCTGTCCTTGTTTTAGAAACAAAATCTTTTTAACTGCTGGAATTTGCTCCTCTGGTATCTGTAATATTTCCTTCATATATCTTTTAAAGGTTAGTAGTGGTATCTCACCCACCACTTTTGGGAAGTTTAAAACCCTAAGGTTTAACTGCCTCAAATGATTTTCTACAGATTCCAGCCGCCGTGTTAGGATCATTTGATCTTTCACACATGCAACGTTAGTATCAGTCACTTGTTTGAGATTTTCTTTAACTTGCTGTAGCTCTCGCAGCTGCTCTGTCCCCTTCAAATGTAAATGATTTTCAATAGAGACCATTTTTTGGGCGATTTCTTCGTTTTTTTGGGTCTGTTCATTGAACGCCTTCGTTAAACCCACAACCACTTCCCAGAGGGATTCCATAGTGATTACCGCTGGTCTTTTAATCTCAATGGGACTCCTTACAGGGTTATTCATTACCTCTCCTCGACCCATCGATGTTAACGATCCTTGCGGCATTTCTTCAACCCTCTGTTCTCTCCATGTCGCAGCTTCAGGGGGATTCGAGGCACTGGCAAACCCCTCCAAACTCGAAATACCTCGCGAGAGTCCTCCCTCAGGAGTCGCACTTGTGACGCATCCCACCAGCGACTCCTCGTGCCCCGAGGCATTCGGTGAGACAGCATTCGGCGGCAATCGTGGTTCCGGGGGAGTTAGCGATATTTCCCCAAGCGGAGAAGGGACTCCTCCTCCCGTTCCGCTAGCGGGGCTCGCTATTCCAGTCGATATGGGAGAAGCATATTGCAGTATAACACGCTGACCTGCGGGAAGTGTGGGCTCGGGGGGATAAACCCTCACCTTCCCCTTTCTTTTATGAGGCATTTGCAAAGAAAGTCCGGTAAGTGTAATGAAAAGCAGGAGCGTCTGAATATGCGTCCAGTCAAGAGGCCATCTTGAATCCTCTCTACAGTATAAACCATTCTAAGGTTTTAGTATCATTTTCATTGTTTTGTTTTTCTTTTCCTGTTTCAGAGAGAATTTCCCAAGTTCTTTACATTCAGAGCAAGAGACGAGGTTTGTACTTGTGCTTTAAATGTACTATTTTAGTTTTGTAAAGTGAGCCTTTGGTGACAAATCATTTTGTAAAAAGAAGACGTTCAGGTTGCCTTGCTGAGGTTGCTCTTTGATTTACACATTAACTATGCTCCGTCAACTGATTAGAAATCACTGCATGCATGTTCTGTTGCATGTAAAAATGCATTGGAACAGGTGATATCAGCCCCTGAAAGGATCTTCCTAAGACCATGCCATCTATTGTCCAGTGTCATTCTCTACAACAATCTCACTGATGGTTGCATTCCCATTGCTGTTGCCTATCTCGCCAGAGGACCACTTTTAATATTGCGTGGATTCTCTGATGATTGGAAAGATAATGGCACAAACTGATGTCTTGACTGGTTTCATCAGTTTGCAGAAGACCGGATTTATCGGCATTTGGAGCCAGCACTGGCATATCAGCTGGAGCTGAACCGCATGCGCAATTTTGACCTCACTGCTGTGCCTTGCGCCAACCATAAGATGCATCTCTACCTAGGAGCCGCCAAAGTGGAAGATGGCACCGAGGTTACGGACTACAGATTTTTCATACGTGCCATCATTAGACACTCTGACCTTATCACGAAGGTAACAAAACATGACATTCCTTTATATGCATTATACTTTATGACCTGGATAGAGACATCATGTTGCCCTGTCTGACTAGTGTTGATGAGGTTAAAATCTTAATTTGATATGAGATTTATGTTTATAATTTTCTGGTAAATAGAGTACAAAAAACATGGAATACTTTTGTTTATTTTTAAACTGATTTGTGAGGACCTGACAGATGCAGCAAGTGTATTTCAAATGCCCACTAATGATGGTTCATTTTTGTATTGAAACCTTCCTTCCTTGTCCTTCTGCCACACCAGTCAAGAACCTGTGGGTTTAGTCCCTCATCCAGTAATTGGAGGCACGGTTGTTTTTTTTACTTATCCCAGGACAAGCAGGATGCTAGTCCTCACATATGGGTGACATCACTGACGGAGCCCTGAAGCGGGAAGCTTTCTGTCAAAGTTTCTAGAAACTTTTGACTGGCCCTGTGAGGCCACTGAGCATGCCCAGCATGCTATGATATTCTCTGCCACAGGTGTCTCTCTTCAGTCTTCGTCTTTCCGCGCTGCAGTTAGCATCGCGGGTATAGGAGCCGTTGAGAAATTTCTCAACAATTTCTGACTGAAAAAGTCAAATAATAAGATATTCTCTCTCACATTTTCTCTCAAGGGGTTTACTTCTACACCGGCTGGTGAGTACCTCGGTCTCAAATTAATTTTTCTCGAAATATTTTTTCTCATAATTTCCATTCTCTGCCTCGACGGCCGTCGATCACACTATGGCTACCGGTTTTAAAAAGTGTCCGGTATTCGCACGGAAAATGTCCCTTACGGATCCGCATCTCGAGTGTGTCCTATGTCTCGGCGAAAATCATGACGTTAAAAATTGTCTGCAATGTGCCGAAATGACGCCGAAAACAAGAAGATGTAGACTAGAAAAAATGGAACATTTATTCCACCTCCAGTTAATGCCGTCGCCTTCCACTTCCTCGAAGTCTCCGGCCGGAGCGAAGCAGCGGCTACTACTTAAGAAATCTATCGGGGGACCATCGGGGGATCACTCCTCGTCCTCGTCCACCTCGACAAAATCCGTCGAATCACAGAAAGAAAAACATAAACATTGACATCTAAGGTCGTCGACGTCCGAATCTGCATCCCAGGATCCGTCGACGGCAAAGTGGCCACGCTCAGACGAAACCTCGGTGTCTGGGCCTCCTCCAATCTCGACACCGGAACCCCTGCAGGGCCCTGCAGCGGTTCCAACGCCTCAGCCTTCGCCACCGCTTACAACTACTCTCACACCAGCAGTTGTAACGCCGGAATTATCTGATATCATCAGACAAGCGATTTCACAGGCTTTGAGGGAACAATTAATTCCGACGACCTCGTCGATGCCGATGCTGCAAGCATCGATGCCGGCAACATTGCCGATGCCGGTGGGACCACCGATGCCGGTGTCTACCATGACGCCGAGGACACTGAAGGAATTGACGTCGACACCAAGAATTCTAACTTCGACGTCGACGTCCATATATGCGCAGCTACCATCCACGACTTCGATATCGATGCCAATGTTACTTCCATCGAGTACGAGACCACTCTCGACGTTGATGTCGAGGCAACCATCAGCGCCATCGAGGACATCAACCATAGATGTCGAAGATGTTCAGGATTTGCCATCCTTACACCATCTACTTCAAAAATACCAGGATGTCCTTCACACAATGCCTAAAAAACCTACAGAACAGGTTTTTTTCATCTCAACCCACTGATGATCCACTACTAGGTCCATCAGGACTCCATCTGCCTCATAGAACCACACCAAAACATATGTATGGACAAGAAGAAGAGGATTCCTGGGACAGTCAGGATACAGAATCCTCCTCTGAGGACTTTGTCTGATCCCTCACCTCCAGAACCAAGAAAGAAGTCCCCACCTGAAGACCTCTCTTTCTCTAACTTCATACAGGATATGGCAGACACCATTCCATTTAAATTGGAAGCTGAGCAAGACTCAAGGCAACACACTTTAGAAGTGCTGCAATTTGTGGATCCTCCCAAACAAGTTTTGGCTATACCAATACACGAGGTGCTTTTAGACTTACAACATTGTATCTGGGAGCACCCATCCACAGTGTCAGCTGTAAACAAGAGAGTGGATTCATCTTATTTGGTACAATCAACTCCAGGGTACCAAAAGGCACAACTACCACATCAATCTGTGGTAGTTGAATCTGCACAGAAAAAATAAAAAAGAATCCGGCCTCATTCCTCCAACCCACCTGGCAAGGATCATCGCTTCCTTGATTCTTTGGGAAGGAAGATCTACCAATCTTCAATGCTAAATTCCAGAATCTCTGCATACCAGCTGTACATGACACAGTATCAGAGAAATTTATGGAAACAGATGGAGGAACTCACCAACTCACTGCCTGAACAGCTTCGAGAACCTGCACAAGCCATAATACATAAAGGCCTGGAAGCAGGAAAACACGAGGTAAGAGCGGCCTATGACAGTTTCGATACTGCCTCCAGAACTGCAGCTGTGGGCATTGCTGCACGTAGATATGCATGGCTCAAGGCTTCTGACCTCAGGCCTGAGGTACAGGAAAAACTTGTTGATTTACCATGCAAGGGAGACAACCTATTTGGAGAAAAAGTTCAGGAGGCAGTCCAACAACTGAAGGATCACACAGAGACTTTACGTCAATTGTCCCAAATGCCTCAAGATCCTTCCACGCAGCCTCCTCGCCGACTTCCTCGCAGGGAAACAAGGAGACCTTATTATAGGCCACGCAGATACTACTCCCAAACATCTCGGGGTAGATCTACCAGACCTCAACAGCAACGCACCCAAGCTAGGAAACCAAGGGCACCCGTACTCAACCCCCACCTCAGACAGGCCCTGCTACTGGTTTTTGAGATACAACCCAGAAAACAAACCACTCCTTTAAACCCTCACACACAAATGCCAGTGGGTGGAAGAGTGTCCCATTTTTACACACACTGGCAGACAATAACAACAGACCAATGGGTGCTCTCTATAGTAGCACAAGGTTACAAACTCAATTTCCTATCAATTCCACCAGAATTTCCACCGAGAGCCTTCCCACAACAGGAATCTCAACTAATTCCTCTACAAGCAGAATTATCCTCCCTTCTGAAGCTCAGTGCAATACAATCAGTGCCCCAATCTCAGAAGGGAAGAGGATTCTACTCCCGTTACTTCCTCATTCCAAAGAAAACAGGAGGCCTACGCCCCATCCTAGACCTAAGAAATCTCAACAAATTTCTAAAGAAAGAAAAGTTCAGAATGGTTTCTCTAGGCACTATGCTTCCACTTCTTCAAAAAGGAGATTGGCTTTGTTCTCTGGATCTTCAGGATGCTTATATTCACATCCCTATATATACCCTCCTCATCGCAAGTACCTAGGCTTCATGGTAGGTCATCAACACTTGCAATACAGAGTCCTTCCTTTCGGACTCGCCTCTGCTCCCAGAGTGTTCACAAAGTGTCTAGCAGTCATTGCAGCACATTTGCGCAAACAAGGTGCTCATGTATTCCCATACCTAGACGACTGGCTCATCAGAAGTCAGTCTCTACAAGGAGCTCTCGATTCTCTCAATCAAACAATTACAACACTGCATTCAGTGGGATTCCTGATCAATTATCAGAAATTTCATCTCACACCAGTACAATTGCTTCAATTCATAGGAGCAGAATTGAACACCAACCTGGCAAGAGCTTTTCTACCAGAGGACCGGGCAGAAACAATCTCATTACTAGCAAGGTGGCTCACATCACAAACACATGTAACAGCTCACCAGTTTCTAACTTTGCTAGGCCACATGGCCTCTACAATTCACGTCACACCCATGGCACGTCTAGCCATGAGAATAACACAATGGACTTTAAGATCACAATGGATCCAAGCCATTCAACTATTAAATACTCAGATTCAAGTAACCCACCAACTACATTCTACTCTACTATGGTGGGTGAACAAGGACAATTTGCGCAAGGGCCTACCCTTTCAACCACCAGTTCCACAAATAACTGTGACTACAGATGCATCCACCTTGGGTTGGGGAGCTCACATAGGGAATCTCCAAACACAAGGAATGTGGACAAAGCTCGAAGCAACATTTCAAATCAATTTCCTGGAACTTCGAGCTATACGTTATGCTCTGCATGCCTTCAAGGACTGCCTTACAAACAAGACTGTGCTCATCCAAACAGACAACACAGTAGCCATGTGGTACATCAACAAACAAGGAGGGACAGGCTCGTACCTCCTTTGTCAAGAGGCAGCTCAGATATGGGGATGGGCTTTGAACAACTCCATGTTTCTCAAGGCCACTTATCTGGCAGGCATTCACAATGTAGTGGCGGACAGACTCAGTCGTCAATTCCAACCACACGAATGGTCCCTGGATCCCACAGTAGTGACCAGGATATTTCAACTTTGGAGACAACCAACAGTAGACCTCTTTGCATCACATCTGAATCACAAAGTGGACAACTACTGTTTCCTATACAACCTGAACAACAGGCCAGCCAAGGACACATTTGCTCGCCCTTGTACCTCAGGCCTACTCTACGCGTATCCTCCAATACCGCTCATAACCAAAACTGTAGTGAAGCTACAACAGGACAGGGGGACCATGATACTCATAGTCCCATATTGGCCTCGACAAGTATGGTTTCCCATACTTCTAGACCTCTCAGTCAAGGATCCCATTCTCCTGGGAGTAGCTCCCACTCTCATAACTCAGGATCAGGGTCGGTTGCGCCATCCCAACCTCCAATCCCTAGCACTGACAGCTTGGATGTTGAAAGCTTGATCTTAACAACCACTCAATCTTTCATCCAACATATCCCAAGTGCTTATAGCTTCACGTAAACCTTCCACACGAAAGAACTATGCTACCAAATGGAAGAGATTCACTTTATGGTGCAAGCAAAATGACATTAATCCTTTCACTTGCCCTACAAATTCTTTACTAGATTACTTGTACCATCTTTCAGAATCTGGTCTCCAGACTTCATCTGTAAGAGTACATTTAAGTGCAATTTCAGCTTACCATAATCAGGTAGCAGATGCACCTATCTCTACACAACCTCTTGTTAGCAGATTTATGAGAGGTTTAACTCACCTCAAACCACCAATTAGACACCCAGTCACACAATGGGATCTAAATTTGGTTTTATCAAGACTCATGCGTTCTCCTTTTGAACCCATAGATTCCTGTGATCTAAAATTCCTTACATGGAAGACCATCTTCCTCATAGCCATTACATCAGCTAGAAGGGTTAGTGAGTTACAAGCACTTGTCAGATATGAACCTTACACTAAGTTCTTACATGACAGAGTGGTTCTCCGTACTCATCCTAAATTCCTCCCTAAGATAGTCACGGAATTCCACTTGAACCAATCCATAGTTTTACCCACATTCTTTCCAAGGCCTCACTCTCACCAAGGAGAGAGGGCCTTGCACACCTTGGATTGCAAGCGTACTCTATCTTTCTACTTAAACCGCACTGCAGTCCACAGGAAATCCAATCAACTCTTTGTTTCCTATGACCCAAACAAACCAGGCAAAGCAGTGGGTAAACATACTCTATCCTATTGGCTAGCAGATTGCATACAATTTTGTTATGAACAAGCAGGCCTTGCTCTCCAAGGGCGAGTAAAAGCACACTCAGTAAGGGCAATGTCAACTTCAGTAGCACACTATCGTTCAGTGCCAATACTTGACATATGGAAAGCAGCAACATGGAGTTCTCTTCACACATTTGCAGCTCATTACTGCTTGGACAAGCAAGGAAGACAAGATTCAAACTATGGACAGTCTGTCTTAAAGAACTTGTTTCCAGTTTAATCCCAACTCCTTCTACATCCAACCTGCTGTGATCTTCGACTGACTCATTTCAACAACAATACTTCACTGTTGCCTTCATACAAAATGAGTCAGCCTCTAGCTTGCTAATCACCCATATGTGAGGACTAGCATCCTGCTTGTCCTGGGATAAAGCAAAATTGCTTACCTTGTAATAGGTGTTATCCCAGGACAGCAGGATATAATCCTCACAGAACCCACCCGCCACCCTGCGGAGTTGGGCCTCATACTTTTTTATTAATTTATTTTTTTCTAACACATTTGCTATATACGAGACTGAAGAGAGACACCTGTGGCAGAGAATATCATAGCATGCTGGGCATGCTCAGTGGCCTCACAGGGCCAGTCAAAAGTTTCTAGAAACTTTGACAGAAAGCTTCCCGCTTCAGGGCTCCATCAGTGACGTCACCCATATGTGAGGACTACATCCTGCTGTCCTGGGATAACACCTATTACAAGGTAAGCAATTTTGCTTTTTTTTATGACATCACCAGTATATATGTCATCATGGAACCAGATATAGCCTCCAGCTATTGAATGGATGGTTGTGGACAAGCCTCGACCTGGTTTTTTAACTGAAGAGAATTTTTATGACTATTTCATGGTTGTGACATAGCCCTTAAATTTGTTTTCAGTCAAATTTATCTTAATGGGCCAAGTTCCTGTGGATTTTTCTCTGCAGTAATACAAGCCAGGACAGCAAAGCAGCTTACTACCCATCTGATGGGGTTTGTTTTCTCTGGAATTTGAGCAAGCCCTTTTCAAAAAAGGGATTGTCTGCTTACTTTCTGAGCTGAAATGCTTGAGGAGGCCAAGCTCCTGCAATTGATAAGCCTTGCAGCGAAGCATACTGTTGACAGTTTGAAAGCTCACCACCTCTTGTCAGGACTCAAAGCCAGCCCAGTAACACAAGGGCTTCCATCCCGGCTCACATCCCTTGAATATGGTGATAGGTTGAGCAATAAAAGACAGTTGACAAGAGAAGGTAACACTCTTTTATTATTCAAATTGCCTTTATCCTTTTTCAAGGCAGAAAACAACCAGAGCTTTCATTTGGCTAAGATAAGTCATACAGGCTATGATTTAAAAAAAAAATAGAAAAAGGAAAAAGAAAAGATACTGAATGGTTATTAAAGATTGGTTTTCTAAGGCTAGGAGATATTTTCTGAGGATTGCCATGTGCCAGTTTATATGTCTGAGTGCTGTTGTCTCTGTGACCATTAAAAGGTAGCAGTTTCGGACAGCATAAAGGGGTAGATTTTAAAAGGCGTGCACATGGATAACATGCGTGCAGTTCCCGGCGCGCGCACATGGATAACATGCGCACGTCGGCACATGCATGTTATAAAATGCATTTCCTGCGCGACACGCATGCCGGATTTTAATGTCCACACGAGCATGTGGGGGGGGGGGGGTGTTTAAAAGAATTGCACGGTAACGCAATGGGGCTTTTGCCTAGTTCCCTAACCCTAACCTTCCCTCTTCCCCTCTCATCCTCGACCCTTAAACCTACCCTAGCTATCCCCAATTTTTTTGTTTTTAAACTTACTGTTCCTCCAGAGCAGAACTAAACTGGCCGGCACGTGCTTCCCCAGGACAGTGTCTAATGGCGCTGTCCTGACCTGCCCCTTTCTTCAGGCCCAGCACTTCTGCATGTATCAGGAGTTACGCGTGTGACACGGTGTGACCGTGTGCGCTTGGCGCGTGCAGGGCCCAACCACGCGCGTAACCCCCGGTATTTGCGCATGCGGGCCTTTTAAAATCAACTTGATATAGGGTTCAGTTTGCAAATGCAATGATAAAACAGAGTATATCAAACAGAGCAAGCTTACAATCTGGGGTCTTATTAGCCTGAACCTAGTTCATAAGTATATTTTAAATTCACAGAGACATTTCCAGAGAGAGAGAGAGAGAGAGAGCAACTAACGGTTTCTTCCATTGTGTCTGGTATGCTGCCATCTTGAGTGCTCTTAAGCAGTTACCCGCTGTGTCGCGCCGCATAGAATTAATTCTCCTAGTGCTGGTACATTACTAGAGAGAGAGCAGCTAATGGCAGTTTCTCCTGTTGTGTCAATGCTGCCATCTTGAGTGCTTCTAAGCAGTTACAGGCTCTGCACAAACACACATGATTAAAAACAAGGATCCTCTGCTTTTTAACTCTCCAAATGCTGGGTCAAAGTGCTTATTGCCAGCAGTCCTGCCTCTGGGGTGTTTTCTCCCCCAGATCCTTAAAATTCCAAATAAAGCTGCCAGCTGAGATTCAGTTCTGAGAGGGACACAGAAGGCATCCATAGCTGTTCGACTCTATGTAGAACTGGAGATTAAACTACTTTGAGAATGGACATAAGAACATAAGAAATTGCCATGCTGGGTCAGACCAAGGGTCCATCAAGCCCAGCATCCTGTTTCCAACAGAGACCAAACCAGGCCACAAGAATCTGGCAATTACCCAAACACTAAGAAGATCCCATGCTACTGATGCAATTAATAGCAGTGGCTATTCCCTAAGTATAATTGATTAATAGCCATTAATTGACTTCTCCTCCAAGAACTTATCCAAACCTTTTTTGAACCCAGCTACACTAACTGCACTAACCACATCCTCTGGCAACAAATTCCAGAGCTTTATTGTGCGTTGAGTGAAAAAGAATTTTCTCCGATTAGTCTTAAATGTGCTACTTTCTAACTTCATGGAATGTCCCCTAGTCCTTCTATTATTCGAAAGTGAAAATAACCGATTCACATCTACTCATTCAAGACCTCTCATGATCTTAATGACCTCTATCATATCCCACCTCAGCCCTCTCTTCTCCAAGCTGAACAGCCCTTATCCCAGGACAAGCAGGATGATAGTCCTCACATATTTATTTATTTTTTTTATTTATTTATTTATTTATTTATTTATTTATTTATATTCTTTTATATACCGAAGTATAGCTGAGTGCCTTCACCCCAGTTTACAGTGAAACAACTTCATACAGAGAACGAGATATAAAACTTCATACAGAGAACGAGTTATAAAACTTCATACAGTGAACGAGTTATAGGTTGAGGATAAATACAGATGATAGTAAATATAACATCTCGGCAAGAGGCACAGTAGAACAAGTTATCAGTAGGCAATATATAACTTAAATAAATAGAAAAGGCTTGTTACAGAAATCAAGAAGTGGGATAAACCAAGATTTGTCATATGTCTGTGAATGATTGTCTAAACAACCATGTTTTTAGTTCTTTTTTGAAGGTTTTGGGGTCTCTGATAGAGCTTAGGTGTCCTGGGATAGAGTTCCATAGTATCGGTCCTGCTATCGAGAAGGCTCTATCTGTAGTGGCTGACATATGGGTGACATCATCAGATGGAGCCCTGGTACGGAAAACTTCTGTCAAGAGCTTTTATATACCGATGTTCAAGTACTGGTACATATCACGTCGGTTTACATAGAACCAAAGTTGGAAATTACATCGAACAAGAGGTTACAAATAACAGGGCTAACTTCGTGAGAACTTATAGATAAAGCTGAGATTGACTTAAAATTATTACAAATAACAACATAACAAATAACAGTCAAACTTGGATTTACGACAGACTTATTAAGCATGGGTGCATATTAAAGTACAACTAACAGGAGGATTTATGATTACATCATCAGATATCTGGCGTGGAGTACGAAATGCATGAATCAACCCCTTAGGGAGAGACCTTTAAGTGAAGGCTTTTGTGAAAAGCCAAGTTTTGAGCTTCTTTTTGAACGTTCGACTACAAGTTTCTAGACTAAGGTCCGTGGGGAGGGCATTCCAGTGAGAGTGGCTGGCAGTCGAGAATGCTTGTTTCTTGAGCAGTGGCTTGGCTGGAGGTGCATATAAGGTGCCTAAGTAGCTGGTTCTGATAGGTCTCAGTGATGCGTGAGGACGAAGTGGGTCACTTAGATCTAGCGAGGTTTGGGAATGAATGGTCTTATGGGTTATGGTTAGTACTTTGAATATGATTCTAGATTTAATAGGGAGCCTGTGTAGGTTTTTTAAAATGGGTGTGATGTGTTCTTCTCTACTAGAGTTGGTTAGAATCCTGGCAGCCGAGTTCTGCAACATTTGTAGTGGTTTGGTGGTGATAGCTGGGAGGCCAATTAGCAGAGAGTTGCAATAATCAATTTTTGAAAATAGAATTGTTTGGAGGACTGTTCTAAAGTCCTGAAAATGGAGGAGAGGTTTCAGCTTTTTTAATATGTGAAGCTTGTGAAAGCATTCTTTTGTTGTGTTTTTGACAAATGGTTTGAGATTCAGCCTATTGTCGATGGTAATGCCTAGGTCTCTTACGTGTGTGGGGGAGATCCTTAGCGGTGTGATTAGATTGTTGGCAGCCTGAAAGTTGTCATCCAGGGTGATCAGCATAAGTTCCGTTTTTGAAGTATTGAGAACTAAGTTGAGGCTAGTGAGGAGGGAGTTTATGGACTGTAGACAATTGTTCCAGAAGTTAATGGTGTTGGAGATAGATTCAGTGATTGGCCACAGGATCTGGATGTCGTCGGCGTATATGAAGTGCGTGATCTTTAGACTTGAGAGCAGATGACATAGGGGGAGAAGATAGATGTTAAACAGGGTTGGGGAAAGGGAGGATCCTTGAGGGACTCCGAGAGTGGACTTGACCGGGTGAGAATCCTTGTTGCTTATTCTGACCTTGAATGTCCTGTTAAGGAATGATCTGAACCATTCAAGGGCTGATCCGGAGATGCCTATGTCTGAGAGCCGGGTGATGAGGATAGAGTGATTTACGGTGTCAAATGCTGCAGATATATCGAGAAGTGCCAGGAGGTAGGGGGTCTTTTTCTCCAGTCCGGAGAGGACTCTGTCCGTCAATGAGATTAATAGGGATTCCGTACTGAGGGATTTGCGAAATCCGAATTGTGCTGTTGTGAGGATCTTGTGTTCTTCTAGGAATTCCGACAATTGTTTGTTAACAATTCTCTCCATAAGTTTGGCGACAAACGATAGGTTAGCGATGGGGCGAAAATTGGCCGGGTCTGCTGGGTTCAGGTTGGGTTCCTTGAGGAGAGGTTTGAGGGTGGCTATTTTCAGTGTGTCTGGTACTAATCCTTGGGTTAGCGAACGGTTGATGATCTCTGCTAAGGGCTTCGCAATGATGTTTGGGATGATGAGAAGTAATTTAGATAGACTGGCATCTATCGGATGAGTGGAGGGTTTCATCTTTTTGAGAATCGATTCAATTTCGAGTGAGGAAGTGGGTTCGAAGGATTCTAGGTTTGCTTTCTGGCTGAAGGGGGGGGGGGGGGGGGGGGGAGGAAAGAAGGAGGTTCTGTATTATACACAGCCAGAGGTGCTATTAGCTTAAGGATTTTGTTTTCGAAGAATTGTGCAAGTTCAGTGCATCTGGATTGAGCTTGATCGTCAGGGATAATTGGTGAGGTGGGGTTTTTTTTAGCTCTGAGACATATGAGAACAGTGCTTTGGCATCGAAGGAAAAATTGTGAATTGTGGGCATAAAAATCTCTCTTTGTGCGAAGGATGTTGTTTCTATAACTGTGCATGAGGGTTTTGTACTCATTTAGTGTAGCGTTGGATGGTCTCTTTCGCCATGCGTGTTCTTTTTTTCTCAGTTCTAGTTTGATGTCTTTTAGTTCTTGAGTGAACCATGGTTTTTTGTTTTTACAAGATGGGTTGATCTCTTTAGTTTTTAAGGGGCATAGTTTTTCTGCCACCTTGTTTGTGATGCTGTGCCATGTAGAGAAGGCTGCTTCTGCGTCGGAGAGGTCAAGGTTAGTGAGTTCCGATGAAAGGTGGGAGGTAAGGTCTTCCATGGAGCAGGAGTTCCTGAAGTGAATTGTGGTTTTGGTGATTGGTGCCACAGGGTTGTCCTTGATACAAAGATCCGTTGTGATCATTAGATGGTCTGACCATGGGATAGGGGAGCAAAGAGGCGGGGAAGATAGTGTAAGGCCAGAGTTTATGAATATAAGGTCTAGTGTGTGCCCCGCTTTGTGCGTGGGATTTTTAACTATTTGTGAGAAGCCCATAGCCTTGAAGGAGGATAATAGCATTTCGCAGTTGGGGGATAGGGGGATCACATCAATGTGAAGGTTAAAGTCTCCCAAGATGACTGCTGGGGTGTCGTTATTGATGTGTTTGGCAATGAGCTCAATGAGTGGAGATGGATCCGAGTCTAGGAGGCCCGGCGGAGCGTAGAGTAGACAAATTTGGAGATGTTTTGAGCTAAAGAGGGCAAATTCCAGACGGGGGAGGTATGTATAGTGATCTGTAGGGATAGTCTCAGCTCTTTTTTTGCAGCTAAGCAGAGTCCCCCCCTCTTTTTTTAGGTCTGGGTATTGAATGGATATCATAGAGGTGAAGAGGTAGTTGATTGATAAGGGCTAGGTCTGTGGGTTTCAAACAGGTTTCTGTGATTGCACATATATCCGGTTGTGAGTCCAGGAGATAGTCGTTGATTAAATGTGTTTTTTTTCTAAATTGATTGGACTTTAAAGAGTGTTAGTGAGAATAAGGAAAGCCCAAGGAATTGAGTAAATGGGGATGTCATAATTGGTATCAGATGCTTAAGTTGGGGGACTGTAGGGTCCGAGTGGTAGCAAAGCAGATCAGGAGCTCTGGAAAAAGAATTCCCTCACATTTCTCAAGGGTTTTTCATTCACATTTTCAGTCACATTTTTCCTCATAATTGGGTCTCCCTTCGACATAGTCTTGGTGAATACATTTTTCAGATAGTTTTTGATCGATTCCGGTCACCTCACTATCGATTCCCGCCGGTCATCGACCGTTATTAGGCCATAACTTTATCATGGCCTCGGGGTTAAAAAATGTCCGGATTGCAACCGGACTATGTCCATCACTGACCCACATTATGTATGTGTTCTGTGCCTGGGATCAGGCCACGACATCCGGGCTTGCTCAGCCTGTGCCCAAATGACATCGAAGGGCAGGCGTGCCTGTTTGGATAAGATGGAAGAATTGTTCAAAAAGATTCCATCGTCGACGTCATCCCCAAGGGTAACACCTCCCTCGGTAACTAAACATCGAGGTGAAAAACGAGGCGATGACCGTCCGTCACTGGCACTGTCGATATCATCGATAGCATCTTCTTCAGCATCGAAGAGTCATCGAGAAAAGAAGCGGCATTGCCACCGATCCATCGTCCCAGCGGATGGTAAACCATCGACGTCAGGATCGAACTCCATCGAGCCGATGCCAAAGAAGGTCCGTGTACTAGAGCCAACTCCACCGGCTGTACATGAGGAACCGCGGCGCTCTCCACCGGGCTCAGTATCAGAGGATGTGCCACCTCAAATCATCGTGGAAGTGCCAATAGCGCCAGCAGTACCTTCCCCAGTGGCAGTGGACACTGCACCGATTTCAAGGGAAGAAGTGACTACTTTAATCCAACAGGCCATCGTCGAGGCTCTGAGGAACCTACAGCCTCCGACAGTGCCATCGGTACCGGCACCAGCATCGGCATTGGAACAGTCAATTTTTCAGCCTTTGCTGAATAGGCTCAATGCCTTAATAGAAGCCTTTCCTCCGACACCAGCACCGATTCCATTGATGCAACCATCAACGCCATCTATGCCGATACACCCACTGGTGGCTCCAGCCATCCCGGTTCACGGATCATCGGAGGAGGATGGGGGAGACTCCGATTCTGCCCCAGGACCATCGGGGCTTCATCGGCATCGAGTTCCGAAGACACCCTCGATGCCTTTCAAAGACACATCGATGCCAATACATCCAGGTCCATCAGGGGATACAAGGCATCTATTTCCACTGATGCCATCGAGGCCCATCGATTCCCCATCAATGCCCTCACTTCCAATGATGCCAAAACACATCCCAACAAAAGCTGTGTTTAAGTCAAAGCATCATATCCAACCAGAGGACACTGACTCCCCTTATCATCCTCAATATACACCTTGGAAGGATGTTGACGCAGAGGAACTGAAATCAGAGCCCCCTCCACCAGAGGAGACAAAGGAATCCCTCCAGAAGATTTGTCATTTACAAATTTTATCAAAGAAATGGCAGATACAATTCCCTTTGAATTGATCACAGAGGAGGATACTAGACCTAAGGCTCTAGAAGTACTGCAGTTCGTGGATGCACCTAAGGAAATTATGGCTATTCCAATCTATCAAGTCCTCTAGGAACTACAACAACGAATGTGGGAACATCCCTGCTCAGTCCCAGCAGTAAATCAGAGAGCAGCATGCTCCAGGGTACCAAAAACCCCCAACTACCTACCATTCGGTAGTTGTAGAATCCTCTCAAAAGAAGGCTTGGAAACAAAAACCTCATTCTTCTGTCCCACCAGGGAAGGAGCAACGATTCTTGGACACATTAGGGAAGAAGGTCTATCAAGGTTCCATGCTGGTAGCACGTATTGCAGCATACCAGCTGTATATGACACAATACCAAAGGAACTTATGGAAACAAGTACAGGGTACTGCGGATAACTTCCCACAACAACAACTACCTTTAGCTACACTAGCTGAAAAAGGATCGGAATCCGGCAAACATGAGGTGAGAGCAGCTTATGACGTGTTCGAAACATCAACTCGTCTATCTGCCTCTGCAATAAATGCGAGAAGATGGGCCTGGCTCAAGGCTTTGGACCTCAGGCAGGAAGTCCAAGAAAGGCTTGCAGATCTCCCTTGTGTTGGGGACAATCTTTTCGGAGAAAAGATCCAAGCTACAGTATCTCAGTTGAAAGACCATCATTAGACTCTCCGGCAGCTATCAAAATTGCCAGCAGATCAACCAACTTCCCTAACACGACCAACATGCAGGAACTCGAGGCGACCCTTCTACAGACCTAGAAGGTATTACCCACTTGCCTCTTCAGCACGTCAATACTGTTCCTCACAGAGAGGACGTCCACGTCAGCTGAAGCAACAAAAGACCAAGCCACCACCCCAAACTGGACCAGTGGCGGGTTTTTGAACCGTGCCAAAAGAACAGCAGCCTCTTTCTCAACCCTATGCCCTCCCTACCAGTCGGAGGTCGACTTCATTATTTCCAACACCAATGGAGTCTCATCACAAAAGACCAATGTGTATTAGCCATACTAAATGGAGGATATCGCCTAAAATTCAATATGATACCTCCGCATTCTCCTCCCATTCCACTTTGGTCAAACATGGTCATCACACCTCAACTCCAAGTAGAACTCTCTACTTTGCTGACTAGCAGGGCCATTGAACCAGTGCCCTGGTCTCAACAAGGCAAGGGGTTCTACTCCCGATATTTCCTAATTCCAAAGAAAGCAGGCGGCCTTCGCCCTATCTTAGACCTCCAAAATCTCAACAAATTTCTACACACAGAAAAATTTTGGATGGTATCTCTGGGAACCATCCTTCCATTACTTCAAAAGGGAGATTGGCTATGTTCTCTGGATCTTCAAGACGCTTATGCACACATACCAATTTCCACACAACATCGCAAGTACCTACGATTCGTAGTGGGAAAGAATCATTACCAGTATCGAGTCCTACCATTTGGACTGGCTTCTGCTCCTCGAGTGTTCACAAAATGCCTAGCAGTAGTGGCTGCACTTTTAAGAAAAAGCAGCATTCATGTTTTTCCATACCTAGACGATTGGCTAATCAGAAGTCCATCCAGGTAGGGAACTCTCTCTGCCTTGAAAACCACAATAACACTATTGCACCTTCTGGGTTTTCTCATCAATTACCCAAAATCCCACATCAAGCCGTCTCAACTCCTCACATTCATCGGAGCAGACCTCGACACCACAGTGGCGAAAGCTTCCCTTCCAAGCGACCGTGCTGACAATATGGCACGCTTAGCGAACATTGTAATTCATCACCAGTTCGCATCCGCCCATCAAATCCTAGTTCTCCTAGGACACATGGCCTCGACACTACATGTCGCTCCTATGGCAACGTTAGCCATGAGGAGAACTCAATGGACTTTGAAATCTCAATGGCTACAAGCTTTCCAACTACTGTCGTACACAATTCAAATCATCGACCAGTTTAGTCTATCGCTCTACTGGTGGACAAATCAAACAGCATTGAAAGCTGGTCTCCCATTCCAACAGGCAAATCCGCAAGTCATCCTGACTACAGATGCCTCCAACCTTGAATGGGGAGCTCATGTCATCAACCTTCAAACACAAGGGACGTGGACTACGCTCGAAAAACAGTATCAAATAAACTTCTTGGAACTTCGAGCGATGAGATATGCCCTTTATGCCTTCAAAGACTGCCTCTCAAACAAGACTGTGCTGATACAAACAGACAACACAGTAGCAATGTGGTACATAAACAAACAAGAAGGCACAGGCCCTTATCTGCTATGCCAGGAGGCAGTACAGATTTGGGCTTGGGCTCTAGAGCATTCCATACATCTCCGAGCAACTTATCTGGCGGGGATACAAAATATCCTAGCGGACGATCTCAGTCGACATTTCAGTCCCTACGAATGGTTGCTGGACCCATGTGTAGCGAGCAAAATCTTTCAATGCTGGGGTCGCCCAACCATAGACCTCTTTGCGTCCACACTGAACCACAAAGTGGAAAGGTTCTGCTCCCTCCATGGACGTCAACAAACAGTCCCCAGGGACGCATTTGCTCGCCCCTGGAACACAGGTCTTCTGTATGCGTATCCTCCAATTCCGCTCATAGCGAAAACTCTCATGAAGCTACAACAGGACAGAGGGACAATTCTGCAACCACTTAATCTTTCAACACAAGTCTCTCAAGTTCTAGTAGCTTCACGAAAGCCTTCCACACATAAATCCTACCACTTTAAGTGGACTAGATTTACTAAATGGTGCACACAAAAGGGTATAGAACCTTTCTCCTGCACCACTTCTTCTTTATTAGATTATCTATACCACCTGTCGGATTCTGATCTCCAGACATCCTCTGTAAGGGTACACCTAAGCTCCATAGTGGCATACCACAAGGGAATAGGGGATGCGCCAATAACAGCACAACCCCTACTAAGTAGGTTCATGAGAGGCTTACTTCACCTAAAACCTCCATTCGACCACCGGTCACTGAATGGGACCTCAATTTAGTACCAACAAGGCTCATGCGCTCACCGTTCGAGCCTCTACACTCTTGTGAAGAAAAATTCCTTCATGGAAAGTGCTTTACTTAGTAGCCATTACATCGGCTAGAAGGGTCAATGAGTTGCAAGCTCTCGTCACATACTCACCTTACACAAGGTTCCTACATAACAGAGTAGTCCTTCGCACTCACCCCAAATTCTTACCAAAAGTGGTAACAGACTTTCATATCAATCAGTCAATAGTCTTGCCTACGTTCTTTCCAAGACCTCACTCTCACCAGGGAGAGAGAGTCTTACACACCGTGGACTGTAAATGTGCACTAGCTTTTTACCTGAACCGCACGGCAGTCCATAGGAAATCCACCCAAATCTTTGTTTCTTTCGACAAAAATAAACCAGGAGTTGCGGTAGGAAAACAGACTCTCTCTAACTGGCTAGCAGACTGTATTGAATTCTGTTTTGAAAAAGCAAAAATTCCTCTCCAGGGGCAAGTAAAAGCACATTCAGTAAGGGCTATGTCCACATCAGTAGCACACTATCGTTCAGTGCCTATTCTCGACATATGTAAAGCTGCGATATGGAGTTCCCTTTACACCTTTGCAGCTCATTATTGTCTGGAGAAAGAAGGACACCAAGATTCAGCCTTTCGACAATCTGTCTTAAAGAACTTATTTCCAGTATAACTCCAACTCCTTCTACATCCATCCTGCTGTGATTTCAGGCTGCCTCATTCTTTCCAGCAGTACACCAGTTGTTGTGCTCGTTGCACAGGTTGTATGCTGTTGGTACAATATAAGAATGACTCAGCCTGTAACTTGCTAATCACCCATATGTGAGGACTATCATCCTGCTTGTCCTGGGATAAAGCAAAATTGCTTATCTTGTAATAGGTGTTATCCCAGGACAGCAGGATGTAGTCCTCACAGAACCCACCCGCCACCCCGTGGAGTTGGGTCCGATACGTTTTATTTTATTTTTTTAGCTCACGCATATTGCTACAAACGAGACTGAAGGGAGACCCCTGTGGCTGAGAATATCATGGCCTGCTGGGCATGCTCAGTAGGCCCACAGTGCCAGCCAAAAGTTTCTAGAAACTCTTGACAGATGTTTTCCGTACCAGGGCTCCATCTGATGATGTCACCCATTTGTGAGGACTACATCCTGCTGTCCTGGGATAACACCTATTACAAGGTAAGCAATTTTGCTTAACCTCTTCAGCCTTTCCTCATAGGGGAGCTGTTCCATCCCCCTTATCGTTTTGGTTGCCCTTCTCTGTACCTTGTCCATCGCAACTATATCTTTTTTGAGATGCGGCGACCAGAATTGTACACAGTATTCAAGGTGCAGTCTCACCATGGAGCGATAAAGAGGCATTATGGCATTTTTTTATTAACCATTTTATTAACCATTCCCTTCCTAATAATTCCTAACATTCTGTTTGCTTTTTTGTCTGCTGCAGCACACTGAGCAGACGATTTTAAAGTATTATCCACTATGATGCCTAGATCTTTTTCCACAGGTAAAGTTATGTCTGTTTTAAGATACAGGTTGCTTGTTAGATTCTCACCACTGAGCAGAAAATCTGTCCTTGTGGAAGGAGGTGCTGCATGCATGTAAGGAATTATGCTTCACTTTTTTTTTTTCCCATCAACTTTCTGTGCGAATGGCATCTGCACTAGTAGGGTAGAAAGAGCAGAAATCTGCAGATTTTTGATGGAGAACAGACGGCACAGTTTGAATCCACAGCTGCCTACCATTTTGTTAAGGTTAATAATTTGTTAGTTCTTCCAGATCACTAGCGCATTAGGAGCTAGAAGACTTCAATGACTCAGGCTTTTGGCAGCTCGTTCTTGCTTCAAATTACATCTCTGCAAATGCCTTGCAAAGAGAGATAATTTGGTGAGATACTTGAAAGATTAGTCTTCAGTCAAGATAAATCAAAACCACAGAGACTTCCTGAAGTTAAATATCAGAGTTTAAAGAGATTGCCAGAAAACCTAGAACAAATATTTGTTCAAAAAAGTGGATCCACATTACCAGAGACTAATAGGTTTTGGATATGCCCTAGAATTGGTTTCTCCAAAACATTGTTTATCTTTTCCATGTGTATCACCCGCAAAGACAATTGCTATACTGGCAATACTAAACAAATTAATAAAGCCAATACTGTTATGTCCTGCTCTATTTCAAAAGCAAGAGCAAGGATGTTAATCATTACACTTTGAAATTCCAAAAGATATTAAAAAAAAATTAAATTAAATTAAACCAAAAAAGATTGGCCCTTACAGACCAATACTGGATTTCAGATATATCTGAATTTGCTAGACTTATCAGAGCAATAAATTAAAATAGAATAAGAACATAAGAAATTGCCATGCTGGGTCAGACCAAGGGTCCATCAAGCCCAGCATCCTGTTTCCACCAGAGGCCAAACTAGCCCACAAGAACCTGGCAATTACCCAAACACTAAAAGATCCCATGCTACTGATGCAATTAATAGCAGTGGCTATTCCCTAAGTAAACTTGATTAATAGCCGTTAATGGACTTCTCCTTCAAGAACTTATCCAAACCTTTTTTGAACCCAGCTACACTAACTGCACTAACCACATCCTCTGGCAACAAATTCCAGAGCTTTATTGTGCATTGAGTGAAAAAGAATTTTATCTGATTAGTCTTAAATGTGCTACTTGCTAAGTTCATGGAATGCTCCCTAGTCCTTCTATTATTTGAAAGTGTAAATAACCGATTCACATCTACTCATTCAAGACCTCTCATGATCTTAAAGACCTCTATCATATCCCCCCTCAGCCGTCTCTTCTCCAAGCTGAACAGCCCTAACCTCTTCATCCTTTCCTCATAGGGGAGCTGTTCCATCCCCTTTATCATTTTGGTTGCCCTTCTCTGTACCTTCTCCATCCCAACTATATCTTTTTTGAGTTGCGGTGACCAGAATTATATACAGTATTCAAGGTGTGTTCTCACCATGGAGCGATATAGAGGCATTATGACATTTTCCGTTTTATTAACCATTCCCTTCCTAATAATTCCTAACATTCTGTTTGCTTTTTTGACTGCTGCAGCACACTGAGCCGACGATTTCAAAGTATTATCCACTATGATGCCTGGATCTTTTTCCTGGGTGGTAGCTCCTAATATGGAACCTAAAATCGTGTAACTACTGCAAGGGTTATTTTTCCCTATATGCAACACCTTGCACTTGTCCACGTTACATTTCATCTGCCATTTGGATACCCAATCTTCCAGTCTTGCAAGGTCCTCCTGTAATGTATCACAATCTACTTGTAATTTAACTACTCTGAATAATTTTGTATCATCCGCAAATTTGATAACCCCACTCATTGTATTCCATTCCAGATCAGATATATATATATATATATATATATTTATTTATTTATTTAGCATTTTTCTATACCGATCTTCATGGTTAAATACCATATCAGATCGGTTTACATCAAATGGGGATAGAGAACTGTAACAAACGGAACAGCAATTTATAATCAGAAGGAGAACAAAGTTACATAAAACAAGGACTATAAACTTGGAAGCTTTACAGCTGAAAGATAAAGGCCCGAGTAGGGCAATAACTTAAACACAAAAGTGTTTAATATATATATATATTGAAAAGCATTGGTCCAACTACAGATCCCTGAGACACTACACTTTTCCAGTGAGAAAATTGACCATTTCATCCTACTGTCTGTTTCCTGTCTTTTAACCAGTTTGTAATCCACGAAAGGATATCTCCTCCTATCCCATGACTTTTTAGTTTTCTTAGAAGCCTCTTATGAGGGACTTTGTCAAACGCCTTCTGAAAATCCAAATATACTACATCTACTGGTTCACCTTTATCAACATGTTTATTAACCCCTTCAAAAAAATGAAGCAGATTTGTTAGGCAAGACTTCCCTCCGGTAAATCCATGTTGACTGTGTTCCATTAAACCCTGTCTTTCTATATGCTCTACGATTTTGATCTTGAGAATAGTTTCCACTATTTTTCCTGGCACTGAAGTCAGGCGTACTGGTCTATAGTTACCCGGATCGCCCCTGGAACCTTTTTTAAATATTGGGGTTACATTGGCCACCCTCCAGTCTTCAGGTACAATGGATGATTTTAATGATAGCTTACAAATTTTAACTAATAGATCAGAAATTTCATTTTTGCGTTCCTTCAGTATCCTAGGATGGATACCATCTGGTCCAGGTGATTTGCTACTCTTTAGTTCATCAATCTGGCCTACTATATCTTCCATGTTCACAGTGATTTCGTTCAGTTTGTCTGACTCATCACCCCTGAAAACCATCTCCAGAACTGTATCTCCCCAACATCGTCATTAGTAGACAGGGAATCAAAGAATTCATTTAGTCTTTCTGCAATGGCCTTATCTCTAAGAGCCCCTTTAAACCCCTCTGTCATCTAATGGTCCAACCGACTCCCTCACAGGTTTCTTGCTTCGGATATGTTTTAAAAAGTTTTTATTATGAGTTTTTGCCTCTATGGCCATCTTCATTTCAAATGCTCTGTTCGCCTGTCTTATCAATGTTTTGCACTTAACTTGACAATGCTTATGTTTTATCCTATTTTCTTCAGATGGATCCTTCTTCCAATTTTTGAAGGATGTTTTTTTTTTGGCTAAAATAGCCTCTTTCACCTCACCTTTCAACCATGATGGTAATCGTTTTGCCTTCCTTCCACCTTTCTTAATGTGTGGAATATAGCACTGTCCCATTGGTTATCCTCCTTCTACCAAGTCTCTGTGATGCCAATTATGTCAATCTCATCATTTGCTGCTATACACTCTAACTCTCCCATCTTATTTCTTAGACTTCTGGCATTGGCATACAGATATTTCAAAGTGTGTGTTTTATTGTATTAACAACCTGCTTTTCAGTTGTTAGGGATAATTTGGAAATCATTAGCTTCAGTGATTTTTTACATATAGGCACATGGACTATGTTTGCTTTTAATGGAACCTCTCTGTTGGGATGCCCTAACTCTCCTGTTTCATTAGTATCCTTCAAGGATACATTTCTCCGAACCATGCACTGCTGAGTGACTGTCTGCTTTCACCCTTGTTCTAATTTAAAAGCTGCTCTATCTCCTTTTTGAAAGTTAGTGCCAGCAGCTTGGTTCCATTCTGGTTAAGGTGGAGCCCATCCTTTCGGAAAAGTCTCCCCTTTCCCCAAAAGTTTCCCCAGTTCCTTACAAAGCTGAATCCCTCTTCTCTGCACCATCGTCTCATCCACTCATTGAAACTCTGGAGCTCTGCCTGCCTCTGGGGACCTACACGTGGAACAGGAAGCATTTTAAAGAATGCCACCCTGGAGGTTCTGGATTTCAGCTTCCTACCTAAAATCCTAAATTTGGCTTCCAGAACCGATCGCTCAAACTCAGGGGCCAAGTGCACAAGTGTTATGATATCGAGGTGTTTAGTGGATTCTTAGGGGCAACAGTGATAGTGACTCCCACGGGGAAGAGCCCCATAGGGAACTGTAGTACCAGGCTAGACTCAGATGCACAAACACAGAGAATATATCTTTATTATGCAGCTTGTATGGTGCAGTAGAGAGTGGATTAGATAGCAACAGTCTGTGATCCTCGGCGGAGGAGACCCGTCCCACAATGGTGGTATAAGGCCCCGATGCAGATATCCGGTGAGGCACTGTAGGAGAGACAGACTGGCAGATGTTATTACACACTCCCTTGTAGCTGAGTAGCTAGAGTTCCCGATAAGCAGCAGAGAAGAGGATAGGTAGTCACAGTCTGTGATCCTCGGCAGAGGAGTCCCGTTCCACAATGGTGGTGTAGGGCCTGATGCAGGTAGACAACAAGGAGCTGTAGATGAACAGACTGGGAGAAGTAGTACTCACTCTCTGTAGCTGATAGGTAGTGTTCCAACAGGTAGAAGAATTGGTAGCAGGCACCAAGATAGACACACAGGCCCGCGAGGAGTGAGTACCTGGATTCAAGATAGGCACCTGGAAATAAGCAAAGGGCCCCTGAGGAGTGGGTACCCAAGTTAGTAGAACCCCGGAGGGTGATAGCTTCCAGCAGCAGCAGAAGTAGCAGAGCAGCTTCAGACCGGAACGAATCCAATCCGTTGCTAACTCGGCGAGAGCCAGCAAATGGGCAACCTTTTGAAGTCGGAAGCAGTGACGTCACTCGAGGGGGACGCCTCAGAGGTTCGCGCCAACACTGCTATAAGACGTGAGGCGTGCGCGCGCACTCTAGGAGGCCTCAGGTCAACATGGCGGGACACCGCGCCATAGCCGCTCCGGGGACGCCGGAGGGTGCGGCAAGGAGACACTACGGATGCCATTCTCCCGAGGCTGGTGGAGAAGGCTGAAATAGAGGTGAGGCATGTCAGGCGAAGCCGTCTGAGACCGGATGCAACAGCAAGTTTCTCTCTCTTGCCCTGCCAACGGCCTGGGATTATCTCCAGGTTCTGGGGTCCATGGTCTACACTATCGATCTGGTCCCCTGGGCTTTTGCGCATATGCGTCCGTTACAGAAAGCCTTGCTATCCCACTGGAAACCAGTATCAGAACAGTTTCAGACGCCCCTGCCGCTCTCCGAGTCTACTGTCGCAGAACTGCAGTGGTGGCTATCACCTGCCCAACTTCAGAAGGGGATGTCCCTTCTGACACCGCAGTGGGTCATGGCAACAACGGACGCCAGCCTCTCCGGCTGGGGAGCTGTATGCCAGACCCAGTCTGCTCAAGGGTATTGGTCTCTGACCCAATCTCGCTGGCACATCAATCGACTGGAAGCTCAAGCGGTCTGACTGGCTCTCAAGGCCATCCATCCCCTACTCCTCCACCAGACGGTGCAGGTGCTGTCGGACAGTTCCACCAGTGTAGCCTACATCAATCGACAAGGGGACACCAGGAGTCACCTAGTCGCTCTGGAAGCCAGCAGGCTTTTCTCATGGGCAGAACATCACCTAGAGCGCTTAGTGGTGTCCCATATTGCAGGGAAGGAGAATGTTCAAGCGGATTGCCTCAGTCGCCAGAGAGTTAGACCCAGGTGAGTGGGAATTGTCAGATGCAACGATGAACCTGATCATTTGCAGGTGGGGTCCCCCTCACTTAGATCTGATGGCCACCATGACCAATGCGAAAGCTCCTCTGTTCTTCAGCCGCAGACGGGAACATTGTACGGAAGGGGTGGATGCCCTGGTCCTTCCCTGGCCCCACGACATTCTTCTGTATGTGTTCCTTCCCTGGCCGTTAGTGGGCAAAGTACTCCGAAGAATCGAGCTTCATCGCTGGCCTGTCATACTAGTGGCTCCGGAATGGCCTCGCGGACCGTGGTTTGCGGACCTCGTGAATCTAGCCACGGACGATCCCCTATGCCTTGGTCATCTTTCCCATCTTCTTTGGCAGGATCCCGTATTTTTCAATCAGGCGGATCGCTTCTGTCTAGCGGCCTGGCTTTTGAATGGCGGAGATTGAGAAGGAAGGGTTATAAGGAAGAAGTTATATTTACTCTATTGCGGGCCAGGAAGCAGACTACCTCGCTTGCTTTTGTCGAAGTATGGAAAGTTTTTGAAAATGCATGTATCGCCTCTGGTATCTTGGCTCATAAGGCTCCGGTTTCCCAGGTCCTTTCTTTTCTCCAGAACGGTCTCGCCAAGGGATTGCCGTTCATTTCCTTGCGAGTGCAGGTCTCCGCTCTCTGTTCCCTCTTAGGCACCATTGACGGTTATTCAGTGGCAGCTCATCCGGATGTCGTCCGTTTCCTCAAGGGAGCCAAGCACTTGAATCCTCTGGTCCGGGTTACTTGTCCCTTGTGGAGTCTTAACTTGGTTCTCCGGGTTGTCTGCGAAGCTCCTTTTGAGCCTTTAAGGAGGGCTATGCTCAAGGATTTGACTCTCAAAACTGTGTTCTTAGTGTCCATTTGTTCAGCCAGAAGAATCTCAGAGCTCCAAGCGTTGTTGTGCAGAGAGCCTTTTCTACCTTTCACGGATTCAGGGGTATCCCTTAAGACGGTACCCGCTTTCTTGCCAAAGGTCATGTCTTCTTTTCATGTCAATCAGTCCATGGAACTTCCTGCTTTTTCTTCGTCAGAAGTAGCAAATACAGCTGGATGTGATCTGCGGCGCTTCAGTGTGGAATGGGTCTTGCTGCATTACCTTCAGGTTACAAATGAGTTCCGGGTCTCTGACCACTTGTTTGTTCTGTGGAGTGCGCCAAATAAAGATAATAAGGCTTCCAAGGCCACTATTGCGCGTTGGCTAAAAGAGGCCATTGCGTCTGCTTACATCTGTAAGGGTCGGCCCGTGCCGGAAGGCTTAAAAGCTCATTTCTTACGGTCTCAGGCTACTTCTTGGGCGGAGAGTCAATCGGTCTCTCCGCAGGAAATATGTAGGGCAGCTACTTGGAAATCCCTGCATACTTTTGCTCGCATTTCCATCTGGATGTGCAGGCTCCAGTTTTTGGCTCCTTCGAGTGGCAGGTTCTTCGAGCGGAACTATCTCGGTCCCACCCTGTTTAGGGAAGCTTTGGTACATCCCACGGTCTGGACTGATCCGGGTACGTACAGGGAAAGGAAAATTGGTTCTTACCTGCTAATTTTCGTTCCTGTAGTACCACGGATCAGTCCAGACACCCGCCCGTACTAGTGCTGATACATCCGCTCAAATGTTCTGTCTTTTTCTACAGGTTTTTTCAATTATCTGATTTGTTGTCTACTATTACTAAAGGCACCGGAAGCATCTAACAGATGAAAATAAAATTGTATGCAAGAGCGTTTTTATTCATACAGAATCCTTTCATTTGTTCACTTGTTCAATTTGTTAGTTTTTTCTTATTGCTTGCTGGATCTTTGGGAAGTTATATCTGCTTTGAAAGTACTTTATACTGAAGGGGTGTAGGGTAGGCTCTGTCCTGATGTAGGATACCCTCACAGTTTTGGTCTGTCTCCACCTGCTGGACAGGAGGCTCAACCCATGGTCTGGACTGATCCGTGGTACTACAGGAATGAAAATTAGCAGGTAAGAACCAATTTTCCTTTCTCTATTAAGTTCCTTAGGAAAAGCAGGATTTCTTAGCGTCTAGTCAGATGAATTCAGAACCAGTGGTTTATGCACCTCTACCAGCAGATGGATACAGAGCAAATCTGACAATACTGTATATATACTCCTGCAGTGACATTAGCCTGCCAGTATTCTCCATCTCCAGCAGATGGTGGACATGCATCTCTCTACTGGGGATTGCTTCAAGTTTTAGAAGGAGAAATAAAGAAAGGAAATTGAATTTGCCCCTCTCTCCTGCAGTGATACCATATGGTCCCTTCCTCAGTTGAGAATTCCTGAGGTGATTTCCGTGGTCCCTCAGATGAGTGCCTTGATCTGGTAGCTGGCTTGTCAGCCGGCGTGGACTTGGCTGTTAAAATAACTGAAAGGCAGTGAGTGAAGAAAGCTGAGTGAGGCAGTGACTGTATAAGCCCTCTCCCCCCGTAGCTGGAGACCATCTCTTACTCAGCCAGGATGGGTTGAGCTCAGGAAAAGCTTAAAAAAAAAATGACAGAGAGAGTTTGTTGAGTTTCCTCCTTCCTCCGGTCTCCGTGCTCAGCACGCCATTCCGACATTGGTTCCCGCCCCCGAGGGAGGTTAAGGGACGTGGGCTGTCTGGCGGATGTAAGCAGCCCTTTTTGGGCTAGGCCCTGCTCTTAGGCTTTTCTTTGTGCACAGTGTGGTAGGCTACGGTGGCGTTTTCACGCCTTTTCCTGCACGTTAGTCTGCCCTCTTCAGGACTATCTGTTTGTGCTAATCCATCTGGCTGTGTATCCAGGTTGTGCATCCAGTTTTGGAATCTTAATCGGTTGCCTGCTTGGGCATCCAGGTTATAGCGGTCTCTGTGTTAGGCATGCAATACCTGTACGCACAATTTGGGCTTCACTGGTTGTGTGCTTAAGTTTGGGATGCCTAAAATTTGAACACCTAGCCTTGAGACTCCTAAATTTTGGACGCATATATTTTACATCGTGAATTTAGCTGGGGGCACACTTTTTAGTTGCCTGTTAAGTGTACTGACAGACTGATGGCACCTATAGCTAAGAAACCTAAGCTCCTTTCCCTCTGTGTTGCCTGTCTTCTCACAGGACATGCAGGATGGTAGTCCTCACATATGGGTGACATCACAGGATGGAGCCCAATCACGGAACACTTCCTTCACAGTTTCCAGAACTTTGGCCCCTACTGGGCATGCCCAGCATGGCACTAACCCTGCAGCCAGCAGAGGTTCCCCTTCAGTCTTCTTTTTTCCACGCAGCAGTAGCCACGCGGTTAAGGAGCTCTGCAGAGATTCCTGACAGGAATTTTCCTCACGGAATTACTAAAATTTAATTTACCCCACAGGGGTCCCTCCTTCAACTTTTTTCAAGCCGCGGTACTCCGGTAAGTTTTTACCCGTTTTCCGTTGATTACCCTCGCGGCCTACTGGCCATTGACCGTATCGCGGCTCAGTTTTTTCATGGCCATAGCTTCGGGGTTCCGCCGGTGCCCAGACTGTAATCGCACCATGTTCATCACAGATCCTAACAAAGTCTGTGTAATGTGTCTCGGAAGTGAACACGATGTCCTAACCGGTACCAAATGTGCCCTTATGACACCAAAAAGTTACAAGGCTAGAATGGAGAAGATGGAGCTTCTCTGCCGTGCTCAAACCCCAATGCCGTCCATTGCATTGACGTCATCTGAACCGGCACCGTCAACTTCGTGCCAGCATTGACCTCCAACCGGTGACCGTCCGGCATCGACTACTTCTCGGCCTTTGTCACCCTCTACTCCCCCTCAGGACCGAGGAGGATCGTAGAGATAAACATCGCCACCGGCATCAAAAGTCTCAGATCATCGAGGGAGCGAAATCATCGACCTCGCCATCGTCAGAGCCGCCATCGAAGAAACCCCGTCCAGAAAAGGCACCGACCTTTTCAGCGACCGGGTCACCGAGGCAACCCTCACCCGACAGGGTATCGGGAGCTGCGACTCTGCTTTCAACGGTGGTCCCTCCGGCTATGCCTCTGCCTCCTCCTTCTGTTCCGGAGCCAGGGCTACTTGCTCCAGGTCTCCGAGAAGAACTGGACTGGATGGTTCAGTAGGCCATCAACAAGGCGATGCATCGACTCCAGGTTCCTACGACACCGGTACCGATTGCGGAACTGACCACTGACCCGATTCCAGCAGCGTTGGCACCACTGCTCTCGAGGATGGAAGCGCTTATTGCCGCTTTTTCACCAATGGACCCCGGGTCACCGATGGCTCCGGTGCCCTCCCCGCTTGTGTTGTCACCGGGAGAAGAAACACCGTTCCGCATCCCTCCTTCGGGAGTTCTGCCTATGCCGATACGTCTGGTGCCACCGATTCACCCATCGGTGCCAACACGTCCATCGGCACCACCGAGCCATCCATCGATGCCCTTGATGCCTTCATCGGTGCCTCCAGTTATTCCTTCGGAGCCTCGACCAAGACCTTCAGGGATCCCACCATCCCGTCCTCCTCTAGTCCCTAGAGGAGCAGGTGCTGATCCCTACGACACCTGGACTGATGATTCTTCACCAGACACTGATGATTTGCCTTCACCACCTTCACCTACTGAAAGTAGAAAGCGTTCTCCTCCAGAGGACCTTTCCTTAATAAATTTTGTGAAGGAGATGTCTGAATTGGTACCCTTCCAATTGCAGACTGAACAAGATGACAGGCATCAAATGATGGAGCTGTTACAATTCCTAGGTGCTCCCAAGGAAGTAAACTCCATCCCTATCCACCAGGTTCTTCTAGATCTCCTCAAAAAGAACTGGGAACATCCTGGCTCTGTGGCTCCAGTCCACAGGAAAGCTGACACCACCTATCTCGTTCAGTCAGCTCCAGGTTTTTGCAAACCTCAATTGGATCACTAATCTGTGGTTGTCGAATCTGCCCAGAAAAGAGCAAGGAGAGCAAAACCTCACACTTCCTTTCCCTCCGGCAAGGAGCAGAAATTTCTAGATGCCATTGGTCGCCATGTCTTCCAGGGATCAGTGCTCATCTCCAGAATTGCCTCTTATCAGCTCTATATGACCCAATATAATAGGGTCTTATTTAAGCAGATACAAGACTTAACAGACTCCCTGCCTCAGCAATTTCAAGAGCAACTTCAAACCCTAGTCAACAAGGGTTTTGAGGCATGCAAGCATGAGATACGATCATCTTACGGTATCTTTGACACTGCAACCAGGGTATCTGCAGCTGCTATCTCGGCAAGACGATGGACCTGGCTCAAGTCTTCCGACCTTTGCCTGAAGTTCAGGACAGATTGTCCGACCTCCCCTGTGTAGGAGACAATCTGTTTGGCGAGCAGATTCAACGGACGGTGGTGGCGGAACTAAAGATCCATCAAGAGACCCTGAGACAGCTCTCTCTCATGCCTTCCGAATACTCTTCAAAACAGCCTTTTAGAAAAGACTCTAAGAAGTCATTCTTCCGCCCAAAGAAGTCCTACCTGCCACCAACTAGAACCCGTTCTAAGAGACCGTTCCAGAAAGCGCAGTCTCGTCAGACACGGAAACAAAAACCGCAAACAGCCCCTCATCCGGGTCCTGCTTCCGGTTTTTGACTCTTACATAGAGAGAAACAGCCAGCGTCCATTACCCCACATACCAGTGGGAGGTCGATTGTGCCATTTCAACAACAGGTGGCACTCAATCACCTCAGACCAGTGGGTCCTAGCGATAATTGCTGAAGGTTATCATCTGAACTTTTTCTCCATTCCACCGGACTCCCCACCTCTACGACGTGGAGAACATCCGACCACTCACTGCTCCTGGAGCAGGAGGTCTCCCTCCTCCTCCAGTCCAGAGCAATAGAACCAGTGCCATACTCACATCAAGGCCTAGGGTTACTTGCAGGGCTAGGAATTATCCACTACATTTACGCCGGCGACATTCAACTAATTCTACCCATAGAGGACACTCTAGAGAAAATATTAAACCTAGCCAACATGTACCTAAGCATTATAAAACAACTACTGACACAAATGGAACTTGTAATTAATATTGATAAAACAGAATTTCTTCACTTAGAACGAAAAAATTCTGAAATCAGTCAAACATCAATAGTACTCAAAGACAACCAGAAAATTGAACTAGCAGAAAAAGTACGTAACCTGGGAATAATAATAGACCCTGAAATCAATCTGAAACAACACATATCACTAAAAGTATGGGAAGGTTATGCAAAACTCATAGTACTCAGAAAACTTAAACCACTGCTAACTCAAAATGACTTCCGAACAATACTGCAGGCACTAATCTTCTCCAGCACAGATTACTGCAATGCCCTTATGCTAGGACTACCTAATACAACATTAAGACCACTGCAAATACTTCAGAACACAGTAGCTAGAATACTAACTGGAAAAAGAAGGAGGGACTATATAACTGAAACCCTAGCAGAGTTACATTGGCTACCAATTGAACACAGAATTAAATACAAAACCCTATGTGTCATTCACAAACTAATTTATGATGAGAAATCAGACTGGTTGAACACAGCACTACGGTTACACACTCCACACAGGAACCTCCGCTCAGCAAATAAAGCACTCCTAACCATTCCATCAGTTAAAACAGCAAGACTGACACAAGTGAGAGAGAGAGCCCTATCACTAGCAGGACCCATAATCTGGAACACAATGCCTCCAGAGATCAGGCTACAAAGTGATCTCAAGACATTCAAGAAAAACCTAAAAACATGGCTTTTTAAACAAGCATTTTACAAAGAGACAGGAGAATAGAGAGAAATATTTCAGGAAAAGACAGAAAGGCAACGGCATACAGTCCTTAGGACTATACAGTAGATTAGTCTATGAACTCCACACCACAATAAACCATAACTATAATACTATGTGTAATAAAGCTACCGGTGTAAGTACCTTGGTACAATTGGTCATGAACTACTTCGCTAAATGACTACGTCTAATGATATATTGTAACCGAACCTTTGACGGCACCTGTTAGAATGTACTATTGTACACTTTTACCTACATTAAATATGTGCCTACATGTAAACCGTTGCGATGGTATTTAACTTAGCAACGGTATAGAAAAGTTTTTAAATAAATAAATAAAAATATTCCCGGTACTTTCTAATCCCCAAAAAATCGGGAGGCGTTCGTCCTATTCTGGACTTTCGGGCCCTCAACAAGTACCTACAGTGAGAGAAATTCAAGATGGTAACCTTGGGCTCGCTTCTCCCTCTTCTACAAAGAGGAGACTGGCTCTGCTCTCTAGACCTCCAGGACGCATACACTCATAACGCGATAACTCCATCTCATCGCAAATACCTGAGGTTTCTAGTAGGCCCCAAGCACTATCAGTACCGAGTGCTTCCATTCGACCTTGCGTCTGCACCACGAGTCTTCCCAAAATGCCTCGTTGTAGTTTCAGAACCCAAGGTGTTCACTTCTACCCCTACCTAGACGATTGGTTAATCAGGGCTCCCACTCAGCAAGCTGCTCTGTCGTCCCTACATCTTACTTTACCACTCTAATTTCACTCGGATTTCTCGTCAACTACGACAAATCCTACTTAGTCCCATCTCAAACCTTATTGTTCATTGGGGCAGACTTTCACCTTGCAGGCAAAGGCTTTCCTGCCTCGACAGTGAGCTCTCACTCTCGTGTCTCTTGCACACCAGCTGCAGTCTCAACACTCCACGACTGCACATCGCTTTCTCATCCTTCTGGGACACATTGCGTCTTCAGTTCAGGTCACCCCAATGGCCCGCTTGGCCATGAGAGTCATGCAGTGGACTCTAAGGTCACAATGGACTCAATCCATTCAGCCCCTGTCGACCATTGTCCACATAACCGACTCACTCCATCTGTCTCTCGCCTGGTGGAAAAATCAGATCAATCTCCTCCAGGGCTTGCCCTTCCAGGCTCCAGACCCTCAAATAATTCTCACCACCGATGCTTCCAACCTCGGATGGGGAGCCCACGTGGCTGATCTGCAGACACAAGGATCTTGGTCTCCAGAGGAAGCCAAACACCAAATACATTTCCTGGAGCTGCGAGCAATCAGATATGCTCTCGGGGTATTTCAGGATCGCCTCTCCAATCAAGAAACAGACAACCAGGTGGCTATGATCCAAACAGACAACCAGGTGGCTATGTGGTACATCAACAAACAGGGAGGAACGAGCTCCTACCTTCTGTGTCAGGAAGCTGCAGAGAAATGGGCGGAGGCGCTCTCCCACTCGATGTACCTCAGGGCCACCTACTTGCCGGGAGTGGACAATGTTTTGGCAGACAAGCTGAGTCACACCTTTCAACCGCACAAGTGGTCTCTCAACCCCTCAGTAGCGAACTTGATCTTCCACCAATGGGGTTATCCTCAAATAGACCTCTTTGCGTCACCTCAAAATCGCAAAGTAGACAACTTCTGCTCTCTCACTCGCAGCAAACACTATCAGCCAAGAGACGCGTTCTCCCTCTCATGGGCAACCGGTCTCCTATACGCATTCCCTCCACTTCCACTTCTCTCGAAGACTCTCGTGAAGTTATGTCAGGACAAGAGAACCATGATCCTGATAGCACCCCACTGGCCGCGCCAAGTGTGGTTTCCAATTCTTCAGGATCTCTCCATTCGCAGGCACATTCCCTTGGGAAAGGACCCGCTTCTAATCACTCAAAATGACGGGTGCCTACGCCACCCCAATCTTCAAGCCTTGTCCCTGATGGCATGGATGTTGAAAGGTTAATCCTTCAGCCACTTAACCTTTCTGAACCAGTTTCCCGTGTCCTGATTGCTTCACGGAAGCCTTCTACGAGAAAATCGTATTCTTACAAATGGAACAGGTTTACGTCATGGTGCTCTTCTCAATCCCTTGACCCCTTTACCTGTCCAATCACGAAGTTTCTGGACTATCTCTGGCACTTGTCAGAGTCAGGTCTAAAAACTTCCTCCATCAGAATGCATGTCAGTGCATTTGCCGCCTTCCATAAAGGTGTCGGGGATGTTCCTATTTCAGTACAACCCCTTGTCACATGTTTTTTTGAAGGGTTTGCTTCATCTCAAACCTCCTCTGCGTCCTCCGGCCCCTTCTTGGGATCTCAACCTAGTTTTGGGTCGGCTCATGAAACCACCATTCGAGCCTCTGCAATCCTTTGACCTTTGATATCTCACATGGAAAGTGATTTTCCTTTTGGTAATCACTTCCACTCGCAGAGTTAGTGAATTACAGGCTCTAGTTACTTACCCGCCTTACACTAAACTTCTTCAGGACCGGCCAGTACTCCGCACTCACCCTAAATTCTTACCTAAGGTAGTTTTGGAGTTTCATCTCAATCAATCCATTATACTACCTACCTTTTTTCCTAGGCCCCATTCCCATTCAGGAGAGCAGGCTCTGCATACCCTTGACTGCAAATGGGCTCTAGCTGTCTACCTAGACCGTACAGCTGCCCACAGGAAAAGCACTCAATTGTTTGTCTCTTTCCATCCTATCAAATTAGGGCAGCCTGTGGGTAAGCAGACTCTCTCCTCCTGGTTAGCGGACTGCATATCCTTTTGCTATCAGCAAGCAGGCATTCCACTTCAAGACCGTGTTAAGGCACACTCTGTGAGGGCCATGGCGACTTCAGTAGCACACCTACGCTTGGTGCCGCTTCCTGACATTTGCAGGGCTGTCACCTGGAGTTCTCTCCATACTTTTACAGCCCACTATTGCTTGGACAAAGCCGGAAGACAAGATTCCATCTTCGGCCAGTGTCTTGCGCAACCTATTTACAATGTAATGTACCAACACCCTTCCGCCTGCCCGGTGGGGTTCAGGATGCCCTCGGCCAAATTTCATCCCATGCCTAGTGCCTTGCACGCCTGGGTACATTTTGTGCATACTCTGACATCCTCAGCTTGGTCTCACCCATATGTGAGGACTACCATTCTGCTTGACCTGTGAGAAAGCAAATGTTACTTACCTGTAACAGGTGTTTTCACAGGACAACAGGATGTTAGTCCTCACAAAACCCGCCCGTCGCCCTGCGGTGTTGGGTTCGTAATGTGTTCTCACAGGATAGCAGGATGTTAGTCCTCACGAAACCCGCCCGCCGCCCCGCGGTGTTGGGTTCGTTTTCTTATTTTATTTTTCGGCACTGCCTGTAGCTTTGAAACAAGACTGTTCTTCCCAGCCTGATGAGGGCCTGGGTAAAGACATGTCAGGAGGGGGGTGCCTGACCTTGGAACTCCCTTAATTAGTTCGTCAGTGGAGGCATATAGCTCAGTTGGCACAGCATGTGCCTTCTGGTTTTGGCATGGATCTTTCTGCCTTTTCCTGGGTAGAAATTTTTTTCAAGCATTAGAATCCTTTCTTCAGATACAATCCTCAGCCCCGTCCAATCCTCTCACTCACCGGGTGAGTGTCCTCTCACTTGCCCGGTACTACTGTTTAAGTGCAGAAGTACACCTAGATCAGCAGCAGGTCTTCCCGACATAGATCCAGATGGCACAAATGATGAGGCCGATCCTGACTCTGGAGGATGGGGAAATTCCTCTGGGACTGGAACCGTATAAGACTATGTTGAATTTATTTCATAGAGATGAGTTACCGGCTCTAATTTCCCAAACATTAAAGATTCTGGGAGTACCTGGGCCTGATTCCATGTCTGAGCCAAAAAAATCCATTTTTGGTTTCTTTGCATATAGCTTCTTGATTTTCCCTGTTGTGGAGGTCATTCAAGAATCCATTGATCTTGCGTGGGGCACCCCGGGCACTAATTTCAAAGGAGGTTGAGTTTTGGAAGGCCTGTACCCCCTGGATCCAGTGACAAGAGAGCATTTGCGTTTTCTGAAAGTGGATGCACTTGTCTGTGCCGTCTCCAAGCAGATGACTATCTCCGTGGAGGGAGGAGCGGCCTTGAAGGATGTGTGCAATAGGATTGAGGCCATCCTTAAGCAAGCATTTGAAGCAGTGGCAATGCCCTGGTGGCTCACTCTTGTTTACTTCTCTCTCAGGAGGTCAATGAATCTGGAGTGCAACTGCCTTTGTGGCAGATGCAGGTTGCGATTTGATCCGCGTCTCAGCCATAATGGCGGTCAGGCTCCTTTGGCATGAGAGGTTGTACTAGGGGATCCAAGTGTTTTCGACCCTACAGAGGAACCACCTTTCAAAGGACTTGGCCTTTCCATAGATCTCAGTCCTTTCGTCCCAGGCAGCTCAGACGGGGCGCGGGCTCCCAAGCCTCCCAAAGAAGGTTTGCCCACTCACCCCCAGGAACAGGAGATAGGGATGCGCCTTTCTCTCTTTTTTTTCAGAGGTGGATAGACATCACATTGGACCAGTGTGTCCTGGAGGTGATAATAGAAGGATATGCGCTGGAGTTTTGCAATGTTCCTCTGGACGTGTTCATGGTATCTCCCTGCCACTCTCAGCAAAGAAGCAGGCAGTGGAATGTACATTGTCAAGGCTGCTCAGTCTGAGGGCTGTGGGTCCAATGCCCACGTCTCAAGAAAATACAGGTCGACATTCCATTTATTTCATTGTGCCCAAGAAGGAGGGCTCGTTTTGTCCCATCCTGGATCTCAAAGGGGTCAACTGTCATTTGCGGGTGACTCATTTTTGCATAGAAACATTGCACTCAGTGATGATGGTCATGCAGTCTGGGGAATTTCTGACCTCCTTGGATCTATCTGAGGCATATCTGCATATTCCTATCCAACTAGTGCACCAATGTTTTCTGTGATTTGCGGTTTTGGGATGCCATTATCAGTTTTGGGCTCTACCTTTTGGTCTGTCCTCCGCACCTAGAACTTTTTCCAAAGTTATTGTGGTGTGGCGGCAGAGTTGAGAAAGGATGGGATCCTGGTACACTGTGCTTGGCGACTGGTTGATTTGGGCCAAGTCTCTGGAAGAAAGCTGCCTGGTGACCCGCAAGGTGATCTCCCGGTTGCAGGAGCTGGTTGGGTGGTGAACCTGATCAAGAGCAGTCTTCAGTCATCTCAGTCGCTAGAGTATCTCTGTGTTCGGTTCGACACGAAACATGGCATGGTTTTCTTGTCGTATTAAGAATTTGATGGCATAGGTGTATCTATTGATGAACACAATATGCCTGTCAGTTTGGTTCTATCTACAGGTGCTCGAACTGGTGGCGACAACTCTAGAAGTGGTGTCTTGGGCAAGGGTATATATGTATTCTCTTCAGCGCTCCCTGCTGTCTTGTTGGAGCCCTGTCTCAGGATTATTTGATTCGGCTCCACCAGCTGATGGAGGCCTGCTTTCAACTACAGTGGTGGTTAAAAGCGGATTATCTAAGAAAGGGAGTTTCCCTAAAATCTCCGGACTGGTTAGTAATGACAGATGCGAGCCTCCAGGGTTGGGGAGCTCACTGTCAGGAGCTGATGGCGCAAGAGTGTTGGAGTTCAGAAGAGTCTCTTTGGAGCATCAATCAGCTGGAAGCCCAGGCAGTCTGGTTGGCATGCTTGTAGTTCGATGACAGATTGCAAGGTCGAGCGGTCCAGATAATGTCGGACAATGCAACAGGAGCTTATATCAATCGACAGGGGGGAAACAAGAGCCAGCAAGTGTCGCAGGAGATAGCCCAATTTATGGAATGGGCAGAAGTACATCTTCAGGAGATCTCAGCCTCACACATTGCAGGAAAAGACAATGTAAGAGCAGACTTTCTCAGCAGACAGAATCTGGATCCAGGAGAATGGGAATTGTCAGATGAGACATTTCAGGTAATAGTGGATCGCTGGGGTCTTCTGTTTCTGGACCTGTGGTGCAGTGCCGAAGGTTCCTCGGTTCTTCACTTGCAGGAGAGATCCAAAGTCCTTGGGCATCGATGCCCTCGTGCAGGAGAGGCCAGAGGGCAAGCTGCTCTATGCTATGCTTTTCCCCTGTGGCCCATGTTGGGCAGAATGGTACGAAGGGTCAAGAGTCACAGGGGAATGGTGTTTCTGGTAGCCTCCGATTGGCCCAGGAGATCGTGATATGCAGATTTGTGAAGGCTTCTGGTGATCTCTCCCCTCCAGTTTCCGGCACACAGGAATCTGCTAGGGAAGGGACCTGTTCTTCAAGAAAATCCGAATCGATTTTGGCTTATGGTATGGCCCTTGAGAGGGCTCAGCTGTTGAAGTGTTGATATTCTACTGTGGTGATTGCCACCTTGCTATGAGCAAGAAAGTTCTCTACTTACTTAGTCTATGTGAGGGTTTTGCGAGTGTTTGAGGCTTGGTGTGAAGATTGAGGGGTTCTCCCTATTCAGTTAATATTCTGCTCATTTTGGAATTTTTGCAGTATGGAGAAAAGTCTTGGCCCATAATTCCTTAAAGTTACATGTGGCGACTCTTGCCTGTTTCCAAGGTCAGGTGAATGGCGGGCCCTTGTCGGTTCATCCAGTTGTGACCCATTCCTTGAAAGGAGTGAAGCATCTTCATCCTCCCTTGTAGTTACCGGTGCCCTTATAGAGTCTTAATCTAGTTTTGGGTTTTTTTAGTGGGCTCTACTTTTCGACCGATGTGTAACTTTCCTTGATGTTACTGACCTTAAAAATGGTGTTTCTTGTGGCAATTTGTTCTGCGCATCGAGTTTCCGACTACAGGACTTATCTTGCTGGGAGCTGTTTCTACGAGTGACCCCAGGAGTGATACAGCTGCGTACTGTTTCTTCCTTTTTGCCAAAAGTGGTTTTGAGTTTTCACATGAATCAATCTCCATGCCATCTCTGGACAAGGCAAGAAATGTGATGGAATATCGCCAGTTATGGCCCTTGGATGTCAAAAGGCATATCTTGAGGTATTTGGAGGTTTCTGAAGCTCTCAAGAAGACAGACCAGCTGTTTATTCTCCATGGTGGGAGTTAACGTGGTGAGCCGGCTTCGCGGGCTACAATAGCCTGCTGGATTAAGGAGGTAGTCACAGCTGCGTATGTGGATGCTGAGCAGCCATTGCCTAGTCAGGTTAAGGCTCATTCCACTAGGGTTCAGGCAGTGACCATGGGCAAGTTCCCATCGACATTTGCCAAACTGCGACGTAGTCCTCCTTACGCACCTTTTCCAGTCATTATTGCCTGGATGTATAGGCCTGGAAGGACGCAGCCTTCGCACTTGCGGTTTTGAGTGGACTGTAGGCAGCCCTCCTCCCTGTTCAGAAGTAGCTTTTGTACATCCCACTGGTTTTGGATTCATCTGTCTGTACCCTAAGAAAGAAAAATTACTATTTACCTGATAATTTCCTTTTCCTTAGTACAGACAGGTGAATCCAACTTCCCATTCTTGACTGTCAAATGGTTGTGCTGTAGTCCTCCTGCGAGGCTGTGTCAATCCAGTCCCTAGATTAGTGTTATTACACTCTTTGTCTGAGCTCAGTATTTTCCTGTTGACTAGGTCTGGAGATCTGAAGATGGGGAAACAATGTGATAAGGTGATAGCTAAAGCCAGAAGAATGCTGGGCTGCATAGAAAGAGGAATAACCAGTAAGAAAGAGGTGATAATGCTCTTGAACAGGTCCTTGGTGAGACCTCATTTGGAATACTGTGTTTAGTTCTGGAGTCCATATCTGAAGGGGGATAAAGACAGGATGGAGGCGGTCCAGAGAAGTGCGACCAAAACGGTGTGGGGTGTGTATCAGAAGACCTATGAGGAGAGGCTGAAGGATCTGAATATGTATACCCTGGAAAAGTGGAGGTGTAGGGGAGATATGATACAGGCCTTCAGATTCCTGAAAGGTTTTAATGATACACAATCTTAAAACTTTTTCCATTGGAAAGAAATCAGTAGAACTAAGGTCACGAAATGAAACTTCATGGAGAACAACTCATAACCAACAACAGGAAATATTTTTTCATGGAGAGGGTGATGGATGCCTAAAATGTTCTCCTGGAGGAGGGGGTAAAGACGAAAACAGTGAAAGAATTCAAAGGGGCATGGGATAAAAACTGTGGATCCCTAAAACTAGAGGATGGAAATGAAGAGTGCATCGGGGTAACTTGCTGGTGCAGCAGTGACTACCCATAACCAATAACCGTACATACTGTTGATGCAACTCCATCATCACACTCTGCTTCAGTGGTCGGGGGAAAAGAGGAATTGTTTTTGTACAGCAACTGAGGGCCCTGACTTTTACGATATGGAGAAACAAATAAGCATGAGGGTAGCCTGCATGGCACAGCAAATGCTACCATAAGCTTGCTGGGCAGACTGGATGGACATTTGGTTCTTTTCTGCTGACATTTCTGTATGTGCTGGAATGGTTATCTGTTAATAATCAAGTTTTGCTATTTTTGTCCACAGTTGGCTTTTGCAGAGAATACTGATGGGCTGATGTCATTGCAGAGGTATATTATACTGTGATGTCAGTTTTGCTCCATCTCCATTTGCTGGTAAAGGTGCATAACCCACTGGTTTTGGATTCACCTGTCTTAACTAAGGAAAAGGAAATTATCAGGTAAGTAGTATTTTCTCCTTATACTTATAAATGCACTTTACCTGTGCTAAGTGGCTTTTGACAATTGTTACAGTATGTCATTGAACTGTCAATAGGTTTTACCCGTGTTAAGTGCACTTAATGCAGGTAAATAACTTTTGGAAATTGCTACAATAATATGTTACATTTACATGCCTTACTCCTTTGAAAATTCATCTGTCAAAAATTGGCAACCTCTAACATAATATATAAAAGCAGATGCATCATCTGAAGTCATTCTGCACACAGAAAAATACATGAAAATACCACAACATTAGGGAGTTAGTGTTAATGCTCAGGTTTGTATCCTATCAATTTGAAATAATCTTCTAACACTGCTAAATGTTACCATGAATTGACTTTTAAATCACTTTGTTAAATTTATAAAGACCCCTCAGGTTCCTATTCAGGATATGCTCAAGGCCTGTGAGTGGATGTTTGTCTGTTGCAGTTGTTTACAGGCTTGAGAGCACCAGCTCACAGGTTTGTTTTGTCTCCTTTTGCAGGAAGCTTCCTTTGAGTACCTTCAAAATGAAGGCGAACGCTTGCTTCTGGAAGCCATGGATGAACTGGAGGTGGCCTTCAATAACACCAGCGTCCGCACAGACTGCAACCATATCTTTCTGAATTTTGTGCCCACGGTCATCATGGATCCCTCTAAGGCCAGTGAAGTAGCTAAATTTGTAAAACAGCTGTCCCTTAACCCGTACTACGGGTGGGAAAGGGGGCGATATCTTATAAAGTTCTATAGTTTAGTACATTTTATTTATTTCAGATTCTTATATGATGTTCAAATAAGGGTGCCCTACAATTATGACAAATAAAGGAGCTTATTAGTGAGGTAAAATGATCAATAAACGAGAATGTGGGTTAGGTAAGTGTCAGTGAAGGTAAATTGTTTTCAGTTTGCAGCTAAAAGCAGAGAGTAAGGTGGCATCTTAGACTTAAGATGGACATATGTTCCAGAGAGCTGCTACTAGCAGTGAGAAGTCACAGGAATGGAATCATTTGCTTGTTCTGGTGGACACAGTGAAAAGTGTATGGTTGTGAGCGGAGAGAGCTGACAATGTTCTATCCTCAGCTACTGATTGTCCTAGCTTGAGAACCCATACTGAAAATTAAACCTCTTCCTTTTTTAGCTTCTAAAAGTTAGAGAGAACTCAGATCGTAATACCAAAGTATTTATTAGAGATGTGAATCGTTTTCCATATCGTCTTAACGATAGAAATCGTGTGGCAGGGCAAGAAAATCGTGTTAGGCACGATTTTTTAGTTAAAAAATCGTTAAAAATCGTTTTTTCCGATTAGTGCGCACTAACTCGAGTTAGTGCGCACTAACTGAAAATGATACAATTTGACACTTTTCAGGTCAGTTAAGGTCAGTTTAGGAATGAATATGTATTCCTATTGGCTGCCCTCTTATTTATTCATGTTACCAAGCTTCCCACTGACAGTATATGGGGGATGGGAAATGGAAACAGTTGGTAGCTTGACAAAACAAGTAATGTGATCAGTCAATGTGACTAGAACTTGTGCCCTAACCCTGATACCAGGGGTATTGTGATCTTCCTGCACACAGTGCCCTATCCCTGGCACCAGGGGTGTTGTGATCTTCCTGCACACAGTGCCCTATCCCTATTAATACCAGGAGTGTTGTGATCTTCCTGCACACAGTGCCCCTAACCCTGACACCAGGGGTGTTGTGATCTTCCTGCACACAGTGCCCTATCCCTGGCACCAGGGGTGTTGTGATCTTCATGTACACAGTGCCCTATCCCTATTAATACCAGGAGTGTTGTGATCTTCCTGCACACAGTGCCCTACCCCTGGCACCAGGGTGTTGTGATCTTCCTGCACACAGTGCCCTATCCCTATTAATACCAGGAGTGTTGTGATCTTCCTGTACACAGTGCCCTAACCCTGGCACCAGGGGTGTTGTGATCTTCCTGCACACAGTGCCCTATCCCTATTAATACCAGGAGTGTTGTGATCTTCCTGCACACAGTGCCCTAACCCTGGCACCAGGGGTGTTGTGATCTTCCTGCACACAGTGCCCTATCCCTATTAATACCAGGAGTGTTGTGATCTTCCTGCACACAGTGCCCTAACCCTGACACCAGGGGTGTTGTGATCTTCCTGCACACAGTGCCCTATCCCTGGCACCAGGGGTGTTGTGATCTTCATGTACACAGTGCCCTATCCCTATTAATACCAGGAGTGTTGTGATCTTCCCGCACACAGTGCCCTATCCCTAATTCCAGGGGTGTTGTGATCTTCCTGCACACAGTGCCCTATTCCTGATACCGGGGGTGTTGGGATCTTCTTGCACACATCCCGGTATCAGGGATAGGGCACTGCATGCAGGAAGATCACAACACTCCTGGTATCAGGAATAGGGCACTGTGTGCAGGAAGATCACAACACCCCTGGTATTAGGGATAGGGCACTGCGTGCAGGAAGATCACAACACTCCTGGTATTAATAGGGATAGGGCACTGCATGCAGGAAGATCACAACACCCCTGGTATCAGGGATAGGGCACTGTGTGCAGGAAGATCACAATACCCCGGAGGAGTGAGGGTCAGGCAGCTCCCCCCTGTCTGTGAAGCCAGCCTCTCACTAGTAATGCAGGGAGGGAGCTGTCTCAGACTTCACCATCCTTCCCCCCCCCCCCTCACCCACACACCATTCACTAGCTGGGACATGGGGGAAGTCAAGGAGTGAGGGTCCGGCAGCTCCCCCCTGTCTGTGAAGCCAGCCTCTCACTAGTAATGCAGGGAGGGAGCTGTCTCAGACTTCACCATCCTCCCCCCCCCTCACCCACACACCATTCACTAGCTGGGACATGGGGGAAGTCAGGAGTGAGGGTCAGGCAGCTCCCCCCTGTCTGTGAAGCCAGCCTCTCACTAGTAATGCAGGGAGGGAGCTGTCTCAGACTTCACCATCCTCCCCCACCCCCTCACCCACACACCATTCACTAGCTGGGACATGGGGGAAGTCAGGAGTGAGGGTCAGGCAGCTCCCCCCTGTCTGTGAAGCCAGCCTCTCACTAGTAATGCAGGGAGGGAGCTGTCTCAGACTTCACCATCCTCCTCCCCCCCCCTCACCCACACACCATTCACTAGCTGGGACATGGGGGAAGTCAGGAGTGAGGGTCCGGCAGCTCCCCCCTGTCTGTGAAGCCAGCCTCTCACTAGTAATGCAGGGAGGGAGCTGTCTCAGACTTCACCATCCTCCCCCCCCCCTCACCCACACACCATTCACTAGCTGGGACATGGGGGAAGTCAGGAGTGAGGGTCAGGCAGCTCCCCCCTGTCTGTGAAGCCAGCCTCTCACTAGTAATGCAGGGAGGGAGCTGTCTCAGACTTCACCATCCTCCCCCCCCCCCTCACCCACACACCATTCACTAGCTGGGACATGGGGGAAGTCAGGAGTGAGGGTCAGGCAGCTCCCCCCTGTCTGTGAAGCCAGCCTCTCACTAGTAATGCAGGGAGGGAGCTGTCTCAGACTTCACCATCCTCCCCCCCCCCTCACCCACACACCATTCACTAGCTGGGACATGGGGGAAGTCAGGAGTGAGGGTCAGGCAGCTCCCCCCTGTCTGTGAAGCCAGCCTCTCACTAGTAATGCAAGGAGGGAGCTGTCTCAGACTGGTATCAGGGTTAGGGCACTGTGTGCAGGAAGATCACAACACCCCTGGTGCCAGGGTTAGGGCACTGTGTGCAGGAAAATCACTTAAAATCTACACTTACCAACAATCAATTACATATATTTGAACTGTGTACAGTTCCAGCCAGGACCACCTTTCTAAAATGCACAGTGATTGGCAAATTCAACATGCACTAGCATTTCAGGTGCCTGCTAACAAAAATAATAAACAAACAAGTTCTAGTCACGTGAGTGCTGATCATTACATTACTTTTTTTGTCAAGCTTCCAACTGTTTCCATTCACATCCCCCCAACCATTACCTCAGTGTTAGCCTTGGTAACATCAATAGATAAGAGCACAGCCAGCCAATAGGAATACATATTCATTCCTAAGTGACCTTTACTGACCTGGGAAGTGTGAACACTTTGTTTCATTTTCTGTTGGTGTTCGTTAGTTTCCAGTTCCATTTCCCATCCCCCCAACCATCACCTCAGTGGTAACCTTGGTAACATCAATAGATAAGAGGGCAGCCAGCCAATAGGAACACATATTCATTCCTAACTGACCTTCAGTGACCTGGAAAGTGTTTATTTGTATCATTTTCAGTTAGTGCGCACTAAATCGAGTTAGTGCGCACTAACACGATTTAACGATTTTTAACGATAAATCGTTAGAATTTCTATTGTATTGTGTTCTATAACGATTTAAGACGATATTAACATTATCGGACGATAATTTTAATCGTTGAAAAACGATTCACATCCCTAGTATTTATTGAATGATAAACAGTTTGACACTCACTGTGAATGGTACAATATTGAAGATAGCCACACAGAGGCAGACTTGATACAGGTGTGATGATGAACTCTGAGAGCTCAGTCAAAGGCAGACAACTATAGCCGAAGAGGAAGCTATAAATAGTAGAAGCCAGCAGTGGTGGGCAAGGAATTAAGGTAAAAAGAGCGATGCATTCAAGAGCCTGCAGAGGAATTCAGGAGAACTGCAAGCTAGTCAAGAGCTATTTCCAAATTGAACTTTCAGCAGGAAGTAAGGTCTCCCAGGGATTTCAAGGGGCAAAAGACCAATAAGAGAAGCAAGAGAACACAGGGGTTGGGGAGGGGAGCAAGCAGGAACAGATCTATTCATAAGTTTAGCAACATTTAATAATCAATAAGGAGGATTTAGCTCTACAACATTAGAGAACCTAAGTTAAGCAATGACATAAACTGATACAGGCAGCAATGTAACCCCACCCCAGTATGCCTGTCCTACACAGGTGGGAGCATAAAAGATTGTATTTCTCTTTGGGGCTGCAACCACTCACTGGTTAGCTCTTTCACAATGTCTGTTAATTCCAGCCTGGATCCTTTATGGGTGGGGTGTGGGATATTTACATCCAGGGCCCAGTGTGACAGGGGTATCCTTTCTACACATTTCCTTTTCCTTTTGTGTTCCCTTGGGAGAGGGTACTTATCTTCTTGGTAGGTGCAGTGAGTGCGAAAGTAATACTCTGGAGTCACGAGTTAGGGTCCAAAATTAAAGTCTTTCAGTTCAAACAATGGTGATGAATGGCACAATAATTCAAACTGCAACACCATAGAATTCTCTTGTTTCCCTGTACGTACCCGGATCAGTTCAGACAGTGGGTTGAGCCTCCTGTCCAGCAGATGGAGATAGAGAAAAAACTAAAGGATATCCTATATCAGGACAGTGCTCACCCTGCATCCCTTCAGTATTTCTCTATCTCCAGCAGATGCAGATGGCAGACCATGCGGCTCCCCTCTAGCCAGCTAGATTGATTGGGAAAGTCTACTTTCTCCCTCTTTCTGTCTTAGTTGGATCAAGCAAGTACTTAATTTCTAATTTCAGTTTAAAAAAAAAAAAAGATCTTAAAGTTTTCATTTCTTGTAGGGAGCAACAGTGTTTGCCCCTTGCTCACTGGGTGCCTAGGGGGGCTTTGCCCCTTGAGATCCTCAGCCTAGCACCCTACTGGTGACCTGCCTGGCTAGGGGTGAAACTGGTGGTCCAGTCCCTCCCCCACGCAGACCCAGAGACGAAGCATACCTCGGGTCTGCTGCAGAAAAGTTCATTCCTCTGCTTCTTCAACTTTACCAACAAGTTTAAAACAAAAACCTTCCATCGGGGGAAAGAGCGGGTAGCTGAATTTTCACTTCCCTGCTCTCAGCCAGGCACCGGCGATTCTTGCTGTCTCATACGCGGCAGATCTGCCCCTCCCCCTCTCTCCCTCTATGCCTCAAATCGGCATTTTGCCTCGTGTGTGGAGAGCCTGCCTCGGAGGGGACGGCTCCTCTGCGCCGGAGAGATCAGCTGGTCGTTCCCGGCCCGGCAGACGACTTCAAGGACGTCCCCGTTCCTGCAAACCGCGGGAATGGCGGCCATTTTGGCTCCAATCCGCACTGAAGATTCTGAGCCTGAAGAGGGCAGGGACCCGATTTTTCCTCACTCCCTGCCCTGATTTAAGCCCCGTGGACCCCCCAGATGCCAGTTCTGACCCAGGCAAATCTCCAGGGTTTTTTTCAGCTGATTTTGTTCTCCTCATGCATAAGGCTTATGTTGCCAGCCGTCTACAACAGGATGACCCACCAGATCCTCAGCTGCTGCCTGCCCTCCTCCTGCCAAGGTCCCTAGATCGGCTGCAGCGCAGGGGCCCAGGACACCAGACTCTCAAGGGGCGAACCGGGTTCGGGTGGTCCCAGGGGTTCTGGTCCCTCCGGCCCCCATTGATCCGCCTGCTCCAATACCGGACCCCAACCCAGATGCCAATGTCCTCGCTCTGAATCCACCAATAGAGGGGGACAACCCCAGGATGTTGCGTCTCTTCCAGCGTGAAGAGCTGGGCTTAGATGCCCCTCCAGAGGGCAACGCGTCTGCCACAGCTTCTAGCAGCGTCGACCCAGTCCTCGCCGGCCTGAGGGCACCCCCATGCACCTTCCCTTTCCATCTGATGCTAATGCAGTTACTGCTCTGGGAATGGGAGAACCCGAAAGCCAGTTTGTGCGTGGGCAGAGCCATGGACAAGCTGTACCCACTTCCAGACCCGTGTCTAGATATGCTCCGGGTCCCTAAGGTGGACGCCTTGGTCTCCTCTGTCACGAAGCGCACTACTATCCCTGTCGTGGGGGCGACTGCATTGAAAGATCTTCAGGATCGCAAATTGGAGGTCTACCTCAAAAGGATTTTTGAGGTCCTTGCGCTCGGGGTCCGGGCAACAGTCTGTAGCAGTCTCATGCAGCGGGCAAGCCTTAGGTGGATTCAACAACTACTCAGCACCCAGGACCTCCCGTCTGCAGAGGCGGAACAGGCGAGCGGCTGGAAGGCGCCATTGCATATGGGGCGGATGCCCTCTTTGATCTTCTCAGGGTGCAGGCCAGAGCTATGGTTTCAGCGGTGTTCGCTACACGTCTCCTCTGGCTTCGTAATTGGGCAACGGACTCCTCTTCTAAATCACAGTTGGGCAGTCTCCCATTCAAGGGTAAGTTGCTCTTCGGGGAGGACCTGGAGCAGCTTATTAAATCTCTTGGGGACAATAAGGTGCATAAGCTGCCGGAGGACTGCCCTCGGCAATCCAAATCCTTTTTTCCTTCGCGCTCTTGGTTCAGGGGTCAGCGCAGGTACAACAGGCAGAGAGGGGCTGCCCAAAGACCCACCTCCACTAGATTCCTTTCATGGCCGACAGCCGTTCCGGGATACGAACCCCTCAGGTTCCTCCTCAAAGTCCTCCCAATGAAATGCGGCCGGACCATTCCTCCTCTCCCGCCTTAGGTGGACGTCTGTTCCTTTTTCTCGAGGAATGGGCCAACATCACGTCAGATCTGTGGGTCCTCGATGTGATCGCCAATGGCTACGAGTTAGACTTTGCTTGGGAACTCCCCGGCTGTTTTCTAATCTCTCCCTGCGACTCTCAGAAGCGTCCAGCGGTGTGCCAGACTCTGGCAGGCTACAGGAGCTCGGGGCCATAGTCCCTGTACCCTCGGAGGAACAGGGATCCGGCCAGTATTCAATCTACTTCTTCGTGCCCAAAAAGGACAGCTCCTTCCGACCGATCCTGGACCTTTAGAGGGTCAACCAAGCTCTCCGGGTGCCCCATTTTCGGATGGAGACCCTGTGAGTGGTCATAGTGGCGGTTCGCTCAGGCGAATTTCTGGCCTCTCTCGACAGAGGCTTACCTGCATATCCCAATCCGCCATGACCATCAGAAGTATCTCCGCTTCGCCATTCTGGGACACTTCCGGGCGCTTCCATTCGGCCTGGCCACCGCACCACGTATGTTCACCAAGGTCATGATAGTGGTGGCGGCCTCCCTTCTTCGGGAGGGAGTCCTGGTCCACTCTTACCTGGATGACTGGCTCATCTGGGCCAAGTTGAAGAACCTGTGCACTGCAGCGGTCGACAGGGTTATGACTTTTCTCTCCTCCCTCAGGTGGATTGTCAACTTCTCCAAGCGTCACCTCAAGCCCTCCCAGGACCTGGAATTTCTAGGAGCCCGTTTCAACACCTGCGTGGGCAAAGTCCTACTGCCCGAGCACCGGGCGCTCGAGCTCATGAACCAGATACATCTCTTATCTCTTTCGGTACCCACGGCCTGGGACTATCTCCAGGTCCTGGGCTCCATGGCTTTCACCATAGATCTGGTTCCTTGGGCTATGCGTCCTCTATAGAAAGCGTTGCTGTCCTGCTGGAAGCCGGTCTCGCAGGAGTTCCAAACATCCTTACCGCTCTCAGGCTCTACCATTGCCAGCATGCAGCTGTGGCTTTCACTCGCCCATCTCTTGAAAGGAGTGCCTTTGGAGATACCCCAGTGGATCGTTGTGACGACAGATGCCAGCCTCTCTGGCTGGGGAGCGGTGTTTCAGCACCAGTCTACACAAGGACGGTGGTCTCCTGTGCAATCTCGATGGCACATCAATCATCTGGAAGCCCGAGCTGTCCGTCTGGCACTCAAGACGTTCCTGCCCTTGCTCAGTCACAAAGCCGTGCGGATCCTCTCCGACAATGCCACCACAGTAGGTTACATCAATTGCCAGGGTAGCAATAGGAGTCGTCTGGTGGGTTTGGAGGCCAGCAAGCTGCTCTCCTGGGCGGAGAGACACATGAGTCGTCTGGCAGCTTCCCACATTGCGGGGACGGAGAATGTGCAAGCGGACTTCCTAAGCCGACAACACCTAGACCCCTGAGAGTGGGAGTTGTCCGACAAGGCGATGAATCTTCTGGTGCGCAAGTGGGGAGTTACTCACCTCGACCTGATGGCTACCCTGAACAACGCAAAGGCTCCCAGATTCTTCAGCCGCAGACGGGAGCACTGCTTGGCAGGGGTGGATGCCTCATGACGTTCATCTCTACGTGTTCCCACCTTGGCCTCTGGTGTGAAAGGTACTCAGACAGATAGAACTCCACAAGGGGCCGATCATTCTCATAGCGCTGGAATGGCCTCGGAGACCATGGTTCGCGGTGAACCTCACAACCGACGGTCCTCTTTGCCTCAGTCACCTCCCAAACTTGCTTCGCCAAGGACCAGTATTTTTCGATCAGGCGGATCATTTTTGTCTAGCAGCCTGGCTTTTGAGCGGCGCCTGAGAAAGAAAGGGTATATGGAGGAAGTTATCTCCACTCTCTTGCGGGCACGGAAGACCTCTACCTCTCTCGCTTATGTCCGCATATGGAGAGTGTTTGCGAATGCATGTGCTGAGTCCGGAGTCCAGGCGCACAATGCTCCAGTGTCTCAGGTCCTTTCCTTCCTGCAGTCTGGTCTCTCCAAAGGTTTGTCTTTCAATTCTTTGCGGGTGCAGGTTTCGGCCCTCGGTTCTCTCCTTGGGCATATCAATGGCGACTCATCCGGATGTCATTCGCTTCCTTAAAGGGGCCAAACATTTAAACCCACCTGTCTGGCCTACTTGTCCGTCCTGGAGCCTCAATTTGGTGCTTCAAGTCCTTTGCGAGGCACCTTTTGAACCTCTCCAGTGGGCTACGCTTAAAGACCTCACTCTTACAGTATTTTTGGTCTCTATTTGCTCGGCCAGGAGAGTGTCCAAGCTCCAAGCCTTGTCTTGTTGGGAGCCCTTTCTCCGCTTTTCTGACTCAGGTGTTTCCCTCAAGACGGTGCCATCCTTTTGTTGCGTCCGTCGGTCTCAGCTTCGACCTCTGTGCCTCACCTTCTTCCTTCTCTCTCCTCAAGCCTTGGGAAGATGGCTGCTGCCGCGTCTTCATGCTGCTCTCTCCAGTGTCCACGGAATGGCAACAGTGATGGTGTTCGCCATGGATTTCCTGAGGGCCTCCTAGGGTGCGTGCATGCACGCCACCCTCGTCTTTATCCACGTCGTGGTGGGAACCTCGGGGCGTCCCCTCTGAGTGACGTCACATCATCCGGGTATTTAGCCTACCCTATGTTTGCTAACAAACTGAGTAGGCAAGAATTGGAATGCTTCTGGTCTAAGCTGCTCTGCCGCTTCCTAGCTGCCGCAGGAAGCCTCTCTGCCCTTCGGGGTAATTCATCGCTAACCTGGTACCCACTCCTCGGGGGCCCTTTTGGTCTCTTTTACAGGTACCTTTCTGGGATATCGGGTACTCGCTCTTCGAGGGCCTGCTCTTCCTATTCTGGTGCCTTACTGATCTACTTCTGCCTGCCAGGATCTTCATCAATACAGCTATCTACTTCAGTGAGTAACTAACCTTATCAGTCTGTCTCACCTTCAGCTTCAGCGCCCAGAGTCTGCATCCGGGACTTTCCTCTACTACTTTGTGCTGCCTACCATCTACTCGTGTGTGAGACTGGTCTCCTGTGCTGAGGACTCCTGGACTGCTGCTACTAAGCTACCTCACTGCTGCCCCCCACCTTGGGCAATACCACCGAGCTGTATAATAAATACAAATTCTCTGTGCATGTATAGAGTCTAGCCTAGTACTGCGGCTCTTCACGGGGCTCCTCTCCGTGGGCGTGTCCATCACCGCAGAACCCAAGAATCCACTCCAACACTTCAAAACCATAACACCTTTCTTCCAAAGGTCGTGTCTTCTTTTCACATCAATCAATCAGTGGAGCTTCCTGCCTTTTCTCCTGAAGACATTGCATGCATGCCTGGTGGGGACCTCAGACGTCTTGATGTAAAGAGAGTCCTACTCCAATACTTGCAGGTTACTAATGAATTTCGCATCTCTGATCATCTCTTTGTCCTATGGAGTGGCCCAAATAGAGGTAACAAGGCCTCTAAGGCTACCATTGCTCGCTGGCTGAAGAAGGCCATTACGTCAGCTTATATCTGTTGTGGCCAGTCAGTTCCGGAGGGTTTGAAGGCCCAAGACTTTGCATGCGCAGTCTTGGGCGGAGAGTCAGTCTGTTTCTCCTCAGGAAATCTGCAGGGCAGCTACTTGGAAGTCTCTGCATATTTTTGCTCGTCATTATCGCCTCGACGTCCAGGCGCCAGTGTTTGGCTCCTTCGGCAGGTAGGTGCTTCAAGTGGGTTTGTCTCGATCCCGCCCTCTTTAAGGAAGCTTTGGTACATCCCACCGTCTGGACTGATCCGGGTACGTACAGGAAAAGGAAAATTGATCCTTACCTGCTAATTTTCGTTCCTGTAGTACCATGGATCAGTCCAGATTCCCGTCCGGGCTGTGGTTTCTTTTTTATTCGTCCGCTCGAAGGTTTTTTCCTTTTTTGTTTGGTTCTTAACAGCATTTTGGATCCGGTTATTTCCTATCAGAACTTCAAGGCACCGGAAGTCTTTCTCAACTGGATATATATGTAAGAGCGGTTCTTTCACGAGTTAATAGTTAACATTACATGTTGGTTGTTACTTGCTTGATCTTCTACTGGTTAACTTTACCTTTTCTTGCTTTGATAACGTTTATACTGAAGGGATGCAGGGTGAGCACTTTCCTGATCTAGGATACCCTTTAGTTTTTTCTTCTATCTCCATCTGCTGGATAGGAGGCTCAACCCACTATCTGGACTGATCCGTGGTACTACAGGAGCGAAAATTAGCGGGTAAGGACCAATTTTCCTTTTCTTTTCTTACAGTCTCTTTCCCTCTGTTTGTTTAGGACTCACAAACTAGGGCCATGGAAACATCCACTCTCCAGGTGTTGGTTAAGTGGAGTTTCCAGGTGGGATGGGTCTCTAGCTTGATCAAAAAACCCCTTCCAATCTGATAAAACTGGTAAAAGTCTATGACACAGAGAGTAAATATTCTCTCTCTCCCCAGAGTAGTGAAAACACCAGATGGGTGTCCACAGTGATATTTTATTTCCCTTACTCATAGTTAGCAGATCTTCAGGATCTCCTTGGTTCTTACACAGTCTATTTAATTCTTCTTTCTGGAATCCCCTTGAAGCAAGCAGCTTTCTTTGCTTCAGACAGGAAGGAAGGGAGCCAAGACTTCCTCCTGGATCTTGAACTAAGTCTTTTATACCCAACTGAATTTAACACCAGAATTACTCCTTGCAGCAGGTCACTGACACCACCTTTCCTCGTGGAGGGTTTGGAGGATAGGTCTTCCTTATCTGCACAGCCTCAGACACAGGTTTCCCCGTGCCCAGAGCTCTGGTGGTGTACAGATTCTCATAAAGTTCCTACTACTTAAAATTTAAAACCCGAAAAATAGACCCAGAAAGAAAATCCTAACCAGCCAGTGAGTGGACTGGATAAGGAAACTCCTTCTGACCCTGGTCAGGATCACCAGGCAGGGTCTGCCTGGCTCCTCTGACTGGTCCTGAAAATCAACTCAAGCAAAACTTCTCTCTACCTCAGCAAACCTAAAGGGACTGACTCCTGAGCTCTCTATAGAGAGCTGCTATATAGACTGTCAAGGGGATGGCCATTTCAGACCTCTCAAAGAGAGGGGCTACATTTGAATGATGATCTCCCCTCACACTAACTTGCACTCTCATTAGCTGAACTAAAGGCTCACCCAAGTCTTAATGGTCACTTAATCGTAGAGTCTGTCACATGAAGAAACGTATACTTCCTCTTCATCCGGGCAAGCCAGTCTACACCAGTGGGTTGTGCACTCCAACCAGCAGATGGAGGCTGAGAATGATGACTCACTGACGTCCCTCTCATATAGCTCACCAGAGACATCAGCCAGCCGGTATTTCTCCATCTCCAACAGGTGGTGGACGTGCATCTTTACTTGTGAACTTCAGGCTGCCAGGATTGAACAGGCTGTCCTGTCCTCCTCTGGTGATAGCATTTGCTCCCTCCCTCAGTTGAGTGTCTGATATATCTGGACAGGAGTGAGGTGAAGTCTGGTGCCCTAGCCCTCCTCCTGACAGAGGGAGAGTTCCTGTAGGGGGCGGTAGGGTAAGGGAAACTTGGGCTCAGCTCTGTTGAATTGTCTTTGCCTCTCCTGGCTGCCTGATCCCTGCCCTGGTGTTACCTGCTGTTCTGCTTTACCCGGTCGTCAGCGTGGTAAATACAGTTAAAAAAAAACAAACAAACTGGGGGTGGGGGGGGGGGGGCGCTATACAGCCATTGTGCAGGATAGATGTTTGATTGCTGAGCTCCTTCTCACAGAACGCTAAAATGATCGCCTACCCGTACTAATTGAGATTTTTGAGAATACATCTCTGTATCAGCCTGCCCTGCTCAACTAAGATGACGACCAAAAGCAAAACTGTGGATTTGAAATTTTTCCTTCGGGAAGCATGCGGCAGAGCTACTGGATGATTTATTTTATTTATTTATTTAATATTTTTCTATACCGGCTTTCACGACTAGTAGTCGCATCAACCCGGTTTACATTTAACATTTAGTGTAATGAACATAAGACTAGATGAATTGAACTGGTGCAGGAATAGCAGTTACAATAAAACAAGGAAAAATACAACTGGGAGAGGAGGAAGCAAGAAGAAAAATATAGCAATAGGTACAAAAAAAAACAAAATTACAAGATAATATTTACAATATGTACAAAATTAAAGTCAAGACTAAAGGTGGTCATGGGCTGGAAAAATTGAGGCTAAAATAGGAAGAGTATGATGAATAAGGCAGAGTGATGGTCTTTACACTGGGATTCTGGTAACATGGGATAGCCTGATTGAAGGGTAAGGTTTATATGGATCAATCAGAGATCTGATAGGCTTTTTTAAAAAGCCAAGTTTTTAGCCTTTTTCTGAAAGTTAATAGGCACTGTTCTTGGCGTAGCTCAGATGGGATGGAATTCCATAGACGTGGTCCTGCTGAGGATAATGCTCTGACTTCCAATGATTTATGTTGGAAGGTTTTGGCGTGTGGAACATGTAAAGCTTCTTTGTAAAATTCCCTAGTAGGTCTGACAGAGGTGCGTTTTTCAAACGGAATTTGTAGATTTAATGGTGCCTGAAGTTGCGTGGCTTTGAATATAGTAGTGATGGTCTTGTACATAATTCTGTAATGAATCGGTAGCCAGTGGAGGGCTTTCAGGATGGGGGTGATGTGGTCGAATCTCCTAGAGTTGGTCAACATTCTTGCAGCTGTATTCTGCACCATCTGTAAAGGTTTTGTATGAGAGATGATGATGGCAAGGAGGCCGGACAGGTCGCAAATGGCTCAGTCGGGAAAGATGGGCCCCGGTAGGCCTTCCGTGATCTTGGCAACGGCGGGTTCAGCTGACTTCTCGTCCAGAGACAAGCTCTGAGAATGGTTTTTCGAACTGCATTCAGATATGCGCCAACATAAAACTGAGCTATTGGCCTCCATTTCTGAAGTGCATGATAATCTGGTGGCACTCTGCATTCAGGTTGTTGAGTTGGATACCCGAGTCGATAGTAATGGTGACGCTTTGAAAACCCAAACAGCGCAGCAAAAGATAATTGAGTTTGCTACCCTCTCTGAGAAACTTGAAGACTTGGAGAATTGCAGCCAAAGGTGCAATTTAAGGATCAGGGGAGGCCCTGACACCATGGAGTATGCGAACACTAGTGATATCGTCATGAAAATCTGCACATTTATTCTGTCTGGCATTCAGGATGCTATGACATCATTTGATTCCTCAATGCTAGATATTAAAACGAGCGTGCTTACTGGGCTCTTGGCTCCCAGTCTGACAAACGTCCTCGGGACATTGTTTTGTGCTTGTACAGCTACCTGCACAGATTTTTAATTTATGAGGCTGCAAGAAAGAAGCAAGAGTGGATCTGGGAAGGTCACATTTTGGCTGTTTTCAATGATTTGGCCCCCATCGACCCTGCGTAAAAGTTAGGAATTACACAAAGTGACGCTTTCTCCACAAGGAATGTATCTGCTGTTGCTGGACCTTTCGATGTAGACTCCATTTTGTCCTCAAGGGTTCCACGCATCGGATCAAGTTACTTATTGAAGTGGCAGAGGCTTTCCAGCAAGCAGGCATCACGATAAATTTTACCATTCCCAAGATGGTGCCTAGCATGCAGAAGGTGGATATGCACCCATGCTGGCATCTTGCAGGCAAAGGGGATGACACCTGCGTCGCCATTCTGAGGACTCTTGCTCTACCTTGTCTGATCAGGTAGAGCAAGAGTCTACCTTGTCTGATCAGGGTTGATGGCTTTCCTTGTTGTTTCTTGCTACAGTCATTCTCCTGTGCTCTTGTTTTCTGTTTTCGGTATTCTTGTTCTGTACTTTTCATTATGGGGCACGCATTTATTTCTCCTGGTGGAGAGCTATACTTGTTAATGAGGCGATAGTGATTTTTATCCTTTTCTTATGAATATTGTTCTGTGGGAGGTGGTTCATGGGACATTTTCTTGGATTGACCATTGTGCCCCCAGGGCTCTGTGGTGACCATCATGGTGGTTGGGTGGTATATTGTGAGGGTTTGGGGAATGTTTTTGGAGATTCCTTCACTTCTATTTGAGGTTTGCAACACAGTTACCAGGTCAGGAGTTAGCTTCATGTGTGAGTACCCTGTGGGTTGGTTGGTAATATTGCAGTTTGTGTTTCTGCTTTTCCAGAAATGGTGGAGCGAATACTGTCTCTAAATGTTAAGGGACTTAACACTTATCGCAAACGTCTCTTATTAGCTCAAGAACTGTCAGCTCATAATGCTGCGATAGCCCTAATTCAAGAAACACACTTGCTGAAGCGACACACGCAATTGCTTTCCCTTCGGAATTGTCCATATAAGTTTTTGTCAGCTAGTTCCAAGGGAGCGAAGTACTCGTGGGTGAGCATCTTGATATCTTGCCACCTTACTCATGAAATTTTAGTACAAGTTGCTGATCCTCAGGGTTGTTGTTTTCTTTTAAAATTGAAAGTTGGATGGGGATGTCTTTACTTTGGTTACTATCTATGCTCCCAACACCGATCAAGCATCGTTCTTGCACACTTTGGATACAGTCCTATTGAATCATGTGCAGGGGCTGCAGGTCATAAGCGGAGATTTTAACTTTACGAGGAACTCAAAATTGGATAACTCTCAACACACCACTTGCAGTTCATCGGGGGTGAGGAGGTCACTATCTTCTTTGATGTCCATTGGGGTTTGGTTGACATCTGGATGAATCCGTATCCCACTTAATGCATTTACAATTTTTATTCTTCTCTTCATGTATAAGAACATAAGAACATGCCATACTGGGTCACACCAAGGATCCATCAAGCACAGCATCCTGTTTCCAACAGTGGCCAATCCAGGACATAAGAACCTGGCAAGTACCCAAAAATGAAGTCTATTCCACGCCACTGTTGTTAGTAATAGCAGTGGCTATTTTCTAAGTCAACTTAATTAATAGCAGGTAATGGACTTCTCCTTCAAGAACTTATCCAATCCTTTTTTAAACACAGCTATACTAACTGCACTAACCACATCTTCTGGCCACAAATTCCTGAGTTTAATTGTGCGTTGAATAAAAAAGAACTTTCTCCGATTAGTTTTAAATGTGCCACATGCTAACGTCATGGAGTGCCCCCTAGTCTTTATCTGAAAGAGTAACTAACTGATTACATTAACCCGTTCTAGACCTCTCATGATTTTAAACACCTCTATCATATCCCCCCTCCGCCGTCTCTTCTCCAAGCTGAAAAGTTCTAACCTCTTTAGTCTTTCCTCATAGAGGAGCTGTTCCATTCCCTTTATCATTTTGGTCGCCCTTCTCTGTACCTTCTCCATCACAACTATATCTTTTTTGAGATGCGGCGACCAGAATTGTACACAGTATTCGAGGTGCGGTCTCACCATGGAGTGATACAGAGGCATTATGACATTTTCTGTGTTATTCACCATTTCCTTTCTAATAATTCCCAACATTCTGTTTGCTTTCTTGACTGCCGCAGCACACTGAACCGATGGTTTCAATGTGTTATCCACTATGACACCCAGATCTCTTTCTTGGGTTGTAGCTCCTAATATGGAACCCAACATTGTGTAACTATAGCATGGGTTATTTTTGCCTATATGCATCACCTTGCACTTATTCACATTAAATTTCATCTGTCATTTGGATGCCCAATTTTCCTGTCTCAGAAAGTCTTCCTGCAATTTATCACAATCTGCTTGTGATTTAACTACTCTGAACAATTTTGTATCATCTGCAAATTTGATTACCTCACTTGTCGTCTTTCTTTCCAGATAATTTATAAATATATTGAAAAGTAAGGATCCCAATACAGATCCCTGAGGCACTCCTCTGCCCTCTCCCTTCCACTGAGAAAATTGTCCATTTAATCCTACTCTCTGTTTTCTGTCTTTAACATAAGAACATAAGAAATTGCCATGCTGGGTCAGACCAAGGATCCATCAAGCCCAACATCCTGTTTCCAACAGAGGCCAAACCAGGCCATAAGATCCTGGCAATTACATAGAAATGAAATGAAACATAGAAACATAGAAATGACGGTAGAAGAAGACCAAACGGCCCTTCCAGTCTGCCCAGCAAGTTTCGCACTTTTTTTTTCTCATACTTATCTGTTACTCTTGGCTCTTAGTAACCTTTTGGTTCTATTTCTCTTCCACCCCCATCATTAATGTAGAGAGCAGTATTGGAACTGCATCTAAGTGAAATATCTAGCTTAATTAGGGGTAGTAACCGCCGCAATAAGCAAGCTACACCCATGCTTATTCGTTTACCCAGACTATGGAGTTCAGTCCTTGTTGGTTGTTGTCTGTATATAGATCCACTTTTCTTCATTCCCCCTGCTGTTGAAGCAGAGAGTTATGCTGGATATGCATTGAAAGTGAAGTATCAGACTTTCTCCCCTGCCGTTGAAGCAGAGAGTTATGCTGGATATGCATGAAGATTCAGACTTTCTCCCCTGCCGTTGAAGCAGAGGGCTATGCTGGATATGCGTGAAGTATCAGTCTTTCTCCCTTGCCGTTGAAGCAGAGAGCTATGCTGGATATGTGTGAAGTATCAGTCTTTCTCACAGGACAAGCAGGATTGTAGTCCTCACATATGGGTGACATCATCAGGATGGAGCCCAATCATGGAACACTTCTGTCAAAGTTTCCAGAACTTGGACTGGCCCCTACTGGGCATGCCCAGCATGGCACTAACCCTGCAGCCAGCAGGGGTCCCCCTTCAGTCTTCTTTTTTCCGCGCAGCAGTAGCCTCGCGGTTTATTTATTTAAAAACTTTTCTATACCGTCGCTAAGTTATATACCATCGCAACGGTTTAGAAATAGGCACATAGACTAAGGTAAGTAAATGTAGGATATCTTACATTCTAACAGGTGCCAATAAAGTTTGGTTACAATTTCATAAATAAAATCATTATTTGAGTAATGTTGGTCAAATCCAGGTATATTGTTGAGTTACTATCGCTTTGAAATATTACTTCTTAAATGTAGGATTGAGTAAATTCATTCTCATCTGCATTACCCTGTACTTTCATTCTCTAACCTCCACACTCTTTAGTGCAGGCTTTTTTAAAGAGCCATGTTTTTAGATTTTTCTTAAAAGTTTTGAGATTATTCTGTAATCTGAGTTCGGGGGGCATCGTGTTCCATAGTATGGGCCCAGCCAATGATAAAGCCCTTTCTCTCACTTGGGTTAATTTTGCTGACTTTACTGAAGGGATTGTTAGTAGTGCTTTGTTTGCTGAGCGGAGGTTTCTTTGTGGAACGTGTACTCGTAAGGCTGTGTTTAGCCAGTCTGCTTCTTTATCATATATTAGTTTGTGTATGGTGCATAAGGCTTTGTATTTTATCCTGTATTCGATGGGTAACCAATGTAAGTCTGCTAGAGTTTCAGTTATATGGTCCCTCCTCTTTTTTCCCGTTAGTATTCTGGCTGCAGTATTTTGAAGTATCTGGAGTGGTCTTATCGATGTGCTTGGGAGTCCTAGTAAGAATGCGTTGCAGTAGTCAGTGCTAGAAAAGATAAGTGTTTGCAATACTGTTCTGAAGTGGGCAGGTGTGAGTAATGGTTTCAATCTTCTGAGGACCATAAGTTTTGCGTAGCCTTCTCTTACTTTTATAGATATGTGTTGCTTCAGGTTGATTTCTGGGTCCATTATTACTCCCAGATTCCTTACTTTTTCGGCTAGCTCAATTTTTTGGTTATTTCTTAGGGTTATCAGTGTTTGAATGATTTTAGTATGTTTTCTCTCAAGGTGAAGGAATTCAGTTTTGTCAGTGTTGATAACCAGTTCCATCTGGTTTAGTAGTTGTTTAATTATGTCTAGGTACATGTTAGCTAGACTTAATGTTTTTTCAATTGTGTCGTCTATTGGTAGAATTAATTGAATGTCGTCTGCGTAAATGTAATGTATTATCCCTAGGCCTGCCAGCAGATGACATAAGGGTAGCATATATATGTTAAAGAGGGTAGCAGTCAGCGCTGAACTCTGAGGTACTCCTGTTTCAAGTTTAAATTTTTCTGATAATGTGTTTTTTATCTGGACTTGAAAGAACCTGTTGTTTAGGTAGGATCTGAACCAGTTTATTGTTTTGTCACATAATCCAATTTCTTCAAGTCTTTTTAGTAGTATTTTGTGGTTTACTGTATCAAAGGCTGCAGATAAGTCGAGCATTATAAGGATGTAATGTTTACTGTTATCAAAACCTCTTAGTATGTTGTCTGTTAGTGAGAGAAGTAATGTCTCAGTGCTGTAGTGTTTTCGGAAGCCGTGTTGTGAAGGGTACAGTATGTTATTATTGTCTAGATGTTCAGCTAGCTGTTTCTGTACTGTTTAGGAGCTCTGAAGAGATTCCTGACAGGAATTTTCCTCACGGAGTTAATTAAAATTAGATTGCCCCACAGGGGTCCCTCCTCTAACTTTTCTCAGGCCTCAGTACTCCGGTAAGTTTTTCACTGTTTTTTGTCGATTACTGTCGAGTTTGGCCCTCGCGGCCTACCGGCCGTCGACCGTACCGTGGCTCGATTTTTCTATGTCCATGGCGTCGGGGTTTCGTCGGTGCCCGGACTGCACTCGCACCATGTCTATCACAGACCCTCATGGAGTCTGTGTAATGTGTTTAGGCCGTGAGCATGATGGTCCTGACTTGCACCAAATGTGCCCTCATGACACCAAAAGGTCCCAAAGCTAGAATGGAGAAGATGGGACTCACACCCCGATGCCGTCCATTGCATCGACGTCATTGTAACCGGCACCGTCTAAGTCGCACCAACATCGACAACCGTCCGGTGACCGCCGGCCATCGACGTCTTCACGGCCATCGACTCCCGTTTCTCCCCCTCAAGATCGAGGGTATCGTAGGGAGAAACATCGCCATCGGCATCGTAAGTCTCAGACTGTCGAGGGAGCGAAATCATTGACCGAGCCACCGTCTGAGCCACCATCGAAGAAGCCCCGTCCAGGAACGGCACCGACCACTCCTGCGACCGGGACATTGAGGCCACCCTCACCCGATCGGGGTTTGGGAGTCGCAATTCCGCCTGTAAAGGTGGTCCCTCTGACTGTGCCTCAGCCTCCCTGTTCCGTCACGGAGCCGGGGCTGATTGCCCCAGGTCTCCGGGAAGAACTGGACCGGCTGGTCCAGGAGGACATCGACAAGGCAATGCAACGACTCCAGGTTCCTCCGGCACCGAGAATGGAACCGGTCACCGACCCGATTCCAGCAGTGCTGGCACCACTGCTATCCCGGATGGAAGCGCTCATGACCGGCCTTCCACCGGTGATTCCCGGGTCTCCGAAGGCTCCGGTGCGCTCCCCGATGACAGCTTCATCGGGAGGAGAAACACCGTTCCGCATTCCTCCTTCGGGGGTACTGCCTCAGCCATCGATGCCATGTCGTCCCTCGCCACCAATTCATTCATTCTTTCATTAATTTTGTGAAGGAAATGTCGGAATTGGTCCCTTTTCAGCTTCAGTCGGAACAATAAGATAGGCACCAGATGATGGAGCTTCTCCAGTTCCTGGATGCCCCTATAGTGATCACTTCTATTCCCATTCATCAAGTTAAGAACATAAGAACATAAGAAAATGCCATACTGGGTCAGACCAAGGGTCCATCAAGCCCAGCATCCTGTTTCCAACAGTGGCCAATCCAGGCCATAAGAACCTGGCAAGTACCCAAAAACTAAGTCTATTCCATGTAACCATTGCTAATGGCAGTGGCTATTCTCTAAGTGAACTTAATAGCAGGTAATGGACTTCTCCTCCAAGAACTTATCCAATCCTTTTTTAAACACAGCTATACTAACTGCACGTACCACATTCTCTGGCAACAAATTCCAGAGTTTAATTGTGCGTTGAGTAAAAAAGAACTTTCTCCGATTAGTTTTAAATGTGCCCCATGCTAACTTCATGGAGTGCCCCTAGTCTTTCTACTATCTGAAAGAGTAAAATAACCGATTCACATCTACCCGTTCTAGACCTCTCATGATTTTAAACACCTCTATCATATCCCCCCTCAGTCGTCTCTTCTCCAAGCTGAAAGGTCCTAACCTCTTTAGTCTTTCCTCATAGGGGAGTTGTTCCATTCCCCTTATCATTTTGGTAGCCCTTCTCTGTACCTTCTCCATCGCAATTATATCTTTTTGAGATGCGGCGACCAGAATTGTACACAGTATTCAAGGTGCGGTCTCACCATGGAGCGATACAGAGGCATTATGACATTTTCCGTTTTATTCATCATTCCTTTTCTAATAATTCCCAACATTCTGTTTGCTTTTTTGACTGCCGCAGCACACTGCACCGACGATTTCAATGTGTTATCCACTATGACACCTAGATCTCTCTTGGGTTGTAGCACCTAATATGGAACCCAACATTGTGTAATTATGGCATGGGTTATTTTTCTCTATATGCATCACCTTGCACTTATCCACATTAAATTTCATCTGCCATTTGGATGCCCAATTTTCCAGTCTCACAAGGTCTTCCTGCAATTTATCACAATCTGCTTGTGATTTAAACTACTCTGAACAATTTGTGTCATCTGCAAATTTGATTATCTCACTCGTCGTATTTCTTTCCAGATCATTTATAAATATATTGAACAGTAAGGGTCCCAATACAGATCCCTGAGGCACTCCATTGTCCACTCCCTTCCACTAAGAAAATTGTCCATTTAATCCTACTCTCTGTTTCCTGTCTTTTAGCCAGTTTGCAATCCACGAAAGGACATCGCCACCTATCCCATGACTTTTTAATTTTCCTAGAAGCCTCTCATGAGGAACTTTGTCAAACGCCTTCTGAAAATCCAAGTATACTACATCTACCGGTTCACCTTTATCCACGTGTTTATTAACTCCTTCAAAAACATGAAGCAGATTTGTGAGGCAAGACTTGCCCTGGGTAAAGCCATGCTGACTTTGTTCCATTAAACCATGTCTTTCTATATGTTCTGTGATTTTGATGTTTAGAACACTTTCCACTATTTTTCCTGGCACTGAAGTCAGGCTAACCGGTCTGTAGTTTCCTGGATCGCCCCTGGAGCCCTTTTTAAATATTGGGGTTACATTTGCTATCCTCCAGTCTTCAGGTACAATGGATGATTTTAATGATAGGTTACAAATTTTTACTAATAGATCTGAAATTTCATTTTTTAGTTCCTTCAGAACTCTGGGGTGTATACCATCCGGTCCAGGTGATTTACTACTCTTCAGTTTGTCAATCAGGCCTTCCACATCTTCTAGGTTCACTGTGATTTGATTCAGTCCATCTGAATCATTACCCATGAAAACCTTCTCCAGTACGGGTACCTCCTCAACATCCTCTTCAGTAAACACCGAAGCAAAGAAATCATTTAATCTTTCCGCGATGGCCTTATCTTCTCTAAGTGCCCCTTTAACCCCTTGATCATCTAACGGTCCAACTGACTCCCTCACAGGCTTTCTGCTTCGGATATATTTGAAAAAGTTTTTACTTTGAGTTTTTGCCTCTCCAGCCAACTTCTTTTCAAATTCTCTCGTAGCCTGTCTTATCAATGTCTTACATTTAACTTGCCAACGTTTATGCTTTATCCTATTTTCTTCTGTTGGATCCTTCTTCCAATTTTTGAATGAAGATCTTTTGGCTAAAATAGCTTCTTTCACCTCCCCTTTTAACCATGCCTGTAATCGTTTTGCCTTCTTTCCACCTTTCTTAATGTGTGGAATACATCTAGACTGTGCTTCTAGAATGGTATTTTTTAACAATGACCACGCCTCTTGGACATTTTTTACTTTTATGGCTGCTCCTTTCAGTTTTTTTCTAACAATTTTTCTCATTTTATCAAAGTTTCCCTTTTGAAAGTTTAGCACGAGAGCCTTGGATTTGCACACTGTTCCTCTTCCAGTCATTAAATCAAATTTGATCATATTATGATCACTATTGCCAAGCGGCCCCACCACCATTACCTCTCTCACCAAGTCCTGTGCTCCACTGAGAATTAGATCTAAAATTGCTCCCTCTCTCATTGGTTCCTGAACCAATTGTTCCATAAAGCTATCATTTATTCCATCCAGGAACGTTATCTCTCTAGCGTGTCCCGATGATACATTTACCCAGTCAATATTGGGGTAATTGAAGACTATAAATAGAAAACGTGGTGCAGAAAAATTTATCAATTTATAATGCTGTATGTAACAATACTTATGTATGCTAAGTTATGGAATTAGGGACCATCATACCACCCACTGTGCTCACAAGTTAAAACTTGTATCTTCCGCACTTCATTGGGTCACTTTTAATCATTGGTCCAAAATGAGCTAGCATCCAAAAGTTCAATTTCAATTTTTGTATTTTTATATTATATATTAAAAGTATAGACTTCCCTTCCGTAGCTGTCGGGGTCAATCGTCCGACGCGCGTATTTCTCCACATTGCTGCTTCAGAGACATGAATTTTGACTCTCCTGATCCAGCACGCCCCTTACGTTTCATTAACGGGGATATGAACCGGTCTTCAACGCTGTAAATTCGTTCAAACAACTTAAATGATGCTGTAGGTCCATTAAAGTTTCGGACCCGACGCCATTTCTCAGCTCCAGGTTTTAGCAATTTCTTATGTTCTTATGTCCCGTCGGTGACTACGATGCCTCGGGGAATTCTCTGCCATCTGAACCCATGCCAGGGCCCTCCGGAATTGCTCGACCAAGAATCCAGATATCACCATCGATGCCTTTTTGTTCCTCATACTTCTCCTCCATGACGTCCTGCATCGGTTAGTTGGGATGACAGAGACACTGACACTTCTTCAGAGGACATCTTGTCTGAGCCGTCCCCACCTGAAGACAGGAAAAAGTCACCCCCAGAGGACCTCTCTTTTACCAACTTTATAAAAGAGATGGCTGATTCTATTCCCTTTCAACTAGTATCAGAAGAAGATACCAGGCAGAAGACCTTAGATGTTCTGCAGTTTGTGGACCCTCCTATGGAGGTATTAGCAATCCCGGTGCATGAAGTCCTGGTGGACCTGCAACACAGATTGTGGGAACACCCATGTTTAGTACCAACGGTGAACAAAGAATGGATACCACCTATCTGGTGCAACACATCCCTGGTTATCAGAGGGCCCAACTCCCACACCAGTCTGTGGTGGTTGAATTCGCCCAGAAAAAGTCAAAGCGGATACTCCCCCATTCATCGACTCCTCCTGGCAAAGAAAAAAAGTTCTTAGACACTCTAGGAAGAAAGGTTTTCCAAGGTTCAATGCTGGTCTCCAGGATAGCGTCATATCAATTGTATATGACTCCGTATCAACGTAACCTCTGGAAACAAACCGTCCAGGGACGGTTTGGCCCTTGAGAGGGCTCGGCTGTTGAATCAGGGGTATTCTGGTTCAGTGGTGGAAACTCTCTTGCTTGTGAGAAAGTTTTCCATCTCTTTGGCCTATATCCGGGTCTGGCGGGTCTTTGAACATTGGTATCAGAACTAATCTGGTCTTCCCACTTCACCATCTATTCTTTGATCATGGAGTTTTTGCAGGATGGTCTAAGTAAAACATGCTCAAGGTGCAGGTGGCTGCTATAGCATGTTACCAGGTATGCATTCAGGGGAGGCCCCTTTCTTCACATACAGAAGTGTCTAGATTTCTGAGGGGTGTGAAGCACATTAGACAACCCTCCCCTCTTTTGCATTTCCCAGTGCCTTTGTGGGATCTGAATCTGGTTCTCTCCTTTTTGGCGGGTCCTTTTGTCCTATGCAGGGCATATCCTTGTGATTATTGATCCTGAAGATGGTGTTTCTGGTTGTTATTTGTTCAACGAGGCAGAATTCGGAATTGTGTAGAGAACCCTTTTTGGTTATCACGCCGAATAGAGTCCAGTTAAGGACCGTACCTGCCTTTCTTCCGAAGGTGGTTTCAGATTTCCATTTGAATCAGTCTGTTTTTCTACCATCCTTGAATAGGGATTTGGATGGACAAGAATTCAGGAAATTGAGGCCTTTGGATGTATGGCAGCATTTTTTACATTATCTGGAGGTTACCAATGTCTTTCGTAAGATAGATTGGCTCTTTCTCCTTCACCGTGGAGTGAAGAAGGGGAAGGCGGCCTCTCGTGCCACAGTGGCTTGCTGGATTAAGGAGGTGGTGACAACGGCATATGTGGATGCTGGGAAATCTCTTCCAAAGCAAATAAGAGCGCATTTGACTCGGGTGAGGGCAATTTCCTGGGGCAGAATCGTCTGCTTCTCCAGCGGAGATCTGTAGAGCGGTGACGTGGTCTTCCTTGCTTAAATTTGCCAGATACTTTCTGTAGATCTGGCTGTGTGGAAGGATTTTTCCTTTGCTAGGGCAGTGCTGCTTGGGCCTCAGGCAGCTTCCCGCCCTTCTGGGGAATAGCTTTGGTATATCCTGCTGGTGTGGACTGGCTTGCCCGGATGAAGAGAAAAGTGAAATTACATCTTACCTGATAATTTCCTTTCCTTGAAATAGAGAAAGCCAATCCACCATCCTGCCCTGGGCTTCCTTGAGGTGGTCCACATTCTTCTGTTGTGTGAGATCCTTATTAAGTTATATATTATGGCAAGGATCTCAGATGTGCATGGAATGGCGCTGTACCTTGTTAAGTGAGTTTTGTTTTGTGATACTCGTTTTACAGTTTCCTATGTGACTGTTTGCAGAGCTGAGTCCAGTGTTTCCATTATGCTTAAAAACATATTTAATTATTATATAATGGAAGAACGTTCTGTTTGAATAAAATTATTGGAGGAAGCAATAACATTTAGATGGTTTAGTGTCCACAGTTGGCTTTTGAAGAAAAAAATACTGGCTGGCTGATGTCTGAGCTATGTGAGAGGGATGTTTGCGAGTCGTCGTTTTCAGTCTCCATCTGCTGGTCGGCGTGTACAACTCACTGGTGTGTTCTGGCTTGCCCTACTTTGAGTAAAGGAAATTATCAGGTAAGAAGTATTTTTACCATATACATTTAAATATGCTGCAGAGGCATATCAGACAAGAATAGCTGAAAGAGAGTTGCAAGCCTGTCAGTGCATTTGTACATGAGTCAGGAATTTGAACATGGTTATGGTATTTAACAGGGAGCCATCATGGGAGTAACATGAGCAATGTGTAAGGAAGAGTATGCAGTAGAAGAGTGGTTTTCATCCCCATCCTCAGGACATAGACAGCCAGTCAGATTTTCAGGATATCCACAATGAATATGCAGGAGAGGGATTTGCATACAATGGAGGCAGTTCAAACAAATCTATCTCATGCATAATCATTGTGGATATCCTGAAAACCTAATTGGCTGGGTATATCCATAGGACTGGATTGAGAACCACAGCAGTAGAATAATTCCTTTTTCAAATGAATGTGTTTCTGAATCCATTTTAAAGTGGACGTGCCTGAGCTGTTCAGCTTAATTTTATATGTGTTTGTATGTAAAATATATATATAATATATGTTTTGTGTCTGGCAGATTGAAGAGTCTGTCCGTTCCATGGTGTTGAGGTATGGAAGCAGGCTATGGAAACTCCGGGTCCTGCAAGCCGAAGTGAAGATCAATATCCGCATAACACCCACTGGGAAAGCCATTCCAATTCGCCTCTTCTTGACCAGCGAGTCTGGCTACTACCTGGACATTAGCCTCTACAAGGAAGTAAATGAGCCCACGACAGGCCATGTGCGTAATCTCTGGACTTTGGGTTTTATTTGGGGTTTTTAATTTATTTTTTTATTTATCAAAATATTTTTACAATACATTCAGAGTACTTGTATTGAGCAATAACACTGATGTTGGCAAAATGCTAAATGGGAAAAAAAGAGAAAAATTCCCAAATATTCAGTGAATCAAGTCCCCTAAAAGGGGAAAAACAACGGAACATCTAAATAATGCTAAAGGAAAAACTACCTATACAAGAAGTTAATTACTGGCTCTAAATTGCTATGATCCCTTAACTTGCATGTCTAATATACCTAACCAGATATTTAACCAAAAGAAATATCTCCAGATGGTCAGGATCATTGAAAAATAGATTTGTCTTGATAAACAATAGGACTTTGGGTTTGTTAGTGTTTAGCAGTATTAAATCAGAAGTGGCAACAGCATGTAAGCCTCAAATTTCATGATATTGCTCTTCATTGTTGCCATTGGTGTACCCAAGGCTGTACAGAAACAAGGCATTACTAATAGTACAACTCACTGAAAGTGTTGGGAAGGGAGCAGAGCAGAACTTTGTTTTACGTTACCTTTCTCTCAATGATTTTAAAATGTTATTGCATTCCATTATCTTTTTCTAAAGCAGGTTTAGTGAGATATTGAAAAGAGAAAAAATCTTTTAATCTATAGAACTTTATGAAAAGAACTCACAAGAGGAAAAGTGTTTGTAAAGGAGAGGATTGTTGGGATTTTTTAAGGATTAATTAACCTTTATCAGAGGACAAGCAGGATGGTAGTCCTCATACATGGGTGACATCATCAGATGGAGTCCCAACCAGAAAACTTATGTCAAAGTTTCTAGAACTTTGACTTGGCGCACTGAGCATGCTTCGACGTGGGGTCCTTCTCCATTCTGTCTTTGGCTGTTTTTTGGCCTTTTGGAAAACTTTTCTCTCATTTTTCATGGTTTTTCCTTGCTGTTTGCGATGCTTTCTTATAGTGCTCCTAGTCAGAGTTTTCAGTGCTTCTGGTAAGTTTCCTTTCGCGGTTGATTCCCCTGCGGGAACGGTGCTTCAATGCCCGCCTCAATATATTTTGATTTTGCGGCCCTTTTGTTTTGTCCTATTATGGCCACGTCTGGTTTTTGGCAATGCTCCAGGTGCACGAGGACCATGTCCATTACAGACTGTCACGAGATATGTGTCCTCTGCTAGGAGCATCGCATGATGTCCGAGGTTGCTGCTTATGCGCACAGATGATGCCAAAGGGACGTCTATTTCAGCTCAACAAGATGGAAGAGCTCTTCGGACCGAAGAAAAGAGCAATTGGCATTGATGGCATCAGCAACAATGGACCTTGGAGCCGAGCTGATGGACACTGCGCCATCAAGATCAGCAGGACTGTCAGTTTTATTGGTGCCACCGGTGGATAGGGGTGCCGGAAACCGACCACCATCCGTCTCCTCCAGGCCGAGTATGTTGAGTTGATCAGCACCAGGGATGGACTGTTCCAAACATCAAGGAAGGCTGATGAAGCATTTACGCCAGTCCCCATCGATGCTCAGTGCCAGGCACAGGGATAAACCGGCTCATGCTGTGATGCCCCCAAAGCAACCCCGCGTTGAGGAGTGCCATTCCTCTGTTGGTGCCAGGGGTCCGCAACGGTCTCCATCAGTCTTGATATTAGTAACTGATTAGCCTCACGAGTCCGAAGAAAATCTGGGCCCCCCTCCTTCCTCCCAGTCGGTGTTGGCATTGGCAACGTTCTAGGAGGATTTGGAGCACTGAGTCCAGCTGGTGGTGGAACAGGCACTGCAGAGCATCAGTCCTGTGGCACCGACGTTACCAGAGCCAGTATTGTCAGTCCTGGAACCACTGCTGGGGAAGCTCAGCGTGCTCATGGGTGCATTACCAACCCAGCTGCGTCGGATCCTGGGAAGGCATCGGTACCTGGCGGGGCACTGATGCCTCCCCCTACTGATATGGTGATCGTTGCCAGTTCCTCCAAGGAGGAAGCTCCACCTAGGCTGACAGAGTCACTGAGGCCTGTAGCCCCACATCCAGCTTTTCCAGTGCCCGCACCCTGGATGAAGGTCAAGCACCTAGGGTCATATCCCCTGTGTCTTACAGTGAGGATAAGTGGGGGGGTCCTATGACCCTTGAGGGAGGATACCTCAGAGTTCTCCCCTCAGACCCTTTTCCTCCAGAAGAATGGAGGAAATCCCTGCCTGAGGACTTAATCTTTGCAAGGTTTGTGAAGGCGATGGCGGAAGCCATCCCATTTCAGTTGCTGATGGAGGAAGATGCCAGGCACAAAATGCTTGAAATCCTCCAGTTCAAGGAGCCTCCTAAGAAGATTGTGGTGGTCCCGGTACACGAGATCCTTAAGGAGCTGCTGCTGAGGATATGGAACACCCTCTCACAGTGCCTTCTGTGAATAAGAAGGCTGACGAGGTTTACCTCATCCAGAAGGCTCCCGGATTCAATAAGTGGCAGCTGCCCCACCATTCGGTGGTAGTCAAATTCGCTATCAAGAGAGCCAAGCAGTCTCAGACAAATTCCTCAGCACCACCAGGGAAGGACCACAGACTGGACGCTCTTGGGAGGAAAGCCTTTCAAGGAGCCATGCTTATTGCCCACATTGCTTCCTACCAGTTGTCATGGGAAATCTGGAAGCAGGTGCAGGAGGTGGCTGAGCAGCTGCCTCTACAGCAACAGGACACCCTCATGTCACTAGTGCATAAGGGTCTGGAGTGCGGAAAACACGAGGTCTGAGCGACCTACGATGTTTTTGAGATGGCATTGAGGGTCTCTACAGCAGGAATCGGCACCCACAGAATGGCATGGCTGCGGGCCTCTGATCTCTAACCAGAGGTACAAGAACAACTCGCTGACATGCTATGTAATGAGGAGAATCTCTTTGGAATAGGGTGAGGGACGCAGTGGAGCAGCTCTCTGGGACCACCATGAAAACCTCCAACAACTCTCCACCAGCACTCTACCTGTTCTCCTCTTCTAGGAGGCCAGTGAGAATGGGACAGAGGAAGTCTTTCTTTTGCCAGAGGAAGTGCTATCCCCTGCTCCCTTGCCCCCGTCAACACCATCAGGGCTCCAGTGGCCATCCCAGGCAGCAGAGAGACCCCAAGCCCCAGCCGGTGTCTGATAACTCCAGGGACTAGGTTTTGACTGGGTTATAGGGAGCGTCCGCCTGTCAACCCTATCCTGGACGGTGGACCCTCCGATCAGGGGCAGACTGTGGTTCTTTGCGAACAAGTGGCCCAGTATAACCTCGGACCAGTAGGTTTTGCCCATTCTTTGTCAAGGGTATCAGTTGAATCTATTGGGTGTCCTGCCATATTGTCCTTCAAGCCCATTTTGGGGGCCGGTAGCGCAACAGAAGGTACTGTTAGCGGAGCTCTTCTCCCTCTTAACAACCAGAGTGGTTGAGCCTGTTCCACCAGGACAAAGAGGGCAGTGATTCTACTCCAGTTACTTCCTGATTCCAAAGAGAACAGGAGGACTGCGCCCCCATCCTAGACCTAAAGGCCTTGAACAAATTTCTAAAAAAAGAAAAGTTCAAGATGATTTCCTTGGGCACCTTGATCCCCCTTTTGCAGAAAAGGGACTGGCTATGCTCCCTTGATCTAAAGGATGCATATTCTGTCATCGAGATCTTCCCCAGTCACAAGAAGCATCTGTGATTTGTGGTGAGAAAACAGCACTTCCAGTACCAGGTGTTGTCCCACGAGTTTTCACAAAATGCCTGGCCGTGGTGGCGAAGCACCCCCACATGCTAGGGGGATGCATGTTTTCCCCTATCTGGATGATTGGCTGGTCAAAAGCATATCTCAGGCAGGGACTATCAGGTCCATGTGCTTGACCATCCAGATGTTGAAGTTGCTAGGGTTTGTCAACAACTACCCGAAGTCCCACCTTAGCCCATCACCTCAATTGGACTTCATAGGAGCCCTGCTAGACCTGGCTCAGACCAAGACCTTCCTGCCCCTTCAAAGGGCCATCACTTTGATGACCATCATGGCAGCAATTCAGCAGAGTCAGCAGGTGTCAGCCTGCCACATGTTGAGGCTGTTGGGCAGCATGGCTGCAACCATCCATGTCACTCCCTTGGCACGATTACACATGCTCAGAGCACAATGGACCCTGAGGTAGTAGGGTGTTAGGCCACACAGAACCTCCAGGATGGCATCCGAGTCACCCTGCTCTCCAGGACTCGTTCTGGTGGTGGATACTTTCACATCTGGAACAGGGGATCTCTTTTCAAAGTTCTCCTACCCCAATTGTCCTAATCACAGATACATCCACCCTGGGCTGGGGGAAGCTCATGTAGATAGGCTCAGTACCCAGGGGCTCTAGTCTGCCCAGGAAAGATTAAATGATTTTTTTGCTTCAGTGTTTACTGAAGAGGATATTGGGGAGATACCCGTATCAGAGAAGGTTTTCATGGGTAATGATTCAAATGGACTGAACCAAATCACGGTGAACCTAGAAGATGTGGTAGGCCTGATAGACAAACTGAAGAGTAGTAAATCACCTGGACCGGATGGTATACACCCCAGAGTTCTGAAGGAACTAAAAAATGAAATTTCAGATCTATTAGTAAAAATTTGTAACCTATCATTAAAATCATCCATTGTACCTGAAGACTGGAGGGTGGCTAATGTAACCCCAGTATTTAAAAAGGGCTCCAGGGGCGATCCAGGAAACTATAGACCAGTTAGCCTGTCTTCAGTGCCAGGAAAAATAGTGGAAAGTGTTCTAAATATCAAAATCACAGAACATGTAGAAAGACATGATTTAATGGAACAAAGTATGGCTTTACCCAAGGCAAGTCTTGCCTCACAAATCTGCTTCACTTTTTTGAAGGAGTTAATAAACATGTGGATAAAGGTGAACCGGTAGATGTAGTATACTTGGATTGTCAGAAGGCGTTTGACAAAGTTCCTCATGAGAGGCTTCTAGGAAAAGTAAAAAGTCAAGGGAATAGGTGGCGATGTCTTTTCGTGGATTACAAACTGGGTAGAAGACAGGAAACAGAGGGTAGGATTAAATGGACAATTTTCTCAGTGGAAGGGAGTGGGCAATGGAGTGCCTCAGGGATCTGTATTGGGACCTGTACCTTTCACTATATTTATAAATGATCTGGAAAGAAATACGACGAGTGAGATAATCAAATTTGCAGATGATACAAAATTGTTCAGAGTAGTTAAATCAGAAGTAGATTGTGATAAATTGCAGGAAGACCTTCTGAGTCTGGAAAATTGGGCATCCAAATGGCAGATGAAATTTAATGTGGATAAATGCAAGGTGATGCATATAGGGAAAAATAACCCATGCTATAGTTACACAATGTTGGGTTCCTTATTAGGAGCTACTACCCAAGAAAGAGATCTGGGCATCATAGTGGATAACACATTGAAATCATCGGTTCAGTGTGCTGCGGCAGTCAAGAAAGCAAACAGAAAGTTAGGAATTATTAGAAAGGGAATGGTGAATAAAACGGAAAATGTCATAATGCCTCTGTATCACTCCATGGTGAGACCGCTCCTTGAATACTGTGTACAGTTCTGGTCTCCACATCTCAAAAAAGATATAGTTGCGATGGAGAAGATACAGAAAAGGGCGACCAAAATTGTAAAGGGAATGGAACAGCTCTCCTATGAGGAAAGACTAAAGAGGTTAGGACTTTTCAGCTTGGAGAAGAGACGGCTGAGGGGAGATATGATAGAGGTGTTTAAAATCATGAGAGGTCTAGAACGGGTTAATGCGAAACAGTTATTTCCTTTTTCGGATAATAGAAAGACTAGGGGGCACTCCATGAAGTTAGCATGTAGCATTTTTAAAACTAATCGGAGAAAGTTCTTTTCCACTCAACACACAATTAAACTCTGGAATTTGTTGCCAGAGGATGTGGTTAGTGCAGTTGGTGTAGCTGTGTTTAAAAAAGGATTGGCTAAGTTCTTGGAGGAGAAGTCCATTACCTGCTATTAATTAAGTTGACTTAGAAAATAGCCACTGCTATTACTAGCAACAGTAGCATGGGATAGACTTAGTGTTTGGGTACTTGCCAGGTTCTTATGGCCTGGATTGGCCACTGTTGGAAACAGGATGCTGGGCTTGATGGACCCTTGGTCTGACCCAGTATGGTATGTTCTTATGTTTTTATGAAAGTGCTGTCAAATTAATTTCCTGGAGCTCCGGTTGATCAGGTACGCGCTATGGACTTTCAGAGATCGACTTTCCAACAAAGTTGTCCTGATCCAAACTGACAACCAGGTAGCTATGTGGTATGTCAACATGCAAAGAGGCATTAAATCATGTATCTCTTGTGTCAGGAAGCAGTCCAGATCTGGTCATGAGCCCTGTCCACGGGATGGTGCTCAGGGCCATGAACCTGGTCAGGACAGAGAACCATGGTAGTGGACAGGCTGAGTCTGCCTCCAGACCCCACAACTGGGGTAGCAACTCTGATATTCCGCCTCTGGGGGAGCCAGGGCATAGATGTCCCCTTGCAGCAGGATGATGCCTCAGTTCTGCTCACCATACAGGTCAGACAGCAAACCAACCTTGGATATCCTTTCCCATCTTTGGGGCAAGGGTCTTCTATATGCTTATCCACCAATTCCCTTAGTAGTGAAGACTCTAAGCAAATTGATTCTTACCCTCTAATTTTCATTCTTGCAATACCACAGATCAGTCCAGACATGTGGGTTTTGCATCCCTACCAGAAGATGGAGGCAGAAAATAAAAGCTTTTCAGGTATTGCTATTTAACCGAGAGTACCACTTACAGTCCCTCAGTATTGACTTGTACCCAAGCCAAGATGACTAGTTCCCCAGACTCCAAGGATTCTCCCTTTAGATCGAGATGAGGAATAAGTTGGAACCCCCAATAAAACTGAACCCTCAAATTAGGGCATTGAAAAATTTTCCAATCTCAAAATAACTTAAATTATGTACAATCTTGTTTAAATTCTACATCACTCATTTAAATTCTGCATCACCAGCTGCATCCAGAAGTGGAAAAGGTCTTTTGTAACAACATTGGGGACAGGGGTCTGGACTGATCTGTGGTATTCCAGGAATGAAAATTGGCAGGCAAGAGCCAATTTTCCTTTCCTGTTCATACCCAGATCAATCCAGACAAATGGGATGTACCCAAGCCCCTCTACACTGGGTGGGAACCCAAAAGACCTGCACGCAGCACACTTTCACCAAACGTGACCTCCAGTGGAGCCCTAAACATCCAATGGTAATGTTTAGTAAAAGTGTGCATAGAAGACCAAGTCACTGCTCAACAAATCTCCTGCGTAGAAACCAATTAACACTCTGCCCAGGAGGCAGCCTGCACCCTAGTAGAATGCACCCCCCTCCCTTTCGGAACCAACCAGCCCTTACAGATATAGGCCGAAATAATTGCTTTCTTCAACCATTTTGCAATCATGCTTTTAGCTGCTTTGCAACCCTTCTTTGGTCCACTGAAAAAAACAAAGAGATTGTCCAACCTCCGAAAGTCATTTCTCATCTTGAGATACCGCAATAGGACCCGACGCACATCCAAAAGGTGAAGCTGCCATGCATGGAGTGAATTAGATGTCAGGTGCAGAAAGCCCAGCAATTCCACCGTCTGGCTAAAATGAAAGGCAAACACGACTTTAGATAAAAAGGAAGGCACCGACGCAACAAGACTCTGCTGTCCAAAATCTGCAAAAAGGGAACTCTGCACAATAAGGCTTGGAGCTCCGAAATTCACCTAGCTGAACAAATCGCCACCAGGAACACAGTTTTCAGGGTAAGGTCCTTCAAATATGTCCTTCTTAATGGTCAAAAGGAGCCCACACATTACCTGCAGAACCAGATTAAGATTCCATGACTGACAAAGTCTATGAATTGGAGAACGCAAATGCTTTGCTCCTTTAAGAAAACGTACTATTCAGGATGAGATGCTAACGGCCATCCTTGAAGCCTTCTTCAGAAACAGCCCAAGGCTGCTACCTGGACTCAGAGAATTATAGGCTAAACCCTTTGACAAGACATCTTTCAAAAAGGCCAAGACCTGGGGCAACGTTCACCTTCAAAGGATCAGCATCATAGACCCACACTAAGACTCAAACACTCTCCAGACTCAGATTTACACCAAAGAAGTAGAAAACCTTCTAGCCTGAAGTAGAGTAGTAATGACTGGCTCTGAATACCCCTTGAAGCGGAAGTGCTGCCTCTTCAAAGCCAGGACATTAGACAGAAGCGATCCGCCTGCTATGAAAAGATGGGCCCTTGGCGTAGCAGTTCCCTCAGGTGGCTTAATCAGACGGTACCGTCTTCTGCCAGCTGAACCAGATCAGCAAACCACAGATGGTGCAGCCATTCTGGCGCCAACAGGACCACTCTTCATGGATGTTCTTTGATGTACCATAGCACCCGACCTATGAGTGGCCACAGAGGAAAATATATACAGCAGAATTCTCACTGGCCATGGCTGAACCAGAGCATTGATAACCTCGGAGCCAAAATCCCTCCAGTGGCTGAAAAACTTGATCACCTTGGCATTCTTCTGAGTTGCCATGAGACTGAACTAGGGCTTGCCCCACTTGTGCCGAATGAGGGCAAAGGCCTCTGCTGACAGCTCCCATTCTCCCAGGTCCAGCTGTTGCCTGCTGATATAATCCGCCTGCATATCGTCCACACCTGCCACATGCAAAGCTGCTAGTACTGCTAGATTTTGCTCTGCCCAGGCAAAAGAGTTCCTGAACCTCCTGAGCCACTAAATGACTCTTCGTTCTGCCCTGAAGATTCATATAGGCCATTGTCGTTGCATTGTCCAAGAACATGCACACCGCATGCCCCTGAATCCAAGGAAGAAAAACAAGAAATGCCCTGCAAACTGCTCTCGTTTCTAGATGGTTGATCAACCAAGATATCTCCACTGGCAACCACTGCCCTTGGATTGTCAATCTCTGACACACCACTATGCAACCACTGACACTGGCATTTGTGGTCACAACCACCCAGTCCGGAACCTCTAGATCCACTCCTTTCTCCAAACTGGAATGCGACATCCACCATGAGAGACTGGATCTGAATTCCCCCTGGAGCGGCATTGATAGCCAAAACTCCTTTGACAATGGATTCCAACGGGACAGGAGCACCTTCTGGAGAGGTCGCATGTGAGCAAAGACCCATGGCACCAATTCCAGAGTAGACGCCATGGACTCTAGCACTTGTAAATCATCCCAGACTTTGGGAACTGACAGATCCAATAGCTGAACAGTTGCGACTGCAACTTGACCACCTTCTCTGGGGTAAGAAAAAACCTTGCCTAACTGGGTTTCAAATCATGCCCCCAGATATTCTAATGACTGAGACAGCTCCATGTGGCTCTTTGCCAGGTTTATCACCCATCTCAGGGACCTTAGGTGGTTTGTAACTCATTGAATGGAACAGTAACATCCATCTCTGACTTTTCCCGAATAAGCCAATCGTCCAGGAACAGGTGCACTAGTACCCCTTCCCTTCTGAGGGCCAGCACCACCATCACCTTCGTGAACATTCTTGGTGCAGTCGCCAGCCTGAAGGGAAGCACTTGAAATTGAAAATACTCTTCTAGCACCGTGAAGGCAGAAACTTTTGATGGTCTGCTTGGAAGGGAATGTGTAGTGTTTAAAAACCTCGGTAAAGAAAGACTAGTAAAGACCAGCTCTAAGAGTCAATCTAAGAAATTTATTGTAAAGAAAGGCGTGGTTTCTTTAGGAGCAGTGAGCATCACAATCAAGCGGTGTAAGCTCAGACTGTACACATTGTTCTAACGTCTGTGCACAACGTTATAAGGGTTATCCTTCAGCCAATCAGCAGGTGTCTGCGTATACCCACCCCTTATCCCTTGACCAATTAGTAAATTTTTCACACATGTACCTGCCTTGTTACTAGGGATTTTAAAAATCACAAGAGGATGTTACTGTTCTGCTCACTAATTTATCAGTACATATACCTCATCAAATTGATTAAATATCTTTATTTCATAAATTCTATATTCACAATGTTTTCACTGTATTCAAACCAACATACACACCTCATTCACACTAAAAATGTACTAGTACATATAAAAACATCACACTTATTTCAAACCCCAAATGTGCACATCCCATAAGTCCAAACATGAATGCTAACTTCTCATTAACGTTTTTTTCTTTTTCTTTTTTTCTTTGTTTTCTCTAATGGTTCAGAGCTCAATATCCCATAGTCAAAATTCCAACGATGGCTGTCAAATATCTGAGTTCACATAATGTTATTACTCCAACACCCAAGTTCATAGAATGCAATGATTTCTACGGGTCCACTCCATTCCCATGGTGGAAACTAGAATATATATTCTACTTGGAGTAATAACATTATGTGAACTCAGTTATTTCCTAGCGTGTAGCCAGATGGACTCAGAACAAGTGGGTATAGTGTGCTCGTGCTAGCAGTTGGAGACGGATCTGACGTCAGCACGGGTACATATACCCCCACAGGAAGTGAAGCACTTCAGTAATTTCCGTCTCCAAAGCAGTTTGGAGAGCCTGCACGCTCGCTGAGTGTGTTTTCCAGTACTACTTTCTACTTTCTACATTCTAACTAACTAAATTTCTACCGACGACGAGCCTCGCACTCCTGCGGTGATACCCTCGGGTCCCACCCCCAGTTGAGTTTCCCGGGGTGATTTCCATGATCCCTCGGAGGTCTAGGCCTCGGTCCCGGCGTGGACTTAGCCCCGAGCGAGACGAGCTCGGCGGCTTAGAGGCAGCGGGTGCATTTCCTCAAGCGTGGCGGTGAAGGTATTTCCCCTCTCCCCCCGCAGCCGGAGACCGCCCGGGTTCCAGCCGGGAAGCGCCGAGGATCAGGTAAGGCGTACATCTCTTACTTTTTGGTCTCCGAGGTACGAGGATTAGCGGCGTTGCCCGCATGCGGCACGCCATGGAGGTCGCCATCTTGTCGGCCTTGTTCAGGTATTGAGCGCCCATGATAGGCGCCTGTTGATGAGCGTATATTGCTGACCGCATATTATTGAGCGCATATTGTATATTATTGAGCGTATATTGCTGACCGCATATTATTGAGCGCATATTGTATATTATTGAGCGAATATTGCTGACCGCCTATTATTGAGCGCATGTTGTATACTATTGAGCGTATATTGCTGACCGCATATTATTGAGCGCATATTGTATATTGTTGAGCGTATATTGCTGACCGCATATTATTGAGCGCATATTGTATAGCATTAAGCGTATATTGCTGACCGCATATTATTGAGCGCATATTATTGAGCGTATACTGCTGACCGCATATTATTGAGCGCATATTATTGAGCGCATATTATTGAGCGCATATTGCTGACCGCATATTGCTGACCGCATATTATTGAGCGCATATTATTGAGCGCATATTATTGAACTTATATTGCTGCCCGCATATTGTTGAGCGCGTATTACGCTCCGGCGCCCTGCATTCGCAAGCGCGATGGAACATTTAAACGCCCCGGCGTCTCCTGTGGCGGCACCTCCTGATTCCGGCGTGAAAGCTCTAGGCCTCTGCTCAGCATGCCAGCTTAGAGCCACGCAGAGCGAGGAGCCAGACTCCCTTTGTGCCCAATGTGAGGAGGCCGTGGGAGCCTCGGGCCAGGACCAGTCTCAACCGAGGTTTGTAGACAGTTCCCCAGGGGCCACCCCGGACTTAGCGGGCAGTCTCGAACAACCAGGGATCCCGGGGGACCTGGTACCCAGACGGCTAGAGACCGCTTCCATTTCCTGGGTGGATTTGTTTAAAGGGATCCATGCCTTTGTACAGATGCAGTCAGCTTCCCGGCCAGACCCTGCTGCTGCTCCGGCTGACCCTGCCCCTGGGCCTTCTCGCCCTTCCTGCGGGCACCCGCCTCCGGGCAGCCCGGCTCATGCGGACCCTGATGTTTCAGAGGACGGGTCCGAACCCCCCGAGGAGGGGGAACTTCCCTCGGGGATTGAGCCATATCGAACTATGCGTTGGTTCTTTCCCAAGGAAGATCTCTCCGACCTGATTTCTCAGTGCCTGATGGAGTTGGCTATTCCTGGCCCCAGCACTATGGAAGCAGCTACGCAGAATCCCGTGCTGGAGGGTCTTCGTCCTACAGCCCGCCATTTTCCCTTCCTGCAAGCAGCACAACAACTGATAGATTTGGAGTGGACTGCGCCAAAGGCCTCATTCAAAGGGGGTCGGGCCCTGACGGGCATGTACCCCCTGGACCCGGCAATCAAGGAGATGCTGGCGTGCCCTCAGGTGGACGCCTTGGTTAGCGCTGTGGTGAAGCGCACTACCATTCCAGTTGAGGGGGGTCGGCCCTCAAGGAGCCTCATGACCGGCGACTGGACGCCATCCTGAAACAGACTATTGAGGTGGCAGCTCTATCTTTGCGGATCGCAACCTGCTGCACAGTGCTGACGCGTTCCTGTTTGTCACAGGTCAGGAACAATGCTCCGGCAGCGGACATGGAGTCAGCTCTCTCGTTCCTGACGGATGCCGCCTCCGACCTAGTCCGTACAACAGCCAAGGGGGTCTCATCCTCAGTAGCAGCCAGGAGGCAGCTCTGGATGCGGAACTGGTCAGCCGATGCTCCTTCTAAGACACGCCTCACCAGAATGCCCTTTAAGGGCTCTCTCCTGTTTGGCAGTGACCTTGACAAACTGGCCAGCACATGGGGCGCCTCTCCAGTACCTTGACTGCCAGAAGACAGGTTCAAAAGGAACCAGCGCGCCTTTCCGAGGCCATCCAGAGGCAGAAGCTCCCAACGCTTCATTCCCTATAGGACTCGCTACCAGGCACCTCGTCCTCAGGCCAGGAACCAGTCCTTTTGGACCAAGCAGCACAAGAGGGGAGCCGGCTCGGGTTCAGGTCCCGGCCGCGCCTCCCAATGAGAATCAGCCGATCCATCTGGGGGACGGAGCCATAGGGGGCAGGTTAACCCTTTTCTACCCCAGATGGGTCGAGATTACGTCGGACCAGTGGGTCCTCGCCATCATCCGAGAGGGGTATTATCTGGACTTCCATCACATCCCTCCAGACAGGTTTGTGGAATCCCCGTGTCCAATCCACAAGAAGGCAGCATTGGAAGCTACCCTGGCAAGGCTCCTGTCCTTGAAAGCCATAATCCCAGTACCTGCATGGGAGATGGACTCCGGACACTATTCCATTTATTTTATGGTACCCAAGAAAGAGGGCACTTTCCGGCCCGTATTGGACCTCAAGTCAGTCAACCGATACTTAAGGGTCCCAAGGTTTCGCATGGAAACTCTGCGCTCCGTCAAGACCGCAGTACAGCTAGGGGAATTCCTCACGGCCTTAGACTTGTCGGAAGCCTACTTGCATATCCCGATCCATCGGGATCATCAGCGCTACCTACGCTTAAAGGTTCTGGGATGACACTTCCAATTCTGGGCTTTGCCCTTTGGGTTAGCCACGGCGCCGCGGACCTTCACCAAGGTGATCGTAGTGGTAGCTGCGGCGCTCAGACGGGAAGGAATCCTTGTCCATCCCTACCTAGACGATTGGCTGATCAGGGCGAAATCACGAGAGGAGAGCCATCGGGCAACCAACAGAGTGATCGCCCTTCTGGAAAGCCTGGGATGGGTAGTCAACCTAAACAAGAGTTGCCTACAGCCTTCCCAATCACTGGAATACCTGGGAGTCCAGTTCAACACTCAGGCAGACAAAGTCAGTCTCACTGCCAAAAGAAGGTTAAAACTGCAGACGCGTCTACAGTCCTTGATGGGAGCCAGCCGGCCCATAGCTTGGGATTATCTGCAGGTTCTCGGTCTCATGGCATCCACCCTGGAAGTGGTACCCTGGGCAAGAGCCCATATGAGACCTCTACAACACTCCCTGCTCTCTCGATGGTGCCCCCGCTTCCGGAATTACTCCGTGCATCTACCTCTACCAGCCAGAGTGCGGACCCAGCTACGGTGGTGGTTGCAGTCCAACCACACGAGCAGGGGGTCGAAGATGTCCTCCCCCACGTGGATTCTGCTCACCACAGATGCCAGCCTGAGCGGATGGGGAGCACACTACGAAGAACTCACTGCCCAAGGGCGGTGGAACAGAGAAGAGTCAGGGTGGAACATCAACCGTCTAGAAGCACGGGCAGTCCGGTTAGCTTCCTGCACTTTGCTCACAGACTGCGGAACAGGGCAGTCAGAGTGATGTCCGACAATGCCACCACGGTGGCATACATCAACCATCAGGGCGGAACCAGAAGCCGACCGGTGTCCCTAGAGATAGCCCCGCTGATGGCTTGGGCGGAGGTGAATCTCCAGGACATCTCCGCCGTCCACATTGCCGGAAGGGACAACACCGCGGCAGACTTCCTCAGCAGGGAAAGCCTAAATCCGGGAGAATGGCAGCTGTCCCCCACAGCCTTCCAGATGATTGTGGATCAGTGGGGGACTCCGGACATGGACCTACTAGCGGACAGGTCCAATGCTCAAGTACCCAGATACTTCAGCCGCAAGCGAGATCCGTTCTCTCTCGGGATCGATGCCCTGATTCAGCCTTGGCCTCCAGGGACTCTGCTATATGCCTTTCCTCCGTGGCCCCTGCTGGGTGCCCTTATACACAAGATTCAGAATCACAAGGGCCTAGTTCTTCTAGTGGCACCAGACTGGCCAAGAAGACTCTGGTACACGGACATGAGAAGACTACTGGCAGGGGAGCCCCTTCCACTGCCTCCTCTCAGGGACCTGCTACGTCAGGGTCCCATCCTCCACGAGGATCCGGCTCAATTCTCTCTTACGGTCTGGCCATTGAGAGGGCTAGGCTGAAGAAAAGAGGTTACTCGGAGCCGGTGATAGATACACTCCTCCGAGCTCGCAAGTTTTCCACATCCCTCACCTACGTAAGGATCTGGAGAGTATTTGAAGCCTGGTGCGACACTCATGGCACCAATCCACATGCGACCACAATCTTTGTTGTTTTGGATTTCCTGCAGGACGAGCTTCAGAATGGTCTCTCCCTAAGCTCCATCAAGGTCCAGGTGGCTGCGCTGTCTTGCTACAGTCCCCGGAGGGATGGCAAGACTATTGCCACGCACCCAGATGTTTCCCGCTTCCTGAAAGGAGTCAAGCACATTCGTCCGCCACTGAAGTGGCCAGTGCCTCTGTGGAACCTCAACAAAGTTTTGGATTTCCTCGCGGGATCCACCTTCAGAGCCCTGCGGGACTTGTCTCTACGTTCTCTAACTTTGAAGGTGGTTTTCTTGCTGGCTGTGTGTTCAGCACGCCGCATTTCGGAGCTACAAGTGCTGTCCTGCCGTGATCCCTTTCTTAGAATCACTCCAGAGGCTATCCATCTTCGCACAGTTCCATCCTTCTTGCCTAAGGTAGTCTCACAATTTCACCTCAACCAAACCATATCCTTGCCAACCACGGCGGGTTTGAACATGTCGGAAGAAGGGCGTTTGCTACGCCATCTCGACATTGGCAGATTTCTGCCCCGATATCTGAAAATGACAGAAGCAGTACGAAAGACGGACCATCTGTTCATCCTTCACAGCGGGAAGAAACAAGGAGAAGCGGCCTCACGGCCCACCATCGCCCGCTGGATCAAAGAAGTTATCAGAGCGGCCTACGTAGAGGCCGGGAAGTCACCACCTCTACAAGTCAAGGCTCGTTCTACCAGAGCCCAAGCAGCATCTTGGGCAGAATCTAGGATGCTGTCACCCGCAGAGATATGTAAAGCGGCGACATGGTCCTCCCTCCATACCTTCTCCAGGTTTTATCGTCTGGATGTCCAGGGCAAGGAGGACACAGCATTTGCGAGGGCTGTCCTACGCGGTCCTCAGGCAGCCTCCCACCCGCTTCGGGAGTAGCTTTTGTACATCCCACTTGTTCTGAGTCCATCTGGCTACACTCTAGGAAATGTTGAGATTACTTACCTGATAATCTCGTTTTCCTTAGTGTAGACAGATGGACTCAGCATCCCGCCCGGCTGCCGGTATACATGGGTTTCACCGATTCAAGGTGGGCCATGTCATTTTCTTACATAAGAGCGTCCCCTCTACCAGGTGTCGACGCCTTCCGTTTGGGAACGCTGGTGGTCTCCAGCTACTATCAATCGTTCAGGGGAATCCTGTTTCACTATTTCATTGATCATCAGTACACATATATCCATAACAGCTTTTGCAAGGAAGATTACTGAAGTGCTTCACTTCCTGTGGGGGTATATGTACCCGTGCTGACGTCAGATCCGTCTCCAACTGCTAGCATGAGCACACTATACCCACTTGTTCTGAGTCCATCTGTCTACACTAAGGAAAACGAGATTATCAGGTAAGTAATCTCAACATTTGACAACCATCGTTGGAATTTTGACTATGGGATATTGAGCTCTGAGCCATTAGAGAAAACAAAGGAAAAAAGAAAAAACGTTAATGAGAAGTTAGCATTCATGTTTGGACTTATGGGATGTGCACATTTGGTGTATGAAATAAGTGTGATGTTTTTATATGAACTAGTATATGTTTAGTGTGAATGAGGTGTGTATGTTGGTTTGAATACAGTGAAAACATTGTGAATATAGACTTTATGAAATAAAGATATTTAATCAATATGATTAGGTATATGTACTGATAAATTAGTGAGCAGAACAGTAACATCCTCTTGTGATTTTTGAAAAATAAGTATTATTGGACAAGGGATTTTCAGTTTTGGCATTGTTTGTAGTGATACTAGGGATTTTAACACTGTTCCTCGTGTAGCTTGTGACATGCGCAGAAGCTGGATCCATTCCTTTGTCTGTTTTTAAGTTTCGTTTGCACATTCCGGTATCTTCTTCACATTCTCGTACCTTCTAGCAACTTCCATTATATTGCTATCCATACAGTAGATATGCCTCCGATAGATCCAAGGATGCGAGATACTTCCTCTTGCGCAACACTGCAATCACCATCAGCAGCGTCTTCATACGAAAGTGCAGCACATGCAAGGACGCATTGATTTTGCAGATCTAGAATAGGCCGAAAGGAACCCTCCTTTTTGAGAATCATGAAGTAAACCGAATATCTTCCTCGACCTTGTTCTCCCCAAGGAACCGGGACGTTGGTTTCCAGGTGCTGCAGCCTCAGCAACATGCCCCACATCGCCGCCCACTTGATGGGTGAAGCACAACAAGACACCACATAGGCTTCCTTGATGGGGCACAATAACACTAAGGCTTAGCCGTCCCTTATCACTTCCAGTACCCACTGATTGGAAGCGATTCTGGTCCACTCCTCGTAAAAAGGAATAACCTTCCTCCAACACTTCCAGGGAGGAGTGGACCATACTGCTTTCATTACATGGACTTAGCCCCTCTAGAGTTATTTCTGGCCTGTATGTGTCCCTTGAAAGGACTGTTGCCTTCCTGAACCCTGCTTCTGCACGAATCTGGAAGAACTCCTGTTGGAGCTTAATCTCCTCATTTCCTGAAAGCAGTGTGCAACAGAAAGGTCTTCTTGCTCACTTTCTTATCTTCGGGCAATTTGTTCCCTTTCAATTCCACCAAATCAACTTTCCTTTGAATGGGAGATTACAAAGCTGCATTTTTGACCACACATCCACTGACCAATTACACTGCATCTAGTATCAACAGGCTCTCTGCATTAGGCTAGCATGGACTGCAGCTCTAAGGCTCAGAGCTGTGACCTCATACAGCTTCTTTAGCAAGATCTCTAGCTTTCGGTCTTGGCCATCTTTTAGAGCCGCAACCCTGCCGATCTTGGAGGGTTTATCGACCTCGGAGACTATTTGCCATGAGCACCGTGGAAAGGGTGACCGTCCGTCACTGACTCCATCGAGGACATCGGCATTATCGTCCTTGGGGCCGGGGAAAGACCGGACCGAGCCCCGAGGGAAACATCGGCACCGATGGGCATCCCCGACCAGTGCCGACATCGAGCCGCCTGTAAAGAGAGCCCGGGGAGGGGAGCCCACATACTCCTCTGGACCCGGGACCCCTAGGCGTTCCCCACCGATGCCGGGCACCGAGCCTCCACAGGCCCCAACGGTGACGCCTAGCCTGCCTCCAACCCCGATCGCTGTGCCACCCATGCCAGCTTCCTGGGAGGAATTAGACCACATGGTCCAAGAGGCAGTGCTTAAAGCCTTACGAGGCTTCCAATCGCCACCGGTGCCGGCCCCCATACCGGCCCTGGAACCAGCTCCCTCAATGGTTGCAGCACTCCTCTAGTGCCTCCATACGCTCATCGGTGCCTTATCGACTCCTCTCCCAGCAAACACGCTGGCATCGAGTCATCTATCAAGGCCTCCGCAGGTCCTGATTCCAGTACCGGGTTCCTCGGAGGAGGAAGGATCAATTCCCGGTAACGTCCCTCCACGGGAACCGTTGATGCCAGAGCCATCGGGGCTACCAGTACCCAAGCGCACCTAATAGGCGCCAATGCCCTTGATGCCAAGGCAGCATCCATCGATGCCTTCCCTCTCTCTCGGCTTTGGCATGCTTCCTCCATCGGGAGAAGGGGAAAGTCCCTATAATCCATGTGGTGATGCATCCTCAGATGATTCATCACGGACATCCAAGGACCTACTCTCAGAGCCTTCACCGCTGGTGGAAAGGCGAAGATCTCCTCCAACTGACCTCTCCTTTGCCAGTTTTCTCAAAGAGATGTCTGAGACTATACCTTTTATACTGGTCACGGAGGAAGATGCTCGCCCTAAAATGTTGGAGGTCTTACAATTTGTAGATGCTCCAAAAGAAATAATGGCAATACCGGTGCATGAAGTTCTTTTGGACTTCATGCACCACCTGTGGGAACATCAAGGTACGGTAAGCCCAGTCAATAAAAAGACAGATGCTACTTACCTGGTTCAGTAAGCCCCAGGTTTTCAAAAGAGTCAGCTGCCCCACTGCTCTGTAGTTGTGGAATCAGCTCAGAAAAAGGCTAAACGGTCACGTCCACATTCTTCTACCCCTCCTGGTAAGGAACAGAAAACATTGGATGCGTTGGGATGAAGGATTTTGCAAGGGTCCATGTTGATATCGAGAATTGCAGCATATCAACTATACATGACCCAATATAATAGAAATCTCTGGAAACAAGTCCAAGAGATTGCGGAGAAACTACCACAGCAACAAGAAGCCTTATCCTCCATCCTACAAAAAGGAATGGAAGCAGGTAAACATGAAGTCAGAGCTGCTTACGATTCTTTTGAAACAGCATCCAGAGTCTAGGCAGCGGGCATAAGTGCTAGACGCTGGGCCTGGCTTAAAGCCTCAGACCTACGCCTGGAAGTGCAGGACAAACTGGCAGATCTACCCTGTATCGGAGACAAACTGTTAAGGGATATGATCCAGGACACAGTGGCCCAGTTAAAGGACCATCATGAGACCCTGTGCCAGTTGTCAACTGTCTCCCCAGATGTTCCTTCCGTAGTCAGCAAGATCACGCATAGAGATCCCAAGAAACAATTCTACAGACCTCGCAGATCTTATTCTCCTGCATCCAGTGCTGACTGGCTTGGGCACCTCAGAAGGGATATGCACGCCAAACTAGAGCATCTAGACTACAGCCAGCTGCACAAGCTGGCCCCGAGTCTGGATTTTGACTCTTTCCCAGAGAGCAGCAGCCATAGTCCAGAGGGGGGCCGCCTGTGCCACTTTGCAACAAATTGGCATGCAATCACCACAGACCAGTGGGCACTGTCCATCGTAACCCATGGTTACTATCTACATTTTTCAAAAATACCCCTGGACTTCCCACCCAATCCATCCTGGAGTTGGGACGACCATACAGGAAAACTCGAGTGAGAGCTCTCAACTTTTCTGTCTGTCAGAGCCGTGGAACCGGTTCCACCGAATCAGCAGAGAAAAGGGTTCTACTCCAGATATTTCCTTATTCCAGAAAAGACCGGCGGCCTCTGGCCTATTCTGGACCTCTGTGCCTTGAATACATTTCTTCGCAAGGAACGGTTCAGGATGGTATCCCTGGGCACCATGCTTCCTCTACTTCAACAAGGGGATTGGCTCTGCTCTCTGGAACTTCAAGACGCATACACCCATATTGCGATCTCTCCTCCTCATCGCAAATATCTGTGATTTGTGGTGGGCTGCAGTCACTATCAATACAAGGTACTACCATTCGGCCTAGCCTCGGCACTTCGAGTCCTTACCAAGTGCTTGACAGTCATGACTGAGCAGTTACACCGCAGAGGCATATACGTTTTTCCATACCTGGACGACTGGCTCATAAAAAGCCAGACAAAACAAGGAGCCTTGACACTCTCGGTCTTATCATAAGGCTTCTAAACTCATTGGGATTTCTAATAAATTACCCCAAATCCCAATTGCCACTGTCTCATCTTCTCTCCTTTATAGGAGCAGATCTAGACACGACACTGTCCAGAGCATTCTTACCCAACGACCATGCGATTATGCTGTCCAACCTTGCCAGCTTTATCCGCCATCGAAAAAGAGCCTCAGCTGGCCAGCTACTCATGTTGCTTGACCACATGGCATCAACTGACCATGTCACCCCTATAGCACGCCTTGCCATGAGTGACCCAATGGACTCTGAAATCCCAGTGGCGACAAGCTACTCAGCTGCTGTCGTCCATGGTACACATAACCAACCAACTTCGTCTGTCCCTTGCCTGGTGGACACACAAAGCCAACTTACAAGTGGGTCTTCCTTTCCAGCAACCGACTCCTCAGGTGACCTTAACTACGGTCACCTCCAACCTAGGTTGGGGAGCCCACGTCCAAGGCCTTCAAACTCAACAGACTTGGACAAAATCCAAAACGACCCATCAAATCAACTTTCTGGAGCTTCGAGCAATGCGGTATGCCCTTTATGCATTTCAGGATTACCTCTCCAACAAAGTTGTTCTGATTCAAACAGACAACCAGGTTGCAATGTGGTACCTGAACAAACAGGGGGGCACGGGCTGTTATCTGCTTTGCCAGGAGGTGGCACAGATTTGGGCCTGGGTCCTGTCACATTCCATTCTTCTGCGAGCCACTTATCTAGTGGGCGCACAGAATGCACTGGCGGATCACTTCAGCCGACATTTCCAGCCCCACGAATAGTCTCTGGATCCCTCGGTTGCAAGCAGAATCTTCCACCGGTGGGGTCATCCGACCATCGACCTCTTTGCGTCCAGTCAGAACCACAAGGTGGAAAGCTGCTGCTCTCTACACAGGGACCGGCATGCACCAGCCAGGGATGCCTTCGCCCGTCCCTGGAACAAAGGCCTGCTTTATACGTATCTTCCGATTCAGCTAATAAGCAAGATTCTCGTGAAGCTACAACAGGACAGGGGCTGGGTGATTACAGCAATAATATTTGAGATATAAAGAGGATCCACTGGGTTATTTGTTTGATTTTGAGATTGCATAAGAACCCAGTATAGTGATCTTAATTAATAAAGTTTCATCCTTGCCAACTGCATCCCAGTTGTTGTGCCTTTTGCACATGTTCGGTGCTGCTTGGCCTCATACGTATGACTCAGCATCTAGCTTGCTATTCACCCATATGTGAGGACTACCACCCTGCTTGTCCTGGGAGAAAGCAGAGTTAGTCCTCACGAAACCTGCCCGCCACCCTGCAGAGTTGGGTTCACTTACGTTTTATTTTATTTTATTTTATTTTTCGCTCATACTTTTGCTACAAACGAGACTGAAGGGGGACCCCTGCTGGCTGCAGGGTTAGTGGCATGTTGGGCATGCTCAGTGTGCCAGTCAAAGTTCTAGAAACTTTGACAAAAGTGTTCCGTGACAGGACTCCATCTGATGATGTCACCCATATGTGAGGATTAACATCTTGCTTTCCTGGGAGAACACCTGTTACAGGTAAGCAGCTCTGCAGTCTGGAGACTTCCCCAGATCTCATCACACAAGATTGAGGCAGATTGCGGCATCCCAACCTCCAGGCCCTATCGCTCACAGCCTGGATGTTGACAGGTTAATTCTGCAACTGCTTGATCTTTGAGGATGTGTCTCTGGTACTGGTGGCTTCCAGAAAGCCTTCCATTAAAAAAGTCCTATGGGCTGAAGTGGAGGAGGTTTTCAGTGTGGTGTGAGCATAAGGCCCTAGATCTGTTCTCCTACCCCACACAAAATCTTTTTGATTACCTTCTACACTTATCGGAAGCTGGCTTTAAAAACCGACTCCATTAGAGTTCATCTCAGTGCAATTGGCACATACCACCAACGTGTAGATGGTACGCCCATCTCTGTACAGCCTATAGTTATACGTTTTATGCAGGACCTGCTTCAATTGAAGCCTCCCCTAAGGCCTCCCACTGTGTCTTGGGTCCTCAACGTGGAGTTAGCTCAGCTGATGAAAGCTCCTTTTGAGCCACTGCAAACCTGTGACCTGAAGTACCTGACCTGGAAGGTCATATTTTTGGTGGCATTCACCTTAGTGCTCAAGGTCAGCGAGCTCCAGGACTTAGTGACTTATCCACTTGCATACACACCCTAAGTTCCTTCCAAAGGTGGTGACAGAATTCCATCTTAACCAGTCCATTGTCCTGCCAGCATTCTTTCCCAGGCCCCATTTGTACCAAGGCGAACAAGCACTGCACAGTTTGGACTGCAAGTGAGCCTTAGTCTTCTATCTGCAGCAGACAGAAGCTCATAGATAGTCCACCCAACTTTTTATTTCTTTTAATAGGAATAGTTTGACATTGCCATTGCCAAACAGACACTATCCAGTTGGCTAGCAGATTGCATCTCCATCTGTTATGCCCAGGCAGGACTGCATCTTGCGGGTCATGTTAATGCTCAATTCTGTCAGAGCCATGGCAGCATCGGAGATCCACTTGTGAGCAGTTCCTATGGAGGATATCTGCAAGGTTGTGATGTGGAGTTCTCTCCACACATTCATGTTGCATTATTGTTTGGATAGGGATGGCCGACGCGACAATAGGTTCAGCCAGTCTGTCCTTCAGAACCTGTTTGAGATGTAGAACCCAACTCTCTCTGCCTAGAGCCAATTGTTCAGGCTGTCTCCCCCCTCTATTACCAACAGCACTATTGTTGTGCCTGTTGCCACTTGGTTGGGTGTTTGTTGGTTCCCTTTTTGTGTTGGAAACAGCTTGTATCTAGGGATTCACCCATATGTGAGGACTACCATCCTGCTTGTCCTTGGAGAAAGCAGAGTTACTTACCTTTAAGAGGTGTTCTCTGAGAACAGCAGGATGTTAGTCCCCACGAAACCCAACCCCTGCAGGGTTGGGTTTCTCCTAATTTTCAGTTATATATATAATTCTGTGTTATAAGACTCGAGAGGGATCCCCTGCATAGATGAGTGTTTAGGGCATGCTTAGTGTGCCAAGTCAAAGTTCTAGAAACTTTGACATGTTTTCCATATCTGGGCTCCATCTGATGTTGTCACCCATGTGTGAGGGCTTACATCCTGCTGTCCTCTGAGAACACCTGTTACAGGTAAGCATCTCTGCTTTACATACTGAGCATCCATAACTTCCCTTTTAATCAAAACTTTATCCTATTTCTGAGTTGCCCTGTAAGCCAAAGCTATATTGTGCTAGCTTTTCACCTGTAAGTGGGTTTCAGAGGCATTGTTTTTTTACATTTGCATCTTAATTTCTATAGCCCAAAGCAGCCCTTGTTCAGTAAGTTGATTTAAATAATGTTATGTTGTACTTTTGCTTTGTCATTAGATTATGTTCCACTCTTATGGTGACAAGCAAGGCCAGATGCATGGAATGCTGATCAACACCCCATATGTCACTAAGGATCAATTACAGTCCAAGAGATTTCAGGCGCAAACTCTAGGCACTACCTATGTGTATGACTTTCCAGAAATGTTCAGACAAGTGAGTATTAGATTTAGTCTTAAAATACTTAAATGCAACCTTGTTTATTTTTCTTCACCTTTCTTTGTTTCTTGAGGGGTTACCTGGTCAAGTAGTGCAGTGTTCCAAGGAATATTACAGATGTAATTCAATGTTGTCATGAAAATTGACACTCAATTTCATACACGGACTTGATTATTCACAATATCTATTTATTTAAGTCATCCTTTTCATATTATATTATTTAACCGATTACTTGCAGACTATTTACGCTACCAAAGTTCCTTGTAAAACGTGAACACGAATAATGTTATAATAATATTATAGGTTTGTTAAATACTATTGTTACTTTCACTGTTCCTTGTAATAATGTTCAATAGTTGATTGTTGTCATTCTATGTTCTATGTAAAAAACCCCAGTCTAATCTACCAGACCAGGGCAACCTTTTCGTTACTTGTAAACCGGACTGATTTGTATTGCATACAGGAATTCCGGTATATAAAAATTAAAAATAAATAAATAAATAAATAAATGAAATTTTCCTCCAGTCCTGGTAATCCCAATATGGCCTGGGCTTGAAACAGCAGACAGAACATCTCACTATGGCCTGTTACTGGAATGAGTGACAACAAATAGGACCTGGAAGCACCATGAGATTGTTGGAGCTTGTCACTAAGGTGATAAGAGGAGAGGGAAGCAGTTTAGATATTTAGCCCTTGCTGTTAAGCAAGATGTATGCCTTGAGAAAAGAGTGAATTTTGGGGAAGAAGGTTAGGACTTACTGAGTCACAAACAGAACGATCCTGAATTGGCAAAGGCAAGAGTCACTTTACAATGTATCCTGGAATGAGCTGATGAATGCATTTATTCTATGATTTGATATTTAGAATATTGTCTCTTTGATACACTACTACTGTATTTTATAATTAAAATCTGTTAACTGCTTTTTTGCAGGCTCTCTTTAAATTATGGGGTTCTGTTGAAACGTGTCCAAAAGATGTATTGACTTACACAGAACTGGTTTTGGACTCGCAGGGACAGCTGGTGCAGATGAACAGGCTGCCGGGAGGAAATGAGGTATGAGTTAAAAAGGGTAGTGGGTCAAGAGCTGATAATCAAGAAATGGTTTTACGACCCTTGGATCAAATGGCTCAATCTGTCACCATAAAGCAGTGTTTCTGTTTGTACCCAAGGTCAGACTAGACAAGTGGGTCTTGCATCCCTTCAGCAAATAGAGGCAGAGAAAAAAAACTTTGAAACACTACTATATAACCGAGAGTGCAACCTGCGGTCCACTCAGTATTTCTCTGACTCCAGCAGATGGTAGAGGTACAAAACCATGCACTCTGGAGTTACCAAAAAAGGAAAAGGAGTTGAAGAGGATTAGCTCCCAGAGGTGTTGGGTTCCTTTATGGGCCATCCCTCGGGTGGAGCTGAGTGAATGGAGTGTTGGTTATCCCTGGCAGTCTTGACCCAAAGCATCCAGAGGGTTGAAAACCTCAAAAAAATAAAGTTCAGCCATGAGTCAGGAAAAGAGCAGCATGAGGTGACAGAATTAACGCTGGTGTCTGGGCTGTGAGAGCCATAGCAGGATGGTGAGGAAGCGAGCACATGCGATTGCCTGCCTGGGGACTGGAAAGGCCGCGTGTGTAGGGGCCATTTTAACTGCACTGTGCAGGCCATTGACCGCAGGAGGTCATGTCGTGCCTGTGGAGAGAGAGGATTGAGTCTTTCTGCAGGTGCGCTGGATGCAAGATGTATGCCCGGAAGTGAGGAACTTCTGTGGAAGCTCCATTCAGCAGGTCACCTGATCATTGGGGATTGCTGTGCAGGCCTCGGAGGACTCCAAGAGAGTGGTGGCCATTTTGACACCGAGTGGTCTTAAGCAGGCAGCTTCCAGGCAGGATAGGTATTCGCCTTCCCCACTGTTGCTGGTGGGGCAGGGTTCGCCTGAGCATTAAGACACCGTGGGGGAGCCTGCTGAAGAAGCAGTTAGCGGGAATGCCAGTCATATGGAAGCCTTTTCAGCGCCTTTGACTTCAACTCCACAAGGCTTATTTAGCCAAGTAGGGGGCAGGAGGAAAGTGGCAGCTGCCCCAGAAGTCTTTGCACCAACTAAGAGGCACGAAGGAAAGCCTCCAGGGAAATCTTGTGGGGGGGGGGGGGGGGGGTGTCTTCCGTCTCCTGGGCCTTGGAGGCAGTTTGGGAGATGTTCAGAAATTTTCCTGTGGATTCCAACAAGGTGAGTTATTCTCAGGGAATTGCTAGAGGAGAGCCTGCATAGGATACTGATGATGATCCGATGGCTCCTGCTGGGAGGTGTCAGTCGGATTTGACGAGTTTTTGGTGACGGAGTATTTCTCAGCTTCTGAGGGGCTAGGGATTAAGGTCTCGCAGGAGGAATTTATTTATTTATGTATTTAAGAGTTTTTATATACCGTCATTAAGTAATTTACCATCATAATGGTTTACAATAGTGCACCAATATCAAAGAGAATATGGATCACAATTTACATAGGTGGTGCCAGTACTATTCGGTAACAAGCAATATAAAGACTAATATAGTTTATAAGGATTATGCATATGAAGAAAATCAATTGGGGGATTGTATGTTTTATAGCAATTTATCCTGTTGGTTTGACTACAGTTAAAATTGGTGGTGTGCTAAGTTCCAGTAATAACTAGAATTTGTGTGCTTGGTGCTATATGTCCGCTTATTCTTATTTACATGCTTGCTTACATGCTTGCATCACTCTCTTTCTTGAAGGCTAGTTGGAAAAGCCAGGTTTTGAATTGGATAATGAAGGGGTGAACCCGGTCCTAGATGGGCTATGGAGTCTCCCGAAACCCTTTCCTTTGCCTAAGAAGGTAAAGAAGCTGGTATTCATGGAGTGGGTCAGGTCTTAAGGTCAGTGGGGCATCTGCGAAGTTGTATCCATTGCCTGAGGAAACGCTGAAGCTCTTGCAGATGCCGAAGGTGGATGCTTCATTCTCAGCAGTAACAAAGAAGACTATCATTCCATTGGCAAAGTCTGCCACCTTGAAGGATGCTCAAGATCAAAACTGGAGATTGTTGAGGTCTCAGCTTTGAGTCTGCGAGCAGCCATTTGTAGCAGCTTTATGCAGTGGGCCTGTCTGCACAGAGTGCAGAAGATGCAGGTGAAGGAGTCACGATCTTCATCCAAGGTCAAACAAGCAGCGCATTTGGAAGTGGGGGTGCACTGGACGAGTTGTACAGATCTTCCACCAGTAATAGGTTTGCCGAGGTGGCGACGCAGAGACTTGTTTGGCTGCATAATTGGTCAGCTGATATATGGTCCAGGTCCCAGCAAAGCAATTTTCCTTTCAAAGGAAAGCTGCTATTTGGGGAGACTTACCGGAAAATAAGCCCGGCAGCAAGACTTTCCTGCCTCACTCTCGTTTTCGGGATGCGAGGAGATTTCAGTCCAACAGCAGCTCTTCGACTTCGTCCCAATGACAAAGTGCAGGAAGGCAGCAGTCCTTTCAAGGAGCATGTAGGCCTACTCAGGATAATTCCTGACAAGGGGCTGGAGGAGGTTCCATATTAGGTACTACCACCCAAGAACGAGATCTAGGCGTCATAGTGAATAACACATTGAAATCATCAGTTCAGTGTGCTACAACAGTCAAAAAAGCATACAGAATGTTGGGAATTATTAGGAAGGGAATGGTGAATAAAACGGAAAATGTCATAATGCCTCTGTATCACTCCATGGTGAGACCCCACCTTGAATACTGTGTACAATTCTGGTCGCCGCATCTCAAAAAAGATATAATTGCGATGGAGAAGGTACAGAGAAGGGCTACCAAAATGATAAGGGGAATGGAACAGCTCCCCTATGAGGAAAGACTAAAGAAGTTATTTAGTCTTTCAGATAATAGAAAGACTAGGGGGCACTCCATGAAGTTAGCATGTGGCACATTTAAAACTAATCTGAGAAAGTTTTTTCACTCAACGCACAATTAAACTCTGGAATTTGTTGCCAGAGGATGTGGTTAGTGCAGTTAGTATAGCTGTGTTTAAAAAAAGATTGGATAAGTTCTTGGAGGAGAAGTCCATTAGCTGCTATTAATTAAGTTGACTTAGAAAATAACCACTGCTATTACTGGCAACAGTAGCATGGAATAGACTTAGTTTTTGGGTACTTGCCAGGTTCTTATGGCCTGGATTGACACTGTTGGAAACAGGATGCTGGGCTTGATGGACCCTTGGTCTGACCCAGTATGGCATGTTCTTATGTTCTTATGTCTTGATCCCTTTCTGCAAATTTTGGAGTCAGAGGTGTTGCTGCATATGGTGCCTTCCTTCCTGCCCAAAGTGGTTTCATTGACTGGGTAACCAAGGAATTGGATCGAGGAAGAGCGCTTGATATCATATACTTGGATTTCAGCAAAGCTTTTGATACGGTTCCGCACAGGAGACTGGTGAATAAAACCAGAAGCTTAGGAGTGAGGGCCGAGGTGGTGACCTGGATTGCAAATTGGCTGACAGACAGAAGACAATGTGTGATGGTAAATGGAACCTTCTCTGAAGAGAGAGCGGTTTTAAGTGGTGTACCGCAAGGATCGGTGTTGGGACCAGTCCTGTTCAATATCTTTGTGAGCGACATTGCGGACGGGATAGAAGGTAAGGTTTGTCTTTTTGCGGATGACACGAAGATCAGCAACAGAGTGGACACGCCGGAAGGAGTGGAGAGAATGAGACTGGATCTAAGGAAACTGGAAGAGTGGTCGAAGATATGGCAGCTCAGATTCAATGCCAAGAAGTGCAAAGTCATGCATATGGGGAGTGGAAATCCGAATGAACTGTATTCGATGGGGGGGGAAAAGCTGATGTGCACGGAGCAGGAGAGGGACCTTGGGGTGATAGTGTCTAACGATATGAAGTCTGCGAAACAATGCGACAAGGCGATAGCAAAAGCCAGAAGAATGCTGGGCTGCATAGAGAGAGGAATATTGAGTAAGAAAAGGGAAGTGATTATTCCCTTGTACAGGTCCTTGGTGAGGCCTCACCTGGAGTACTGTGTTCAGTTCTGGAGACCGTATCTACAAAAAGACAAAGACAAGATGGAAGCGGTACAGAGAAGGGCGACCAGGAAGGTGGAGGATCTTCATCGCATGACGTACGAGGAGAGATTGAAGAATCTAAATATGTACACCCTGGAGGAAAGGAGGAGCAGAGGTGATATGATACAGACTTTCAGATACTTGAAAGGTTTTAATGATCCAAAGACAACGACAAACCTGTTCCGTAGGAAAAAATCAGCAGAACCAGGGGTCACGATTTGAAGCTCCAGGGAGGAAGATTCAGAACCAATGTCAGGAAGTATTTCTTCACGGAGAGGGTGGTGGACGCCTGGAATGCCCTTCCGGAGGATGTGGTGAAGACCAGAACTGTGAAGGACTTCAAAGGGGCGTGGGATAAACACTGTGGATCCATAAAGTCAAGAGGCCGCCAATGAAGAGTGGGTGACTCACCAGAATGACAGCTACTGCCTGGAGACAATACCCTTATTCAATAAACATACACATGCTTACTGTGACTCCAACATCACTCTAAGCTTCAACAGCAAGAGGAAATGTGGAAAATGGATTTACACTCACAAAGAGGGGAGTAGCTGGCTTGTTACGGCGGTTACTACCCCAAACCAAATAAGCCTGATACTTCACCTTCAATGCATATTCAGCATAGTTCTCCTCTTCAGCGACAGGGGAGAAGAAAAAAGGGTTCGCACTCACAAAGCGGGGAGTAGCTGGCTTGTTACGGCGGTTACTACCCCAACCAAATGTGTCTGATACTTCACTTTCGATGCATATCCAGCATGGCTCTCTGCTTCAACGGCATGGGAGAAGACTGATACATCACGCATTTCCAGCATAGCTCCCTGCTTCAACAGCAGGGGAGAAGAAAAACAACCAATAAGGACTGTATAACATAGTCTGGGTTAAACAAATAAGCATGGGTGTAGCTTGCTTATTGCGGCGGTTACTACCCCTACTACCCCTAACTAATCAAGCTAGATATTTCAATGGTGGGGGAGGAAGGTAAATAGAACCAAGAGCTAAGAGAAACAGATAAGTATGAGAGAAAAAATGTGTGAAGCTTGCTGGGCAGACTGGATGGGCCGTTTGGTCTTCTTCTGCCGTCATTTCTATGTTTCTATGTTTCTATTGTTCCATGTTAATTAGACCGTGGAGCTTCCAGTGCTTCCAGATTTGGATTCCTCTGCACCTCTCATGTAAGTGAGCTTAGAATGTTGGATGTGAAGCAGGCATTGTTAAGATATCTGAAGGTTACGAATGATTTTCGTAGATCAGATCACCTTTTCATTCTCTGGAATGGTCCAAAGAAGGGGTGTCAAGCATCTAAAACTATGATCACGTGTTGGCTTAAGGAGGCAATTGGTTTGGCATATATATCTAAGGGTAGACCGGTGCCTGAGGGATTGAGGGCACACTCAACTTGTTCTCAGGTGGCCTCTTGGGTCGAAGCGCAGCTGGTGTGTCTGCAGGAGATTTGCAGGGCAGCTACTTGGAAGTTGATGCACACTTTCGCCAGACACTATAGCTTGGATGTCAGGACTCCGACCGCCATGAGGTTTGGTGAGGGTGTTCTGCTAGCGGGACTTTCAGGGTCCCACCCAGTTTAAGGTGCTTAGGTACATCCCAGGGTTCTGGACTGATCTGGGTACGCACAGGGGAAGAAAAATTGGTTCTTACCTGCTAATTTTCATTCGTATAGTATCACAGATCAGTCCAGAGACCCGTCCATTGAAGAAGGAGAGTCTTTCTGATGGGTTTGTATGATTGCAGGGTTGTTGGTGGTTACCTCGCTGTTTATCAGAGTTTTCTATTAATTCATGTCACCATCCTCCTGTTCATTGGGGGGGGGGAGGAGAGTTGGGAGTTGGCAATTAAAGTTTTGATAATGAGATCTCGTCTTGGCATGGGTACAGGACTGCAGGTGGCACACTAGGTTAAGTATGATGTCAGTGAAACTTTGTCTCTGTCTGCTGGCAGGGATGCAAATCCCAGGTGTCTGGACTGATCTGGTACAATTAACAAGTAAGAACCAATTTTCCTTTCTTGCCTTTTGGCCAAGGACTGTGGATATGATGGTAGGACTGAATGGAGGAGAATAAAATAGTGCAACAAAAAGCACTCTTCAGAAGCTGCGATAAATGACTGGGTGGGCAGGAAGTTGCCAGAAATGCCCTGTAAAAAGAAAGCATCTGAGCTATTTTTTTTTAAGTGTTAATTTTCCCTCAAAATACCCCTTATCAATACTTTCAGTATTAACCCCTTGGACATAATTAGTCAAAATGTATTATGGAATAAGCCCTCGATAAATCAGCAATTTATGAAAGGTGTTATCTAGTCTTCAGTTTCAGTCATGGGAAGAGATGTAGTCTAGTGGTTAGAGCAATGAAATATGAGTAGAGATCTTCATTTTCAGTTTTTATTTTATTTTGCTTCGTAATTTCAATATTAGAATAAAAAAGAAATCTGTGAAAACATGACATTTCCACTGATTTTTCTCTTACGTTTTATATCAGACATTTTTCCACTGACTTTTTTTGTTATAACATTGAAATCCCTAGGCAAAATAAATACTGAAAGTGAAGGTCCCTTACTATGAAGCAGGAGAAGTTCTGGGAGTCCAGGGTTCCCATCTCTAATTCTTTGGATGTCACTCTCACCTACGTATGTCATGTTTACTCAGCTATGAGTAGGTACTTGTAGTAATGTTACACACATTTCCGTATTCCCTCTCCTTTAGAATCTTACCTATAGATAAGTCACCAAACTTATAAGTCAGACTTTCAACCTTAGAGGTGGCTTTAGGTGCATTTCAGAAATGTTTTAATTGTAGTGTGAGTTAGATTCCTGTTTGGATGAAACATTATGCATAAATCCAAATTACTGTCATAAGGATAATGAAATAAGTTGTAAACTTCTGGATGCTTTTTCTTATTAAAAAAATGTGAATGGATTTTTTTTCTTTGAGTGCTTTATGATTTATATTTATCTAGGTTGGAATGGTAGCTTTCAAGATGAAATTGAAAACCCCAGAATATCCCAAAGGGCGAGATATTATCGTTATCAGTAATGATATTACATACAAGATTGGCTCTTTTGGACCACAAGAAGACCAGCTTTTCTTGCGAGCCTCTGAGCTGGCAAGGGCAGAAGGCATTCCAAGGATTTACATTGCAGCGAATAGCGGGGCAAGAATAGGCCTAGCAGAGGAGCTCAGGCACATGTTTCATGTGGCCTGGGTAGACCCAGCAGATCCTTACAAGGTAGGTCACTTTGAACCTAATTTACCCAAATTTGTCACCTGAATATACCCAAGAAAGAGATCTAGGCATCATAGTGGATAACACATTGAAATCGTCGGTTCAGTGTGCTGCGGCAGTCAAAAAAGCAAGCAGAATGTTAGGAATTATTAGGAAGGGAATGGTGAATAAAACGGAAAATGTGATAATGGCTCTGTATCGCTCCATGGTGAGACTGCACCTTGAATACTGTGTACAATTCTGGTTGCCGCATCTCAAAAAATATATGGTTGCAATGGAGAAGGTACAGAGAAGGGTGACCAAAATGATAAGGGGAATGGAACAGCTCCCTATGAGGAAAGACTAAAGAGGTTAGGACTTTTCAGCTTGGAGAAGAGACGACTGAGGGGGGATATGATAGAGGTGTTTAAAATCATTAGAGATCTAGAACGGGTAGATGTGAATCGGTTATTTACTCTTTCAAATAATAGAAAGACTAGGGGGCACTCCATGAAGTTAGCATGTGGCACATTTAAAACTAATCGGCGAAAGTTCTTTTTCACTCAAAGCACAATTAAACTCTGGAATTTGTTGCCAGAGGATGGTGGTTAGTGTAGCTGTGTTTAAAAAAGGATTGGATAAGTTCTTGGAGGAGAAGTCTATTACCTGCTATTAATTAAGTTGACTTGCTAGTAATAGCGGTGGCTATTTTCTAACAGTAACATGGAATAGACTTAGTTTTTGGGTACTTGCCAGGTTCTTATGACCTAGATTGGCCACTGTTGGGAACGGGATGTTCCCTGTACGTACCAGGATCATTCCAGACGGTGGATTATGTCCCCCGTCCAGCAGATGGAGTCAGAACAAAAAATTCCCAGGGGAGGTCCCTTATAGCCACGCCTCCCCTGGCTCAATCCCCAGTATAGTTCTGACTCCAGCAGATGTTGAGCAGGGGACACTGCGGTCCCCAGCATCAAGCCTTAGGGTTTCTTCTTTCCTTATTTATTTTATTTTGCTGTGAGGGATCAAGTTGCTTGCTACTAAATTTATTTTAACTATTTAGTTTTAGAAAAAGCAATTCCTTTTTGTTCCTCAGAGAACAATTTTCTTGCTGACAGGCTGTGTTTCTGTCTTATTTTTCTTTCTTTCCTGCCTCTTCCCTTTTTTATTACAGGGCTGGAGGTAAGTGTTTAATTTTTGTTTTTAGGACGTCGTTTAATTGGGGAAAGAAAGAACTACTACGGGGCTTTCAGGTCCGAGGGAGCACATCGGTGGTGCCGATCCCTCCCCTTTTGCCCGAAGCCGCTTGTACCCGCCCCACCCTTGAGGTGGACGGCAGTCCGAAGTTTTTTTCCCGACCCGCGGCCCCACGACATAATATTCCCCGGGGCCGCCTGCCGTCGAGAGGTCACATTCCTCGACTGTTTTCTCGGGTCGGTGGGTGGGTAACCAGGCCGGACCTTCAGTCTCTCTGTACCGTTTGACTGTTTGGATTTTTCGCGCACGCGTGCTGCCCCTCCTCCCTCCTGTCAGGTTTCAGTGTCTTTACTACGATAAGCAATTTTACCTGTACCGACCAAAATTTTTCTCTCAGTATGTCTTCAGAAGGGGAAGACAGCCCTCCTGCGAGGGAGGTCGAGCGTCTTCAGGACTGTGGGGAACGAAAGAGACACGCTCCATTTCCGTCGTCCGCGGCAACGGCGGCCATTTTGTCCTCAGCTGCAAACGACGTTTTCTCTGAGGAGCATACAGACGCTCAATTTTCTACTACTCTGCCTATCTCTGCTGCCGGAGTTCAGCCTATGTCTCGGCCTGGGACAACTTCAAATGATTTTTTCTCTCCTGAGTTTGTACTCCTAATGCACAGAGCATTTGTATGCAGCAGAGACAGCTTGCTGGGGGGAGGGGGTCCTCCTCCAGCTAAGCTGCCTTGTACGATACCTTCCCTGGGAAGTCTCTTTCTCCAAGGTGACACCTCTCCTCCGAAGGGACGCCCAGGAATTTCTGGGGATTCCCTGCCCACTCCAGCAGCTCCGCAGCCAGTAGGGGGTGGAGATCCCTCTCTGGATCCACTCGCTGATGATCCTTCCCTGGTGGCTCATGTCGAGGGAGATGATCCCAGGGTTCTCAGAATTTTTCAAGCTGGAGAACTAGAGGAACTTATACCACACATCCTACAGGAGATGGATATTGACCCTCCTCCGGACCCAGTGGCTCCAGATCCTAATATTAAAAAGGGGGATCCTCTTTTAGCAGGTCTTCGTCCACTAGCAAAGGCTTTTCCTACGCATCATTCTATCCTACAGCTAATTTCTAGAGAATGGGACACTCCTGAGGCTAACCTTAGGGTTAGTAGGGCTATGGACAAATTATATCCTTTGCCAGCGGATTTTTTGGAACTTCTTAAGGTCCCTGCTGTGGATTCGGCTGTTTCTGCTGTGACTAAACACACCACCATTCCTGTCACTGGCGGAACAGCATTGAAAGATATTCAGGATAGGAAATTGGAAGTCTTCTTAAAGAGAGTTTTCGAGGTTTCAGCTCAGGGTATGCGAGCTGCTATCTGCAGTTCGTTAGCACAGCGGGCAGGACTCCGATGGGTGCAACAGCTGCTCACTTCACAGGCTCTGCCGGATTCTGAGGCTCAACAGGCTGAAAGATTGGAGGCAGTGGTAGCTTATGGGGCTGATGCTCTCTATGACCTTATTAGGGTTCAAGCTAGAGCCATGGTTGCAGCGGTGTCAGCGCGCCGCCTCCTTTGGTTAAGGAATTGGTCCGCGGATGCTTCATCCAAGACGCGGCTTGGGTCTCTCCCCTTTAAGGGCAAGTACCTGTTTGGTGAGGACCTGGATCAGATTATTAAATCCCTTAATGAGAATACAGTTCACAAGTTACCAGAGGATCGGCCACGTTCGTACAGGTCTTTTAATCCTAACAGAGGCCGATATCGTAATCAACGCAGAGGGCGTCCCACCAGACAACAACCACCTCGACCCCCTTCATCTCGTTCACACACTTGGAATCGGTCCTTTCGAGGCCGTCGACCCAGTAAGGATGGTCAAGGTGCGGGCACCTCGGCTAAGTCATCTCAATGATGCCAGACGGACCCACGAGTCGATTCCCCGGCTGGGGGGTCGACTTGCGCTCTTCTACAAGGCGTGGGTCCAAATAACCTCAGACCAGTGGGTTCTAAGTATTCTAAGACATGGCTACGCGTTAGATTTTGTACGCGCTCCACCAAACAGATTCCTGTTCTCACCTTGCGGGTCTCTTCTCAAGCGCCAGGCAGTTCGACAGACCTTAAATCGTCTACTTGCCTTGGGGGCAATTGTGCCGGTTCCGGTCTCCGAACTGGGACGGGGTCACTATTCCATTTATTTCATAGTGCCCAAGAAGGAAGGTACGTTTCGTCCAATTTTAGATCTCAAAACAGTCAACAACTCCCTCCGCGTCCCTCGATTTCGCATGGAGACGCTGCGTTCGGTCTTGGCGGCTGTACATCCGGGAGAATTCTTGGCCTCCTTGGATCTGACGGAGGCATACCTACATATTCCGATTCTTCCTTCCCATCAACGTTATCTTCGCTTCAAGATGTTAGATCAGCACTTTCAGTTCCGGGCTTTACCTTTTGGCCTAGCCACGGCACCTCGAGTTTTCACAAAGATAATGATCGTAGTTGCAGCGGCTCTCAGGAGGGAAGGAATTCTGGTACACCCTTACCTGGACGATTGGCTCATCAGGGCGAAATCGCAGTCGCAGGGAATTCAGGCGGTCGACAGGGTAATTCAGCTCCTCCAGACCCTGGGGTGGATAGTCAATTTTACAAAAAGCAAGCTTCAACCTTCTCAGACTTTGAACTTTCTGGGTGCCCACTTCGACACAAGAGCTGCCATGGTGTTCCTCACCCAAGAGAGGGCGCAGGCTCTGCGCGAGCAGATCATCAGGTTCTTATTTCTCGAATTCCCGAGGGCGTGGGACTATCTTCAGGTGCTAGGAACCATGGCCTCCACCATCGATCTAGTGCCATGGGCGTTTGCTCACCTACGACCACTTCAGAGGGCATTGCTTTCCCGTTGGAAGCCAGTGTCCCGGGAATACCAGGTGATCCTTCCAATTCCAGACTTTGCAAGACGCAGTCTTGTGTGGTGGATGGACCCCTTGAATCTAGCTCAAGGTGTTTCCCTGCATTCTCCAGACTGGATCATAGTGACCACAGATGCCAGTCTCTCGGGCTGGGGTGCGGTCTGTCAGGACAGTGCGATACAGGGAAAGTGGTCAAAGGAACAATCGTCTTGTCCCATAAACCGTTTAGAGGCCAGAGCAGCTCGTCTTGCCCTACGGGGTTTCCTACACCTTCTACGTCTCAGAGCGGTTCGAGTCCTATCGGACAACGCTACCACGGTGGCGTACATCAACCATCAGGGAGGCACAAAGAGTCGGTTGGTGTCATTAGAGATCGACCGACTAATGGATTGGGCGGAGTGTCAACTTCTCCGTCTAGCAGCCTCTCACATAGCAGGCGTCGAAAACATACAGGCGGATTTTCTCAGCCGACAACACCTGGATCCGGGAGAATGGGAACTCTTGGAGGAAGCGATGGCTCTGATCATCCAACGCTGGGGAGTTCCTCGCCTAGACCTTATGGCAACGGCCAGGAATGCAAAGGCAGCTCGCTTCTTCAGCCGAAGAAGGGAGCACGGTGCAGAAGGAGTCGATGCACTGGTACTTCCTTGGCCTCGACAGTCCCTTCTATATGTCTTTCCACCGTGGCCTCTGGTGGGAAAGGTCATTCGAAGAATAGAAGCTCATCAGGGTCCAGTGATACTCGTGGCACCGGAATGGCCTCGACGTCCGTGGTTCGCGGATCTCCTCCAGTTGGCGATGGAGAATCCTCTTCGACTGGGGCACCTCCCGCGGTTACTACGCCAGGGTCCAATATTTTTTCCAGAGGCAGATCGCTTCTGTCTTGCGGCCTGGCTTTTGAGAGGCGCAAGTTAAGACGTTGCGGTTATCCTGAACCAGTTATTTCCACTATGTTACGGGCACGGAAGACTTCCACGTCGGTTACCTATGTCCGGGTATGGAAAGTCTTCGAGGAATGGTGTGTCTCCAAGCACATTCAGGCTCCACAGGCTTCAGTGGTACAGATTCTTTCCTTCTTGCAGGCGGGATTGGATCTCGGGCTAGCCTATAATTCTCTCCGGGTTCAGGTGGCGGCTTTGGGGGCTTTCCTTCAGGGGACAGACGGCAGTCTTCTGTCTTCTCATCCGGATATTCTGCGCTTCCTCAGAGGGGTCAAGCACTTGAGACCTCCAATCCGATCACCTTGTCCTTCGTGGAACTTGAACCTGGTGCTTCGAGCTCTCTGCTCCTCTCCCTTTGAACATTTGCGTTCGGCTACCCTTAAGGATGTCACTCTTAAGACAGTTTTCCTGGTGGCAATTAGTTCTGCATGACGAATTTCAGAGTTGCAGGCTCTCTCCTGCCGAGAGCCATATCTTCGTTTTTCGCCTGATGGGGTTTCTTTGCGTACTGTTCCTTCCTTCTTGCCTAAGGTGGTCTCCAGTTTCCATCTTAATCAGTCGGTGGACCTTCCTTCCTTTTCTTCCTCAGAATCGACTGATCTTCGCAAGTTGGATGTAAAGCGAGTCCTATTGCACTATCTGGAGATAACCAATGAGTTCCGGCTCTCAGATCATTTATTTGTCCTTTGGTCGGGACCTCGGAAGGGATGTATGGCTTTGAAGCAGTCTATTGCTTGCTGGTTAAAGGGAGCGATCATAGCGGCATATCTTGGAGTAGGTAAGTCTCTGCCTTTGGTGATCAAGGCTCACTCTCTACGAGGCCAAGCGACCTCCTGGGCTGAGAGTTCTTCTGTACCAATTCAGGAAATCTGTAGAGCGGCCACTTGGAAGTCAATTCACACTTTTACCAGACATTATCGTCTGGACGTCCGAGCTTCCTCTCTCGGACAACTGGGAGACAGGGTTCTTCGGGCAGGGCTGTCCACGGCCCACCCATGATGGGAAAGCTTTGGTACATCCCACCGTCTGGAATGATCCTGGTATGTACAAGGAAAAGAAAATTATTCCTTACCTGCTAATTTTCGTTCCTGTAGTACCATGGATCATTCCAGACACCCTCCCTTATTTTGGGGGTTTCGTGTTATTGGGGTCATCCCTGCTTCTCTGTCTCTAGTTTCAGTCTTTTTCTGTACTTCTGGTACTTCAGATTGTTTTTTCATCACAATACTGTTTGCAAGTTTTACAGTTTTCGGTTTTTTAGTTACAAACTAGTTTCCAATTATTAGCCAGTTGGCTTTTTGTTTGGTTCACTTGATCCCTCTGTTTGTATTATCTCTTCTCTATTGGCTTTGATAGTCTGTTACTGAGGATTGAGCCAGGGGAGGCGTGGCTATAAGGGACCTCCCCTGGGAATTTTTTGTTCTGACTCCATCTGCTGGACGGGGGACATAACCCACCGTCTGGAATGATCCATGGTACTACAGGAATGAAAATTAGCAGGTAAGGAATAATTTTCTTCTGGGCTTGATGGACCCTTGGTCTGACCCAGTATGGCATGTTCTTATGTTCTTACCCACTGTCTGTCTCCATCTGTTTCTTCCCTCCCTTTACCACAGTCCTTATTTTACAGCTGTGAAAACAAACACCACTGTACCAACATAATAATGCAACCTGTACTTCTTTATTGGCAACTTCTAGTTCATTTTGCATTGACCCAATGAAGGGAGCATAGCACTCAAAAGCTAGTAACAAACTTAAGTTTAGTAGCAAGTAGGGAAAGCATGTAGAGGCATATCCTTGGGAATGCTTTCCAATATAGATTTGTTGGAGGGCGTGTGTTTATAGGGGGTTGGGATCTTGTTCATGTGGATGTAAGGATAAGTTCATGTGTAGGAGGGATGGTTTGGTGGTAAATGTTTGTGGGGGGCATATGTGTTAGGGATATATAGTGTATGGGGGCATTGGGTTTTGTAAGGTGTGTAAAGTGTGGTGGAGGCAGTTGTGTATGTGGTGTTGTAGGGGATAGGTTGATGTGACTTTGGAAGTGTGGGGACGATGGCTTTGAAGGTGCCTTCTGGTGCCACCTTTCACCAGCTACTTCAGTTACTTTTCCCTGATTCTATCTGTGTTGTTCTGTGCCAAAGTGCTGGAAGGGCGAGGGCAGGGCTTTTGGAATTGAGTGCTGGTTAGCATTTTGCAGCTTCTAACAGTTTTTTCCATATAAAGCACTGGGATTTTTTTTTTTTTTTTTGAAACATGGTTCTCTGCATACACTGACCTAGTGTTTCTAGTTTTCAAAATCTTCCAAGATATTCACATTTTGTTCCTGCATACCAAATTTGGTGTATGTCAATCCTTTTTTTTTTTGGAGAGGTACTGTGCCTAGACACATTGATCTTTTTTGCATAATTCTTTCCAACATTCCTTATGTTACAATGCATAAACAGGTGTCACCTACAACTTATTTGCTGATCTTTATTTCTACATACTGAAGCTGAGTAGCATGGCAACTACACTGCTTTATTCATTGGTAGAGTAAAAGAAAAGGGTTCATTCTAGTTATCTTTCCAAAATCCCAAAAAATTATTATATTGTATCAGGCAGGAATCATTTTTGTGCTTGAGGGCTCTCAAAGGTGAATAAAAGGCACAAATATATTTGGGTGAATGAGTGCTTATACACATGGCTGTAGGTTAAGCAGGGGGCATTATTGGAATGTCTGTAGGGATCCTCCTGTACATGATTATCTTCTTTCAGGCAATAATGAATATTTGATTGACTTCTTTTCCAACAGTTACTATTCAGCAAACCCCAAATATTTCTTGGCTTTCTGCTTTTCAGAGCACCAGAGGTGAAAGAAGGGTGAATGAATCGTTTGTCCTCCTGAGTGTAATATCACTGATCTGTATCTTTTTCAGTGACATTTCAATTTCTAATAATTAGTATGTCTGTGTCTTGACGTGTGATACTGTGGGCAAGATTTATTAAGAATGTTTCCCTTCAGCGCACTGACATGCCATTGAAATGATGGAAAAGGGTGATAAGAATGTAGGCAGGAAAGACAGCGTGAACTTTAGTTGCTCTCATGAAATGCTATGTTTGAATTTGGGACTGTTGGTGTTTCGGACTGAGAATTGAACTCACAACGGAGCAGAAATGAGAGGCTTTACAATGTGTGGATATTGTTGACACTTCATGAGAAGTACTTATTTATTTATTTTGTTTACAAACATTTGATATTCCGCTTTTTGTAGATATGGACTCAAAGCACATTACAAACACTTAAAAAACCTTTTGGGTATGTCTCTATGGAAGTTGGAAGCCTGAGTTGAAAGGTGTATGATTTTCTCACAGGACAAGCAGGATGGTAGTCCTCACATATGGGTGACATCACAGGATGGAGCCCAATCACGGAAAACTTCTGTCAAAAGTTTCAAGAACTTTGACTGGCCCCTACTGGGCATGCCCAGCATGGCACTAACCCTGCAGCCAACCCTTCAGTCTTCTTTTTTCCGTGCAGCAGTAGCCTCGTGGTAAAAGAGCTCTGCAGAGATTCCTGACAGGAATTTTCCTCACGGAATTACTAAAAGTTAATATGCCCCACAGGGATCCCTCCTTTAACATTTTTCAGACCGCAGTACTCCGGTAAGTTTTTACCCATTTTCCGTTGATTACCGTCAAGTTTGGCCCTCGCGGCCTACTGGCCGTCGACTGTACCGAGGCTCGATTTTTTCCATGGCGTCGGGTTTCCGTCGGTGCCCGGACTGTACTCGCACCATGTCCATCACAGACCCCCATAAAGTCTGTGTTATGTGTCTAGGATGCGAGCACGATGTCTTGACTTGCACCAAATGTGCTCTAATGACACCAAAAGGTCGCAAGGCCAGAATGGAGAAGATGGAACTTCTCTTCCATGCTCAAACCCCAACTCCGTCCATTGCATCGACGTCAGAGCTGGCACCGTCAACTTTGCACTAGCATCGACCACCGGCCGGTGACCACCCGGCATCGATGATTTCTCGGCCATCGACACCTTCTACTTCCCCTCAAGACCGAGGAGATCGAAGGGAAAAACATCGCCATCGGCACCGAAAGACTTGGACCATCGAGGGAGCGAAATCATCGACCTCGCCATCGTCCGAGCCACCGTCGAAGAAACCCCGTCCAGAAAAGGCACCGACCATTTCTGCGAGCAGGTCACCGAGGCAACCCTCTCCCGACAGGGGATCAGGAGCCGCGATTCCGCCTTTAACGATGGTCCCTCCGGCTATGCCTCTGCCTCCTTCTGTTCTGGAGCCGGGGCTGCTTGCTCCAGGTCTCCAAGAAGAACTGGACCGGATGGTTCAGGAGGCCATCGACAAGGCGATGCAATGACTCCAGGTTCCTCCGGCACAGACACCGGTACTGATTGCGGAACCGTCCACTGACCCGATTCCGGCAACGTTGGCACCGCTGCTCTCCAGGATGGAAGTGCTCATTGCCGCTTTTGCACCGATGGATCCTGGGTCCCCGATGGCGCAGGTGCCCTCCCCGCTTACATTGTCATCGGGAGGAGAAACACCGTTCCACATCCCTCCATCAGGAGTTTTGCCTCAGCCATCGATGCCGATACGTCCCTCACCACTGACCCAACCATCGGTGCCGATACGTCCTTCGGTGCCACCGAGCGATCCATTGATGCCCTCGATGCCTGCACTGGTGCCTTCAATACCTTTATTGGTGCCTCCAATAATTCCTCCGATTCCTTCGGAGCCTAGACCAGGACCTTCAGGTATTCCACCACCCTGTCCTCCTCTAATTCCTAGAGGGACAGGTGCTGATCCCTACGACACCTGGACTGATGATTCCTCTCCAGACACCGATGATTTACCTTCACCACCTTCACCCACTGAAAGTAGGAAGCGTTCTCCTCCAGAGGACCTCTCCTTTATAAATTTTGTGAAGGAAATATCTGAATTGGTCACCTTCCAATTGCAGACTGAACAGGATGATAGGCACCAAATGATGGAGTTAGTCCAATTCCTGGATGCCCCAAGGTAATAACCTCCATTCCTATCCACCAAGTTCTTCTGGATCTCCTGAAGAAGAACTGGGAACATCCTGGCTCCTCCATTCCTCCAGTCCACAGGAAAGCTGACACTACCTATCTGGTGCAGTCAGCTCCAGGCTTTCAGAAATCACAATTGGATCACCACTCTGTACTGGTGGAATCTGCACAGAAGAAAGCAAAGAAGTTAAAGCCTCACTCTTCCCCCTGGCAAGGAACAAAAGTTCCTAGACACCATAGGTCGCCGAGTCTTCCAAGGGTCAATGCTCATTTCTCGGATTGCCGCCTATCAGCTCTATATGACCCAATATAACAGGGTCATTTTTAAGCAGATACAGGACTTGTCGGATTCCCTGCCTCAGCAATTTCAAGAACAGCTACAAACCCTAGTACACAAGGGTTTTGAGGTAGGCAAGCATGAGATCAGGACATCTTATGACATCTTTGATACTTCTACTAGAGTATCTGCAGCTGCTATTTTGGCAAGAAGGTGGGCCTGGCTCAAGTCTTCTGACCTTCGCCCAGAAGTACAAGACAGGTTATCCGACCTGCCTTGTGTAGGAGATAATCTGTTTGGAGAACAGATTCAAGGGACGGTGGCGGAACTTAAGGACCATCATGAGACCCTAAGACAGCTCTCTCTGATGCCTCCCGACTATTCTTCTAAGCAGCCCTTTAGGAAGGACTCTAAAAAGTCTTTCTTCCGCCCGAAGAAGTCCTATCCGCCAGCAGCCAGATTCCGTGCCACGAGACCTTATCAAAAATCACGGTCTCGTCAAACACGTAAACAAAAGCCACAAGCAGCTCCTCAACCAGGGCCTGCTTCAGGTTTTTTACTTCCACCTAGAGAGCAACAGCCAGATTCCACTGCCTCACATACCAGTGGGAGGTCGATTGTGCCACTTCCACAACATATGGCACTCCATCACCTCAGACCAATGGGTACTGGCAATAATTGCTCAGGATTACCCATCTGAACTTTCTCACCCTGCCTCCGGACTCCCCACCTCTACCGAGGTGGAGAACATCCGATCACTCCATTCTTCTGGATCAAGAGGTCTCCCTCCTTTTCCAGTCCAAAGCAATAGAACCCGTACCATACTCTCAACAGGGCCTAGGGTTCTATTCCCGGTACTTTCTAATCCCCAAAAAATCGGGAGGTGTTCGTCCTATTCTGGACTTTCGGGCCCTCAACAAGTACCTACAGTGAGAGAAATTCAAGATGGTAACCTTGGGCTCGCTTCTCCCTCTTCTACAAAGAGGAGACTGGCTCTGCTCTCTAGACCTCCAGGACGCATACACTCACATTGCGATAACTCCATCTCATCGCAGATACCTGAGGTTTCTAGTAGGCCCCAAGCACTATCAATACCGAGTGCTTCCATTCGGCCTAGCGTCTACGCCACGAGTCTTCACAAAATGCCTCGTAGTAGTTGCAGCTTTCCTCAGAGCCCAAGGTGTTCACGTCTACCCCTACTTAGACGACTGGTTAGTCAGGGCTCCCACTCAGCAAGCTCAATCTCACCTTAAACACTTTAATTTCATTAGGATTTCTCGTCAACTACAACAAATCCTATTTAGTCCCATCTCAAACCTTGTCGTTCATTGGGGCAGACTTGGACACCTTGCAGGCAAAGGCTTTCCTGCCTCGACAGCGAGCACTAACTCTCATGTCTCTTGCTCACCAGCTGCAGTCTCAGCACTCTGCGACTGCTCGCCAATTTCTCATCCTCCTGGGACACATGGCGTCCTCAGTCCACATCACACCAATGGCCCGCTTGGCCATGAGACTCATGCACTGGACTCTAAGGTCACAATGGACTCAATCCATTCAGCCCCTGTCGACTGTTGTCCACGTCACCGACTCACTCCGTCTGTCTCTTGCCTGGTGGAAAAATCAGATCAATCTCCTCCAGGGCTTGCCCTTCCAGGCACCAGGCCCTCAAATCACACTTACCACCGATGCCTCCAACCTCGGCTGGGGAGCCCATGTGGCCAATCTGCAAACACAAGGATCTTGGTCTCCAGAGGAAGCCAAACACCAAATAAATTTCTTGGAGCTTCGAGCAATCAGATATGCTCTCAGGGCTTTCCAGGATCGCCTCTCAAACCAAGTCATCCTGTGTTACCATTTCCAGTACCGGCAGAACTTCCCCCCGATGTCAGCGTGATTCCGCATCCGGCACCCTTGTTCCCGCAACGCCAGCAGCGCGCCTTCGCCCCGCACGGGCTCGGCGTTCTCCGAGGACGTCAGGAAATCATCCCTGACGCCGGAGGCAAAGTCTCGAGCGAATCGCGCCTTGAACACGCCCCCTGACGTCAGACGCCGACCGGCTCCAGTTTGCGCGGGAAGGGATTGACATTTAAGGAGAGCTCCTTCCTGGGCTCGTCGCTTCGGCCACAGTGCGTTTGGGGAGTGTTTTTGCTGCTTACCGTGCCTGTTGCTTCAGCTCTTGACCTGGACTGTCTTATTGGATTACTCTGCCTGCTGCCTGCCTACTGGATTTGTTTGCCTTGGTTCCTCTGTCTGCTGCCTGCCCTGACCTGGACTGTCTTATTGGATTACTCTGCCTGCTGCCTGCCTACTGGATTTGTTTGCCTTGGTTCCTCTGTCTGCTGCCTGCCCTGACCTGGACTGTCTTATTGGGTTTCTCTGTCTGCTGCCTGGCCTGACCTGGACTGCCTAATTGGACTTCTCTGTCTGCTGCCTGCCCGGACCTGGACTGCCCGGCTGGATTACTCTACAGGCCGTATCCTCAGGATTGTCTCTTCTTGGTTCCTGAGAGGGTGATCTTCAGTTCCTGTGCTTCCCAGACTCAAGGTAAGCGGTCTCGACCTAGGTTCCACTTAACCAGAGTAACAGTTGGCCGAAGCCATGGAACCAGTCGACTTGGCCGCACTTCAGGCTATTCCCGGGATGGCCAATCGAATTCAGCAACAACAGGGGGTCCTAGATCAGGTCACAGGGGTCTTGGATCGCCTGGTCACTCGAATGGATGCTTTAGCCCATACCCCGGCAATACCCACAACCAGTACCGCAGCGAATCCTAATCCTATTAGGATTCCTCCTCCGCCCCGATTTAACGGAACTGCAACACTTTGTAGAGGATTTATTAACCAGTGTCGAATGCACTTCTCGTTACAACCTGCTTCGTTTCCCAACGATAAAACCAAGACTACATTTATTCTTTCATTGTTGGAAGGACCAGCTCTGGCTTGGGCTTCTCCCCTTTGGGAAAGAGATGATCCTCTCCTCTCTAACTTGGATCGATTCTTAAAGGAATTCTGCCTTATTTTTGACGAACCTGGACGTTCGACCTCAGCAGCGAACGATTTACTTCAGATCAAGCAAGGTTCTCGATCCGTGGGGAGTACGCCATCCAGTTCCGGACATTAGCATCTGAACTCGCTTGGGGAGAGGATAGTTTGCTGGCAATTTTTCGACAAGGCCTTGCGGAGAACATCAAGGATGAACTCACTGGCAGAGACCCTCCTGAAACCTTGGAGGACTCAATCCGTTTAACTATCCGACTAGATTTACGCTTCCAGGAGAGAACACGAGAGCGAGCTGCTTCCCGAAGGACTTTTCGTCTAGCTCCAACCTTTCAGCAGCCTATTTCTGTCCCACCTGCCGCAGAAGCTTCGGGAGGTACCGATGAACCTATGCAGATTGACAGGTTTCGACTAACGCCCGAAGAACGCCATAGAAGGAGAGTCAAGAATCTCTGTTTATATTGTGCTGGGGCAGGGCATTTCGTCAATAAATGTCCCAACAAGGCGGGAAACTCCCGGACCTAGGACGGGTGGGAGAGGCCTCCCTGGGTCCCACCATTTCCTCTCCTCAACTACTACTTCCAGTTACCCTTTGGCTAAAGGAGGAAACTCATTCATTTCAGGCCTTCATAGATTCGGGAGCGGCAGGCAATTTCATTCAGGAGAGACTGGTCAAGTTTTATATCAGATACCGGTCGAACCTTTAGCCATTCCTCTCTCAGTCACTTCAGTGTCCGGGCATTCTGTAGGAATGCGAATCTGTTACGTCACCGAACCCATCTTACTCAACACGGGAATTTTGCACCAAGAACGCATCCAGCTATACGTACTTCCATCTTCCGTCAATCAAATCATTTTAGGCCTACCCTGGTTACGGATTCATCAACCCCGTCTGGATTGGGCTTCGTTGCAACTTACCTCCTGGAGTCCTTTTTGCTTCCAGAACTGTTTAACTTCTCTTCAAAGAACTGCCATCCAGACCACGCAGCTCTCCTCTAGTATTCCAGCTCCCTATCAAGACTTCGAGGATGTTTTCAGTAAACAACAAGCAGAATCTCTACCACCTCACCGACAGTATGATTGCGCTATAGATCTTCTTCCGGAAAAGATTCCGCCCAGAGGGAGAATTTATGCACTTTCAGAGCCTGAATCTGAGGCGTTACGACAATACATCAAGGAAAATTTAGCTCGGGGTTTTATTCGACCTTCAACATCCCCTGCAGGAGCAGGGTTTTTTTTGTCAAAAAGAAGGATGGGTCCTTGAGACCCTGCATCGACTACCGGGGGCTCAACAGCATCACTAGGAAGAATAAGTACCCTATTCCGCTTATTTCCGAATTATTTGATCGCATTAAAGGAGCTCAAATTTTTTCTAAACTAGATTTACGTGGGGCTTACAACCTGATAAGAATTCGCAAAGGGGATGAATGGAAGACTGCGTTTAACACCCATGACAGCCACTACGAATATAGAGTTATGCCGTTTGGCTTATGTAACGCTCCTGCTGTCTTTCAGGATATGATCAATGACATTTTTCGGGATATGTTGTACTCGCATGTCATTGTTTATTTAGACGACATTCTAATTTTTTCTGATACCTTGCAACAACATCAGCTTCATGTTCGCCAGGTTCTTCAACGACTTCGTGAAAACAAATTGTTCGCTAAATTAGAGAAATGCGTTTTTCACAAGCACAAGTTATCATTTCTTGGATATATTATTTCCAATAAAGGACTGTCCATGGATCCAGACAAACTCAAGGCCATTCTGACTTGGCCCCAACCAGTGGGACTGAAAGCCTTACAAAGGTTCTTGGGCTTCTCTATTACAGACAATTTATTCCCAACTTTTCTTCGTTAGTAGCTCCCCTCACGCTTCTCACCAAAAAGGGGGCTCCGACACACAGTTGGCCGGAGGAGGCGGTGCAGGCATTTCTTCAACTTAAAAAAGAATTTACCAAGGATTTATGCCTCAGACGTCCCGACTCCACTAAACCTTTTATTATGGAGGTAGATGCATCCGCAGTAGGCGTTGGGGCAGTTCTTCTTCAGGAGACCGACGACAATCACTTGGTGACATGTGCTTTTTTTTCCAAAAAATTTTCACCTGCAGAGAAGAACTACACCATCGGAGATCGCGAGCTTCTAGCCATTAAGTTAGCCTTGGAGGAATGGCGTCATCTTCTAGAGGGCGCCCGGCACACTGTTATGATGTACACGGATCATAAAAATCTGGCATATCTGGCTACGGCTCAGCGCTTAAACCCACGACAGGCCAGATGGGCACTTTTCTTTAGCCGATTCGATTTTGTCCTACATTTTCGACCGGCCCAAAAGAATGTTCGGGCCGACGCTCTCTCCCGAAGTTTTGATCTGGACGAGACTCCGGACCCCCCTCGATATATCATAGATCCGGCTCACATTCAGATAGCAGCTACTTTCACAGTTCCTTTGGGGAAGACCGTTGTCCCAAAACGGTTACGCCTACAAGTCCTTCGCTGGGCTCACGATGCGCATTTAGGAGGACATCCCGGAATTTCCAGGACCAAGGACCTACTTTCCAGACACTATTGGTGGCCACGCTGGGAGACTGATGTTAAAAGTTATGTGAACTCCTGTCAAGTATGTGCAGCACATAAGACTCCCCGACGAAAACCCTTCGGCTTGTTACAACCTCTACCCATTCCCGATTCACCTTGGACTCATATTGCCACGGATTTCATTACGGATCTGCCAGCCTCAGATGGAAACACAGTTATTTGGGTGGTAGTGGACCGCTTCTCCAGGATGGCACATTTCATTCTATTACCAGGACTACCCTCTGCTTCCCAGTTAGCTCACCTTTTTATTCAGCATATCTTTTGCTTTCACGGTCTGCCCATCAGTATTGTCTCTGACAGGGGAGTACAGTTTACTGCTTTATTCTGGACTAATTTATGCAAACTCCTTAAAGTCAAACTTGAATTCTCCTCAGCTTACCATCCCCAGTCCAATGGACTCACGGAACGGACGAATCAATCATTAAAGACCTTCTTGCGAGCGTACGTTAATCAAAGACAGGATAATTGGGCGTCTCTTCTGGTTTGGGCAGAGATGTGTCACAATAATCATCAGACTCAAGCCACTGGGAAGTCTCCTTTTCTCGTGGTGTTTGGTAGACATCCTCGTCTTCCTTTGCCTATTACTGAGTCCTCAAACTGTCCTGCAGTTAACACAACTATTGCATCCATGTCCAGACTTTGGACGGAGACTCGGGCCTTATTGGTAAAGAACGCGGCCAAGATGAAAGCTCAAGCGGATAAGGGACGATGCATGGCTCCTCAACTTCGCTGTGGAGATTCAGTCTGGTTGAGTACCCGCAATCTTCGATTACGTCTACCCTCAGCAAAATTTGCTCCTCGTTTCATTAGACCTTTCCCCATTGAGAAACAGATAAACACCGTCACCTACAGACTGCGTTTACCACCTTCATTACGGATTCACAACACCTTCCATATCTCCTTACTAAAACCTGCTATCATGACCTGGCCAAATAGGAGGCGAAAGGCCAATACCCACATAGTAAAGAATGATGATCAATTTGAGGTACAGGAAATCTTGGATTCCAGAAGAGTGAGGGGGCAACTGCAATATTTAATCTCATGGAAACACTTTGGCCCTGAGGAAAACACGTGGGAACCTGCGGGGAATGTGCATGCCCCCCGATTACTTAAGAAATTTCACCTTCGTTCTCCTCTCAAACCCGGACCCAAGGGGCAGAGAGGGGGGCCTTGCAGGGGGGGTACTGTTACCATTTCCAGTACTGGCAGAACTTCCCACCGATGTCAGCGTGATTCCGCATCCGGCACCCTTGTTCCCGCGACGCCAGCAGCGCACCTTCGCCCCGCACGGGCTCGGCGTTCTCCGAGGACGTCAGGAAATCATCCCTGACGCCGGAGGCAAAGTCTCGCGCGAATCGCGCCTTGAACACGCCCCCTGACGTCAGACGCTGACCGGCTCCAGTTTGCGCGGGAAGGGATTGACATTTAAGGAGAGCTTCTTCCTGGGCTCATCGCTTCGGCCACAGTGCGTTTGGGGAGTGTTTTTGCTGCTTACCATGCCTGTTGCTTCAGCTCCTGACCTGGACTGTCTTATTGGATTACTCTGCCTGCCTACAGGATTTGTTTGCCTTGGTCCCTCTGTCTGCTGCCTGCCCTGACCTGGACTGTCTTATTGGATTACTCTGCCTGCGGCCTGTCTACTGGATTTGTTTGCCTTGGTTCCTCTGTCTGCTGCCTGCCCTGACCTGGACTGTCTTATTGGATTACTCTGCCTGCTGCCTGCCTACTGGATTTGTTTGCCTTGGTTCCTCTGTCTGCTGCCTGCCCTGACCTGGACTGCCTAATTGGACTTCTCTGTCTGCTGCCTGCCCGGACCTGGACTGCCCGGCTGGATTACTCTACAGGCCGCATCCTCAGGATTGTCTCTTCTTGGTTCCTGAGAGGGTGATCTTCAGTTCCTGTGCTTCCCGGGCTCAAGGTAAGCGGTCTCGACCTAGGTTCCACTTAACCAGAGTAACATCCTGATTCAGACGGACAACTAGGTGGCCATGTGGTACATCAACAAACAGGGAGGCACAGGCTCCTTCCTTCTGTGTCAGGAAGCTGCGCAGATATGGGCAGAAGCTCTCTCCCACTCGATGTACCTCAGAGCCACCTACTTGCCGGGAGTGGACAATGTGTTGGCAGACAAGCTGAGTCACATCTTTCAACCACATGAGTGGTCTCTCAACCCCTCGGTAGCAAACTCCATCTTCCGACAATGGGGATGTCCTTGGATAGACCTCTTTGCATCTCCTCACAACCGCAAAGTAGTGAACTACTGTTCTCTCATTTGCAGCAAACACTCTCAGCCCAGAGACGCATTCTCCCTCTCATGGGCAACCGGACTGCTCTATGCATTCCCTCCACTTCCTCTTCTCTCGAAGACTCTCGTGAAGTTATGTCAGGACAAGGGAACCATGATCCTGATAGCACCTCGCTGGCCACGCCAAGTGTGGTTTCCAATACTGCAGGATCTCTCCATTCGCCGGCACATTCCCTTAGGGACGGACCCGCTTCTGATCACTCAAAACAACGGGTGCCTCCGCCATCCCAATCTTAACGCCTTGGCCCTGACTGCATGGATGTTGAAAGGTTAATCCTTCAGCCGCCTAACCTTTCTGAACCAGTTTCCCGTGTCTTGATTGCTTCACGAAAGCCTTCCAAGAGAAAATCTTACTCTTACAAATGGAAAAAGGTTCACGTCATGGTGCTCTTCTCAGTCCCTTGACCCCTTTTCCTGCCCAATCCCGAAGTTCCTGGACTATCTCTGGCATCTATCAGAGTCAGGTCTTAAGACTTCTTCCATCAGAATGCATGTTAGTGCGGTAGCCGCCTTCCATAAAGGTATCAGGGATGTCTCTATATCAGTACAACCCCTTGTAACATGTTTTTTGAAGGGCTTGCTCCATATCAAGCCTCCACTACATCCTCCGGCCCCTTCTTGGGACCTTAATCTGGTTTTAGGTCAGCTCATGAAACCACCATTCGAGCCTCTTCACTCCTTGTGAACTTCGACATCTCACATGGAAAGTGATTTTCCTTTTGGCTATCACTTCAGCTCACAGAGTTAGTGAATTACAGGCCCTAGTTACCTATCCGCCATACACTAAACTTCTGCAGGACCGGGTGGTACGCCGCACTCACCCTAAATTCTTACCTAAGGTAGTTTCGGATTTTCATCTTAATCAATCCATCATACTACCTACCTTTTTTCCCAGGCCCCATGTCAATCCAGGAGAACAGGCTCTGCATACCCTTGACTGTAAACGGGCTCTAGCGTTCTCCCTAGACCGTACAGCTCCCCACAGGGAAAGCACTCAATTGTTTGTTCTTTCCACCCTAACAAGTTAGGGAAGCCTGTGGGTAAGCAGACTCTCTCCTGGTTGGTGGACTGCATATCCTTTTGCTATCAGCAAGCGGGCATTCCATTTCAAGACCGTGTTAAAGCACACTCTGTGAGGGCCATGGCGACTTCAGTAGCACACCTCCGATCGGTGCTGCTTCCTGACATTTGCAGGGCTGCCATCTGGAGTTCTCTCCACACCTTTGCAGCCCACTATTGCTTGGACAAAGCCGGAAGACAAGATTCCATCTTCGGCCAGTCTGTTCTTCGTAACCTATTTACGTGACGTACCTACACCCTTCCGCCTGCCCAGTGGGGTTCAGGGTGCCCTCTGCCAAATTCCACCCCAGTTGTTGTGCCTGTTGCACGCCTTTGGGTACATTTGGTGCATGTTCGGACATCTTCAGCTCGGTACTCACCCATGTGTGAGGACTACCATCCTGCTTGTCCTGTGAGAAAGCAAATGTTGCTTACCTGTAACAGGTGTTCTCACAGGACACCAGGATGTTAGTCCTCACGAAACCCGCCCACTGCCCCGCGGTTTTGGGTTTGTAACATTTTCTTATTTTATTTTTCGGCATTGCCTGTAGCTTTTAAACAAGACTGAAAGGGAACCCTGCTGGCTGCAGCGTTAGTGTCATGCTGGGCATGCCCAGTACGGACCAGTCAAAGTTCTTGAAACTTTTGACAGAAGTTTTCCGTGATTGGGCTCCATCCTGTGATGTCACCCATATGTGAGGACTAACATCCTGCTGTCCTGTGAGAACACCTGTTACAGGTAAGCAACATTTGCTATATCTATGGTGCCTAATCACTTACAATATAGTGACAATGAAAGATATTGCACCCATTATAGGACAGCTCTTTTCAAACAAGTTCTGTTTCTGTTCACACCCTGCTTTTTATATCAGGTTATATTGTCTTGTGCAGATGTATATTTGCACTGTTCTTAGTGGTGTAGCACCTGAAGACTGCTACCATTTGAGACACGTGACCAAAGTTGAAGGTTTTATGTCCTCTATTTGGGGTCCTTATCCATAGTTTGGGAAGCCCTGTGGGAGACCTTTTAAGATGCCTACATGTGAGAATGGCTGTAACTTGGATGGTGAACATTATAACACTGTATGTTTCTTCCAAAGGGATTCAAGTACCTGTATCTGACTCCACAAGACTACACCAGAATCAGCTCTTTGAATTCGGTGCACTGCAAACATGTGGAGGAAGGAGGAGAATCCAGGTAAATTAAATCTGCATGCCTTTCTGGGTCAGGCCAAAGGTCTGTCAAGTCCAGCATCCTGTCACGAACAGTGGCCAGTCTGGGTCGTTAAGAAATACCAATGAAATCCCAAAGAGGTAGATTCAATTCTTTGTTCTTGTTCATACCCGGATCAATCCAGACTCCTGGATTTTGCTTCCCTTCCAGCAGATGGAGACAGAGAAAGTTTCACTGGAATATAACCTGGTGTGCCACCTTCAGTCCCTCAGTAATGCTCTGTCTCCAGCAGATGGTAGAGGTGCAATCCCTGCAGTCCAGAAAAAAAAGGGGGGGGGGGGGGATTGAGAAGATATTTTACGGTATTCCTCCTGGGAGGCTGCTAGGCCCTGGTGGGGCTTTCCCTCCTCATTCTGAGGAGGACTAGCAGGGGATTGGGGAACCTTGCTTGACTGTGTCTTTTGCCACCAGGAATGTATATCTGGTGTGGCTAGTTTCCTCTCCCCCCCCCCCACCCAGGAACACAGGTAGAGTCCCGCAGCTCTTCTGCCTCAGGGAGGTACCCCTTTTTCCTTCTTGGCTTTTGATTAAAGTTAAAAAAAAAAAAAAAAAAAAAAAGGTGTTTTGGCAACTGAGGAGGCTGCGGGTGGAGCTCCCAGTGTTTGGTAGCTGCTGAGATAGGTTGTTCTTGGGTGGCAGAGATTGTCAACTGCGTGGCGCAGCAGTGCCTATTTGCCACACGGTCGGGCCTCCTTTTTGCCAACATGGCGCTTGTGAGATGCTGTGTGGCAGTACTTGCCACTCATGCGGTGATGCGCGCGCCCAGCTTTCCTGCTCTGGGCTTTGCTCCAGCTGCCTCTCTGGTGGAGAGGCCAGATCAGGGCTGGCAGAAGCCAAGCCGTAGCAGCAGCCTAAGCAGAAGAAAGGTGCAGGACCGCTTGTGAAGTCAGCGAGCCCTCCCCCACCGGGCGTGGGAAAGGCAGTCATATTTTCTGGGGCTGAAGGTACTTCAGGGCTGCTTTGGGTGTTGCAGGATCTTCCTCCCCCGTTGATAGCAGACAGGGCTCTGCTATCAGGAGGCAACCTGATTCTGACAAAGAGGGGATCCTTCCAAGGAATCGAAGGATCCCACAATGTTTTTGTCTGAATTTGTCCTGTTTATGCATGAGGCCTATTTTGCGTGAATGTTGGCTGGGAAAGCAATTGGACCAACCTCAGGGGCTCTGTGGTCCATGTCCTGGCAAAAGACGTAGAGGTTCCAAGAATCAAGTTCCTCAGCAGACTCCCAGGGTCCTCGGGATGAGGGCAGGTTCTGGCAAGTCCGATTGTGGACTCTTGAGGATTCAGTGGACGGGGTTCCGCAGCTATCTGGTTCTCCTGATCCAGATGTGCCCGATAATAGCCCAGATATACCAGACCGGGATGGAGGGCTGAATCAGGTGAATAATAAATTATACGTCAGTTTCTCTTGAAATTACTTCAAATAATGGAATAGTCGGTACCGAATCCTAAGTTGGGCTGAATCAGGTGCCAGTTGTTGAACAGGTCAACCCAAAGGTAGTGAGTCTTTTCAGTAAGGAAGAGTTGTGGCCCTTAAATCCTCATGTTCTCAAGGAGCTGGGAATCAGGATTCCTCAGGAAGGGCCTGATCAAGAGGGAGTGGACCCGGTCATGGATGGCCTGAGGGGCCCAGTGAAAGCCGTCCTTTTTCACAAGTCGCTGAAAAAGCTGGTGATCAGGGAGTGGGACACTCCAGACATGGGCCTAAAGATAGGCCAAGTGATGGCGAAGTTGTATCCGTTGCCCGAGGATATGCTTAAGCTATTGGCGCTTCCAAAGGTGGACACGTTGGTATCTGCAGTTACTAAGAAAACCATCATTCCTGTAGCTGGTTCAGCGGCGCTGAAGGGATATGCAGGACAGGAAGTTGGAAATTCATCTCAAGAAGATATTTGAGGTTTCTGCGCTTGGCATTCATGCTGCTGTGTGTAGTAGCTTTATGCAGAAGGCCAACTTACTCTGGATTCAGCAAGTGCAGGCTACAAGAACACTATCTGTGCCTGAGGCTAAGCAGGCGGACTGTCACGGATGCCTTGTATGACCATCAGAACTTCTTCGAGAATTATGATGTCTGCGGACTCGGCCAGACATCTCCTTTGGTTATGGAACTGGTCGGCGAATGTTTGGTCTAAGTCTCGATTAGGAGTGTTACCTTTCAAGGGAAAGCTTCTGTTTGGAGAAGACTTGGAGGAGCTCGTTGAAGTGTCTCTGTGAGACCAAAGGGCATAGGCTGCCAGAACATAAGCCTAAAGGGAGTAAAGGCTTTTTTGCAGGGCATTCTCGTTTTCGACCGAATATAAGGTTTCAGCAGAGTAGACCTTGGCAAGAGTTCAGAGACAAGGAACCAGGAGGCAACAATCCTGGAACCAGCCCTTTCGGGGGGGGGGGGGGGCAGAAAACCAGGCAGAGAAGGTCTCGGCCAGGGCTCTTACAGAGCTCAGTCCTCACAATGAAGCAAGGCCTGTCCACTCCTCTCTTCCTCCTTTTGGAGTTCCCCCATAGTTCCCATTCCTATGGGGGAACAAAGGACGGGAAGGTAGTCCATATATTTCGTGGTGCCAAAGAAGGAAGGGTCCTTTCAGCCAGTTTTGATTTAAAGAAGGTGAATGTGTCTCTCAGGGTTCTTCATTTTCACATGGAAACTCTGGGATCAGATATTTCAGCAGTGCGCAAAGGAGAGTTCCTGGCTTCACTAGACTTGACGAGGTATACCTGCACATCGCAATTCGCCTGGATCACCAGCGGTTTCTGAGATTCATGATCCTTGGGAGACATTTTCAGTTTTGTGCCCTGCCTTTTGGTCTGACAGTGGCGCCACGGACATTTACCAAGAATGATGGTGGTTGTGGCAGCAGCGCTCAGGAAGAAGGGCATTTTGGTTCATCCATATCTGGACGACTGGCTCATTCGGGCAAAATCGGAAGCCCTCTGTGTACTCAAGTGGTGGCTCAGGTCCTACAACAGTTGCGGTCTCTAGGCTGGGTGGTGAATCTGGCGAAAAGTCATCTCACCCCATTTCAGGTTCTGGAGTTCTTGGGAGCGTGCTTTGACATCGTTAGGAAAGGTTTTTCTTACCAAGGGTCGCATTCTCAAGCTGCAGAAACAGGTACACAGACTGTTGGATACAGCGGTACCGAGGGTCTGGGATTACCTTGTTGGGCTGTATGGTCTCGACCTTGGAGTTTAGTCCCTTGGATCTTTGCACATATGAGGCCTCTACAGAGGTCTCTCCTTTCCCGTTAGGATCCTTTGTCGAAACAGTTTCATCTTCCGCTGTCGCTCGAGGTACCTGCAGGCCCAGTCTTAGAACATAAGAACATAAGAAATTGCCATGCTGGGTCAGACCAAGGGTCCATCAAGCCCAGCAACCTGTTTCCAACAGAGGCCAAACCAGGCCACAAGAACCTGGCAATTACCCAAACACCAAGAAGACCCCATGCTACTGATGCAATTAATAGCAGTGGCTATTCCCTAAGTAAACTTGATTAATAGCAGTTAATGGACTTTGTGCGTATGTGAATAGCAGTTAATGGACTTTGTGCGTATGTGAATCAAAGATAGAGTTGTGGTATGTTAATTAAAAGGAAGGAAGATTCCTTGGCGTTCAGTCACTAGAACTCTATCTTTGATTCACAACTTGTCCTCCAAGAACTTATCCAAACCTTTTTTGAACCCAGCTACACTAACTGCACTAACCACATCCTCTGGGAACAAATTCTAGAGTTTAATTGTGCTATCTGCCAGTCCCTCAGTATTGGCCTGTACCCAAGCCAAAGATTAGCTCTTAAAAGACTTTCCAGGACAAGCAGGCAACTTGGGGTTGGACCCCTGTGAACTGGAGCCTCTCATATTTCCAGAAAACAAAACAGTCTGCTAACCACTTAACATATTTACAATCTGCAAAGATTTTTGAAATATGGCTCACCAACTATTGGGAAATTCAGTCTTTCGGCAGCATTGGGGTGGGTCTCTGGATTGATCTTTGGTATTACAGGAACAAAACTTAGCAGGTAAGAACCAATTTTCCTTTCTTGTTTGTACCTAGATCAGTCCAGATAAGTGGGATGTACTCAAGCACCCCTAAACTGGGCAGGAACCCATGCGTAGAACATTCTCACTAAAAGATGCATCTTCCTGTGCCCCGCACATCCAAACGGTAATGCTTGGTGAAAATATGAAGCAAGGACCATGCCACTGCCCTATATATCTCCTGAGGAGACACCAACTGACACTCCACCCAAGCAGCTGCCTGCGCCCTTATAGAATGTGCTTTTAGGCCCACTGGAATTTTGCGACCCTTACAAATATAAGCAGATAATATAATCTCCTTCAGTCACCAAGAGATCATGGCTTTAGAAGCTTTAGCCCTTTTCTTTGCACTACTGAACAACACAAAAAGGTGATCTGATTGCCAAAAACTGTTAGTGACCTTCAGATATCGCAACAGAGTCCGCTGCACATCCAAAAGATGCAGCTCTCTATCCTGAGGGGAATCCCTAGACCACTCCGGAAAGGCCGGATGCTCTACTGTATGATTGATATGAAAGGAGAAAACCACCTTTGGTAAAAGGGAGTGAACTGTTCACAACGTCACCCTGTCATTAGAAATTTGCAAAAAGGGATCCCTGCAAGACAGCGCCTACAACTCCGAAATCAATCAGGCAGAACATATGGCCACCAGAAAAACTGTTTTCAAAGTCAAGTCCTTCAAAGATGCTCCCCTTAAAGGCTTAAAAGGGGCCCTGCAGAATACTTGCACAACTAAGGTGAGGTTCCAATTTGGGCATAACCTCTGAACTGAAGGACGCAGATGCTTAACCCCCTTCAGGAACTGAATTATATCAGGATGAGAGACCAACGACCTCCCCCACAACTTGCTCCTAAGGGAACCCAAGGAAGACACCTGAACGCGGAGCGAGCTATAGGCTAATAGACAATCCTTGCTGCAAAACTGCTAAGATATGACGAATGTCCACAGTTAGGGGATTCAGTTGCTGTTGTAGACACCAAGGTACAAAAACATTCCAGACCTTGACATACGTCAGGGAAGTAGAAGGTCTCCTAGCCTGGAGTAACGTGGAAGTAACTACTTCCGAATATTCTTTCAGGCACAACCACCACCTCTCAAAATCCAAACTGTGAGACAAAAGTGATCCTCCTCCAGCCCCCGACCAGCAACATCCCTGGAGGATGTGTGGGAGCCCCGAAAGGATTGCTGTCCCAATGACTGCTTCGCTCCCGAGACTGAGGAATTCTTGCTTGAATGGAACTGATGCGAATCCCGAAAATGGGAGAGGGACAGGAAAACCTTCTTGCTGTTTCTCTTATCCTCAGGCAATCTGTTCCCTTTAGACTCCCCCAGAGTTTTCATCAACTAATCCAAATCCTCCCCAAATAGGAGTTTCTCTTTAATGGGAAGATTACACAACTGGGCCTTGGATGACATTTCAGCTGCCCAATTGCGCAACCACAAAAGCCTTTGGGCCACCACCCCCGAGATCATTCCCATGGCCGAAGTGCGCACCAAGTCATATTATGCATCCGCCACTCCGGCCTTCAGACTTGCAGACTGCATAGGACTGAAACCCCCGAACTGAGGCCTGCTCCTGTGCTTTCTGAACCCAGCACAAACAGGCCCTCTGCATCATATTGCCATAACGCACGCGGGAAACCTCCTTCTCTCTGCCGGATCCCCCTAGCAAAGAAGGCAAGAGCGGCTACCTCTCCCTCTCCTGCCGGCGCCGACAGCTCCCACCACCTAAGGCGCTCTGACCACCGTACCCTGACTGAAGTTCTTGCTAACACTTTTTCTTTTTTTTTTTAAACTTAATACAAAATCACGGCCCAGAGACTCAAGGCGGAAACCTCAAACATCCGTTTCAACTGAATCTCCAACTTGCAGTCCTGTACATCCTTCAAAGCGGCTGAACCCGCCACTGGGATGGTCATCTTTTTGGTAACCACCAAAACTGAGCATCCACTTTAGGCACTCTTCGGAGTTTCAAGGTCTCTTCCATCAAGGGGTAAAGCTTAGCCATCGCCTTGCCGACCTTCAGGCCCACCTCTGGAAAGTCCCATTCCCAGTTCACCAACTTCCGAATTTTCTTAGGCAAGGGAAAGGCACTAGGAGGACCACGCAGCCCATCCAGGAGCAGATTCACGCCCTCATTATCAGACTCTTCCTGAGCCATTTTAAACTCTAGTTTCTCCAACACCTGGATAATGAGGGGACGCAGTTCCTCCTTCTTAAACAGGTGGACCACTTGAGGATCATCTCTCTCTAACACCGGTAACTCATCCAGACCAGGGTCATTATTAACATCAGGATCCGCAATCAGAGCTGCATCTGCATCAACATTCAGGTTCGCCCCATGAGGGTCCGCAGGGTCCTCCTGCAGATCATGAGAATTGTCCAAATCCCCGGAATCAGCCTCCAAACCTGCATGACCCAGGCTCAGGCATCATAGCAGATCTGCAGAATCTACAACGTGGCTGCCTCTCTCAGGGACGCTTCTCCCCTGCTCCCTTCCTCGCTAGGAAGACTTTATACAGGAGAAGAACAAATTCCAGAGAAAATTCTTCCAGATCCTTGGTCCCCTGACCAAGCAGGCTCTCGTCAGACTCTCCTTCCCCATCCTTCCCCTCCTGCCCCTTCTTGGTACCCTGATCCACAGGTGAAAGAGGAGGAGGGGAATCCCTGGGCTCTCTGGAGGTCAAGTACTCCTGCCCATGATCCCTTGCAGGCATGGCTGCATTCTGTGATCTCCCAGGACCGCAGCCACAGCCCCTTCTGTTAATAGGTGCTCACGTTGAAGTTCCGTCTTCTCCCCAGCGGGCAGCCAGTACAAAGTGGGGGAGCGTGCGTTAAGTCTTGCAGACCAGAGACCGCACGCTTTGCATGCCGCCATGCACGACTTTGGTGACTGCCTGTGGCAGCTAAAGAAAAAAAGTTGTCTTCAGCACACTGAAGAAAAAAAAGGCAGACCACACATTTGGCTTAAGAAGCGCTGTACCGCGCTACTGCACTGGCCCGAGCAGCATGCAGGAAACCAGCTTCTCTCCCCCGGCAAAGAAGGCAAGAGCGGCTACCTTTCTCTCTCCTGCCGGTGCCAACAGCTCCTGCCACCTAAGGTGCTCTGACCACCGTGCCTTGACTGACGTTCCTGATGACACTATTTTTCTTTTTTAAAAACGTAAATCAAAACTTTATACAAAATTAATGATTAGGGTTACTTCCCTTAACAGGACTTCAAAACTTCCCAAAAAATTCTCGTTTAGTCCTTTTTTTTTTTGTCAGATTGCAGGTTTGCACCTCTACTATCTGCTGGAGACAGAAAAATACTAAGGATTTGCAGGTGGCACTCAGATATGTAGCAGTGCCTCAAAGATTTTATTCTCTGCCTCCATCTGCTGGTAGGGATGCAAAACCCTCTTGTCTGGACTGATCTGGCTATGAACAGGAATGCTAGTTTAATGCAATGTCCCCTAGTTTTATTTCAAAGAGTAAATAATTGTTCTCTACTTACTTGTCTTTCACCAGTCATGGTTTTATTAAATTCTGTCATGTTGCCTCTTCTGCAAGCTGAAGAGATCTATTCTTCCTAGGGAGCCTTCCAGCTTTTGTCTGTACTTTTTCTAGTTCTGTTTATCTTTCTTGAGGTGAAGCAATCAGAACTGCACACAGTACTCCTGGTGTGGTTGCATTTTAGATCTAGAGAAGCATTCTGATATTCAGGGTTTTTTTTTCCATTACTTTCCAAATGTATTTATATTTATTTATTTAGATTTATATCCCGCTTTTCGCACTTTTTTCAGCGCTTCAAAGTGAATTACATTCAGGAACTGTAGGTATTTCCCTATCCCCATAGGGCCTACAGTCTAAGTTTGTACCTGAGGCAATGGAGGGTAAAGTGACTTGCCCAAGGTCACAAGGAGCGACAGCAAGACTCGAACCCTGGTCTCCTAGTTTGTAGCACACTGCTCTAACTACTAGGCTAGTACACATTCAATTGCTTTTTGGCCTGCTGTTGCACTGAGCTGAGGATTTCAACATATTGTCAACAATGGCTCTAAGATCCTTTTTCCTGGGTGAGATCCCCTAATACAGAACCCAGCATTGTGTATTTGCAATTGAGATTATTTCTGATTATGTGCCTCACTTTGCATGTACCTGCATTAAATTTCATCTGCCAGTTCCTCAGTCCTGCAAGATTTTCTGCAGTTTCTCAGTCTGCTTATGTTTTAACTACTTTGAATATGTTTTGATATCTGTAAATTTGATCACCTCACTCATTGCTTTCTCTTCTAGATCATCAATGAATAAATTAACAATTGGCCCTAGTAGAGATCCTTAGGGCATTCACAATTTTCTTTACCTTTTTCCACTGGAAAAACTGACCATTTAATTCTCCTCTGTTTCCTATCTTACAACCAGCCCCTGGTTTTAATGTGGCAGAAGTTTCAAGATTCTGTGGCAGCTGTATGGCAAATTTTCACATAATTGCAATTTAAATGTAATTTTTTTATGTTATAAGAAGTCATTCTCTGACATTTCTGTATCCACTTAATCTATTTGATTCTTTAGTAGAGGAAAAAGGGATTTTAGTGATTGGGGCTAGGGAGGAAGGATGAGAAGGATTCTGGGAATGGGAAGGTAGGAGTTTTAGAGGAGGAATATGAAGAAGGAATCATAGGTAGGAGGGGTAAAAAGAGAAGAGATGGAGGAAGAGAGGGACAGGAAGGATGGGAGATTCAGGGAAGATAAGAAAATAGAGAGTAGAGGGAGAAAAAAGGGGTCAGAAGTGTGATGGAGGAGGAAGGATCAGGAATGGGAAGCAAGAGAGTATTGGGAATGGGGTGGAAAAGAAGAATGGAAAACTGGGATAAGAGAAGACTAGCGATGGGGTTGGAGGAAGAAAGAAGCCACAGGACTCTCCCCCTCATCACATCTCCATCCTCTCTTTCCCTTATCCCAAAGCCTCTTTGATCCCTCCCTCTTTTACTTCCTCCCCTCAACCAATCCCTTCATCCTGGTTTCTGCTCTCCCTCCCTTCCCTGTTTAATCTGTTCCTCCCTCCCTCCCAAATTGGTTCATGCCCTCCTCTGTTTACTCTTCCCCTCCCTCCTCTTGCAATCTTCAGTTCACTACATCCCTCCCTTTCCTGCCCCTATCCCTGGTTTACTCTGTTCCTCCCTACCTTCCCCCTTTTTCCCAGTTCACTTTGTCCCTCCCTCCTTCGTGATCCCCAGTAGGCTCTCCCCCCCCCCCCCCCCCCATTTTCCTGATCACTGAGTCACTTCATTAACTCCCTCCTCTTCTCCTCCTGCCCCCGGGTAATTGCCGAGTTGCTTCCTCTGGATCCCCTCATCCATGCATTAAGGTAACAGGAAGAGGAGAACAGCAGCCTTGCAGCACCTCCAGAGCCGCTGCCATGTCCCCTGCTGGGCTCAAACATCTGCTTTGAATTATGTGTTTCAAAGCTCAGCGTTGGTGCCTGGCAAGAGAGGAGAAGGAGGCGGCGCTGCAAGGCTGTCTGTCTTCCCCTGTTAATGAGCAGATGAGCGGGAGAATCTGGTGGGGGAGGGGGCACAGAGGGGAAAGTTGTGCCTCTTAACACTGCCACCAATGATTTTCTTCTGGGGCAGTCGGACAGGAGAGAGGCAGTGTGCCAAGCATGGCCCCATTGCTATCAATGCATTTTTAGAGAAGGTCCCTGGTTTCCTGCGGCACTTTAACAGGTTTGGCCAAAACCTTGGCAAGAGTCTAATTTTGCTCCCTTGCCACAGAATTGCAGGAGACCGGAGGCCCTGCTTATAACCAGTTTCCAATCCACAGCAAGACTGCTTTTTAGTTTTCTGAAGCATGTCTCATGAGGGCTTTTGTATATTTGGATTTTCAGAAGGCATTTAACAAAGTCCACTTGAAATCAGCAACTGTGCAGATGAGGGTGAATTTTCACCCTTGTACACTTTAAGCTTAAAAGTGCAGCTTCAAGTTGAAACAATCCCTCACCCCTGTTGACATAGCAACTCTGGTACTAATTTACATTCAGGCTGATACAGTAAGGTGCGGTAGAAAGAGGTGCGTTACTGCCGGGCGCACCCGCGTTTGCCGCACGCACAGTCTGGATCACATACCGCTCGATACTGTATTTAAATGGCATGCAAATGCAAGCCGCGTCCAACGCACGTCCATGAAGCGCAATCCATTTTACTGTATAGGCGCTATAGAGAAACCTAAAAACCTAAAATCCAACGCACCGGGAAAGCCACTCTTCAGATCGCAACTAATCCCATCCTCCAGCCCCCGCTCACCTGCCCTGGCTGCGTTCATGGGTGCCGGTCTCCGGGGCAGCCCCAGTCCTCTCTCCCATCCTCCCGGGGGCAGCCGGCGGCGAGAGCGAGAGCAGTCCGGGGCGGATCGCAAGGCAGCTTCCAGCAGCCCTCGCCGGCGATGGCGAATGGGCGCACACCGTGACCTCTGACGTCCAGCCGGGCGCTCAGGTCACGGCGTGCGTGCGTTCATGCACCTTCACTGCCATGAGCGCATGCCGTGACCTCGAACGTCCAGCCGGGCGCTCAGGTCATGGCGTGCGTTCATGCACTCTCGCCGGCAGGGGCTGCTGGAAGCCGCCTCGCGATCCGCCCCGGGCTGCTCTCGTTCTCGCCGCCGCTCTGTTTGTTGTGGAGATGAGTTTGGTAGATTTGATCGAGGGAGTGCGGAGAGTTCCTTGGAGGGTGGAACAGGTTGGTCTTGTGGAGGTGCGAGGAAGGAGTGGAGGATTGATCCAGTGGGAGTGCTCATTTGTAATACTTTTGTGAATGAGGGAAAGAGTTTTATATAGGATTCGCGACTGTATTGGTAGCCAATGTAGTTCAATCAGAGTTGGTGTAATGTGGTCCTTCTTTTTTGAATTCGTGAGGATACGTGCTGCGGAATTCTGTAAGAGTTGTAATGGTTTGGTGTGGGTAGCAGGGAGGCCAAGCAGAAGAGCGTTACAGTAGTCTATTTTAGAAAAGATAATAGTCTGCAGTACTGTACGGAAGTCAGTGAAATATAGCAGGTCTGAGTTTTTTTAATTGTTTGTAGCTTAAAGTAGCAGTCGCTGAGGATAGATTTAATAAAGGGTTTAAAGGTGAGCTGGTTGTCAATCAGAACACCCAGGCTTCGAGTGTGGGCGGGGAAGGTAGAGGATGAGAAGGAGAGGGGAATAGAGGGTGATGGGTGTTTGTTGGAGATGATGAGGAGTTCAGTTTTTTTAGTGTTGATAGCCAACTGCATGCTGGTGAGAAGATAGTTGATAGAGGAAAGGCATGCTTCCCAATTTTGGAGAGCGGTAGGTAAGAAGGGAATCTGTGAACGGGAAAAGAATTTGCACGTCATCTGCGTAGATGAAGTGTTTGATACCAAGGTTGGTAAGGAGAGTGGTGAGAGGGAGCATGTAAATGTTAAACAGGGTAGGAGAGAGAGAGGAGCCTTGGGGAACACCACAGTCAAGGCTGACTGGGTTGGATTCTTTATCAGTGATGACAGTGTAGTGACGATTTTGTAGGTATGATTTTATCCAGGAGAGTGCAGTACCAGAGATTCTAATACTGATAAGGATGTTGACAAGGATGTTGTGATTAACAGTATCGAAAGCTGCGGAGATGTCTAACATGGCAATGAGGTAGGAATTGCCGGCGTCCATTCCTTTAATTATAATATCTGTTAGGGAGAGGAGTAAGGTTTCAGTACTAAGGTGTTTCCGGAAACCATATTGTGTGGAGGGAAGGATATTGTGGTGTTCAAGATAGTCAGATAGGCGAAAGTTAACTAGTTTTTCAAGGACTTTGGAAAGAAAAGGGATACTGGAAATGGATCTGAAATTGGATAAGTTAGCGGTATCGAGGCTGGGTTTTTTGAGGATGGGCTTGACCACAGCTTGTTTTAGAATGTTGGGGACCGTGCCTTGTTCTATAGAACGGTTGAGGATTTTAGAAAGAGGTTTAGCTATAGTTTTGGGAATAGATAGTAAGAGTTTGGTAGATATAGTTTCAAAGGGATGGGAGGAGGCTCTCATCTTTTTTAAGATGTTTTCTATTTCAAGGGAGGAGGAGAGTTCAAAGGATGAGAGTGAGGCTGAAATGTTGGTGATGGGAAGTGTTACATTGTCAGTGTTTAGAGAGAATTGTGCAGTGAGTGAGGACACTTTGTTTTGAAAGAAAAGTGCCAATTCATTACATCGTTTTTGTGAAGTGGGTTCTTGTGGTAGTGTTAGAGTGGGTCTGGTGAGGTTAGAAATCATAGAAAAGAGGGCCTTGGCATTGTATTGGAAGTGGTGAATTTTTTTGGCATAATATTCTCGTTTGGTTTTCAGAATAGCTTTCCTGTAATCGTGCATGAGTTGATAGTAGGCAGTTTTAGTTGCTGGAGAGGGGTGTTTGCGCCAGCGTCTTTCTGAGGTTCTGAGGTGGATTTTAAGATTCTTGAGTTCAGGAGAAAACCATGGTTTTTTTGTTTGGATGGGTAGGTTTAATGGTTTTCAGTGAGATGGGGCATAGTTGGTTTGCTATGTTAAGGGTGATATCCGACCAGGAGGAGACTGCATTGTCGGCTGATGCAAGGTCAAGTAGGTTAGGAATGTCTGAGCATGCCGTTGTGAGGGCATCTAAGGAGCAGGTTTTATGGAATTCGAAGGATTGAGGCTGAAGGGAAATAGGGGGGGTTGGCAGTTGTAATGCAAGGGTGGTTTTAATGATGGAGTGGTCAGACCATGGAACTGCATGGCATGATGGGGAGTGGATAGTGTTAATATTGGAGTTAGTGAAAATAAGGTCTAAGGTGTGGCCGGCCTTATGGGTAGGAGAGTGTATGATTTGTGTAAAGCCCATTGCTTCAAGGGAGGAGATGAAAGCTTCGCAAGCTGGAGATTGCGGGTTTGAGTCAACATGGAGGTTGAAATCGCCAAGGAGAATGGTAGGGAGGTCCAGGGAGAGTGAGTCAGTAAGGAATTCGATAAGTGGAGAGGAGTCTTTCTCTAGGAGTCCGGGGGGGGGGGGGGGGGTGTAGATAAGGCAAATTTGGAGAAAATTTGATTTGAACAAGCCAACTTCGTATTGATTGGGAAGGTTGCATTTTTGGGATGTAAGTTTGAGTTCTTTTTTAGGAGTAGTCCTCCTCTTTTCTTTTTGCGGGGAATAGATAAAATATCATAAATATCAGTGGGAAGCTGATTGATAAGGGCGATATCAGAGGGTTTAAACCATGTTTTGAAACTGAGAAGAGATTTCTGTGGGGAAAGCCATGATTCTGAGACCCGCCCCCTCCCCTGACATCATCGCAAACAGAGCCGGGCAGTTTGAAAGGCGCCAAGCCAGCAGGCGCTTGTGATGGGGAGGGCTACCCACCTGTGCTGATCACCTTGTAACAGCTAACATCCAAGGTAAAAAGACAAAAAAATTGAAAAAACTGTCTTTGAAACTGAGAAGAGATTTCTGTGGGGAAAACCATGATTCTGAGACCCGCCCCCTCCCCTGACATCATCGCAAACAGAGCCGGGCAGTTTGAAAGGCACCAAGCAAGCACCCCTTCGTGCAACCCTTTGTGTTATTTCTTTAATATGCTCCTTGTTATACCTTTTGCTTAATTGTTAAGAACTTTGATTTTGATGGTTTTATTTTTGTAATCTCTTAGCCTCAGGTACAAAAACTTTAGATTGTAAGCCCTTTTAGGGGATAGTGAATTACCTATTGTACCTTATTGTAAACCGATGTGATATCTCTTTTTGAAATGAACATCGGTATATAAAAATCGTAAATAAATAAATAAATAAATGTCTCGGTTATAGCACAGATTTCGGGCTTGGAATCAGTAAGGAGGTCATGGAGTAAATGTGTGGTTTTTTTAAGAGACTGGGTGTTGAAGAGGAGTAGTGAGATTAGGGAGAGGCCTAGGAATTGAGTGAGGGGGGATATCAGAATTAGGAGTAAATCGTCTTTGCAGCAGGGTGGGCGGGTTGGAGGAGGGGAAGAGATATTTTGAGGGGTATCTTCGCTGTTTGGAGATAGGGCAATTACAGTAGAGGGGTGACATTATTGGAGGTATGAGGGCAGAGAATCGAGGAGACAGTGTGTAACAACCAGTAGTAATTTTTTTTAAAGGAGGGGCCAGCAAAGAGAAAGGGAGGGAAGAGAGAAACTGTGAGACAACCAATGATAAACAGCAGTTGGGCAAAAAAAAATAGTTTAGTTTTATTGGTTTTTCTATACCTTCACAACGGTTTACAAACAATTACAAATAGGAAAAATACATTATTTTGTTAAAAGTAATAACAGCTAAACTTAATAAAAGACAAAGAACAGAAAAAGAACAGAACGACGACACCACCTTCGTATGGAAGGAAGGAACTGCCCTCAACCAGACTCCAGAATCCATAATCCTCAAAAAAGGATCCCTACCTGACAAAACTTGAAGTTCCGAGATCCTTCTAGTGGAACAAATTGCCACCAGGAAAACCATTTTAAGGTGAGATCTTTCATAGTAGCCCATCTATTCTCAATGCTACAGAACCAGCCACTGAAATAGTTGTCGTCTTAGTAACAGCTGATATTGAGGCATCCACTTTCAGGACTTGCAAGAGTTCCAGCGTGTCCTCGGACAAAGGATATAACTTATCCATTGGTCTACCAGTCTTCAAGTCAGTCTCCAGAGTAACCCACTCCCTGACCACCAACTTTTTAACGGACTCATGGAAAGGAAAAATCTTCGCTGGACCCCTTAAGCCATCCATGACCGGATCCACATCCTCCAGATCGGACTCCTCCTGCAGAACCTTTATTGCTTAACTCCGCAACTCTTCCCTGTGGAATAGACGAACCACCTTCGGTTTGTCCTCTTCCACAGCTGTAACTTTCCCCAGCCCGTCAACCGGATTCTAACCCCCCCCCCCCCCGCCCCCCAAGGGAAGGATCTGCCTCAGGAGGACTCTTCAAAACCATCAGAGAGGTTGTCCACTGCAGTCACCCGTGAGGGCATCCCAAGGACTCGCCAAAACCCTGGTAGCCCAGAAGCCCCTGAAACCCTGGACTTCTTCCTGGGCTGCGAACCTTCCGACACCTGCTTGGACCCATGCCACCCCCGCAGCTTTCCAGGCCAAATAAGCTTTGTGCAACAACAGAACAAAATCAGCTGAAAAAGAGCTTCCCCCAGGAGGTCCTCTTCCTCCACCGAGTGACCCCCCCCTGGGCCTCTATGGGCCTTAGATTGAACAGGGACAACAGTAGAGGGATAACCCCCTTCCCCCCACAGCCTTCAAAGCAACTGCGAAGGAAGACAAGGTGGCCGCCATTCCCTCACTAACCGGGAATGGATTCACTGCCGCCCCCCCGACGCAGCCAAGAGCCTCCCAGACCTACGCTGCCACTCTGAAGCCGCCACGGTTGTTCCCGAACTGTCCTCTCCCCCAAAGAGGCAGTGGGAACACAGGCCAGTCCGAGAGAATCACACGCGCGACTCACCACACGCAATGTATTTGCAACCGTGCGGCATGCTTCAGCCCACTGAGACCACAAGAGTCAGCTGTCGCCTAAGGGATCAAAGCTGTGAGAGCCTCCAAAGCTGAGCCCCTGTCCGGCATCAGCCCCACTCTGCCATTGAACAACAGGGAATTTAAAAAAACAAACTTTCCTTTTTTTTTTTTTTAAACTTTACTAAAAAGACAAGAAAACATTTCCCCGCACTGAAGAGTGGCAGCAGCTTTCTGCCTCCAGCTAAGAAGGACTAAGCACATTTAAGGGAGACAGAGAAAGGACTAAGCACATTTAAGGGAGACAGAGAAATACTGAGACTGCAAGTGTCTGCAAAACTTTCTGCCTCCAGCTAAGAAGGACTAAGCACATTTAAGGGAGACAGAGAAAGGACTAAGCACATTTAAGGGAGACAGAGAAATACTGAGACGGCAGTGTCTGCAAAACTTTCTTTGTCTCCATCTGCTGGAAGGGAGGCAAAACCCAGAATCTGGATTGATCTGGGTACATACAGGGAACTAATAGAGGAATCATATTATAATCTTTATTTACCTTTACCCTATTGTTTGGTGAATTCTTTCTTTCAGTGGTAAGGCATACCAATTTAGGTTTTGAAATTTTGTAATTTAGATATTACCAAATATGGCTGCAAAATGAAATATTTGATTTTTTTAAGATTTTGCCCTGTTTTGTGCCTGTGGGAAAACCCTTTTCTATGCATCTGGCACTGTATATTATAGGTTGGTGCAAGTAAATACCAGTTATCTTGTTCTAACAGATATTTTTGCAGTGTATCCATTGAAATGTTGAAAGTGGCATGGTGGCTTGTGTGTACAGTTTTAATTATCTTCTGGCCCTTGTTTGCACAGGTATGTCCTGACTGATATTATCGGGAAGGAGGAAGGACTAGGAGTAGAGAACCTAAGGGGGTCAGGCACTATCGCTGGAGAATCATCCCTTGCCTACAATGAGATAATTACCATCAGCATGGTATGTTCTTTTTTTACACTCATGAAACGTTTCAAATAATTGAGCTGTTCTTGCATTTTGCATCTGGCTATTATTTAGATTTTAGCTGTCCTCTTCAGTTCTGGAAAAGTTCCTTATGTGATCCCAGTTGCTGACTGTTTTTCTGCAGGTGACCTGCCGTGCTATCGGCATTGGGGCATACTTGGTGAGGCTGGGCCAACGGGTCATACAAGTGGAGAATTCCCACATCATCCTCACTGGAGCCAGTGCTCTTAATAAGGTAAATTCAGATCTTAATGTTTCTAATTTAGCCACATCAACTCTGTTGTTAAGTGGAAGGGAATGGAGAGACAGACAGTCTGTTGGATAGCCAGAACACCCCAAGATAGCCTATGCCAGCTTTTATTTTGGTTTGTTTAAAAGTAGATTTTTCTTTAGCAGCCAACATTACTTATATAATTCCTAGTCATTAGGTTCTTTTCACACTTGGTTTTGTACTGAACAGCACAGCTAAATGTTGAATTAGCAGCAGATAAAGAATTTCCAGTAGACTCAGTAGTACAATGATAGCCTTGTGAATAACAGCTATTGCTTACTTTCATTTGCAAATTAGTCATAGATTATGGATCCTTCTTATCTACTTGTAATATCTTTATAATGGACAGTTCCTACTCCTTGGAACTAAAAAATCTATTCAAGACAGATTAACAAGACATACAGACAAAAAAAAATTAAAGGCTTTGCATTCAAACAATGAAGCCACGATTGGGTAGAACTAGACCAGTTGGTTTACAGATGGGATTAATTGAAGATGGGGCAACTTGAATGAAACTTTAGGGGATGTGTATAAAAAAAAACAAAACAGGGGGTTCTCTGTACGTACCCGGATCAATCCAGACTGCTGGGTTTTGCCTCCCTTCCAGCAGATGGAGACAGAGAAAAACTTGTAGAGCACCCCCTTTTAACCTGGTGTGCTACCTGCATCTCCTCAGTATTTCTCTGTCTCCAGCAGATGGAGGTGGTGCAAAACCTGCGGTCTTCACCTTTTTTGAGGTGTTAGAAAATCTCTATTAAAAAAAATATATATCTATATAAAATATCAAGATCAAGCAAGACAACAGGTGTGACCTCCCAGGGGGTAGGCAGGTCCCAGCAGGGCCATCCCCCCTGGTCGTAGGGTTTGAAGAGCTGGGGTTGGTGACCCCGCAGGACTCCAGCATGGTAAGGCACTAGGGGTGATTACCGGTAGTCCAGTTCCTCACCCTCAGTCCCGGTCCGATCAGAAAAGAAAGCCTTCTTTTGTTTTGCTGCTGCTGCTACTGCTGCATTTTCTGGTACCAAAAAAAAAAAAAAAGAGGGGAAAAAACAGCGATCGGAGAAATCCGGGTTGGACAGGACAGGTTATTTTTGTTGCGGCAGCGGCAATTACCTGCGGCAGTGCTCAGCCCGCAAGGGCGCACATTTCTCTGGTCCCATCGGCGCCTTCCTCCCTGTCTTTTCATGCTGCATCCGGTGCGCTGTGTGGCCTGCGGCGAGTCCACTTCGTGGCTCTCCCGCTCCAGGCTCTGTCTTCGGTGCCTTCCCGGCAGGGAAAGCACCTCCGATCGGATGCCTAAGTCCCGCAGGGCTACTAAATGTGCAGCAAGTCAGAGCAGTCAGGCCAACCCGTTCCCGCTGTCTTGGAGACAATTGCCGACGCGCAGGCAAGAACATCGGGGGGGGGGGGAGGAATCTCCCGCCCGATCTTTCACCGGTCCCCGGCAGGATCCGGCCCAGGACATTTCGGATGGCGAGCCCGATCCCCTGGTGGGGGGAGGGGGTCAGAACGTCTTTTCATTAGACTTTGTGCTTTTAATTGCAAAAAGCATTCCTGGCTACCCAGACCTAACAGATTGGGGTCTCTCTGCAGGGGCGACCTGAGGGACACCCGAGGAAGGTTCCTAGATGTCCCATGGGTCTCTCCAGGTCAAGAAGATTTGGGGCTCTTCCCTTCCAGGGCACAGGACCCCTCCTGGCCGCCGCGGGCGCTGGTCCTTCAGATGTGTTATCAGTCCCTCCACCCCTTCCTGGGGTGGACCCAGACGAAGACCTGGGCAAGGCATCGCCTTTGGAGGGCAATGATCTGAAAGTGTTTCGCCTGTTTCACAGGGAGGAATTGGACCCGCTCATTCTGTGGGTCTTGGCAGAGCTTGGAGTGGAGCTTCCTCAAGAAGTTCTTCCCCAGGATTCAGTGGATCTGGGATTGCGGGGCCCATCCAAGATCTTTCCTTTTCATCCCATAGTTCAACAGTTGATGACCGGGAGTGGGATGTGCCGGAGGCAGGCCTCAGAGTGGGACGGGCAGTGGACAAGCTTTATCCATTGCCCGAAGAGACTTTGGAGCTTTTGAGGTTTCCCAAAGTGGACGCCTCCGTGTCGGCGGTCACGAAGAGGACCATGATCCCAGTGGCAGGAGCGGCGGCCCTTAAGGACCTCCAAGATAGGAAGCTCAAAGTTCTTCTGAAAAGGATTTTTGACGTTTCGGCTCTGGGTATCCACGCGGCCGTTTACAGTAGCTTTATGCTCCGGGCGAGCCTCCGCTGGGTTCAGCAGTTGTTAACTTCCCAGAACCTCCCGCCTCAGGAATCAGCTCAGGCGCAGCGCTTGGAGGCGGCGGTAGCGTATGGGGCGGATGCCTTATGTGACCTCCTGTGTACTTTCTCCAGGACCATGGCGTCTGCAGTTTCAGCCAGGAGACTTCTGTGGCTACACAACTGGTTGGCCGATGTTTCTTCCAAGGCCCAGTAGAGAAACTTTGCCCTTTAAGGTGAAGTTTCTCTTTGGTGGAGCAGTTGATCAAGTTGCTGGGGGAGAACAAGGTTCACAGGCTTCTGGAGGACAAGCCTAAACCTTTGAGAGGCTTCTCTCCAGCCCACTCTCGTTTTCGGGTACAGCGGAGGTTCCACAGAGCAGGGCACCAGTTTCGGGTCAGAGGCAGTCCACGGGCAGGTTTCAAACCTGGTCTCATTCCTTTCGTGGCTGGAGACCCGCTCGTGACGGTGTCAGTTCCGCACCGCTTGGAGCCAAGTCCACTCAGTGAGATGCGGTTGGCCCATTCCTTGGTTCCCTGGGTGGGAAGATGGCTGTCCGGGTTTTATGAGCAATGGGTCAAGATAACCTCCGATCAGTGGGTTCTAAACCTCATAAAATACGGCTACGTGTTGGAATTTGCTTGGCCTCTCCGAGACCTCTTTCTAGTCTCCCCTTGTGGATCTCGCATGAAAGAACACATCATTCGACAGACCCTCGACTGGCTGATCTGTCTGGGGGCTATAGACCCCGTCCCCCAGGCGGACTGGTCGATGGGACGCTACTTCATCTATTTCATCATCCCGAAAAAGGAGGGGTCCTTACAACCGATCCTAGACCTGAAGAAGGTGAACAGAGCCCTCAAGGTTCCACATTTCCGGATGGAGACCTTGTGCTCAGCCATTGCGGCGGTCCACAGCAGCGAGTTCTTGGCTTCCCTGGACTTGACGGAAGCGTATTTACACATAGCCATCCGCAATGATCAACAGAAGTTCCTTCAGTTTATGATCCTCGGCAGGCATTTCCAATTTTGTGCCCTGCCGTTCGGTCTGGCGACAGTGCCTCACATGTTCACCAAGGTAATGGTGGTCGTGGCAGCAGCTCTTCGGAGGGAGGGTGTGCTGGTTCACCCATATCTGGACAATTGGCTAATCCAAGTGAAGTCGAAAGTCCTTTACAAGACAACGGTCACCAGAGTCGTGAGTCTCCTGGAATCCCTCAGATGGGTCGTCAATCAGGCCAAGAGCAACTTTCTCCCATCTCAGGTGCTGGACTTCTTGGGAGCCAGGTTCAATACCTGCGTGGGGAAAGTGTTCCTCCAGGCGTACCGGATCACCAAATTTTTACAGCTTCCTCTCCCCAAGGTCTGGGACTATTTGCAGGTCCTTGGTTCCATGGTGTCCACCCTGGAGTTAGTCCCATGGGCATTTGCTCATATGAGGCCATTACGGAGCATTACTCTCCCGTTGGGATCCGAAGTCAGAGGAGTTTCAGGTCCCATTACCACTCACAGTGTCTGCCAGATCCAATCTTGACTGGTGGCTGATTTTGTAGCACCTGGGTCGCGGAGTGGACCTCGAGGTTCCTCAGTGAGTGGTAGTGACCACAGATGCCAGTCTATCCGGTTGGGGAGCGGTCTGTCAGTCACAAGCGGTCCAGGGACAATGGTCTTCGGAGGAGGTGAATTGGTCCATCAATCGCCTGGAAACGAGCAGTTCGTTTGGCGCAACAGCTCTTTCTACCAATGGTGCGCAACCGAGCTTTCCGAGTCCTGTCCGACAATGCGACGACGGTGGCCTACAGCAACCATCAGGGCAGCAGCAAGAGTCTGCTGGTAGCCACCGAAGCGGAGCAACTCATGGACTGGGTGGAGAGGCAACTCGCCCTTCTGGCTGCATCGCACATTGCGGGAATCGACAACAGGCAAGTGGATTACCTGAGTCGGCAGAGGATCGATCCCAGAGAGTGGGAACTTTCCGACGAGGCGATGGACCTTGTCGCTCGCAGATGGGGTCTTCCCCCACCTGGATTTGATGGCAAGTCAAAGGAATGCTAAAGCACCTCGATTTTTCAGTCGCAGAAGGGAACACGGGGTGGAAGGGGTCGACGCACTGGTGGTTCCATGGCCGACCACGGTACTCCTCTATGCCTCCCCTCCTTGGCCTTTGGTCGGCAAGATTATTCGCTGGATAGAGATCCACCCAAGCGAAGTAATCCTGGTGGCTCCAGAGTGGCCTTGGCACCCGTGGTTCGCGGACCTAGTCAATCTCGCAGTGGATGGTCCCCTGAGGTTATGTCATCTTCCGAATCTACTGCTTCGAGGCCCTATATTTTTCGACCAGGCAGATCGCTTTTGTCTAGCGGCCTGGCTTTTGAAAGGAGGCAGTTGAGAAAGAGGTTATCTGGAGGTCATGATTACTAACCTTATGCAAGCGCGAAAGCCCTCTATCTCATTGACTTATGTTAGGGTATGGGAGGTATTCGAATTATGGTGTTGGGAGCAGGGCATTCTTCCACATCAATCCTCTGTGGCACAGATTCTGGCATTCTTACAGAAAGGGTTGTCTTTCAATTCCCTTCGGGTCCAGGTTGCAGCCTTGGGGTGTCTCATAGGCAAGGTTCATGGTAGGACTCTGGCATCGCATCCGGATGTGGTGCATTTTCTCCGGGGGGGGGGGGGGGGGGGGGGGGGCGAAGCATTTGAATCTTCCGGTCCATCCTGTTTGTCCGTCCTGGAACCTTAATTTGGTACTTAGGGTCTTGTGTGAAGCCCCTTTTGAAACCCTTAAGCGGGCTACTTTAAAGGACCTCACCCTGAAGACAGTGTTTTTTGTGGCTATTTGCTCAGCTCGGAGGATGTCCGAGCTTCAAGCCCTTTCTTGAAGAAAGGCTTTTTTGCGCATTTCTGATTCTGGGGTCTCTCTTAGGACGATTCCATCCTTGTTACCAAAGGTGGTCTCGTCCTTCCATTTAAATCAGTCTATGGAGCTTCCAGCCTTTTCTCATATTGCTCTAGAGGTACCGCACACTAGGGAGTTGAAGGGTTTGGATGTCAGAAGGGTTCTTTTGCGCTATCTAGAGGTTACAAATTCTTTCCGGGTTTCGTATCATCTGTTCATCTTGTGGAATAGCGCTAAAAATGGGCACCAAGCATCCAAGGCGACCATTGCCCGATGGTTGAAAGAGACTATTCTGCTTACATTTGTCATGGCCGGCCTATCCCTGAGGGGTTGAAGGCTCACTCGTTGCGCTTTCAAGCCACTTCATGGGCTGTGTGTCAGCTAGTTTTGCCACAAGAAATATGCAGGGTGGCACCTGCAAGACTTTACACACTTTTGCTCATCACTACCGTTTGGACGTCCAGGCTCCTGACGTCAACAGCTTTGGAAGCGGTGTTGTTCGAGTGGGACTCTCAACATCCCACCCTGCATAGGGAATCTTTGGTACATCCCAGCTCTGGACTGATCAGGGTATGTACAGAGAAAGGAAAATTGGTTCTTACCTGCTAATTTTCGTTCCTGTAATACCACGGATCAGTCCAGACGCCCTCCCTTTAAGGAGGTTTATCACTCAGTTTTTTTCTTGAGAGTCTGCTCTGATGATTGTTTTTTGCTGAAGAAAGCTACAGAAGAAGTCTTCAGGTTTCTTCTTATTCTGGATTTGGCTTTTTCATTAGTTAGTTTTGTGCTTATTTCGACAATTCCCTGTTTTGTCTTTTGCTTGATCTGCAGTTTTTATTGTTTTCTGCTTTGATACTGTTTATACTGAGGAGATGCAGGTAGTACACCAGGTTAAGAGGGGGTGCTCTACAAGTTTTTCTTTGTTTCCATCTGCCGGAAGGTAGGCAAAACCCAACAGTCTGGACTGATCCGTGGTACTACAGGAACGAAAATTAGCAGATAAGAACCAATTTTTCTATGGGTGGGACAGTGTAAATGGTGTTTTAAATTATGTTCATTATGGGGCGGATTTTAAAAGGCCTGCGCGCGTAAATCCGGAAGGATTTACGCGCGCAGGGCCCTCGCACGCCGGCACGCCTATTTTGCATAGGCCGCCGGCGCTCGTAAAGCCCCAGGACGTGCGTAAGTCCCGGGGCTTTGGAAAAGGGGCGGGGAGGGGGCATGTCGGGGGCGTTCCCGAAACGATGCAGCGTTTCGGGGGCAGGCCCGGGGGCGTGGCGCGGGCCCGGGGCGTGGCACCAACCCCGGGGCGTGGTCGAGGCCTCCGGACCAGCCCCCGGGACCGGCGCGCGCAAAGTTACGCCTGCTTTCAGCAGGCGTAACTTTGCCGACAAAGGTAGGGGGGGTGTTTAGATAGGGCCGGGGGGGTGGGTTAGGGAGGGGAAGGTGGGGGGAGTGCGAAGGAAAGTTGCCTCCGAGGCCGCTCCGAAATCGGAGCGGCCTCGGAGGGAACAGGCAGCGTGCGCTGGGCTCAGCGCGCGCAGGTTGCACAAATGTGCACCCCCTTGCGCGCGCCGACCCCGTATTTTATAAGATACGCGTGTATCTTATAAAATCTAGCGTACTTTTGTTTGCGCCTAGTGCGCGAACAAAAGTACGCGATCGCGTATTTTTTTAAGATCTACCCCTATATATGCAAATTTATATTTCAGATATTTTGACTTTTTTATGTGTACTAACATCTTCTGTGCGTGACATTATTAAGCTGGTGATGCAAATAGACCTGATGGGTCCTATTTTAACATCACTCAGGTTTTTGGGTTGTTTTTTTTTTAAAATAAATATACAGTTTAAGAAAGCAGTGACTGGGAATAAATGCTATTTCTGAAAGCTGAATGACCAAATAAATCATTTGGTGTGTTTTTCAAGTATAGTCTTTGTGTAGGGTAAAGGTGAGAATTGGACCATAATTAATGGTAGATCTTATCTGTAGTCAAAAAGAGAACCTGATGAAAAAGAAAAAAAGCATAAATGTGATGTTGTGCATACTCCTGGGCTGTGGTACTATGAGGAGTGGATTATATTGAACCAGATCTCCCTGGCCAACCTAGTGGCTGAGTGACAAGAAAAGGAATCATTCATTGTGCATTGGTGACACCTCATGGCTGGATTTAGGGTCCCTGATTGTAGTGTTCTGGAGGGAGCCCTTGTGCATGGCCCCTCCAGCTGAGGGTCATCACTAAAATAAGTTGCGAAGGGACAGAAACAGGAGGATGAAGGCTCATGATGCCAGATCCCAACACTGATTCTGATTGAGCTGGAAGACCCCAAGAAGCAGCAAAATGCTGCTAGATCTAAAATAAAAATTCAGATCCCTGTGACATTCTGTAATTGTTCTATTATATTTTATATGTGGAAAATACAAGCTTATTACAAGATTGGGCCAGGGTGAGTAGAGGATGGAAGTAAAATGAAGCTGTCTAGGGATTAGAAGATATGCTGGAAATTTTGCATTTCGTATTTATTTTCCACAGGTGCTAGGTCGTGAGGTTTACACATCAAATAACCAGCTGGGAGGTGTACAGATAATGTATAATAATGGAATATCCCATGTAACTGTTCCAGATGATTTTGAAGGAGTCTATACTATCTTGGAGTGGCTATCCTACATGCCAAAGGTACTACACTGTGCAAATATTTATCTGATTTATTTATCTGATTTTTATATTCTCCTAAGACAAGCAGGATGGTAGTCCTCACATGTGGGTGACATCATCAGATGGAGCCCGGCACAGAAAACTTTTGTCTAGAAACTTTGACTGGCAGATTGACCAAGTCTAAGTTTGTACCTGAGGCAACTGAGGGTAAATTGACATTCCCTGTACGTACCAGGATCAGTCCAGGACACCTGGGTTGTGACTCCGCACCAGCAGGTGGAGACAGAGCAAAACTTGTCGGTGTGAATCACATATGACCCTGTGCCAGCCACAGCCCCTCAGTCTTACTCTGTCTCCAGTAGGTGGTGCAGGTGCAGTCATAGCCCCTGCCTGCACTGATTCTGTTAGTTAGTCAGGTTTTTCTTTGGATTTTTCCTTTCAATTGGATTTTTCTTTTAAATTTGTATTTTTTAGGGAGTGAAGTCCGGTCCGCCCTGCCTCCCAGGGGGGTTGCGAGGTTCTGAGGGGACCACCCCCCTGGTTGAGGCCGCTGCTAGGGTCGAGGACCCGGCTTTCCAGTAGCAGCGCCAGGGGTGACACCGGTGAGCCCGGTTCACTCACCCCTCCTGCAACAGGGCTCCAGGACCGTGGTCAGCGACAAGCGTGTCAAAAAAAAAAAAAAAAGGTTTGGTTTTTTATTTGTTGCGCCGGCTCTCTGTTCTTTAGCGCTGCCGCTCCGGTTTCGTCGGGGGGGGGAGCGCCGATCGCGGGGGGACGGCGCGGATCTTATTTGTGCTTTGGTCATTCGCGTTGCGCTCAGTTTCGCCGCGTCTCGCCACCATGCCTCGTGGTTCTTCTTGCCGGGCCTGCGGCTCGGCGCGCGCGCGGCTCTCGCGGGACGGCCTTTGTGCTGCTTGTGTTCCGGGAGGAGAAGGATCGTCGGGGGCGCCTCGGAGGGCCCGTTCTCGGGCCCGCGCGATCGCCGACGCGTAGCGGTTGCCCCAGCTGAAAGGCAGCAGGACCTTTTCCCGCTCAGCGCGGGAGTGGCGGCCATCTTGGCCACAGGTAGAGAAATTGCGCGGGAACCGGCAGGGGACTCGGCCTTGCCTCCCGCGCTTTCCCCACAGTCGGGGCCTGCCGGGGGGTCGCTCCGGAGGGGTCTCAGTCTCGGGAGGGCTCCGGAGACGATTCCTCAGATTCGGGTTCGTTTTCAGAGGACTTTGCGCTTCTTTTGCGCAAGGTTCTTAAATGTAAGCATAGCTGGCGTAAACGCAAGGGAGCCCCTGGGGGGGGGGCCCTGGAAGGCGCGACCCGAAGAAGCGGAAGGCTAGGGATGTCGAGGGGTCCTCCCGACAGCCCCCGCGGGGAAAGCGACCTCCGCGTAGCGTCCCACAGGAGTCAGATTCGGAATTTTCTTCCACGACGGACACGGATTTCTCCGAGGAGCCCCCGAGGGGGGCCGAGGAGGCGGCGGCGGACGGCTCCTCTCAGCCTGGCGCGGGCAAAGGAGCGCAGTCTGGGGACGGGGATGATCCCAAAGTGGTCCGCCTGTTCCGAAGAGAAGAGCTGTTCCCTTTAATCCCGGCCATTCTTCAGGAGCTAGGGATCGAGGCTCCGCCGGTGGTGGTCCGTCAGGAGGCCAACATGGACCCGGTTCTCCTCGGTCTCACGGGACCGGCAGTGGCTTTTCCTTTTCACTTTTCGTCGACGGATATTTTGTTTAGAGAATGGGAAACGCCGGAACTGGGTCTGAAGGTCAGTAAGGCCATGGATAAACTTTATCCACTCCCTGAAGATGCGCTGGAGATGCTCAGACTTCCGAAAGTGGACTCAGCAGTCTCGGCGGTGACAAAGAGGTCTACCATCCCGGTTACGGGAGCGACGGCCCTCAGGGACATCCAGGACAGGAAGCTGGAAGTGCAGCTTAAGAAGATTTTTGAGGTGTCCGCCCTGGGGGTGCGGGCCGCCATCTGCACTAACTTCGCGATGCGTGCTAGCCTGCGTTGGGCTCAGGTCCTTCAGGCGAATGCTGGTCTGTCACCGGAAGAGGCGTCGCAGGCGGATAGGTTAGAGGCAGCTATAGCGTACGGGGCGGATGCCCTCCATGATCTATTGCGAACCTCTGCCAGATCCATGGTGGCGGCTGTTTCGGCGCGTCGCCTCTTGTGGCTGCGGAACTGGGCAGCGGATGGCTCGTCTAAAGCTCACCTCGGGGCACTGCTGTTCAAAGGGAAGCTGTTGTTCGGCAAGGAGTTGGATGACCTGATGGTGTCCCTGGGTGAGAACAGGGCCTTTAAGCTGCCCGAGGATAGGTCCAGAGCGCGGTCCTCGTTTTCCTCCAGGCCCCGGTTCCGCGGTTCCAGGAAGTCGCGTCCTCCTCGTTCCTCAGGACCCTCGTATAGATCTTCTTCCTCCCGGACCCCTCAGTGGCAGCAGTCCTTTCGGGGGAAGCGGTTCGGTAGGCAGGGAGGAACCCCGGCCGGGGGGGGTCCCAAGGCTTCACAATGAAATACGGTCGGCCCATTCCTCGCCGCGGCCTCTCCACGTGACCCCAAATGTCGGGGCGCGGTTAACGTTGTTTCTCGAGGAATGGGCCAGAGTTACGTCGGACCAGTGGGTCCTCGATGTGATAAAACACGGTTATGCGTTAGATTTTGTTCGTACCCCAGCAGCCAAGTTCCTCGTCTCCCCTTGCAAAGCTCCGGAGAAGAAGGCGGCGGTGCTAGGCACCATCCGACGCTTGGAAAGCTTAGGGGCTATTGTTCCGGTCCCAAGCCATCAGCACGGCGAAGGCCGTTACTCCATTTACTTCATCGTGCCAAAGAAGGACGGCACGTCAAGGCCGATCCTGGACTTCAAAGGCGTGAACAGATGTCTGCACGTCCCTCACTTCAAGATGGAGACGATTCGTTCGGTGATTGCTTCGGTGCGGCCGGGCGAATTCTTGGCTTCCCTCGATCTCACGGAGGCGTACCTTCACGTGGGAATTCGGCCGGCGTTCCAGAAATTCCTGAGGTTCTGCATTCTGGGGCGGGCATTATCAATTCTGGGCGCTACCGTTTGGTCTCGCGACAGCTCCTCGCACGTTCACGAAAGTGATGGTGGTAGTGGCGGCGCAGCTGCGGCGCGAAGGCTTCCTGGTTCATCCTTACCTGGACGATTGGTTGATTCGCGCAAAGTCCGAGGCCCAGTGTCAGCGGGCAGTTGCCAGAGTCCTACAGGTCTTGCAGTCTCTAGGCTGGGTGATCAATTTTGGCAAGAGTCAGCTGGTCCCGACCCAGACCCTAGAATACCTAGGAGCGGTCTTCAACACGAAACAGGGCAAAGTGTTCCTATCCCAGAGACGCAGGTGCAAGCTGCAGGCTCAGGTGCGGAGGTTGCTGTCTCTTCACAGTCCTCGAGTCTGCGATTATCTGACTGTCCTGGGCTCCATGGCTTCCACACTCGCCCTGGTTCCCTGGGCGTTCGCTCATCTGCGGCCGTTGCAGTCGTCCTTACTATCCCGATGGAAGCCGGTCTCGGAGGAGTTTTTCCTGCCTCTTCCACTCGAGGGACATGCGAGATCCAACCTACACTGGTGGCTCGATTCCCAGCATCTGTCCTGTGGAGTGTCCCATCTGGTAACCGATTGGACGGTGGTGACCACGGATGCCAGTCTCTCCGGCCGGGGAGCGGTTTGCCTCGGGCGGTCGGTCCAGGGCCTTTGGTCAGCATCTCAAGCCCAGTGGTCTATCAACCGCCTAGAGACCAGAGCAGTCCGTCTGGCACTAATGGCTTTCTTACCGTTGGTACGGGGAAAGGCGGTCCGAGTGTTATCGGACAACGCAACCACCGTGGCCTACATCAATCGTCAAGGAGGGACGAGGAGTCCTCAGGTGGCTGTGGAGGCGCAGCTCTTGATGTCCTGGTCGGAACACAATCTCAGCAACATCGCAGCCTCCCACATTGCCGGGGTCAACAATGTTCAGGCGGATTTTCTCAGCCGTCACCACCTCGATCCCGGGGCGTGGGAGTTGGCGGACGAAGCGTTTCGGCTCATCTGCCGGACGTGGGGGGTCCCCCACATGGATCTGATGGCCACGTGGCACAACGCGAAGGCTCCGCGATTTTACAGTCGGCGTCGAGAACGAGGAGCAGAGGGCATCGATGCGCTGGTGCTTCCGTGGCCGACGGACATACTGCTGTACGTGTTTCCCCCGTGGCCGATGATAGGCAAGATTCTGCGGCGCATAGAATTGCATCCGTACAATGTGATCTTGGTGGCGCCGGAGTGGCCACGTCGTCCGTGGTTCGCAGACCTCGTACAGTTGTCGGTGACGGCTCCCATTCGTCTCCAGGGGTTCGCGGGGCTCCTACGTCAGGGCCCCGTTTGTTTGGAGGATGTGGATCACTTCTGTCTCGCGGCATGGCTTTTGAGAGGAATCGCTTGAAGAGAACAGGTTACTCAGATGCGGTGATAGCCACGTTGCTGAGGTCCAGGAAGCAGTCTACGTCCCTGGCTTATGTCCGTGTCTGGGCGGTTTTTGAGGATTGGTGCGTGACGTGGGAGGTGGATCCCACTTCTGCTTCGGTTTTGGATATCCCAACGTTTCTTCAAGCCGGTCTGGCCAAAGGCTTGGCGTGCAGTTCGCTACGGGTCCAGGTGGCGGCGCTTGGTTGTTTGCGGGGTGATGTCCGAGGAACCTCCCTGGCCCTACATCCGGATATCTCCCGTTTCCTTCAGGGGGCTAAGCATCTCCGCCCTCCTTTGCGTCCCCCCTGTCCATCTTGGAACCTTAACTGGGTTCTATCCGCCTTAGGCTCGGCCCCGTTTGAGCCCTTGAAGCGTGCAACTACTAAGGACCTTTCGTTGAAGACGGTGTTTTTGGTGGCGATTGCCTCGGCATGGCGTGTTTCGGAGTTGCAGGCCCTGTCCTGTAGGGAACCGTTCTTGCGTATTTCCGATAGCGGAGTGTCCTTGCGGACGGTGCCGTCTTTTCTGCCTAAAGTGGTGTCGTCTTTTCATGTAAATCAATCAGTGGAGTTACCCGCGTTTGCGGTCGGGGAGTCCACTGATCCCCATTCAAGGGAACTGCGGAAGTTGGACATGCGAAGGTCCCTTCTTCGTTACTTGGAGGTCACTAATCCGTTCCGAGTCACAGACCATCTGTTCGTTTTGTTCTCGGGCCCAAAGAAAGGGGCCGCTGCGTCCCGCACGACTATCGCCCGTTGGCTCAAGGAGGCCATTGGCTCGGCGTATTTGCTGCGGGGAAAACCGATTCCAGTGGGTCTTCGGGCTCACTCGACTCGTTCTCAGGCTGCGTCCTGGGCGGAAGCTTCTCAGATTTCGCCTCAAGAGATTTGCAGGGCGGCTACCTGGAAATCATTGCATACTTTTATCCGGCACTACCGGCTGGATGTCCGGGCTACTGATTCCGGGGGTTTTGGAGAGAGGGTGCTCCGAGTGGGACTCTCTGCTTCCCACCCTCGGTAACTTAGCTCTGGTACATCCCAGGAGTCCTGGACTGATCCTGGTACGTACAGGGAAAGGAAAATTAGTTTCTTACCTGATAATTTTCGTTCCTGTAGTACCAAGGATCAGTCCAGGATCCTGCCCGCAGGGCTTCGCTGAAGTAACGGAGAGTCCGCTCATAATTTTCTTAGTTCTTCTGATCGCTTGTTTAGCTCTCCCGGTTGGGGAGCCCGGTTCCGCTTGGAGTTCTGGTGTTAAATTTTGGGTTGGAAGTGAGTTTTCCGGTTTGTTACTTAGTTGAGATGCTACTTTGACATTACGTAAGACTGAGGGGCTGTGGCTGGCACAGGGTCATATGTGACTCACATCGACAAGTTTTGCTCTGTCTCCACCTGCTGGTGCGGAGTCACAACCCAGGTGTCCTGGACTGATCCTTGGTACTACAGGAACGAAAATTATCAGGTAAGAAACTAATTTTCCTGTATGCCATCAAAAACAATTGCACTTCAATTCGTGTGTTTTGTTTTGTACTTGGAGTATTGAAATAGATGCAAATTGGGTGCCTGTTAATTCTGTATTCATTGGCTTTCCTGTCTGGCTGCTCTACAAAGCAATGGCTACTCTTGAGAAAGAGATACGGGAACAGTGAGGCTGGCTATATGACTCACCAGAAAATTTATTCTGGTAATTCGGTTTCAAAATGTGCTATTTTCAGCAATCTGGAAAAACTTGTAATTTTAAAACTTAGGTAATGTTTATGGGTCCTCTGAAAACTTTGGGGGGTTGGGGTCCCTAGAGTTCCTCTGGCAGAGTAAGCAAAAAGAATGCTGATGTTCTGTTGCAGACAGTAGTGCAGGGAGCACTTCCTGTGGAATTGAAGCACATTAAATTAAGTCATGTTATTTTGTATTTTTAGTCCATAATAATGTAAGATGTGCCGTGCTAGGTTAGACAAATGGTCAGTGGGAGAAGTGGTACTTGAACTCTGGTTTTCATTGTTCGCAGATCATTGCTGTAACTACAAGCCCACTTCTTTCCCTAAATGCACAAGAAAGTCGGAAAAGATTCTGTGATAAGAATTTAATAATAATAAAAAAAATACCTATGCATTTTAATGAAGAAATTAAAAATAAGGAAGGCCTGTATTCTCCATTTGGTCTAATGTGGTTGGAACTCTGTGGCAATACTCTAGATGAGGTTCACTGAATATTATGTTCATTTGTTTCCTTTCTTAAAAATGCTTGTGTTTTGTTTCCCAAAATTGAATTTGTCTGTCTTTTTTTCTCAGGATAAACGTAGCCCTGTCCCTGTCATCACTTCCAAAGACCCCATTGAAAGAGAAATCGATTTTGTCCCTACAAAAGCTCCCTATGACCCCAGATGGATGCTGGCTGGAAGACCACACCCCAGTAAGCAGTATAAAAAAAACTCCATTAAAGAAAAAAATGTTTTCATCAATTTCTTCCTTAAAAAAACAAACTACATATAGTCCTCAGCACATCAGCTTGTCTACTTCTTAGTCTCTTTCTCCCTGTTTTTATCATATTCTTGGTTCTCCTTTTCTTTCCCACAGCTCTTTTGTAGCTATCGGGCCGAAACAGTAAGATGCGGTAGAAAGAGGTGCGTTAGGGCCAAGCGCACCCGCGTTTGCCGCACACACAATTCGGATCACATACCGCTCAATACTCTATTTAAATGGCATGCAAATGCAAGCCGCGCCCAACGTGCGTCCATGAAGCGCAATCCATTTTACTGTATAGGCGCTATACAGCGCCTATACAGTATCCTGGGTGTGCTGGTACCTGTCATTTCAAATGACATTTGAAATGACAGGTACAGGAAGTGGATCCCAACTTTAACCAAAAGAAAACCTAAAAACCTAAAATCCCCTCCTCCCGAAGCAAGGCGCAGGGCGAAAAGTGACTCGACATGTAAAGTATTGTGAATAAGTGTAACCAAAGTTAACTTATTTTTTCTTTCTTTCAGCCCTCTCTGCCCTCCTCCGGAGGCGCACACCACGGCTCCCTACCTCCCGGGGGCAGCCGGCGGCGAAAGCGGCTTCCAGCGGCCCCCGCCGGCGAAGACGGATGAACGCACGCCCGTAGTGCACGGGCGTTCAAGCCAGCGAAAGCACATGAACGGGCGTGCGTAACGTCACGGTGTACGTTCATACGCTTCGCTGGCTTGAGCGCCCAAATTGACGGGCCCCTAAGTCAGCGAAAGCGTATGAACGTACGCCTTGACGTCATGCACTTCGCTAGCTTGAGCACCCGTGCACTATGGGCGTGTGTTCATCCATCTTCGCCGGCGGGGGCCGCTGGAAGCTGCTTTTGCCACCGGCTGCCCCCGGGAGGCAGGGGAGCCGCGGTGCGCGCCTCCGGAGGAGGGCAGAGAGGGTTGAAAGAAAGAAAAAGTAAGTTGACTTTGGTTACACTTATTCACAATACTTTACATATTGAGTCGCTTTTCGTCCTGCGCCTTGCTTCGGGAGGAGGGGATTTTAGGTTTTTAGGTTTTCTTTTGTTAAAGTTTCTTCGGGAGGAGGGGAGAGAGGACTGGGGCTGCCCTGGAGATCGGCACCCATGGACGCGGCTAGGGCAGGTGAGCGGGGGTTGGGGGAAAGTTTTCAATCTACCCTTACCCCTGCCTTTATCGCAGGGGTAAGGGTAGGCGGTAATTTAGCAGGTTAAAGACGCGGCTAAACTGCAGATTAAAAAGGCGATAGTCAGGGCGCACGTTACTGAATGGGAGGGAATAGCTAATCCGATCGTTTACATCTCATATACATGCCGCGGGCGGAAAGGGTTACCCGTTGATTTAAAGAAGCGGTAAGGATGGGTTAAAAGGGATAGTGAATCGCAGGTTGGACTAACGCGGCCAAATTGTGAGTAGAAAGCGGGTTAGAAGCAGGGTAACCGCGGCCACACTTTACTGTATTGGCCTGTATGTTAGAATACTGAATCCATAGTGCAAGGATGAGGGCCCCGCAGTCTATTGGCTTTTCAGAGGATACACAATGAATATGAAAGGAAAATTGGTTCTTACCTGCTAATTTTCATTCCTGTAGGACGACAGATCAGTCCAGACTCCTGGGTTTTGCCTCCCTTCCAGCAGATGGAGACAGAAAAAGTTTCACAGGCACCTGCATCTCCTCGTTATTAACCAGTACCCAAGCATAAAAAAAACTTAAATAAAAACTTTCAACCATTCAACTCTACCATATCCTCCGGAATGAGCAGAGGACAAGGAAAATCGTTAGTAAATTTATAACACTTCGTAAAAGGACTAATGGGAAACCTGTGCCATTCTTCAGAACTAATCAGAAATATTAAAGTAGACAGATCGAGCAGACTCCCTAAAACCCCTCTCCACTACCGGTCAGGACTCTGGACTGATCTGTGGTACTACAGGAACGAAAATTAGCAGGTAAGAGCCAATTTTCCTTTCCCTGTACGTACCCAGATCAGTCCAGACTTCTGGGATGTACCAAAACTTCCCTAACTGGGGTGGGACTGTGAAAGTCCCGCTGGAAGAACACTTTCACCAGAATTGCTGATGTTCGGGGCCTGGTTGTCCAATCGGTAGTATCTGGCAAATATATGTAAAGACTTCCAAGTAACCGCCCTACAAATCTCTTGTGGTGAAACTAGTTGGCATTCTGCCCAGGAGGCTGCCTGGGAATGGGTAGAATGAGCCCTTAACCCCTCCGGGATAGGATGACTGCAACAGATACATGCAAAACCAATAGCCTCTTTCAACCAACGCACTATCGTGGCCTTTGACGCCTTCTGACCCTTTTCTGCACCAATCCATAGCACAAAAGAGTGATCCGACAGCCTGAAACTGTTAGTGACTTCTAGATACTGCAACAAAGCCCTTCTGACATCCAAACATCTTAATTCCGTGGCATGAGGCATATCAATCTCTAGATTTGGAAAGGCTGGAAGCCCCACTGCCTGACTTGTGTAATGCTGGGATCAGCTCCAAGATCAAGGCCATGGAACCGAGGACCCTCAAATAATCCCAGACACTGTGCACTCGGGTCTCCAACAGGTTCCTAACTTTCGCTTGTAGTTTGAGAAGCCGCTCCTCCATGAGAAAGATCTTGCCCACACAGGTATCAAGTCGTGCACCCAAGAATTCCAGAGCCTGTGAAAGCGAAAGGCAGCCAAGTTCACAATCCAACCCAAGGATCTCAAGCGGTGCAATACCACTTCCACCGCCTGTCTGCAAAGGTCCTCCGACTTCACTCGAATGAGCCAATCATCCAGATATAGATGCACCAGCACCCCCTCCTTTCTGAGGGCTGCCACTACCACCACCATTACCTTGGTGAAAGTCCTTGGAGCAGTGGCTAGACCGAACAGGAGAGTGCAAAACTGAAAATGCTTCCCGAGGATCATGAACTGAGGCATCTCTGATGATCCTGGCGAATCCCAATGTGCAAATACGCCTCCGTGAGATTTTATTTATTTATTTATTTATTTAACATTTTTCTATACCGAACTTCATGACAAGCTTCATATCAGGGCCGGTTTACATCAAACTTAGGGTTAACTTAACAAAACCATATAACAAGAAGGCCGAGGCGCAGATACAAATAACAAGGATATTAAACTTGGGGCTAGAGATCCAGGGAAGCCAAAAACTCCCTGCTTCGCACCGCTGCTATGACAGACCTGAGAGTCTCCATCCTGAAACGGGACCATGAGGGCCACGTTCACCTTCTAAGTCTAGGATTGGATGAAATGTCCCTTCCTTCTTCGGCACCACAAATAAATGGAGTACCTTCCGTCCCCCTCTCCTCCTGGGGGACAGGAACAATGGCCCCCAGCATTCTTAGCCTTTGGATAGTCTGTTGAACAATAAGTTTCTTCGCTGGAGAAGCACAGGGGGGGATATCATGAACAGGCTTCTTAGCTGCTGAGCAAATTCTAAAGCGGAGCCTTGTTTTATCACGCTTAGAACCCACTGGTCCGATGTGATCTTGACCTACTCCTCGTAAAAAAAAAAAAATATATATATATTATATAAATAAATAAAAAAAGTGAAACACCCCCCCCCCCCCTGATGGCCGGGATTGAGGAGTGGGTTGGCCTCTCTTCATTGTGCAGATTGGCCCTGCTAGACCTTTGGCCGGAAACATTTTGGTTCGCTTTGTGCCCACGAAAGGACTAGGACCAGAACTTAAACCTCCCTAGGGTCTGCCTCTGGCCTGTGCCCAGAGCCCTGCTCTGATGGAAACACCTTTGGCCTCGAAAGCGAGAGCAAACCAGCAGAAAACCTTTTGGCCCTTTAGGTTTGTCTTCCAGTAGCTTGTGCACCTTATTATCTCTGAGCTGCTTTATCAACTGCTCCAAAAAGGAGTTTGCCCTTAAAAGGGAGCGTTCCAAGCTGAGCCTTCAATGAAATGTCCGCCGACCAGTTTCACAACCACAAAAGCCTCCTAGCTGATACCGCAGAGACCATTGCTCTAGAAGAGGTGCGACTAGATCATATAAGGCGTCACTTCCATAAGCTACCGCTGCTTCTAAGCACCTCACTTGTTCAGATTCCTGGGGTGAGATTTCCCTGGCACTCTGTAGCTGCTGCACCCATCTCAGGCTTGCCCAAAGCATAAAACTGCTGCACACTGCAGCACGGATGCCCAGAGCAGAGACTTCAAAAAATGTTTTGAGATGCACCTTGAGCTTCCTGTCGTGCAGACTTTCAGAGCTGCCACTAGAATGGTGGTTCTTTTGTAAGTGCCGGCACGGAAGCACCCACCTTCAGCACCCTCAAGAGCTCCAGGGTCTCCTCAGGCAAGGGATAAAGCTTTTCCATAGCCCTACTAACCTTAAGACCAGTTTCTGGAGTTTCCTACTCCCTGATCATCAATTGCCTGATCATCCTATGGAAAGGAAAAGTCCTGGCTGGGCTCCTTAAACCATCCATTACTGGATCCACTGTGTCCTGGTCCAGCTCCTCCTGCGGAACCGCTATTCCCAATTCTGCCGGGACATGCGGAATCACAGGACCCAGCTCTTCCCTCTGAAACAGTCGAACGATCTTAGGATTGTCCCCCTCCATGGCCGGAATCTTTCAAGGCTCTCCCTCCTGATCCGGACCACCGCTGGGAAGAGAGACACCGAGGAGACCATCCCCCGAGGACAGCCCTTGGTCGGACTCCTCCGAGGAAAAATAGTCTGCAGTCTCCTGAATCGCCAGACCTCTAACTTTACAGATCCTTGTGGCCCCCAGTATCTCCGACAAACCTGGGCACCTTTTTGGGCAAACCCTCCGGGGGTCTGCACCGGAGGAGCAACTCCGCTTGGCCTGGCTGGCCAGATATGCTTTGTGCAATAAAAGAATAAAGTCTGGCGAAAATTGAGCAGGACCACATAAATCCCCCTCCAGGGGATCAGGATCTCCCCCAAACTGCCCCCCCCCCCCCCCCCCGACCTGCTTGGGTCCAGAATCGGCCAGCAAGAGCACTGGCAGGAGATCCCCCTTCCCCAGCCGCACTGTACTCCAACGGCTGCAAAAATCTTCAAAATGGCCGCCATTCCTGTGCTGATCAGGAACAAATCGGCTGCTTCCTCCATAGCAGCCAGTGACCTTCCAGGGCCGCGCTGCTTAGATGACATCATCACGGAACCCCGCAAAGAGCCCTCCTCACCAGAGAAGTAGCAGGAGCACTGGCTGTCTGTGGAGAGCCGTGAGCAGTGCTCCCTGCACACGGAGCAGTGGCTCGCAAACAGTATGGCTCAAGCGCGCCTAACTGTGCGGCTGACGCTGAAAACAGCGAAATGGGATCAGGAGCCATGGGACCGACTCATCCTAGGGTGCCCTGCTTTCACCTGCCCCCAGCACTGGAGCGAACACTGGAACAAATGAGCACCGCTTCTTTTTTTTCTTCTTCTTTATTTTTATAGAAACTTTACTGACAAAAAAAAAGGAAGTTTGCTTTCCTGAAAAAGGGTGGCATAGGCTTCACCTGATTCTCACTGAGGGGGAGGGAGCCAGACCACTGACTGTCATCCCTGGCGTATCCTAAAGAGAAAATCTGGGGATCCCAACCTCTGCTCGTTTTTAACCTACTACCAGGAGGGTTGGTACCACCAGGACCTGCCAACCTCCTGGGAGGAAAGTCTGATTAATATCCCTAATACTTCTTTTCTCTTTTTTTTTTTTTTTCCAGACTCCGGTACAGAATCGCAGGTTTTGCACACCTCGATCTGCTGGAGACAGAGAAATACTGAGGAGATGCATGTGACACATTGGGTTAAGAGGCAGTGCCTGTGAAACTTTCTCTGTCTGCATCTGCTGGAAGGGGAGGCAAAACCAGGAATCTGGACTAATCGGGGTATGTACAGGGAAAGAGATAAATTGCATACATTGGAGACCCAATATATGCACATTTATTTCATGCATATTCATTGTGGATATGTTGAAAACTCGACTGGCTGTGCTATTCCCAAGTCTGGTTTGGGAAGCCTTTCCTTAATAGCTAAGAAGGTGGTTCTGTAAACTCCAAATGTTAATTTTTTCTTGGGAGACAGAATCATTTTGCAATAATTAAAAATCTGTCCATACATCTTGACTATATCTACAGGACCCATGTTTGCTTGCAACTTACCTCAACTAGTAATCCTACCGGCAGCCTCTCCTTGGACCTACACTTGCTCCTCTGCGTGTTTTTTCCTCTGCTTTAGAGAACAAACATTCCTGTCCTCAGTGTCTATCTTTCAACTAGATCATAAAATGTGTAGCATGGCCCAGTGGTTCTCAACCTTTTCCCATCGTTATATACCTGATGGACAATGCTCACATGTGACACACACTGCTCATTACAATCTACAGCGGGAATTAAAAAAAAAAAAAAGGCCCAGTATTAACTTTTATTGGTTAAGAATGACTTAAGGGAAAGATAAGAGTACTCTATCTGAACAGAAATAATATAAATAGTAAACCTCCCATACCAGAACAGCACCAGCTTCCACCACTCAAACAGTAACCACCTTTCCTAAGAAAAGGCAACACTGAAAATATTACACCAGGCCTTAAAACTCCCAATATTTCTCTTATTAGGAAAATGGTACAAACCAAGCTTCTATAGAGCCCTATCTAGAAACTACATGCAGCAGAACACCTCACCTCAATCACATGCACAGACCCTCACTTAACAAAAACTAAAGATACTATAAAGCATAAATAGAAACCTGCAGACAAAAACTGAACTGGAAAGCTCAACAAGCCAGAGATTCTGTATGCAGTGCAACTAAGGAAAAAGAAAATCATCACCAGTCCTCATAAAACAAATCAAAAAATATAAAATCAATAGCAGTAAAGCCATACTAATAAAAAGAACAGATTTTCAAAAACAGCTGATGAATAAAATATCCAATAATTAAAAACTCATTAAAAAATTTATAGACAACCAATAAAATATTTCAAAACAGCAGACACACAGATCCAATAATTAAAAATAAGGATAAAAAAAATGCTCTGCTCTCCATACCTAGAAACATTTGATTTCCAGGTGCTCTGAAATTGTTGTGAATTAGGAGAAGGTTGGGGGGGGTTGCTTGCAACTTTCTCTTCTCTCTGTCACACACGAGCACTTTCAATCACACACATACACACACATACACACACTCTCTCACTTACAAAGGCTGGCAATCACACAGTTAAACACATGCGCTCTCTCTTTCTCTTATACACACAGGCTCTTAATCATACATACACATGCTCTCTCACTTACACATACCAGTTCTCCCAGAACAAGCAGGATGGTAGTCCTCACATATGGGTGACATCAGATGGAGCCCTGTCACGGAACACTTTTGTCAAAATTTCTAGAACTTTGACTGGCACACTGAGCATGCCCAGCATGCCACTAACCATGCAGCCACCAGGGGTCCCCCTTCAGTCTCTTTTTTTTCCATGCAGCAGTTGCCTTGCTGTTTAGGAGCTCTCAGAAATTTCTCACAACTTTCCTCACGGAACTATTTGAAGTTTATCTTCTTAAAAAATCCCTCATCAGGGTCCCCCATTGCGCTCTGTTCCCTCTGACGCTCAGTGTTTTTTTCCAGTACTTGCAGTCAGTTCCCAGCGGCTTAGCGCTTTGGTGCCCGACGGTCACCGACTGCGTGCCAGCCAAATTTTAACATGGCAACCGGGTTTAGGAAATGCCACGAGTTCCGAGGACCATGTCCATAATAGACCCGCATGAAGTCTGTGTTTTGTGCTTAGGCCCCTCGCACGATGTTCGTCGATGCCCTAGTTGTGCACAAATGACCCCCAAAGGCCGTCGTGCTCGCCTGGACAAAAAGGAGCGGTTGTTTGCTTCAAAACATACTGCTCCATCGACGCCAGTTCAAGCGCCACCGACCGTGGAGGGTCCATCTACCTTGGAGACAATTCGCCAGGAGCACCATGGACAGGGTGACCATCGAGGACATCGGCGTTAATGTCCTCTGTGCCAGGGAAAGACCAGACCGAGCACCAAGGGAAACATCGACACGGCACCGACGGGCGTCCCTGATCGATGCTGGCACCAGTACCACAGCGGCATCGACTTCCATCGAGCCACCTGCGAAGAGGGCTCGGGGAGAGGAGCCCCCATACTCTTCTGGACCCGGGACCCCTAGGCGTTCCCCACCGGTGCCGGCCACCGAGCCTTCACGTGCCCCTTTGGAGGCTCCATTGACGCCTAGCCTGCCTCCTACCCCGATCGCCGTGCCACCCATGCCGGCTTCCCGGGAGGATTGGACCGCATGGTCCAAGAGGCAGTGCTTAAAGCCTAACGAGGCTTCCAGTCGCCGGTGCCAGCCCCCATACCGGTCCCGGAACCTGTTTCATCGATGATGGCACCAGTCCTCAAGTGACTTGAGACACTCATCGGTGCCTTATCGACTCCTCTGCCACCGGACACGCTGGCATCGAGTCATCCATTGATGCCTCCGCAGGTCCCGATTCCAGTACCGGGTTCCTCGGAGGAGGAAGGATCGATTCCAGGCCACGTCCCTCCACAGGAACCGTCGATGCCAGAGCCCATACCAGGGCCAGTGGGGCTTACCGGTACCCAAGCACACCTCATCTACCCCGATGCCCTTGATGCCAGTGCCGCATCCATCGATGCCTTCCTGCCCTATCGGGTTTGGCATGCTTCCTCCATTGGGAGCTCCAACAGGAGAAGGAGAACGTCCCTATTATCCATGGAATGATGCATCCTCAGATGATTCATCACGGACATCCGAGGACTTGCTCTCAGAGTCTTCACCATTGGAGGAAAGGCGAAGATCTCCTCCAGAAGACCTCTCCTTTGCCAGTTTTGTCAAAGAGATGTCTGAGACTATACCATTTATACTGGTCATGGAGGAAGATGCTCGCCATAAAATGTTGGATGTCTTACAATTTGTAGATGCTCAAAAAGAAATAATGGCAATACCGGTACATGACGTTCTTTTGGACCTCATGCACTGCCTTTGGGAACATCCAGGTATGGTACCCCGAGTCAATAAAAAGACACATGCTACCTACCTGGTTCAACAAGTCCCAGGTTTTCAAAAGAGTCAGCTGCCCCACCACTCTATAGTTTTGGAATCAGCTCAGAAGAAGGCTAAACGATCACATCCACATTCCTCTGCTCCTCCCGTAAGGAACAGAAAGCATTGGATGCGTTGGGACGAAGAATTTTCCAAGGGTCCATGTTGATATCACGAATTACAGCATATCAACTATACATGACCCAATATAATAGAAATCTCTGGAAACAAGTCCAAGATATTGCGGAGAAACTACCACAGCAACAACAAGAAGTCTTGTCCTCCATCCTACAAAAAGGAATGGAAGCAGGCAAACATGACATCAGAGCTGCCTATGATTCTTTTGAAATAGCATCCAGAGTCTTGGCAGCAGGCACCAGTGCTAGACGCTGGTCCTGGCTTAAGGCCTCAGACCTATACCTGGAAGTGTAGGACAAACGGCAAGATCTGTTCAGGGATAAGATCCAGGACGCAGTGGCCCAGTTAAAGGACCATCATGAGATCCTGCGCCAGTTGTCAACTCTCTCCCCAGATGTTCCCTCCTTAGCCCTCAGGGCCCCACGTAGAGAACCCAAGAAACAATTCTACAGGCCACACAGATATTACCCTCCTGCGTCCCGTGCACAACCGGCTCGGGCACCTCAGAGGGGACATGCGCACCAAACTAGAACATCCAGAACACAGCCAGCTCCACAAGCTGGCCCCGCTTCAGGATTTTGACTCTTTTCCAGAGGGCAGCACCATATTTCAGTGGGGGGCCGCCCTTGCCACTTTGCAACAAGTTGACATCCAATCACCACGGACCAGTGGGTACTGTCCATCGTAACCCACGGTTACCATCTAAATTTTTAAAAAATACCCCCGGCCTTCCCACCCATTCCATCCTGGAGCTGGGATGACAACACAGGGAAACTTGAATCAGAGCTCTCAACCTTTCTGTCTGTCAGAGCCGTGGAACCGGTTCCACCGAATCAGCAGGGAAAAGGGTTCTACTCCAGATATTTCCTAATTCCAAAAAAGACGGGCGGCCTGCAGCCTATTCTAGACCTCTGTGCCTTGAATACATTTCTTCGCAAGGAACGATTCAGGATGGTATCCCTTGGCACCATGCTTCCTCTACTTCAACAAGGGGATTGGCTCTGCTCTCTGGACCTGCAAGACGCATATGCCCATATTGCGATATCCCCACCTTATCACAAATATCTGTGATTTGTGGTGGGCCGCAGTCACTATCAATACAAAGTACTACCATTCTGCCTAGCCTCGGCACCTCGAGTCTTTACGAAGTGCCTGGCAGTCTTGGCTAAGCAGTTACACAGCAGAGGCGTACATGTTTTCCATACCTGGATGACTGGCTCATAAAAAGCCAGTCAAAACAAGGAGCCCTCGACTCTCTGTCTCACCATAAGGCTTCTAAACTCATTAGGATTCCTAATAAATTACCCCAAATCCCAATTGACACTGTCTCATCTTCTCTCCTTTATAGGAGCAGACCTAGACACAACACTGTCCAGAGCATTCTTACGCAATGACTGTGCGATTACGTTGTCCAACCTTTTCAGCCTTATCTGCCGTTGAAACAGAGCCTCAGCTAGCCAGCTACTCAGGTTGCGTGGCCACATGGCATCAACAGTCCATGTCACCCCTATGGCAGGCCTTGCCATGAGAGTGACCCAGTGGACTCTGAAATCCCAGTGAAGGCAAGCTACTCAGCTGTTGTATTCCCTGGTACACATAACAAGCCAGCTTCGTCTGTCCCTTGCCTGGTGGACACAAAAAGCCAACTTAGAAGTGGGTCTTCCTTTCCAGCAACCGCTCCTCAGTTGACCTTAACTACGGATGCCTCCAACCTAGGTTGGGGAGCCCACGTCCAAGGCCTTCAAACTCAAGGGACTTGGACAACAGCCAGAGCGACCCATCAAATCAACTTTCTGGATCTTCGAGCGATGCAGTATGCCCTTTATGCATTTCAGGATTGCCTCTCCAACAGAGTTGTCCTGATTCAAACAGACAACCAAGTTGCAATGTGGTACCTGAACAAACAGGGGGGCACGGGCTCTTATCTGCTTTGCCAGGAGGTGGTGCAGATTTGGGCCTGGGCCCTGTCGCATTCCATTTTTCTGTGAGCCACTTATCTGGTGGGCACACAGAATGCATTGGCGGACTGCCTCAGCCGATGCTTCCAGCACCACGAATGGTCTCTGGATCCCTCGTTTGCGAGCAGAATCTTCCACAGGTGGGGTCATCTGATCATCAGCCTCTTTGCGTTCAGTCAGAACCACAAGGTGGAAAGCTTCTGCTCCCTGCACAGGGACCGGCATGCACCAGCCAGAGATGCCTTCGCCTGTCCCTGGAACAAAGGCCTGCTTTATGCGTATCCTCCGATTTCACTAATAAGCAAGACTCTCATGAAGCTACAACAGGACCGGGGCTTAATGTTTCTCTAAGACCAGTACTGGCCGCGCCAAATTAGGTTTCCCAAACTTTGCGTCCTTTCTGTCCAGGACCCCATTCACCTGGGCATGTCGCCCAACCTCATAACACAGAATCACGGCACGTTACGCCACCCTAACCTCCAGGCCCTCTCTCTGATGGCCTGGATGTTGAAAGGCTGATGCTACAACCACTCAACCTTTCAAGTGACGTATCTCAAGTTCTAGTAGCTTCACGAAAGCCTTCCACGCGGAAATCCTACCACTCTAAATGGAAGAGATTTACCTTGTGGTGCACACAAAAGGGCTTGGATCCCTTTTCTTGCCCCACATCGAATCTGTTAGATTATCTCTGGCATCTCTCGGAATCTGGTCTCCAGATATCATCTATCCGAGTGCACCTTAGTGCCACCTCTGCTTACCATCAACGGCTCAACCCCTGGTGAGTTGCTTCATGAGAGGCTTTGTACAGCTTAAGTATCCTCTACGGCCACAGGTTGTGGCATGGGACCTCAATGTCTTACTTTATTTAATTTATTTATTTATATAAGGTTTTTTTATACCGGCATTCAAGAAAATTCACATCATGTCGGTTTACATAAAACAGGGGTGCGATGAATACAACAACGAACATAAATAAATGTGCTGAAGAGATGCAGTTACAATTAACAAGGGCTGTTGAACTGGGGTGAAGGAATTAAAGAGAGAAAGAAGAGGTTAATTATATACAAATATACAATATGTACAGTGTATAATATATACAGCTACTGTGTCAAGTGTTTGCTGGTGAGGCATATTAGATGGGGTTCGGGAAGGCTTGCCTTGCACGGCTCATGCACACTCCTTTTGAGCCCTTGCACTCCTGCGAACTCAGATACCTTACATGGAAAGTACTTTTCCTAGTAGCCATCACATCTGCTCTCAGAGTGAGTGAGTTACAGGCCCTTGTGACCTACTCGCCCTACACAACGTTCCTCCATGACCGGGTGGTTCTCCACACTCACCCTAAATTCCTTCCTAAGGTGGTAACTGATTTCTATTTAAATCAGTCCATAGTCTTGCCCACTTTCTTTCTTGGACTATAAGCGTGCTCTTGCATTTCACTTAGACCGCACTACAGCCCACAGGATGTCCACCCAACTCTTTCTTTTGATAAGAACAAAATTGGGAATGCGGTGGGCAAGCAAACACTGTCAAACTGGTTGGCAGACTGCATTGCATTCTGTTACCAGCAAGCAGGCCTTCCACTGCAGGAACGAGTGAAGGCGCACTCCGTCAGAGCAATGGCAACGTCAGTAGCACACTACCGTTCAGTACCAATTGCTGACATCTGCAGTGCTGCGACATGGAGCTCTCTCCACACCTTTGCAGCTCACTACTACCTGGATAAGGCTGGGCGACAGGATTCCATCTTTGACCAGTCTGTCCTAAGAAATTTGTTTCCAGTTTAGGAACCAAACTCGTCCCACCTCGACCCGCTGTGAATTTCAGGCTGCCTCATCCTTGCCAACAGCACCCCAGTTGTTGTGCCTGTTGCACATGTTTGGTGCTGCTTGGCCTCATATGTATGACTCAGCCTCTAGCTTTCTATTCACCCATATGTGAGGACTACCATCCTGCTTGTCCTGGGAGAAAGCAGAGTTGCTTACGTGTAACAGGTGTTCTCCCACGACAGCAGGATGTTAGTCCTCATGAAACCCGCCCGCCACCCAGGGGAGTTGGGTTTGCGTACGTTTTATTATTTTATTTTTCGCTCGTACTTTTGCTACAAACGAGACTGGCTGCATGGTTAGTGGTATGCTGGGCATGCTCAGTCTGCCAGTCAAAGTTCTAGAAACTTTGCAAAAGTGTTCCGTGACAGGGCTCCATCTGATGATGTCACCCTTATGTGAGGACTAACATCCTGCTTTCCTGAGAGAACACCTGTTACAGGTAAGCAACTCTGCTTTCTCACACACAAAGGATCTCAAACTCATGTTGTCACACACAAAGGATCACAACTCATGTTGTCTCTCTCACACACAAAGGATCTCAAACACACCGGCTCTCAATTGCACACACATGCTATCTTTCACACAAACAGTTTCTTAATCACACACACATACTGGCTCTCAGTCACTAACATACACACTGTCTCTCTCTCACACACACACACACACACACACACAATTTCAAACATATATGCTCGTACACTCACTCTCTCCTCCCACTGAACAACTAGCGGCAGCAACAGCATCCTCTTCCAGCCCTTGCGGCCTCGAGAAAGGAGTCCTATCGGCTGCCGGGGCTGATGTTGCTCTGGGCCACCTGCTTTTCATTGGGCTGATATTGCATGCAATTTACCTAGCATGGTCATTTCTTCCCGCACACGGCTGTTGCACACCACTTCCTCTTCCGGGCTGCGAGGGGTAGGAAGAAGAGAGCATGTTGGTGCCGATGACCCCTGCTCTCCTGCCGTGTTCCACCTGGGCTATCAGCATTTTAAGCCCGGGCAGAGAAAGAGTTCCTATTTTGCTGGGGCAGGGGAGCAGCTGGGCCAGCAAGAGACCGGGAAGTGTGGCGAGACACTGTTTGAGAATCGCTGGCATAGCCTATTTCTTCTTTCATTCTGTACAGCTCTTGTACACATCGTTGGCTACACTTGTCTTATTAAAAGTTATGTAAGTAAAGTTGTAACCTATGTAGGTTCAATTTATGTTAGAGGCATCTTTCCTGATGCCTCCCTTCATCTTGAAGTTGCTTCGTATGAATTAGGATTTTCTGTGCTGCATCTTGTATGCTGAAATATATTAGTCCTTTACTGGAGTCATTGTCCAAGTAAATCTGTGCCTTCAGCTCTGCTCTTGTTTTGTTTTGTTTTTGGTTTTTTTACCCAGCTATTAAAGGAGCTTGGCAGAGTGGATTCTTTGACCACGGCAGTTTCAAGGAGATCATGAATTCTTGGGCACAGACTGTGGTAGTTGGTAGAGCAAGGTAACAAATAGTACTGCTTTTTATTTGACTGTTTAGAAATGTTTCCTCTTTGTTCAGTCAGGCCAGCCCATCAAGCATGGGTTGTGTAAGCATACCAGCAGATGGAGACAGATTCACAGCCTCACTGATATCACTCCTCATATAGCCTTGTGCTGACTCCAGCCTGCCACTATTCTCTGTCTCCAGCAGATGATGGATGTGCTTTCCATGCTGAGATTCTGCTTGGGGATAACCCAGAGGTGAGAGACAAAATTACCTCCCTCAGTTGTGTGGTGCTGGAACCTGTTAGCTCCATTTCAGGTAGCTCTCACAGTGACAGAACTCCCTCCGGTTGAGCAGTGCCAGGACAAAATGGTATGATTCAGCATTACTGGTAGGATTGGGATTTATTTTATTTATTTATCCCCCTTCAACCCCCACCCCCTTAATGTTAGCTGCTCTTTCTGATGATGGCAGCATCTCCTCTTTGAATTGAGGTTCTGTTTTTTATTCAGCAGCACTAAAGTTTATTTTGAGTGGGGGAGGAGAGGTTGCCAGTGGCTGGAGCACAGTGGCTGCCATTGTTAAGTGCAGGACAGCTGGAGTTATTGTTTGGGGGGTGAGTTCCCATTTTTTTTTTTGTTTGTTTGTTTTTTTAATTTTCTGACGCAGGACCAAGAGCTGTTTTGGAGAAACTCTCTGGGGAGGGGTCAGTTGCATGCTCCGAGTTGGCTGGTCATCTGGTTCCTGCCTAGGCAATGAGCATCGTGGCAGGAATGGCAGCCATTTTGGAATCCATAGTGTTTTTCCTTCCTCTCTTGCAAGGAGCTGGAATCAGCGGAAAAGTGCAGAGCTATTAATCAAGTTTACTTAGGGGGAATAGCCACTGCTATTAATTGCATCAGTAGCATGGGATCTTCTTAGTGTTTGGGTAATTGCCAGGTTCTTGTGGCCTGGTTTGGCCTCTGTTGGAAACAGGATGCTGGGCTTGATGGACCCTTGGTCTGACCCAGCATGGCAGTTACTTATGTTCTTATGTTCGGTAAGGTACCTCTTGGGAAGGCCGAGTTGACTATGTCCCCGGATCTTGATGCCACTGAGGAGTAAGTTTTGTGCTGGGATCAGCAACTTTGTTATCTGCAGGTGTAGGAACATGCATTGGGGCCTTATTGTGAGCTCCTGAGCAACAATAAATAGCATTGTTGTGGGGGGTTTTCTGCTATCACCTCTCTCTCCTTAACTAGGGAACTCTGTTTTATTTTTCTGGGGTCCTTTCAGCATATCTGAGGGGGACAAAGCTGGTCCTATGATCTGGTCCAGGTTTGTTTTCATCTGTTGGGAAATTCCAGAAAGGAAAATGAGGAGGGCATGTAATAGATTTGTTAGGGACTCTCTCTTGGAGCGAGAGTTTCCCCTTCATGATTTATACAGTCCATAAGGGCAGAGTTGCTGGAGGAGGTATCTCTCCAGGTGAGGAAGAGATTTTGAACCAAAAGAAACTCTTTGCCATACTTGCGCAGGCCTTGAAATTCTCAGGCTACTTCAGCAGTGTGCATTAAAAAAAAAAAAAAGAAAATTGGCATCATTTGCCTGATCCCACAATCTACTCCTGGAGTTTTAGTCCCTCAGATAAGGGATGTGGAGTAGGAAGATTTGTTTCTGGCTTTTACAGAACTCCAATGCCCACTGCTTCAGCATAGCTGGTGGCCTCATCGGTAGGCAATCAACCACTGATTGTGTTCAGATCAAGGAACCTTCCTGATGCGGCTGCCTTGTGGTCATCAGAAGACTGAGTTGGCAGGATAGGGAGATTGGCAAGCTTTTGGTTTAGTGGCCATGGAGCTTCAGATTACGGCATGCTTGTCTGAAGTGCTCCTAATTCTCCCAGGACAAGCAGGATGGTAGTCCTCACATATGGGTGACATCATGAGATGGAGCCCTGTCATGGATCACTTTTGTCAAAGTTTCTAGAACTTTGACTGGCACACTGAGCATGCCCAGCATGCCACTAACCCTGTAGCTACCAGGGGTCCGCCTTAAGTCTCTTTTTTTCCGCGCAGCAGTTGCCTTGCGGTTAGGAGCTCTGTGAGAAATTTCTCACAACTTTCCTCACAGAACTTTTGAAGTTTAACTTCTTAGAAAGATCCCTCAATTGGGGTCCCCCATCGAATACAATTCCTCCGACACTCGGTAAGTTTTTCCCCGTTGTTTGTGGTCGGTTCCTGCCAGCATTTACTATCAGTGCCCGACTGTCATCGACCCCTTGCCCTCCCTTTTTTACAAGAGCGACCAGGTTCAGGAAATGTCCTGAGAGTCCGAGGACAATGTCCATTACAGACCCGCATACCATTTGCGTTTTGTGCTTTGGCCCCTCACACGACGTCCTTCGATGCCCTAGTTGCACACAAATGACCCCGAAGTCTGTCGTGCTTGTCTAGATAAGATGGAACAATTATTTGGTTCAAAATATTCAGCTCCATCGACGCCAGTTCCAGCACAATCAGTCGCACAGTGTCCATCGACCTCGGAGACGCCCCGCCAGGAACATCGTGGAGCGGGCGACCGTCCGTCACCAACACCATCGAAGGCATCTGCATCATCATCCTCGGTGCCGGAGAAGGACCGGACCGAGCACCGAGGAAAACACAGGCGCACCGATGGGCATCCCCGACCGGTGCCAGCACCGATACCACGACAACGTCGACTTTCATCGAACCGCCTGAGAAGAGGGCTCGGGGAGAGGAGCCCCCATCCTCCTCTGGACCCGGGACCCCTAGGTGTTCCCCATCGATACCGGTGCCAGGCACCGAGCCTCCATGGGGCCCCATGGAACCTCCGGTGACGCCTAGCCTGTCTCCTACCCCGATTGCCGTGCCACCCATGCCGGCCTCTCTGGAGGATTGGACCGCATAGTCCAAGAAGCAGTGCTGAATGCCCCACAAGGCTTCCAATCGCTGCCGCCACTGGCCCCCATACCGGTGCCGGAACCGGTGCCCTCGATGTTTGCACCGCTTCTCGAGCGCCTCGATACGCTCATCGGTGCCTTACCAACTCAACCAGTGCCACCGGACATGCTGGCACTGAGTCATACATCGGGGCCTCTGCAAGTCCCGATAACAATACCGTTCCTCGGAGAAGGAAGAATCGGTTCCCGGCCAGATCCCTCTACGGGAACCACCGATGCTGGAACCCATTCCAGGTCCATCAGGGCTATCGTTGCCCAAGCACACACCACTTGCCCCGGTGCCCTCTGTGCCAATGCCACATCCATCAATGCCCTCCCGCCCTTTTGGATTTGGCATTCTTCCTCCATCAGGAAGTTCTCCAGGGGCTGGGCAAAGCCCCTATGATCCATGGGGAGATGCATCTACGGGTGATTCCTCACAAGCTTCCGAGGAGTTGCTCTCAGAGCCTTCACCCCCAGAAGAGAGGCGACGATCACCTCCAGAAGACCTCTCCTTTGCCAATTTTGTCAAAGAGATGTCTGAGACTATCCCTTTTCCACTGGTGACAGAAGATTCTCATCACAAAATGTTGGAGGTCTTACAATTTCTCACAGGACAAGCAGGATGGTAGTCCTCACATGTGGGTGACATCATCTGATGGAGCCAATCACGGAATACTTTTGTCAAAGTTTCTAGAACTTTGACTGGCACCTACTGGGCATGCCCAGCATGGCAAATTACCCTGCATCCAGCAGGGGTCTCCCTTCAATCTCTTTTTTTCCGCTCAGCTAATAGCCACGTTGGTTTTTGGAGCTCTTCACAGTTCCTGACTGGAAATTTTCCTCAGGAAATTATTTTCAAAACTTGTAAAAGTTTATACCCCCTAGGGGTCTCCCTTCTTCGCCATCGAATACTGGGTCATGCGGTAAGTTTACCACCGTTTTTCGGTCGGTTCCCGGCGAGGACCTCTGTAGGACTTGTCGGCGCTGACCGCGGCCAGCCTAAATTTTTCGACTGCCATGATGGCGACGGTTTTCGTCAGTGCCCTGACTGTCCGAGGACTATGTCAATCACGGACCCTCATTTAGTCTGTGTTTTATGCCTCGGACCGTCGCACGACGTGGAGACGTGTACCGATTGTGCCCAAATGATCCCGAAGGGCTGTAAGGCATGGGTGGTAAAGATGGCACTTTTATTCCATTGCCAGTCTCCGCAGGTACCATCAACTCTGTCCTCGCCGAAGCATAGACTTCGCTCCAAGGCTAAAGACACCCGATCGCTATCCCAGTCCTTGGCGTCTACATCATCGATGCCGGAATCGGGGAGAGCGGACCGTCAAGAAAAGCATCGCCATAAACATCGACAGCCGGTGCCCTCTGCTTCCGCTACGCCGGTGGAGCCTTCGACGGAACCACTGATGAAAAAGACCCAAGCTGAGGAGTGTCCAGGGCCCTCGAAGCCGGATGCACTGAGGCGTCCCACGCCTTCGGTGGAAGGGGCTACCGAGACTCCACCGGGATCGGTGGACCCTCCGGTACTGCCCGTAGTGCCTCCCACTCCGGACCTGGGGCTCACCACCCCAGTGCTCTGAGAGGATTTGCACCGGATGGTGCAAGATGCTGTGGTCCAGGCGATCCAAAGCCTTCCGCGATCACCGACGCCAGCACCGGTGCCTCTGCCGGAACAGGCACCAATGCCCCTGGTGCTGCTGCCACTCCTGGATAAACTGGATCTGTCCATCGGTGCCCTACCAGGGGCACCGAGAAAAATCACCGTTACCGATGATTCCATCAACGGCCATCCCACTTTCATCGGGAAAGGAGGATACATCGCCGGAGCCGGTTCTGGGGCCGTCGGAAGTACCACCATCTAGGCCACCGATGAAATCCCCGATGCCATCGATTCCCGAGCGTCCGGTACCGATGCCGGATCTCGAGTTCTCGATGCCAAGACTAGGTCCCTCGATGCCTAGTCTTGGCATCGAGGGATGCACAGATACCTGTCCAACCTCGACCTCTGGCTGGAGAAGTTCCAAATTTTCCACTTGGACCACCGAGGGATGCTAGGGATCAGCTCTATGATCCCTGGAGAGATGATTCCACAGATACCCAGGACTCAACAGAAGTTCCGTCAGAGCCATCTCCTCCAGACAAAAGGCGCAAGTCTCCGCCAGAAGACCTCTCCTTTATTAATTTTATAAAGGAGATGACGGAGACTATCCCCTTCCAACTGCAGACGGAGGAAGATTCCAGGCATAAAATGCTAGAAGTCCTGCAATTCCTGGATCCCCCTAAGGAAATCATGTCCGTCCCAGTTCATGAGGTACTGCAGGACCTGATGCAGCGCAACTGGGAACATCCTGGGTCGGTTCCTCCTGTAAACCATGAGATGGATGCTATTTACCTAGTCCAACCTTCCCCGGGATTTCAGAAGACACAGCTAGCTCATCAGTCGGTGGTGGTGGAGTCTGCCCAAAAGAAGGCCAAGCGTCCAAAACCCCATTCTTCAGCGCCACCTGAGAAGGAGCAGAAATTCCTCGACGCTTTGGGCCGCAGGATATTTCACAGGGCCATGCTTATCTCGTGCATCGCGTCATATCAATTATATGTGACCCAGAATACCCGTAACCTGTTTAAACAGCTACAGGAGTTTGGAGAGTCCCTTCCAGACCAGCTTCAAGACCAGCTGAATTCCATCATAAAGAAGGGATTCAAAGCGGGGAAAGCATGAGGTCCGCTCGGCATACGATGTCTTCGACACAGCCTCCCGTTTATCTGCGGCTGGTATCAGCGCCCGCCACTGGGCCTGGTTAAAATCTTCTGATTTCCGTCCTGAAGTGCAGGATCGTTTGGCCGACCTCCCCTGCACAGGGGATAACCTGTTGGGCGATAAAATCCAAGAGATGGTGGCCCAGCTGAAGGACCATAGTGAAATGCTTCGGCAGCTCTCAGCAGCTCAGGTGGATCTTTCCACTCCATCCAAACGATCCTTCCGCCGCGACACTAAACAGACGACTTACAGGAACCGTAAATATTATCCACCGGAATCTCAAGGTCGCCCGTCCCGGCCTTTCCAGAAGTCCACAGCGCGCCAGCCTCGTGCTCAGAAAGCTCAAGCTCCTTCCTAACCTTCTCCTACAACGGGATTTTGACTCCCGACTTCAGAGCAAAGGTCATCCTCCATTTCCCAATTTACCTGTGGGCGGCCGCTTATGCCACTTCTCCACCAAGTGGCTAACCATCACCACCGACTGCTGGGTGCAAGCAGTCATCGCTCAAGGCTACCATCTAAATTTCCTCTCCATTCCGTCGGATACTCCACCTCAGCCAGGGTGGACCTCTTCTGACCACTGTCTTCAACTGCAGCAGAGATATTCTCCCTGCTGCAAGCAAATACTATAGAACCCGTTCCTCTTGCCCAAAGAGGATACAGATTCTACTCCCGATACTTTTTAATCCCAAAAAAGATGGGAGGAATTTGCCCAATATTAGACCTAAGGGCCTTAAACAAACATCTTCGAAAAGAGAAATTTCGAATGGTAACCTTGGGCTCTTTGCTTCCACTTCTCCAGCAGGGGGATTGGCTTTGCTCTCTCGACCTAAAAGATGCGTACATGCACATCGCAATTACCCCGTCTCACAGAAAATATCTCCGTTTCCTTGTAGGGAACCAACATTTCCAATACAAGGTTCTCCCATTCGGCCTAGTGTCAGCCCCTCGGGTGTTCACAAAGTGCCTAGCAGTAGTAGCAACATACTTAAGAAGTCTGGGCACTCATGTCTATCCTTATCTGGACAACTGGTTGCTGAGAGCTCAGAGATCGGAAGGAGTACTTCACTCCCTCCACCTTAAAGTGCAACTACTACTCTCATTGGGATTTCTAATAAATTATCAGAAATCTCTCCTGACTCCGTCTCAATTCCTCTTCTTTCTCGGAGCAGATCTCGACATGATCCAAGCAAAAGCTTTTCTTCCCAGGGACCGAGCTCACACACTGGCGTCGGCGCAGAACATAAGTTCTCGTCAAACCACAACAGCTCATCTACTAGTCTTGCTGGGGCATATGGCATCCTCTGTCCATGTAACCCCAATGGCTCGTCTAGCCATGCGAGTAACGCAATGGACATTAGTCCCAGTGGTTACAGGCACATCACCCAATGTCCAACATTGTCTACTTCACCAGGCGACTTCGTCTCTCACTGGCATGGTGGATCCTGGAGTCCCATCTACTTCAAGGTCTGCCCTTTCAAGCTCCAGAACCTCAAATAATCTTGATGACCGATGCTTTCAATCTAGGTTGGGGAGCACATGTCAACAACCTGCAGACTCAGGGAACCTGGTCAGCAGAGGAGTCGCAACATCAAATAATTTTCTTAAGCTCCGAGCAATCAGATATGCTCTCTCTGCGTTTCAGGACTGTTTGTCCAACAAAACAATCCTGATCCAGATGGACAACCAGGTAGCAATGTGGTACATCAACAAACAAGGTGGAACCGGATCCTACCTCCTTTGTCAGGAAGCGGTACAGATTTGGGCTTTTGCTCTATCCCAGGCTATGCTTCTCAGAGCGACCTACCTGGCAGGTGTGGACAATGTTCTAGCGGACAGTCTCAGTCGGGATTTTCAGCCCCACGAGGGGTCCTTCAACACTGTAGTTGCGGACAGACTATTCCGGAAGTGGGGGCGTCCAACCATCGACCTATTCACATCTCCGCAGAATCGCAAGGTGGACAACTTCTGCTCTCTCCATCGAAGTCCCAACATTCCACCTCTGGACGCCTTCGCCCTGTCCTGGAGGAAAGGTCTCCTTTATGCCTACCCACCACTTCCTCTCATCAGCAAATCTCTCATGAAGCTACGCATGGACAAGGGTTTAATGATTCTCACAGCCCCCTACTGGCCTCACCAAGCTTGGTTTCCAATCCTTCGGGATCTTTCCCTATGTCCACAGATTCCTCTAGGCTCGGACCCGTCCCTGAGATCTCAGAGGAGCGACCAGTTGCACCACTCCAACCTTAAGGCCCTGTCACTGACATTTGGATGTTGAAAGGTTGATCCTTCAGCCTTTTGATCTTTCGGAATCTGTATCTCAGGTCCTTGTGGCTTCACGAAAGTCTTCTACAAGAAAGTCTTATCATTCCAAATCAAAAAGATTCTCATTGTGGTGCACTTTAAAAGGGTTAGATCCTTTTACTTGCCCCACGAATCAGTTTTAGACTACCTCTGGCATCTCTCAGAGTCTGGTTTACAAACCTTCTCTATCAGAGTGCATGTCGTGCAGTGGCCGCCTTTCATAAAGGGTATAAGGGATGTCTCTATCTCAACCCAGCCCCTGGTGGTGCGCTTTATGTAGGGGTTGCTTCACTTGAAGCCTCCTCTCCGTCTACCGGCCCCGTCTTGGGACCTTAATGTGATTTTGGCGCAGCTCATGAAACCTCCGTTTGAGCCTCTGCATTCCTGCGAGTTGTGGCATATCACTTGGAAGGTCCTTTTTCCTTCTAGCGTTAACGACTGCTCGCAGGATCAGTGACTGCAGGCCCTGGTTACATACCCTCCTTACACGAAATGTCTTCATGATCGGGTGGTCCTTTGCATTCATCCTAAATTTCTACCAAAAGTGGTATCTGGGTTTCATTTAAATCAATCCATAGTGCTGCCTACTTTCTTTCCAAAGCCCCACTCACTTCCTGCTGAGCGGGCTCTCCATTCCTTGGACTGTAAATGTGCGCTTGCCTTTTATATGGAACGTACAGCAGGCCATAGGAAATCCACCCAGCTCTTTGTTTCCTTTGATAAACTTAAGCTGGGAACCCCGGTCGGAAAGCAGACCCTGTCCTCCTGGTTGGCGTACTGCATTTCCTTCTGCTATCAGCAAGCAGGCCTTCTGCTTCAGGACCAAGTTAAAGCGCACTCCATTTGGGCTATGGCAACGTCGGTTGTACACCTTCGTTCTGTACCTCTTATTGATATCTGCAAAGCTGCAACCTAGAGTTCTCTTCATACCTTTGGAGCTCACTATTGCATAGACAAGGCTGGTACACAAGATTCTATCTTTGGCCAGTCTGTTCTACGCAATCTATTCTCAGCGTAATATCCAACTTCCTTCTACACCTGCTGGGATATTTAGGCTGCCCGTCTACCAAAGAAGCATCCCTGTTGTTGTGCCTGTTGCACGTCTTTGGGTGTTTTCAGTACATGCGCGGGCATTCTCAGCTTGTTATTCACCCACATGTGAGGACTACCATCTTGCTTGTCCTGTGAGAAAGCAGAGTTCTTACCTGTAACAGGTGTTCTCACAGAACAGCAGGATGTTAGTAGTCACGAAACCCACCCGCCACCCTGCGGAGTTGGGTACACTTGCGATTTATTAGGTTATTTTTCGCATGCTCCTTTTTGCTATACATAAGACAGAAGGGAGACCCCAGCTGGATGCAGGGTTATTGCCATGCTGTGCATGCCCAGTAGGTGCCAGTCAAAGTTCTAGAATCTTTGACAAAAGTATTCCGTGATTGGCTCCATCAGATGATGTCACAGACATGTGAGGACTAACATCCTGCTGTCCTGTGATAACACCTGTTACAGGTAAGCAACTCTGCTTTGTACACACTCCAAAGGAGATAATGGTGATTCCAGTGCACGAAGTCCTCTTTGACCTCTTGCACCGCCTGAGGGAACATTCCAGGTACTGTATCTCAAGTCAACAAAAAGACAGATGCTACGTACCTGGTCCAACAATCTCCAGGTTTTCAGAAAAGTCAGCTGCCACACCATTTTGTGGTTGTGGAATCAGCTCAGAAAAAAGCTAAACGCTCACGTCCACATTCCTCTGCTCCTCCTGGCAAGGAACAAAAGGCATTAGATGCATTGGGACAAAGAGTTTTCCAAGGGTCCATGTTGATAGCGCGAATAGCAGCCTATCAATTATATATGACCCAATATAATCGAAATCTCTTGAAACAAGTCCAAGTGCTTGTGGAGACATTGCCACAGCAACAACAAGAAGCCTTGTTCTCCATCCTACAAAAAGGATTGGAAGCAGGCAAACATGATGTCAGAGCTGCCTACGATTATTTTGAAATAGCATCCAGAGTCTCGGCAGCAGGTATCAGTGCTAGGCACTGGGCTTGGTTCAAAGCATCTGACCTATGCCCGGAGGTTCAGGACAAACTTGCAGATCTACCCTGTACAGGAGACAACCTGTTCGGGGACAAGATCCAGGACGCAGTGGCTCAGTTAAAAGACCATCATGATAAAATAATTACAGATATGAGTCGGTGGAACAAGGATGCATATTCCTGGCTGGGCAGAATTGCCATTGTGAAAATGACCATTCTCCCTAAGTTTTTGTATTTGTTTTCCTCTTTACCCATTTATATCTCTGCAGCTATCCTAAGGTCCTGGCAAAAGAAAATTTTTGATTTCATTTGGAGAAGGCGGCCTCCGAGGCTGGGCAGACAAGTTTTATACCTGCCCAAGGCTTTGGGAGGCATGGCTGTCCCCAATTTAGCTTGGTATTATAGAGCCTCCCAATTACGGGCTTGTGTAGATATTTACCGACGTTCCTCGCCAAAGCAGTGGTATCAAATAGAGCAATTCATTGGGGGACCTATGGACTTAACAGCAATGTTGTGGCAACCACGCAATACGTGGCGGTCCGTACGACATATGCCTGAGTCTCTGAGAGTTACTCTTCGCCTGTGGGAGCTTTGTAAAAGGCAGCTACTGGGGAAGTATCCATATTTTTATCAGTCTTCCCTGCAGAATAACACCCAGCTACCGTCGGGTTATCAAACCTCTTGGCTGGCTGTTTGGAGGGCTCAGGGTCTCACCACTATCGGACACCTGTTGCATCAGGGTGTTGTTATGACCTGGGAACAGGTGTGTGATTTATTTCATCTCGACTAGCGAGATTTTCTGGCCTATGCCCAGGTCAAGCATTTCATACAATCCCTACAGAGGTCCGCCTCTTTACGCCCGGGACAGTCATTGTTGGAGACTTTTATTTTGAACTGTGATGTTATCAAAGGTGTTATATCCAAACTGTATCAATTATTTATCCCAACCCAGTCACAGCCTCTCGGCTTCCTTGCTCAATGGGAAGCAGATTTGGGTAAAACTTTGGGAGCCAGAACTTGGGAACAGATATACCTAAGAGCCCGGAGTAGCTCGATATCCGCTAACTTACAAGAGAACTGCTTCAAGAAGATATACAGATTGTATCTAACTCCCGTTAAGTTAAGCAAGTTTTACCCCGCCTTATCTGACTTATGTTGGCGTGATTGCGGAACGCCTGGCACATATTTGCATATCTGGTGGGAGTGCCCGGCAATAAAGACCTTCTGGCACGCGCTATTTGTTTGGTTGGGGCAGTTACTCTCAATTTCGCTTGAGGCGTCTGCAGAGATGGCTTTATTGCACGTTTTTCCGGACTGTATTGCATCTCATTTTCATTGATTCTGTGTACATGTATTTATAGCAGCCAGATCTCTGGTGGCTTGTAACTGGAAATCGGCATCAGTGCCTTCCCTTGCAGCAGTTATCTCTAAGTTGCAATCCTACTATACTTTGGCCTCCTTAACCGCTACTAAGTCCCGCTCAGAGGCCTCTTTTCGTAAGTCATGGAAGCCTTTTGCTGATTACCTGCTACGTCAGTAATGTTAACCAGCTGCTAGGGCTGACTCCTGTTGGAGGCTAACTAATTATGTATGTTATCTCCATTGTATTATGTTTCTTCTTTTATTAAGCTTTCCACGTGTTATGTATATATTGAATGGGTCACTTTTTCGTGACTTTTCTGGGTGTTTACAGTTTCAGGTGGCTCCCTGTCGGGGTGGGGGTTGGGGGGGGAGGGGGAAATGCGGAGCGATTATGCTTGGATACAGTTAAGAGGATGTTAGCAGTTTTGCTATATTGCATGATTTCTGAACCATGTATTGCAGTGTTATGTTTCGAAGCTGTATCCGCCGCATAAAATTCAATAAACTTTAAATTGAAAAAAAAAAAAGACCATCATGAGACCCTATGTCAGTTGTCAACTGTCTCATCAGATATTCCCTCTGTAGCCCACAGGGCCACGCGTAGAGAACCCAAGAATCAATTCTACAGGCCACACAGATATTACCCTCCTGCGTCCAGTGCACGACCGGCTCGGACACCTCAGAGGGGACATGCATGCCAAACTAGAACATCTAGACCACAGCCAGCTTCGCAAGCTGGCTCCGCGTCTGGATTTTGACTCTTTCCCAGAGAGCAGCAGCCATATTCCAGTGGGGGGGCGTCCTGTGCCACTTTGCAGCAAATTGGCATCCAATCACCACGGACCAATGGGTATTGTCCATCGTAACCCACAGTTACCATCTAAATTTTTCAAAAATACCCCTGGACTTCCCACCCAATCCATCCTGGAGTTGGGACGAACACACAGGAAAATTCGAGTTACAGCTCTCAACCCTTCTGTCGGTCAGAGCAGTGGAACCGGTTCCACCGAATCAGCAGGGAAAAGGGTTCTACTCCAGATATTTCCTAATTCCAAAAAAGACGGGCGGCCTCCGGCCTATTCTGGACCTCTGTGCCTTGAATACATTTCTTCGCAAGGAACGGTTCAGGATGGTATCCCTTGGCACCATGCTTCTTCTACTTCAACAAGGGGATTGGCTCTGCTCTCTGGACCTGCAAGACTCATACGCGCATATTGCGATCTCCCCTCCTCATCGCAAATATCTGTGATTTGTGGTGGCCGCAATCACTATCAATACAAGGTACTACCATTCGGCCTAGCCTCCCTTGGTGCCTCGAGTCTTTACGAATTGCCTGGCAGTCGTGGCTGCGCAGTTGAATAGCAGAGGCGTATACATTTTCCCATACATGGACGACTGGCTCATAAAAAGCCAGTCAAAACAAGGAGCCTTCGACTCTCTTGATCTCACCATAAGGCTTCTAAACTTATTGGGATTTCTAATAAATTACCCCAAATCCCAATTGACACCATCTCATCTTCTCTCCTTTATAGGAGCAGACCTAGATACGACATTGTCCAGAGCATTCTTGCCCAACGACCTTGCGATTTACACTGTCCAACCTTGCCAGCTTTATCCGCCGTCAAAAAAGAGCCTCAACTGGCCAGCTACTAAGGTTGCTCGGCCATATGGCATCAACAGTTCATGTCACCCCTATGGCACGTCTTGCAATGAGAGTGACCCAATGGACTCTGAAATCCCAGTGGTGACAAGCTCTCAGCCGCTGTCGTCCATGGTACACATAGCCAGCCAGCCAGCTTCATCTGTCCTTTGCCTGGTGAACACACAAAGCCAACTTTCAAGTGGGTTTTCCTTTCCAGCAACCGGCTCCTCAGGCGACCTTAACTACGGATGCCTCCAAACTAAGTTGGGGAGCCCACGTCCAAGGCCTTCAAAGGGACTTGTCAAAAGCCGAAGCGACCCCTCAAATCAACTTTCTGGAGCTTTGAGCGATATGGTATGCCATTTATGCATTTCAGGATTACCTCTCCAACAAAGTTCTCCTGATTCAAACAGACAACCAAGTTGCAATGTGGAAACTGAACAAACAGGAGGGCACAGGCTCTTATCTTCTTTGCCAGGAGGCGGCGCAGATTTGGGCCTGGGCCCTGTCACATTCCATTCTACTGCGAGCCACTTATCTAGCGGGCACTCAGAATGCATTGTTGGACCGCCTCAGCCGACGTTTCTAGCCCCACGAATAGTCTCTGGATCCCTAAGTTGCAAGCAGAATCTTCCACCAATGGGGTCATCTGACCAATCGACTTCTTTGCGTCTAGTCAGAACCACAAACTGGAAAACTCCTGCTCTCTGCACAGGGACCACCATGCACCAGCCAGGGATGTCTTTGCCGGTCCCTGGAACAAAGGCCTGCTTTATGCGTATCCTCCGATTCCGCTAATAAGCAAGACTCTAGTGAAGATACGACAGGACCGGGGCTTAATGATTCTCATAGCCCCGTCTGGCCATGCTAAATTTGGTTTCCCATAATTGGCAACCTTTCTGTCCAGGACCCCATTCGCCTAAGCACGTCGCCCAACCTCATAAACCAGAATCACAGCAAGTTACGCCACCCGAACCTCCAGGCCCTCTCTCTGACGGCCTGGATGTTGAAAGGCTGATACTACAACCACTCAACCTTTCAAGTGACGTATCTCAAGTCCTTGTAGCTTCACGGAAAGCTTCCACGCGGAAATCCTACTGCTCTAAATAGAACAGATTTACCTTGTGGTGCACACAAAACAGCTTGGATCCCTTTTCTTGCCTCACATCGAGTCTGTTAGATTATCTCTGGCACCTCTCGGAATCTGGTCTCCAGACATCATCTATCCGAGGGCACCTTAGTGCCATCTCTGCTTACTATCAGGGAATAGGGGATGCCCCGATACCGGCTCAACCCCTGGTGAGTCACTTCATGAAAGGCTTAGTACAGCTTAAGCCTCCTCTGTGGCCACCAGTCGTGGCATGGGTCCTCAATGTCGTACTTGCACAGCTCATGCACACTCCTTTTGAGCCCAATCACTCCTGCAAATTTAGATACCTTACATGGAAAGTACTTTTCCTAGTAGCCATCATGTCTGCTCGCAGGGCAAGTTAGTTACAGGCCCTTGTGATGTTCTCACCCTACACAAGGTTCCTCCATGACCGGGTGGTTCTAAGCACTCAACTGAAATTCCTTCCTAAGGTGGTAACTGATTTCCATTTAAATCAGTCCATAGTCTTGCCCACTTTCTTTCCAAGACCTCATGCTCAACCAGGTGAGCAAGCTCTGCACACCTTGGACTGTAAGCATGCTCTTGCGTTTTACTTAGACCGCACTAAAGCCCACAAGAAGTTCACCCAACTCTTTGTCTCTTTTGATAAGAACAAACTTGGGAATGCGGTGGGCAAGCAAACACTGACAAACTGGTTGGCAGACTGCATCGCATTCTGTTACCAGCAAGCAGGCCTTCCACTGCAGGGACAAGTGACGGCACACTCAGTCAGAGCAATGGCAACATCAGTAGCACATTACCGTTCAGTACCGATTGCTGACATCTGCAGGTCTGCGACATGGAGCTCTCTCCACTCCTTCGCAGCTCACTACTGCCTGGACAAGGCTGGGCGACAGGATTCCGTCTTTGGCCAGTCTGTCCTAAGAAATTTATTTTCAGTGTAGGAACCCAACTCGTCCTACCTCGACCCGCTGTGAATTTCAGGCTGCCTCATCCTTGCCAACAGCACCCCAGTTGTTGTGCCTGTTGCACATGTTCAGTGCTGCTTGGCCTCGCACATATGACTCAGCCTCTAGCTTTCTATTCACCCATATGTGAGGACTACCATCCTGCTTGTCCTGGGAGAAAGCAGAGTTGCTTACCTGTAACAGGTGTTCTCCCACGACAGCAGGATGATAGTCCTCACGAAACCCACCCGCCACCCCGCGGAGTTGGGTTCGCTTACGTTTTATTATTTTATTTTTCGCTCATTCATTTTGCTATATACAAGACTGAAGGGGGGACTCTTGGTGGCTGTAGGGTTGGTGGCATGCTGGGCATGCTCAGTGTACCAGTCAAAGTTCTAGAAACTTTGACAAAAGTGTTCCATGACAGGGCTCCATCTGATGATGTCACCCATTTGTGAGGACTAACATCCTGCTGTCCTGGGAGAACACCTGTTACAGGTAAGCAACTCAGCTTAACCTAATGTGCCACCTGCAGTCCCTCAGTATTGATCTGTACCCAGGCCAAGTTGTGAAATCACCACAAAATTTTAACTGTCAACTCCTCCCACTGACAAACAGAAGATGGTGATGTGATCCAACTGAAAATTCTTTTAAACACACAGATCCAGAAAGAGAATACCAAAACAGCGTGGTATCTACAACAACTCTTCAATCATACAGTCATCAGAACGAGCGGAAGACTCTCCTTAAAAACATACCTTTTCCAGATGGCATACAAAATCCTAATAAAAGAACAGCCTTAATGAAAATTAAAGTTCATCCTTATCTCCAAAATATGTTAAATAGTACCGCTCTTTTGGCACTAGCTCTTCTACTCTTGGTTTTTAAATGAAAAATTATTTTTGTTTTTTTTGTTTTATATTAATCAGTTTTTGTAATTTTTCTTCTATTTTTATTTTATAATTTGTATTTATACTTTTTATTTTTACTTCTGTAAACCGTTTTGATCAAATTTTATTTGTAAAGGCGGTATATAAACATTTTTAAATAAAATAAATAAATAAATACTCAATGGGTGGGTATCTAGACTGATCTGTGGTATTACAGGAACGAAAATTAACAGATAAGAACCAATTTTATCCCAGGACAAGCAGGATGCTAGTCCTCACATATGGGTGACATCGATAATGGAGCCCTATACAGAAAAACTTCTGTCAAAGTTTCTATGAAACTTTTGACTGGCACCCAGAGTGCCCACTGAGCATGCCCAGCATGCCATGATATTCTCTGCCACAGGGGTTTCCCTTCAGTCTTCTTTTTTCCGCGGAGCCGTTAGCCTCGCGGTTAAATTGGAGTCCTGTGGTGATTTTTCTCCACACTTCAAAACTTAAAAAAAGTGTTAGAAAAACTTTCAACTGCAAGGGTCTCCCTTTGTCACCATCGCGGTAAGTTGTTTTTTTTTTTTCTCTGATTTTCCTCGGTTCCACACCGTTTTTTCGTTCCATAGTCGTCGACGGCTGTCTGACTAGAATGGCTTCGGGCTTCAAAAAATGCCCAAATTGTGCCAGAACCATGTCTATAACGGACCCGTACCAAGAATGTGTGCTCTGCCTCTGCGAGAACCACGATGTCCGGTCCTGCCACCTGAGCGCCGAGATGACATCGAAGGGACGTCTGCTCCGGATGGAGAAAATGGAGCAACTTTTTACAATTCAGTTGCTCCCAGCAGCTTCGACGTCAGCTCAGTCGCCTCCGGCTGGAGCGATTCATAAGGTCATACTTAAAAAATGACTACCAGGTGAGGCCAGAGATGCGTCCATTCACTCCCCCTCGCCATCGTCGAAGGCGTCCACGTCGGGCAGTGAAAAATCAAAGGAGAAACATCGACATCGGCACCGACGCCCGCACACCTCAACCATCGATCCGGTGCCCGCTACGTCATCGATGGAATCGGCCTCCTCCGCTAAGAAAGCTCGGCTGAGCGTGGAGTCTCAGAGGCCTATGATTCCAGGGCGATCCCCACCGGTATCAGTGCAGGGTACCGTACCTCCTCAGGGCTCTGAGGAGGTACCGGCATCGCCATCACCGCCTCCCCCCATAGCTGCTCTGATTCCATCAGCTATGCGGGTGGAACTTGATGGATATATCCGTCAAGCGGTACGAGATGTACTCCTCAATACGATGCCATTACAACCATCAACACCAATTTTGCCGTCGACACCAGCTCCGGTACCGTCGGATCCATTACCCTCGATACCGATGTCACCATCGATCCCGCCACTGATGCCATCGGTGCCGCCTTCAATTCCAGCATCGATTCCTCTGATGACTCCATCGATGCCAGCCCCAGAGGTTTCTTTTTTTGAACCTCTGATGCAAAAATTGAATATTTTAATCGATGCCGTTTCGAAAAAACCTCAAGGCATCGAGGAGGACACCTTACCAGAACCCACACCGGGACCTTCAGGAGTTCCTAGGCCTCACCACCCACGGTCTCCTCTATTCCCACCGATGCCAAAGGCTTTACCATCGATGCCTTTTAGGCCACAGCCGACAATTCACCCAAGGGACACTGGAACAGACACTGACACGGATGTCTCTTCAGATGAGGACATGCTTTCTGAACCTTCACCTCCAGAGGACCGTCGAAAGTCTCCTCTGGAGGATTTGTCATTCTCCAACTTCGTAAAAGACATGGCGGAGACTATCCTTTTCCAACTACAGTCAGAGATAGATTCCAAACAAAAGACACTGGAGGTTCTACAATTTGTAGATCCACCAAAGGAAATTTTGGCTGTGCCAGTGCATGAGGTGCTCCAGGAACTCATGTACCAACTGTGGGAACATCCTGGCTCACTTGCATCGGTTAACAAGAGATCAGATGCAAAATACCTGGTTCAACCAATTCCAGGATTCCAAAAGGCTCAGCTACCTCACCAATCCGTGGTAGTTGAGTCAGCACAGAAAAAAGCAAAAAGGGTGAAAACTCACTCCTCAACACCACCAGGGAAGGATAATATATTCCTTGATAATTTAGGCCGTAAAGTATTTCAAGGGTCTGTGTTGGTCTCTCAAATTGCTGCTTATCAACTCTTCATGAACCAGTACCAGCGTAATCTCTGGAAGCAGGTTCAGGAGCTTACCCAGACACTCCCTGATCAGTTCCAGGAAGCCTTTTTTCAACTGGTGCATAAAGGCCTAGAAGCGGGCAAACATGAGGTCAGGGCGACTTATGACAGCTTTGAAACCGCATCTCGTCTGTCAGCTTCGGGAATTACAGCTCGTCGGTGGGCTTGGCTTAAGGCATCAGATTTAAGGCCGGAGGTGCAGGAGAGACTGGCTGACCTTCCTTGTCTTGGAGACAACCTTTTTTGAGACAAGGTAAAGGAAGCAGTCGCCATGTTAAAAGAACATACCGAGACTCTGAAACAGCTCTCCTTAATTCCTCAGGAGTCCCAACCTCCTTCCAGGAGACTTCCCAGACGGGATACAAGACATTCATATTACTGCCAACGACGTTACTATCCTCCAACAAGCCATACACGAACATCTCGCCCAGCTCATCGTTCCCAGTCTAGGCAGCAAAGGCCTTCCAGGCCTCAACCCCCTCCTCAGACTGCATCAACGTCAGGGTTTTGAGATATACTCAGAGAGCAGAAGCCTATCCTTCAATCCAGTCCCGCACTTACCAGTAGGAGGTCACATAGCCTTCTTTCATCACACCTGGACCTCCATAACTACAGACCAATGGGTACTTTCCATAACAGCTCAGGGGTACCGATTGGATTTTCTCACTGTACCAAAAGAAACTCCACCAATCTCCTCTTAGACAGTGAACCATCACTCCAAGCTCCTAAAAACAGAATTATCCACCCTTCTGAGAGCCAGGGCCATAGAACCAGTTCCCCGGCCCCAGCAGGGCAGAGGATTCTACTCCCGATATTTCCTCATCCCAAAGAAAACAGGAGGCCTAAGTCCTATCCTAGACCTCAGAAATCTCAACAAATTTCTCAAAAAAGAAAAATTCAGGATGGTATCATTAGGCACCATGCTACCTCTTCTTCAAAAAGGGGATTGGCTCTGCTCTCTGGATCTTCAAGACGCCTACGCTCACATTCCCATCTTTCCTCCTCATCACAAATACTTGCGATTTCTGGTCGAGGGACAACATTTTCAATACCGGGTGCTCCCATTCGGCCTCGCCTCAGCACCACGAGTATTCACAAAGTGTCTAGCGGTGGCGGTGGCACACCTCCACAAACAAAAGGTGCACGTATTTCCTTATCTAGACGATTGGCTCATCAGGAGTCGAACAAAAGAAGGAGCTCTCAATTCACTCAAACTCACAATCAACTTACTTCACTCCTTGGGGTTTCTCATCAATTATCAGAAATCCCATTTCACACCATCTCACCTTCTACAATTCATCGGTGCAGATTTAAATACCATCATAGCAAAAGCTTTTCTTCCAAGAGACCGTGCCCACACACTCATTCTCCTGGCACACTCTCTCCGAACTCAATCTCGGGTCACAGCTCATCAGTGCCTCACCCTCCTCGGTCACATGGCCTCCACAGTTCATGTCACTCCCATGGCCAGACTCACAATGCGATTAATGCAATGGGCTCTGAAAACACAATGGATTCAAGCCATTCAACCACTGTCCTCCCACATTCAAATAACTCAGGAACTGCGTTCTTCCCTCCTCTGGTGGACATCAATGAACAATTTGCTAAAAGGTCTACCTTTCCAGCAACCAGTTCCGCAAGTAACATTAACTACAGATGCATCCACTTTAGGCTGGGGAGTGCACATTGGTCATCTGCAGACCCAAGGGATGTGGACAAAGACCGAAGCCACTTTTCAGATAAACTTCCTAGAGCTTCGAGCTATACGTTATGCGCTGCATGCGTTCAAGGACTGCCTTTCACACAAGACGGTACTTATACAAACGGACAACACAGTGGCCATGTGGTACATAAACAAGCAAGGGGGAACGGGCTCGTATCTCCTTTGCCAGGAAGCAGCACAAATTTGGGACTGGGCCCTAACACATTCAATGCTCCTACGGGCCACTTACCTAGCAGGCATCCACAACATATTAGCCGATCGCCTCAGTCGTCAGTTCCAGCCACACGAGTGGTCTTTGGATCCACCGACAGCAACCAAGATCTTTCAACGTTGGGGTCAACCAACAATAGATCTCTTCGCATTCCATCTGAACTACAAAGTGAACCATTATTGCTCTCTGCTACGGCAGGAGAACAGCCTGCCAAAGGACGCCTTTGCTCGCCATTGGAACTCAGGCCTGCTATACGCGTATCCTCCGATACCGCTCACACCCAAGACGCTAGTAAAACTACAACAGGACAAGGGATCTATGATACTCATAGCCCCGTATTAGCCTCGACAAGTATGGTTTCCCACACTTCTAGACCTCTCAGTCAGGGATCCCATTCGTCTGGGAGTAGCTCCCACTCTCATAACTCAGGATCAGGGTCGATTGCGCCATCCAAACCTCCAATCCCTGGCCCTGACAGCATGGATGTTGAGAGCTTGATTTTACGACCACTCTACCTTCCAACCAACATATCTCAAGTGCTTATAGCGTCACGTAAACCTTCCACTAGAAAGAATTATTCCTCCAAATGGAAACTGTTTACTTTGTGGTGCAAGTACAACAATACTGATCCTTTCACTTGCTCTACCACTTCCTTATTAGGCTATTTGTATCATCTTTCAGACTCTGGTCTCCAGACTTCATCTGTAAGAGTACACTTAAGTGCAATCTCAGCTTACCATAACAAACTGGGAGATGCACCTATCTCTACACAACCTCTCGTTAGTAGATTTATGAAAGGTTTATCTCACCTTAAACCACCACTTCGTCCCCCAAGCATACAATGGGACTTAAACGTAGTATTAACCAGACTCCGTTCTCCGTTCGAACCCATAGATACCTGTGATCTTAAATTTCTTACATGGAAAACTATCTTCCTCATAGCCATTACATCAGCTAGAAGAATCAGTGAACTACAAGCACTTGTTACATACGAACCTTTTACAAAGTTCCTACATGACAGGGTGGTTCTCCGTACTCATCCTAAGTTCCTTCCCAAGGTTGTTACGGAATTACACTTGAATCAATCCATAGTTTTACCCACATTCTTTCCAAGGCCTCATTCTCACCAAGGTGAACGGGCGTTACATCCCCTGGACTGCAAGCGTGCATTATCTTTCTACCTAAACCGCACTGCAGTAAACAGGAAATCCAGTCAACTTTTTGTATCTTATGATCCAAACAAACCAGGTAAAGCAGTGGGTAAACATACTTTGTCCAACTGGCTAGCAGATTGCATACAATTTTGTTATGATAAAGCAGGCCTTACTCTTCAAGGGCGAGTAAAAGCTCATTCAGTAAGGGCAATGTCAACCTCAGTAGCACACCTTCGCTCTGTGCCTATTCTTGACATATGTAAAGCAGCAACATGGAGTTCTCTTCACACCTTTGCAGCTCACTACTGTTTAGACAAAGAAGGAAGACAAGATTCAGCCTATGGACAATCTGTCTTAAATAACTTGTTTCCAGTTTAAACCCAACTCCTTCTACATCCATCCTGCTGTGATCTTCGGCTGACTCATTTCCATCAACAAGACTGCAAGTTTGCTTCACTACAAAATGACTCAGCCTCTAGCTTGCTAATCACCCATATGTGAGGACTAGCATCCTGCTTGTCCTGGGATAAAGCAAAATTGCTTACCTTGTAATAGGTGTTATCCCAGGACAGCAGGATGTAGTTCTCATGAAACCCATCCGCCACCCCGCAGAGTTGGGTCCGTTACGTTTTATTATTTTATTTTTTGGCTAACGCTAAATTGCTACAAAACAGACTGAACGGAGACCCCTGTGGCAGAGAATATCATGGCATGCTGGGCATGCTCAGTGGGCACTCTGGGTGCTAGTCAAAAGTTTCATAGAAACTTTGACAGAAGTTTTTCCGTATAGGGCTCCATTACTGATGTCACCCATATGTGAGGACTACATCCTGCTGTCCTAGGATAACACCTATTACAAGGTAAGCAATTTTGCTTTCCTTTCCCTGTATGTACCCAGATCCTGGGATGTATCTAAGCACCCCTACACTGGGTGGGACCCCGAGAGTCTCACTCGGAGCCTCAACATCCAGACAATAGTGTCTGATGAAAGTGTGCAGCGACCTCCAAGTAGCTGCCCTTCAAAAATCTCCTGTGGAGACACCTGCTGTACCTCTACCCAAGAGGCCGCCTGAGAACGTGTTGAGTGAAACTGCAACCCCTCAGGCACCGTTCGACCCTTAAATATATACATCGAACCAAGCACCTCCTTAAGCCAGCATGCAATCGTAGGTTTGGATGCTTGAGAACCCTTCTTTGGCCCATTTCAGAGAACAAAAATGTGGTCCAAGCTACTAAATTCATTCGTAACTTTCAGATACCTCAACAATGCACGCTTTGCAACCAACCACATAAGCTCCCTTGCATGAGACGCAAAAGTATCCAAATCTGGAAACCCTGGAAGCTTCATGGACTGATTGACATGAAATGCCAAAACTACTTTAGGCAAAAAGGAAGTCACCATATGCAATGATACCCCTGATTCTGAAATTTGCAAAAAGGATCCTGACATGTTAAAGCCTGGATCTCCGATATCCTTCTGGCCGAACAGATGGCCACCAGGAAAACTACCTTAAGATTCAAGTCCTTCAAGATTGCCTTTCTAAGCAGTTCAAACGGAGCTTCACATAAACCTTTAAGCACCAGGTTAAGATTCCAGGCCAGACACACTCTCCGCATTGGAGGGCGCAAATTCTTTGTTCCCTTCCCCACCCCACCCCGAAGGAAATGTATCTAGATGCACCGACAGAGCATAACCTTTTACGGTACCTCAGAGACAGCTCAAAGCTGCTACCTGTACCCTAAGAGAGTTAAAAGCTAAGCCCTTAACCAAACCTTCTTGCAGAAAAGTCAGAATATGCGATAGCTTTGCTTCCAGACCCTACTCCATTGGCGGTGCATCAGGTATCAAAGACCTTCCACATCTGCCGGAGCGCACTGTACTGTATCGGCCTGTGAGAGAGTAAATAACCGATTTACATTAACCTGTTCAAGTCCTTTCATGATTTTGTAGACCTCTATCATATCCCCCCCTCAGTCATCTCTTCTCCAAACTGAACAGCCCTGACTTCTTTAGCCTTTCCTCATAGGGGAGCCGTTCCATGCTCCTTATCATTTTGGTTGCCCTTCTCTGCACTTTCTTCAGTGCAACTATATCTTTTTAGAGAAGTGGCGACCAGAATTAAACACAGTATTCAAGCTGTGGTCTCGTCATGGCATGATATAGAGGCATTATGACATCCATTGTTTATTTACTTTCTCACAGGACAAGCAGGATGTTAGTCCTCACAAATGGGTGACATCGAGGATGGAGCCCAACCACGGAAAACTTCTGTCAAAGTTTCTGGAATTTTGACTGGCCTCTACTGGGCATGCCCAGCATGGCACCAACCCTGCAGCCAGCAGGGGTCCCCCTTCAGTCTTCTTTTTTCTGCGCAGCAGTAGCCACGCGGTTAAGGAGATCTTACCACATTCCTGACAGGAATTTCTTCACGAACTTCTTTGAAGTAAAATTCGCCCCACAGGGGTCCCCCCCTCTATCTACTTCGGTAAGTTTTTTTGCCGTTTTTCGCCGATTACAGTCGAGTTCGGCCCTCGCGGCCTGCTGGCCGTCGACCGTCCTGCGGCTAAATTTTTGGTCAATGGCCATGGCGTCGGGGTTCCGTCGGTGCCCAGACTGTATGCGCACCATGTCTATCACAGACCCTCACGGAGTCTGTGTATTATGTTTAGGCAGTGAGCATGATGTCCTGACTTGCACCAAATGTGCCCTTATGACACCAAAAGGTCGCAAAGCCAGAATGGAGAAGATGGGACTCCTGTTCCATGCTCACACTCCGACGCCGTCCATTGCATCGACGTCCTCGGAACCGGCACTGTCGAAGTTACACCATCGTTGCAACCTCCCGGTGACAGTCTGCCATCGACGTCTCCACGACCATCGACTCCCGTCCCTTCCCCCGAGGATCGTGGGGATTGGAGGGAGAAGCATTGTCATCGACATCGCAAGTCTCGGACTGTCGAGGAATCGAAGTCATCGACCTCGGTACCGTCCGAGCCTCCACCGAAGAAGTCTCGATCAGAAGCGGCACCGTCCACTTCTGTTTCTGAGACACCGAGGCAACCCTCACCCTATCGGGGTTTGGGAGCCGCGATTCCACCGGTGACGGTGGTCCCTCCGTCTCAGCCTCAGCCTCCCTCTTCCGCGGAGCTGGGTATTGTTACCCCAGGTCTCCGGGAAGAACTGGACCGGCTGGTCCAGGAGGCCATCGACAAAGCAATGCACCGGTTCCAGATTCCTTTGGCACCGACTCCGGCACCGAGAGTGGAACCAGTCACCAACCCGATTCCAGCAGCGCTGGCACCGCTGCTCGCCTGGATGGAAGCGCTCATGACCGCCCTTCCACTGGTGATACCCGGGTCACCGACAGCACCGGTGCGCTCCCCGATGCCAATTTCATCTGGTGGAGAAACACCGTATCGAATTCCTCCTTCGGGAGTGGTTCCATCGATGCCGTGTCGTCCCTCGCCACCGATACATTCCTCCGGGGCGATACGCACATCGGCTCCATCGATGCCTTCGATGCCGGCACCGATGCCTCCGAAGGTATTTTCGATGCCCCCGATGATTCCTTCGGGTTTCTCGGAGCCTCAACCGGGGCCTTCAGGTATCCAACCCCCTCGTGGTCCTACAGGTCAGCAACCTGACCCTTATGACACCTGGGGTGATGATACTTCCACAGATACCGATGATTTACCTTCACCACCCTCTCCTGCTGAAAGCAGAAAGCGTTCTCCCCCTGAGGACCTCTCTTTCACCAGTTTTGTGAAGGAAATGTCGGAATTGGTCCCTTTTCAGCTTCAATCGGAGCAAGATGACAGGCACCAAATGATGGAGTTACTCCAATTTCTGGATGCCCCAAAAGTCATCACTTCCATTCCAATTCATCAGGTTTTTCTGGACCTTCTAAAAAAGAATTGGGAAACTCCTGGATCTGTTGCTCCAGTAAACAAAAAAGCTGACTCTGCTTACCTGGTTCATTCAGCACCTGGCTTTAAAAAACCTCAGCTAGACCACCACTCTGTTGTGGTAGAGTCAGCTCAAAAGAAAGCTAAAAGAACGAAGCCATACTCATCCATACCTCCTACTAAGGAAAACAAGTTCCTAGATAGTATAGGCAGAAGAGTATACCAAGGGGCCATGCTCATTTCCAGGATAGCTTCTTATCAGCTGTATATGACCCAATACAACAGGGTCATTTTCAAGCAGATACAAGAAGTTTCAGATACCTTACCAGAACAATTCCAACAACACCTTCAAACCCTCATACTTAAAGGATTTGAAGCTGGAAAGCATGAGATAAGAACATCTTATGACATCTCGGATGCTTCCACTAGACTGTCTGCTACGGCCATCTCAGCAAGACGCTGGGCTTGGCTTAAGTCTTCTGACCTTCGCCCGGAGGTTCAGGACAGGCTCTCTGACCTGCCCTGTTTAGGGGATAATTTGTTTGGTGAGCAAATTCACCAAATAGTTGCTGAATTAAAGGATCATCATGAGACCCTTAAACAGCTCTCATCGATTCCTTCTGACTTCCCTTCTAAACAACCATTTAAGAAGGAACCTAAAAAGTCATTCTTCCGTCCACGGAAGTACTATCCCCCACAAACCAAGTCTAGGTCAACGAGGCCGTATCAAAAGCCTCAGCCTCGCCAACCTCGAAAGCAAAAGCCCACAACAGCTCCGCAACCAGGGCCCTGCGTCGGGGGTTTTGACTTTCACTTAGAGAGCAGATGCCTAATCCCTCTACCAAACATACCAGTAGGAGGTCGATTAAGCCACTTTACAGAAAAATGGCATCACATCACCAAGATCAATGGGTGCTAGCGATAATTGCACAGGGTTACCATTTAAACTTCCTAACTCTTCCTTCGGACTCTCCATCTCTGCAAGCGTGGAGACTTACCGACCACTCTGTTCTTCTAGAGCAGGAAGTTTCCCTTCTCCTCCAGTCAAACACTATAGAACCCGTTCCTCTCTTGCATCAAGGACTAGGGTTCTATTCCAGGTACTTTCTGATCTCAAAAAAGTCAGGAGGACTTCGACCAATTCTGGACCTACAGGCCCTCAACAAGTACCTTCACAGAGAAAAGTTCAAGATGGTAACCCTGGGCTCGCTTCTCCCTTCTCCCTCTGCTGCAAAGAGAGGACTGGCTCTGCTCTCTAGACCTGAAATACGCTTATACCCACATTGCGATATCTCAGGCTCATCGCAAATACCTCCGATTTCTAGTAGGCCAAAACCACTATCAATACTGAGTGCTCCCATTTGGCCTAGCATCCGCACCACGAGTTTTCACCAAATGTCTCGTAGTGGTTGCAGCGTTCCTCAGGAAGGAAGGTGTCCATGTCTACCCCTACTTGGACGATTGGTTGATCAGGGCCCCAACCCAGCAAATCGCTCGGTCTTCCCTGACCCTGACAATTCGAACTCTAATTTCTCTAGGATTTCTTGTCAACTACGAGAAATCCTACTTACTCCCATCTCAAACCTTATCCTTCATTGGAGCAGACTTGGACACCTTACAGGCAAAAGCCTTCCTTCCTCATCAACATGTTCAAACCCTTGTGTCCCTAGCTTGCCAGTTGCAGTCTCAACGTACAGCAACAGCTCGCCAATTCCTCATTCTGCTGGGACACATGGCCTCCTCAGTTTATGTGACTCCAATGGGCCCGTCTGGCCATGAGAGTCATGCAATGGACTCTGAAATCACAATGGATCCAAGCCACTCAGCCTCTGTCGACCATTGTCCGCATCACCGATGCACTCCGTCTGTCTCTTGCCTGGTGGAAAAATCAATCCAACCTCCTACAAGGCTTGCCCTTTCATCCACCAGATCCTCAAATAATTCTCACCACCGACGCTTCCAATGTCGGCTGGGGAGCCCATGTAAACAGTTTACAAACCCAAGGATTCTGGTCTCTAGAGGAAGCCAAACACCAGATAAATTTCCTGGAGCTTCGAGCAATCCGATACGCTCTGAGGGCTTTTCAAGATTGCCTATCAAATCACATATTCTTGATTCAGACGGACAACCAGGTGGCCATGTGGTACATCAACAAGCAGGGAGGCACAGGCTCCTTCCTTCTCTGTCGGGAAACTGCGCAGATTTGGGCAGAAGCCCTCTCCAGTTCCATGTACCTCCGGGCCACCTACTTGCCGGGGGTAGAAAATGTCTTGGCAGACCGGCTGAGCCGTGTCTTCCAACCACATGAGTGGTCACTCAATCCCTTCGTAGCGACCTCTCTTTTCCAGAAATGGGGTCATCCCCACATAGACCTCTTTGCGTCCCCTCAGAACCACAAAGTGGCCAATTACTGCTCTCTCATTCGGACTCAGCACTCTCGGCCCAGGGATGCATTCTCCCTCACGTGGACAACCGGTCTGCTTTATGCATTCCCTCCACTTCCTCTTCTGTCGAAGACTCTTGTGAAGCTACGTCAGGACAAGGGAACCATGATCCTGATAGCACCGCACTGGCCACGCCAAGTGTGGTTTCCCATACTCCAAGATCTCTCCATCCGCAGACACATTCCCCTGGGAAAGGACCCGCATCTGATCACTCAAAACGACGGATGCCTCCTCTATCCCAATCTCCAAGCCTTGTCCCTGACGGCATGGATGTTGAAAGGTTAGTCCTTCAACCACTTAACCTTTCGGATTCAGTTTCTTGTGTCCTCATCGCTTCACGAAAGCCTCCCACAAGAAAATCTTACTCCTATAAATGGTGCACTTCTCAGTCCCTTGATCCCCTTTCCTGTCCAATTTCTAAATTTTTGGACTATCTTTGGCATTTGTCAGAATCAGGTCTAAAGACCTCTTCCATTAGAATGCATGTCAGTGCGGTAGCCGCCTTCCATAAAGGTATCGGGGGTGTCCCTATTTCAGTACAACCCCTTGCAACATGCTTTCTTAAAGGCTTACTCCATTTGAATCAATCAATCAGGAGCTGCTGCTCGATCGCTGGAATGTGAGAATATTGAAAACTGAAATACCTACTTGTGAATGATTTGTTAAAACTGATGTTTAGTAACAATTTATGACACCTGCTCTATATTCAGTGTATACTGGTGTTGATGAATTGTTTGTGTGGTGATTTAAAAATTGTAAAGGAGTAGAGGGAAAGTTTCATATAAACTCGTTGGTGTCTCGGCACCACGATTATGTGGTGGTATAATCATTAACTGACCCCCTCCTCCTGTGTGAAATTTTTTGTTGCTATAAAAAGTTTTTTTCTTTCACCTGTGTAACCTCTTCCGTGAGATAAACGTCAGACTTATTTATGAAGCCATAACAGTGCTAAATTTAAAGAGCTGGAAATGCTCTACTTTTAAACTATTAAGGAGTAAAGTTCAGACTTCCCTTTGTGGTGTTGGTGTGCGCTATCCAATTTCCAACAAAGATCCCCCTCAGGGGTGTGAAACATTGTAGAGCTACCAACTTGCTGGGAATCTGGGTGAACTCCATTCGATGAAAGCCTCTGGTGAACTTGAAGTGTACGACTCTTGGCGGAGTGACTCTCACTCCGTCACTCTTCCGGTGACGGAGTGAGAGTCACTCCGCTACGGACTCTCACTCCGTCACTCTTCCGGTGACGGAGTGAGAGTCACTCCGCCAAGAGTCGTACACTTCAAGTTCACCAGAGGCTTTCATCGAATGGAGTTCACCCAGATTCCCAGCAAGTTGGTAGCTCTACAATGTTTCACACCCCTGAGGGGGATCTTTGTTGGAAATTGGATAGCGCACACCAACACCACAAAGGGAAGTCTGAACTTTACTCCTTAATAGTTTAAAAGTAGAGCATTTCCAGCTCTTTAAATTTAGCACTGTTATAGCTTCATAAATAAGTCCGACGTTTATCTCACGGAAGAGGTTACACAGGTGAAAGAAAAAAACTTTTTATAGCAACAAAAAATTTCACACAGGAGGAGGGGGTCAGTTAATGATTATACCACCACATAATCGTGGTGCCGAGACACCAACGAGTTTATATGAAACTTTCCCTCTACTCCTTTACAATTTTTAAATCACCACACAAACAATTCATCAACACCAGTATACACTGAATATAGAGCAGGTGTCATAAATTGTTACTAAACATCAGTTTTAACAAATCATTCACAAGTAGGTATTTCAGTTTTCAATATTCTCACATTCCAGCGATCGAGCAGCGCTCCTGATTGATTGATTGTAATTTCCAATCGCTGTAGTAGTGGCATTGATTTGTTTAGGTTTACTCCATTTGAAGCCATCTTTACATCCTCCGGCCCCATCTTGGGACCTTAATCTGGTTCTTGGTCGCCTTATGAAACCACCTTTCGAACCTCTTCACTCCTGTGACCTTAAATATCTCACATGGAAAGTGATTTTCCTTTTGGCTATCACTTCAGCTCGCAGGGTTAGTGAGTTACAGGCCCTAGTTACCTATCCGCCTTACACTAAACTCCTGCAGGACCAGGCGGTACTCCGCACTCACCCTAAATTCTTACCTAAGGTAGTTTCGGAGTTTCATATTAATCAATCCATCATACTACCTATTTTCTTTCCCAGGCCCCACTCCAACTCCGGGGAACAGACTCTGCATACCCTCGACTGTAAACGAGCTCTAGCTTTCTATCTAGACCGTACAGTTGCCCACAGGAAGAGCACTCAATTATTCGTCTCTTTCCATCCTAACAAGTTAGGGCATCCTGTGGGTAAGCAGGCTCTTTCCTCCTGGTTGGCGGACTGCATCTCTTTCTGCTATCAGCAAGCTGGCATTCCCTTTCAAGACCGTGTTAAGGCACACTCTGTGAGGGCCATGGCGACTTCAGTAGCACACCTTCGATCGGGGCCGCTTCCTGACATCTGCAGGGCTTCTACCTGGAGTTCTCTCCATACATTTGCAGCCCACTACTGTTTGGACAAAGCTGGAAGACAGGATTCCATCTTCGGCCAATCTGTCTTGCGTAACCTTTTTCCAACATGACGTACCAACACCCTTCCGCCTACCCGGTGGGGTGCGGATGTCCTCTACCAAATTCCACCCCAGTTGTTGTGCCTGTTGCACGCCTTTGGGTACTTTTGGTGCACGTTCGGACATCCTCAGCTCGGTACTCACCCATTTGTGAGGACAACCATCTGCTTTCCTGTGAGAAAGCAAATGTTGCTTACCTGATGTACAGGTGTTCTCACAGACAGCAGGATTGTAGTCCTCACGAAACCTGCCCGCCGCCCCGCGGTGTTGGGTTCGTTTCTTATTTTATTTTCGGCACTGCCTGTAGCTTTGAAACAAGCTGAAGGGGGACCCCTGCTGGCTGCAGGGTTGGTTGCCGTGCTGGGCATGCCCAGTAGGGGCCAGTCAAAGTTCCAGAAACTTTGACAGAAGTTTTCCGTGGTGGGCTCCATCCTCGATGTCACCCATTTGTGAGGACTAACATCCTGCTGTCTTGTGAGAACACCTGTTACATCAGGTAAGCAACATTTGCTATTCCCTTCCTAATAATTCCTAACGTTTGCTTTTCTGACCACCACAGCACAGTGAGCTGACAATTTCAATGTATTATCAACTATGATGCCTAGATCTCTTTCCTGGGTGGTAATTCCTTATATAGAACCTAACATTGTGTAACTACCAGCAAGGATTATTTTCCCTATATGCATCACCTTGCACTCGTTCACATTAAATTTCATCTGCCATTCGGAAGCCCAATTTTCCAGTTTCACAAAATCTCCAACAATTTATCACAATCCACTTGAGATTTAATTACTCTGCATAATTTTGTGTCATCCGCAATTTGATCACCTCACTTGTTGTATCCCTTTCCAGATCATTTATAAATATATTAAAAAGCACCGGTCCAAGTACAGATCCCTGAGGCATTCCACTGTTTACCTTTTTCCAATGTGAAAACAGACATTTAATCCTACTCTCTGTTTCTTGTCTTTTCACCAGTTGGCAATTCACAAAAAGGATGACTTTTTAGTTTTTCTTAGAAGCCTCTCATGAGGGACTTTGTTGAACGCCTTCTGAAAATCCACATGCACCACATCTACCAGTTCACCTTTGTCCACATGTTTATTCACCTCTTCAAAAATATGTAGGAGATTTGTGAAGCAAGACATTCCTTGGGTAAATCCATGCTGGCTGTATCCCATCAAACCATGTCTATCAAAATGTTTTGTGATTTTATTCTTTATAACAGTTTCCACAATTTTTTCTGGCACTCAGATCAGACTCACTGGTCTATACTTTTCCGGATCACCCATGGAACCCTTTTTAAATATCTGGGTTACATTGGCCACCTTCCAGTCTTCAGGTACATCAAATAATAGGTCTGAAATTTCATTTTTTATTTTTCAGAACCTTGGGCTGTATACCATCTGGGCCAGGTGATTTACTATTCTTCAGTTTGTCAATCTGGCCTACCACATCTTCCAGGGTCACCATGATTTGGTTCAGTTCATCTGAATCTTCACCTTGAATACCGTCTCCGGAATGGGTATGTCCTCAACATCTTCTTTAGTAAACACCGAAACAAAGAATTTGTATAGTCTTTTCCATGATGGCAAAAGACTAAACAATTCCACCCAGAGAAACAAAATCTCTGGCTGCAAGCCAGTGAGCCGCCTGGTCCAAAAATATTGGACCCTGATGGAGACGATTTGGCAAATGACCAAATTGCAGAGGCCCATCTTAGATCCATGAACTATGAATGATGCTGCCACTCCAGCGCCACCAGAATCACATCGCCTGGATGATTCTATCCGCCATATCACCTTGCCCACCAGTGACCATGGGGGAAAACCATAAAGCAGGACCAGAGCATCGACTCCCTCTGCACTATGCTCTCTCTGCCTGCTGAAGAAACGGGAGGCCTTGCATTCTGCCTGGTTGCCATTAGATCCAGATGGGGAATGCTCCATCTGTCTCGAATGAGACACATTGCCCTTTCTGATAGATCCCACTGTCTGACACAACTCTCATCGGACATCCTCGCAACAACAGTAGAAAGGCACGCAATGCGTATCTCACAGCTTTCATCTCTGATTAATAGACCAACCAGTCTCTTTCTTCGACCACTAGCTTTGCGCTGACCGATCCTGACACACCACTCCTCAGCCCAAAAGACTAACCAGTACCCAGTCTGGAATTTCCAGAACCGCACCACATTCCACATTGGGTCACAGAAGCCACCATGACAGGCTGTTTCTGCTTTCCCCTTCGAGAGGGAGAGGAAGATGCAACTCCTCCAACAACGGATTCCACCTGAAAAAGAGAGCCCTCTGAAGGTGCAAGCATGTGAGCCTTCTGAAGGTGCCACATGTGAGCAAAAGCCCATGGGACCAAAGCAATCGTTGATGCCGTAGAGCCCAGGACTGCAACTAGTCCCAGGCTTTGGGGACTACCAGCCACAACAGGTGACAAATTGCTCCATCCTTGTTAGTAGGCTGAGAAATGAAAACAAGGAATATACCAAATAGAGTCAAATCATCCTGTTTCCCCAAGTTTTTGACAGTACTTTTAATGGGTTGACTCCGGTACAGCCGTTGCCTTTTTCCAATTTCCATATCATTTTGTGGTTTGATGGGCCTGCAAGGGAACTTTTATTTGTTCATCCTCTCCCTCAAAAAATAAGATCAGCTTTAGGGATTAGGGTTTACTTTGTGGAATTAGCATCTGCGGTGATGTGAAATGAAAGTTTTGGGGCTGCAAATTCTTACTCTGACTGTAAATGCCTGCTTCTCCGGTCCCTCAGTGTAAACTCATAACTGAGACTCTATATGCCGCCTTAATCCTCTGCAGGGAAATTACCATTATTTCAGCGTGCCTTGCCACAGATACGAGGCCTCTACTTATTTTATGCATTCAACACTTCCATGCTGCTTCAGAATGTGGGAGGGAGATCGAGAATAATATGCATGTCGCCTTCTTTCAAACAAAGCAAATTTAAGTTAGAAAGCAAGTTGAATTAGCACATAGATGGGAAGTCGTTTAAATCTTGTTCACAAACTGTCTCACCTTTTCCACTTCCTCAATACTTGTGCCTTGCCTTCCTACCAAACCCAAAGATGTATGGAGTATTGCAGAGAGAATTTAATCTGTTTCTGCACTAGTGCTGCGCAGAGAGGACTAAAAGCCTTCCGTTTCACTGAGACCGACATTGCGTAATCTTGAAACAGTCAGATTGTTTTTTCTTTATATTTCAATTACTTAAGTTTCCTAAAAGCCAGCAAAATCATCTGCTTGTGTGCAAAATTAAGAACTTTTGCCAATGAGATTCTTGGTCTTGGGTCATTGTCTTTCCTGATACCGAGACAGTGCACATGTTCAATTTTGATGGTTCCCTGCAGACTTGGAATTTCTAGTGCTTCCAGGAACCATTTTTCCAGAAAGCTTGATAGATTGGCATCAGTGATTTCTTCCATCAAGCCTGATGTTATTTCTGCGGGATCGGTTTTCCAAATCATCTATTTTATTATCTTGAAGTTTTATAATTAGTTTTATAATTAGTTCTAGTTTAGTGATTCCACCCTCCTGCGCCACTGCCTTGTCTTCCACAATGGAAATTCATCCCTCCACAGTATCCAGTCAGAAATTGCATTCTTTGTCTGCTATTTGTTCCAATATTGTGGAAAGGTTTTCCTGTAAAGCAGCAACCACCACTGTAGTCAGTTCTGTGATAGTTTCCCTCATGAGACCAGGCCCAGAAGAACTCACTGCAGCAGCGGCCATTTTATCTTCTCCGCTGGTTTTTCCTTGTCTTTTTTTTTTTTTTTTTTTTTTACCCTTTCCAGGTAATTTATACATAAAAGTATCAATTGACATATATGTCGGGGTCTCAGCCTTTTAAATCCCAAATTCGGCATCTTTTTAGGATCAGATTGCAACAGAATGAAGAGAGTGGCACCCGGAGCTCTGAGAAACACTTCCTCCCAGGCTCACCACATCACATGATCCCCCCCCCCCCCACGCCTCTTTTTGGAAGGTACTGTGTCCTCCACCATGGACTGGACCCAGATTTTCTCCCCAATCTGGCCTCACACTGCCGCCGCCTTTCTGCCTAAATAAGCCTTATGTAACAAGAGGAGAAAATCTGTGGGAAAAAACTGAGTCTTCTGGGAAATCCCCAGTATCCAGACTGTCTGACACCAAAGGGAAATATTCTTCCTCTGAGCCACTCTGGCCACCTGCAGCACCAGGTACTGCAGGAAACAGCATCGGAGTGGATCTCCCTGCTGCACACACTACTGCTGATGGCACTGCTGCCTGAGACAAAATGGCCGCCGTTCCCACACTCAAGATCGCATCATCCTCAGAAGACCTAGGAACTCAGGATGCCGTGGCCGATCAGGGACCAGGAGGAGGGACGCCCACACACCCAGAGCACAAGCCATGCCTATTCAGCCTAGCATTTTAACACGTGGCCTGGAGCAGTGTGCCTGAGAATTGCATGCTTCATCCTGGGAAAACTCGCCCATGTCAAAGAAATCACTGGAGTAGCCATCCAAAGCTAGCTCCTCTGGCTGCTCCACTCACAGACTAAACATACCACCGCAAACAGCAGAGGACTCCTCTGCTTCTTTTTCTATTTTTTTTTTTTTTACTTTAAGTGCCAATACCTGCTCCTGAGGCTTGCAATTGCAGAACTGCCAACCAAGACTACCACTACCTCATGGGGGATGAGGGGATCTGGACCACCAGATGTCCACCCCAAGGCACTTCCAGACAAGTTTTCAGAAGGGTCACCAACCCCCAGCTCGTGTGCCTCAAAACCGGAGGGGATGGCCTCACCAGGACCTCACAGGCCCCTGGGAGGATAAGAAAATATTCTTCTTTTATAAATCTGTTTTTTTTTAAAGATCTCTCCAGGCTGCAGGTTTTGCACTATCATCTGCTGGAGACAGAAAAATACTGAAGGACTGCAGGCGGCACACTAGGTTAAGTACAGGGTTAATGAAACTTTGTCTGTCTCCATTGGGTGGCAGGGATGCAAAACCCAGGAGTCTGGACTGATCTGGGTACACTGGGTACATAAAGGGAACTCAAAATCACTGAGTTTCGGAAATCTGATTGTGTGCGTAAAGGAAAGGCGATATCTAAGGTTACAGAAGTACGCTGTATCAAGGAGATGATCACAGCAGCGAATGAAGCAGCAGATACTAGCTCATTCTATGAAAGCACAGACTATTGTCATGTATAGAACTTTAGATAGTGTCTCCACTAAAAATATTTAAGGTGACAACATGATCATCGTTGCCTGTATTTTGTGAGCCAATACCACTTGGATGCTCAAGTCATGGAGGAAGCATCTGTTGCTGTGGAGATCTTGTGAGGGGCTCGAGTAGCTTCCTGCCAGCACTGGGAATAGCTTTGTTACATCCCATGCTTGATGGGCTGGCCTGACTGAATGTAGAGAGAGATGAAATTACTACTTACCTGATAATGCCGTTTCCTCTAGAGAAGTCAGGCCACTCCATGCTCCCTCCCAACGCTACTAATTTTTCCCTTTTCATTTTCTTGAGAACCCTCTTTAGGGTGCAGTAGTGAAAACAGAAGTGTCGCATGACTGAGAGTGGTTTCTCTGAGTTTTGGTAAGTTAAAAAAAAAAAAAAAAAAAGACTCCCCCCTAGTATGTTTGTTCAGGAGTAGTTATCTATTGTCTTTCCCTTTGTTTTCTTGGCCTTCTGGAAGTTTTAAAAAAAAAGTAATAAGAAAGGGATAATCCTTTATTTTCCTAGCGTGTAGCAGATGGACTCAGGACCAATGGGTATAATGTACTCCTGATAGCAGTTGGAGGCGGATCAGATTGCAATCTAACGTTAGCCCTAGTACATATACCCCTGCAGGAAGTGCAGCTCTTCAGTATTTTCCGTCTCCATAGCAGTTAGGGACTCTATGCACGCTCGCACAGCGTTAGAGTAATTTTACCAAAGAAAACCAAAATAAGAAGAAATCTTATCTCTACAGATGAGCCCCACTCTCCTGCGGTGACACCCATTGGGTCCCTCCCCCAGTTGAGAATTCCCGAGGTGATTTCTGCTATCCCTCAGAGGTAAACCTCGGTCCAGCAGCCGACCCTCAGCGGGGACCTAGCCCCCGACATCAGGTGAGGCTGAGAGGCAGCGGGTGCAACCTTGAGCGTGGCGGTGAAGGTATTTTCCCTCTCCCCCCGCAGCCGGAGACCGCCTGGAACGAGATCGGGAAGCACCGAGACAAGGTAAGGTAGAAATCTATTTAAAAGTCTCCGGTCTCCGAAGCTCAAGGAGTCGCACAGGTTGCCAGCTGGGACCAGTGCCACCGGGTTGATCTGCCCTAGCAGGGCTAGACCCCAGTCAAATCCGAGGGTCCTTCCACGTGGAGATCCTCCGAGGTGGTCGCCATATTGTCCGCATGGTCGCTGTCACCATTTTGATCTGTTCGCCGCCCTGTCCGCCGTTCCGACCCATGCGCACAGAGGCGAGCTGTGTGCACAAATACCTTGTGCGCACAACATCGTGCTCCCAAGTACCATGTGCACAAGCGACGCGCATAGCCACGCGCTTACTGTGCCGGGCGCATAACTTCGATCTGTGCGCACAACAGCGCACACATCTCCCTGAGTGCACACCAAACCTACGCACGCAGCTTCGCACCGGAGCGTACAACTGTATCTTACGCGCACAAGCCATGGCACCACCGGAAAAGAAACTCAAGGCTCAGGGCCTTTGCCCAGCATGCCACATTAGAGCTGCACAGCATGAGGAAGCCACGGCCCTGTGTTTACAGTGCGACAAGGCCCTAGGGGATCCAACTCATGGCCCTCCCCAGCCGGTACCGGGTTCCAGCCGCTCAAACAGTGCGCCGGACCTAGCATTGCACAGCGGGCCCCCCCCCTCAAACGGGGCTCCCCAGGGACACGGCACCCCTTAGTCTAGACCCAGCATCTATTTCCTGGGTGGAATTCTTCAAAGGTCTGCATACCTTCATCCACATGCAACCGGGGCCTCCTATAATATGGCCACAAGCTCCACCAGAGGACCTCAACATCCCGGGACCCTTTATGCCCAGGGAAGTGATCCCTCCACCCAGAAGCCTCACCTTCGAGGAAACGGACAACTCTGATGAGGATTCAGAACCCCTGGAGGAGGGGGAACTCCCTCCGGGGACAGAGCCCCACCAAACCATGAGACGCTTCTTCACCAAGGACGAGCTTCCAGACCTGGTCACACACAGCTTAAAAGAGCTTGCTATCCCGGGCACAAGCGCCTCAGGGGAACCTAAGACGAACCCTACTAGAGGGACTCCGTCAGCCCTCCCGTCATTTCCCACTATTACAAGCCGTCCAGCAACTAATTGACCTGGAATGGGATGCCCCGGAAACTACGTTCAAAGGGGGGCGGGCTCTGGCAGCCATGTACCCTCTGGACCCAGCCGCCAAAGATCTCCTGGCATGTCCGAGAGTGGATGCTATGGTCTGCGCGGTTTCGAAGCGCACTACTATCCCAGTGGAGGGAGGAGCAGCACTCAAGGATGCTCAAGACAGACATCTGGAATCTATCCTCAAACAGTCCTTTGACATCTCCACTATGTCTCTACAGATTGTGGCCTGCTTTGCCGTGGTGACACGCGCCTGCTTGTCACAGACCAGGAGCAACACTCCTGGGGAAGCCCTGGAACCAGCAGTATCATTCCTTGCGGATGCTGCTTCGGATCTGGTGCGTACCGCAGCTAGAGGAGTGTCATCCGCCATGGCAGCCAGAAGACAACTCTGGCTCCAAAACTGGTCGACCGACGCATCTTCCAAAATGAGACTCACAAGAATGCCCTTCAAGGGAACCCTCCTGTTCGGAAGCGAACTAGAGAAACTAGCCAACAAATGGGGCGAGTCCCCACTGCCGCGGCTACCAGAGGACAGGAATAAGAGAAACCAGCGACCCTTCCCCCGACTTCCAGGGGCAGAGGATCACAGCACTTCAACCCATATATAAGTACATATCAAGTGACCCGCCCCGCAGGCCGGAACCAGTCCTTTCGGAACAAGCACAACAAAAGGGGAGCCAGCTCGGGCCCAGGCCCCAGTCGCACCCCACAATGAAAATCAGCCGACCCCACAATGAAAATCAGCCAACCCATCCAAAGGAGGAAGCCATAGGGGGCAGGCTTGCCCTATTCTACCAAAGATGGGTCGAGATAACTTCGGACAAGTGGGTCCTAGCCATCATTTGAGAGGGATATTACCTGGATTTCCCTATGGACAGGTTTGTGGAATCCCCCTGCCACGACCTTTACAAGAGGATGGCAGTGGAAGCTACACTGACCAGATTAATAGCCTTAGAGGCTATAACACTGGTGCCTCCGCAACAAGTAAATACTGGACATTATTCCATCTATTTTATCGTTCCCAAGAAAGAAGGAATGTTCAGGCCCATCCTGGACCTCAAGTCGGTCAATCGTCACCTGAATATTCCTCGCTTCCGCATGGAAACCCTACGCTCGGTAATAAGGGCGATACAACCGGGAGAGTTCCTTACATCCCTGGATCTGTTGGAAGCCTACCTACACATTCCGATCCATCAAGAGCATCAGCGTTTTCAATGCTTCACGATCCTGGACCGTCACTATCAGTTCCGGGCACTACCATTCGGGTTAGCCACAGCACCCCGAACGTTCACCAGGATCATAGTGGTGGTGGCAGCAACACTAAGGAAGGAAGGAATCCGCGTACACCCTTACCTAGACGATTGGCTGATCAGGGCGAAATCCCCAGAGGAGAGCCTCCAGGCAACCAACAGAGTCAAAACTCTACTGGAGAGCCTCGGGTGGGTTGTCAACACAAACAAGAGCTGCCTGCAGCCCTCCCAATCTAGAGAATACTTGGGAGTCCGGTTCGACACCAAACAAGACAAGATCACCCTGACACCGACAAGGAATCAAAATTGATGACCCAGTTGTGAACCCTGTTGAGCGAGCTTCGCGCCACAGCATGGGACTACCTACAGGTCCTAGACCTCATGGCATCCACACTGGAAGTAGTGCCATGGGCAAGAGCTCATATGAGACCCCTACAGCGCTCACTACTATCACAGTGGAATCCACTGTCCCAGAACTACACCATACGCCTTCAGCTCCCGGACAAAGTCTGGACCCAACTACAATGGTGGCTACAAGAAGACCATCTGAGCCAGGGAGCGAGACTAACCTCACCATCCTGGATCCTGCTCACCACGGACGCCAGCCTACGAGGATGGGGAGCACAGTTCCAGGAGCTAACTGCCCAAGGGCAATGGAACAAAGAAGAGTCGGGGTGGAACATCAATCGCCTAGAGGCCCGGGCAGTCAGACTAGCCTGCCTACGGTTCAGTCACAGACTCCGAGACAAAGCAGTCAGAGTAATGTCTGACAATGCCACAACAGTGGCCTACATCAACCGTCAGGGAGGAACCAGAAGCCAACAGGTGTCTTTGAAAATAGACCTCCTAATGTCATTGGCAGAAGCGAATCTTGAAGAGATCTCGGCCGTCCACATCACCGGGAAAGACAACGTAGCTGCGGATTACCTCAGCAGAGAAAGTCTAGACCCAGGAGAATGGAGGCTGTTGACCACAGCATTCCAATTGATAATAAACTGTTGGGGAACACCAACCATGGACCTCCTGGCAAACCGGTCCAACGCCCAAGTGCCCAGTTTCTTCAGCCGCAGGAGGGAACCCCAGTCCCAGGGAATCGATACCCTGGTACAGACCTGGCCACAAGAGACTCTGTTATACGCCTTCCCGCCGTAGCCCCTATTGGGCGCAGTCATCCACAAGATAGAACACTACAGGGGACCAGTACTTTTAGTGACCCCGGACTGGTACATAGACATGCGAACTGCTGAAAGGGAGCCCCCTTCCGCTACCTCCACACAGAGACCTGCTCCAACAGGGACCGATCCTCCACGAGGATTCAGCTCGATTCTCTCTTACGGTCTGGCCATTCAGAGGACTCGCCTGAGGAAGAGCGGATACTCGGGGGCAGTAATTGACACCCTACTCGGAGCACACAAGTTCTCCACATCCCTAACATACATAAGGATTTGGAGAGTATTCGAAGCCTGGTGCGAGGACCACGACATCATACCACACTCAGTCAAAATTCCTGCGGTTTTGGAATTCCTGCAGAACGGCCTACAGAAGGGATTGTCTCTCAACTCCATGAAAGTACAGGTGGCCGCATTGTCATGCTACGGAACCAAGAGCGAGAGCGGCAGCATAGCCTCTCATCCAGATGTCTCCCGCTTTCTGAAAGGAGTCAAGCAGATCCAACCACCCCTAAAGTGGCCGGTGCCTCTTTGGAACCTCAACCTGGTCCTAGATTTCCTAGCAGGAACCTCCTTCAGACCTCTCCGCGGCCTGTCTCTCTGACTATTAACATTAAAGACAGCCTTCCTGCTGGCAGTCTGTTCGGCCCGTCGTATATCCGAGCTACAAGCACTGTCCTGCCGGGAGTCATTCCTCAGACTCACTCCAGGAACCATCCAGTTATGCACAGTTCCGTCGTTCCTCCCCAAAGTGGTGTCTCACTTCCATCTCAACCAAACCATCTTGCTACCATTGCCAGATGAGCATAAGAATGCGGAAGAGGCTCGAAGTCTACGCCATCTCAACATCGGCAGACTCCTAGTCCGATACCTGGAAAGGTCGGAATCTGTACGAAAGACGGACCATCTATTCGTCCTTCACAGCAGGAAGAAGCAAGGGGAAGTGGCCCTCGCGAGCAACCATAGCCCGCTGGATCAAAGAAGTCATCAAGGCGGCCTACGTAGAAGCAGGCCAGCCACCACCTTTACAAGTCAAGGCCCATTCTACTAGAGCCCAGGCAGTGTCCTGGGCGGAAACCAAGATGCTGTCACCCACCGAGATCTGCAGGGCAGCAACATGGTCCTCCATCCACACCTTCTCCAGGTTTTACCGCCTGTATGTTCAGGGTCACGGGCAGCCTCCCACCCGGTTCGGGAGTAGCTTTTATACATCCCATTGGTCCTGAGTCCATCTGCTACATGCTAGGAAATGGAGAAATTACTTAACTGATAATTTTGTTTTCCTTAGTGTAGACAGATGGACTCAGCATCCCACCCACGGCTGCCGTTACTCATGGAATTCTCGGGTGACATCTCCGAGAGCGAGTGATTCACGGGTAAACCATGCTTTCCTTCAGCTAGGACACCCATCCTACCGGGTGTCGACACTTCTCAGTTGAGGGCACTGGTGGTCTCCAGCTATAACCAATTCAACCGATTCAAATTAATTAAGTTAACCAAGTTATAAAGTTAATTAAGTTATCCAAGTTATAAAGTTAATCAAGTTATTCAAATTATTCAGTCATACATATATCCACAATGCTTTTCAAGGAGAATACTGAAGAGCTGCACTTCCTGCAGGGGTATATGTACTAGAGCTGACATCAGGTTGAAATCTGATCTGTCTCCAACTGCTATCAGGAGTACACTATACCCATTGGTCCTGAGTCCATCTGTCTACACTAAGGAAAACGAAATTATCAGGTAAGTAATTTCTCCAATTTACATCTGGTTTTCAAAGTTGTCCACAGTTAACTTTTGCAGAAAATTCTGGCAGATTTTTGTCAGCACAAGGCTATTTGAGGAGTGACATCAGTGAGCCTGTGAATCTCTTGCTTCATCTGCTGATAGGTATACACAACCCATGTGTGATGGACTGGCCTGACTTTTCTAGAGGAAAGGAAATGATCAGGTAAATAGTAATTTCATCCTCTTACATCTTCCTGCCTACTGCAACTGCTGATTGGAAAGTTTTCTCCCCCCATCCCTACCCCGTCCCTTCACTTGAAGCCTGTGCACCTGCTGTCTGCTTTAATCTGCAGACTTCTTCTCACCATCTTCCTTCTGGGTGCACATACCCTCCTGTCTGATGTTTAGCCGTATATTCCCTTGCATGATTGAATTTGAAATTTGGGTGGAAGAGTTTGGTTTCACTATTTTGTGTGTTCCATTTAAAGTACTTGGGTCACAGGTTTGTTCACAAGTATATATGCAGAATAAAGATAATAAATAGCAACTGAGGCTAAGAAACCTTAAGAATGGGGGGGGGGGGGGGGAGGGTCTGTAAATCTGTGCAATAAAGAGTAGTCCATTCAATCTTCTCTTTGTTTTTTTATGTTTGTTATACCATTGTTAAATGTTTTTTTAGATTATGATCCATCTAGAATAATTTATTTATTATGGCAGAACAAAAAAGTTTAATAAATAAAAATAAATAAATAAAATGTATTCCCAAAATGTGAGCTCTTCTATTTAGTTTGAAACTCCTTTCCTAGCTGTCAGAAGATTGGATGTTGTTGCTTCATGATAGGCTTTGCATTTGTAACTGGAAGCATCATGGTTTAGCATTCCTGACTCTGTCTTTTGTCGACATGCAGGCTAGGGGGGATACCTGTTGGTGTAATTGCTGTAGAAACCCGCTCTGTAGAAATGGCAGTACCTGCAGATCCAGCCAAACCAGAATCTGAAGCAAAGGTATGATGTGAAAAAACATACACCATAGAATTTACATTGGCCTTTGTAGCCTGAGTGCATGGTCTTGTAGCCAGTTTAGTCTGGAGCTGCCTTTTAGGAGAACATGGTGATCCTCAGGAGAACTTGGTACCACTTTTATGCTGATACCTTCTAGGCATTTAAAAAATGCTGTTGTACTATACTGAAATGCATGGTACTTGCTATGCCACAAACACATTGCATGGCTTCTTGTGCACATAGGAGGATAAGGCACCAACAAGGGGAGTAGCAAAGATTAGAAATAATGGCTACATGGTTCCACTTTGACCACACATTGTACTCACCATGCACAGCTGCATTATTATGTTTATACATATGGCCTGTGTGTTTACTACCTGTGAGTTCCTTTAATGACCTTGAATTGTTCGATCCAGATAATCCAGCAGGCTGGGCAAGTGTGGTTCCCAGATTCGGCTTTTAAAACTGCCCAGGTTATCAACGACTTCAATCGAGAGCGACTTCCTCTTCTGATCTTTGCTAACTGGAGAGGATTCTCGGGCGGTATGAAAGGTAATTTTGTTTACTTGTCAGGCTGATGAGAAAAACCACGTGACAGGAAACAGACGAGGCCCATATGATTTTCATGGCAGAGCAGGCATGGTTTGTTCCATGTGTCTGGAAGTTAAAGCAGACAAGTACTCCGTTGAGCCAGCAACTGCTACCTACTTGGCCCATGTTCACCTGGAGCATTACAGATCTTATGGAGCTACCAGCTGGTTATTGTTCATGTACTCTAGTGATTTGCTGAAAAACTTTGGAGTGCTACACAGAGTTATACCAAATAGCAGGCAGTCATTTTCAGACAAGATGATGTTGCTTACCATTAGATCAGCTGAAGATGCGGTGGGGGAGAGGCAGGTTTTATGGCCAAGTACCTGAATCAGATCTCTCTTACATATGATATCAAGTGAATCTGATACAGACGTAGAAACTGATAGGCTGATGTAGAAAAATGCATTCAGCCAAATGCACAGTTTAACCTTCATTCAAACACATTTCAGCCCGATACAGAAAAGATCGCGGGAGAACAGGCACTCCTTGTTAAATATCTGCTCTCCCAACACACACCCAGCCACCTCTCCTGGGCATGCGATCCTATATTTAAATGAAGAGTCGCGCTAAAAGGAGGCGCTAGAGACTATTACGTGCCACTAGCACCTCCTTGGCCCAGGAGAGGTGGGTCAGTGAGTTCAGGAAACTGATGCTCAATTTTACAAGCGTCAGTTTTTCAAACCCACTGACAGCAATCGATTAGAAAAACGGATGCCAGTAAAATTGAGCGTCAATTCTCCTAACCAGACCAGCCAGCACTTTTTTTTTTACACATTTTTGGTTCCTCCAACTTAATATCGCTAGGATATTAAGTTTGAGGGTGTACAGAAAAGCAGTATTTCCTAGCGTGTAGTAGATGGACTCAGAACAAGTGGGTATAGCGTGCTCGTGCTAGCAGTTGGAGATGGATCTCACGTCAGCACGGGTACATATACCCCCACAGGAAGTGAAGCAACTCAGTAATTTCCGTCTCCAAAGCAGTTTGGAGCGCCTGCACGCTCGCTGAGCGTGTTTTCCAAATCTACTTTCTATTTTCTACTTTCTACTTTCCAAATTTCTCAGAAGACGAGCCCTGCACTCCTGCGGTGATACCCTCTGGTCCCTCCCCCAGTTGAGTTTCCTGGGGTGATTTCCGCGATCCATCGGAGGTCTACGCCTCGGTCCGGTGGCCGAATCGCGGCAGGGCTCGGGCCTGGCTGAGAGGCGCCTCAGTCCCGGCGTGGACTTAGCCCCGAGCGAGACGAGTTCGGCGGCTTAGAGGCAGCGGGTGCATTTCCTCAAGCGCGGCGGTGAAGGTATTTCCCCTCTCCCCCCGCAGCCGGAGACCGCCCGGGTTACAGCCGGGAAGCGCCGAGGATCAGGTAAGGCGTACATCTCTTACTTTTTGGTCTCCGAGGTACGAGGATCGGCGGCGTTGCCTGCATGTGGCACGCCGTGGAGGTCGCCATTTTGTCTGCCTTGTTCAGGTATTGAGCGCCCATGATAGGCACCTGTTGATGGGCGCACAATGCAGCATATTGTATATTATTGAGCGCATATTGTTGAGCGCATATTGCTGAACGCATATTGTTGAGCGCATATTGTATATTCTTGAGCGCATATTGTATATTCTTGAGCGCATATTGCTGACCGCATATTATTGAGCGCATATTGTATATTGAGCGCATATTATTGAGTGCATATTATTTTTGAGCGCATATTATTGGCAGCATAAGCGCCGGCGCCCTGCATTCGCAAGATGCGATGGAACATTTAAACGCCCCGGCGTCTCCAGAGGCGGCACCTCCTGATTCCGGCGTGAAAGCTCTCGGCCTCTGCTCAGCGTGCCAGCTTAGAGCCACGCAGAGCGAGGAGCCAGACTCCCTTTGTGCCCAATGTGAGGAGGCCGTGGGAGCCTCGGGCCAGGACCAGTCTCAACCGAGGTTTGCCGACAGTTCCCCAGGGGCCACCCCGGATCTAGCAGGCCGACTCGAACAACCAGGAATCCCGGGGGACCTGGTACCCCGACGGCTAGAGACCGCTTCCATTTCCTGGGTGGATTTATTTAAGGGGATCCATGCCTTTGTACAAATGCAGTCAGCTTCCCGTCCAGGCCCTGCTGCTGCTCCGGCTGACCCTGCCCCTGGACCTTCTCACCCTTATCGCGGGCACCCGTCTCCGGGCAGTCCGGCTCATGCGGACCCTGATGTCTCGGAGGACGAGTCCAAACCCCCCGAGGAGGGGGAACTTCCCTCGGGGATAGAGCCATACCGAACTATGAGGCGGTTCTTTCCCAAGGAAGATCTCTCCGACCTGGTTTCTTAGTGCCTGACGGAGTTGGCTATTCCAGGCCCCAGTACCATGGAGGCATCCACGCAGAACCCCCTGCTGGAGGGTCTTCGTCCCACAGCCCGCCATTTCCCCTTCCTGCAAGCGGCGCAACAGCTGATCGATTTGGAGTGGAATGCGCCAGAGGCCTCATTCAAAGGGGGTCGGGCCCTGTCTGGCATGTACCCCTGGATCCGGCAATCAAGGATATGCTGGCGTGCCCTAAGGTGGACGCCTTGGTTAGCGCTGTGGTCAAGCGCACCATTCCAGTGGAGGGGGGGCGGCCCTCAAGGAGGCTCATGACCGACGCCTGGACGCCATCCTGAAACAAACCTTTGAGGTGGCAGCCCTGTCTTTGCGAATCGCAACCTGCTGCACAGTGGTGACGCGTTCCTGTTTGTCACTGGTCAGGAACAATGCTCCGGCAGCGGATATGGAGTCCGCTCTCTCGTTCCTTACGGATGCCGCCTCCGACCTAGTCCGTACAACAGCTAAGTGGGTCTCATCCTCAGTAGCAGCCAGGAGGCAGCTCTGGATACGGAATTGGTCAGCCGATGCTCCTTCGAAGACACGTCTCACTAGAATGCCGTTCAAGGGTTCTCTCCTGTTCGGCAGTGACCTAGATAAACTGGCCAGCACATGAGGTGCCTCTCCAGTACCTCGACTGCCGGAAGACAGGTCCAAGAGGAACCAGCGCGCCTTTCCGAGGCCCTCCAGAGGTAGAAGCTCCCAACGCTTCACTCCCTATAGGAGTCACTACCAGGCACCTCGTCCTCAGGCCAGGAACCAGTCCTTTCGGACCAAGCAGCACAAGAGGGGAGCCGGCTCGGGTTCAGGTCCCGGCCGCGCCTCCCAATGAGAATCAGCCGATCCATCCGGGGGACGGAGCCATAGGGGGCAGATTAACCCTCTTCTACCCCAGATGGGTCGAGATTACATCGGACCAGTGGGTCCTCGCCATCATCCGAGAGGGGTATTATCTGGACTTCCATCACATCCCTCCAGACAGGTTTGTGGAATCCCCGTGTCCAATCCACAAGAAGGCAGCATTGGAAGCTACCCTGGCGAGGCTCCTGTCCTTGAAAGCCATAATCCCAGTACCTGCATGGGAAATGGATTCTGGGCACTATTCCATTTATTTCATGGTACCCAAGAAAGAGGGCACTTTCCAGCCCGTATTGGACCTCAAGTCAGTCAACCGATACTTAAGGGTCCCGAGGTTTCGCATGGAAACTCTGCGCTCAGTCAAAACCGCAGTACAGCCAGGGGAATTCCTCACGACTTTAGACTTGTCAGAAGCCTACCTGCATATCCTGATCCATCGGGATCATCAGCACTACCTACGCTTCAAGGTGCTGGGACGACACTTCCAATTCCGGGCTTTGCCCTTCGGGTTAGCCACGGCGCCGCGGACCTTCACCAAGGTGATCGTAGTGGTAGCAGCGGCGCTCAGATGGGAAGGAAACCTTGTCCATCCCTACCTAGACGATTGGCTGATCAGGGCGAAATCACGAGAGGAGAGCCATCGGGCAACCAACAGAGTGATCGCTCTTCTGGACAGCCTGGGATGGGTAGTCAACCTAAACAAGAGTTGCCTACAGCCTTCCCAATCACTGGAATACCTGGGAGGTCCAGTTCGACACCCAGGCAGACAAAGTCAGTCTCACCACCAAGAGAAGGTTAAAACTCCAGACGCGTCTACGGTCCTTGATGGGAGCCAGCCGGCCCATAGCTTGGGATTATCTGCAGGTTCTCGGTCTCATGGCATCCACCCTGGAAGTGGTTCCCTGGGCAAGGGCCCATATGAGACCACTACAACACTCCCTCCTCTCTCGATGGAGCCCACGCGTCCGGAATTACTCCGTGCATCTACCTCTACCAGCCAGAGTACGGACCCAGCTACGGTGGTGGTTGCAGTCCGACCACACGAGCAGGGGGTCGAAGATGTCCTCCCCCACGTGGACTCTGCTCACCACAGATGCCAGCCTGAGCGGATGGGGAGCACACTGCAAGAGCTCACCGCCCAAGGGTGGTGGAACAGAGAAGAGTCGGGGAGGAACATCAACCGACTAGAGGCACGGGCAGTCCGGTTAGCCTGCCTGCAATTTGCTCACAGACTGAGGAACAGAGCAGTCAGAGTGATGTCAGACAACGCCACCACGGTGGCATACATCAACCGACAGGGCGGAACCAGAAGCCAACAGGTGTCCCTAGAGATAGCCCCGCTGCTGGCTTGGGCAGAGGCGAATCTCCAGGACATCTCCGCCGTCCACATTGCCGGAAGGGACAACACCGCGGCAGACTTCCTCAGCAGGGAAGCCTAAATCCGGGAGACTGGCAGCTGTCCCCCACAGCCTTCCAGATGATTGTGGATCAGTGGGGGACTCCGGACATGGACCTACTAGCGGACAGGTCCAATGCTCAAGTACCCCGATACTTAAGAACATAAGAACATAAGACTTCAGCCGCAAGTGAGATCCGTTCTCTCACGGGATCGACGCCCTGGTTCAGCCATGGCCTCCAGGGACCCTGCTATACGCCTTTCCTCCGTGGCCCCTGCTGGGCGCCCTTATACACAAGATTCAGAGGCACAAGGGCCTAGTTCTTCTAGTGGCACCAGACTGGCCAAGAAGACCCTGGTACGCGGACATGAGACTACTGACAGGGGAGCCCCTTCCCCTGCCTCCTCTCAGGGACCTGCTTCGTCAAGGTCCCATCCTCCACGAGGATCCAGCTCAATTTTTTCTTACGGTCTGGCCATTGAGAGGGCTTGACTGAAGAAAAGAGGTTACTCGGAGCCGGTGATAGATACACTCCTCCGAGCTCGCAAGTTTTCCACATCCCTCACCTACATAAGGATCTGGCTAGTATTTGAAGCCTGGTGCGACACTCATGGCACCAATCCACATGCGACCACAATCCCTATTGTTCTGGATTTCCTGCAGGATGGGCTTCAGAAGGGTCTCTCCCTAAGCTCCATCAAAGTTCAGGTGGCTGCGCTGTCTTGCTACGGTCCCAGGAGGGATGGCAAGACCATTGCCACGCACCCAGATGTTTCCCGTTTCCTGAAAGGAGTCAAGCACATTCGTCCGCCACTGAAGTGGCCAGTGCCCCTGTGGAACCTCAACATAGTTTTGGATTTCCTCGCGGGAGCCACCTTCAGACCCCTCCGGGGCCTGTCTCTCCGTTCTCTAACTTTGAAGATGGTGTTCTTGCTGGCTGTGTGTTCAGCACGCCGCATCTCGGAGCTACAAGCACTATCCTGCCATGATCCCTTTCTCAGAATCACTCCAGAGGCTATCCATCTTCGCACGGTTCCCTCCTTTTTTACCTAAAGTAGTCTCACAATTTCACCTCAACCAAACCATATCCTTGCCAACCACGGCAGGTTTGAAGAAATCAGAAGAAGGGCGTTTGCTACGCCATCTCGACATCGGCAGATTGCTGCCCAGATACCTGGAAATGACAGAAGCAGTACGAAAGACGGACCATCTGTTCATCCTTCACAGCGGGAAGAAACAAGGAGAAGCGGTCTCACGGCCCACCATCGCCCGCTGGATCAAAGAAGTTATCAGAGCGGCCTACGTAGAGGCCGGGAAGTCACCACCTCTGCAGGTCAAGGCTCATTCCACCAGAGCGCAGGCGGCCTCTTGGGCAGAATCTAGGATGCTGTCGCCCGCGGAGATATGCAAGGCGGCGACATGGTCCTCCCTCCATACCTTTTCCAGATTTTACCGTCTGGATGTCCAGGCCAGGGAGGACACAGCATTTGCGAGGGCAGTCCTACGCGGTCCTCAGGCAGCCTCCCGCCCAGTTCGGGAGTAGCTTTTGTACATCCCACTTGTTCTGAGTCCATCTGCTACACGCTAGGAAATGTTGAGATTACTTACCTGATAATCTCCTTTTCCTTAGTGTATGCAGATGGACTCACCATCCCGCCCGGCTGCCAGTACACATGGGTTTCACCAATTCAAGGTAAGGCATGTCATTTCTTACATGAGAGCGTCCCCTCTATCAGGTCTCGACGCCTTCCGGTTGGGAACGATGGCGGTCTCCAGCTACTATCAATCGGTCAGGGGAATCCTGTTTCACTATTTCATTGATCGTCAGTACACATATATCCATAACAGCTTTTGCAAGGAAGATTACTGAGTTGCTTCACTTCCTGCGGGGGTACATGTACCCGTGCTGACGTCAGATCCGTCTCCAACTGCTAGCACGAGCACGCTATACCCACTTGTTCTGAGTCCATCTGCATACACTAAGGAAAAGGAGATTATCAGGTAAGTAATCTCAACATTTACTGTTTTTATCCCAGGACAAGCAGGATGCTGGTCCTCACATATGGGGTGTCGTCACTGACGGAGCCCTAGTGCGGGAAAACTTTCTGTCAAAATTTCTAGAAACTTTTGACTGGCCCTGTGAGGCCACTGAGCATGCCCAGCATGCTATGATATTCTCTGCCACAGGAGTCTCTCTTCAGTCTTCGTTTTTCCGCGCTGCCACTAGCATCGCGTTTCAGGAGCCCTTACGGTTTTCTTATATAGTATTTGTGACTGGATAGTCATAAACAAATTTTTCGATATTCTCTCTCATATTATCTCTCTTGGGGTCGATTACACCGGCTGGTGAGTACCCTGATCTCGATTTTTCATTTTTGAAATTTTCTCTCATGAAGTCCCATTTCAGTCGATGGCTGTCGGCATAAAATGGCTACTGGGTTCAAGAAGTGCCCCGTATGCAATCGAACGATGTCGATCACGGATCCACATTTAGAATGTGTATTATGTCTAGGAGAAAAACATGACGTTAATACATGTACTAAATGTGGTGAAATGTCGGCAAAATCACGAAAAGCTCGTCAGGAGAAAATGGAACATTTGTTCCATTTACAGCTACTGCCTTCCCCTTCTAAATCGTCCAAGTCGTCTCCGGCTGGATCGATGAAACGTTTACTTTTTAAAAAGTCGCATGAAAAGGGGTCCAGAGATAAACCTGCTTCTCCTTCGTCCATCGCATCTTCGCAGTCGGCTGACCAGTCTAAATCGAAACATCGACATCGTCATCGACACCCCAGGAACCATCGACAGCGAAGCAGCCACGTATCGAGGATACACCTGTTATGTCACCGCCTGGGCCTTCCTCGATGGTAATAACGACGCCGCAAATTCCTTCACAGGAAGAACCATCGCAGCCTCCGCCACCGCTTACACCTGCTTTACTTCCAGCAGCTGTACAGCCGGAACTGTCTGACTTGATCAGGCAAGCGGTACTACAGGCTTTCAAAGACCAAGTTTTCCCGGCACTTCCGCCGATGCTACAAATATACCGATGCCGGTGGGCTCACCGATACCAGTGCCATCGATGTCACCGACGACTTCAAGTTCAATGCTTCCAGCACCCAGGATTATAACGGCGTCGACGTCCATCTTTGCCCAAGTGCAGTCTACTTCCTCGATGCCTGTTTCGATGATAGCACCATCGCCGTCATCGACACCATCCTGTGCACCTTGCTTGATGCCTTCATCGATGCCGACAACTGCGGTCTCGATGCCATCGATGCCTACAAATCAGAGAAGTAAAAATGGAGATTTTCATTGATGACTTATGCAAAGTTATCAGTCGGCCATCGATGCTGGACCAACATCACAACCTCAGCAGGCACATCGGGTTTTTTCTGTCGATGACCCATCAACCATCGACGGTACCTGCCAAGTCACCTTACAGGGAAGGCTCGGAAGATTCCTGGGATGATCAACAAACAGACTCCTCTTCAGAGGACTTTCTGTCTGATCCCTCTCCACCTGATCCCAGAAAAAGATCTCCGCCTGAGGATCTGTCATTCTCCTCTTTTCTTCAGGATATGGCAGATTCAATCCCCTTTAAACTCTCTGCTGAGCAAGATTCCAGATTGCAGACACTTGAGGTCTTACAGTTCGTGGACCCTCCTAAACAGGTCCTTGCAGTCCCAATTCATGATGTACTATTAGAAGTGCAAAACAGAATCTGGGAACATCCATCATCAATTCCTGCAGTTAATAAAAGGATAGACTCCACTTACCTAGTACAGACAGCTCCAGGCCATCAGAAGCAGCAACTACCACACCAATCAGTTGTGGTAGAATCTGCCCAAAAGAAATCTAAAAGAGTCCGCCCTCACTCCTCTAATCCACCGGGTAAAGACCAACGATTCCTCGATGCTTTAGGCAAAAAGGTTTACCAAAGTGCCATGCTAAGTTCACGAATTTCTGCGTACCAACTCTATATTACCCAATATCAACGAAATTTATGGAAAGAGATGGAAGAGCTTATCCCTTCTCTCCCTTCTCAAGTACAGGAGCAGGCACAATCAATTGTAAATAAGGGGTTGGAGGCTGGCAAGCACGAGGTGAGGGCAGTATATGATAATTATGAAACATCTTCTTGAGCAGCAGCTGCAGGAATCACTGCCCAAAGATTGGGGTGGCTGAAAGCATCGGATTTGAGAACTGAAGTACAAGACATGTTGGTTGATCTCCCATGCCTGGGAGACAACCTCTTGGTAACAAGGTCCAGGAAGCAATACAGCAACTCAAGGACCATTCAGAAACTCTTCGCCAACTATCCCAAACACAGGATCCTATCCCTCAGCCTCTGAGGGACTCCAGACGCACATACTATAGACCAAAAAGATACTACCCCCAGACTTCTAGGGGAAGATCTACAAGGCCTCAACAACGGTCTCAAGCCAGACAGGCTAGAACAACCCGTACGCAGCCTCCTCCACAAACAGGTCCGGCAACAGGCTTTTGAAACACAAGCCAGAGAACAAACCCAGTCAACAAATCCTCATCCAGAATTTCCTGTGGGAGGAAGGGTTGCCTTCTTTTACAACCATTGGCAAGCCATAACAACAGATCAGTGGGTACTCTCTGTTATATCTCAAGGGTACAAACTGAACTTCCTCTCACTCCCATCAGAATCCCCACCAAAATTCTGCAAACAAACAGAATCACAACTTCTTATTCTGCAAACAGAACTATCCACCCTTCTGAGAGCCAAATCAGTGCAGATAGTACCTCGCTCTCAGAGAGGCAGAGGTTTTTATTCCCGTTATTTCCTCATTCCAAAGAAAACAGGAGGCCTACGTCCCATTCTAGATCTAAGAAATCTCAACAATTTCTAAGAAAAGAAAAATTCAGAATGATTTCCCTGGGCACCATGCTTCCACTTCTTCAACAAGGAGACTGGCTTTGTTCTCTGGCTCTTCAAGATGCATATGCTCACATTCCAATCTTCCCGCCTCACCGCAAGTATCTGCGTTTCATGGTAGGCCAACAACATTACCAATACAGAGTTCTACCATTTGGCCTAACCTCTGCTCCAAGAGTATTCACAAAATGCCTGGCCGTCATAGCAGGACACCTGCACAAGCAACATTCTACTGAGACCTTATTACTATCTTCTTTTGACACCTTTCTGAGAGGCTTTGACTCTTATACGGATTATGTAGTTATTTTATTAGATATATCAGCAGCGTTTGAAACATTAGATCATAAATTACTTTTGTCTGCTCTACAACTCATAGGCATTAAATCGACAGTTCTTAGTTGGTTCAGTAGTTTTCTTTCAAATCGTACCTGTCAAATTAACATGGGTACCTTTTCTTCTCAAAAATATGCTCAGACAACAGGCGTCCCTCAGGGCTCCTCGTTGTCCCCAATATTGTTTAACATTTACCTTTTACCTTTGTGTCAAATTCTGTCAGCATTGAATGTACAATTCAAACTTTATGCTGACGATATTCAGCTATTTGTCCCTTATAAATCTTCTTGGACAGACACTTTTTCTTTGATCGAAGTTTATATTAGCACAATTGAGCAATGGATGGTACACAACCGTCTAAAGCTCAATAAAAAGAAAACTGAAATTCTGTGCTTAAGTTTTATAACTAATCCTTCTAACGCTCCGCCTGCTAGCATATCTGTTGGTAAAGAAACCATTCAAGTTACCAAACTTGCACGTAATCTCGGTGTGTGGGTAGACACTAATCTATCCTTAAAACAACATATTTCAAAAGTGGTAAAAACCTCATTTTTCAAACTACATGTTCTCAAACGATTACGTCCCCTTTTATTTCCTCATGATTACCGTTCCGTGCTTCAAGCATTAATCTTATCTGGTCTAGACTATTGTAACGGCCTATACTTGGGACTGCCTGATTCTTCTATTAAACCGTTACAATTGATATTGAATTCGGCAGCCAGACTCCTTACCGGTACTCCACTAAAACAACACATTTCACCAATCCTGCATAAACTACATTGGCTTCCTGTTAAATATAGAATTCATTATAAAATCATCATGCTAATTCACTCTCTCTTGAATAACATCGAATCCACTTGGATGTGTTTCACACTACATATCTACAGACCTCAGCGAGAACTGAGATCTACTGGGAAGAACCTGTTGGAAATCCCCTCAGTGAAAAACGCGGCATTAAGCATGACTAGGAATAGAGCTTTCTCGGTTGCTGGCCCTATACTGTGGAACGCACTGCCAGACCCGCTTAGGTTAATAAACAGTCGTAAGGACTTTAAGAAGGCTTTAAAAACCTATCTCTTTCAGGAAGCATTTAAAGATTTAGAAGTATCTTAGTTGAATGTATAAAGACTAATTATGTTTGTTTATATAGTTCTGTCTACTTTTTTTCCTGCTTTTAATTTTTAATGGAAACTGGCCATTTTCTGTCTTAGTCATTTTTATTTTTATTGATAATGTAATCATGTTGTATTTTTATTCATACCTATTTATTTCTAAGTTTTATTTTATTACAAACTATTTTAACCTTTTAATCTCAAGGTTATTATCATTGTAAACCGTTTTGATCGGTAAATTTTACTGGAAAACGGTATATAAATTTGTTTAAATAAATAATGTTTTTCCATACCTAGACGATTGGCTAATCAGAAGCCCATCTCAGCAAGGAGCTCTGACTTCACTCACGCAAACAATCGCCGTTCTACACTCGATGGGTTTCCTAATCAATTACCAGAAATCCCATCTCACACCGTCTCAGCTGATTCAATTCATAGGAGCAGAATTGAACACCACACTCTCAAGAGCTTTTCTTCCAGAGGACCGAGCAGACACACTCTGTCTTCTAGCAAATTCCATACGTCTAAAGAAACTAGTCACAGCTCATCAGTTGCTAACTTTGCTAGGCCACATGGCATCCACAGTACATGTCACACCTATGACACGACTGGCTATGAGGGTAACCCAATGGACTTTGCGGTCACAGTGGATCCAAGCCATTCAACCACTACATTATCCAATTCATGTGACCCACCAACTAAGATCATCCCTACTTTGGTGGACAAACATGGACAACTTGCGCAAAGGCCTACCTTTTCAACAACCAGTACCTCAAATAACATTAACTACAGATGCATCCACCTTGGGTTGGGGAGCTCACGTGAACAATCTCCAAACTCAAGGAACGTGGACAAAACTCGAAGCAACATTTCAGATCAATTTTCTGGAGCTTCGAGCTATACGTTATGCGCTGAATGCTTTCAAAGACTGCCTTTCACACAAGACTGTTCTGATCCAAACAGACAACACTGTAGCCATGTGGTACATCAACAAACAGGGAGGTACGGGCTCGTATCTCCTTTGTCAAGAAGCTGCACAGATTTGGGGATGGGCCCTGAACCACTCAATGTTTCTCAGAGCCACTTATCTAGCAGGCATACACAATGTAGTGGTGGACAAACTCAGTCGTCAATTCCAACCACACGAATGGTCCCTGGATCCCTCAGTAGCGACCAGGATCTTTCACAAATGGGGTCAACCATCAATAGACCTCGTTGCATCACATCTGAACCACAAAGTGGACAATTATTGTTTCCTTCAACGACAAATAAACAAACCAGCCAAGGACGCCTTTGCTCGCCCTTGGAACTCAGGCCTGTTATACGCGTATCCTCCGATACCACTAATAACCAAAATTCTAGTGAAGCTTCAGCAGGACAAGGGGTCCATGATACTCATAGCACCCTATTGGCCTCGACAAGTATGGTTTCCCACACTGCTAGACCTCTCAGTCAGGGATCCTATTCGACTGGGAGTAATTCCCACTCTCATAACTCAAAATCAGGGTCGGCTGCACCATCCCAACCTTCAATCCCTATCCCTGACAGCATGGATGTTGAAAGCTTGATCCTACAACCACTCAATCTTCCATTGCAGGTATCTCAAGTACTTCTAGCTTCACGTAAGCCTTCAACAAGAATGAACTATTCAAGTGGAAAAGGTTCACTCTGTGGTGTAGGAACAAGGATATAGATCCTTTCTCCTGCTCCACTACTTCTCTATTAGAGTACTTATGTCATCTTTCAGACTCTGGTTTACAGACGTCATCTGTAAGAGTACATTTAAGTGCCATCTCAGCTTACCATAACAAGTTGGGAGATGCACCTATATCTACACAACCTCTCGTCACAAGATTTATGAGAGGTTTAACTCACCTCAAACCTCCAATTCGGCCACCAGTACCAGACTGGGACCTAAACTTAGTTCTCACCAGACTCATGCGTTCTCCTTTCGAACCCATAGATTCTTGTGACCTTAAATTTCTCACATGAAAGACTACCTTCCTAATAGCCATTACATCATCTAGAAGAGTTAGTGAATTACAAGCACTAGTTACTTACGCACCTTACACGAAATTCCTTCCTGATAGGGTAGTTCTTCATACACATCCAAAATTCCTTCCTAAAGTAGTTACAGAATTTCACTTAAACCAATCCATTGTTTTACCCACATTCTTTCCAAGACCGCATTCTCACCAAGGAGAACAGGCCTTACATACCTTGGACTGTAAACGTGCACTTTCATTTTACTTAAACCGCACTACACTCCATAGGAAATCCAATCAGCTTTTTGTATCCTATGATCCAAACAAACCAGGCAAAGCAGTGGGTAAACATACTCTATCCAATTGGCTGGCAGATTGCATACAGTTTTGCTATGAAAAAGCAGGCCTCCCTCTCCAAGGACGAGTAAAGGCACATTCAGTAAGAGCAATGTCAACTTCAGTAGCACACTATCGTTCAGTGCCAATTCTTGACATATATAAAGCAGCAACATGGAGTTCTCTTCACACTTTTGCAGCTCACTACTGCTTAGACAAAGAAGGAAGACAAGATTCAGCCTATGGACAATCTGTCTTAAAGAACTTGTTTCCAGTTTAATCCCAACTCCTTCTACATCCAATGTTATATAATCTTCGGCTGACTCATTCAACAGCAATACTCCACTGTTGCCTCAATACAACATGATTCAGCCTCTAGCTCGCTATTCACCCATATGTGAGGACTAGCATCCTGCTTGTCCTGGGATAAAGCAAAATTGCTTACATTGCAATAGGTGTTAACCCAGGACAGCAGATGTAGTCCTCACAGAACCCACCCACCACCACACGGAGTTGGGCCTTATACCTTTATTATTTTATTTTTGCTAACGCTTTTGCTACATAACGAGACTGAAGAGAGACACCTGTGGCAGAGAATATCATAGCATGCTGGGCATGCTCAGTGGCCTCACAGGGCCAGTCAAAAGTTTCTAGAAACTTTGACAGAGAGTTTTCCCGCACTAGGGCTCCATCAGTGACGTCACCCCATATGTGAGGACTACATCCTGCTGTCCTGGGATAACACCTATTACAAGGTAAGCAATTTTGCTTTCTGTACACTTTTCCGGGCTGCTCTTATTCTCACAGGACAAGCAGGATGATAGTCCTCACATATGGGTGACATCACAGGATGGAGCCCAATCACGGAACACTTTTGTCAAAGTTTCTAGAACTTTTGACTGGCACCTACTGGGCATGCCCAGGATGGCACTAACCCTGCAACCAGCAGGGGTCCCCCTTCAGTCTTCTTTTTTTCGCGCAGCAGTTGCCACATGGGTTAAGGAACTCTATAGAGATTCCTGACAGGAATTTTCCTCACGGAATTACTTCATAATTTAATACCCCACAGGGGTCTCCCTATACAATTTTTGCTTCCGCAGTGGTCCGGTAAGTTTTTACCCGATTCTGGTCAATTCCCGTCGAGTTCGGCCCTCGCAGCCTACTGGCCGTCTACCACACTGCGGCTAAAGTTTTTGAGAGGCCATGGCGTCGGGGTTCCATCGATGCTCCGACTGCACTCGCACAATGGCCATTACTGACACTCACAAGGTTGTGTAATGTGTTTAGGGAGCGAGCATGATGTCCTTACTTGCACCAAATGTGCTCTTATGACACCAAAAGGTGGCAAAGCTAGAATGGAGAAGATGGGACTTCTCTTTTGGTCACAAACTCCAACGCCGTCCATAGCCTCGACGTCGTCCGAGCCGACACTGTCTACGTCTCGCCAGTATCGTGCACCAACCGGTGTCCGACCAGCATCGACGACTCCGCGGCCATCGACGCCCTCTGTTCCTCCTCAGCATAATGACCGAGGAGGTCGTCGAGAAAAGCATCGACATCGACACCGTAGGTCTCAGACCATCGACGCAGGCAAGCCCTCGACGTCACCACCGTCTGAGCCGCCGCTGAAGAAAGCCCATCCAGAAAAGGCACCGTCCCTATCTGGCTCTGTGTCACCAAGGCAACCTTCACCGGGACTGGTGATAGGAACTGCGATTCCACCTCCAATGGTGGTCCCTCCGGCTACGCCTCCACCACCTCCGGGGCTCCACGCTCCAGGTTTCCGAGAGGAGTTGGATCAGATGATTCAAGAGGCCATCGGCAGAGCGATGCAGGGCTTCAAGATTCCTCCGATGCCGGTGCCAATTCCTGAATCAGCTACCAATCCCATTCCCGTAGCGCTGGCACCACTACTAATGAGGATGGAAGCACTGCTCGCTGCTTTTCCCCAATGGATCCGGGGCATCGATGGACCCGGTACCCTCCTCCCCAATTTCTCTTTCATCGACAGAAGAAGGAGAAACACCGTTACTTCCTCCATCGGGGAGTCCTACCATGCCTCAGCCGTCGATGTAACCGATAGCGTCTTTGCTACCATTGGTGCCGCTGATTCGTCCATCGATGCCCTCTGTGCCTCCATCAATGTCTCCGGTGACTCCCTCGATGCCTTCGGTCCCTCAACCAAGACCTTCAGGAATTACCGTCCCTCTAAGAATCCTAGGGGTGCTGGTGATGAACCCTATGACACATGGACCGATGACTCGTCCCAGGATACCGATGACTTATCACCACCCTCTCCTACTGAAAGCAGGAAGCATTCTCCTCCAGAGGAGATTTCCTTCATTAATTTTGTGAAGGAAATGTCTGAATTGGTTCCATTCCAACTTGAGACAGAACAGGATGATAGACACCAGATGATGGAACTTCTGCAATTTCTGGATGCTCCTAAAGAAATCACCTCTATCCCTATCCATGATGTCCTCTTGGATCTTCTGAAGAGGAATTGGGAGCATCCTGGTTCGGTGGCACCAGTTAACCGAAAGGCGGACACCACATACCTAGTCCAGTCAACTCCAGGTTTCCAAAAATCCCAATTGGATCACCGTTCAGTGGTTGAGTCAGCCCAAAAGAAAGCCCGACGCTCCAAGCCTCACTCTTCTTTCCCTCCAGGGAAGGAGCAAAATTTCCTGGATGCCATCGTCTCAAGAGCAATTACATGCCCTGGCTCAAAAAGGATTAGAAGCAGGCAAGCATGAAATAAGATCAGCATATGATATTTTTGACACCGCTTCCAGGGTATCAGCAACAGCTATTTCTGCGAGGAGATGGGCCTGGCTAAAGTCTTCAGACCTACAACCTGAGGTCCAGGACAGACTATCTGACTTGCCTTGTACTGGTGACAATCTTTTTGGTGAACAGATACAACAAGCAGTGGCACAGCTCAAAGATCACCATGAGACTCTTCGCCAACTCTCCTTGTTGCCTTCTGAATATCCTGCTAAGCAAAAATTCAGAAAGGACCCCAAAAAGTCTTTTTACCGCCAAAGGAAATCTTATCCTCCACCATCCAAAGGTCGCTCTACTAAGCCTTACCAGAAAGGCCAGTCCAGGCAATCTCGCAGGCAAAAAACACAGACAACCCCTCAACCAGGCCCAGCATCTGGTTTTTGACTCTTTCCTAGAGAGCAACATTCAGCGTCCACTACTGCATATACCAGTGGGAGGGTCGATTGTGCCACTTCGGCAACATCTGGCACACAATCACCTCAGACCAGTGGGTTCTTGCCATAGTCACTCAAGGTTATCATCTCAACTTTCTCGCCATTCCGCAGGACTCCCCACCTTGACTGACGTGGGGAACATCCGATCACTCACCACTCCTGGATCAGGAGGTCTCCCTCCTCCTTCTATCCAGAGCAATCGAACCAGTGCCCTACTCTCAACAGGGCCTCTGCTTCTATTCCCGGTACGTTCTAATCCCAAAAATGTTAGGTGGCGTTCGCCCAATACTAGACCTTTGTGCCTTAAACAAGTACCTACAAAGAGAAAAGTTCAAGATGGTAACCTTGGGTTCCCTCCTTCCCCTTCTGCAAAGGGAAGACTGGCTCTGCTCTCTAGACGTCCAGGAAGCTTACACACACATCGCAATAACTCTGTCTCATCGCAAATTTCTGCGATTCCTGGTAGGCCCAAAGCACTATCAATACCGAGTGCTACTATTCGGCCTGGCATCTGCACTACGAGTCTTCACCAAGTGCCTCGTAGTAGTAGCAGCATTCCTCAGGACTCAAGGTGTCCATGTCTACCCCTACCTCGATGACTGGTTGATCAGGGCTCCCACCCAGCAAGTTGCTCTGACATCCCTACGTCTCACCTTGCATACCTTGATCTCCCTAGGGTTTCTCATCAATTACCCAAAGTCCAACTTAGTCCCATCACAAACCCTGTCGTTCATAGAGCAGACTTGGACACCTTCAAAGCAAAAGCATTTCTTCCTTGAGAACGAGCTCTCACTCTCACTTCTCTCGCCCATCAACTGCAGTCTCGAAAACGTTCAACTGCATGTCACTTCCTAGTGTTGCTAGGACACATGGCGTCCTTGGTACATGTCACTCAAATGGCTTGCCTCGCCTCGCCATGAGAGTCATACAGGGAACTCTAAGGTCACAGTGGATATAATCATCTCAACCACTGTCAGCCATTGTCCACATCACCAACCCACTTCGCTTATCGCTGGCTTGGTGGAAGAATCAATCCAATCTCCTCCAAGACCTTCCTTTCCAGGCTCCAGATCCTCAAATAACCCTTACAACCGATGGCTGGGGCGCACATGTTGCCAATTTGCAAACTCAAGGCACTTGGTCTCCAGAGGAAGCCAAACACCAAATAAATTTCCTGGAGCTAAGAGCAGTCAGATATGCTTTCAGTGTGGTTTCAGGCTCGCCTTTCCAACCAGGTCATCTGATTCAGACAGACAACCAGGTGGCCATGTGGGTACATCAACAACAAGGAGGAACGGGCTCCTACCTCCTGTGTCAGGAAGCTGCACAGATATGGGCGGAGGCCCTTTCCCACTCGATGTACCTCAAGGCCACCTACTTGCTGGGAGTGGACAGTGTGTTGGCAGACAAGCTGAGTCGCACCTTTCAGCCGCACGAGTGGTCCCTCAACCCCTCAGTAGTGGACTCAATATTCCAACGTTGGGGTTACCCTCACATAGACCTCTTTGTGTCACCTCAAAACCGCAAAGTAGAGAACTTTTGCTCTCTCACTCGCAGCCAACACTCACTACCAAGAGATGCGTTCTCCCTCTCATGGGCAACCAGTCTCCTATATGCATTCCCTCCACTTCCACTTCTCTCAAAAGACTCTCGTGAAGTTACGTCAGGACAAGGGAAGCATGATCCTGATAGCCCCTCACTGGCCATGCCAAGTGTGGTTTCCGATTCTTCAGGACCTCTCCATTCACAGGCACATTGCCCTGAGGAAGGAACCGCTTCTGATCACTCAAAACAATGGGAGCCTACGCCACCCCAATCTTCAGGCCTTGTCCCTGACTGCCTGGATGTTGAAAGGTTAATTCTTCAGCCACTCAACCTTTCTGAACCAGTTTCCCGTGTCTTGATTGCTTCACGAAAGCCTTCCATGAGAAAATCTTATTATTACAAATGGAACAGGTTTAAGTCATGGTGTTCCTCACTGTCCCTTGATCCTTTCACTTGTTCCACCACGATGTTTCTAGACTATCTCTGGCACTTGTCAGAATCAGGTCTAAAAACTTCTTCCATCAGGATGCATGTCAGTGCGGTAGCTGCCTTCCATAAAGCTGTTGGGGATGTTCCCATTTCAGTACAACCCCTTGTAACATGTTTTCTGAAGGGCTTGCTCCACCTCAAACCTCCACTCCGCCCTCCGGCCCCTTCTTGGAACTTCAACCTGGTTTTGGGTCGACTCATGAAACCACCATTCGAGCCTCTCCAATCTTATGATCTTCGCTATCTCACATGGAAAGTGATTTTTCTTTTGGCAATCACATCCGCTCGCAGAGTTAATGAGTTACAGGCCTTAGTCACCTATCCGTCTTATACTAAACTTCTGCATGATAGGGTAGTATTCCGCACGCACCCTAAGTTTTTGCCTAAGGTAGTATCAGAGTTTCATATCAATCAATCCATTATACTACCCACCTTCTTTCCCAGGCCCCATTCCAATCCAGGAGAACAGGCTGTGCATACCCTTGACTGTAAACGGGCTCTAGCATTCTTTCTAGACCGTACAGCTACCCACAGAAAATCCACCCAACTGTTTGTTTCTTTCCATCCCATCAGATTGGGTCAACCTGTGGGTAAGCAGACTCTCTCCTCCTGGTTAGCGGACTGCATATCCTTTTGCTATCAGCAAGCAGGCATTCCACTTCAAGATCCTGTGAAAGCACACTCTGTCAGGGCCATGGCAACTTCAGTAGCGCACCTACGCTCGGTGCCGCTTCCTGATATTTGTAGGGCTGCTACCTGGAGTTCTCTCCATGCCTTTGCAGCCCATTATTGTTTAGACAAGGCTGGAAAACAAGATTCCATCTTCGGCCAATCTGTCTTGCGCAACCTATTTGCAACTTGATGTACCAACACCCTTCCGCCTGCCCGTTAGGGTTCAGGATGCCCTCTGCCAAATTCCGCCCCAGTCCTAGTGCCTATTGCACATCTTGGGTACATTTGGTGCATTTCTCGGATATCTTCAGCTCGGTACTCACCCATATGTGAGGACTACCATCCTGCTTGTCCTGTGAGAAAGAAGAAGTTGCTTACCTTTTAACAGGTGTTCTCACAGGACAGCAGGATGTTAGTCCTCACGAAACCCGCCCGCCACTCCGCAGTGTTGGGTTCGTTACATTTTCTTACTTTATTTTTTGGCACTTACTATAGCTTTTAAACAAGACTGAAGGGGACCCCTGCTGGTTGCAGGGTTAGTGCCATCCTGGGCATGCCCAGTAGGTGCCAGTCAAAGTTCTAGAAACTTTGACAAAAGTGTTCCGTGATTGGGCTCCATCCTGTGATGTCACCCATATGTGAGGACTAACATTCTGCTGGCCTGTGAGAACACCTGTTACAGGTAAGCAACTTCTGCTAATTAACGGCTGCCCTTGGGCAGGCATTAATTTATGAGCATAAAATGTGTGATTTGGCCGCACATTTTACTTTCTGAATCCTGGGTGACTGACTAATAGGCTCATCAACATGCAATTGCAGAAGATGACTTTCTCCAATTAAGTTTTTTTAGCTTATGTAATTTTTACTTGTGTTATGTTGTGCTTTTCTTTTTTTGGCCCTGTAGTTTTCCCCTGCTTTTTTTGGGCTTTCAGCTCAGTTAAACCCATCGGTGTTGGGCTATGGTGCCAAAAGCGCATAACAGCAGAGATATGACTGCTTTGTGCTTTCATGAATGATTGGGGTTACCCACACAGAGTGGTGATTACAGCCCTAAACAGTACTGGGCAGACCAGATGGACCATTTGGTCTTTATTCATTTACTCTGTTACAATTTGTAACTACCTAGGTGGAGCCTCTTTTTTTTTTTTTTTATGATCAAATCTTTTTTTATTGAGTTTTCCTTTTAACATATAATAAAGTTAAAGCACACCATACAGTGAATGGTTTCTGTGCACCACCAAATACAAGGCAAAGTCAAACTACAGTAATGTGATTAAAAAGAAATACAATGTGAACATTCTCCCAGGACAAGCAGGATGGTAGTCCTCACAGATGGGTGACATCATTAGATGGCGTCCTGTCACGAAACATTTCTGTCAAAGTTTCTAGAACTTTGACTGGCACACTGAGCATTCCCAGCATGCCACTAACCCTGTGGCCACATGGGGTCCCCCTTCAGTCTCTTTTTTTTACGTGCAGCAGTTGCCTCGCGGTTTAGGAGCTCTGTGAGAAATTTCCTCACACCTTTCGTCACGGAAAAATTTGAAGTCCATCTTCGTTTTTCACACTCACCAGGGTCCCTCCATCGCGCTTCATCTCCGCCAACGCTCGGTAAGTGTTTTCAGCGTTTTGCGGTCAGTTCCCAGTGGCATACCCTTTGGTGTCCGGTCACCGACCGCGCGCCACTTTTTTCCAACATGGCGACCGGGTTTAGGAAGTGTCCCGAGTGTCTGCGGAGTATGTCCATAATGGACCTGCACAATGTTTGTGTTTTGTGCCTCGGGCCTTCCCACGACGTCTGCTGCCCGAATTGCTCACAGATGACCCCAAAGGCCAGCGCGCCTGACTGGAAAAGATGGAGCATTTGTTTGCCTAAAAATGCTCTGCTCCATCGACCCAGGTGCAGAGTGCGCCGAGTCAAGGAGACCCATCTACCTCGGACCCATCTCTGATGTCACCCTGCCAGGAAGACCGTGGAGCGGGTGACAGTCCGTCATCGACGTCGACCCATTCTAAGACATCTGTGTCATTGTCCTCTGTTCCGGAAAAAGACCAGGCCGAACACCGTGGGAAACATCATCACCAGCGCCGACATGCAGCAGCATCGGCCTCGACCGAGCCACCCGCGAAGAGGGCCCAGGGAGAGGCGCCCCCATCCTCCTCTGGACCCGGGACCCCGAGGTATTCCCCACCGATATCGGTGCCAGGTACTGAGCCTCCACGGACTCCTTTGGAGACTCCAGTAATGCCTAGCCTGCCTCCTACCCCAGGCACAGTGTTATCCATGCCAGCCTTTAGGGAGGAATTGGACAGATTGGTCCAACAGGCAGTGCTGAATGCCCTCCGGGGCTTCAAATCACTACTAGCGCCGGCCCCCATACCGCCCTCGATGTTTGGACACCCTCATCAGTGCCCTACCGACTCAACCCACACCATCGGATCTGCTGGCACAGAGTCAACCATCGATGCCTCCACCAATCCTGATTCCAATTCTGGATTCCTCAGAGGAGGAAGAGGCGGCCTCCGGCCCAGCCTCTGCACAGGACCAGCCAATGCCGGAACCCATTCCTGGGCTATCAGGTTTATTGGTGCCTTGGCGCACCTCGGTGCCCTCAATGCTAGCACCACCTCCTTTGATGCCGGTGCCGCCTGCCTCGATGCCACCTCGCCATCCGTCGATGCCGCCTTCCCGCACTCGGGTTTGGTGTTTTCCCTCCCTCTGGAGGCCTGGTTGGTGAAGGGGAGACTCCCTATGATCCATGGGAGGATGCATCCTCTGACCACTCCTCACAAGCTTCTGAGGAACTTCTCTTGGAGCCTTCACCTCATCATTCTGCTCCGGAAGACCTCTCCTTTTCCAGTTTTGTCAAGGAGATATTCTGATACTATCCCATTCCAACTGGTAATGGAGGAGGACGCTTGGCACAAAATATTGGAGGTTTTACAATTTGTAGATGCTCCAAAAGAGGTAATGGCAATCCCAGTGCATGAAGTTCTTCTCAACCTCTTGCACCGCTTCTGGCATCACCCCAGGTACTGTACCTCCAGTCAGTAGAAAGACAGATGCCACGTACCTGGTTCAAAAAGCCCCGGGGTTTCAGAAGAGCCAATTGCCCCACCATTCTGTAGTTGTGGAATCAGCCCAAAAGAAGGCTAAAAGATCCCATCCCCACTCCTCTGCCCCTCCTGAAAAGGAACAGAAGGCATTGGATGAATTAGGGCACAGAGTGTTTCAAGGGTCCATGTTAATTGATCGCATAGCAGCGTACCAACTCTGCATAACTGAATATAATAGGAATCTCTGGAAACAAGTCCAGGAATTCTCAGAGACCCTGCCACAGCAGTTCTAAGAGAGCTTAGCCTCCATCCTACAGAAAGGATTGGAAGCTGGAAAACACAAGGTCAGAGCAGCCTATGAGTCTTTTGAGACAACATCCAGAGTCTCGGCAGCGGGCATTAGTGCCAGACGCTGGGCCTGGCTCAAGGCCTCAGACCAATGCCCAGAAGTGTAGGACAAATTGGCTGATCTTCCCGGTACATGAGAAAACCTGTTTGGGGACAAGATCCAGGATGCAGTGGCCCAGCTTAAGGACCATCATGAAACCCTGCGTCAACTATCCACTGCCACCTCAGATGCCCCTTCCATAGCCCATAGGGGCCCACGTAGGGACACTAGGAGACAATTTTATAGACCACGTAGATACTACCCTCCTACGTCCCATACTCGGACAGCTCAGCCCCCTCAGAGAGGACACACGCGTCAACCGAGGATCCTAGAAAGCAGCCAGCTCCCCAAACTGGACCTGCAGCTGGATTTTGACTCCTATCCAGAGAGCAGCAGACACCCCTCCCCTGAACCCAGAACCCAATTCACCAGTGGGAGGCCGCCTCTGCCACTTCGCAACCAATTGGTGCCCAATTACCACTGACTGATGGGTACTGTCCATCATAACCCACGGTTACTGCCTACATTTTTCAACTGTGCCCTTGGACTCCCGGCTCGTTCCAGCATGGTGCCGGGACGATCACATACTACTTCTCGAGTCAGAGCTCTCAGCCCTTCTGTGTACCAGGGCCGTAGAACCGGTTCCCTGGACTCAGCAGGAGAAAGGGTTTTACTCCCGGTATGTTCTAATCCCATAAAAGACCGGCGGCCTCCTCCTATCCTAGATCTTCGGGCCTTAAACACGTTCCTCCAAAAAGAACGGTTCAGAATGGGGTCCTTGGGCACCATGCTCCCGCTCCTACAGCAGGAGGATTGGCTCTGCTTTCTGGATCTACAGGATGCTTACGTCTATATTGCAATCTTTCCTCCTCATCGCAAATACCTGCGATTTGCAGTGGGATACGGGCACTATCAGTAAAAAGTACTTCCATTCGGCCTTGCCTCAGCACCCCGAGTGTTCACAAAATGCCTGGCAGTTGTGGCAGCACAGTTGTGCCGCAAAGGCGTCCATGTCTTTCCTTATCTGGACGATTGGCTCCTCAAAAGCCCATCCAGAGAAGGAGCCCTCCACTCCCTCCACCTCACTATACGACTTCTCCAGTCGTTGGGGTTTCTTGTAAATTACCCGAAATCCCATGTGACACCGTCTCACCATCTGTCCTTTATTGGAGCAGACCTGGACACCAATGTGGCCAAGGCATTCCTCCCCAACGAATGCACAACCACACTGTCCAACCTTGCCAGTTCGATCCGCCATCAGCAAGCAGCCTCGGCTCGCCAGCTACTCACATTGCTAGGCCATATAGCGTCAACGGTCCACGTCAACCCAATGGCCCGCCTAGCCATGAGAGTCACACAATGGACCCTGAGATCTCAGTGGAATCAAGCCACTCTCATCCATAGTCCAGATAACCAGCTTTGTTTATCCCTCGCCTGGTGGACGCACAAAGCCAACTTGCGCATAGGTCTCCCCTTCCAGTCATCAGCTCCTCAGGTGACCTTAACCACAGACGCCTCCAACCTAAGTTGGGGAGCCAATGTCGAGGGCCTGCAAACCCAAGGGGTTTGGACCAAAGCCGAAGCAACCTGTCAGATCAATTTCCTAGAGCTTCGGGCAATGCGGTACGCCCTTTTCGCATTCTGGGACTGCCTATCCAACAAGGTCGTCTTGATTCAAACAGACAACCAAGTAGCAATGTGGTACCTAAACAAACAGGGGGGCAGGGGCTCTTACCAGCTTTGCCAGGAGGCGGCGCAGATTTGGGCCTGGGCCCTGTCACATGCCATACTACTGCGAGCCACTTATCTGGCAGGCACACAGAATGTAGTCGTGGACTGCCTCAGCCGGACATTCCAGCCTCACGAGTGGTCTCTGGATTCCTCTCTTGCGAGCAGAATCTTCCACCGGTAGGGTCAACAGGACATCGACCTCTTTGCATCCAAGCAGAACCACAAAATGGAATGGTTCTGCTCCCTACACAGGGACCAAAGAACACCAGCAGTGGACGCCTTTGCCCACCCCTGGACTACAGGTCTCCTATACGCGTACCTCCGATTCAGCTGATAAAAAAAGACTCTTGTGAAACTACAACAGGAGCGAGACTCAATGATACTCATAGCCCCTTATTGGCCACGCCAAGTCTGGTTTCCCATTCTTCGCGACCTCTCTGTCCAGGAACCCATTCGCCTGGGCACGGCGCCCAACCTCATTACACAGAATCATGGCAAGTTGTGCGACCCGAACCTCCAGACCCTGTCTCTGACAGCCTGGATGTTAAAAGGTTGATCCTACAACCCCTTAACCTTTCTACTGATGTCTCGCAAGTCCTAGTAACTACACGAAAGCCCTGCTACGCGGATGTCTTATCGTTCTAAGTGGAAGAGATTCTCCTTGTGGTTCATGCAGAAAGGCTTTGATTCCTTTTCTTGCCCCACGCCGCAACTCCTAGACTATTTCTGGCACCTCTCAGAATCTGGTCTCCAGACTCCCTCCATCCGAGTATACCTGAGTGCTATCTCTACTTACCATCGAGGTGTAGGGGGCACCCCGATATTGGCTCAACCCCTTGTGGGGCGCTTCATGAGAGACTTACTACATCTTAAACCTCTACTACGTCCACCAGTCATGGCTTGGGACCTCAACGTAATACTTGCATGGCTCATGTGTCCTCTGTTTGAGCCCCTGCACTCCTGCGAACTTAGATACCTTACTTGGAAAGTGATTTTCCTAGTAGTGATTACATCTGCTCGCAGGGTCAGTGAGTTGCAGGCCCTTGTGACCTATCACTCTACACAAGGTTCCTCCATGACCGGGTGGTACAGCACACTCGCCCTAAATTCCTACCTAAGGTGGTAACTGACTTCCACTTAAATCAGTCCATTGTCTTGCCTACTTTCTTTCCAAGGCCTCACACTCACCTGGGTGAGTGGGCTCTGCACACCTTGGCCTGTAAGCGTGCGCTTGCCTTTTACTTAGACCGCACCACAGTCCACAGGCAGTCCACCCAACTCTTTGTTTCCTTTGACAAAAAGAAACTCGGAGTTGCGGTGAGCAAGCAGATTCTGTCTAATTGGTTAGCAGACCAATTGCATTCTGCTACCATGAAGCAGGCCTTCCACTTGAGGGACGAGTGAAGGCACACTCAGTCAGGGCCTTGGCAACGTCAGTAGCACACTTCCGACATCTGCAGGGCCACAACATGGAGCTCTCTCCACACCTTCGCAGCCCATTACTGTCTGGACAAGGTTGGTCAGCAAGACAGCATCTTTGGCCAGTCTGTCCTACGGAATTTGTTCCCAGTGTAAGAACCCAACTCTTCCTACCTAAGCCTGCTGTGAATTTCAGGCTGCCCCTTTGTTGCCAACGGCACCCCGGTTGTTGTGCCTGTTGCATATTTTTGAGTGCTGGTTGGCCCGCTATGTTCCAAGGCAGCCTGTTACTTGCTATTCACCCATCTGTGAGGACTAACATCCTGCTTGTCCTGGGAGAAAGCAGGGTTGCTTACCTGTAACAGGTGTTCTCCCAGGACAGCAGGATGTTAGTCCTCATGAAACCTGCCCGCCACCCTGCGGAGTTGGGTTTGATAACGTTTTCTTATTTTATTTTTCACTCATACTTTTGCTACAAACGAGACTGAAGGGGGACCCCATGTGGCCACAGGGTTAGTGGCATGCTGGGCATGCTCAGTGTGCCAGTCAAAGTTCTAGAAACTTTGACAAAAGTGTTCCGTAACAGGGCTCCATGTGACGATGTCACCCATCTGTGAGGACTAACATCCTGCTGTCCTGGGAGAACACCTGTTACAGGTAAGCAACCCTGCTTTAACAATAACCCTAGCTCCCACCAAAGCCTTTTGTCCCCATAGCCTTGTATATGAATCCCTAAAAGATATTTTCCCAAGATCATCAAAGTGAAATAACAAGGCTTCCAAAGGTAAAATCACCTTTGACACTAAGTGGATATAATTCTGTGTTGCCTGTCAAAAAGGTTTTAAAGCAGTACAAGCCCAAAACTGGTGCCCCAATGTACCCTCCTCTTTATTACATTTAACACATAACTTAGTTGGTGTCAGTTTCAGAAGGTAAGCATGCTTTTGGGGATAGCAATACCTTCTTAGAAATTTATACTGAGTCTCCCTCAGAGAGGTGCTGGTGGTCAGAGATCAGAATCTAGAGAAGCACTTGAGATACTGAGATGCGGTCATATTCAACCCTATTTCTGCCCCTCAGTCAGCCAAAATGCCTGTGTAACATAGCGGCGCCTCTCGCCATTTAAGTATTCTGTAATGAGAGGAAACTGTTCTTATAGGATCCTCCACATCAAAAATGTTCCATCAAGAATCCTTGTGTGCCAGCTGACGCGTATCCAAAGACAATATATAACTCCTCACTTGCAAGTATGCAAAAAAATGCTTTTGAGGAATAGAGAATTATTACTAGAGATCCCCAAATGCCATCCTTACCACCTCTCCCTCCATCAGGCTTGAAATAGTTTGGATACTTTCTCCCCATTCAGAAAATATAGGGGAAACTCTTTATTACCTTGATTAGGTAAAAAAAAAAAAAGGGAAGTTTTAAGACTTAGGCACAATTTTGTACACAACCATTTGCAAGCTTGCACTGCCAGTACACTTCATTGTATGTGAATTGGCCAGGCGAGAGGAGATATATATAAAATAAACCTGGCATCCCAAGGATGTAGCATTGCCCATTCCATTTTACGTGGAATATCAAAAACTGTGCCCAATAGCCAATCTCCTGTGTGTCACGGCAGAAGGCCATATTGTAAGACCTTAAATCTGGGAACCCTATACCGCCACCCTTCCATGACTTACAGTGTTGCAAGAGCTATACAAAACTTCTTGTGCCGCCACAAAAACTGGCATAATAGACGTTCAATCTTAGCCAAAACTTTTTTAGTTAAATAAATAAGCAACAGTTGGAAAGAGAACCATCCTAACTATGCTCACTCTGCCAGCAAGCGATAAAGGGAGGTCCATCCATTTTTGGACCGTATTTCTAGTTTTCCCAAACAATGTGTGTAAATTGACCACCTGCAACTGAGATGGATACTGATTATTTAAAAGGCTCTCTGACCCAGGGAATCGGGAAATCTGCCCCACAAGCCTCTACCACTGCATCCTCTAGCGGAAAAGCCACCAACTTGTCCAAATTAAGCCTCAAGCCTGCTACTTGACTATAATTTGTATTATCCCAGGCAAGCAGGATGATAGTCCTCACATATGGGTGACATCATCAGATGGAGCCCTGATATGGAAAACGTCTGTCAAAAGTTTCTAGAAACATTTGGCTGGCACACTGAGCCTACTGAGCATGCCATGATATTCTGAGCCACAGGGGTCTCCCGTCAGTCTCTTTTTTTCCGCCTTGCTGTAAGCATAGCAGATTAGGAGCTCTGGGCATTTTTCCCTCACTTTATTCCTCAGAAGAAAATATTTTCAGTCACAAAATAATTGTCATCGGTCTCCCTTCGACATAGTATCGGTGAGTACATTTTTGAATCATTTTTCGGTCGATTCCGGTCACCCTCACTAACGGTATCTGCCGGTCATCGACAGTTACTCGGCCTAACTTTCTATCATGGCCTCCGGATTCAAGAAATGTCCAGATTGTATCCAGACTATGTCGATTACCGACCCCCCACAATATTTGTGTTTTGTGCCTGGGATCAGGCCACGATGTCCGGGCTTGTTCAACTTGTGCCCAGATGACACCAAAGGGCAGGCGTGCCTGATTGGACAAGATGGAGGAGTTGTTTAAGAAAACCCCATCGTCAGCGTCGACATTGTCTCCAAGGAGAATATCTCCCTCAGTCGCAAAACATCGAGGAGAAAAGAGGACCGGTGACCATCCGTCACAGACTCCATCGGTGTCCTCCATAGCATCTTCCTCGGCATCTAAGGAACATCGAGAAAAAAGACTCCATCAAGATCGTTCCACTGATCCATTGGATGGAACGGCACAGCAATCGACATCGAAGGACATCGAGCCGATGCCCAAGTGAGTCCGGGTACTGGAACCAACACGCCCTACCGTACCTGAGCAACCAAGGCGCTCTCCACTTGGCTCGGTGTTAGAGACTGTGCCACCACTCTCAATCGTAGAAGTGCCAGTAGCTCCAGTCTTACCTTCCCCAGTGACAGTGGACCCAGTCCTAGTTTCCAGGGAAGAGGTGACTACCATGGTCCAGCAGGCCATTGTCAAGGCTTTTTTAAACTTCCAGCCTCCTTCCATACCACCGGTACTGACACCGACCCCGGCATCGACATCAGATCCGTCGATATTTCAGCCTTTGCTGAACAAAATCGACGCCTTGATCGGTATATTTCCTCCACCGGCACCGACGCCGCCGGTACCCCCAGTGCAACCATTGACTCCATCGATGTCGGTGCATCCACCGGTGATTCCTTCCATTCCGATCCCAGGTTCATCGGAGGAAGATGACAGGGACTTGGATTCCGTCCCAGGGCCATCGGGCCTTCACCATCATCGAATACTGGCAAGACCATTGATGCCAGTAAAAGATCCCTCGATGCCAATGCGTCTCGGTCCATTGGGTGATACCCGACATAGGTTCCCATCCCTGCCATCGAGACCCATCAATTCTCCATCGATGCCTTCATTACCTCCTATGCTGCCAAAGCAGATTCCATCAAAATCTGCTTTTAAGACAAAGCATCATCTACAACCAGATGATCCTGAATCACCTTATCATCCTCAGTATACTCCCTGGAAGGATGTGGATACTGATACTGAGTCAGAAGAATTACAGTCTGAGCCTTCTCCACCAGAAGAGAGAAGAAAGTCCCCTCCTGAAGACTTGTCCTTTACAAACATCATTAAAGAAATGGTGGACACAATTCCTTTCGAATTACTGACGTAGGAGGACACAAGACACAAGGCCCTGGAAGTCCTTCAATTCGTTGATGCACCAAAGGAGGTAATGGCAATACCAATCCATGTAGTCCTGTTAGAATTCCAGCAAAGGATGTGGCAACATCCATGTTCAGTACAAGCTGTAAATAGAAGAACAGATGCCATATACCTGGTGCAACATGCTCCAGGTTTCCAAAAGCCCCAACTGCCTCATCACTCTGTAGTCGTTGAATTGGCTCAGAAAAAAGCCAGGAAACAGAAGCCACACTCTTCTGTCCCACCAGGAAAACAACAGAAGTTCTTAGATACCTTAGGAAGAAAGGTTTTTCAGGGATCCATACTGGTATCTCGTATTGCGGCGTACCAGCTTTATATGACACAGTACCAAAGAAACTTGTGGAAGCAAGTTCAAGGTATTGCCGATGATCTCCCTCAGCAACAACAACTGGCTTTGAACACACTAATTGCAATTTGTTCTGAGTCCATCTGTCTACACTAAGGAAAAGGAGATTATCAGGTAGTAATCTCAACATTGGCAGCCAGTGTAAGTTCTTAAGAGTGGGAGAGATGTGATCTCTTCTCCTGGTGTTAGTCAGAATTCTCGCAGCAGAGTTCTGGAGCATCTGAAGAGGTTTAATGGATGCGGAAGGGAGACCAAGTAAGATAGAATTACAATAGTCTATCTTAGAAAAGATAACTGCTTGGAGGACCGTTCTGAAGTCTCGCACGTGAAGGAGGGGTTTGATTCTTTTCAGAACCTGTAGTTTATAGAAGCCGTCTTTTGTAGTTTGTTGTTTGAAGGATTTTAAGTTAAGACGGTTGTCGATAATTATTCCTAAGTCCCTTGTTTGAGTAGTAAGTGGGTTGGTTGGAGGACATGGAGAGGGATTACTATTTTCTGGTGAGATAATAAGAAGTTCCGTCTTAGCCGTATTTAATATCAAATTTAGACTAGTGAGAAGGAGATTGATTTCTTGAAGGCAGATTTCCCAAAATTCAAGAGTTTTGGTGATGGTTTCTTTGATGGGGATCAAGATCTGCACATCGTCGGCGTATAGGAAGTGAGTTAGTTTCAAGTGGGTTAGCAGTTGGCAAAGCAGAAGAAGGTATATATTAAAGAGCGTAGGGGAAAGGGAGGAGCCCTGGGGAACTCCTAAAGATGAAGTATAGCGGGAGGATTCTTTATTATGGATTTTGACCTTATAGCCTCTATTGCTGAGGAAGGTATTGAACCATGATAGTGCAGTTCCTGTAATTCCTATGTTTGCCAGTTGATTGAGGAGGATGGAGTGGTTAACGGTATCAAATGCGGCCGAAAGATCTAAGAGAATAAGTAGAAAGGATTGGCCTTTGTCAAGACCCATGATGATATGGTCTGTCAGGGATATGAGTAGAGTTTCCGTGCTTAAAGCTTTGCGGAATCCATATTGGGAGGGGTACAGTATTTTGTGATCTTCAATGTAGTTGGAGAGTTGAGTGTTGACCAGCTTTTCCATGATCTTGGCAATAAATGGAAGATTGGAAATCGGGCGGAAGTTGTTGGGGTCTTTGGGGTCTAGATTAGGTTTCTTTAAGAGCGGTTTTAGAGAAGCTAGTTTAAGGTCATCTGGAAATAGTCCCCAGGATAAAGAGCAGTTGATGATATCTGCCAGTGTTTTGGAAATTGTTTCCGGTATTAGAAGGAGGAGCTTTGTAGGTATTTGGTCGAAGGGGTGGGAGGAAGGTTTCATTTTCTTAAGTAACACAAGGATCTCAGAGGCTGTGATGGGTTCGAATGATTCAAAGGAGGTTCCTTTGTTTAGTATCTGCAGAGCATTAGTGAGAGAAGTGTTACTGGGGGTCAATTGCTTTAGCAGGTTAGATATTTTGTCTTGGAAGAAAGTAGCCAATTCCTCAGCTTTGGATTGAGCTAGGTCTAAGGGAATATCTGGAGTGTTGATGTGTGTCAGGTTAGATATGTAAGCGAAAAGAGCTTTTGCGTCAAATACAAGGTCATGGATCTTGCTAGATAGTAATCCCTTTTAGATCTTAGGGTGGAGTTCTTGTATTGATGGAGAGCTAGTTTGTAGGCAGCTAAGGTACTGGGGCAGGGGGCCTTACGCCATTTGCTTTCTTTCTGCCTTAGGCTCTGAGTTTACGAAGGTTGCTTGTGAACCACGGTTGTCTTTTTGTTGGGTTCGAGTTTAGTTTTTTTGTTGAGAGAGGACATAGTTTGTTTGCTACTTCCTCCGTGATATTGCTCCAGGAGAGGATAGCTGAGTTAGGGTCAGAGAGGTTAATGTGAGGAAGCTCTGAAGCAAGCTGGTTGCTGAGGTCGTCGGAAGAGCAGGGTCTTCTGTAGAGAAATGAGGATTTCGATGGGAGGTTTTTCCTGAATTGTGTCAGAGTGAAAGTGGCGGTAATTAGGGAGTGATCTGACCATGGGACCAGAGTGCAAGAAGGGGGGGAGGTGAAATTGATCCCTGCGTTTACAAAGATGAGGTCCAAGGTGTGGCCAGCTTTATGGGTAGGCTTGTTGACGATCTGCTTAAAGCCCATGGCTGTGAGAACAGTGAGTAAAGCCTCGCAATTGGTGGTGAGCGTAGGGTTGTCGACATGTAAATTAAAATCTCCTAAAATTATAGCCGGGGATTCCAAATTCAAGTGCGTTGTAATTGTTTCTACAATGGGGGAGGCATCTGAATCCAGGAGGCCCGGAGGGGCATAGACGAGTAAGACTTGGAGTTGGGCTGTTTTGAAAAGTCCTATTTCTAGTTTAGAATCCGATTTAGATGAGAGTTGGGTAAATTTCAGATCTTTTTTGGCTGCCAAAAGAATGCCCCCTCCCCTTTTTTTGAGACAAGGAAGGGAGAAGAAGTCATAGAGGTGGGTGGGGAGTTGATTTATTATTGCAATATCCGTTGGTTTGAGCCAGATTTCCGTTATGGCACATATGTCTGGATTGGAGTCTAAGAGATAGTCATTGAGAATTAGGGATTTTTTTGTGAGAGATTGTGCATTGAATAGCGTAAGGGAGAATAGTGTTAGGCCTAGTAATTGGGTAAGAGGTGAAATCATAATTGGGATGAGGGCTGTGTAGTTGCGAGATCTGTGTAGCATAGTGGTTTTTCCTGTGGTGAGGAGGTTGTGTTGAAGAATCGGGATCGAAAATCTCGGTGTCATTCTGAACTGTTGTATTAGAGATGATAGGTTGAGGGTTTGAGTGAGTTAGATGATTGCGTAGGGAGGTTTGATGAATGCTGGAATGGCTGACTACTGCTGGATCACGCTGGGTGAGTGCTGGAAGGATGAATGCTGAGAAGGATGATTGCAGATCACGCTGGGTAAGTGCTGGAAGGATGAATGCTGAGAAGGATGATTGCAGATCATGCTGGGTGAGTGCTGGAAGGATGAATGCTGAGAAGGATGATTGCTGATCACGCTGGGTGGGTGCTGGAAGGATGAATGCTGAGAAGGATGATTGCTGATCACGCTGGGTGAGTGCTGGAAGGATGAATGCTGAGAAGGATGATTGCTGATCACGCTGGAGGTACTCGAGCAAGCTTAGGAGTGTAGAGATGTGGGGACTGGCGAGGTTGTCTGGGAGATTGTGAGGGGGATAAGCTGATTTGAAGGAAAGTGGTTAGATTAATTGTCTGCAGAGATCTGGAGTAAGAGGGATAAGGAGAAAGGCGAGGTCCAAATTGCGTGTAGCATTGTGAGCCTTGGGTCCTGGGGTCACAAAGGGGCGCACTAAGGGGCCTGCGAACCACACAGTGGTCCATAGGAAATCCACCCAACTCTTTGTTTCTTTTGACAAAAATAAACCAGGAGTTGCGGTAGGAAAACAGACTCTCTCTAACTGGCTAGCAGACTGCATCGAATTCTGTTATGAAAAAGCAAAAATTCCTCTCCAGGGGCGAGTAAAAGCACACTCAGTAAGGGCTATGTCTACATCAGTAGCACACTATCATTCAGTGCCAATAGCTGACATATGTAAAGCTGCAACATGGAGTTCCCTTCACACCTTTGCAGCTCATTATTGTTTGGACAAAGAAGGACGACAAGATTCAGCCTTTCGACAATCTGTCTTAAAGAACTTATTTCCAGTATAACACCAACTCCTTCTACATCCATCATGCTGTGATTTCAGGCTGCCTCATTTTTTCCAGCAGTTCACCAGTTGTTGTGCTTGTTGCACAAGTTGTATGCTGTTGGTATAATGTAAGAATGACTCAGCCTGTAGCTTGCTAATCACCCATATGTGAGGACTATCATCCTGCTTGTCCTGGGATAAAGCAAAATTGCTTATCTTGTAATAGGTGTTATCCCAGGACAGCAGGATGTAGTCCTCACAGAACCCACCCACCACCCCACGGAGTTGGGTCCGATACGTTTTATTATTTTATTTTTTTAGCTCACGCATACTGCAACAAACGAGACTTAAGTGACACCCCTGTGGCTGAGAATATCATGGCATGCTCAGTAGGCTCAGTGTGCCAGCCAAAAGTTTCTAGAAACGTTTTACCGAAGTTTTCCGTATCAGGGCTCCATCTGATGATGTCACCCATATGTGTGAGGACTACATCCTGCTGTCCTGGGATAACACCTGTTACAAGGTAAGCAATTTTGCTAATTCCTCTAATAGAGGCAGAAGCAAAAATTGTGGATTCATGATGTGGACACTGCCTTAAGTGATTCTCTAAATCCTCCAATTTGGCAGTGTGGGCTTCCTGCACCACGTTTAGTGTCTGCATCTCCAACTCCAGTATTAGCACACAGCCCTCCACACCTGAAATCCACTCATCAACTTCTGCACCTGTTTCATGGCATCCGATGAAGAATGCATTTCGTCAAACTTAAGGTAAATTTTTTAAAATTTGGCCTCCAGAATTGCCGCACTGCAGTAACGGTTTTCTTCACACCGGGTCATGTACCTCAGGAGAAGGCGGATTGCTTGCAGTGCCCACCGCTTTACCTTCTTCTTCCTTGACTCTCTCGATCTTTATGTAGTCATTTTATGGCCATTGCCCTGTATGTTTCCAAATCTAATGGTCACTTTTGATGCTGGGAATTAGCTACACAGTATGTCCAGAACCCACAATTAAAAGTCACCCTAGACTGAGAAAAAGAGATGATAGGAGAGTGGGGTCCTAGAGCATAACAAGCACACGTCCTGTCCCTCACAACTTGTCACGTGATCTCCACTCTTTTTTATATATATATATCCCTCTCCCTATTTCACCCAGTCATATCAGTTACAGTCCTCAAGCAGGGGCCACAAAACATGGTTCACTCTAGAACACAGTAATATGAATACTGAGTCTGGCCACTGGGTGTCAACTGTTTTCAATTTGATTGGGACACCCACCTAGGAGCTGTGAATGCTGCACCTGCATCATCCCTGGCTGATTCAGGGAGCAGAATCCTAGCCTAGGAGTCATAACCTATAATGGCAGAAAAGGACCAGATGGCCCATTTAGTCTGCCCTTCACGCTTATGGTACCATATGATACTACCTAGTATCTCCACCCTGTGCAGGATACCCCCATGTTTCTCTCAAGAAGGTAACTGCTGCTCCAGTAGTTACCCCCAGCCTTATGAGAAGGGTAGTAATATTTACAATCAATCAAACCCAAGCAACTGTCAAACCCATAAATTACTGCTAGTAAACCTAGATCCTCCGTACGACAGCATACAATACTGCCAACAAACCACTGTGCAACCCTATTTATACTGTTTTTATGAGGCATCTCAGAATAAATGCATTGTTGTTTTCACAGACATGTATGATCAGGTGCTGAAGTTTGGTGCATACATTGTTGACAGCCTGCGGGTTTTCAAACAACCTGTCCTGGTTTATATCCCTCCGCACGCTGAGCTGAGAGGAGGATCATGGGTAGTTATTGATCCAACCATTAATCCGCTCTACGTGGAGCTCTATGCTGACACAGACAGCAGGTATCTCATCTCATTTAAAGATATTCCATTATTCTGTTTCTCCATGTTCATTTTGATTGTATTAATTGTTTTTAGTCTGAGGTTTTGTCTAAGGTATTCAGTACTTTAGGTTGACCTTTGATCTGATTATACAGCTGAGCAGAGCTGTGAGTCAGCTGGCTCTTGTTTCTTAGGGGCCGATGCAAAACTGTGCTCAGCCCGTGGTTGAACGTGTGATTTGGATGTGTGTCCACAGCCCCTTATGCTATAAGGGGTTTAGCGCATCCAAAACACACGTCCAGCCCCCAGCAAAACTAATAGCGCTCATCACATGCAAATGCATGTTGATAAGGCTATTAGTTGTCCACCCTAAATTTAAAAAAAAAATGTGCACCCGACCCGCACATTTTTATGCTCAGAAATTAGCGCCTGCTCAGAGCAGGCGTTAATTTCTGAGCAGCCCACAAAAATGGACAGAAAAGCAGAAAATACTGCTTTTTTGTACATCCTCAAACTTAATATCATGACGATATTAAGTCAGAAATCAATAAGTTTAAAAAAAATATATTGCCAGCAGACAGGTTAGGGAAACGGATGCTCAATTAACGAGCTTCCATTTTTCCTAACCTGTGGCTGTGCAGCCACCTCTCCTGGGCTCCCGCTGCCAAGGAGGCGCTAGGGGTGCACATTTGTCCCTAGCACCTCCTTGGCAGTGTGACCCCTCATTTAAATATTGAATCGCGCACCCAGGAGAGGTGCCTGGGTGCGCGTTAGGAAAGCGAGCACTCAGCACTGAGCGCCCGTTTTCCGTGTTCATTTATTGCATCGGCCCCTTAGTGTGGGAAGTTAGTCTTACAGCCATAAAAGTACCAATGGAAGTAAACCCCAAAATTACCATGAAAAGAGGAAAGGAAAGTGCTTTCATTTTTAATACTGAACCAATGGGTTTTCCTCACTGATTGATTTATAACATACTGTATGACTGCTGCCAGGTGACCTGCTTTTTATTTTAAGAATAACCCCTTGTATCGTCAGCCCTGATCTTTGCTTTGCATGTCTTGCCTTGCATCTTACAGGTGTGTAAGGACCATGCTTACACTGGTAAAAGTAACTTATTGTCTCTTTATTCACTGAGATTTTGTAGCCTACCATACTCCTGGCAAAGCTGTTCCCAGCCAGTTCCTTGTGACAGGTTTTCTTTTCATGAAACCGTGTTATTAAACTGACCAAAACAAGTTTTCCATGATGAAAAAGCAAATTGGCCCCTTCTAGAATTTGAATGAAGATTACCACCCCCACTTTTTGTAATTCTGTGAAGATAGCAATAAAGTGTAGTGTACTCAGGGGCTGACAGAAATTTAGGGATAAGCACAGAGGCTCCCTAATTTGGAAGAAGTGAAAGGAAAGCCCGTGATCCACTGCGGTCTATAACATACAGAGTTTCAGTATTTGGCTGTGTTCAGTGGCTGCCACTTTTTTTTATGTATGATTAATTATTTGAATGTTTTATTAATTTGTATATGTTATTGTAATCCACTTCAAACAGATGTAATCGGAATAGAAATCTTTTTAAATAAATAAATATCTGGCTGAGTAGTTATCTGGCTTAAGTGGTGGACGGGACAGGGGTGTTCTGGGGAAGAGATACTTGTCCACCTAACTTAGGTGAAAAAGTGGCAATATTTAAACTCATCCAACTAAGTTAACCGGATAAGTTAGATCTATTATGAGCAGGTCTGAAGTTAGTTGGATAAACTTATTTGGCTAACTAAAGTTATCTGGGTAAATTTAGTGGCACTGAATGTCCCTACTAAATTAGTGGGAATTGTTTTTAAAGCTAACTTTCGTAGCCAGATATCTTTTGAATATCTACCCCTCTGTTTATCTTGATACCATACTGCAGCTCCCTTGCAGCCTGGCTGCTTATGGTGAGGCATTTCTGTCAACGTTTTGAAATCACTACATTTTGCTGCAGTCTTCACAAAAGAAAATATAATTAAGGATGTTGACTTGTGCCCAGACGAGTACAGAAAGGAATGTTAAACCTATACTCTCAGAAGCTGCACAGAACACCTTCAATCCTGAAGTATTATAGACCTGGTAATTGGGTTATGACTGTACCACATCCTATCTTCCAACATAGAATGGTGAGAAAGAAGTGTCTACTGCACACAAACTATCAAACTGTAAAATTTCTGGGCTCTTGTGAACAGCTTAGCATGATTAGATAATGGATAGCACAAGTGGGAAATAAATAGGACTGAGAGATATTTCAGATGCAAGTCTTTTTTTATCAACATCTCTGCTCTGACAAGATTAGTGCCTTGCTTAGGTAGCGGAACAGAATATCACACTTTCTGAAGCTTGTGTGTGCAGTGGACACGTCTTTCTAACCTTTCTATGTTGGAAGGAAGGTAGTGGTACAGTCATAGCCAATCATCAGGTCTTTAATACCTCTGGGAGGGTTAGTGCAGTTTTGGGGAAATGTAGTTTGCTTCAGTTGGCCCATTGTTCTTTCTTGTGACCTGTTACAGCACTAGCTGATTTGAGCTGCTTTGTAAACAGAAAATTCTTGCTGAAAAGAGAGAGAATTTGTTTTGTTTTGTTTTTTGCTGTGTAAATGTTTCAGGATAAAAATCTAAATGTCTTTGTCTCCTTCTCTAGGGGAGGAGTATTGGAAGCGGAAGGGACTGTGGAAATTCGGTTCAGGAAGAAAGATCTGATAAAGACGATGAGGAGGATTGATCCAGTGTACGCACGGCTTGTTGAACAGCTGGGTAAGAGGAGGCACGTTTTCTTTCTGTTTAAACTTCTCCTTCTTTTTGCTAGTCTTGATCGAGCAAGTCTCAAGACGCTCTAATTAACCAAGTAATGGCCACATAAAATCTTTAGCTTTGGAGCTAAACAGCTCTTGTTGCAGGAAAAATGGTTTTTTTTGGGGGGGGGGGAGGGGGGGGATTTTTAGTGCCACTATTTCAGGATAGTCGTAAAAATCTGATACATTTATTTACTTTATCTAAAATACTTCTTTTCCGCTGAATACAAAATAAAATGTTCTCAGTCAAGAGTTCCCAACCTTTTAGGGATAATGGACCCCCACATGCATCTCTAATTTTACATGCAGTTAAATGCAATATGGAAAACTGATTAATGTAATAATTATTATGAACTCCAAAATCATTTGTAATATATAAAATAATATTAAATAAGGAATAGTTTCTGATAAAAACTGTGTTCTCCCTTATGCCCTACCTTTATGGCCCTTTCATGAGTGCTACTCCCCACCTTCTACCATGGCACAATCCCAAGAATCTACACTGCTTCCCTCCACCTGTGTACCCTTCCAGAATGCTCTCCCTCTTGCTCTTTCTTCCCTGCAGCCCTTTCTCTGGTTCTGTCCCTCCTGCCTTCCTTCAGTGATCCCTCCCCAAATGCCTTCCCTCCTGCCCTGCTTGCCCCTCCACCCATGGCCCCTTAATGCCTTCTCTTCCATCCTCATCTGCTTGTGTCCCTTTCTCTGATCCTCTTCTCTCAAGCCCCCTGCCTGAGTGCTTCCCCACCTGTTCTCCTTCCTCCCTCCTGCCCTTCGTCTGTGGCCCCTTTCTGAGTGCCACACACCTTTTCTTCCTGTAGCCCCTTCCTGAGTGTCTTGCCCTCATGTCCTTTTCCCCTTGCAGCCCCTTCCCTGGCCCTTTCCCTCTCCCCATGATCCCTTCTCAAGTGTTATTATTTATTTATTTGGATTTATTACCTACCTTTTAATAAGAAATTCACCCAAGGTGGGGTATAATTTATTCAAAAGATAACATATAACCTGAAGGAGACTTCAGTAAGGACTAAACTTATTAACAACAGGACTAACAGGGCCGTTCCCTGTACATACCCGGATCAGTCCAGACCATGGGTTGAGCCTCCTTTCCCAGCAGGTGGAGACAGACCAAAACTGAAAGGGTATCCTATATGAGGACAGAGCCTACCCTGTAGCCCTTCAGTATTTGTCTGTCTCCAGCAGGTGGAACAGCTCACCCTGTGGTTCCCTATTAACTTCTGCTTGTCCCTTCTGGGTGTTTTTTCCTTCTGTGTGTCTATCGTGTTTGGATCAAGCAAGTATTTCTGAGCTATTGTTTAAAAAAAAAAAAAAAGTGTGAACTCTGTGGATCCTTCACAGGAGACAGTCCCTGTCTCCTCACTTGCGCGGGCCTAGGGGGGCTTGGCCCCTTGTTTTATATAGCCTAGGCTCCCTTTTCCCGGTGATCCTCGGCTGCAGGGGTAAAAATTGGTGGTGCCAGTCACTCCCCCTGTTAAGCTCCCTCTCTCCTTCTCTTCTGTACTGCTCTCTCCCTTCATTGGGATCTATGTTTTTATAGCTGCTGACAGGGACCTTTGTAAAAAGACAAAAAACAAAGACTAAATAAAAGGTGATTTTACCTAGAGGAGTCCCTGATAACATTAACAGAAGGCTCCTGCCTTCCTTACTTACTTTTGCAGCTTGAGAGAGTGAATTGAGAGCGTGCACAGTTCATTCTGTCCCTCCGCTCCGCTCCTTCAGCACCGGTAGCTCAGCTTATTTTAGTGCTGCCCCTCCCCCACCCAGCAGCCATGCCATGATCTCAGATGTGTTTAGCCTGCGGGGATTCCTCGGTCAGGCTTTCGCGGGAGGGGCTCTGTTCACGCTGCCTACCGGGGGGGTGGGGGAGGGAGGTTCCTCCGAGGTCCCGATGCCCTCCGGGACCCGGACCAATCCACCAAAATGTTTTCCCCCGCCGTTCCCGGGAACGGCAGACATTTTGGGTTTTTCTCCGGTTTCTTTATCGGAGCTCCCTGAAGCCCCTGACCCGATTTTTTTCAGTGACCCCCTAACCCCCCTAAAGGCAGGCAGTTGAACCTGGGGTTCCCTAACTTTCTCTGTTTTCCACACTGTGGTGATTTCTTACAGAGTCCCAGGGGGGATTTTCCCCTTGAGTACTCAGCCTGGGTCCCCTCTTCCCGGTGACCACTTGCCTGGCTTAAAAGGCTGATACTGGTGGTCCAGTCAATCCCCCTTTTCGCATCTGCCTCAGGTCTTTTAGCAGAGAGGCTCCCATTTCTCTACTCGTTTCTTTGGAAAAAAAAAAACCCACCATCGGAGGCACAGCTTACCCACGCTTTTCATTGCAAGCTCCAGCAAGGTAAGCAGCCGGGAAAGTGATTACTGGTGGTCCAGTCCCTCTCTTCACCCGTGTGTGTCTAAGCACTGTGTAAAAAAAAAAAAATAAATTTCTTTTTTGGTCAGCTGCAATCCAGGACCCCTGCCCACCTGAATCGCCGCATTTTTGGCCAATTTCGTGTTTTGTGAGCCAGTTTTTCCCCCCACCATGCCGCGGCCATCCTGGTGTATAGAATGTGAGGAATCGGCCGCGCGGTTTTGTAGGACTGGAATTTGCTCGAGGTGTCTTCCAGGGGGTTGGGCAGCTCTTTTTTTCAGGGTCTGCAGCAACAGCCAAGCCTCATGGGGCTAAAAAATGTCAGGCTCCGCAGGATCTCAGACCTGGTCTTTTCTCCCTCAGTGCAGGGACGGCAGCCATCTTAAGCAAGCACATGTCTTAAGCACATGTCATGCAGCTCAGGCAAGGGCTGTGGGGGAGGGGGAGCTTCCTCCAACATTGTATCCAGTCCCTGCAACTCCTGATGAGAATGCAGCTCAGGATCAGGTTTTTTTTTACAAGAGGACCCTACTTTTCCAGATCAGGATGTTGATTGTTTGATTTTGTCCTCCTTATGCATAAAGCCTTCTTGGCTCCCATGTCTCTGCAAGGTGGTGCCTTGCCAGTCAGACCTATGCAGGGACTGCCCCCCAAGGTAGCCAAGCATGCAGATGTTCCCGCGTCTCTAAGGGTCGCGAAGTTAAAAGGCACAGTGGTTTCAGGAGGGTCTGCCGCTCCGGACGTGCCGGGCAGTGCGGCTGCAGGTGCAGGAGCCTCTCCTCCCCCTCCTGCGGGGAGGGGGGGGGCATGGATGAGGAGCAAGGGAAACAGGCTTCTTTGGAGGGTGATGACCTTTAGGTGGTACATCAGTTCCAGAGGGAGGAGTCGGAACCCCTCATTCCTGCAGTCCTAGCGGAGCTCAGGATTCGGTCTTCACAGTCTTGTAGCAGTCTTGTGTAGCGGGCAAGCCTCAGGTGGGTTCAACAATTACTCAGCACCCAGGACCTCCCATCTGCAGAGGCGGAACAGGCAGAAAGGCTGGAAGGCGCGATTGCGTATGGGGCTGATGCTCTCTATGATCTCCTCAAGGTGCAGGATCTCAAGAGGGTCAACCGAGCCCACAAAGTGCCCCATTTCCGGATGGAAACCCTTCGGGCGGTGATAGCGGCGGTACATCCCAGAGAGTTCTTGGCCTCACTCGATCTGACGGAGGCCTACCTGCATATACCAATCCGTCCCGAACATCAGAGGTTCCTCCGATTCCATATCTTGGGTCAGCACTTCCAGTTCAGGGCCCTGCCCTTCAGTCTCGCCATGGCACCACGCATGTTTACCAAGGTGATGGTGGTGGTGGCGGCAGCCCTCCGGAAGGACGGTGTCCGGGTCCACCCGTACTTGGACGATTGGTTAATCCGGGCCAAGTCAGAGACCCTATGCCGCCGGGCAGTGGACTGCATACTCACTCTCCTCTCGTCCCTAGGTTGGATAGTCAACTTCTCCAAGAGCAATCTCCATCTGTCTCGGGTCTTGGAGTTCCTGGGGGCTTGCTTCGATACCCGCGTCGGCAAGTTCTTTCTCCCGGACTCGAGAGCTTTCAAATTGATGGATCAGCTCCAGGGCTTCCTCTCCATGCTTCTCCCCACGGAGTGGGATTATCTGCAGGTCCTGGGGACCATGGCTTCCACGATCGACCTGGTCCCTGAGCGTTTGCACATATGCGACCGTTACAGAGAGCCTTGCTGGCTCATTGGCAGCCGGTATCTGGGCAGTTTCAGATGCAGCTCCCGTTTTCAGACTCTACCATCAGTGAATTACGATGGTGGCTTTCTCTCAAGCACCTCCTCCGTGGAATGTCCCTTCGGACCCCGCAGTGGATGGTAGTCACGACGGATGCCAGCCTATCTGGCTGGGGAGCGGTTTGCCAGTCTCTGACCATGCAGGGGCACTGGTCCCCAGCCCAGTCTCTCTGGCACATCAACCGCCTGGAGACCCGGGCGGTTCGTCTAGCACTCAAGGACTTTCTCCCTCTACTTTGGCGACGGGCGGTCCGGGTGCTCTCAGACAATTACCACTGTGGCAAACATCAATTGCCAAGGGGGCACCAGAAGTCGACCGGTGGCCCTCGAAGCAAGTCACCTTTTTGCGTGGGCGGAACGGCACCTGGACTGCCTCGCGGCCTCCCACATAGTGGGCAACGAGAACGTTCAAGCCGGTTTCTTAAGTCGTCAGCGCCTGGACCCAGGCGAGTGGGAGCTGTCCAACGCCATGTCCCTCATTATCGACAGGTGGGGTCCCCCGCACCTGGACTTGATGGCACCTCTGAACATCGCCAAGGCTCCCCGGTTCTTCAGCTGCTGGCGGGAACATTGCTCGGAAGGGGTGCATGCCCTGGCCCTTCCATGGCCGAGCGACGTCCTGCTGTATGTGTTCCCTTCGTGGCCATTCATAGGGAAAGTGCTCAGACGCATAGGGCTTCACAGAGGCCCAGTCATTCTCATAGCTCCCGATTGGCCTCGCAGACCGTGGTTCGCGAATCTAGTCAACCTGGCGTCGGACGGTCCTCTTCGCCTAGGCCATCTTCAGCACCTTCTCAGTTAAAGTCCTGTATTTTTCGACCGGGCGGATCGCTTCTGTCTTGCGGCTTGGCTTTTGAACGGCGAAGGCTAAGGCGGCGGGTATACTCTGAGGACATCATCTCCACTATTTTGCGGGCCCGCAAAACTTCTACTTCCCTTGCCTATGTCCGGTTCTGGAAGGTTTTCGAGCTGGCCTACGTGGAAGCGGGCGTTACGACACGTTCGGCCCCAGTCTCGCTCGTACTCTCGTTCCTCCAGCGAGGTCTCTCTAAGGGTCTCCTTTGACTCACTCCGTGTTCAGGTGTCTGCCCTCGGTTCTCTTTTGGGAAGCCTCGACGGCCACGCAGTTGCATCTCACCTGGATATTGTCCGTTTCCTCAAAGGGGTCAAACACTTGGCCACCCTTGCGTCCTACTTGTCCCTCGTGGAGTTTGAACTTGGTCTTTCGGGCGCTCTGTCGGGCTCCCTTTGAGCCTCTTCACCGTTCCACTCTCAAGGATTTGACGCTCAAGACTGTATTTCTGGTTTCTATTTGCTCCGCCAGACGGGTGTCTGAGATCCAAGCGTTGTCTTGCCGCGAGCTTTTCTTACGTTTTTCGGATTCCGGGGTCTCTCTCAAGACAGTCCCGTCATTCTTACCGAAGGTTGTGTCTTCTTTTTATGTCAATCAGTCGGTCAAGCTCCCTGCGTTCTCTTCTGCGGACATTGCAAGCCCTGGCGGGGATGACCTACGCCGTCTGGATGTGAAACGCAGTCTCATGCGTTACTTGGAGGTAACTAACGACTTCCGAGTGTCGGATCGTCTCTTTGTCTTATGGAGTGGCCCCAACCGGGGCAACCAGCCCTCTAAGACTACGATATCTCACTGGCTGAAGGAAGCGATATCGTCAGCTTATAACTGTCAGGGACGCCCGGTCCGGAGGGCCTCAAGGCCCAATCCTTGCGTTCTCAGGCGGCCTCCTGGGCGGAAAGTCAATCGGTCTCCCCGCAGGAGATATGCAGGGCAGCTACCTGGATGTCTCTGCATACGTTTGTTCGACATTACCGCCTTGATGTTCACGCGCCAGTTTTTGGTTCTTTTGGGCGGCAGGTACTTTGAGCGGGCCTGTCAAGGTCCCATCCTGTCTAGGGAAGCTTTGGTACATCCCATGGTCTGGACTGATCCGGGTACGTACAGGGAAAGGAAAATTAGTTCTTACCTGTTAATTTTCGTTCCTGTAGTACCATGGATCAGTCCAGATGCCCTTCCCTTTCTATCATCCTGTCAGCTTGAAGATCCTTATGCTATGTATTTCCTCATTGGAAGCACCGGAAGCATCCATGTGATGATGGTGGGCATTCATGCAAGAGTGTCCATGCACGGAGTTCATTCATTCATTTCTTCCCCGTTGTTCCTTGTTCAATATTTTCAGAGTTCTCTTGCGGTTTGCTCAAGTTCTTCTGTTACTTGCTTGTTCCATGGTGTTTATCTTCTCTGCTTTGACAATGGTTATACTGAAGGGCTACAGGGTAGGCTCTGTCCTAATATAGGATACCCTTTCAGTTTTGGTCTGTCTCCACCTGCTGGAAAAGAGGCTCAACCCATGGTCTGGACTGATCCGTGGTACTACAGGAATGAAAATTAACAGGTAAGAACTAATTTTCCTATACAGTGGAGCGCACTGTTATCCGGCGTTTGGACGCGCGTTTTCGACGCGCTAGCTTTACCCCTTATTCAGTAATATTATTATTATATATTACTAGTAATATAGTAATATATTACTAGTAATAATAGTAATAGTCAAAAACGCGCGTCCAACCCCCCCGAAACTAATAGCACCCGCAACATTCCAAAGGTAGGCGTTAATTTCTCTGGGCATTGGGAAAGTGCACAGAAAAGCAGTAAAAACTGCTTTTCTGTGCACCCTCTGACTTAATATCATGGCGATATTAAGTTGGAGGTCCCAAAAGTTAAAAATAATTAAAAAAAAAAAATTTTGAAATCGTCCTGCGGCTCGCGGGTTGAAAACCGGACGCTGAATTTTGCCGGTGTCCGGTTTCCAAACCTGTGGCTGTCAGCGGGTTTGAGAACCAACGCCGGCAAAATTGAGTGTCAGCTGTCAAACTCGCTGACAGCCGTCGCTCCTGTCAAAAAAGAGGTGCTAGGGACGCGCTAGTGTCCCTAGCGCCTCTTTTTACTGCGGGCCCTAATTTGAATAATTTTATTTACTGAATCGCGTGCACAGGAGAGTGGCCTGTGCGCGCGCCGGGAGAGTGGGCGCTCACCCGCTGTCCCGCGATTTTTACTGTATCGGCCTTTAAATTAAGTAAAATATAGAACAAGATTAAACTTAAAATGCGTCAACAAGACTAATAATACAACACATCTCAGTAAAATTAACAAAGGACTAATAAATGTAGCAGCATTTTCAAGGCACTCATATAAATATAAACCTCTCAGTAAAACAGATCGCAGCAGCACATTTAAGGCACCACAAAAGCACTCCTTCCTGCCCTCTTCCTTCTTAAGGGCCTTTCCAATTGCTTTCACTCCTATGCTCTTCCTCTTGCCCTCTCATCATCTCCTGTGACCTCTTCTCCACCCCTTTCTTATGCCACTATGGCCCCTTTCCGCCTGCCCCCTTTCATCCAACCCCTAACATGGCCTTACTACTTCCTCAGTTCAACATTTTTCCCCCTCTGTCAGGCTAGTAGGACAGCAAGAGTACATATAGCGGAAATGTTTCCTGAGGGTCAACACCCTGCTTATTTGCTACCTATAGTCATGTGGAGCAGTGGCTATTGAAGGTGCTGGTAGCAGCATGCTTCCCCCCACCTCTCAGTGCAGCTTCAGACTCCTTGTGGTGGCAATAGACTACATTCTTCCCTACCTCCTCTCCATTCTAGTTTGGGCTTCTTGAGGCTGCAGTCGTCCTCTGTATGCAATCAGGTAGTGGGATTAGACATCAGGAGCCTTAGAGCAGAGTCCTTAGAGGTGAGGTCAGCATACTCTGGTCCCCAGCAATTGCATGTTGGTTGGCGTACCCCCTACGATGGTCTCACTGGAACCCAGGTTAGAAACCACTATTTGGAAGCGGGGTGGAGAGAAGGGGGTTGACATTTTTATTTTCAGATATTTTCACTTGCAGATTTGCTCAGTCGTTGGAGGTCAAGTAAATTTCACATTATGTAAAAGATGTAACAGACCTCTAGTTAAGCCATGGTAATTGCAAAATGACTAATCCTGGCTGAAAGCTTCGGTGTAATTGCCTGATGAGCTTAGCTAATGAGTTCTTACTATCTTGTAATGAGCAGGTACAGGGCACTAGTATGACACCACCAGACTTTCAAATAAAAACAAATCAATGAATGTGATCCCTGTCCATGTAATTCCTTTTAGTAGTAGCAGCAACAGTAGTGATTAGTTTTGCTCAAATCTTAAAAAACCTCCCCCATGCCCAAGATCCAGTGAACTAAATGAAGGGGCATTGAGCTGTAGTATAAACCAAAATAGCACAATCCCTGTACGTACCCGGATCAGTCCAGACCATGGGTTGAGCCTCCTGTCCAGCAGATGGAGACAGACCAAAACTGAAAGGGTATCCCATATCAGGACAGAGCCTACCCTGCATCCCTTCTGTATTCGTTTGTCTCCAGCAGATGCAGGCAGCTGAACCTGCGGTTCCCCTTCTTATCTTTTCCCTGAAGGGATCTTATACCATTTCTTTACAGGATCAAGCAAGTATTAGCTCTTGTCTATAAAAAAAAAAAAAAAAGTTACTTTTGAAAGATTTCTATCTACTTTTCTAGGAGACAGTCCTGTCTCCTCGCTCTGCTGGGGGGCTTTGCCCCTTGAAATCTTCAGCCTAGGCTCCCATTCCTGGTGACCACCTGGGGTGATACTGGTGCTCCAGTCAATCTCCCATGGCTAGCTGTCCACTTAGGGCCGGGGATTGGAAACTTCCCCTCTGCACTGCTGTGTTTAAAAAAAAAAAAAAAAAAAAAAGAACATTTTTTAACCTAAGCCCTATTGTATTACATTTGAGTACCGTGGACAGCTCCGGCAGCGTTCAGTCTCTACCTCTGCTGCTGGCCAGCACAGCTCAGCACAGCTCAGCTGATTTTTTCTCCTCACAGCGATTTTTTTTTCTGAACGCTGATGCCGCGTTCCTGCATCTGTAGTGCCTGCGAGGAGCCTGCCACGAGGCTATCCCGTGCAAGCCTCTGCTCCGGGTGCCTGCTGGGTGGGGAGGGCCCCTCCTTGGCACCCCGACTACTGCGACCCGGGGACGAGCTGCACACCTCGTGGCCAGGCCATTCCCAACCCGAAAAACCACGGGAACGGCGACCATTTTTGAAACAGTCTCAGATGCTGAAACGGGGCTGCAGGAAGAAGGTGAGCCCGATTCTTTGATTTCTCTGATTTCTCCCCCCCCCCCCCCCCCCCCCCCCCGGAAGCCAAAGTCTCTTTTTTCTACAGAGTTTGTGCTTCTTATGCACAAATCTTATTTGGCTAGTCTACAGGAGGAGGAGGACCCCCCCCCACCTAAGAACCTGTGGGTTTCTCCTCTGCAACCTCCTAAGGAGCCGGAAGGGCAGGGCTCCGTTAGAGTTAGGAGAGTTAGGGTGGTCCCGGGGGTCCAGCCACTTCCGGATCCCCCTCAGCCGCTGTCGGTCCCTGATCAGGATGCTGATCCTCTGCTTCCAACACACACCCCCCCCCCCTTTGAGGGGGACGATCCGCAGGTGCTCTGCATATTTCAAAGGGAGGAACTGGAACCGCTCATTCCCTTCATATTGCAGGAACTGGGAATCGAGGTGCCCCCTGAGGATACGGTTATGGTCGCAATGCCTCCTAATGCGGAACCAATCCTGGCGGGACTTAGGGCTCCTCCACATACATTTCCTTTCCATCCCATGCACAAGCTGATGCTTCTTTGGGAATGGTAGTCCCCGGAAGCAGGACTACGAGTGGGTAGGGCTATGGACAAGCTCTACCCTCTCCCTGAGGAATGCTTGAATATGCTTAAGATGCCTAAGGTGGATTCTTACCAAACACACCATTATTCCGGTTGTGGGGGCTACGGCCTTGAAGGATGTTCAGGACCGAAAATTGGAATTTTATCTCAAGCATATCTTTGAAGTTTTGTCCCTCGGTGTTCGGGTGACAATCTGCAGCAGTTTCATGCAGCGAGCAAGCCTCAGGTGGGTTCAGCAATTACTCAGCACCCAAGACCTCCCGTCTGCAGAGGCAGAGCAGGCGGAGTGGCTAGAAGGTGCAATAGCGTATGGGGCGGATGCCCTTTACGATCTATTGGTACATGCCAGAGCCATGGTCTCCACTGTCTCGGCCAGACATCTCCTCTGGCTGAGAAATTGGTCTGCAGACACTTCTTCTAAAGCGCAGTTGGGCAGTCTCCCCTTCAATGGTCAGTTGCTTTTTGGTGAGGACCTAGAGCAGCTTATTAAATCTCTGGGAGAAAATAAGGTTTGTAAGCTGCCAGAGGACCGCCCGAAACAGGCTAGGGTTTTCTTCCCCTCTCGCACTCGTTTCAGAGGTCAACGTAGATATAACACCAGAGCACGGGGTTCTTTTCCGAGGCGCAATTCTTCCAGATCCCAATCCTGGTCTCATTCCTTTCGAGGACGTCTACCCTTCTAGGATAGTAGCCAGCAACACTCAGCCATAAAGTCCTCCGCCCACTGAAATACGGCCGGCCCATTCCTCCGCTCTAAACTTAGGTAGACGGCTGTCCCTGTTTCTCGAGGAATGAACATAAGAGCATAAGAACATGCCATACTGGGTCAGACCAAGGGTCCATCAAGCCCAGCATCCTGTTTCCAACAGTGGTCAATCCAGGCCATAAGAACCTGGCAAGTACCCAAAAACTAAGTCTATTCCATGTTACCGTTGCTAGTAATAGCGGTGGTTATTATTTAAGTAAACTTAATTAATAGCAGGTAATGGACTTCTCCTCCAAGAACGTATCCAATCCTTTTTTAAACACAGCTATACTAACTGCACTAACCACATCTTCTGGCAACAAATTCCAGAGTTTAATTGTGCGTTGAGTGAAAAAGAACTTTCTCCGATTAGTTTTAAATGTGCCACATGCTAACTTCAAGGAGTGCCCCCTAGTATTTCTATTATCCGAAAGAGTAAAAAAAGATTCTCATCTACCCGTTCTAGACCTCTCATGATTTTAAACACCTCTATCATATCCCCCCTCAGCCATCTCTTCTCCTAGCTGAAAAGTCCTAACCTCTTTAGTTTTTCCTCATAGGGGAGTTGTTCCATTCCTTTTATCATTTTGGTCATCCTTCTCTGTACCTTCTCCATCACAATTATATCTTTTCTCACAGGACAAGCAGGATGGTTGTCCTCACAAATGGGTGACATCGAGGATGGAGCCCACCACGGAAAACTTCTGTCAAAGTTTAAACAGAACTTTGACTGGCCCCTACTGGGCATGCCCAGCAAGGCACTGACCCTGCAGCCAGCAGGGGTCTCCCTTCAGTCTTCTTTTTTCCGCGCAGCAGTTGCCACGCGGTGAAAGGAGCTCTCTTACCACGTTCCTGACAGGAATTCGGTATTTTTCTATCCGAAGAAAATTTGCCCCTCAGGGGTCTCCCTTCGACAAATTTTTGTCACTTTCGCGGAAACCGGTAAGTTTTTTCCCTTTTTTAATCGGCGGCCGTCGATTTTGGCCCTTGAGGCCTGTGGGAACTTACTGAGCCCGCGCCTAAATTTGGCCTTAAGCCATGGCGACGGGGTTCCGTCGATGTCCGGATTGTACCCGGACTATGTCCATCACTGACCCCCATAGGGTTTGTGTTTTATGTTTGGGTAGTGAGCATGATGTCCTGACTTGCACCAAATGTGCCTTAATGACACCTAAGGGTCGCAAGGCCAGGATGGAGAAGATGGGGCTCCTCTTCCATGCACCCACCCCAACGCCATCGATAGCATCGACGTCATCGGAACCGGCACCGTCGAAGTTGCACCACCATCGCCAACCCGCCGGTGACCGTCCACCATCGATGACTTCTCGGCCGTCGACTCCTGTCCCCTCCCCGGATGACCGAGGAGATCGGAAGGATAAGCATCGCCATCGACGGCACAAGTCTCGGCCCGTCGAGGATCCGCAACCATCGACCTCTGAACAGGCCGAGCCACCGAAGAAAAAGCCTCGGTCGGACCTGGCACCGTCCACGTCTCGTTCGCAGGCACCGAGGAAACCCTCACCCTCCCGGGGTGCGGGGGCCGTGATCCCACCGGTTACGGTGGTCCCTCCGGCCCTGCCTCAGCCTCCCTCTCCCGTCGAGCCGGGTATGCTTACCCCTGGTCTCCGGGCAGAACTGGACCGGCTGGTCCAGGAGGCCATCGAGAATGCGATGCGAAGATTCCAGCCTCCACCGGCACCGCCTCCGGCACCGATTCCGGCACCGCCTCAGGCACCGACCTCAGCACCGACTCTGCCACCGAGGATGGAACCGACCACCGAGCCTATAGTGGAAGCGTTGGCACCGATACTAAATCGTATGGAGGCACTTATGCGCGCCCTTCCATCGGTGATTTCATTAGCACCGACTACACCATCATCTCCGGAAGGACATTCATCGACAGGAGAAACACCGTTCCGGATTCCTCCGTCCGGTGTCGTTCCATCGGTGCCTTCACATACCTTTCCACCGATTTATCCTTCGGCTCCATCGATTCCAAGATCGGCACCGATTCCATCGGTGGCCCCGAAGCCCTCGATGCCGTTCACTGTTCCGCTTGCAGCACCGGTTCCATCGATGCCTTTGGATCCTCTACCAGGTCCTTCAGGACAGCAAACCTTACATGATCCTTATGATACCTGGGGTGATGATTCATCTTCAGATACAGATTTACCATCCCCACCATCTCCTACAGAGAGTAGAAAACGATCTCCTCCTGAAGATCTCTCCTTTATAAATTTTGTAAAGGAGATGTCAGAAGTTGTGCCTTTTCAGCTGCAATCTGAGACCGATGACAGGCACCAAATGATGGAGCTGCTCCAATTTCTGGATGCCCCCAAGATCATCGCTTCCATCCCCATTCACCAAGTATTTCTGGATCTTTTAAAGAAAAACTGGGAATCACCTTCATCTGTGTCACCAGTCAATAAAAAAGCTGACTCAACCTACCTCGTTCAGTCAGCACCAGGATTTCAGAAGTCTCAACTGGATCATCGCTCTGTTGTAGTTGAGTCTGCGCAAAAGAAAGCCAAGCGTTTAAAGCCACACTCTTCCACTCCCCCTATCAAGGACAACCAATTTCTTGATAGTGTGGGAAGGAAAGTGTATCATGGGGCTATGTTGATATCTCGTATAGCTTCATACCAACTTTATATGACTCAGTACAACAGAGCTATCCTTAAACAAATGCAGGACTACGCTGACACCTTACCGGACCAATACCAGCCACAGCTTCAAGCCCTCCTTCACAAAGGATTTGAAGCTGGGAAGCACGAGATCCGAACGGCCTACGATATCTTCGATGCTTCCACGAAAGTCTCAGCTACTGCCATCTCAGCCAGACGTTGGGCTTGGTTAAAATCATCCAACCTTCGCCCAGAGGTTCAGGATCGTCTAGCCGATTTACCCTGCTTAGGGGATAATCTGTTCGGAGAACAGATTCAACAAATTGTGGCGGAATTGAAGGATCACCACGAGACGTTGAAACAACTTTCGTCTGTTCCATCTGAGGTATCCTCCAAACCACCACCTAAGAAGGACTCCAAAAAGTCATTCTTTCGGCCACGTCGTTATTACCCTCCGTCGACTAGGCCTCGTCCGGCTCGATCCTCCACCAGACCTCAGCCACGCCAATCTCGGAAACAAAGACCTGCTGTAGCCCCACCCCCCGGGCCTGCGGCAGGCCTTTGACTTCCCAACTCGGAGCACATGCCATATCCCACTCCCCCACATCCCTGTAGGGGGTCGTCTGTGCCACTTTCTACAGCATTGGATACGGATTACCTCAGACCAGTGGGTGCTGGCGATTATCGCACAGGGTTACCACCTCAATTTCATAACTCTTCCGGCAGACTCCCCGCCGCTTCAAGCGTGGAGTCTATCCAGCCATTTGGCTCAATTACAACAGGAAGTATCTCTTCTTCTGCAATCAAATGCTATAGAACTCGTTCCTCCCTCTCAACGAGGCAAGGGATTCTATTCCAGATACTTCCTAATTCCAAAGAAATCAGGAGGGCTACGTCCAATTTTAGACCTTCGAGCCCTCAACAAGTACCTTCAAAAAGAAAAATTCAAGATGGTAACCCTGGGCACGTTACTCCCTCTGCTGCAGAAAGGGGATTGGCTATGCTCCCTCGACCTCAAGGAAGCTTATACCCATATTGCGATAACACAATCCCATCGCAAATATCTGCGGTTTCTCGTAGGCCGCGACCATTATCAATACCGAGTACTGCCTTTCGGTCTGGCATCTGCTCCACGGGTCTTCACCAAATGCCTCGTAGTTGTAGCAGCATTCCTCAGGAAGGAAGGTGTCCACGTATACCCCTATCTGGACGACTGGCTGATCAGGGCCTCCACCCCTCAGATTGCCCGGTCCTCCCTACAATTGACAATCAACACACTCCTTTCCTTAGGGTTTCTTGTCAATTACGAGAAATCTTGCTTCGTCCCATCTCAAACCTTATCTTTCATTGGGGCAGACTTGGACACCTTACAGGCAAAGGCCTACCTTCCGCTACAACGGGTCCAAACTCTCATGTCCCTAGCTCACCAGCTCCAGTCTCAAGACACTGCCACAGCTCGCCAATTCCTAGTTCTCCTAGGACACATGGCATCCTCGGTTCAAGTCACTCCCATGACCAGACTAGCCATGAGGGTAACACAATGGACTCTACGACAACAATGGATTCAAGCTTTTCAGCCTCTGTCCTCCATAATCACAGTCACACAAGCGCTGCGCCTATCCTTAACTTGGTGGACGACTCAGGTCAACCTCCTTCAGGGCTTACCCTTTCTTCCACCGGATCCGCAAGTTATCCTAACCACCGACGCTTCCCACATCGGTTGGGGGGCCCATGTGGACAATTTTCAAACCCAAGGGTTATGGTCCAACGAGGAAGCCGAACACCAGATCAATTTCCTGGAACTTCGAGCAATCCGCTATGCGCTCCGCACTTTCAAAGATCATCTCTTTCATCAGATAATCTTAATCCAGACGGACAACCAAGTGGCCATGTGGTACATAAACAAGCAGGGAGGCACAGGCTCCTTCCTTCTGTGTCAGGAAGCTGCGCAGATCTGGGCGGAAGCCCTCTCCCACTCTATGTACCTCAGGGCCACTTACCTGCCGGGAGTAGACAATGTATTGGCAGACCGGCTGAGCCGTGTCTTCCGACCGCACGAGTGGTCACTCGATCCTCTGATAGCGACCTCTCTGTTTCACAAGTGGGGTTCTCCCCGCATAGACCTCTTTGCGTCCCCTCAGAACCACAAAGTGGACGATTACTGCTCTCTCATTCGGAGCCAGAACTCTCGGCCGAGGGATGCATTCTCCCTCAAGTGGACAACCGGTCTGCTCTACGCATTCCCCCCACTTCCTCTTGTGTCAAAGACTCTCGTGAAGCTACGCCAGGACGGAGGAACCATGATCCTGATAGCACCTTACTGGCCACGCCAAGTATGGTTTCCAATACTCCAGGATCTCTCCATCCGCAGGCACATTCCTCTGGGAAAGGACCCGCATCTGCTCACTCAAAACGACGGATGCCTCCTCCATCCCAACCTCCAAGCCTTGTCCCTGACGGCATGGATGTTGAAAGGTTAGTCCTTCGGCCTTTCAACCTTTCAGATTCCGTTTCTCGAGTCCTGATAGCTTCACGAAAGCCTTCCACAAGAAAGTCTTACTCATACAAATGGAAAAGGTACACATCATGGTGCACTTCTCAGTCCCTTGATCCCCTTTCCTGTCCAATTTCCAAATTCTTGGACTATTTATGGCATCTCTCTGAATCAGGTCTTAAAAACCTCTTCCATTAGGATGCATGTCAGTGCGGTAGCCGCCTTCCATAAAGGTGTACAGGGTGTCCCTATTTCAGTACAACCCCTAGTAACACGTTTTCTTAAAGGCTTGCTCCATCTGAAGCCACCCTTACGGCCTCCGGCCCCATCCTGGGACCTTAATCTGGTTCTTGGTCGTCTAATGAAACCTCCTTTCGAACCTCTGCACTCCTGTGAGTTAAAGTATCTCACATGGAAAGTGTTATTCCTTTTGGCTATCACTTCAGCTCGCAGGGTTAGTGAATTACAGGCCCTAGTTACCTATCCGCCTTACACTAAACTCCTGCAGGACCGGGCGGTACTCCGCACTCACCCTAAATTTTTACCTAAGGTAGTTTCTGAGTTTCATATCAATCAATCCATCATACTACCTATCTTTTTTCCCAGGCCCCACTCCAACTCTGGAGAACAGACCCTGCATACCCTAGACTGTAAACGAGCTCTAGCCTTTTACCTAGACCGTACAGTTTCTCACAGGAAGAGCACTCAATTATTCGTCTCTTTCCATCCTAACAAGTTAGGACAACCTGTGGGTAAGCAGGCTCTTTCCTCCTGGTTGGCGGACTGCATTTCTTTCTGCTATGAGCAGGCTGGCATTCCTTTCCAAGACCGTGTCAAAGCACACTCTGTGAGGGCCATGGCTACGTCAGTGGCACACCTTCGATCGGTGCCGCTTCCTGACATCTGCAGGGCTGCAACCTGGAGTTCTCTCCATACCTTTGCAGCCCACTATTGTTTGGACAAAGCTGGAAGACAGGACTCCATCTTCGGCCAATCTGTCTTGCGTAACCTTTTTCCAACCTGATGTACCAACACCCTTCCACCTTCCCGGTAGGGTGCGGATGCCCTTTCCCAAATTCCACCCCACTTGTACTACCTGTTGCACGTCGTTGGGTGCATTTGGTGCAAGTCAGGACATCCTCAGCTCGGTACTCACCCATTTGTGAGGACAACCATCCTGCTTGTCCTGTGAGAAAGCAAATGTTGCTTACCTGATGTAACAGGTGTTCTCACAGGACAGCAGGATGTTAGTCCTCACGAAACCCGCCCGCCACCCCGCGGTGTTGGGTTCGTTTTGTTTTTACTTTCTAGGCACTGCCTGTAGCTTTGAAAATCAGACTGAAGGGAGACCCCTGCTGGCTGCAGGGTCAGTGCCTTGCTGGGCATGCCCAGTAGGGGCCAGTCAAAGTTCTGTTTAAACTTTGACAGAAGTTTTCCGTGGTGGGCTCCATCCTCGATGTCACCCATTTGTGAGGACTAACATCCTGCTGTCCTGTGAGAACACCTGTTACATCAGGTAAGCAACATTTGCTTTTTGAGATGCGGCGACCAGAATTGTACACAGTATTCAAGGTGTGGTCTCACCATGGAGCGATACAGAGGCATTATGACATTTTCCGTTTTATTCACCATTCCCTTTCTAATAATTCCCAACATTCTGTTTTCTTTTTTGACTGCCACAGCACACTGAACCGACGATTTCAATGTGTTATCCACTATGACGCCTAGATCTCTTTCTTGGTTAGTAGCATCTAATATGGTTAGGTTAGTAGAACCTAACCATGTTAGGTTCCATATTAGGTCATCCATTTTTGCGGATGACACTAAGATCTGCAACAGAGTGGACACGCCGGAAGGAGTGGAGAGAATGAGACGAGATCTAAGGAAACTGGAAGAGTGGTCGAAGATATGGCAGCTGAGATTCAATACCAAGAAGTGCAAAGTCATGCATATGGGGAGTGGAAATCCGAATGAACTGTATTCGATGGGGGGGGGGGAAGGCTGATGTGCACGGAGCAGGAGAGGGACCTTGGGGTGATAGTGTCTAATGATCTGAAGTCGGCGAAACAATGTGACAAGGCGATAGCTAAAGCCAGAAGAATGCTGGGCTGCATAGAGAGAGGAATATCGAGTAAGAAAAGGGAAGTGATTATTCCCTTGTACAGGTCCTTGGTGAGGCCTCACCTGGAGTACTGTGTTCAGTTCTGGAGACCGTATCTTCAAAAAGACAAAGACAAGATGGAGGCGGTACAGAGAAGGGCGACCAGGAAGGTGGAGGATCTTCATCGGATGACGTACGAGGAGAGATTGAAGAATCTAAATATGTACACCCTGGAGGAAAGGAGGAGCAGAGGTGATATGATACAGACTTTCAGATACTTGAAAGGTGTTAATGAGCCAAAGACAACGACAAACCTTTTCCGTAGGAAAAAAATCAGCAGAACCAGGGGTCACAATTTGAAGCTCCAGGGAGGAAGATTCAGAACCAATGTCAGGAAGTATTTCTTCACGGAGAGGGTGGTGGATGCCTGGAATGCCCTTCCGGAGGATGTGGTGAAGACCAGAACTGTGAAGGACTTCAAAGGGGCGTGGGATAAACACTGTGGATCCATAAAGTCAAGAGGCCGCCAATGAAGAGTGGGTGACTCGCCAGAATGATGGCTACTGCCTGGAGACAATACCCTTATTAAATAAACATACACATGCTTACTGTGACTCCAACATCGCTCTAAGCTTCAACAGCAAGAGGAAATGTGGAAAAAAAGATTCGCACTCACAAAGAGGTGAGTAGCTGGCTTGTTACGGCGGTTACTACCCCAAATCAAATAAGCCTGATACTTCACTTTCAATGCATATACAGCATAGTTCTCTGCTTCAACGGCAGGGAAGAAGAAAAGAGGGTTCGCACTCACAAAGCGGGGAGTAGCTGGCTTGTTACGGCGGTTACTACCCCAAACCAAATGTGCCTGATACTTCACTTTCGATGCATATCCAGCATGGCTCTCTGCTTCAACAGCATGGGAGAAGACTGATACTTCACGCATATCCAGCATAGCTCTCTGCTTCAACAGCAGGGGAGAAAAAAAGAAAACTGATACTTCACACATATCCAGCATAGATCCCTGCTTCAACGGCAGGGGAGAAGAAAAACAACCAATAAGGGCTGTATAACATAGTCTGGGTAAAACAAAAAAGCATGGGTGTAGCTTGCTTATTGGCAGGGGAGAAGAAAAACAACCGATAAGGGCTGAATAACATAGTCTGGGTAAAACAAATAAGCATGGGTGTAGCTTGCTTATTGCGGCGGCTACTACCCCTAACTAATCAAGCTAGATATTTCACTTGGATGCAGCTCCATCACTGCTCTCTACATTAAAGGTGGGGGTGGAAGGGAAATAGAACCAAGAGCTAAGAGAAACAGGTAAGTATGAGAGAAAAAATGTGTGAAGCTTGCTGGGCAGACTGGATGGGCCATTTGGTGGTCTTCTGCCGTCATTTCTATGTTTCTATGTTTCTATGGTGTAACTATAGAATGGGTTATTTTTCCCTATATGCATCACCTTGCACTTGTCCACATTAAATTTCATCTGCCATTTTGATGCCCAATTTTCCAGCCTCACAAGGTCTTCCTGCAATTTATCACAATCAGCTTGTGATTTAACTACTCTGAACAATTTTGTATCATCTGCAAATTTGATTACCTCACTTGTCGTATTTCTTTCCAGATCATTTATAAATATATTGAAAAGTAAGGGTCCCAATACAGATCCCTGAGGCACTCCACTGCCCACACCCTTCCACTGAGAATATTGTCCATTTAATCCTACTCTCTGTTTTCTGTCTTTTAGCCAATTTGTAATCCACGAAAGGACATCGCCACCTATCCCTTGACTCTTTATTTTTCCTAGAAGCCTCTCATGAGGAACTTTGTCAAATGCCTTCTGAAAATCCAAGTTCACTATATCTACAGGTTCACCTTTATCCACATGTTTATTAACTCCTTCAAAAAAGTGAAGCAATTTATGAGGCAAGACTTGCCTTGGGTAAAGCCATGCTGACTTTGTTCCATTAAACCATGTCTTTCTATATGTTCTGTGATTTTGATGTTTAGAATACTTTCCACTATTTTTCCTGGCACTGAAGTCAGGCTAACCGGTCTGTAGTTTCCCGGATCGCCCCTGGAGCCCTTTTTAAATATGGGGGTTACATTAGCTATCCTCCAGTCTTCAGGTACAATGGATAATTTTAATGACAGGTTACAAATTTTTACTAATAGGTCTGAAATTTCATCTTTTAGTTCCTTCAGAACTCTGGGGTGTATACCATCCGGTCCAGGTGATTTACTACTCTTAAGTTTGTCAATCAGGTCTACCACATCTAGGTTCACCGTGATTTGGTTCAGTCCATCTGAATCATTACCCATGAAAACCTTCTCCAGTACAGGTACCTCCCCAACATCCTCTTCAATAAACACCGAAGAAAAGAAATCATTTAATCTTTCCGCAATGGCCTTATCTTCTCTATGTGTCCCTTTAACCCCTCGATCAACTGACTCCCTCACAGGCTTTCTGCTTCGGATATATTTAAAAAAGTTTCTACTGTGAGTTTTTGCCTCTACAGCCAGCTTCTTTTCACATTCTCTCTTAGCCTGTCTTATCAATGTCTTACATTTAACTTGCCAACGTTTATGCATTATCCTATTTTCTTCTGTTGGATCTTTCTTCCAATTTTTGAATGAAGATCTTTTGGTTAAAATAGCTTCTTTCACCTCCCCTTTTAACCATGCCGGTAATCGGCCAAGATAACGGATCAGTGGGTCCTAGAGGTAATAGAAAAAGGCTACGCATTAGAATTTGCTCGATATCTGCGGACCTTCACCTAATCTTCCCCTGCGGAAGTCGGAAGAGGCCTGCAGTCAATCAGACTGCTGGAACTGGGTGCCATAATCCCAGTACCGGTGGAGGAACAAGGATCCGGCCAATAGTCCATCGACTTCGTCGTCCCCAAATTTGGATCTCAAACGTGTCAAACGGGCTCTCAAGGTTCCCCATTTTCGAATGGAAACCCTGAGGGCGGTAATAGCGGCGGTTCATTCAGGAGAATTCCTGGCATCGCTCGACCTGACGGAGACCTACTTACACATTCCGATTCGTTGCAACCATCAGCGGTGCCTTCCGTTTGAGATCCTGGGCCAACATTTCCAGTTTCGAGCGCTCCCATTCGGTCTCGCCACAGCACCGCGCACTTTCACCAAGGTCATGGTGGTAGTGGTGGCCTCCCTTTGTCGAGACGGAGTGCTGGTACACCCTTACTTTGACAATTGGCTCATCCAGGCCAAATCGGAGTCTCTTTGCAAGCTGGCGGTCAGCAGGGTCCTGACTGTTCTGACCTCCCAGGGGTGGATAATCAACTTTCCCAAGAGCAAGCTTCAGCCTTCCCAGACCCTGGAATTCTTGGGGGCGCAGTTCAACACTCGAGTTGGGAAGGTCTTCATCCCAGACTCACGGGCGCTCAAACTCAGGGGGCCAAGTGTGCACTTTTCTCTCATTCGCGCTGCCCACGGCCTGGGACTATCTCCAGGTTCTAGGTTCAATGGCCTCCACTATCGATCTGGTCCCTTGGGCTTTTGCGCATATGCGTCCATTTCAGAAAGCTTTGCTGTCTTGCTGGAAGCGGGTGTCGGAGCAGTTTTGGATGCCTCTCCCGCTATCCGAGTCTACCATCACAGAGCTGCAATGGTGGCTCTCGCCTGCCCGCCTCTTGAAGGGGTTGTCCCTTCAGACGTCACAGTGGATAGTTGTCATGACGGACGCCAGTCTCTCCAGCTGGGGAGCAGTGTGCCAGACCCAGTCTGCACAAGGCTACTGGTCTCCAATCCAATCTCGCTGGCACATCAACCGATTGGAAGCTTGAGCAGTACGCCTGGCTCTCAAGGTCTTCCTCCCCTTACTCCATCGCAAGGCGGTACGGATTCTCTCGGACAACTCCACCATGGTGGCCTACATCAATCGACAGGGAGGCACCAGGAGTCGCCTGTGGCTCTGGAAGCCAGCAAGCTCTTCGCTTGGGTGGAGCATCGCCTAGAGCGCCTAGCAGCATCCCACATTGCAGGGAAAATGTTCAAGCCGATTTCCTCAGTCGCCAGAGATTAGATCTCGGAGAGTGGGAGTTATCAGACAGGGCGATGGATCTGATTGTCCGCAGGTGGGGTCCCCCACACTTGGATCTGATGGCCACAATGAACAATGCGAAGGCACCCCGGTTCTTCAGCCGCAGAAGGGAACATTGCGCCGAAGGAGTGGATGCGCTGGTCCTTCCCTGGCCTCAAGACGTTCTCCTATACATGTTCCCTCCTTGGCCACTGGTGGGCAAAGTGCTCAGAAGAATCGCGCTCCATCAAGGTCCTGTCATTCTAGTGGCTCCAATGTGGCCTCGCAGACCGTGGTTCGCGGATCTGGTAAATCTCGTGACGGATGGCCTTCTCCGCCTCTGGCATCTCCCCCCACCTTCTTCGGCAGGGTCCCGTATTTTTTGATCAAGCGGATCGCTTTTGTCTAGCAGCCTGGCTTTTGAACGGCGGAGGTTGAGAAAGAAGGGATATAAGAATTTATATCCACGCTGTTGAGAGCCCGGAGGCTGGCTACCTCTCGCTTATGTCCGGGTCTGGAAGGTGTTCGAGAGTGCGTGTGCCACTTTGGGAGTGTCAGCCCATAAAGCTCCGGTTTCCCGGGTCCTTTCCTTTCTCCAGAACGGTCTCTCCAAGGGTTTGTCTTTCAGTTCCTTACGTGTGCAGGTCTCCGCTCTCAGCTCCCTCTTAGGCAACATTGATGGTTACTCAGTGGCGGTTCATCTGGATGTCGTTCACTTCCTCAAGGGGGCCAAACATTTGAAGCCGCCGGTATGGGCTACTTGTCCCTCGTGGAGTCTTAACTTGGTCCTTCGGGTTCTCTGCGAAGCTCTCTTCAAATCTCTACGGAGGGCTACACTTAAGGATTTGACCCTCAAAACTGTTTTCCTGGTATCCATTTGTTCTGCCAGAAGAGTTTCGGAGCTTCAAGCTTTGTCGTGCAGGGAACCTTTCCTACGTTTTTCTGATTCAGGGGTTGTCTCTCAAGCGGTACCCTCTTTCTTGCCAAAAGTCATGTCTTCTTTTCACATCAATCATTCAGTAGAACTTCCGGCTTTTTCTTCTGAAGACATCACAAGCACATCTGAGGGTGATCTGCGCCGCCTGGATGTGAAACGGGTTTTGCTCCATTACCTCCAGGTTACGAATGAGTTCAGGGTCTCGGATCACCTGTTTGTCCTGTGGAGTGGCCCAAATAAGGGAAATAAGGCTTCAAAGACCACTATTGCACGGTGGCTAAAGGAGGCTATTGCGTCGGCCTACATCTGTAAGGGCCGACCGGTTCCGTAAGGCCTAAAGGTCCACTCCTTATGTTCTCAAGCCACTTCTTGGGCGGAGAGTCAATCGGTCTCTCCGCAGGAAATATGTAGGGCAGCCACTTGGAAATCTCTGCATACTTTTGCTCGTCATTACCACCTGGATGTACAGGCCCCAGTTTTTGGCTCCTTCGGGCGGCAGGTTCTTCGAGCGGGACTGTCTCGGTCCCACCCTGTTTAGGGAAGCTTTGGTATATCCCATGGTCTGGACTGATCCGGGTACGTACAGGAAAGGAAAATTGGTTCTTACCTGCTAATTTTCGTTCCTGTAGTGTAGTTCCATGTATCAGTCTAGACACCCTCCCATGCTAGATCTGTTCCGACTGCTCGAAGTTTTCTTCCTTTACAGGTTTTCACATACCTGAATTTTCTCTTATTGTTATTAAAGGCACCGAAAGCATTTAACAGATGACAATGAGAATAAATCTTTATGCAAGAGCGTTGTTCATACAGAATTCTTTCAATTGTTCAATTATTTCAATTTCTCAGTTTGCTTGTTACTTACTTGCTTGATTTTTGGGGAGTTATAACTGCTTTGAAAGTACTTTATACTGAAGGGATGCAGGGTAGGCTCTGTCCTGATATGGGATACCCTTTCAGTTTTGGTCTGTCTCCATCTGCTGGACAGCAGATGGAGACAGACCACGGTCTAGACTGATCCATGGTACTACAGGAACGAAAATTAGCAGGTAAGAACCAATTTTCCTATATTGTTAACCACAGTAGCAAGTACAGCTTCTTTCTAAAGTTGTCATATAGCCATCAGTAAGGGCTATGCATAATATTTGTTGTTCACAACCAAACCATGACAAGCACCAAAATGGACCCTGTGACACACTCTGCCTAAATGGGCTATGATCTGGATTGGCTTTCTAGAACAGCATTGCTGATTTATTGGATGATTTTTGCATGTGGAGATTCAGATTTTTTTAGAATTTTGAATCAAAGCTTCAATAACCACCTAGAGTAGAATGTCTGACATGCTCCAGTAAAGCTTGCTTTCTGTAGGCTTTATTAGCAATCTGAAGTTTAATATGAATACTTTCCAAACAAATCTGTTACAGAAGAAAGTGTTTGCTTGAGGGGCGATGGCAATACTCTTTCCTAGTCATACCCAGATCAGTCCAGACTCCTGGGTTTTGCCTCCCTGCCAGCAGATGAAACAGAGAAAACAAGTTTCAATGACGCTGCATATAACCTGGTGTGCCACCTGAAGACTCTCAGTATTTCTGTCTCCAGCAGATGGTAGAGGTGTAACCTACAGTATGGAGTGTGTGTGTGTATGTATGTATGTGTGTGTATATATATATATATATATATAGATAGATAGATATATATAAAAAAAAAAGTCTTCAGGATCCTTCCAGATATTTGTTAGGTCGTGATGGGGACATCCTCCCTGGTTTGAGGTAGACGAGCAGGGGGTTGGTGACCCTTTTGTTGGCTCGCTCCTCACTTCTTATGGGGCTGATAGTTGCTGGTCCAGTTCCTTCTCCCCCAGGAGAACCCACTGAATCCCGTATGAGGTCCGCTGGATGGCTAGCATTTAAAGAAGGTACTTGATTTTTCTTCTCGTTACTGTTTTTCAGTCATGAAAGTTTAAAAAACAAAAAATGCAGTTCATGGTTACTGAGTGAGAGGTCGGGTGTCCTGTGCGGGCGGTTGCGTCTTCACCAGTGCCACTAGAGGATCCAGGAGAGCAGGTAGTAAGTGCGCATGCAGCTCCCGGTAACATGCGGCTCTAAGCCTGTCAGGTCTACACATGGCTCCTGCCACCATGGCAGATATGGCGCGTGATGAAACATAGAAACATAGAAATGACGGCAGAAGAAGACCAAACGGCCCATCCAGTCTGCCCAGCAAGCTTCACACATTTTTTTCTCATACTTATCTGTTTCTCTTAGCTCTTTGGTTCTATTTCCCTTCCACCCCCACCATTAATGTAGAGAGCAGTGATGGAGCTGCATCCAAGTGAAATATCAAGCTTGATTAGTTAGGGGTAGTAGGGGAAGTAACCGCCGCAATAAGCAAGCTACACCCATGCTTATTTGTTTTACCCAGACTATGTTATTCAGCCCTTATTGGTTGTTTTTCTTCTCCCCTGCCGTTGAAGCAGGGAGCTATGCAGGATATTGCGTGTAGTATCAGTTTTTCTTCTCCCCTGCCGTTGAAGCAGAGAGCTATGCTGGATATGCGTGAAGTATCAGTTTTTCTTCTCCCCTGCCGTTAGAGAGCTATGCTGGAAATGCATTGAAAGTGAAGTATCAGGCTTATTTGGTTTGGGGTAGTAACCGCCGTAACAAGCCAGCTACTCCCCGCTTTGTGAGTGCGAATCCTTTTTTCTTCTCCCCTGCCATTGAAGCAGTGAGCTATGCTGGATATGCGTGAAGTATCAGTTTTTCTTCTCCCCTGCCGTTGAAGCAGGGAGCTATGCTGGATATGCGTGAAGTATCAGTTTTTCTTCTCCCCTGCCGTTGAAGCAGAGAGCTATGCTGGATATGCGTGAAGTATCAGTTTTTCTTCTCCCCTGCCGTTGAAGCAGGGAGCTATGCTGGATATGCGTGAAGTATCAGTTTTTCTTCTCCCCTGTGCTGTCTGTCATGTGGAGAGTTGCGTGCACGTCTCTCCAGATCCGGTCTTTGTTCCTGATTCTTCTCTGGCGGGGAAGGCAGTTCAGAGGTAGGCAATACAGTGTACACAAGAAAGCCCCAAGGGTGTCGGGACCTGCTATTGATGTTTTTCCTGTTAGCACAAGAATGGCGGCCATTTGTGTAAAAGTAGCTGCGACAGCAGAAGTTTGCAGAGGCAGGAGTTTTCCCCATCTCCTTTATTGCCAGCTGTGCAGGTCTCCGGGGAGCCTCTGAGACATGGGAGGATTTGCACAAGGTATATCTGGCCAGGAAAGTAGATAAGAGGTCTCGATCCCAGGATTTCCCTAAGGGTGATTCTCATCCAATAAAACGGCCTAAGGTCTCAGGGAAGAGGAGGTTGGCTAGTGCCTAGAGGATTCTGGGAATGTCGACTCGCTCAGATAGTTCCTGGATCGACTCTGATGGCTCTGAAGTTTCCCAGACTCCACCAGATGACTCTCCTGGGCAGGATCTGTTCTGGAATTGTCCGGGCCGGTTGATGGTCCAGAGGAAGTGTCAGTGGCCGAAGGAGATGACCCTAAGGTGGTGAAGAGCTGTGGCCTTTGATTCTGCATGTTCTTAAGGAGTTGGGTATCAAGATTCCACAGGAAGGAGTAGACCCCTTTATGGTCAGTTTGAGAGGTCCGGCAAAGGCTTTTGTGTTCCACAAGTTGGTGAGGAAATTGGTGGCCAGGGAGTGGAATATTCCTGAGACCAGCTAGAAGGTTAGTAGAGCTATGGCTCCTAGGAAAAGCAGGATGATAGTCCTCATAAATTTATTTATTTATTTGTTTTTATATACCAGTGTTTGATTTACACATCACATCGGTTTACATGTAGCTTGAAGGTGCAAGAGGAAAGATATTTCCTTTTGCCAGGTACAAAAACAGTAAAGAAAAGTAATATGAGGTTGTAGTGGTAACATGAGCAAAAAACAGTGCTAGCAATGGCAGTAATCAGTATTGATAGGGGAATGGATGGACAGCATAATTAAAATAGATTAACAATAATTAACAATAGAGTAACATTAGAATAACAGTAGTTAATATTGGATAAGGAGTAGACAGCATGAGTAAGAACAGAATAACAATAATTCATATTAGAATAACAATAATTAACATTTGATATATATTGTATCAGAGATAGTAATGAGACCTTAAAAATATGTAGTATCAAAGACAGTGAAGAGGGACTTATGTTGAATGGATTGTGATTGAGAGGAAGATGTGTTGAGGGAAACTTGGTGTCTATTGTGCGGATGGATAGATTTGTTGGTGAGGTGGTGGAGGGCGGTATTTACCCTGACCTGCAGGGTCGGGGCCTGTTTTTGGGATTGGTTCGTGTGTGTTGTTGGGAAAGCTTTGCAGAATAGCCATGTCTTAAGATTTTTCTTGAACGATTGTGTGGATGGATCTGTTCTTAGTTCTGTGGGGAGTTTGTTCCAAAGGATGGGGCCGGCAATTGTGAAAGTTTGATCCCTTTTATATATCCATTGAGTGGCTTTGGGGGGGCGGCGTTTGTAAGAGTCCAGAGTTTGAGGAGCGAAGATTCTGTGTGGGAGTATGGAGGAGAAGGGGGGAGGGCAGCCAGTTGGTTTTGTTGTGGAGGATTTTGTGAATGATGGTTAAGGTTTTATACTGTATTCTCTGAGGGATTGGAAGCCAGTGTAAGTCTTTAAGGATGGGTGTGATGTGGTCTGATCTCTTGCTGTTTGTGAGGGCTATGGCAGCAGTGTTTTGGAGTAGTTGAATGGGTTTGAGGGTGGAGGCTGGGAGGCCCAGTAGTAGGGCATTGCAGTAGTCGAGTTTAGAGAAGAGAAGAGCCTGTAGAACTGTTCGAAAGTCTTGTGGGTATAGCAGTGGCTTGGGTGACATCATCGGATGGAGCCCTGCATGGAACTTTGATCGCAAAGAATCTAGAACTTTCAGCATGCCCTACTGAACATGTGCAGCTGTAGTCAGCAGAGTCCCTCAGCCTCTTTTTTTTTTTTCCACGGAGCCGTGTGGTCACAGAAGCCATGTGCTCATGGTATTCAGCTTTGCTCTCTTCTCAGTTTTTGTAAGCAATTTTTTTCTAGAGCTACAGCTGTTTTCTTCCCTTTTCTCTTAAGGTAGTTTTATTCTTCTATTTTTCCTCCTCTTTCCAACTGTCTGCCGGCCGCCTGGTGGGCTTTCCCCTGTGCAGCCTGGCAGAGACTGTTACTTTAAAAAAAAATTGCTCCTGCAGTTTTTGTAATTGGGTCCTCTCCTTGCTCTGTCTGTTTTTTCTCTTTTTCCACAGTGCTGACAGGACTGACTTTTGCAGTCCATCGGTGATCCGTGTAGGCCACTGAGTCTGGGGATTCGCCTGAGTTCTACTCAGGCTGGAGTTTCATGGTGGTTCATGATCAATTGGCATCGATGGATTCAGATGGTGGAAGGATCAAGGACCAATGCCGTTCCTATGGGTTGGAGAGCTCATCCTCACCACATCTCAAGGAACTAGTCTCCATGGGCTGGAGCTCTGGATGACATTGCCTCCCCTCCTGCTTGCCAACCTTGGCAATGCAGTCTCCCTGGGAGAGAGGGTGAGCGGAGCCTGTACTAGCAGCTTGCTGCTGCACCTCTGTGCCATGCCCATGAATGGTTGTCCATGCACGGCTGTGACCAGCGCACCATTCGTCTGACGCATCGATGTCAGGACTGTGTCGGGGACCGGGCCCACCTTCGGATACCATGGTCTCCCTTGATGCCATCGAGGTCCAGGGTCGCCCTCATTGCCATCGAGATGTGTGACTGCCCACAATGCCATAGTGGCCTTTTGTACTGTCTGCATCAGTGGAACTGAAGTCTCACTACACTGGTTTGGGCATCAATGGGGTGGAGTACAGCACAAGTTGTTCAGCCCCCGATGCCGCTGATTCTTCAAGACTGCGCTGCCCTCGATACCATGATGCCCTCTGTCCCGTGGTGCAACACTTGATGTCACAGTGCCTTCAATGCACTTGTTGCCTCTGTGCCTTCACTGCACTCAATGCTGTGGTGTCCACAGTACTATCGATGTTGCTGTGCCCTCGATGCCCGCGGGGCCCTTGATGCATTGACGCCTTCGATGTATCAAGGTGTGTGCATGGCCACCCTCGGGGCTGTTGAGGCAGTGGCAGGCCCTAGATGCTGTCGAGGTGCTTACCATCGATGCTACAGCAGCCCTCGATGCCATTAAGGCATGTACCCTTGATGCTGCGGTCCCCCACTAGGTCATCAAGGTGCGCAGCCTTGGTGCCAGCATGACCTCAGTGCCATCGCGATGCGGTGCTACTCCATTACCATTGACGCCCTCGAGGCCATTGAAGTGCGGGGCCGCCAATCAGGCACCAGGGTTGCCATTGAGTGCCCTAGTTGGCCCGGAGGCCCTCGACCACTGGGGCTCTTTGAAGCCCCTGTGTGACCCTGCAGCCCTCAAGTGGCAAGAGTTTTTGGCCTCTTATGGGTCGAGCACAGGGATAGCCATCTATACGAGACACCCTGGTGCCCTGGTGCATCCGTACACAGTGGTCCAGTGCCCTCAAGGTCTCCTGGGTGGTGTCCACTACAGAACACTGAGAAACTAAGAGCTGTCCCTTCAGCCGACAGTCCCAGCATTGGAGGCACCGCCAGGATGCGCACACCATCAATGTTAATGGGCACTAGTAAGACTCTCGTCGGCCATAATGCTTGTGAGGCCATCAAACTCGCAGCAACAACACCCCCTGACGAATAAGTGAGCCGAGTGGAACTACATTGGCACTGGCAGTCATCGATACTTTTTGGCATCAGTGACCTGTGGGTGGGCTGCAGGGCCCCTCCCTACAGATACCATGGCTTCCTTGGTCGATGCATTTGGGCACAGAGTCCCCTGTCGGCGCCCCCAGGTGGTCCATGGGCACCTGTGACGTCAGGGATGGTGCTATATACCATCGAAATTATTATAATTCGGTTTAGGCACATTCAAGGCCCCTGGGTGCAGAGTTGTTGGGTGCCCTGTGATTTCTCTTTGCATTGGTGAGTGTGAAAGCGCCGTGGGCCCTATGGGCACTGTACCTGTTCTGGACTCCAGTGACTGCAGTCGGAGATGACAGGACATGTCTGCAGTACTCTATAAGCACCTTCGATTGCCAGGGACTTTGCTGCTGCTGTTCCCTGTGGGACTCGCAGATTAGCCAGTGTGATGCAGTTTTGAGGGCCCACCTCCTGAAGTGTTATCAGATACTGGAGGGGGTGACGCCATAGACTGCCATCCTCCACCATGCTTTACCGAGAGCACCAGTAGTGCTGGGGACGCCGTCGTCACACTGTTATCTCCACTCCACTGGAGTTACTTTGATGGTGGCGTGCAGCTTGCACAGTTGGGAAAGATAAGGCATTTGTTCCAAGTGTCTTGGACACTGGCAGGGCAGCATTCTCCATGTCTGTGCAGTCCTCAGCCATCTTTGCCATCTTTTGTCATGGTCTCAGCCTCTGCTTCAGTTTGCACCGCATAGTGGCTTGATGAGCTCTGACAGGGGAGGCATTACAACACTGTGCTTGGTCATGAGGCGGCATGTAGCCACTGACTCTGGTTCTCTATCCTTGCTGGGCATAGGATTTCTCCCACAAGCATGGCACTTAGGATCATAGGTGTGCCGCCATCCTTGATGGGTTACCACTGCATGGAGTACTGCCCAGCATGCTTCACAGCAGAGGGCTTCCAGTTGCCCTCTGCCGCGCTTGGCGTTGTGTGTGATGGGGGTGGTTCCCTGCCGGGCAGTCCAACAGGTTGTGTTCTGCAGCCACAGACTGACAGTAGGACTGCATTCCTAGTCGGATCCTGATGAGGAGTGGACATCAAGAGAGTGGCTCGGGAGCCCTCTCCCTTCTCAGCAGAGGAATATGTCTTTCGACTCTACCATGTCCTGACTCCCCTTTCTTGTGGGCACAGTCCCTGGAAAGTTTTTTTTTTGTGTTTGTTTTTTCTCTGATCTGGGGCCCCGATCCTCTGAATCAGTGCGTCTCCTTGGGAGGCCAGGGCCAGAGAGTGGTAGCGGTGGTCATTGGACCGTCCTTCAGCTGGGACCCCTCTGGAGAGATCAGTAGCAACCTCCCCTATCCCAAGGCTTTTTTGCCTGTAGTGGGTGGGTTTGTCGCTTCGGCCACCTCAACAATCAGTGATTATGCCTCAACTCTCCTTCAGGGAATTGCTAGGTCTTCAGGATCAGGAGGCCCCAATCCCACTGCTTTCCTCTCCCCTCTGAAAAGGGAGATTCAACTGGGTTCCAGGGCAACACTTTCGGGTTCCCCTCTGGACGCCCAACTATGCACCCCTTTTAGGGATGTCCCTCGTTTTCCATTCCTCGTAAAGGGATGGCACAGCTCTGACTGGCACCGGCCCCAAGAACCATTCGAGAATAGCGCTCTCGCTTGGGTGCTCTAAGACACAGTAGGTCAATCCATGATGGAGCGTATCCAGTGTTGCTCCCCAGTGACCCTCCAAGTGTCCCCCTATTCATAAGAACATAAGAATTGCCATGCTGGGTCAGACCAAAGGTCCATCAAGCCCAGCATCCTGTTTCCAACAGAGACCAAACCAGGCCACAAGAACCTGGCAATTACCCAAACACTAAGAAGATCCCATGCTACTGATGCAATTAATCACTAACCAACCTCTTTCCCTTTTCAACAATTCACCAACTCGAGCGTACAAGGGAATCCTTGTGCGGTGGTAATCTTGTACGGAGGTATTTGATGAGGATAACCGATTTGCAGTTATCCTTTCTTTTACCTCCGTCTATTATTCTTTTTATTAAGGTCAAAAATATTTTTTAAGTGCTCTTTCGTGCAATTTTTCTTAAAATCCCTTCTCCCCTGCTGCTTTTCCGACCCACTGCTAGTCTTTCTTCATACTTATCAAGGTCATCGCCTTTGTTGATTTCTCATGGGTACAAGCAGCTCCGTACCACCGCACAAGGATTCCCTTGTACGCTCGAGTTGGTGAACTGATGCAATTAATAGCAGTGGCTATTCCCTAAGTAAATTTGATTAATAGCCATTAATGGACTTCTCCTCCAAGAACCTATCCAAACCTTTTTTGAATCCAGCTACACTAACTGCACTAACCACACCTCTGGCAACAAATTCCAGAGCTTTATTGTGCGTTGAGTGAAAAAGAATTTTCTCCGATTAGTTTTAAATGTGCTACTTGCTAACTTCATGGAATGCCTCCTAGTCCTTCTATTTTTCGAAAGTGTAAATAACCGATTCACATCTACTCGTTCAAGACCTCTCATGATCTTAAAGACCTCTATCATATCCCCCCTCAGCTGTCTCTTCACCAAGCTGAACAACCCTAATCTCTTCAGCCTTTCCTCATAGGTGAGCTGTTCCATCCCCTTTATCATTTTGGTTGCCCTTCTCTGTACCTTCTTCATTGCAACTATATCTTTTTTGAGATGCGGCGATCAGAATTGTACACAGTATTCCAGGTGTGGTCTCACCATGGAGCAATATAGAGGCATTATGACATTTTCCGTTTTATTAACCATTCCCTTCCTAATAATTCCTAACATTCTGTTTGCTTTTTTGACTGCTGCAGCACACTGAGCCGACAATTTTAAAGTATTATCTACTATGATGCCTAGATCTTTTTCCTGGGTGGTAGCTCCTAATATAGAACCTAACATCGTGTAACTACAGCAAGGGTTATTTTTCCCTATATGCAACACCTTGCACTTGTCCACATTAAATTTCATCTGCCTTTTGGAAGCCCAATCTTCCAGTCTTGCAAGGTCCTCCTGTAATGTATCACAATCTGCTTGTGATTTAACTACTCTGAATAATTTTGTATCTTCTCACAGGACAAGCAGGATGGTAGTCCTCACATATGGGTGACTTCACAGGATGGAGCCCAATCACGGAACACTTTTGTCAAAGTTTCTAGAACTTTGACTGGCACCTACTGGGCGTGCCCAGCCTGGCACTAAACCTGCAGCCAGCAGGGGTCCCCCTTCAGTCTTCTTTTTTCCGTGCAGCAGTAGCCACGTGGGTTAAGGAGCTCAGATTCCTGACAGGAATTCTCCTCACGGAATTACTAAAACTTTTATACCCACAGGGGTCCCCCTTTCGAATTTTTGCTTCTGCGGTACTCCGGTAAGTCCCTTACCCGTTTCGGTCGATTCCCGTCGAGTTTGGCCCTGGCTCAATTTTTCAAAGGCCATGGAGTCGGGGTTCCTCGGTGCCCTGACTGTACTCGCACCATGTCCATTACAGACCCCCAAAAGGTCTGTGTAATGTGCCTCGGGTGCGAGCATGATGTCCTGACTTGCACCAAATGTGCCTTAATGACACCAAAAGGTCGTAAAGCCAAAATGGAGAAAATGGAACTTTTCTTCCGTTCTCAAACTCTGATGCCGTCTATTGCTTCGACGTCGTCCGAACCAGTGCCGTTCACTTCACACCAGCATCAGGCACCGGCTGGTGACCGTCCGGCGTCGACAACTTCCCGACCATCGACTACCTCTACTCCCCCTCAGGATCGAGGGGATCGTAGAGAGAAGCATCGGCATCGACACTGAAAGCCTCGGTCCATCGATGAAGGAAAATCATCGACTTTTCCATCGTCCGAGGCGCCATCGAAGAAACCCCGTCCAGGAAAGGCATCGACCCTTTCTGGGACCGGGTCACCGAGGCAACCCTCACCTGGACGGGTATTGGGAGCCGCGACTCCGCCTTTAACGGTGGTCCCTCCGGCTATGCCTCTGCCTCCTTCTCCCCTTCCAGAGCCGGGGCTGCTTGCTCCAGGTCTCCATGAAGAGCTGGACCAGATGGTTCAGGAGGTCATCGATAAGGCGATGCACAGATTCCAAGTTCCTCCGATGCCGAAACCAGTGCCGGTTGAGGAACCAACCTCCGATCCCATTCCAGCAGCATTGGCACCCCTGCTGTCGAAGATAGAAGCGCTTATAACCACTTTTCCACTGATGGATCCTGGGTCACCGATGGCTCCAGTGCCTTCTCCTCTTACTCTGTCATCGAGAGGAGAAACACCGTTCCGTCTTCCTCCATCGGGAGTCCTGCTGATGCCTCAGCCATCGATGCCGATATGGGCTTCAGTGTCACCGATCCATCCATCAATGCCCTCGATGCCTTCAGCGGTACCTCCAACACTTCCCTTGTTGCCTTCAGAGCCTAGACCAGGACCTTCAGGAATACCTTTGTCCTGTGCTTCTCAGGTTCCTAGAGGGACAGGTGCTGATCCCTATGATACCTGGACTGACGATTCGTCCCCAGACACCGATGATTTACCATCACCGCCTTCTCCTGCTGAAAGCAGGAAGCATTCTACTCCAGAGGACTTGTCCTTCATAAATTTTGTGAAGGAAATGTCTGAGTTTGTTCCCTTCCAATTATAGACTGAGCAAGATGATAGACACCAAATGATGGAGCTGTTACAATTCCTGGGTGCTCCCAAGGAAATAACCTCCATCCCTATCCATCAGGTTCTGTTGGATCTTCTCAAAAAGAATTGGGAACACCTTGGTTCGGTAGCTCCAGTCAACCGAAAGGCAGATACCACTTACTTAGTCCAGTCAGCCCCAGGGTTCCAAAAACCTCAGCTGGATCACTAATCTGTGGTTGTAGAATCTGCCCAAAAGAGGGCATGACACTCAAAACCCTACTCTTCCTTCCCACCAGGTAAGGAGCAGAAATTCCTGGATGCCATTGGCTGGCGTGTCTTCCAGGGATCAATGCTCATCTCTCGGATCGCCTCTTACCAGCTTTATATGACCCAATATAATAGGGTCTTATTCAAGTAGATACAGGACTTTGCAGAGTCCCTGCCACAGCAATTCCAGGAATAGCTACAAACCCTGGTTCACAAAGGTTTTGAAGCAGGGAAACATGAAATAAGGTCCTCTTACGATATCTTTGACACCGCTTCCAGGGTATCTGTAGCTGCTATTTCTGCAAGAACATGGGCCTGGCTTAAGTCATCGGACTTGCGCCCTGAAGTACAAAATAGATTTTCCGATCTGCCTGTTTGGTGAACAGATCCAGCAGACGGTGGCGGAACTCAAAGAGCATCATGATACCCTTCGCCAACTCTCTCTGATGCCTCCTGAGTATTCCTCTAAACAACCATTCAGGAAGGACACCAAAAAGTCATTCTTCCGCCCCAAGAAATCCTATCCACCACCGTCTAGAATTCGTTCTGCGAGACCTTTTCAGAAGGCCCAGTCTCGTCAACCTCGTAAACAAAAGCCGCAAGCAGCTTCTCAGCCGGGCCCTGCTTCTAGTTTTTGACTCCTGCATAAGGAGCAGCAGCCAGCTTCCACTGCCACAGATACCAGTGGGAGGTCGATTGTGCTATTTCATCAACATGTGGCGCACAATCAACTCGGATCAGTGGGTCCTTGCCATAATCTCTCAGGGTTATCACCTGAACTGTCTCTCTATCCCACTGGATTTCCCACCTCAGCAGATGTGGGGAACATCCGACCACTCACCATTCCTGGAACAGGAGGTCTCCCTCCTCCTCCAGTCCAAAGCAATAGAGCCAGTGCCCTACTCCCAACAGGGCCTAGGATTCTATTCCCGGTACTTTCTAATTCCCAAAAAAATCAGGCGGCATTCGTCCAATTCTGGACTTGCGTGCCCTCAACAATACCTCCAACGAGAAAAGTTCAAGATGGTGACCCTGGGTTCCCTCCTTCCTCTTCTGCAAAGAAGGGACTGGATCTGCTCTCTAGACCTCCAGGACGCGTACACACACATTGCGATAACTCCATCTCATCGCAGATTTCTGGTAGGCCCCAGACACTATCAGTACCGAGTGCTACCATTCGGCTTGGCATCTGCACCACGAGTCTTCACCAAGTGCCTCGTAGTAGCAGCAGCCTTCCTCAGGACCCAAGGTGTTCACATCTACCCCTATCTGGACGACTGGTTGTTCAGGGCTCCTACTCCGCAAACTGCGTCCGTACAACTTACCTTACACGTTCTGATTTCACTAGGATTTCTAGTCAGTTACGCAAAATCCTGCTTAGTCCCATCTCAAACTTTGTCCTTCATAGGGGCAGACTTGGACACCTTTCAAGCAAAGGCTTTTCTGCCTCGACAGCGAACTCTCGCTCTAATTTCTCTCGCACCCCAGCTATAGTCTCAACACCGCTCGACTGCACGCCACTTTCTCATCCTGCTGGGACACATGGCATCCTCGATACAAGTTACCCCCATGGCCCGCTTGGCCATGAGAGTCATGCAGTGGACTCTAAGGTCACAATGGATTCAATCCGTCCAACCACTATCGACCATTGTCCACATCACCAACCCACTCCGCCAGTCTCTGGCTTGGTGGAAAAATCAGGTCAATCTCCTCCAAGGCCTTCCCTTCCAGGCTCCAAAACCTCAAATAACTCTCACCACCGATGCTTCCAACCTCGGTTGGGGAGCACATGTTGCCAATTTGCAAACCCAAGGAGCTTCTTCTCCAGAGGAAGCCAAACACCTAATCAATTTCCTGGAGCTATGAGCAATCAGATATGCTCTCAAGGTGTTTCGAGATTGCCTGTCCAACCATGTCATCCTAATACAGACGGACAACCAGGTGGCCATGTGGTACATCAACAAACAGGGAGGAACGTGCTCCTACCTACTGTGTCAGGAAGCGGCACAGATATGGGCGGAGGCCCTCTCCCACTTGATGTACCTCAGGGCCACCTACTTGCCAGGAGTGGACAATATGTTGGCAGACAAGCTCAGTCGTGCCTTTCCAACCGCACGAGTGGTCCCTCGACCCCACAGTAGCAGACTCCATATTTCAACACTGGGGTTATCCTCGCATAGACCTCTTTGCGTCACCTCAAAATCGCAAAGTAGAGAACTTTTGCTCTCTCACTCGCAGCCAACACTCACAACCAAGAGATGCGTTCTCCCTCTCATGGGCAACCGGTCTCCTATATGCATTCCCTCCACTTCCACTTCTCTTGAAGACTCTCGTGAAGCTACGTCAGGACAAGGGACGCATGATCCTGATAGCACCTCACTGGCCACGCCAAGTGTGGTTTCCGATCCTTCGGGACCTCTCCATTCGCAGGCACATTCCCTTGGAAAAGGACCCGCTTCTAATCACTCAGAACGACGGGTGCCTACGCCACCCCAATCTTCAGGCTTTGTCCCTGACTGCCTGGATGTTGAAAGGTTAATCCTTCAGCCACTTAACCTTTCGGAGCCAGTTTCCCGTGTCCTGATTGCTTCACGGAAGCCTTCCACTAGAAAATCTTATCTTTACAAATGGAACAGGTTTAAATCATGGTGTTCCTCTCAGTCCCTTGATCCCTTTGCCTGTTCCACCACGAAGTTTCTAGACTATCTCTGGCACTTGTCAGAATCCGGTCTAAAAACTTCCTCCATCAGAATGCATGTCAGTGCAGTGGCTGCCTTCCATAAAGGTGTTGGGGATGTTTCTATTTCCGTACAACCCCTTGTAACACGTTTTCTGAAGGGCTTGCTCCACCTCAAGCCTCCACTGCGCCCTCCGGCCCCTTCTTGGGACCTCAATCTAGTTTTGGGACGGCTCATGAAACCACCATTCGAGCCTCTCCAATCCTGTGATCTTCGATATCTCACATGGAAAGTGATTTTTCTTTTGGCAATCACATCCGCTCGCAGAGTTAGTGAGTTACAGGCCCTTGTTACCTATCCACCTTACACTAAACTTCTGCATGACCAAGTAGTACTCCGCACTCACCCTAAGTTTTTACCTAAGGTAGTGTAGGAGATTCATATCAATCAATCCATTATGCTACCCACCTTCTTTCCCAGGCCCCATTCTAATCCAGGAAAACAGGCTCTGCATACCCTTGACTGTAAACAGGCTCTAGCGTTCTATCTAGACCGTACAGCTGCCCACAGGAAAAGCACTCAATTGTTTGTTTCTTTCCATTTCCTCAAATTGGGGCAGCCTGTAGGTAAGCAGACTCTCTCCTCCTGGTTAGCGGATTGCATATCCTTTTGCTATCTGCAAGCAGGCATTCCACTTCAAGACCGTGTGAAAGCACAATCTGTCAGGGCCATGGCAACTTCAGTAGTGCACCTATGCTCGGTGCCGCTTCCTGATATTTGTAGGGCTGCTACCTGGAGTTCTCTCCATACCTTCGCAGCCGATTATTGTTTAGACAAGGCTGGAAGACAAGATTCCAGCTTCGGCCAGTCTGTCTTGCGCAACCTTTTTGCGCTCCTTCCACCTGCCCGTTAGGGTTCAGGATGCCCTCTACCAAATTCCACCCCACTCCTTGTGCCTGTTGCACATCTTGGGTACATTTGGTGCATACTCGGACATTCTCAGTTCGGTACTTACCCATATGTGAGGACTACCATCCTGCTTGGCCTGTGAGAAAGCAAATGTTGCTTATCTGTAACAGGTGTTCTCACAGGACAGCAGGATGTTAGTCCTCATGAAACCCACCCGCCACCCCATGGTGTTGGGTTTGTTACGTTTTCTTATTTTATTTTTTGGCACTTCCTATAGCTTTAAACAAGACTGAAGGGGGACCCCTGCTGGCTGCAGGTTTAGTGCCATCTTGGGCATGCGCAGTAGGTGCCAGTCAAAGTTCTAGAAACTTTGACAAAAGTGTTCCGTGATTGGGCTCCATCCTGTGATGTCACCCATATATGAGGACTAACATCCTGCTGTCCTGTGAGAACACCTGTTACAGGTAAGCAACATTTGCTATTTGCAAATTTGATAACCTCACTCATCGTATTCCTTTCCAGATCATTTATATATATATATTGAAAAGCACCAGTCCAAGTACAGATCCCTGAGGCACTCCACTGTTTACCCTTTTCCACTGAGAAAATTGACCATTTAATCCTACTCTGTTTCCGTTCTTTTAACCAGTTTGTAATCCATGAAAGGACATTGCTTCCTATCCCATGACTTTTTAGTTTTCTTAGAAGCCTCTCATGAGGGACTTTGTCAAACGCCTTCTGAAAATAATGAGTCACTCTGGGATCTGCTGGACTCTGTGGGCTTCTTCCTTAAGGATCGCCATAGCCAATCATTCTTGCCTGTGGGACCCTCTTCTGTGAGAAGAGTTTCAGTCCATCAACTGGGTGAATGTGCTTTTCACCCTTTTGCCATGTCCATGACTGAGGGAATTGGGGGCAGAGTACCCTGCAACAGAGGCACTGCCCTTTGCTCACAGTAGTAGGCAAGCTTTTCTCCCCCCCCCCCCCCCCTTTTCAGGATCACCCTCTCTGCCGAGCGAGGAATCCTGAGTCATGCAATTTGTCCATTGCCAGGCCATGTGTTCCCTTGGGGGGAGATGGGGAGTATATGCACTCATTGCTGGGGTAGTGATACCTCAGTCGGGTGCTTGGCACTCTGTTCCAAGATCTTCCTGGGCCTGCCATGATGCCCTTCGTGTTTCCGGGCTGGTAATGAAATCATGTTCTACCAAGGATTGCGCATTCGACTCCCCAGCTTCCTGTCTCCTGGTGGAGCCTTCAGGATTTCTCCACTGGGGCAATTGCTCTCAGTTTCTGCTGTTCCAAGAAGACTGAGGGCAGGGATTAACCCTACCAGCCAAACCTGGGCACTCTTCTCCAGACACATTCAATCCTTTGGATGTCATTGGACGACAGTTTCTTTCTGGAGGCTCTTGGGCCTCAGTTTGTTTTTTGGTTGTTTTTTACACCGAAAGAAACTGTGCAGTTTTCGACCAAGAGTCTCTCTTGTTTACATCTCTGGGTCCTTCATGTATTCAGGAGGATCTAGATCCACTGATTTTGTCACATTCTACTTATTAGGAACCTTGCTCGTACTGTTTTCCATGATGCAGAGTTTTTCTGCTTGCACTCGCATCACTCCTCTGCCTCAGGCATCCCTGCTACACAAGAGGGTTTGTGTCTCAGTCTTTTCTGTGGCTTTCTTTGTAGAACCCAACTCTTCTCCAGCCTGTACCCCTGGTAGATCAGCTGCCTCTCAGGCAAAGGAGGGGAGGTAGTGCTCCAGAACTGTGCGGTTTCCCGCTTTGTCCTGCTCGGACAGCCTAGAGCTAGGGATTCACCTATGTGTGAGGACTACCATCCGGCTTGTCCTAGGAGAAAGCAGAGTTGCTTAACTATAACAGGTGTTCTCCTAGGACAGCAGGGTGTTAGTCCTCATGAAACCCTCCTGGGAGTTGGTTTCTCCATGTATTAGCTATATCATGGACTGAGGGACTCTGCCTAGATGGCAGGGTGATCACTACAACTGCACATGCTCCATAGGGTATGCTGAAAGCTCTAGATTCTTTGAGATCAAAGTTCCGTGCCGGGCTCCATCCAATGATGTCACCCATGTGTGAGGACTAACATTGTGCTGTCCTAGGATAACACCTGTTTTAGGTAAGCAACTGCTATTCGTTGCCCAAAGAGATGCTCGAGCTTTTGACACTTCCAAAGGTAGATACTTCCGTGTTGGCAGTGACTAAGAAGACCACCATTCCGGTAGCTGGCTCAGCCGCGACGAAGGATGTTCAGGACTGGAAGTTGGAGGTTCATCTGAAGACAATTTTTGAGATTTCGGCTTTAGGAATATGTGCTGCGATTTGCAGTAGCCTTATGCAAAGAGCTCGTTTACATTGGGTCCAACACTTATAGGCAAAAGAGCATACCTCTGCATCTGCAGAGAAGTAGGCAGAGCAGTTGGAGGCAGCAGTAGCATATGTGGCGGATGCCCTGTATTACCTAATCAGAACATCTTACAGGGTTATGATGTTGGCCAGGAGACTGCTTTGGTTTAGAAACTGGTCAGCTGATGTGTGGTCCAAGCTGGTTAGGAGCTGTCCCATTCAAAGCCAAACTCCTGTTTGAGAAGGTCTTGGAGCAGCTGGTAAAGCATCGTAGAGAGTCCAAAGGGCATAAGTTGCTAGAGGACATGCCGAAGGCTGGGAGGAGATCCTTTCTGACCTGTTCCTGTTTTCAGAATAATAATAATTTCACCAAAATAAGGCCTTTCAGGGCCCAAAGATATGGCTCGGGCAGAACACAGTCTTGGAGACAGTCCTTTCATGGTGGATGGAAGCCAACCTGGGACAACTCTGTTCAGGGAACCAGAGGAGCCAAGTCATAAATAAGTGAGGCCACTCTTCCATTCCAGCCAACGGGGATTGTTTGACTCCTTGTTTAAAAATAAAAAAGAGTGGACCAAAATTACAATAGACCAGTGGGTTCTAAGTGTGATAAGAGATGGCTACAAATTAGAATTTACTTGTCTGGTTCGAGAAGCCTACATTGTCTCCCTATGTGCCCCACATGCCAAGAAGGTGGCAAGAGACCGTGTACCACTTGCAGCATCTGGGGCATTCCTCCAGAGGAACAGAGATCTGGGACGTTCCTCCAGAGGAACAGAGATCAGGAATTCCATTTATTTCGTGGTACCAAAAAAGGGAATCTCCAGGCCAATTTTGAATTTAAAAAAGGTAAATGCAGCCCTCAAGCTACCCCAGTTCTGGATGGAGACTCTGAGCTTGGTCATAGCGGCAGTACGCAAAGAAGAGTTCCTGGTGTCCCTAGACTTGACAGAGGCATTTCTACACATAGCGATCCGACCGGAACTCCAGCGGTTTCTCTGATTCATGATTCTGGGGAAGCACTTTGTTTTGTACCCTTCCGTTTGAGTTGGCAACTGCTCCTCGTACTTTCACAAAGGTAAAGGTGGTGACTGCAGCAGTGCTTAGAAGGGAAGGAGTACTGGTGCACCCATATCTGGACGACTGGCTCATTTAAGAAAAGTCAGCAGATCTCTGTCAGCAATCAGTACAGCAGGTCCTCGAGAAGTTGAGGTCTCTGGGCTTGGTTGTAAATTTGGCAAAGAGACAACTCACACTGAACATCTCAATCCCTGGAATTACCTGGGGGCTCACTTCGAAACTTGAGTGGGGAAGGTGTTTGTTACGGAGGACCAGATGCTGAAACTTCAGTCAGATGTTAATTTTGGGACTTTCGGTAGCCAAAGTCTGGGACTGTTTACAAGTCCTGGGTTCTGTGGCGTCCACACTGGAACTGATTCCTTGAGCATTTGCTCATATTTATTTATTTATTTTTAATTTTTATATACTGAAATTCCTGTATTAGATACAAATCAATCCGGTTTACATAGAACGATAAGTTGCCCTGGTCTTGGAAGCCCGACCGGGGCTTTTTACATGGAACCGTGAACAGTGAGTTTCTGTACTCTATACAATTAACGAGTTAAACATTGCAATTAACGAGTTAAACATTGAGTTTCCGTACTCTATAAAAATAACGAGTTAAATATTGAGTGTGAGTATAGCAGATTGATAAAAATATAACTTGAAAGTAAATAAATATATTAACAACAATTAAATTCAAATTAACATTGGCTTGCAGGTTGGGTTATCATGAAATAGAAGGAAGGATGGTAGGTGGGGAAGGATGGCAGGGGGGAAGGATCGTGTCATGCGAGGAGGGGGTTAGGGAACCTGAAATTGAGGAGTCAGATCAAGGTCTCTCCCATTGGAATTCATTATTGGAGGAATTTCATCTTCCATGTCTGCTATGGGGGGTTGCCAGGCCAGGCTTTTGTGGTGGCTTGGTTGGGCCAGTCTGAAGAAGTGCAGCTAGAAGTCCTAAATTGGGTTATAGTGACCACCAATGCGAGCCTCACCGGTTGGGGAGCGGTGTGCCAAGGTCAGTCGGCACAAGGCCAATGGTTGAAGGAGGAGGGATCGGAATCTATCAATGATTTAGAGACGCAGGCGGTACATTTTGCATTGCTTGCCTTTCTGCCACAGTTATGAGGACAGCCAGTACTGGTTCTGTCAGACAGTGCAACAACGGTGGCTTTATATCAACATGCAAGGTGGTGGCTCAGAAGTTGGTTTTCTAGGCAGAACAGAATCTGTCACTCCTGGCAGCATATCACATTGTCGGGGTAGGCAACATCCAGGAGGATTTTCTGAGTCAAAGGTGACTAGACCCTGGAGAGTGGGAACTATTAGAAGCAGCAATGTGTCTTGTTCATACAAGATGGTGAATTCCCCACATGGACTTAATGACATCATGGCAGAATGCCAAGGTCACACATTTTCACAGTCGCAGGCAAGAACATGAGGCAGAAGGCATCAGTGCTGTCGTGGCCGCCAGGAATTCTGCTTTATATGTTTCCTCCATGGCCGCCAGTGGGCAAGGTGCTTCGGTGGACAGAGCAACATCCAGGGCAGGTAATTCTGGTGGCCCCAGAGTGACCGCATCATTCTTGGTTCATGGATCTGGTCAATATGGCAGTGGGTGGGCCTCTAAGTTTGTCACTTATCAAGGCTTCTTCACCAGGATCTAATATTTTCGGATCAGGCGGCTGACTTCTGTCTCGCTGCCTGGCTTTTGAAAGGAAACATCTGAAATGAAAGGGTTATTCCGAGGAAGTTATCTCCACCTTATTACAAGCTAGAAGACCATCCACATCCTTGGCCTACATGAGGATTTGGAGAGTTTTTTGAGTTCTGATGTACTCAGCAGCTGGCTCCTGCTTCGGTTTCACATATTTTAGCCTTTCTACAGAAGGGATTGGTAAAAGAAGTAGCCTTTAACTCACTTTGAGTGCAGGTGGCGGCTTTGGGCTGTCTTTGAGATAAAGTGCTTGGTTTGCCCCTGGCAATGCACCTGGATGTAATTCACTTTCTTCAGGGGGCAAAACATTTGTGTCCTCCGGTGCAGCGGACATGTCCATCTTAATTTGGTTCTGAGAGGCATGTGTGAAGTTCCATTTGAACCACAACACAGGGCGACTAAAAAGGATTTAAATCTGATGGCAATCTGTTTGACCAGGAGGCGTTTTCATGTAGAGATCCTTTTCTAAAGATTTCCGACTTCGGAATCTCATTGTGCACAGTACCATCCTTTCTCCTAAAGGTTTTTTCTGTGTTCCATCTTAATCAAATGGTAGAGCTTCTGGCCTTTCTGGATTTGGCTCCTCACGCAAAGGAACTTCAGGTGCTGGATGTATGGCGGGTGTTGTTGAGGTACCTAAAGATACTAATAGTTTCCGTTTGTCAAATCTTTATCTTTATTTAGAATTTATATATTGCCTATATCCTAGGCGTTGTACAAAAGGTCCATAAAAGGCCTAAAACAAGCATAATAAAACATAAAATCAAACATAAAAACAATAATAAAACAAAACAGCCGAATAAAACAGAAATCACTTAATATTACAATAAAACCACATGTACATAAGACGGATTAAAACCATAAAATACCATATACAAGGACAACAAACATAAAATCAATGGTAAAACATATTTTGGAGAATAACCGAGCCAGAATTATGAAAGGATGCTAATAAAAAGCCATGTTTTTAAAAGACTTTTAAATGACTTTAAGCCATCTGCCTGTCTTAATTCAATAGGAAGTGAGTTCCAGATAATAGGTGCAGCCACCGAAAAGGCACAGTCTCTGGTGGTGCAAAGTCTAGCTCTTTGTGCTTTGGAATGGTCCGAAGAATGGATGTAAGGCATCTAAAGCTACGATTGCCTGTTAGCTAATAGAAGCTATTGCCTCAGCTTACATTTGTAAGGGTCTCCTTGGCTCACTCAACTCTCTCTCTCTGGCAACCTCCTGGGATGAGTGTCAACAGATGTCACTGCAAAAGATTTGTCAGGCGGCTACTTGAAAATCATTGCACACTTTCACCAGGTATTATCATTTGGATGTCCGGGCTCCAGATTGCATGGACTTTGGTAAGAGTGTTCTATGAGCAGGACTGTCTCAGTCCCACCCTGTGTAGAGAAGCTTAGGTACATCCCAAGAGTCTGGATTGATCTGGGTATGAACAGGAAAGGAAAATTGGTTCTTATCTGCTAATTCTCATTCCTGTAATACCACAGATCCTCCAGAGCCTCACCCAGTGGAGGAGTGGAGTCCACTCATACTGATATTTAATCTTTAATGCAGAGTTGTTGAGGGATTCAGTGATATCTCTGGTTACTGTTGAAAGAGATTCCGCTTTCCACCTTTGAGGCTTCATCTTTCCGCTGTTCATTGAGGGGGCTTTGGAGTCTTAGTTTTTATTGTTTCAGTTTTATCATCTTGGCATGGGTGCAGCTCAATACTGAGAGACTGCAGGCAGCACACTAGGTTATAAGCAGCATCGGTGAAACTTTTTCTCTCTGTCTCCATCTGCGGCAGGGAGGCAAAACCCAGGGAGTCTGGATTGATCGGTGGTATTACAGCAATGAAAATTAGCAGGTAAGAATCAATTTTCCTTTCCCTTCTCTGATTGCTCTGCATGAATTGGAATAAAATCAAACAAACAATCCAGCCTCGGTTATTTCCTGTCCAAACAGGTACACCAGAGCTACCTGAATCAGAACGGAAGGAGTTAGAAAAGAAGCTGAAAATTCGTGAGGAGATCCTGGGGCCCATCTACCACCAGGTAGCGGTACACTTCGCAGATCTTCACGATACACCTGGAAGGATGCAAGAAAAAGGCGTCATTACAGTTAAGCAATTGTGGTTTCTCTTCTGGAAATATTTTCTTTTTTTATTTTACATAAAAGTTCTTGTTAAATGCAGCCACACAAGCAATTCTCTAGAAAGGGGGGCCTATAAAGGCATGATCTCTTATTGCTGAGATTGTATAGTGCAATACAAAGGGAGACATGCCTTTACATGAGATGTTAAGCCACATTGTCATGCAGCGAGTGTATCATTCATTATCTCATGCACTTTAGTTAAAATAAAATGATTTTATGTAGTGTAGGCCTGATGCAGATGGTATGAGTTCTCCATTAATACCAATAGAAGATCAGTAACCAGACAGCCAGTCAGTATCACATGAGTAACTGTAATCACCCAGAAAAAATCGGGTTACACAAATATCAGTGTGTGTTAAGACATGTAAATAGTTTGGAGGACTTGCCCCTCCCTTCCCCTTCCCCATTCTCCACCTCTCGTGATTCTGTCCTTTCTGTTGTATGGATGTTAAGGAACAGAGATGTGCAAACAATTTTGAAATCAAACTTGAATCAGGATGATTTCAGCCTGTAGTAAGTTTGATGGAAAATTCACATTTCACTCAGTTCAGCTAACCTATCTAAAAAAAGGTTTTGCTCATCTCTATGAAAGAGTCCACAATTCCCAAGAGCAAAGTTATCCCAATGCCCTTGGGTTTTATTTGTCCTACTAATTTTCCCTATTTTTGTATCCTGTTTTATAATCTCCTCCCAATGTTAATGCAACAACATTCCTCAACCAGGGGCCATGCACCAGGGTTATCACTAAGATAACCCTTCCAGACCCACTGGACCATGGGCCCTGAATCCAGATGATGGGTATTGCCAGTGCACAATCACTGTGACTCCTAGCCCAATTAAACCCAGTTTCTCTCCACGTGATAATGCACAGCACTGCCTTGGAGCAACTGGCCTGGAGGTCAATGTTTTATCAATGTTTTCATCTGTAACATGCTACATAAGTGTCCACGTCAGTGACAGGTTTGTAATTAATAGATTTGTTGGGCTAAAGTTTGATTCCCTTAACTGTATCGGAACCAGAATTATTCTGGGGACTAAGCCTTCATGTCAAGTATAATGGAGCTGTGCTGTAAGGACTAGGGGGCATTCCATTAAGTTAGCAAGTAGCACATTTAAAACTAATTCCCTGTACGTACCCGGATCAGTCCAGACACCTGGGTTGTGACTCCGCACCAGCAGGTGGAGACAGAGCAAAACTTGTGAGGCTTCCCTACATATAGTAAGGTGCCACCCACAGCCCCTCAGTCTTACTCTGTCTCCAGCAGGTGGTGCAGGGTCACTCACAGCCTCTGGGATCCCTGGGTTTTTTGGTATAGATAGTCAGGGATTAGTTGGTTTTGTTTGGAGTTTTGGTGTTTTAAAAAAAAAAAAAAAAAAGAGAAAGAGAAGAAACTTTAGGAAGTTTTCAAGAAGACAGACAGCAGTCTCCCGCGTCCGGTCGCCTCCCAGGGGGGTTCAGAGGTTCTGAGGGGACCATCCCCCCCCTGGTCGAGGCCGCTGCTGGGGTCCGAGGGCCCGGCCGGTCACAGGCAGCAGCGTCGGGGGTGACACTGGGGAGCCCGGTTCACTCACCCCCGCGGGAGCAACACATCAGGACCCGGGACAGCGCAAGTAGAAAAATAAAATAAAATAAAAACGCACTGTTTTATTTCTGAGTCGGCTCTCCGTTCTCCGCGTGTGCCGCCGTGGTCGTCTGCGATTTTTGGGTTTTTTTTTCTGTCGCTGTGGGTCTGTTGCCGCGGGCGGGACACGGTCGGGGATGCCGAGGAGTGCCTCTTGCCGCGCGTGCGGTTCCGGGCGCGTGCGATTTTCGCGCGATGGCCTCTGTTCTTCCTGCGTTCCCGGGGGCGAGGGGTCGTCCGGAGCCGGTCGGGGGGCCCGATTCCGGTCGGCGCGATCGCCGCCGCGGGACAGCCAGAGACAGGAGGTGGGGGCTGACCCGTTCCCGCTCAGCGCAGGAACGGCGGCCATTTTGGAGACATTGCAGGAAGCCACGCGGAGGGCTCTCAGTAATGGCGCCCAGCCTCCTGCACTGTCTCCACAGCAGCGCCCACCCGGGGGAAGCCCTCCGGGAGGGGGCGGATCCCCAGAGGAGGAGAGTGCAGGACTGACGTCATCGGGGTCGGAGGCGTCGTTTTCGGCGGATTTTGCGATCCTTTTGCGAAAAGTCCTCAAATGTAAAACGGCTCGGAAAAGAAGTAAAGCAGTGGGAAAGTCAGCGCGTAGGCCGGCTTCCCGGAAGAGGAAGACTGCGGAGGGGTCCAAAAGTTCTTCGGAGCCCCCGGCTGGAAAGCGCCCGGTGCGGGGCGTCCCTCAGGATACGGAGAGTGAATCCACGGGCTCGGAGGACGAGGACCAGCTGCCGGAGCCCCTGGGGGGGCCGGAGGACCCGGATGCCGCGGGTCAGGAGCCGCCGGTTGCCGGTAAAGGGACACCGGCAGGTGATGGCGATGATCCGAAGGTAGTCCGGTTGTTTCAGAAGGAGGAGCTGGCCCCTCTGATTCCAGCCATCCTGCGGGAGCTGGGGATAGAGGCTCCGCCGGTGGAATCCAGGCAGGGAGCCAATATGGACCCGGTGCTGTTGGGCCTTGCAGGGCCGGCAGTCGCTTTTCCTTTCCATTTTTCGGCGTCGGACATCCTTTTCAGGGAGTGGGATACCTTGGAATTGGGCCTGAAGGTCAGTAAGACCATGGACAAGTTATACCCGCTCCCGGAGGACACGCTGGAACTTCTCCGTCTTCCTAAGGTGGACGCAGCGGTCTCGGCGGTGACGAAAAGATCAACGATCCCAGTCACAGGAGCCACGGCCCTTTGGGATATCCAGGATAGGAAGCTGGAGATGCAGCTCAAGAAGGTGTTTGAAGTTTCCGCGCTGGGAGTGCATGCAGCGATCTGTACTAATTTTGCCCTGCGGGCCGGGCTACGCTGGGCACAGGTGTTTCAAGCTAATGCCGGTCTCTCGGAGGAGGAATCAGCGCAGGCGGACCAGCTGGAAGCGGTCATTGCTTATGGCGCAGATGCGTTACATGATCTGCTGCGCACTTCGGCCAGGGCTGTGGTCTCGGCGGTTTCGGCACGCCGCCTCCTCTGGCTGAGGAACTGGGCGGCGGATGGTTCGTCTAAGGCTCACCTGGGTGCACTGCCTTTTAAAGGCAGGCTGCTGTTTGGCAAACAGTTGGATGACCTGATGCAGTCCATCGGGGAGAACAAGGCTTTTAGGCTGCCGGAGGACAGGCACAGGGCCCGTTCGTCTTTTTCCACTCTGTCTCGCTTTCGTGGGCCTAGAAGATCACGACCACAGAGATCATCTGGTTCCTCCTACCGGCCTGCCTCCTCCTCCAGGTCTACCTCCTGGGCCCCGTCGTTTCGAGGGAAACGCTTTGGCAGGCAGAGTGGATCCACGGCGGGGGCGGGGTCCAAGGGCCCGCAATGAAATGAGGTTGGTCCATTCCTCGGGGCAGCATCTCGCGGGCGTGCCAAACGTGGGAGCCCGATTAACAATGTTCGCCGAGGAGTGGGCCAAGATAACCTCGGACCAGTGGGTCCTCAGCATGATAAGACACGGTTACGGTTTAGATTTTACAAGAGTTCCAGTCGACAAGTTTCTGGTGTCTCCGTGCAAGGGGATGCTCAAGCGCGCAGCGGTCGGGGACACAGTGCGACAGCTGGAGGCCCTGGGAGCCATACGTCCCGTGCCTCGAGGACAACAACGGCAGGGTCGGTACTCAATTTACTTCATCGTACCAAAGAAAGAAGGCACCTTCCGTCCCATTCTGGATTTGAAAGGTGTAAACAGGTGCCTTCGCATTCCCCGGTTCAAGATGGAAACGATCCGGTCGGTGGTAGCCGCGGTGCGACCAGGCGAGTTCCTCGCGTCCTTAGATCTCACCGAGGCTTACCTGCACATAGGCATTCAGCCAGCTTATCAGCAGTTCCTCAGATTCTGCGTACTGGGCAGACACTACCAATTCCGAGCCCTTCCCTTCGGTCTGGCCACCGCTCCCCAGACGTTTACCAAGGTGATGGTAGTCGTGGCGGCCCAGCTCCGGAGGGAGGGGTTGCTCGTGCACCCCTACTTGGACGATTGGCTCATTCGAGCGAAGTCTGCAATACAATGTCAGCGAGCGGTCGACAGAGTCCTCCAGCTCTTACGCTCCCTGGGGTGGGAGGTCAATCTAGCCAAGAGTCGCTTGGTTCCCTCTCAGTCCTTGGAGTATCTGGGGGCGCTGTTCGATACCAAACGCGGCAGAGTATATCTCTCCGAGGAGAGAGTCTGCAAGCTGCAGGGCCAGGTGCGACGTTTACTGGCTCTCCGCACGCCTTTTGTGCGCGATTACCTGATGGTCCTGGGCTCTATGGCGTCGACTCTGGCTTTGGTCCCCTGGGCATTTGCGCATCTACGGCCTTTACAATCGGCATTGCTATCCCGCTGGAGGCCGGTGTCTGAGGAGTTCCAGCTTCCGCTTCCTCTTACAGACATTGCGAGGGACAGCCTTCGCTGGTGGTTGCATCCCGACCATCTCCGGTGTGGAGTGTCACTGCTCATTCCCGAATGGACAGTGGTCACGTCGGATGCAAGTCTCTCCGGCTGGGGAGCAGTCTGTCTGGGACGCTCGGTGCAGGGACTGTGGTCCAGGGAGCAGTCACGGTGGTCCATCAATTGTCTGGAAACCAGGGCGGTGACGCTAGCGCTGCAAGCTTTCCTTCCGCTGATCCGGGGAAAGGCGGTCAGGGTGTTGTCGGACAATGCAACGACAGTGGCGTATATCAACCGCCAGGGAGGAACGAGAAGCCGGCTGGTGGCGGAAGAGGCCCGCCACCTGATGAGCTGGTCGGAGCGGCACCTCTCCAACATTGCGGCATCGCACATCGCCGGGGTGGACAACGTCCAGGCCGACTTCCTCAGTCGCCATCATCTGGATCCAGGAGAATGGGAGTTGGCGGAGGAAGCTTGCCAACTCATCTGCAGGACTTGGGGTCAGCCGCACATGGATCTGATGGCTACCGCGCAGAATGCGAAGGCTCCCCGGTTTTACAGCCGGCGGCGAGAGCGAGGAGCCGAAGGAGTCGATGCGTTAGTGCTTCCGTGGCCAACAAACGTGTTGCTGTACGTGTTTCCTCCGTGGCCACTGATCGGCAAGGTCCTTCGCCGGATCGAGTTGCACCTGACGCCCGTCATCTTGGTGGCGCCAGAGTGGCCACGGAGACCTTGGTTTGCGGATCTTCTGCTCCTGGCGGACGGTCCGCCTCTCCGATTTCGGGGGTCCGCGGCGCTCCTTCGTCAAGGCCCCGTTTGTTTGGAGGAGGCGGATCACTTCTGTCTCGCAGCATGGCGTTTGAGAGGCGTCGCTTATTAAAAAAGGGCTACTCTGCTGCGGTGGTGGCTACCTTGTTGAGATCTCGAAAGCAGTCGACGTCCTTGGCCTATGTGCGCGTGTGGACAGTTTTTGAGAACTGGTGTCGGGACCGCAGGGTGGATACTATGCTAGCTCCCGTGTCGGAAGTCCTTGCTTTCCTTCAGGCTGGCCTATCATCCGGGCTCTCTTGCAGTACCCTGCGGGTCCAAGTAGCGGCGCTCGGGTGTCTTCGGGGCAAAGTTCATGGTGTGTCGTTGGCCCTTCACCCGGATATCGCCCGGTTTCTTAGGGGGGCCAAGCACTTACGTCCTCCATTGCGTCATCCTTGCCCGTCCTGGAACCTCAATTGGGTCCTTTCCGCTTTGTGTTCACCTCCGTTTGAACCACTGAAGCGGATTACGCTGAAGGACCTTACCATGAAGACGGTTTTCCTGGTTGCGATAGCCTCGGCGAGACGAGTCTCTGAGTTGCAGGCATTGTCGTGTAGGGAGCCGTTCTTACGCTTCTCGGATTCGGGTGTGTCCTTAAGGACGGTCCCCTCTTTCTTGCCGAAGGTGGTGTCGAGTTTTCATTTGAATCAATCTGTGGAGCTTCCGGCGTTTCCGGAGGCGCAAGGTTCGCAGGAGTTGCGAAAGCTGGACGTTCGTAGGGTGCTTCTCCGCTACCTAGAGGTTACGAACCCTTTCCAAACCTCGGATCACCTCTTTGTGTTGTACGCTGGTCACAAGAGGGGTGGGGCAGCGTCCAGAGCTTCGATTGCTCGGTGGCTCAAGGAAGCTATTGCTTCGGCTTATCTTCTGAGGGGTAAGCCGGTCCCGGTGGGGCTTCGAGCTCGTTCCACGCGGTCGCACGCTGCGTCTTGGGCAGAGTCCTCTCTGGTATCTCCTCAGGAGATTTGCAGGGCGGCGACTTGGAATTCGCTGCACACCTTCACGAGACATTACCAAGTGGATGTCCAAGCGGCAGACTCGGGGGGTTTTGGAGAGAGAGTACTCCGAGCGGGACTCTCCGGGTCCCACCCGTAGTTTGTGGCTCTGGTACATCCCAGGTGTCTGGACTGATCCGGGTACGTACAGGGAAAGGAAAATTAGTATCTTACCTGATAATTTTCGTTCCTGTAGTACCACGGATCAGTCCAGGGACCCGCCCAAGAAATACAGCGTTGTAAATACTGAATGTTTTAGGTTTTTCTGCAGAACGGAGAGTCCGCTCGGTTCCTTCAGTTGCGGTTCAATTTGTTTTCCATTGATTAGCCTCCGGTTCCGGATGTGTTGTTCCGGCTGGGGGGTTTTCTGGAACCGGCCCGATTTTTCGGGCAATCTTGTTAAGTAGTATGGTTGCAGTTTTGCTTTGACATTACGTAAGACTGAGGGGCTGTGGGTGGCACCTTACTATATGTAGGGAAGCCTCACAAGTTTTGCTCTGTCTCCACCTGCTGGTGCGGAGTCACAACCCAGGTGTCTGGACTGATCCGTGGTACTACAGGAACGAAAATTATCAGGTAAGATACTAATTTTCCTTTTAAACTAATTTAAAAGCCAACTAACACTCCTTTCATCGTAAAGTAAAAATCTATATTACATTTCATGTTCTACCAATCTTCCAGAGTCTCACTCGATATAACCGACTTATATTATATTCTTATATACCTATCCATAATCTATTAACAGAGACCAAAATGTAACTAGTTTTAGTTTTCTAGTTAAGTCTCTAAATAAATAAATAAATAAAAAAAAAAAATAATCGGAGAAAATTCTTTTTCACGCAACGCACAATAAAGCTCTAGAATTTGTTGCCAGAGGATGTGGTTAGTGCAGTTAGTGTAGCTGGATTCATAAAAGGTTTGGATAAGTTCTTGGAGGAGAAGTCCATTAACGGCTATTAATCAAGCTTACTAAGGGAATAGCCACTGCTATTAATTGCATCAGTAGCATGGGATCTTCTTAGTGTTTGGGTAATTGCCAGGTTCTTGTGGCCTGGTTTGGCCTCTGTTGGAAACAGGATGCTGGGCTTGATGGACCCTTGGTCTGACCCAGCATGGCAAGTTCTTATGTTCTTATGTTCTTGGACATGCTCCTCAGGACCTGATTTTATATAGTCTTCCTGTATGAATCACAAATCACTAGAAATCTTGAAAAGTTATAGCACTGGCCAGGGGCGGCTCAAGGTAATCTGCTGCCTGAGGTGAGGAAAAAGAAAACACCCCCTCCGCCAAGGCACAGTGCAGGTCAAGTTACAGAGCTCTTTTTGTGATTTGAAATGCAGGGGAAGGGGGGAGAGACGAGGGTCACTGTTCCCAGAGGAGTGGCAGATAGAGTGCTAGTGATACTCCAGGAAAAATCCTTCAAAATAGCAAGATACTTTGAAACCATATGGTATTAGGCCTATTGTAAAGTGTGTTAAGTGTGAGCTTGATCTTCAGAAAGCCATAAGTAAACTGAATTACAAATTACAATACAGTAAACTTCCCATACCAAATAGCACTGCCAGTGCTGAAACAGTATAAAGCATGAAAAGCAACACTGCAAATATTACACCAGGCCTTAAAACACCATTCCCTGTACGTACCAGGATCAGTCCAGACCGCTGGTTGTATCTCCCTTCCAGCAGATGGAATCAGAGAAAAAAGTTGAAGGCACCCTCTGATATCCCAGTGTGCCACCTGCGATCCCGCAGTATTTCTCTGACTCCAGCAGATGAAGGAAGACATAACCTGTGGTCCTGATCCTTTCCACATTTCTGGGTGTTTATTTACATTGAGAAGGAGTTACTTATACCCTTAATGACCTTTGACTGGATCAGCGTTAGTAACTAGTTTAAAAAAAAAGAAAAGGAAAAAGCACAAAGAGAGTACAGATCCTCTCTAGGAGGGGGGACAGCTTTAGTCCTTCCCCCCCTCTTGTAAGCAGGCAGGGCAGGGCTTTGTGCCCACAAGCCTCTATACCCAGAGAACGTGAGTAATACCCAGGTAGGGGGGCTTGTGGGCCGGTCCCTCCCCCCTACAATTCCAGAGACGCCTCATTCCTCTGAAGGGAACTATTTACTGTTTCTTCCCAGGGAGGTGCTTTCACCTGGCTAACCGGCTCCATTTTTTTATTAAAAAAAAAAAAAAAAAAAGCCTTATCTAAGTGCCCGGGTCTACAGAGGAACTTACTGTTTGCTCAGCTGATTTTTTCTCCATGCCGTGAGGATCGCGGTGTTCTGCTTGTGGAGAGCTGGCAGCGTGGCTCTCCTGCAAGGGCCTCTGTCATCGCTGCCTCCCCGGGGGCGAAGGGCCTTCACAACTGCCTGTTTCAGGCAAAAGACTGTCTTTGCCGCGTTCGCACGGCTCAGGAAGGGGACAGCCGGCTCCTCTCCAACGGCCTGCCCCATTCTCAATAAGCGTGGGAATGGCGGCCATTTTAGGTGCTTCAGGTTCCGATGCTGCGTAGGGGCCTGGGGGAGGGGATCTTCCACCGCCGCTTTCCCCTCCTCATTTAAGCCCCGAAAGGTCTCTCGATGTAAATTTTGATAGCCCTCCTCCTCCTGCCTATCCTCCGAAGGGGGGGGAGCCTTAAAGAGGCAGCATCCTTTTTCCTCACAATTTGTTTTGCTGCTGCACAAAGCCTATATGGAGGCAGAGACAGATTTGGATTTGCAGCAGTTCCCACCAGCAAAGGTCTTTAGACCTGCGCAAGGGCCGGTATTTCTTACAGCTCCTATACCCCGTCCGGCACCTGTCACAGTGGTACCGCCACCAGCTATTCCCCTGGACCCCGCACGCCCAGACCCTTCCATGGCGGACACTGCGGGCACGAGCGATGAAGCTGACTATTCCGCTCCAGTGGACGGGGATGACCCACAGGTGCTCCGGTTATTTCGCAGGGATGAGCTGGATCCCCTGATTCCTCATGTTCCGGAAGAACTTAATATTCGGGCTCCGCAGCCAATGGCGGAACCTTCCTCAGGGGACCCTATTCTGTCGGGGCTGAGGGCTCCACCTAAAACTTTCCCCTTTCACCCGAGACTTTGGCAGCTGCTGACTCGGGAATGGGACGTGCTGGAGGCCAGCCTGCGGGTTAGTAGAGCCATGGAAAAACTTTATCCACTTCCGGAGGAGTCCTTGGATTTGCTTAAGGTCCCTAAGATGGACGCAGCCATCTTGGCGATCACTAAGCGCACGACCATTCCTGTGACGGGAGGCGCAGCTCTTAAGGACCTCCAGGATAGGAATCTGGAGGTTCTTCTCAAAAGGATTTTTGAGGTTTCGGCACTCGGGTCAGGGCAGCTGTTTGTAGTAGCCTCATGCAGAGAGCTACTCTTAGGTGGCTGCAACAGTTGCTCACAACCCAGGATCTTCCCCCGGCAGAGACTGAACAGGCGAATCGTTTGGAATCGGCTGTCACTTATACCGCTGATGCCTTATATGATCTCCTATATACTTCCTTGCACACGATGGCCTCGGCAGTTTTGGCTAGGAGGCTTCTTTGGCTCCGCAACTGGGCAGCTGACGTTTCCTCAGAGTCGCAGCTGGGTTCCTTCCCATTTAAAGGAAAGTTGATGTTTGGTGATGATCTGGAGCATCTCATTAAAGCCTTGGGGGATAATAAAGTTTACAAGCTCCCGGAGGACAAGCCCCATTCTTCTCGCCCCTTCGGGTCGCTTAGGGGTCATTTTCGGGGTCAACGCCATTTTCGGATGGGTAGGGTCCCGTCTTTTGCTCCAAGGCAGGCGTCCATGCGGTCCCAGGCTTGGGCCCATTCCTTTTGCGGGAGACTGCCTCCGCGTGAGGGAGCCTCCCACGGTTTCTCTGCCAACAAGTATGCCCAGTGAAGGTGCGCCGGCCCATTCCTCCGTTCCGGAGATCGGAGGACGCCTCTCTCTGGTTTGCGAGGAATGTGTCAAGAACACCTCTGATCACTGGTTTCTAAACATCATAGAACAAAGTTACGCTTTGGATTTTGCTCGCCCTCTACAGGAATTGTTCTTGGTGTCCCCTTGCAGGTCCCAGACAAAGCAACAATTGATACTCCAGACCTTGGTTCGTTTGAAGGGTAAGAACATAAGAAATTGCCATGCTGGGTCAGACCAAGGGTCCATCAAGCCCACCATCCTGTTTCCAACAGATGCCAAAACCAGGCCACAAGAACCTGGCAATTGCCCACACAATAAGAAGGACCCATGTTACTGATGCAATTAATAGCAGTGGCTATTCCCTAAGTATAATTGATTAATAGCCATTAATTGACTTCTCCTCCAAGAACTTATCCAAACCTTTTTTGAACCCAGCTACACTAACTGCACTAACCACATCCTCTGGCAACAAATTCCAGAGCTTTATTGTGCGTTGAGTGAAAAAGAATTTTCTCCGATTAGTCTTAAATGTGCTACTTGCTAACTTCATGGAATGCACCCTAGTCCTTCTATTATTCGAAAGTGTAAATAACCGAGTCGTTCAAGACCTCTCATGATCTTAAAAACCTCTATCTTATCCCCCCTCAGCCATCTCTTCTCCAAGCTGAACACCCCTAACCTCTTCAGCCTTTCCTCATAGGGGAGCTGTTCCATCCCCTTTATCATTTTGGTTGCCCTTCTCTGTACCTTCTCCATCGCAACTATATCTTTTTGGAGATGCGGCGACCAGAATTGTACATAGTATTCCAGGTGTGGTCTCACCATGGAGCAATATAAAGGCATTATGACATTTTCCGTTTTATTAACCATTCCCTTCCTAATAATTACTAACATTCTATTTGCTTTTTTGACTGCTGCAGCACAATGAGCCGACTATTTTAAAGTATTATCCACTATGATGCCTAGATCTTTTTCCTGGGTGGTATCTCCTAATATGGAACCTAACATCGTGTAACTATAGCATGGGTTATTTTTCCCTATATGCAACACCTTGCACTTGTCCACATTAAATTTCATTTACCATTTGGATGCCCCAATCTTCCAAGGTCCTCCTGTAATGTATCACGGTCTGCTTGTGATTTAACTACTCTGAATAATTTTGTATCATCCGCAAATTTGATAACCTCACTTGTCGTATTCCTTTCCAGATCATTTATATATATATTGAAAAGCACCGGTCCAAGTACAGATCCCTTAGGCACTCCACTGTTTCCTCTTTTCCACTGAGAAAATTGACCATTTAATCCTACTCTCTGTTTCCTGTCTTTTAACTAGTTTGTAATCCACGAAAGGACATCGCCTCCTATCCCATGACTTTTTAGTTTTCGTAGAAGCCTCTCATGAGGGACTTTGTCAAACGCCTTCTGACAATCCAAAAACACTACATCTACCGGTTCACCTTTATCCACATGTTTATTAACCCCTTCAAAAAAATGAAGCAGATTTGTTAGGCAAGACTTCCCTTGGGTAAATCCATGTTGTCTGTGTTCCATTAAATCATGTCTTTCTATATGCTCTACGATTTTCATCTTAAGAATAGTTTCCACTATTTTTCCTGGCACTGAAGTCAGGCTCACTGGTCTATAGTTACCCGGATCGCCCCTGGAGCCTTTTTTAAATATTGGGGTTACATTGGCCACCCTCCAATCTTCAGGTACAATGGATGATTTTAATGATAGGTTACAAATTTTAACTAATAGATCAGAAAATTCATTTTTTAGTTCCTTCAGAACCCTAGGATGCATACCATCCAGTCCAGGTGATTTGCTACTCTTTAGTTTGTCAATCTGGCCTACTACATGTTCCAGGTTCACAGTGATTTCATTCCGTTCGTCTGACTCATCACCCCTGAAAACCATCTCTGGAACTGGTATCTCCCCAACATCCTCATTAGTAAACACGGAGGCAAATAATTCATTTAGTCTTTCTGCAATGGCCTTATCTTCCCTAAGAGCCCCTTTAACCCCTTTGTCATCTAATGGTCCAACCGACTCCCTCACAGGTTTCTTGCTTTGGATGTATTTAAAAATGTTTTTATTATAAGTTTTTGCCTCTATGGCCAACTTCATTTCAAATTCTCTCTTGCCTGTCTTATCAATGTTTTACACTTACCTTGACAATGCTTATGTTTTATCCTATTTTCTTCAGATGGATCCTTCTTCCAATTTTTGAAGGATGTTTTTTTGGCTAAAATAGCCTCTTTCACCTCACCTTTTAACCATGACGGTAATCGTTTTGCCTTCCTTCCACCTTTCTTAATGTGCGGAATACATATGGACTGCACCTCTAGGATTGTATTTTTAAACAATGTCAAGCCTGTTGAACACTTTTAACCTTTGCAGCTGCACCTTTCAGTTTTTTCTAACTATTTTCCTCATTTTATCAAAGTTTCCCTTTTTAAAATTTAGTGTTAGAGCTGCAGATTTACTTATTGTCCCCCTTCCAGTTATTAGTTTAAATTTGATCATATTATGATCACTGTTGCTAAGTGGCCCCACCAGTGGCGTAGCCAGAATTGATTTTTTGGGTGGGCACAAGGTTAACATGGGTGGGCTGTAGGCATGCAGGTCTACTAGTTGTTTTTTTACTGATAAATAATGCCAAATTATGCAGCATAGCATTCACATCTACGCCTAAGTATGAGGTTTACTTAATGATACAAACATAATTCACGGTGATTTGTGGTACTTTAGCCTTCTTATTACGATTTTATACACGGCTCCTACCTGTCCATAAATTTTGAGAGAGCGGTTGTGTTGCTTATATTTAAATTGCTAACATCTCAAAATATAGATATATATTTTTACCTTTATTGTCTGATCTTTGTATTTTTCTAATCAGTTGGTCCTGGTCTCTTTTTCCCATTTTCCCTTATAGCTCATTTCCTAATTCCTTTTCAGTGTCTTTCTTCTATTACTGTCTTCTTCCCTTCCACACACACACACACACACACACACGCTTTCTCTCACAGACTCCCTCTCACACACTCAAGCTGTCACTCTCATATGCTCTCCCCCCCCCCCCCCCACAAGCTCACATTCAAGTTCTCACTTTCTCACCCCTCCCCAGGCTTATATTCTTATGCACACACAGACGCACATCCAGGCACCCATTCTCACCCACACACATAAACCCAGACTCCTATTCTCACCCCCAAACCCATGCTCCCAGTCTCACCCACACATATTCAAGCTCCCATTCTCATCCATACATATACACATTTAAGGTACTATTCTCACCCACACATACACACATTCAACCACCCATTCTTATCCACATATTCAAGCTTCCATTCTCACCCACCCACACAAACCCAGGCTCTCATTCTCACCCATATATACACACATTCAAGCTCCCATTCTCACCCACCCACAAACCCAGGCTCCCATTCTCAACCACACATACACACATTCGAGCTCCCATTCACCCACATATTCAAGCTTCCATTCTCACCCACATACACACCCAGGCTCCAGTTTTCACCCACACACACTCCCATTCTCATCCACACATACACATTCAAGCACGTGCACAGCTTCCGCTTTCTCCCCCAGAGCAGGAAGATCAGCTGCCTCTCCTGCTGCCACCGGCCTCCTGCTATCTTCGGGCGTCGGGCCGTACTGCCCGCCGAACTTCCTGTCGGGGGGGGGGGAGCGGAAGCGCAGCGCACAACGTCCGCTTCCTCCCTCCCCCCCCCAAGCAGGAAGATCGGCGGGCAGTACGGCCCGACGCCCGAAGATAGCAGGAGGCCGGTGGCAGCAGGAGAGGCAGCTGATCTTCCTGCTTTGGGGGAGAAAGCGGAAGCTGTGCGCGGCGCTTCCGCTCCCCCAAACAGGAAGTTCGGCGGGCCGTTTGGTCCGAAGATAGCAGGAGAACGGGTGGCAGAGAGGCAGCTGATCTTCCTGCATTGGGGGGAGGAAGCGGAAGCTGCACGCGGCGCTTCCGCTCCCCCCCCCCGAACAGGAAGACCGGTTGGCCATACGGCCGCAGCAGCGCTTCCCCATGTGTGCCGTGATGGCGCGCGAGGCGTGGGTTCTCTTGTTCGCTGTCGCGGGGATGGGATCCCGCGACAGCCTTGCAGTTCCGGTGCCAGTTGGGTGGGCCTGGGTCTAAGTTGGGTGGGCACCTGCCCACGCCACTGGGCCCCACCACCATTACTTCTCTCACCAAATCTTGCATTCCGCTAAGAATTAAATCTAAAATAGCTCCCTCTCTTGTTGGTTCTTGAACCAATTGCTCCATGAAGCAATCATTTATTACATCTAGGAACTTTATGTCTCTAGCAAGTCCTGATGTAACATTTACCCAGTCAATATTGGGGTAATTGAAATCTCCAAACACGAGAGTGCAGAAGAAAGTAAGTCCAAACCGCAGGGTAAATCAAAACAGCTCTAAGGAGCCAAAAGTTTTAATTCTTTTTTAAACGGCAACTCCACTGACTTGCAATCACACCACAGTATAGACCGCGTCCCCCGACACGGTCCCGTGTTTCGCCAAGGGCTGCATTGGGGGGGAGCAACAAGGTTATCAAGGCACTGTAAATAAACATACAAAGGTTAGGACATAAACTGGACAAAGCCGACATATTAATGCTATTTCAGATTCAAACAAATCGCATACCTGAATGCAGAGCAGTTTCAAAAATGGCAGGGAGCGCGTCCATCTTGACTGCAGACAGGTATTTAAACCTACCGGAGTGAGCGCGAAACTCAGGTTGACAGATCACATGGTCACTAGGGGCCAATCAACGTGGCCCCCGTTCCTGAGGCGCAACTAGCAGTGCATACAACAAGCCATCTCTGGTGACCCCACACTCTTTATGTGAATAGATGCCATTCCAATTCTCGATTGAGCCCTTTCGGGGCTACTGTATCGAGGCAGAAAATCCACCTCTGCTCAATTCTACCCAGCTGTTCATTATAGTTACCACCGCGCAGAGAGCGAGGAACAACCTCAATAATAAAGAAGACTAAGTCGGAAAGAGAGTGTGAATGTTGAGCCCAGTGTGTTACTAAGAGTTCATTCTCCCGAGAGTTACGTATATTTGAGCAGTGCTCAATAATGCGTGTTTTTATCATTCTAGTGGTTTTTCCTACATAGATTAAGGGACAAGGGCAGATGATGGTATAAATCACCCCTTTTGAAGTGCAGTCCGAAAAAGCCCGGAGAGGGAAAACCTCTTGAGTGACCGGATTTATAAAAGACGTACAAGTTACAGTGTGTTTACACATAGTACAACGCCCACAGGGCTGATGTCCAATTGAGGGTGGGAGGACCCTCAATTCCGACTGTAAGTCCGCATGAATCAGTCTGTCACGGAGGTTACGGCCCCTCCGATAGGTGAACCTTAAAGGACCTTGAAAAAGTCGATTCAGAGAGAGGGACTGCCAATGTCTACGAATAATATTCGTGACCTGCCGGCTCAAGATAGAAAATGGTAAGATACAGTTGGTAATACTCTCGGATGATTCAGGACGTGGGAGAAAAAGAAAATCCCGATTCGCAAAGAGAGCCCGTTTAAAGGCCCTCTTTACTACTGACGAAGGGTAACCCCTGGACAAAAACCGCCCTGTCATTAACTTAGCCTGGGACAAGAATTCCACCCGGGTTGTACACAATCTGCGTAGACGCAAGAATTGCCCAGTGGGGATGTTATGACGTAAATTACGCGGATGACAGCTTTGAAATGAAAGCAAAGTATTGCGATCAGTGTCTTTCCGGTAAATCGTTGTGGTGAACTGGTTTTCATGGACAGATATCAGTATATCTAAAAAAGGGATTTGACGTGGATGTATTACAAAATTGAACTGTATATTCGGGTCACAGGAGTTAAGCCAGTCAAAGAAAAGAAAAAACTGTATATCGGTACCCCGCCATATTAAAAAAATATCGTCAATAAATCGACGCCATAAGGATATATGCTGAAAACCATCTGATGGGTATACAAAGGTTTCCTCAAAACGAGCCACAAAGAGGCACGCCAGGCTCGGAGCCATTGTAGCCCCCATTGCAGTACCTTTTATTTGTTGGAAAAAAGAATCCTTGAACCGAAAATAGTTTTTGGTGAGGGCCAATTCTGCCAGAGTGATTAAAAAGGACGTGGGAACCCGATAAGGGGCTTGACGGTGATTTAGAGTTTCTTCAACAATCCTTAGTGCCTCTACCTGTGGAATGTTTGTATACAGGGAGACTATGTCCAAAGTTACAAAGAAAAATCCGGTAGGTGGAACAGGTGTATTGTCTAGAATAGTGATCAGATGGGAAGAATCACGAATGTATGATGAAATTTGCGGGACCCAAGGTTTTAAAAATAGATCCACAAACTGTGATAATGGCTCAAGGGCTGACCCAATTCCAGCCACAATGGGTCGACCTGGGGGTTTATCTAGAGTTTTATGCACTTTAGGTAAAGTGTAGAAAACTGGTATTTGTGGGAATTCAGTCACCAAAAACCTGGATTCCCGAGGGGTCAATATTTTTGCATCTGTTGCCCTTTGGACCACTTCCTTAATGTGGAGCACGAGATCAGGTGTGGGGTCACCAGCTAATGGAAGGTAAAAAGAACGGTCATTCAGCTGACGATAGACCTCAGCCTCATAATGTTCAATGTCCTGCACCACTAGCCCGCCCCCTTTATCCGCAGGTTTGATTATAATGCTCCGGTCGCATTCCAACACTTTAATAGCATCATATTCACATTTGGTCAAATTGAAACATGTATAATGGCGACTAGACAGCAAACTACGGATATCCTGGTCAACCAGAGTTTCAAAAGCCGCAATGAGTGGGTCAGTAGTGCCTGGCGGGATCCATCGAGATTTCGGAGACACCACTGAGTCATCTCGTACAGCGGGTGAATCAGCGAAAAAGAGTTTTAGCTTAAGGGCTCTACAGAAACGGTACAAATGTATTTTAAGGTCAAATAAATTACATTGAACCGTGGGCACAAATGAAAGTCCTTTCCCCAATATCCCCAATTTGACCTCAGATAGAGCTCGAGAAGACAAATTAAAGATGGCTAATGGTTCTACTGCCACAGATCTGTTCGCTGACTGGTCGCTCGGGTTACCCGTTGAGCTTGTATAGCATTGCCTCGCGGTCGTGAGCGAGGATTTCGATCCTGTCGAGGTTGCTGTCCGGAGTCCAAAGGTTTTTGGCCCGAGTCCAAAAAAGATGAGGCTATAGATGCATAACGTGTAGATGCCGCAGTATTCTCGGGGCGTATCCCAGCCGGTACACCTTCGCCGCGTACCTGCTTGGGGCGAGTGATAATAATTTCTTCGCCTGACGAGTCTCCGGACGAGTCCTGGGCAAAGGTCACCTTTCTTTGGGCTTGTTGCTGGCGAGGTTTGGCCATCCATTGGTATACAAAGCCAGATGTATAGTCGGTCTCGTCCCGAACAAATTTATTATATTTCACAGCCTTTAAATCGGTTTTGAATTTGACAAGATTGTCATGGAATTCACACAACTCCCGATCAAAAACCTCAACCGGAGTCGAGGATTTAATGGTTTCCAAATGAGTAGATAGTTCCTCTTGCAAAGAGGTTTGTAAAACTTTAGTTGTTTCTATAATGAGTACCATGAGATCAAAGGAACACTTGTTTAAAATTTGGTTCCACCGGGTAACAAACGTAGGATTATCAGTATGTAGCCGTGGGGCTTTTTGTACTCGAAGTCCTCGAGGGATCCTGCGGACCCTGCAATATTCAACCAGGGTTAGAGCATGAAGTTCTGCTCGTGTGAGACGTTTCTGTAAATTAATTATGTCTGGCCAGGTAACAGTAGGAGCCTCAAGAGAGGGAGGGTCATCAAAAAATTGCTGATCCGTAAGCACTGCATTAAACTCCGCTTCAGTGTAACTGAAGGTTTGATCGTCGGCTGCCATTAAGGGCTCCAATGACAAGGTAACGCCAGACCCAAAAACACCACAGAGCAGGAGAACTGCACTTCAATAATATCCAAACACGAGAGTGCAGAAGAAAGTAAGTCCAAACCGCAGGGTAAATCAAAACAGCTCTAAGGAGCCAAAAGTTTTAATTCTTTTTTAATTGAAATCTCCCATTATTATTGGACTGCCACATTGGTTTGCTTCCCTGATTTCTCTTAGCATTTCATCATCTGTCTGACCATTTTGTCCAGGTGGATGGTAGTATACTTCTATCACTATACTCTTACCCAACACACATGGGATTTCTACCCATATAGATTCTACTGAGCATTTACTCTCTTGTATGATCTTTATCCTGTTGGACTCTATACCCTCCCGGACATAAAGTGCCACACCCCCACCAAGTTGATCCTTCCTATCATTGCGATATAATTTGTACCCTGATATAGCACTGTCCCATTGGTTATCCTCCTTCCACCAAGTCTCTGTGATGCCAATTATGTCTCTCATCATTTGCTGCTATACACTCTAACTCTCCCATCTTACTTCTCAGACTTCTGGCATTGGCATACAGACATTTCAAAGTGTGTTTTTTTGCTTGTTTTAACAACCTGCTTTTTAGTTGTTTGGGATAATTCGGAAATCATTAGCTTTGGTGATTTTTTACATATAGGCATATGAACTATGTTTGTTTTTAATGGAACCTCTCTGTTGGGATGCTTTAACTCTCCTGTTTCATTAGTATCCTTCAAGGATACATTTCTCCGAACCATGCACTGCTGAGTGACTGTCTGATTTCCCCCTTGTTCTGGGAGCAATTGTCCCGGTCCTGCTGAATGAACGTTGGATCGGAAGATACTTCATTTACTTCGTGATGCCCAAGAAGGAGGGCTCCTTCCATCTGATATTGGACTTAAAGAAAATCAACAGAGTGCTTCGGGTTCCTCGTTTTCGCATGGAGACATTGAGATCCGTCATTGTGGCTGTCCACAAAGTCGAATTTTTGGCCTCTTTGGATCTGACGGAGGCTTACCTGCAGATAGGAATCAAAGAGCGTCATCAGAGGTTTCTACGATTTATCGTCTTGGGCAAGCATTACCAGTTTCGGGCGCTTCCATTCGGTTTAGCGACGGCTCCTCGTGTTTTTACCAAGGTGATGGTGGTGGTGGCAGCAGCCCTCAGACGAGAGGGGATACTGGTTCACCCCTACTTGGACGACTGGCTCATTCGGGCGAAGTCGGAGGCTCTTTGCAAAGTGGCGGTTCAGTCAATCTTACATGGTCTCCGATCCCTCAGATGGGTAGTCAACATTGCGAAGAGTCACTTGGTGCCTTCCCAGGGGTTGCAATTCCTGGGAGCCCGTTTTGACACAGCTGTGGGCAAGGTTTTTCTCCCACAGGACAGAATGCTCAAGCTGATGTCTCAGGTGCGCCGTCTTTTGGCCCTCCCTTTGCCCAAGGTTTGGGACTGTTTGCAAGTTCTTGGCTCTATGGCGTCTACTCTGGAGGTGGTCCCCTGGGCATTTGCTCATATGAGACCATTGCAGAGGATATTGCTTTCCCGCTAACATCCCAAATCCGAGGAGTTCCATTTGCCTTTGCCCCTCATGGATCCCGCCAGGACCAGTCTCGAATGGTGGTTGGTTCCCAATCACTTACAGAAGGGGGTGGATCTAGAGAATCCCCAGTGGATGATTGTGACAACGGATGCCAGTCTTTCCGGCTGGGGGGGGGGGGCAGTCTGCCAGTCGCGATCACTCAGGGGAAATGGACACCTCGGCAATCCAAGTGGTCCATCAATCGCTTGGAGATGAGCGGTTCGTCTAGCGTTACGCAGTTTTCTCCCGCTTGTTCAGCATCGATTGGTGAGAGTTCTATCCGACAATGCGACGACGGTGGCGTACAGACAGGGAGGAACAAAGAGTCGTCCAGTCGCCACAGAGGCAGACAGGTTGATGGCCTGGGCGGAGCGCCATCTGGTTCGGTTGGTGGCCTCTCACATAGCCGGAGTGGACAACGTTCAGGCAGATTTTCTCAGTCGCCAGCAGCTCAACCCCGGAGAGTGGGAGCTGTCCGAGGAGGCAATGCGGCTCCTGATTCGTCGGTGGGGGGTGCCCTGACTGGATTTGATGGCTACTCAACTGAATGCGAAGGTGGCTCGTTTCTTCAGTCGCAGGAGGGGAACACAAGGCGGAAGGAGTAGATGCCTTGGTCCTTCCGTGGCAACTTGCTACTCTATGTATTTCCTTCTTGGCCGCTGGTGGGAAAAGTCTTGAGAAAAATAGAGTCCCACCGGGGTCCAGTGATTCTCATAGCTCCAGGGTGGCCACGGAGGCCGTGGTTCGTAGACCTGATCAACCTAGCGATCAAAGACCCCTTGCGTCTCGGTCACCTTCCAAACTTACTTCGACAGGGTCCAGTATTTTTTGATCAGGCAGCACGCTTTTGTCTAGCGGCCTGGCTTATGAGAGGCAGCAATTGAGAAAGAAGGGGTATCTGGATGCGGTTATCTCGACTGTGCCTCGTGCACGGAAAACATCTACCTCTCTTACTTATGTTCGAGTATGGAAGGTTTTCGATTCATGGTGCAACGGGTTGAAAGTGTCCCCGCTCTGGGCCACTATGGTGCACATTCTTGCGTTCTTGCAAGAAGGCTTAAAGAAGGGTCTGGCATACAGCTCGCTCCGCATTCAGGTAGCGGCGTTAGGCTGTTTATGAGGTAAGGTTGATGGTACATCTTTTGCAGGACATCCAGATGTGGTGCGTTTTTTGAACGCACCAAGCATTTACATCCGCCGGTGCATGCCGTCTGTCCATCGTGGAGTTTGAATTTGGTTCTCCGTGGACTCTGCGGTCTGCCCTTTGAGCCGATCAAGCGTGCTACATTGAAGGATTTAACCCTCAAGACTATTCTTTGTGGCAATCCTCTTGGCTAGGCGTATATCGGAGATTCAAGCGTGTCCTGCAGGGAACCGTTCTTGCGGATCTCGGATTCTGGGGTTTCGCTTCGGACGGTACCATCTTTTCTGCCTAAGGTGGTTTCGGCATTTCACGTGAACCAGACCGTTGAGTTGCCTGCATTTCCAGATTTGGATCAAAATTCTCAGGCTCAGGACTTGAGGAGATTAGATGTCCGCCAAGTACTTCTGCGATACTTGGAGGTGACTAATGGTTTTCATCTCTCAGACCATCTTTTTGTCTTATGGAACGGTCCTAAGAAGGGATGTCAGGCTTCCAAGGCTACCATTGCCTGATGGTTGAAGGCACCATTGCTTCAGCATACATATGTCACGGCCGACAAGTGCCAGATGGTCTGAAGGCTCATTCGATTCGATCTCAAGCAGCATCTTGGGCTGAGAGCCAATGTGTTTTGCCGCAGGAGATTTGCAGAGCAGTGACTTAGAAATCTTTGCACATATTTGCTAAGCATTACCGTTTAGATGTCCGAGCTCCAGAGGTCGATTCTTTTGGCAGTAGTGTGCTTCGAGCGGGACTCTCCGGGTCCCACCCCATTTAGGGCAGCTTGGGTACATCCCAGCGGTCTGAACTGATCCTGGTACATACAGGGAAAGGTTTCTTACCTGCTAATTTTCATTCCTGTAGTACCAAGGATCAGTCCAGACGCCCGCCCAGGAGTATAGTATTCTGGAGAGTCCGCTCAATTGTTTCTTTTTTCTCTCTGCAGTGTTTAGGAGACTATGAAAAATGACGACTTTTGATAAAATATTATATCTGTGCTCTTTTTATGTATATAGTTTTGGCACAGTTTAGTTGCATTATCTTGATCTAGTCATTGGTTGTTCACCTTACTTCTTCTGCTTTGATATTGATTATACTGAGGGATCGCAGGTGGCACACTGAGTTATCAGAGGGTGCCTTCAACTTTTTTCTCTGACTCCATCTGCTGGAAGGGAGACACAACCAGCGGTCTGGACTGATCCTTGGTACTACAGGAACGAAAATTAGCAGGTAAGAACCAATTTTCCTATACACCTCCTTTTAGGAAAACAAAACAAGTTAAGAATATAAGAAGTTGCTATACTGGGTCAGACCAAGGGTCTATGAAGCCCAGCATCCTGTTTCCAACAACGGCCAATTCAGGATACAAGTACATGTCAAGTGCCCAAACATTGAATAGATCCCATGCTACTAATGCTTGTAATAAGCAAGTAGCTATTCCTAAATCAGCTTGACTAATAGTTTATAGACTTCTCTTTATGAACTTGTCCAAATCTTTTTTAAACCCACTAAGCTAACTGCCTTAACCACTTAACCACTTCCTCTGGCAACAAATTCCAGAACTTAATTGTGCATTGAGTGAAAAAGACTTTTCTCTGATTTGTTTTAAATGTGCTGCTTGCAGATTTCATGGAGTGCCCCTTAGTCCTTGTAATATCTGAAAGAATAAATAACCGGTTCACATTTACCCATTCTAGTCCTTTCATAATTTTGTAGACCTCCATCATATCCTCCCTCAGCTATTTCTTCTTCAAGCTGAACCGCCCTAATCTCTTTAGCCTTTCCTCATAGGGGAGCCTTTCCATCCCCTATTTTGGTTGCCCTTCTCTATACCTTCTCCAGTGCATCTTTTTATCTTTTTTGGGATGCGGCGACCAGAATTGAACACTGCTCAAGGAGCGGTCTCACCATGGAAGTAATACAGAGGCAATATGACATTCTCCTTTTTCTTCACCATTCCCTTCCTAATAATTGCTAACATTCTGTCTGCTTTTTTGGCCGTCACAGCACACTGAGCCAATAATTTCAATTTATTGTCTACCTAGATCTTTTTCCTAACATGAAACCGAACATTGTGTAACTACAGCTTGAGTTATTTTTCCCTATATACATCACCTTCAACTTGTCCACATTAAATACCACCTGCCATTTGGATGCCCAATCTTCTAGTGTCGCAGGTCCTCCTGCAATGTATCAGTATCTGCCTGAGATTTAACTAATTTAAATAATTGTCATCTGCAAATTTGATCATCTTACTTATTGTTCCCCTTTCCAGATCATTTATAAATATATAGATCCCTACACAGCAATTACATACTAGCAGAATACTTCACCTCAGTCATAGATTCAGAACACAGACAGAGCCTCATCAAATACAGAATAGGAAGGTCATAAAGTATAAATAGAAACATGCAGACAAAAGTGAACTGGAAACTGCAACAAGCCAGACAAGCAGTGCAATAATGTAAAAACAGAAACATCACCATTCCTTAAAAAAAATCAAACAATAAAAGCACAATATAAATTATAATACTAATAAAGAATATTTCAAAACAGCTGATGAATGGAGCATCTAAATCAAAAACTCAAAAAATGTAAACAATTTTCCTAATTCCTATAAAATATTTTAAAATAGCAGACAGATGAAATACCATCCAAAAAACAATAAAGGATTTTAAAAAATTCTGCTACTTTCCATATCTAGGAACTTTTGATTCCAGGCACCCTGAGATTATTGTGGATTAGTCAGAGGTGGTGATGTGAACAAAATTTTCTCCTCCATATACTGAAACTCACATGTTCCGGTTCATACCCTAGATTAGTTCAGACAAGTGGGTTTATGCATCCCTACCAGCAAATGGAGGCAGAGAACAAAACTTTGAGGCACTGTTACATATCTGAGAGCGCCACCTGCAGTCCCTCAGTATTTCTCTGTCTCCAGCAGATAGAGGTGCGAACCTGCAGTCTGTTAAAGTAAAATAAGATTATTTTAGGATTAAAGAAAAGATAGAAGACTGAAGATGGAGCTCCAAGAGGTGTTAGGTTTCTTCGTGGGCCATCCCTCTGGTTTAGCGGGGGGGGGGGGGGGGGGTTGGAAATTCCTGGCTAGACTCGACCCTTGATTCCAGAGGGAGGGAAAGCCAGGGGTCCTGGTTCCCTCGCTCCCCCTGAGGTCCTCTCACCCAGGCTGTCCAGCTGCAGCATCCTAGAGCGTCCAGAAACAGGAAAGTAGTATTTTCATTTGTTCTGTGTAGCTCAGCAGGATGTTTCTTTAAGAGCTTAACTTGAAAAAAAAACAAAAAACCTCAGAAGCTGTGAGGCCTGTTTATTTTTTCTCCGTCTGTACACCTGATGTTTGTGTCGGCTTGGCGTCGGGGTGAGAAGGAAACTGCACAGCTGGGGCTGTTTTTCAGCACCCGAAGCTGGGACAGCAGCAGTGGCTTTTATTTTCTCCTGCTCGGGGTTATTTTTAGCTGCGAGCCAACACGGCACACGGGAAAGCCTCATCTCAATGCAGTTCTTCTCCACCCTGCCTGTGTCTCTGGAGGCGAGGGAGCCTCGGCAAAAAGGATCGGAGCTGGGGGGGGGGGGCGGCAGATGCTGTACACATGCTGCAAGCCCCTTGCAGGAGGTCTCGAGGTGAAAGAGATGGTGGTCATTTTAGTTCCACATGTCAGGAGCCCTGACATGTATGGGAAAGGCAAGGACTCCCCGCCCCTGCTTTTTCATGTGCATCAGGGGCCTGGAGGAGGGGGAGATGTGCCAATGGACGCAGGAGAGGACCCAGCGCCCGTGGAGCACTGCAAATTTTGTTTTATTAATGCATGAGGCCTATCTCGCCAGGCAGGAGCTAGCGGTGAAGAAGCATTTTTCAGACGATCCAAGGCAAGGGTAAGAAGGCTCGGGCTAAGGCATCTCTCAGGACGGGGGGGGGGGGCATTTTGAATCTATTGGGTGTGGATCGTTCGCGAGGGGAGGATCTTTCCTCCAAGGATTCTGATGGCACTGATCCGCAGGACCCACAGATGGACCCAGGGCTCTGGTCAGGATGTGGATCCGGTGACTGATCTGCTGGGGGACCCGAGTGTGGACGAGGCCCCTTTGGCAGAAGGGATGACCCGAGTGTGGTCAGGTTATTCTGTAAGGAGGAATTGCAGCCTCTCATCCCTCAGGTTCTGGAGGGAGCTGGGGATTAAGGATGCACAGGAGGATTCAGACAATGAAGGGGTAAACCCGGTGTTGGAGGGACTGCGTGGACCTCAGAGGGCATTCCCTTTGCCAAAGCAGATAAAGAAGCTGATTTGACCGGGAATGGGATTTCCCAGAAGCTGGTTTGAAGGTGGCCAGGGCTATGGCCAGGTTATATCCCCTGCAGGAGAACACATTAGAGCTGTGGATGCGGCGGTGTCAGCAGTCAAAAGAAAACAATGATTCCTGTGGCAGGGTCAGCGGCCTTGAAGGATGCCCAGGACCGGAAGCTGGAGATCCTGTTGAAGAGGCTGTTTGAAGTCTCGTCTCAGAGCCTTAGGGCTGCAGTTTCCGCTAGTCTAATGTAGAGGGCCTGTTTGTGCTGGGTGCGGAATGTGCAGATGAAGGTAGTGGAAACCTCTGCGGAGCCTGACCAGGATGCTAAGTTGGAAGCGGGGGTGGCCTATGTGACCGATGCCCTCTATGATATACTTCACACTTTGGCTAGGAATACGGTGTCCGTGGTAGCTATGCGAAGGCTTCTGTAGCGACGAAATTGGTCAGGGGATGTTTGGTCGAAGACGCAGTTTGTAATCTCCCCTTCAAAGGAAGGTTATTGTTTGGAGAGGATTTAGAGAAACTGATGAAGCATTTGGCAGATTCTAAAGAGAATAGATTGCCTGAAGTTAAGGGAACTAAGAAGACCTTCCCACCTCACACTCTCTTCCGTGAAATGAGGAGAGCCTGTAAAACCTCTTTTCTGCAGGCTGTCCTCAGAAGCAGGGTTCAGAAAGGCAGCAATCCTTTCGAGGAACCCATAGACCAGCTAGAGAGAGTTCCAGATAGGGCTCTGGAGGTGCGAAGCCCATCCAATGAAGGCAGACTGGTCCCCACTCCTCCCTGGTGGCAGTCGGAGGGAGATTATCCCGTTTTTTTCGGGGCGTGGACCAGAATCACTTCAGACCAGTGGATGTTGGAAGTAATAAGGGAAGGCTATGCTTTAACATTTTCTCGACCCCTCCCCCCCCTTCCCTCAAAGATGCCTTCATGGTGTCCTGTTGAGCTACGCCTGGTAAGCGGGCAGCGGTGCGGGACACTCTGCTGGGACTGCAGCGATTGGAAGCCATCCTCCTGGTGCTGCAAGAGAAACACGATGAGGGAAGGTATTCTGTGTGGTTCCCAAGAAGGAGGGTTCATTTTTGGCCCATTCTGGATCTGAAAAGGGTCAATACGGCATTGCAGGTGCCACGTTTTCAGATGGAAACGTTACGAACGGTGATTGCAGCAGTGCACAAAGGGGAGTTTCTGGCCTCCTTGGATCTTAAGGAGGCATATCTCCATATTCCCATCAGAGCAGACCATCAGAGGTTTCTGTGCTTCACAGTGCTAGAGGAGCATTATCAGTTTCAAGCTCTTCCCTTTGGGCTAGCTACTGCTCCGAGAACAAAGGTGATGGTGGTAGTGGCGGCGGCCCTCAGAAGAGAAGAGATTCTCGTGTATCTGTACCTGAACGATTTGCTCATTCGGGCAAAGTCAGAGGTGGAGTGTCTCTGTTCCATTCAGTGAGTGATGGAGCGCCTGAAGTCCCTGGGCTGGGTGATAAACCAGGCGAAGAGCCATCTGGAACCGTCCCAGTCCTTGGATTATCTGAGAGTACGGTTCAACACCTGGTTAGGCAAGGTGTTTCTTACCCCAGAAAGGGATTATTTTCATATGCTAGGGTCCATGGCTTCTGCGCTGGATTTGCTGCCATGGGTGTTTGCGTACATGCATCCACTTCAGAAGGCACTCCTGTCCCATTGGAATCCAATGACAGAGGAGTTTCAACTGCCATTACCACGCCAGGAGGAATCCAGGTCTAGTCTCGCATGGTGGCTGTCACAGTCCAGTTTAGAGAAGGGAGAGGATTTGGAGGTTCCTGACTGGGTGGTAGTAACCACAAGTGCCAGTCTGAGCAGTTGAGGAGCGATATGTCAAGGATCTACAACCCAAGGGCAGTGGTCTCCGGTGGAAGCTTCCTGGTCAATCAACTGTCTGGAAACAAGGGCAATCCGGAGGGCGGCGCTGTTCGTTCTTCCTCAGATCCAGGGACAGGCAGTACTTGTGTACTTGGACAATGCGATAACTTTGGCCTATATCAATCGACAGGGTGGAACGAAGTGTCGCTTGGTAGCTCAGGAGGTTCACAAACTTTTTGCCTGGGTGGAACTTCATCTAGCAGCATTTGCAGCCTCTCACGTGGCAGGGGTGGACAGTGGGCAGGAAGATTATCTCAGCAGACAACAGCTGGACGCGGGAGAATGGGAGCTTTCAGCAGAGGCCTTTGCATTCATTTGGCGCAGGTCGGGCGAAACCCAGTTCGATCTCATGGCAACGAGGAAGAATGCCAGGGCAATCAAGTTTTATAGCCCCCAAAGGGAGTTCAGCTTCGCAGAGATCAATGCCCTAGTTCAGCCGAGGCAAGAAAGGCTCCTGCTATATGTCTTTCCTCCATGACCGCTCGTAGGTCGGATTTTGGATCGCATCGAGCAGCATCAGGGACAAATGATCCTGGTAGCACCGGAGTGGCCGTGCCATCCTTGGTTTGCAGATCTGGTTCAACTAGCGGTAGATGGGCCCATTCAGTTGAGCCACCTGAGGGGGTGCTACTTCAGGGACCCATCTTGTCGAAGCAGGCAGATTGCTTCTTTCTAGCGACTTGGCTTTTGAGGCTGTGTTTCCACTTGAAAGGATATTCCAAGCCAGTGATTACTAGTCTTCTTCTGGCTAGAAGATCCTCCACTTCTTTGGCATATATCAGAGTCTGGAGAGTGTTTCAGTCCTGGTGTGGAGTCCATGACGCTGATCCTTTGCAAGTGAACATTGCCCAGGTCTTGGCCATTTTGCAGGAGGGCTTGTCAAAGGGTTTGGCCTATAATTCTCTCTGAGTCCAGGTGGCAGCTTTGGGTTGTTTCAGAGGGAGGTTGCAGGGAAGACCCTTAGCATCTTATCCGGATGTAGTGCATTTTCTGAAAGAAGCAAAGCATTTGCGTCTTTCAGTCCGTAGCCTTTGTTCGTCCTAGAATCTTAACTTGGCCCTACAAGTACTGTGTGGTCCTTCCCTTCGAATCTTTGCAAAGAGCTACTGTGAAGGATCGTACCCTGAAGGTGGTGTTCCTGGTGGCGATTTGTTCGGTGAGATGGATTTCTGAGCTCCAAGCCTTTTCGTGCAGAGAGCCTTTTTTGCGAATTTCTGTTGATGGGGTCTCGTTGCGGGTGGTTCCTTCTTTTTTGCCCAAGGTAGTGTTGTCTTTTCATCTTAGCCAGATGGTGGAGCTGCTGGGGTTTTCTCACCTGACGCCCAATTCTCCCCATGCGAGGGAGCTTCATTTTTTGGATGTGCGTCAGGTTCTCCTCAGATATCTCAAGGTGACCAATGGATTTCGATGCTCAGACCATCTTTTTGTGTTATTCAGTGGACCAAAGAAGGGTTGCAAAGCGACTAAGAGTATGATTGCTTCTTAGTTGAAGGGCGATAGTTTCGGCCTATATTAGCAAAGGTCAGTTGATCCCTGAGGGATTGCGTGTGCTTTCTACTAGGGCATAGGCAGCTCCTGGGCAGATTGTTAGTTAGTGTCACGACAGGAGATTTGTCAGGCAGCAACTTGGTCCTCTTTGCACACTTTTACCAGGCATTACTGTTTGGATGTCAGGGCCCCAGAGGAGGGCTCTTTTGGTGAGAGTGTACTGCATGCAGGTCTTTCAGAATCCCACCCAGGCTAGAGGGACTTGGGTATATCCCACTTGCCTGGACTAATCTGGGGAATGAACAGGAAAGGAAAACCCAGTAACAATTTAAGAAATTTCTGATTTTAATTTTACTTTGATTTTTTTCTATTTCTTAGCATACTGTATTTCATTTGATTTTATGTTTTTGTTTTAAATTAATTTTGTCTAATAATTTTAAATTGTATCATTATCTTACTCATGAATATTTAATTTGCTTATGTAAACTGTTGTGTTGGTACTTCTCCAAACGACAGTATATAAAATCAATCAATAAATAAATAAAAAAATTTTCGTTCCTGGAATACCACAGATCAGTCCAGAATCCCTGCCCATTATAATGCTTTTCGAAAGACCTCTCCTGATTATGGATGCTCCTGGTGATGCAGACTTCAGTTGTGTGCTGCAGAATAATATATATTATAATATCACTGGTTTGAGACTCAAAATTATTTTTCTTGCCCCTAGTTCAGGGGTCAGTTTGGTTGGGAGTTTGCAATTTGTGCCCCAGCTTTTTTTTTTAGAGGAAGAGATCCTGGAGGTTGGGGTTAGACATCTTGGCTTGGGTACAGGTCAATACTGAGGGACTGCAGGTGGCACTCTCAGATATGTAGCAGTGCCTCAAAGTTTTGTTCTCTGCCTCCATCTGCTAGTAGGGATGCATAAACCCACTTACTGGACTGATCTGTGGTATTCCAGGAACGAAAATTAGCAGGTAAGAACCAATTTTCATTTCATGCTTTACACACTCGCCCATATGCTCACTCACAAACAGCTCCTGACAGTCACACATGCTGACTGACTTCCTCACACACATACACTCACTGACTCACACACATGCTCTCATGCTCATACATACACGCTCACCGACTTACAATATGCTCTCTCTCATTCTCACATACTAATTCATGCTTTATCCCAGGACAAGCAGGATGCTAGTCCTCACATATGAGTGACGTCACTGATGGAGCCCTATTCCGGAAAAACTTCTGTCAAAGTTTCTAGAAACTTTTGACTGGCACAGTGTGCCCACTGAGAATGCTCGGCATGCTATGATATTCTCAGCCACAAGGGTCTGCCTTCAGTCTTCTTTTTTCCGCAAAGCCGTTAGTCTCGCAGTTATTAGTAGTCCTGTGTGGTGATTTTCACCATATTAAAAAAGTTTGTTAAAAACCTGAAAAACTTCGACACCGCAGGGGTCTCCGGTTTTTTACCATCGCGGTAAGTTTTTCTCTTTTTTCTGTCGGTTCCATACCGTATATATATCAGCCTAGAAGTCGTCGATGGCTGTCCGACTTTTACAATGGCTTCGGGTTTTAAAAAATGCCCGATTTGTTGCCGTACCATGTCCATTACGGACCCACACTTAGAGTGTGTACTTTGTCTTGGTGAAAGACACAACTTTTGACGTGCCCGAAGTGTGCCGAGATGACGCCGAAAGGCAGTCTACTCCGGATGGAGAAAATGGAGCACTTGTTCCATTTACAACTAATGCTATCGACATCAACGTCCACGCAGTCGTCTCCGGCTGGAGCGATACGTAAGGTCGTCCTCAAAAAACGAAGACCAGATGAAGCGGGAGATCGGCCGTCGCCAACCCCAACGTCGATCATCGAAAAGGGCACCGAGCACAAACAGAAGCATCGACATCGGAGGCCTCACGATCCCGAGACCGATCTCATAACCGGTGGTCCATCGACGGATCCTGAATCAGCATCAAAGAAACCTCGGAGAGACGATGCAACGCCGACACCTTCCACCCCGAGGCGATCCCACTGATATTGGTGCCGGGAACCGTCCCTCCACAGGGCCCTGCGGAGGTACCGGTATCGCCTTCGCTGCCTCCCCCCATAGCTGCTCTGGTCTCACCAGCTATGCGGGCGGAACTGGACAGATATATCCGCCAGGCAGTTAGGGATGCGCTTCTCGACATGCCTCCAATGCCAGCACCGAATCTGCCATCGAGGCCAGCGCCATCACCAGTATCGGTTCCATCGCCGGTTCTATCGAAGCCAGTACCAATACCGTCACCAATTCCACCGCCGGTTCCATCAATGCCATTACCGATGCCACCGACTCCATCGCCAATTCCATCGATGCCGATGCCCGATACATCTATTTTTGCGCCGTTTTTAGCAAAATTAGATACTCTCATCGGTGCCATCCCGGTGAAACCTCAAGAAGTACCGATGCCAACACCAAGGGGAGAGGATATTGTAGGAGAATCTCCGATTCCGTATCCACTCCCAGGTCCATCGGGGGTTCCACGTCCATTTCCACCTCTTTCCCTATTGTTCCCGTCGAAACCTAGGGAACAACCATCGATGCAACCAAAGGTGCCTATGCCATCTACGCCTCTTCGACCGCATACACCTGACACATGGGATGATCCTGGCACTGATACCTCTTCAGAGGAAGTCCTCTTGGAACCATCTCCTCCAGAAGAAAGAAAAAAATCTCCTCCTGAGGATCTATCCTCCTCCAACTTTATCAAGGATATGGCTGACACCATTCCCTTTCAGCTACATTCTGAGGAAGACACCAGACAAAAGACCCTGGAAGTGCTGCAGTTCATGGACCCACCTAAGGAGGTGTTAGCAATACCAGTTCACGAAGTCCTCGTGGAATTGTTACACAGATTATGGGAGCATCCCTGCTTCATACCTCCAGTAAATAAGAGGACCGATGCAACATACCTGGTCCAACACATCCCAAGCTTCCAGAAGACTCAACTACCTCACCAGTCAGTAGTAGTTGAGTCAGCACAAAAGAAATCAAAAAGAATAAAGACTCATTCTTCGACTCCACCAGCCAAAGACAATAGGTTCTTGGACAACATACAGGCCGATACAGTAAAGTCCGCGGGAGAGCGGGCGAACGCTTGCTCTCCCGGATGTCACACAGGCCACTCTCCTGTGTGCGCGATTCAGAATGCAAATTAGGCCCGGCGGTAAAAACAGGCAAAAGGAGGCGCTAGGGACACTATTGCGTCCCTAGCGCCTCCTTTTGGACCGGAGCGGTGGCTGTGAGCATGTTTGACAGCTGACGCTCAATTTTGCCGGCGTCTATTCTCGAGCCTGCTGACAGCCACGGGTTCGGAAACCGGACGCCAGCAAAATTGAGCGTACAGTTTTCGAGCCGCGGGCCAACTTCAAATTTTTTATTTTTTATTTTTTTTACTTTTGGCAACTTTCAGGTCCTCCGACTTAATATCGCCATGATATTAAGTTGGACGGTGCACAGAAAAGCAGTTTTTACTGCTTTTCTGTGCACTTTCCCGGTGCCTGAAGAAATTAGCACCTACCTTTTGGGTAGGCGCTAATTTCTGAAAGCAAAATGTGTGGCTTGGCTGCACATTTTGTTTTCTGAATCGCGTGGGAATACCTAATAGGGCCATCAACATGCATTTGCATGTTGCGGGCGCTATTAGGTTCGGGGGGTTGGACGAGCGTTTTCGGCCCCTTACTGAATAAGGGGTAACGCTAGCGCGTCGAAAACGCGCATCCAATAGAGGGTTAACAGTGCGCTCCATCGGAACGCACTGTACTGTATCGGCTTGATAGGCAGGAAGATGTTTCAGGGATCTATGTTAGTTTCCAGGATTGCATCTTACCAATTATATATGACGCAATATCAGCGTAACTTATGGAAACAGATGCAAGAACTCTCTGAAACTCTCCCTCAGCAGGTCCAAGATTCTTTCTCTTCTATAATACATAAAGGCCTAGAGGCGGGCAAACACGAAGTTCATGCAGCATACGACAGTTTTGAGACTGCATCAAGACTGTCGGCCACAGGTATAAGTGCTAGAAGATAGGCCTGGCTCAAGGCCTCAGACCTTAGACCGGAAGTACAAGAGAAACTGGCTGATCTCTCTTGCGTAGGAGACAACTATCCTCTGTACCTCAGGAGTCTCAAGCACCATCAAGAAGACTCCCAAGAAAAGATTCCAAACGTCCATACTACAGGCCGAGGCATTATTATCCACCCCCCCCCCCCCCCCATGGACACTCATCCAGACCAACTCAAAGAGCACAGTCTACACAACCAAGAGCGCCTAGAGCTCAACCCCCTCTGCAAACAGGAACAACATCGGGGTTTTGAAGTACTACCAGGGAACAGCAGCCTCTCTACCAATCTGACCCTAAATTTGCTGGTAGGAGGTCGGATTACTTTCTTCCAACACAATTAGTCTCGCATTACCACAGACCAATGGGTACTCTCCATCACAATTCAAGGGTACCACTTGGATTTTCTCACTGTACCAAACAATACTCCACCCATCTCGTCTTGGACAGTAAACAACCAATCCACACTCTTACAAACAGAATTATCCACCCTTCTGAGAGCCAGGGCCGAGGAACCAGTTCCCTGGCCTCAGCAGGGCAGAGGATTCTACTCCCGTTATTTCCTCATTCTAAAGAAAATGGAAGGCCTACGTCCCATCCTAGACCTCAGAAATCTCAACAAATTTCTGAGAAAAGAAAAATTCAGGATGGTATCATTGGGCACCATGCTACCTCTACTTCAAAAAGGAGATTGGCTCTGTTCTCTGCATCTTCAAGACACTTACGCTCACATTCCCATAGTTCCTCCTCATCGCAAATATCTGCGATTCCTAGTAGGAACTCAAAACTTCCAGTACAGGGTGCTACCATTCGGTCTTGCCTCAGCATCTCGAGTATTCACAAAGTGCCTAGCAGTGGCAGCTGCCCACTTACACAAGGAAGGCGTGCACGTGTTTCCTTACCTGGACGATTGGCTCATCAGAGCCAAACTCTCTCAAGCTCACAATAACTCTACTCCATTCCTTGGGATTCCTCATCAACTTCCAGAAATCCCACTTTACACTATCTCACCTGTTACAATTCATCGGAGCAGAATTAAACACCATAACAGCAAAAGCTTTCCTTCCAAAAGATCGTGCACAAACACTCGCCTCGTTAGCAGGCTCTCTCCGTGCACGCACACAAATAACAGCTCATCAATGTCTCACTCTGTTGGGTCACATGGCCTCCATAGTTCACGTCACTCCTATGGCCAGATTAGCCATGAGACTCACTCAATGGACACTCAGAAGCCAATGGATACAAGCCATTCAACCACTGTCTTATCCAGTTCAAGTAACTCAGAAACTACAGTCCTCGCTCCTATGGTGGACAAACATGGACAACTTGCTCACAGGCCTACCTTTCCAACAACCAATTACGCAAGTGACATTAACTACAGATACATCCATCTTAGGGTGGGGAGCACATATTGGCCATATGCAGACCCAAGGTACTTGGACAAAACTCAAAGCTACGTTTCAGATAAACTTCCTAGAGCTTCGAGCTATACGTTATGCGCTGCATGCGTTCAAGGACTGCCTTTCCCACAAGACTGTTCTGATACAAACAGACATAAACAAACAGACATAAACAAACAGGGAGGTATGGGCTCATATCTCCTTTGTCAAGAAGAAGCACAGATTTGGGACTGGGCCCTAACACACTCAATGCTTTTACGGGCCACTTATCTAGCAGGAATTCACAATGTAGTAGCGGATCGCCTCAGTCGTCAATTCCAACCTCACGAGTGGTCTCTAGATCCAGAAGTGGCGTCCAAGATCTTTCAACGTTGGGACCAACCAACAGTAGACCTCTTTGCATCACAAGTGAATTACAAAGTGGACAATTATTGCTCCCTGTTCAAGCAGAGAAACCGCTTACCCAGGGATGCCTTTGCTCGCCACTTGAACTCAGGCCTTCTATACGTGTATCCCCTGATACCGCTAATAATCAAAACTCTAGTGAAGCTACAACAGGACAAGGGGTCCATGATACTCATAGCCCCGTATTGGCCTTGACAAGTGTGGTTTCCCATACTTCTAGACCTCTCGATCAGAGAACCAATTCGCCTGGGCACATAACTCAGGATCAGGGCAGGTTGTGCCATCCCAACCTTCAATCCCTATCCCTCACAGCGTGGATGTTGAAAGCTTAATCCTACAACCACTTAATCTTTCAACTAATGTCTCTCAAGTGCTTGTAGCTTCACAAAAACCCTCCACACGAAAGAACTATCGTGCTAAATGGAAAAGGTTTGCCACATGGTGCACACAAAACAGTGTGGACCCTTTTTCCTGCACTACATCATCTTTGTTAGACTATCTCTGGCATCTCTCAGACTCTGGTCTACAGACCTCATCTGTAAGAGTGCATTTGAGTGCAATCTCAGCTTATCACAACACTGTAGGAGATGCACCAATATCAGTGCAACCCCTTGTTAGTAGATTTATGAGAGGTTTAATTCAACTTAAACCCCCACATCGGCCACCGGTCGGAGAATGGGACTTTAATGTGGTCTTAACGAGACTCATGCGTTCTCCTTTTGAACCCATGGATTCCTGTGATGTTAAATTTCTCACTTGGAAGACTATTTTCTTAATAGCCATCAAATCTGCGAGTAGGGTTAGCGAGTTACAAGTACTTGTCACATACTCAACCTACACAAAATTCCTACATGATTGAGTGGTACTCCATACACACCCAAAATTTCTTCCCAAGGTAGTTACGGAATTCCACTTGAATCAATCCATCATCTTGCCTACTTTCTTCCCAAAACCGCACTCTCATCAAGGAGAGAGGGCTTTACACACCTTGGACTGTAAGCGTGCACTTGCGTACTACTTAGATCGCACCACGGCCCATAGGAAATCCAACCAGCTTTTTGTTTCTTTTGATCCAAACAAACCTGGAAAAACAGTGGGCAAGCAAACTCTATCTAATTGGCTTGCTGATTGTATACAATTTTGTTATGAAAAAGCAGGCCTTCCTCTCCAGGGGCGAGTAAAGACTCACTCAGTAAGAGCAATTTCAACCTCAGTAGCACACTATCGTTCAGTGCCAATTCTTGACATATGTAAAGCAGCAACATGGAGTTCTCTTCACACCTTTGCAGCTCATTACTGTTTGGACAAAGAAGGACGAAAAGATTCAGCCTACAGACAATCTGTCTTAAGGAACTTGTTTCCGGTATAGTCCAACTCCTTCCACATCCAACCTTCCGTGATTTCAAACTACCTCATTTTTACCAACAGTACACCAGTTGTTGTGCCTGTTGCACAAGTTGTACACTGTTGGTCCAATACAAGGATGACTCAGCCTGTAGCTTGCTAATCACCCATATGTGAGGACTAGCATCCTGCTTGTCCTGGGATAAAACAAAATTGCTTACCTTGTAATAGGTGTTATCCCAGGACAGCAGGATGTAGTCCTCACGAAACCCACCCGCCACCCCGCGGAGTTGGGTCCAATAAGTTTTATTATTTTATTTTTGGCTAACGCTCATTGCTACAAACGAGACTGAAGGGAGACCCCTGTGGCTGAGAATATCATAGCATGCCGAGCATGCTCAGTGGGCACACTGTGCCAGTCAAAAGTTTCTAGAAACTTTGACAGAAGTTTTTCCGGAATAGGGCTCCATCAGTGACGTCACCCATATGTGAGGACTACATCCTGCTGTCCTGGGATAACACCTATTACAAGGTAAGCAATTTTGCTATCTCTCATTTTCACTCACACACTGACTTTCACATGTTCACTGACACTGAAGTGCTGTCATGCTCACTTACATGCTAACAGTCCCACATGCTCAGACTCAGTGTTCTGACATGCACTCACATACACGCTGTCACTCAGCAAAAATACACATTCACTAACTCAGGTGCTTTTTCTCTCTCACCCTTCTCCCCTCTGAATTAACAAAAAAAATTTTATTTTTACTTACATTGGTAGTCAGGGGATCCAGGCAAGATCCCGAACTGAACCAAATTACTGTGAACCTGGAAGATGAAGTAGGTCAGATTGACAGACTAAAGAGTAGCAAATCACCTGGACCGGATTTTATGCATCCTAGGGTACTGAAGGAACTCAAAAATGAAATTTCTGATCTATTAGTTAAAATGTGTAACCTATCATTAAAATCATCTATTGTACCTGAAGACTGGAGGGTGGCTAATGTAACCCCAATATTTAAAAAGGGCTCCAGGGGCGATCCAGGTAACTATAGACCAGTGACCCTGACTTCAGTGCTGGGAAAAATAGTGGAAACTATTCTAAAGATCAAAATCATAGATCATATAGAAAGACATGGTTTAATGGAACACAGTCAGCATGGATTTACCCAAGGGAAGTCTTGTCTAACAAATCTGCTTCATTTTTTTGAAGGGGTTAATAAGCATGTGGATAAAGATGAACCGGTAGATGTAGTGCATTTGGATTTTCAGAAGGCGTTTGACAAAGTCCCTCATGAGAGGCTTCTAAGAAAACTAAAAAGTCATGGGATAGGAGGCGATCTCCTTTTGTGGATTACAAACTGGTTAAAAGACAGGAAACAGAGAGAGAGTAGGATTTTCTCAGTGGAAAAGGGTAAACAGTGGAGTGCCTCAGGGATCTGTACTTAGACCGGTGCTTTTCAATATATATATAAATGTTCTGGAAAGGAATACGAGTGAGGTTATCAAATTTGCGGTCAATACAAAATTATTCAGAGTAGTTAAATCACGAGCAGATTGTGATACATTACAGGAGGACCTTGCAAGACTGGAAGATTGGCATCCAAATGGAAGATGAAATTTAATGTTGACAAGTGCAAGGTGTTGCATATAGGGAAAAATAACCTTTGCTGTAGTTACACGATGTTAGGTTCCATATTAGGAGCTACCACCCAGGAAAAAGATCTAGGCATCATAGTGGATAATACTTTAAAATCGTTGGCTCAGTCTGCTGCTCCAGCAGTCAAAAAAGCAAACAATGTTAGGAATTTTTAGGAAGGAAATAGTTAATAAAGCGGAAAATGTCATAATGCCTGTGTAACGCTCCATGGTGAGATCCCACCTTGAATACTGTGTACAATTCTGGTCGCTGCTTCTCAAAAAAGATAGTTGCGATGGAGAAGGTACAGAGAAGGGCAACCAAAATGATAAAGGGGATGGAATAGCTCCCCTCTGAGGAAAGGCTGAAGAGGATAGGGCTGTTCAGCGTGGAGAAGAGAAGGCTGAGGGGGGGATATGATAGAAGTCTGTAAGATCATGAGAGGTCTTGAACAAGTAGATGTGAATCGGTTATTTACACTTTCGGATAATAGAAGGGCTAGGGGGCATTCCATGAAGTTAGCAAGTAGCACATTTAAGACTAATCGGAGAAAATTCTTTTTCACTCAACTCACAATTAAGCTCTGGAATTTGTAGCCAAAGGATGTGGTGGTGCAGTTAGTGTAGCTGGTTTCAAAAAAGGTTTGGATAAGTTCTTGGAAGAGAAGTCCATTAACTGCTATTTATCAAGTTTACTTAGGGAATAGCTACTGCTATTAACTGAATCAGTAGCATGGGATCTTCTTGGTGTTTGGGTAATTCCAGGTTCTTGTGGCCTGGTTTGGCCTCTGTTGGAGACAGGTTGCTGGGCTTGATGGACCCTTGGTCTGACCCAGCATGGCATGTTCTTATGTTCTTATGTTATGTTAATAGTGTCTGGATTCTGGGTTGGTTGCCAGTTGCTACTTGGATTCCCCCTTTGGTGTAGAAAAGGGCAGATTGGAACGCCCTGATGCTAGGTTTTTTTTGGGGTTTTTTTTTACTTTTTGCCGTTGCCCAGCTTGAGCCCAGTGGCTGAGACTAGGATTGGAACTTTATCGCATCAATGAGAGGCAAGCTCACTGCCTCTCGTCGGCTGCTGGCAGAAGCATGTGAGGGGAGGAGCCAGGAATACGTGAAAGTGGGAGAAAAGTGCCTGAGAAGAGCAGCGGCAAGAGGCACATGGAGCCGCCACTGCTGTTATTGCTACCACCGCTGCTAGTCCGATAAAAATAAATAAATAAAATAAACAGAAGGCAGGCTGAGTGGTGAGCCTCGGGAGAGTCTCTTACTCTCTGATACAAGACGCTGCAGGGCCTGGAATTGGTCGTAGCAGCTCCACAGGCAAGGAGCCGCAGCAACCAACACAAGCCATGTGATCCTCCTGACTGGCCTTCCCAAGCATGCCCTACATCTCAGTCGGCCAATCTGTTCCTGTGCTGCGGCTCTTTCTTTCTTTCACTCTGCAGGGAGTGGGGACCATGCAGGCTTGTTGGCAGAGTGCGCCTGGATGGTCTTGAAGGTAGGGTGAGGCAGCCTTGAATTGAGAGTTTTGAGGGGCAGATTTTACCGCCTGAGGCTGCTGCCTCACCCTGCCTCATTATAGAACCGCCCTTGGCACTGGCCATTGTCTTTAACTTCCAAGCCAGTGAATAAAACCCATCTGAGCAGATATTTATCCTCCTGATAACGTTTTTCAGAGTTTTGACAGCTTAGAGGACAATTTTGAAACTGTCCCTTTTGGGACAAAATCTGCAGGACTTCTTGCCCTCATACTTGGTACCAGTTTTCAGAGTAAAAGTGGGAACATGCATTTGAAGTTTGCCGTGAGTGCAAAGTATGCATGATCACTTGCCCCTGCTATTTTGTGGGGTAGAATTCTGCTGAAAGAGTATACATAAAGATTTGAAAATGTAATCTATGTGCACACATTTCCTCCCGCTCCCTAAATACAAATAAAGGTAGGGATGTTGTAGAATTACATGTGAACTTTTTGCCACATTGGGGGAAGGAAATATTCAGACAAACGGTTTCACACAGAAAGTCACTTTATACCCTCCTAAATGCATTTGAAAATCACCCTCTTAAAATGGATGTTTCAGGATATTATAAAGGATAAGACAACTTCCTTGCCATCTCTCGCTTGGAGTGGTAATTCATGACTGCATTGTAGTCAGGGTAATGTTTTTCTAATGTGAGAGCCATGCAGAGATGGTACAAGAGACTCCTCATTCCAGTTAATGTTCTGCCTCTCTTTCCATTTTCCATTTCTATTTGTATCCTGCTCTTCTCACCAAACCCAGACAATTGTATGTGTACCTATGAGTAAAAATACTTCTGACTCACAATTCAAACACTTTATTGAGAAACTGAGGATTTTGCAAGCAGATGTCAGGTAGTAATGAGTCATATGGTATATTTTCTTAGCGTCCAGACAGATGAATCTAGAACCAGTGGGTGATGCACCTCTACCAGCAAATGGAGATGGAGCAAACTGATGTCATAGCATATATACCCCTGCAGTGACATCAGCCTGCCAGTATTTCCCTACTGGGTATTGCTTCAAATTTAGAGGAGAATTAATTGGAGATTTGGATTGCCCCGCTCTCCTGAGGTGATACCTAATGGTCCCTCTCCCAGTTGAGAATTCCTTAGGTGATTTCCGTGATCCCTCAGATGAGTGCCTTGGTCCGGCAGCTGGTGATAGGTCAGCGTGGATCTAGCTGATTAAGCAGCTGAAAGGCAGCGGGTGCAGGAAGTCAAGCGCAGCAGTGACGGTATATGCCTCTCCCCCTGCAGCTGGAGATCATCTCTGTTCTTGGCCAGGAAGGCTGAGCTCAGGTACGGTTTGGGAAAAAAAATACAAACAAACAGAGTGGAGGAGTTAGTTTAGTACTTCCTCTGGTTTCAGTGTTCGGCGTGCCATCCCGTGTTTTCCCGCTCCCATGGGAGTTAGGGGAACTGGACAACCTGGCAGGTTGAGCAGTCCAGTTGGGCTAGGTCCTGCTGTTGTTAGGCTTCTGTTTTGTGCACCATGTGGTAGGCTGCGGCGGTGTTTCGCACACTTTTTTCTGCACAGTTGGCTGCCCTCTACAGGTTTGTTGGTGCACGCAAGTGTGTACTGCTGTGCATCCAAATTGTGCACACACTCTCACGCATATTGGTTGTTCGCCAAGGTTTGGAGCAGTGACAGTGTGCTTAGCCTTTTGGCACACAAACTTGGGATGCTTAAATTTTGTGCTCATCAAATTTATGAGAATAAATTTTGTTTCAGCGGAGCTTAGGCTGGATGCACATCTTGAATCGCCTGTTAAGCATACTGAAGTATTAATGGCGCCAGTGGCTAAGAAACCTAAGCGTCTTTCCCTTTGTGCTGCCAGTCATAGAAACATAGAAATGATAGCAGAAGAAGACCAAACGGCCCATCCTGTCTGCCCAGCAAGCTTTCGCACTTTTTTTTTTCTCATACTTATCTGTTACTCTTGGCCCTTAGTAACCTTTTGGTTCTATTTCCCTTCCACCCCCGCCATTAATGTAGAGAGCAGTGTTGGAACTGCATGAAAGTGAAATATCTAGCTTACAGATCGATACTCTAAGGCCGCGGTAGAAACAGTGCGGCAGTGCCAGGCGCACCCTCGTTCCCCGCACACACAGTTCTCTTCACCTACCGCTCGATACTCTCTTCTAATTGCATGCAAATGCATGCCGCGGCTGCGAAGCGTTAGGCAAGCGTTAGGCCCGCGCAACCCATTTTACTGTATAGAGCGCCTATACAGTATCCTGGGTGCGCGGGCCTAACGCTTCACGGCCACGCTGGTATCTGTCATTTCAAATGTCATTTCAAATGACATTTGAAATGACAGGTACCAGGAAGTGGACAGTTATGTTCTCCGATGCTCGGCAATCTTTCCCCCAGCCCCCGCTCACCTGCCCTGGCTGCGTCCGGTCTCCGGTGCAGCCCCAGTCCTGTCCCCTCCTCCCGAAGCAAAAAAAAAAAACCGAAAAAGTAGCAAGAGAGCGAGGGGAGAGACGGGCAATCCTGGGCTCGGGCCTGCTAATCCCTTCTCCTCTCCTCCCGAAGCAGGGCGCAAAAAGCAGCCTTGCTCCGGGAGGAGGGGGGGGGGGCAGTTTAAAGCGGCGAAGCGACTTACTTTTGCAGCCCCCCCCCTCCGGACATCAGCGACGACCGCGGCTCCAGCCTCCAGCTGTCAGACAGACGCATCGCACGTGGGAAAGCGGCCCCTATGCGTGCAATTGGCTGCTCAAGACGTGATGTCACGACGTTTGGCGTCACGGCATGTGACGTCACGTCTTGAGCAGCCAATTGCACGCATAGGGGCCGCTTTCCCACGTGCGATGCGTCTGTCTGACAGCTGGAGGCAGGAGCCGTGGTCGTCGCCGATGTCCGGAGGGGGGGGGCTGCGGCGCAAGGAGAGAAGACGCAACTTACTCCAGCCAGCCCCCACTTCGGCAGCTCCCCTTCGGCAGCCCCCCTACGGCAGAGACGGCAGTGTAAAGCGAGATGGACCTTCGGCGGAGACGGCACTGTAAAGCGAGACAGACCGCGGCGCAAGGAGAGGAGGAGAGAGAAGACGCAACTTACTCCAGCCAGCCCTCCTCCGGACAACGGCTCCTCTGCCTCCCAGCTGCCGGCGAAGATAGACGCCCGAACGGGTAGGCCCCTCGTGCAATTTGACCTCAAGGCGTGACGTCGCATGCCGTGACGCCAAACGTCGTGACGTCACGCCTTGAGGTCAAATTGCACGAGGGGCCTACCCGTTCGGGCGTCTATCTTCGCCGGCAGCTGGGAGGCAGAGGAGCCGCTGTCCGGAGGAGGGCTGGCTGGAGTAAGTTGCGTCTTCTTTCTCCTCCTCTCCTTGAGCCGCGGTCTGTCTCGCTTTACAGTGCCGTCTCGGCTGAAGGTCCGCCGTGGTCCATCTCGCTTTACACTGCCGTCTCCGCCGAAGGGGAGCTGCCGAAGTGGGGCCGCATTGGATATTTTTTTTTTCACTTTTTTTTTTTGCTTCGGGAGGAGGGAGAGGACTGGGGCTACCCCGGAGACCGGCACCCATGGACGCGACCAGGGCAGGTGAGCGGGGGCTGGGGGAAAGTTTGCCGCTTACCCTTACTCCTGCCTCTAACGCAGGGGTAGGGGTAGGCGGTAAACTAACAGGTTAAACGTGCGGCAAATCGGCAGGGAAAAAAAGCGATAGTCGGAGCGCGCGTCACATTATCGGAGGGGAATAGCTAATTCCTTCATTATACAGCTAATTCGTTCATTTACATATCATATACATGCTGCGTGCGGAAAGGGTTATGCGTCTGTTTTAAGAAGCGCTAAGGACGCGTGAAACTGGAGACTGTATCGCTGGATCGCCTTACGCGTCCGAATTGTGCGCTCCCAGCACGTTACAGACGGGAAATCTTCAACCGCACGTTACAGTATCGACCTGATAATTATTTAGGGGTAGTAACCGCTGCAATAAGCAAGCTACACCCATGCTTATTTGTTTACTTAGACTATGTAATTCAGTCCTTGTTGGTTGTTGTCTGTATATGGATCCACTTTTCTTCATTCCCCCCTGCCATTGAAGCAGAGAGCTATGCTGGATATGCATTGAAAGTGAAGTATCAGACTTTCTCCCTTGCCGTTGAAGCAGAGAGCTATGCTGGATATGCGTGAAGTATCAGTCTCTCTCCCCTGCCGTTGAAGCAGAGAGCTTTGCTGGATATGCATTGAAAGTGAAGTATCAGGCTTATTTGGCTTGGGGTAGTAACCGCCGTAACAAGCAAGCTACTCCCCACTTTTTTGTGAATGTAAATCCTTTTTTCCACATTACCTCTTGCCGTTGCAGCTTAGAGCAATGTTCGAGTTGCATTAACCGTGTGTATGTTTATTGAATAAGGGTATTATCTCCAGGTAGTAGCCGTCATTCCCGCGAGCCACCCACTCTTCATAAACTTTATGGATCCACCGTGTTTATCCCACGCCCCTTTGAAGTCCTTCACAGTTCTGGTCTTCACCACTTCCATATTAGGGGATCTCAGCCTGGAGTGCCCTCTAACTTATGCCAGCGCTGCTTAGAGGCTCAGGGAGAATTATCTTCATCTGATTTTATTAAGCCTGGGTCTTCCCAGCCTGATGATAGCCTGGTTAAGGATATGTCTGGAGGGATGCCTGACCTTAGAACTCCCTTGACTGGTTCCTCAGCAGGGGACATCAGCTTAGTGGGTGCCTCACAAGAGCCTCCTGGTCTTGGCATGGATCCTTCTGCCTTTTCTTGGCTTCCTTCAGGCACAGTCCTCAGCACCGTCCAAGCCTATCAGTTCAGATCCTCAGGCAGTGGCCTCCCCTCTTCTGGTATGGTATTTAAGCGCTAAAGTACACCTCAAGCTGCAGGTGTATCTGACAGGTATCCGGATGGCACTGATTATGAAGGCAGCTTCTGACTCCCTGAAGGATAGAGAAATCCACCCAGGACTAGAACCGTATAGAACTATGTTGCGGTTCTTTCATAGAGATGAATTACCAGCCCTGATTTCCCAGACATTGCAGATGTTGGACGTCCCTGGTGCAGATTCCATGTCTGAGCCAAAGAGAAATCACATTTTGATTTCATTGTGTAAAGTCTCTTGTTTTTTTCCAGTTATGGAGGCCATTCAAGAATTGATTGATCTTGAAGGGATGCCCCGGAGACAAATTTTAAAGGGAGTCTGACTTTAGAGGGCCTGTAGCCCTTAGATCCAGTGGTGAGAGAGCGTCTGCATTTTCCAAAAGCGGATGCGCTTGTCTGTGCTGTCTCTAAACGAACGACTATCCCCGAGGAGGGAGGAGTGGCCTTGAAGGATGTTCATGATAGAACGATTGAGGCCATGTTCAGACGGTCCACACTGGCATTCTGCCTAGGGCCTCTGATCTAGGGGGGGCTAATCTCACTGAGGTCTACACTGGGGGCTTCCTGAGGGGCTTACCCAATATAAAAACACACAATTACTGGGATTATACCTGGAGGCTTGAACCCAGGAGCTTATTCTGTACACAAAGAGTCACACACAAACTTTGATTCAGTACATTATGATTCCAGGTACTTAGGAAAGTAAGTTGATTTGAGCAATAGAGTCATCAACCTTCTAAGAGAGAAGCAAACAAGAGCGGGCCACCAGAGAACAACAGGAAGCTATCTGCAATGTCATAGCAACTGCTTCAAATGCTTACTTAAAGATGGCCTCCTTGCTTCTATCATGCACATCCTTCTAGGCTGCTCCTCCCTCCAAGGGGATAGTCGTCTGTTTAGAGACAGCTCAGACAATCGCATCCACTTTCAGAAAATGCAGATGTACTCTCATCACTAAATCCAGGGTGTACAAGCCCCTCCAAGGTCCGACCCCTTTTAAAATTTGTCTCCAGGGCATTCCTTCAGGATCAATCAATTCTTGAATGGCCTCCATAACCTCAAGAAGCTTTACGCAAAGAAAACAAACTGGGATTTCTCTTTGGCTCAGACATGGATTCTGCCCCAGGGACTCCCTGGGGCAGCCTGGGAAATCAGAGCCAGTAATTCATCTCTATGAAAGAATCACAACATAGTTCTATAAAGGAGATCTCCTTTTGTTCCATCTTGGATCTCAAAGGAGTGAACAGTCATTTGCGGGTGACTCACTTTCACATGGAAACATTGCGCTCAGTGATAATGGCCATACAGTCGGGGGAATTTCTGATGACCTTGGATCTGTACAAGGTGTACCTCCATATTCCTATCCGATTAGAACACCATGCTTTCTGTGTTTTACAGTGCTGGGATGCCATTACCAGTTTCAGGTGCTGCCTTTTGATCTAGCCACCACTCACAGAATCTTTTCCAAGGTTATGATGTAGTGGCAGTGGATCCAAAGATGGGATCCTTGTACACCTGTATTTAGATGATTGGATGATTCAGGCCAAATCTCTGGAAGAGAGCCATCTGGTGACCCGCAAGGTGATCTCCTTGTTACAGGAGCTCGGTTGGATGGTGAACCTAGCCAAAAGCAGTCTTCAGCCATCTCAGTCGTCAGAGTAACTAGGTGTTAGGTTTGACACGAAGCAGGGCAAAGTTTTTCTTCCGAAAGCTCATATTCAGAAGTTGATGGCGCAGGTGCGTTTCTTGGTGAACACTATCCGTCCGACAGTGTGGTCCTATCTGCAGGTGCACAGGTTGATGGCAGCAATCCTAGAAGTAGTACCGTGGGCGAGGGTGCATATGCGTCCACTTCAGCTTTCCCTGCTGTCTTGATGGAACCTGCAGTCTCTGGACTATTCGATTGAGTTCCACTTCCCAATGGAAGTCTGCTCTCACCTCTAGTGGTGGTTGCAAGCGGATCATTTGAGAAAGGGAGTCTCCCTGATGTCGCCGGACTGGTTGGTTCTAACAACAAATGCAAGTCTCCAAGGTTGGGGAGCTCACTGTTAGGAACTTAGGGCGCTGGAATACAGAAGAGTTCTCTCTGGAACATCAATCAGCTAGAGCCTGGGCGGTTCAGTTGATGTGCTTGCAGTTCAGCTGCAGGGTCCAGCGATCCAAATAATGTCGGACTATGCAATGGGGCTTACATCAATCAGCAGGGAGGACCCAAGAGCCAACAAGTATCTCAAGATAGACCAACATGTGGAATGGGTAGAAGTGCACCTTCAGAAGATCTCAGCCTCACACATTGCAGGAAAAGACAATGTAAGAACAGACCTTCTCAGCAGGGAGAGTCTGGGCCCAAGAGAATGGGTATTGTTGGATGAGGCCTTCCAGCTGATAGCGGATTGCTGGAGCCTTCCATTTCTAGACCTGCTGGTGATTTCGCGCAATGCAAAGGTTCCTTGATTCTACAGTCGCAGGACAGATCGGAAGTCCTTGGGGATCAATGCTGTAATGCAGGCCTTGCCAGAAGGCAAGCTGCTGTATTCCTTTCCCCCATGGCCCTTATTGGGAAGAATGGTTCAAAGGATTGAAGGCCACAACAGGACGGTGCTTCTGGTGGCACCAGATTGACCCAGGAGGCCATGGTATGCAGATCTGTGAAGACTCCTGGAGGAAACCTCTCTTCATCTTCCATTGTGCAGGAACCTGTTGCAGCAGGGACCTGTCCTTCACGAAGATCTGACTCTGTTTTGTCTTACGATATGACCCTTGAGAGCGCTCGGTTGTTGAAACATGGATATTCTACTGCAGTGATTGTCATCATGCTATGAGCATGAAAGTTCCCCACTCCCTTAGCCTATGTGCGGGTTTGGCAAGTGTTTGAGGCTTGGTGTGAAGATCGAGGAGTGCTTCCTTGTTCAGTTAGGATTACACTCATTTTGGAATTTTTGCAGGATGGGTTGAATAAAGGGTTGGCCCTTAATTTCTTGAAGGTACAGGAAGCGGCTCTTGCCTGTATCAGGGGCCAGGTGAATGGTGAATCCTTGTCTCATCCTGATGTGGCCCATTTCTTGAGGGGAGTGAAGCATCTTCATTCTGTTCTCCCTTACGGTTACCGATTCCTTTGTGGAGTCTTACTGGTATTGGATTTTTTGGCAGGCTCTTCGTTTTGACCACTGCATAGACTTTCCTTGTGGTTACTGACCTTGAAAACTGTGTTTCTGGTAGCAATTTGTTCTGCATGAAGAATTTAAGAGTTGCAGACCTTGTCTAGCCAGAAGCCATTCTGTCAGGTGACTCCAGGAGCGATATAATTGCGTACTGTTCCTTCCTTCTTGCCTAAAGTGGTCTCCTAGGACAAGCAGGATGGTAGCTGTTACAGATGGGTGACATCATCGGATGGAGCCCAGCATGGAAAACTTATGTCAGAGTTTCTAGAAACTTTGGCATACTGAGCATGCCCAGCATGCCACTATCCACGCGTTCATGCAGGGTCCCTCTTCAGTCTCTTCTTTTCCACAGAGCTATATCATCTCGCGGTTGTGGAGCTCGTGCTCTTTTTCTTTGGGAAAATGTTTTTTCAACTTTTTTCGGTGCTGAGTCCCTCTCCATTCTTCCCGACTTTAGATTAGTCTGACGTGGTAAGTTTTGCCTTCTTTGTGGTCGGTTCCCGGTAGCGGTGTCCTTCAGCATCTGTCGATCATCGACTGCTCGCCGGCTGTTTTTCGTCATGGCATCCAGTTTTCGTTGGTGCCCTCAGACTATGTCCCTCACGGATCCTCAAGAGGTGTGTGTCCTCTGCTTGGGGGCATCGCATGACATTCGGGGATGTAGTTTTTGTGATCAGATGACCCCCAAGGGCCAGCACACCTGCCTGGACAAGATCGAAAAGTTGTTCGGGTCCAGGACACTGGCATCAGGGGCATCAACGCCAAAGGGCTGGGGAGAACCGATGGACACTGATCCCTTGGTGTTCACCCCTCCACCAGGGCCTCTAGTGGAGAGGAGTGCCAGAGATTGGCCTTCCTCGGTCTACTCTCACTCGAGGATTTCTGGATCGTCTCCTCCTTCCTTGATGCCAAGGAAAGACCGGGCCGAGCACCGTGGGGAAACCCCGGAAACATTGCCACCGGTCTCCATCTTCGCACGGTGCCGGACTCAGGTTGACACTGGCTCCTGCTGTGATGTCCCTGAAACGACCCTGTGGCAAGGAGGTATTGCCCTCCATCGAGGCCGAGAGTCCAAGGCATTCTCCACCAATTCCAGTGCCAGGCAACAATCTCCCTCAGGGCTCTGAGGGAGATCTGTCTATGCCGCTTGTCCTCAGTCTGTCCTGTCGGTGGTAGCCTTCGAGGAGGAGCTGGAACACAGGGTACAGTTGGCAGTTGTTCAAGCCCTACAGGGCATCGAGCCACCAGCGGTGCCTTTTGTGTTGGTACCGCTGCTGAAGCGCCTCAACGTTCTCACAGGACAAGCAGGATGGTAGTCCTCACATATGGGTGACGTCAGTGGACGGAGCCCTGTTACGGAAAACATTTCTGTCAAAGTTTCTATAAAGCTTTGACTGACACTGGCGCATTGAGAATGCTCAGCCTGCAATTATCCCTGTTACCACAGGTGTCTCCCCTCAGTCTTCTTTTTTCCGCTCTGCAGTAACCATAGCGGTTAGGAGCTCTGTGAGAAATTCTCACAATTTTTCCTCATGGAAACACTTAAACCTTTACTTCACAAACGCTTTTTCCCTGCACGGGTCTCCCTTCGCGTACATTTAATCGATGCTCGGTGAGTACTATGCCCTGTTTTTCAGTCGGTTCCTGTCACCTCACTACGATTTCCCCGGCCTACCAACCGAATTGCGGCCTTCCCTCTCCCTATGTTTTCACAGTTAGCCCCACATAGCCTGCCAGTGTCCTCCTGTGACACACTGCCTGGTTATTAGTGCTAGTGGGATAGGGACTTCCACGGTTACCGTTGCCTCCAGGGCCTCTGTCGAATCCATGCCTCCATCAATTTACCTCAGTACCTTCGTGCAGTCGATGCCCCCATCTCTACAGTCGATACCCCATCCAGGCCGCCCTTCCTTTTTCAATGCCATCGATACCCCTCCCCCCACAGTCCATCAATGCCATCGATCCCTGCATCAATTCTTTCGGTGCCATCGATGTTTTCATCCATGGCGCTGATTTTTCCATCTATGTCATCGATACACGGTTGGATGCCATCGATGCACACCTTGGTGTCATCGGTGCTATCAATGCCCAGGTCAGTTCCATTGATACCCAGGTCGATTCCTTCGATTCCATCCATGCCCGGGTCGGTGCCATTGCTACCCATATCGATGCCCGGGTCGGTGCCATCGCTGCCCATATCGATGCCCGGGTCGGTGCCATCGATGCCCATACCGATGCCTGGGTCATGCCGTTGATGCTGTCGACGCCCACGTCGTTTGCATCAGTGTCCTCGTCGTTCCTATCGATGCGGCCATCGATTCAGATTCCATCAATTTCTATTCGATTCTTCGATACCACATCGTTTCCATCAATACCTACGCCGATGCAGTCAATGCCTCTGTCACTGTTATCGTTGCTCTGCCCGGGCCATCGACGTTTTTTTCATCTATTTTTGACGATACCCTCGAGGCCGCTTCTATGCCGCCATCGATACCGTCAATACTGACATAGCACCTACACGCAATGCCCTCACCTAAACACAGTGCGCCATGCTTTGGGTTCTTAACTAAAGCCCCGTATCAGCCTACGACACTACATAGTGGCAGGAGCAGTGCAGGCATTCTGACAGTCATCATCATTCGCCATCCAAGACAGTGAGGGCATCCACCTCGGCGCTGGGGAAAGACCGGGCCGAGCACTGTGGCATTCATTGTCACCGGCACGGTGACCATCTGCCACCAACGCCATCCAAGACATTGGTGCTATCCTACTCGGTGCTGGAGAATGCCCAGGCTAAGCAACATCGCTACTGCCACCGCCACTGTTCCACACAGTGCTGGCAGTCCTTGGTGCTGCAGAATGACCGGACCGAGTTCCGAGGAATTCTGCACTGGCATCATGATACATCGATCCGCTGCAAAGAGGGCCGGGTTCATGAGTCATAATAGCTCCCCTGTATTCAAGTCGTTCCCCACCAACACCGGTGCGGGGTTCTGACCCTCCACAAATTATTGTGGTGGGCCAGACACACTCACTTGGTCTCCTCTGTACCTGCGCTACCATACCAGGTTACAGAGTTGAGTCGGACATTTACGTCCTTCAGGCTGTCCCTCGATGCCTCCTGAAATCCACGGAGCCATCGATCTTCACCGTCTCGTCGTTCTGCGATCCATGACGGATGGCAAATACTCTAATCCCGCTTCAGCGACAATCCCATTGAGACCTGTTCTCTAAATCGGGCCACATGGTTTGAAAGATTCTAGGTCGTCTTGTCTTCCAAGAACCATATTAGTGTCACATATCACTATTGCCAGCTATGTCAGACACAATACCGAGAAACTCTCTACCAATCATTTGGGATTGCATCAGGACATCCTCCCGTTGTCAGCAACGGGACTCTGTACTGATTAATACTCTGGCTTCTGGTTCCTAATTAAGGACTGAAATCCCAGATGCATTCGCTGATCTGCTAGACACAAGATCCAGCAAACACTGCCTCAATTGCAAATCTACCTCGAGGCCTGGCGACAGGTCTCGACGTTTTCTTGTACAGCACACAGAAATGCAGGTAAGACTCTTACCACTCACGCTCCCGTGGGAGGTTACATGATTACATCAGCCCCGCCAGTTGGACACCTCCTGGTCTCTCAACTTGCCGGATATCAGAGTGGCCACCCCACTTGGTACAAAGGTTCAGGGTACAGTCCCCCGGACGCTACAAAGCGCAGGGGGGGGGGGAGTTTTAAATCTCACTATTCTTACTTTCCACAGAAAGTTGTTGCTCTCCGCCCATCCTGCACCTCAGAAATATCAACTTTCTTCAGAAGGGGCAGGTAAAATGGTGTCTCTCGTCACCATACTTCCATACCGCAGTAAGTAGGTTGCCTCTCTCCTCTAATCTTTCTATGTGCTTCATGGTGAGTCAACAATATTACAGTCCCAAGCTCTGCCGGTTGCTCCAGCTTCGGCAACTTTGGTATTTCATTAAATCGCTAGCAGTGACTGCTGTTTCTTGCGGAGTAAAACATCATTCACGCTTTTCCTTGCATGGACAGCTGCATAATAACAGTCAATCCAAGCAAGGAGCTCTATCTTCTTCACGACTCACTATAAATCTAATACCTGGGATTGCTGTTAGCTACCATAAATCCCATATAGAACACTTCTGGACACCACAGTCACAACAAACGTCCTGTCCAACAATCGCGCAGACATTCTGACAAATTCCTATATATCTCTGCATGCATACAACATAACCTCAGCCCCTCAATTCTTTCATTGCTGGGCCACGGGATTTTTTCACCATGCACTTTACTCATAGGTCCAGATTTGCTATGAGTAAAATTCAGTGAAATTTCAATTATCATTGGATCTAAGCTGTTCAACCGCTTTCGTCCCTGATCCATATTGCAGATCTAGAACCAAATCCTCGGCTGGTCCTGCTCATGCTCGCATTTACTGAGGATTGCAGAGTTCGAACTAACATCTTCTCACCCCAATATGCGTCTATTCCGCTCCATGCAGAGTTTCACATCAACATCCTGGAGCTTCGAGCCATGAGTTATGCCTTTATTTATTTATTTAGCAATTTTATATACCGATATTCCTGTAACAAGTTACAAATCACCTCGGTTTACATAATAATGATAACCATTGCAAAAGAACTGCATTACATTGAACAAGGAAGTAAAACTTGGATGCAAAACGAAAAGGGGTTTTATGCCTTACAATACTGCCTCTGCAACAAACCTTTGTGCATACAGACAGATAGCATAGTGACAATGTGGTATTTCCAACACACAATCACGCACAACCTCTTAAGCTGCTCTGCTAGGAAGCTGCGCAGCTCTATCCTTGGCTCTTGCTCACTCCATGCAACCCCGGGCCACTTATCTAACAGATTTACTGAACGCACTAGCAGACCTTCTCCATACAGGTTTCCATCCTCTCGGATGGTCTTGGACTACATGTGTAGCGAGAAAAGTCTTCTAGCGCTGAGGTCAACCGACCTTGCCCTCTGAGTCTGAATCGAACCATACGGTGGACAGATTCTATTCCCTACACATGTCTCAAATGCATTTCCATGGACGCTTTTGCTGCAACAAAGATACCTCTCATAGCCAACACTCTTATTGTGCTGCACTGGGACGGGGTTCACTGTTTCTCAGACCCACGTCCTGGCCGAGACTAATATGCTTTCCCATAATTCTCAATCTACCACACCAGTAACCAATTCGCCTTCTCACAGGTCATGGACTCACTGATGTTCTCAGGTACTGGTAGCGTCACAAAAACCTTCCACACATAAATCTTACCATTCAAAATGGCATGATTTACCACATGGTGCATACAAAAGGGTATTACCCCCTTTTTTTCTACACCACTCTTTTCTCTTACTCCCTCGGATTCTGCTCCCCAGACATCCTCCACATGGGTACACCTCAGTTCCAATTGGCGTACCACTTGGGAGTGGGGATACCCGATTAACAGTTCAACCCCTTCTGAGTCAGCTTACCATGGGTTATCCACTGATTAAGCCACCTCTATTTTTACTGGTTACGGAATGGGGCCTATATTTAGTGCTTACAAGACTCATATGTTCCTCATTCGAGCCTTTCCATTCCTCTCACTTAACAGTCTGGCATGGGAAATTCTTTCCCTCATAGTCATCACTTCTGCCAACATGGTCAGTGAGTTCCACACCTTGTTACATGCTCACCCGACCCTGCGTTTCTCCGTGACCGAGTGGTCTTACATATTCAACTTCATATCCTTCTTAAGGTAGACGCAGCATCTCACCTTACTCAGAATATACTCTGCCCACTTTTTCCCAACACCTCTCTCTCACCAGGGCGAGAGGGTTTTCCACTCCTTGGACTGTAAAAGTGCACTTGCATTCTATCTAGACCACACTACACTCCATAGGAATTACACCTAACTCTTTCCTTCTGTGGCAAAAGCCAAGTTGCGAGTTCCAGTGGGCAAACAGACCTTTTCCTCCTGATTGACGGTCTGTATCTCTTTTTCCTACCAACAAGCAGGCATTTCACTACAACACCGTGTGTAACCACACTCTGTTAGGGCCGTACCAGCCTCAATAGCTCACCTTTGGCAGGTGCCGCTTGTTCATATAAGGCTGCGACCTGGAGCTCTCTCCATACCTTCGCAGCCCATTATTGTTTAGGTAAGACTGGCCGGCATGCTTCCATGTTTGGCCAGTCCGTCTACTCATCTTCTTTTCAGTTTAACTACCCAACATCCTTCCACCAACCCATTACGGGTTTCAGGATGCCCTCCGTTCCAAATTCCAGCCCCGTCGTTGCTCCTTTTGCACGTCTTTGGGTGCATTTGGTGCACTCTCGAGCATCCTCAGCTCGGTACTAACCCATATGTGAGGACTACCGTCCTGTGAGAAAGCAGAGTTGCTTACCTGTAACAGGTGTTCTCACAGGACAGCAGGATGTTAGTCCTCACAAAACCCACCCGCCACCCCGCGGAGTTGGGTCTACATATGTTTTATTATTATTTTAGTTTCGCTTGCGCTTTTTGCTATAAGACGAGACTGAGGGGAGACACCTGTGGTCACAGGGATAATTGGAGGCTGAGTATGCTCAGTGCGCTAGTGTCAGACAAAGCTTTATAGAAACTTTGACAGAAAGGTTTTCCTGAACAGTTTTTTTGCTAGTCTGTCCAAGGTTGCTTTTGAAGAGAATATTGGCAGGCTGATGTCAGCGCAGGGGTATATATTCTGTGACGTCAGTTTGCTCCGTGTCCATCTGCTGGTAGAGGTGCATAACCCATTGGTTCTGGATTCAGCTGTCTGTCCTAAAGAAAATGAAATTATCAGATAAGTAGTAATTTCTCAATTTATTTAGTTAGAATTATTTTTTTGTTTTAAGGGAAATCACATTTTGCCCAATGTTTCCTGTCTTGTACCAGGCAAAGATTATTGATGCTCTTGTTTTTCCTTATCCCAGGATATCCTGGATTGGAAGGATGCCCGTACCTTTTTGTACTGGCGACTTCGACGTCTGCTGTTGGAGGAGGTTGTGAAAGGAGAGATCCTAGTCGCAAACAGCGAGCTGAGTGACATCCATATTCAGTCCATGCTTCGGCGCTGGTTCATGGAGACAGAAGGGACAGTGAAGGTATTCTTTCATTCAGAGCCTTGTGCAAGTGTGTTTTGCCGTGGCTGTAGGGAGCTTCGGGTTGTCCATGTGGATGTTCTGTGATGATTTCCTGCTTGCATCTGCTCAAACTGCTAATTAAAATCACTTTTTTTTTTTTACACAACTCATTATTATTTAGTGCAAATATAAAACATAAGCTTCATATACTGTCTGTATGTAATACAACTGGAAAAATCTGTTATTTTGATCTTGTGCAGTGCTGGGTTACTGATGTCATTGCATAAAAAGATGAAAAACGCTAGCCAGCGTTAGACTACAACTATCCTAATCACAGGGGAAAAAAACATCTTGAGCTTTGTTTTCCATTGAGTATAAAATATTTTCACCAGTAGAATGATCAGATGTGAAATTCATATCACAGACTTGGCCACTTATGGCAGTCTGAAGGTCTTTTTCTATTACCTTATACACTTGTGTATATGTAGATCTCATGTATAAGTCGAGGGCATTTTTTGTTTCCAAAAAGTCAGAAATTTCTTTGATCTGTGGATAAGTCAAGGGTAAAACCTAAGGGGCTTGTGAAATCAAACTAAGAAACAACTCAAGAAAATCACTTTTATTTATTAAAAAAAAGACTAAAGTGTCTCATAAGAAACATTTAACAACTTAAGAAAATCTTTTATTTAGTTATTAAATGAAGAATAAAGAGCCTCATTCAAATTCTTTTAAGTCCGATTCTTCATCATCAGAATGTCCAAATAAATCATGGAACTATTCTTTGGTGATGTCATCAGCATAAACATTGTCTTCGCTATCTCCATTTGTTTTATCATCATCCAGTGCTGATTCATCTATGTCTTCATAGATGGCGTCATCTTCTGATCCATCCATAGCATTGCTAATGCCACATTTCGGGAATGATGACTTGACCATTTGTGGTGGCATTGACTCCCAAGCATCCTTTACCCATTTCGCTACCAAATCATTGTCTGGTTTCATCAGGTTCCCTCCTTTCGTTAACTTTAATTGACCAGAACACATCCATTGCTGCCACATATGCCGCAATTGGGCCTTGAAAGGCTAGTTGATACAGACATCTAATGGCTGGAGCATTGATGTCAGTCCTTCTGGAATCACTGCTAACTCGGTCGTTATTTTCTTTGTAACGTTCTTCACATTCTCCTTTATAGGTGCAAGGAATGTATCCCACATCAATAGTGACGGTGGGTTTTTTTAGCCCTGTGCCTGGTTGCCTGCCCCACACATCGCACAGCCACCATTTCATTCCCTCCTCATCCATCCAGCCTTTAGATTGAACCTGAACAGTTGTGCTGGCCAGAATTTAGATTCTTGTGCATCATTTTCCTCTTGAATATTACACTGGGCGTAGTTTTGTGCCATCTGCCAAGCAAGACAGGATCTCCATGAAATGGGTCTTTTCACGACCAGTTGTTTTTATAAGTGCAGTCTTCTCACCAACGCCAGCTATAATTAGATTGTTAGGTATATCAAATGTCATCAGCGTTTTGTCCATATTACCAATGTTATTCATATAGAAATGATTCTTGATTCTCTGCTGAAAAATGAATTTGTGGAACAAACAGATCTTTTCAATAAGCTCTTTAGGAAGTTTCTGTGAAATCTTTGTGCGCTGACAAAAGCACAATCCATATCAGTTAATGAACTGTGAATACCAACCAGACATGCTGTGATTTTTTCAGACCTTCAGTCGCTGAATATTTTTCTTTTGCCATTTGAAGGGCACAAAGCCTAATGCTCGAGCGAGTCATAATGTAGCCATTCTGTCTGCATTCCATTACCCAGTCATTCAGAGCCTTTTCTATTCCATCAAAAGGCACAATTTTGAAACGTAAGACTTTCTTTGACTTTGGCATTTCTAGCAGCTTTTCTTCATTTTTTCTCCAGTCTGATGAGTTTTTCACTAATGGCGAATTCTCTTGCAGCTACACAATTGCTGGCCTTATTTGCACGTTCAATTACCTTCAATTTCAGCGATGCGGTGTAAGATGCTCTCTTTTTCTTCTCAGAACTCATTTTCCTGAGGGTAAGAAGTCATTCTAATGGCTATCCTTGCTGTTAGAATCCTTTGCTCCCTCCCCCATGACTATCCCTGTTGTTAAAATGCTTCCCTCCCTCCCCCTGGCTATCCCTGCTGTTAGAATTATTCACTCGCTCCCCCTCCAGATCCCCTTAACTATCCCGCTGCTATCAGGACGAGGAGGACACTTACAGTTAAGGTACGTCCTCCCTCCTCCCCCGCAGTATCCCAGTGTGGTGGTAGGACAGCTTCTCCCCCACAACTCCTCTGGATCCCTTAATTCAACTGCTCACTGCTGCTATGAGGATGACTGCAGACTTGCGGTCATTCAAGCAAGTCCTCCCTTCTCCCTTGCAGGGTCCCAGTGGCGCACTTTGAACGACATGGTTCTAAGTGCACCAATCAGACTCTGGCTTGGGAGGAGAGAGGACATGCCTGAGCAACCTCAAGTCCAGTCGTTGTTCTGATAGCAGCAAGCAGATAATTTAAGAGATCAGGAGGGGCTGCAGAGGAGACGCTGTCCGAATGCCACAGTGAGACACCACAGGGGAGGAGGGAGGATGTGCCTTAGCAACTGCAAGTGCCATCATCGTCCTGATTGCAGTGGATGAGTAAAGGTATCAGGAGGGCAAGCGTGCGAATGATTCAATAATGCATCTAGAATTACCGGTATTTATTTATTTATTTATTTAAAGCTTTTTTATACCGAGGTTCAGGTAACAGAGTTACTAATCACTTCGGTTTACATTTCAAACATCCAAACAAATGACATGAGATATGTCTTACAATGAACAAGGTAGAAAACAACTTGGAAAACAAGATAGAAGGGATAGAAGGTAAGATTTGTCTTTTTGCGGACGACACTAAGATCTGCAACAGAGTGAACACGCCGGAAGGAGTGGAGAGAATGAGATGGGATTTAAGGAAACTGGAAGAGTGGTCGAAGATATGGCAGCTGAGATTCAATGCCAAGAAGTGCAAAGTCATGCATATGGGGAGTGGAAATCCGAATGAACTGTATTCGATGGGGGGGGAAAGGCTGATGTGCACGGAGCAGGAGAGGGACCTAGGGGTTATAGTGTCTAATGATATGAAGTCTGCGAAACAATGCGACAAGGAGATAGCAAAAGCCAGAAGAATGCTGGGCTGCATAGAGAGAGGAATATCGAGTAAGAAAAGGGAAGTGATTATCCCCTTGTACAGGTCCTTGGTGAGGCCTCACCTGGAGTACTGTGTTCAGTTCTGGAGACCATATCTACAAAGAGACAGAGACAAGATGAAAGCGGTACAGAGAAGAGCGACCAGAAAGGTGGAGGGTCTTCATCGGATGTCATACGAAGAGAGATTGAAGAATCTAAATATGTACACCCTGGAGGAAAGGAGGAGCAGGGGTGATATGATTCAGACCTTCAGATACTTGAAAAACTTTAACGATCCAAAGACAATGACAAACCTTTTCCGTCGGAAAAATATCAGCAGAACCAGAGGTCACGAGCTGAGGCTCCAGGAAGGAAGACTAAGAACCAATGTCAGGAAATATTTCTTCACGGAGAGAGTGGTGGATGCCTGGAATGCCCTTCCGGAGGAAGTGGTGAAGTCCAAAACTGTGAAGGACTTCAAAGGGGCGTGGGATAAACACTGTGGATCCATCAGGTCTAGAGGAAGTGTATAAAAAGGAGGCAGCAAAACACTGCACGGAGCGGCAGTAGCCACAGAGGCATTCACGGAGCGGGATGCCAGTGGCCAGTGGTTGGTGTTCCACCTTCACGGAGCGGAAGGATGGAGGGCTGACATCTCCAAATTAAAAAAAAAACAAAAAAAAACCAGGGGTGGGTAAGAGTATGTAAAATTAACGAAGAGTTCATAGGCTATAGGTATTACCAATTATAAGGCTTGTTCAATATTTGTTGATAGATAATGTGGCTTTCAATGCATACTTCACTTTCAATACATATCCAGCATAGCTCTCTGCTTCAACGGCAAGGGAGTAGAAAAACTGATTCTTCACGCATATTAATGGTGGGGGTGAAAGGGAAATAGAACCAAAGGTTACTAGGAGCCAAGAGAAACAGATAAGTAGGAGAGAAAAAAAAGTGTGAAGCTTGCTGGGCAGACTGGATGGGCCGATTGGTCTTCTTCTGCCGTCATTTCTATGTTTCTATGTTTCATGGTAGAACAAAGTGTAACAAGGTGGGGGAATTGGTCTAGTGTGGCCTGAAGCCAACTAGAATGGGGAAGGAAGACTAAGAGAGGGGTAGAGGGAGGATGCAATTATAGCTTTATTAAAAATGGTAACAGGTATTTAAGGGGATGCCCTGGGTGAGGGCAGTCCATGGGAGCTGTGGAAGCTGAGTATTGTTAAGAGAAGGCTTGACAGAACAGCCAAGTCTTGAGTCTTTTTTTTTAACGTGATTGGGCATTGTTCCAGCCTGAGGTCAGGAGGGAGCGAGTTCCACTGTTTGGGACCAGCCATGGAAAGAGCTCTTTTTCTTAATGTCTTTTTGATGGGTGGAGCCTGAAGAGTGCCTCTCTGTTCTAATCTCAGCGGACGGGAGGAGACGTGAGGTTGTAGAGGAATTCTGAGGTCCAGTGGAGTGATGTTGTGAATGACTTTGTGGATGATTGATAATATTTTGTAGCGGATTCTGAATTTGATTGGGAGCCAGTGGAGATTCTTTAGTATGGGAGTAACATGGTCTCTTTTCTTGGATTTTGTTAGAATCCTTGCTGTTGAGTTTTGAAGCATCTGAAGAGGTTTTAATGAGTTGTCTGGAAGTCCGTGTAGAAGTGAGTTACAATAATCGATTTTTGAAAAAATGATTGATTGTAAAACTGACCTGAAATCGTGGAAATGGAGGAGGGGTCTTAACCTTTTTAAGACTTGGAGTTTAAAGTAGCATTCTTTTACCGTGTTGTTGATAAAACCTCTGTAGTTTAGTTGATTATCAATGATTACCCCGAGGTTTCTGACCCGGGGGGATAAGGCTGGGAGCGTTGCTGGGAGTGAGTTATTTACTGGGAAGTTGCCATCTTGTGAAATCAGTAGGAACTCTGTCTTGTCGGTGTTTAGTATCAGGTTGAGGTTTGAAAGTAGGTTATTGATGGAGCGAAGGCAGGAATTCCAAAAGAGTAGGGTCTTGTGCAGTGAGTCAGTAATCGGTATGAGGATTTGGACGTCATCTGCGTATACGTAATGGGTTAGCTTTAGATCGGACAGGAGCTGACATAGTGGTAGCAGGTAGATGTTGAATAAAGTTGGGGATAATGATGAGCCTTGAGGGACTCCTCGGGAGGAAATGAAAGATGTAGACTCTATGCTGTTGATCTTGACTTTATAGTATCTGTTCTGGAGGAAGGATTTGAACCAGCTTAGAGCTGTGTTTTTAATGCCGATCTCGGTTAATCGCTCTGTGAGAATCTCATGATTCACTGTATCAAATGCAGCCGTTAAGTCGAGGAGAATGATCAGACTGGGTTGTTTGTTTTCTAAGTTCAGGAGGATGTTATCTGACAGTGATAATAGCAGAGATTCTGTGTTTCGGGATTTACGGAATCCAAGTTGCGCCGGGGAGAGGATGTTGTTGTTGTTGTCCAGGAACTCGGAAAGTTGTTTATTAACTATTCTTTCCAGAATTTTGGCGATAATCGGGAGATTTGCGATCGGGCGAAAGTTGGCTGGGTTGTCAGTGGAGAGATTAGGTTTTTTTAATAAGGGTTTTAAGATGGCAAGTTTGAGGGGGTCCGGGGCTAGGCCCTGAGATAAGGAGGCGTTGATGATCTGAGCGATAGGCTTGGCGACATCTTTAGCACATGCTATAAGAAGGTTGGATGGAATCGCATCCAGAGGGTGAGATGCTGGTTTGAGTCTCTTTAGCACATTTTCTAAGTCTCAAGGGGGAGGTAAGTTTGAAATCCTCCAGGCTAGCAGTTTGGAGCGGAGAGGCAGTGAATCGTTGAGTAGGTATCGAGTTGAGAGGAGGAGAGGCGGTGATTGTATGGGGTGAGGCAAGAACCTTATTATTTATAAGCGGAGCCAGTAAGTTTGATATTTTGTTCTTGAAATATGTGGCGAGTTCAGAGGCTTTGTTTGCTGCTTTGTCATCTGGAATAGTTGGGGCAGGTGGTTTAGTGAGCGATGAAACCAAGGAGAAAAGGGCTTTTGGGTCGAAAATAAAGCAGTGGATTTTCTGTGCATAGAAGTCTCTTTTTGTTTGAAGGGTGGCAATCCTATATTGGTGCATGTGAGATTTAAAGGCCGATAGGTGGGGAGAAGGAGGAGAGAGACCGGAGAGATTGGCAGCCCACCTGCTCTTGAGAGAGTCCCAGGGACATCTATTTCGGGACTTTTAACTGATCAGCTACAGCCCTGAGGTTTCTGCCAGGGCGTTCGTCACTTTATTTAAACAAGCGGCAGACGAAAAGTCTCCGGGAGAAGGAGGAGAGAGACCGGAGAGATTGGCAGCCCACCTGCTCTTGAGAGAGTCCCCGGGACATCTATTTCGGGACTTTTAACTGATCAGCTACAGCCCTGAGGTTTCTGCCAGGGCGTTCCTCAAGTGACGTCATCGGACCGCGTCTGCCGCTATTTAAACAAGCGGCAGACGAAAAGTCTCCGGGAGAAGGAGGAGAGAGACCGGAGAGATTGGCAGCCCACCTGCTCTTGAGAGAGTCCCCGGGACATCTATTTCGGGACTTTTAACTGATCAGCTACAGCCCTGAGGTTTCTGCCAGGGCGTTCCTCAAGTGACGTCATCGGACCGCGTCTGCCGCTATTTAAACAAGCGGCAGACGAAAAGTCTCCGGGAGAAGGAGGAGAGAGACCGGAGAGATTGGCAGCCCACCTGCTCTTGAGAGAGTCCCCGGGACATCTATTTCGGGACTTTTAACTGATCAGCTACAGCCCTGAGGTTTCTGCCAGGGCGTTCCTCAAGTGACGTCATTGGACCGCGTCTGCCGCTATTTAAACAAGCGGCAGACGGCGGGTTGTGCCGTTGGCGCGCTGTCTAAGCGGCGCGCGGCTTTGGCCGGTGAAGGCGAGGAGGCGAGAATCTCTGGTCCATCTCCTATCCACGGAGGTATGTTACCAATATATTTCGGATCTCTCTTCACATAATTTGGTTAAATAAGGGTGTAGAATACCTTGCCTTAAAGACTGTTGATCTACTTTTTTTTTGTCCGTTGTGAGTTGCTTCCTAAAAGTGGGATGCCACATACTAAACGGAAGGGGAAGATAAGGCAGGATGCCTCGACCCCAGCCCGATCCATACCCATTCAAACCACTTTGCCAGGATTCTATTCTAAAGCAGGAAAAGAAACCCCGGAGAATCCCGTTATAATTGAGAGTGAGGAGCAAGCACCCACATTATTGGGAGACATAAGCCTAAGTCCCGGGGCTCCCAAGACACCTACCCCACCAAGGAGCACTGCGTCGGCCATTGAACCAGGCTTGACTCTAACACGGATGGCGTTATTGGAATCAAGCCCGATCGAGGAGGTAAAAGGTAGAGAGACGACATTGCTAGAAAAGGCAGGAGGCGATGACCCTCTTGCCGTTGAAAGGGGCCTCTGTTCATTTAGTAACAGAGAGTTAACCGACGAAAGAACTGTTTCGGTTAATGGACTGGAAGGCTCTCCCTTTCCAGTTGGCATAGATACCTCTGGGATCTCTAATGTTCAGCTTTCACAAAATGAAGGGGATCCATTTAGAGGGGATACTAATAATGTTACTTTGGAAATGATATGGAAGGCATTGGGAAGTTAAATTTAAATGTAAGTGATATGCAAAAAGTAATATCAAATTTGAATCCCTTGGTTGTAAATAATGAGTTAGCAATAAAAAAGGTGGAAGAGGAAATAACCCAGTTAAAACAAATACAGACAACTATTTTACAGGGTGAAACAATGCTCTCTAGGAAAGTAGAGATGTTAGAGAATAACAACAGACAAGCAAATTTGAGGATGGTCAATTTCTCTAAGTGTAAATTGACCTCCCCAAAAGAACAGTTGAAAAATTATTTCCAGGAGATTTTACTTTTATCTCCAGAGAAAATACCAAACATAGTAAGTGCTTATTTTATAAATTGGAAAAATGCTGAGGAAGTATTAGATCAGCAAGAAGCAACGCTGAATGTAACAGCCTTAATAGAGACATCCTTTAGTGCACAAGTTGAAAGGAGGGGCACATTGTTGGTAAAATTTTCCCTTTCATCTGAAAGGGAAAAAATTTTGAAAATATTTTTGGAGAAAAGGTCCTCCTTATATCTTGGCCAAAAGATATGGGTATACCCTGATGTCGCAAGGGAAACTCAGCAGAGAAGAAAAAAGTTCTTAGTATTAGCTAACCAAGCGAGAACATTTGGAATTAACATTGCTGTTAGATTTCCATGTAAAATAGTAATGTACGTTGAAGGTAAGAATATTATGAGCCAGAACATCTTGAGAAATTCCTGGCGGAATATCATAGCCAAAAGAGGGAAGTTTAAATCTAGTCCAGACATATTGGGTATATAGTTAAATCCTGCTTAACCCTTATATTTAGTTTTTAAGGAATTTTTTGATTTTTTTTGTTCTGTAACTTGCTTAATCTTCTCCCTAAGTATCTAGTTTAGTACTTTGGAAATAAGGAAGATAGAAAATTAATTAATTGAATTAAATAAGATGTATGTAACATAATACCTTATTTCTTATGTGAAAGTTCAATTGTATTGTTGAATTATGTAATTTGAAAATTCAGAAATAAAATAAAATAAAATAAAAAAAAGAGGCAGAGGGGTTTTGTGCCAGTTCTGTTCCATTTTTCTGAGTTCGCGCTTTAAGGTTCTTAGCTCTGGAGTGTACCACGTTTTTTTTTTCTCCTTGTTGGATTGGATCGCTTTGGTTATGAGAGGGCCTGCCACTTTGTTTGTGATTTTAGACCAAAAGGATAAGGCCGTGTCTGCGTCCGTCAGGTCGAGTTGATTTAGCTCCGAGGTTAGGTGAGAGATGAGTGTTTCCTGGTTGCATAGCTTTCTGAATTTGACTGTGGATTTCTGTGTAGCCGTAGGGGTTGGTTGTTGGTTTAGAAGGGAAGTGAAGATCAGCTTGTGGTCAGACCAGGGAATTGGAAGGCAGACTGTGCGCGAAGCTTGGGTGAGGCCTTGGTTTATGAAAATTAGATCCAGGGTATGTCCTGCTTTATGGGTGGGTTCATTTATGAGTTGTTTGAATCCCATGCAGTTGAGAGTGTTGAGGACGGATTCGCAGTTGGGGGAGCAAGGGGTGGTGTCCACGTGCAGGTTGAAGTCTCCTAACAGGATGGCGGGTTCATCAGTGTGATGTGTTTTAGCTATGCATATACAGCTAATGCATATACAGCATAGCTCTCTGCTTCAACGGCAGGGGAGAAGAATAACTGATACTTCACACATCCAGCAGAGCTCTCTGCTTCAACGGCAGGGGAGAAGAAAAAAGGGTTCGCACTCACAAAGCGGGGAGTAGCTGGCTTGTTACGGCGGTTACTACCCCAAACCAAATGTGCCTGATACTTCACTTTCCATGCATATCCAGCATGGCTCTTTGCTTCAACGGCATGGGAGAAAGACTGATACATCACGCATTTCCAGCATAGCTCTCTGCTTCTACAGCAGGGGAAAAGAAAAAACTGATGCTTCACGCATATCCAGCATAGCTTCAACGGCAGGGGAGAAGAAAAAAGGATTCACAATCACAAAGCGGGGAGTAGCTGGCTTGTTATGGTGGTTACTACCCCAAACCAAATGTGCCTGATACTTCACTTTCAATGCATATCCAGCATGGCTCTCTGCTTCAACGGCAGGAGAGAAGAAAAACTGATACTTCACGCATATCCAGCATAGCTCTCTGCTTCAACGGCAGGGGAGAAAAAAACTGATACTTCACGCATATCCAGCATAGCTCCCTGCTTCAACGGCAGGGGAGAAGAAAAAACAACCAACAAGGGCTGTACAACATAGTCTGGGTAAAACAAATAAGCATGGGTGTAGCTTGCTTATTGCGGCGGTTACTACCCCTACTACCCCTAACTAATCAAGCTAGATATTTCACTTGGATGCAGCTCCATCACTGCTTTCTACATTAATGGTGGGGGTGGAAGGGAAATAGAACCAAGAGCTAAGAGAAACAGATAAGTATGAGAGAAAAAAAATGTGTGAAGCTTGCTGGGCAGACTGGATGGGCTATTTGGTCGTCTTCTGCCGTCATTTCTATGTTTCTATGTAAAGGAGAGGGGTCTGATTCAAGGCAGCCTGGAGGGGCGTAGGTAAGGCTTATTTGTAGCTGATGGGATTTGAAAACTGCAAATTCGAAAGTATGTGATGAGTTGGTAACATGGAGGGACAATCCAAGTTTTTTATTAGCTGCAAGGAGAAGCCCACCTCCTCTTTTATTTTTTCTCTGTCTGGGGTTGGAGAAAATGTCAAAAGATTGAAGGGGAAGTTGGTTGAGAAGGACTGTATCTTCTGGTTTAAGCCATTTCTGTGATGGCGCACAAATCTGGCTGTTCATCCATGAGATAATCATGTAAGAGGTGGGTTTTTTCCGAGAGTGATTGGGCATTTAGAAGCGTTAGGGAGAATAGGGTGAGACCCAGAAGTTGGTTTAGAGGCGAGAGCATGATGGGGATTATTCTTTTTTGTTGTTGATGTTGAATATCTGGTTCGCCTTGTTTATTTGCTAAGTTTCTCCTACTGTAGCGAATGATAGGAATGGCGGAGTGGTACATGCCTGTGAATAGTATGAAACAGTTGAACTGAGCTTTTGGTCAGTATGGGTTAAAGGGGAGGAGGGTTGTTGAACTTTGAAAGAAGCTATGAGAGAGACTTTAATGACCTATAAGAGAAAGGTACTCGAAGGTTGCAAGACAAATGTTAGCAGGGGCTGTACAAAGGGGCAGGCCCCTTTGTCGTGCTCCTTCGGCGTGCGACGCCAGGAGGGAGAGCCCAAGATTTAAAGGGCTCTTACCTGGCTTCCTTTGCTTGCAATTTTCGTCACTTCCTTTCTGTTTATTTTTATGTTTATTTCGAATTTGGCGCGGCTTCTGGCTTCCGATTAATTAATGTGGATTGATTATTAATGTGGATTGACCCATGGATAAGGCGACCGCGATTTTAAGAATCGATTTTTGGACTAAAATTTTTCGACTTATATACAAGTAAGTGATTTTAATCACTAGAGGAACACAATTCTGTTTGGCACAGTTCTAGAACAGTTCACCTCGTGTGCTCTTCTGGTTCCTTGTTCTTTAACACACAGATTAGGGTCATCATTTTACAACTGTAAGTATATACCTTTTCTCCCAGGACAAGCAGGATGATAGTCCTCCCATATGGGTGACATCGGTTGGAGCCCTATCACGGAACACTTTTGTCAAAGTTTCTAGAACTTTGACAGACACACTAAGCATACCCAGCATGCCACCAACCCTGCATCCAGCAGGGGACCCCCTTCAGTCTCTTTTTTTTCCCGTGCAGCAGTTGCCTCGCGGTTCTTAGGAGCTCTGTGAGAATTTCTTTTTCCTCACTGAACTTTTTCCTTATATTTTAAAAAATTTTCCCCCATCCCGGGGTCCCCCATTGATCACTGTCCTCCAATAATGCCGGTAAGTTTTTACCTCATTCTTGTAGTCTGCTCCCGGCGGTGCTTCGATCAGTGCCCGCTGATCACCGACCGCGCGCCTCCCCCTTTTTTGTCGAAATGGCGACCGGTTTTCGGAAGTGACCCGAGTGTCCGAGGACTATGTCCATTACGGACCCCCATGACGTCTGCGTCTTATCTTTGGGGCCTTCCCACGACATCCAATGGTGCACCAGTTGTGCCCAAATGACTCCAAAAGGCCCACTTAGAAAAGATGGAACACCTATTCAAATCTAAGCGCTCAGCTCCGTCTACTCCGGACAAGAGTGCACCGAGTCGGAAACCATCTTCTTCATAGACACAGTCGCCATAGACGTCTCAACACCATCGAGACACCAGTGACCGCCCGTCACCGGCATCTTCGCGCTCAAAGACATCGACATCTTCGTCCTTGGTGCCGGAGAAGGACCGGACCAAGCATCGCGAAAAGCACCGTCATCGACACCAACGTGAACCCTTCTGATGCCAGCACAGACAAACCTTTGACTTCGGAATCGACTGAGCCGCTGTCCAAGAAGTCCTGGGGAGAGGAGTCCCCCATCCTCCTCTGGACCCGGGACACCGAGGCGTTCCCCACCTGCACCGGTGCCGGGAGCCGAGACTCCACAAATTCCTGTGGACCCTCCGGCAACGCCTATTCAGCCTCCAATCCCAGCTGCTTTGTTGCCAACACCAATTTTCCAGGAGGAATTGGACCAGATGGTTCAAGAGGCAGTGCTTCAGGCACTTCGTGGATTCCAATCGCCACCGGCACCAACTCCCATGCCGACGCCTGATCTGGTGCCTATCATGCTGGCTCCACTCCTCGAGCGATTGGATACCCTGATCAGTGCACTTCCATCAGTGCCTGTTCCTTCTGGATCAGTGGCGCCTCTGAAGACATCGATTTCTCCACTGGCACCGATCCCAATTTCCTTGTCTTGGGACTAGGAAAAGCCTCCACCGATGCCGGAGCCGATTCCTGGACCATTGGGTGTACTTCCACCCCAACGTCCATCGAAAACACCGATATCATCGGTGCCATCACAGTCCTTGGTGCCGCCTCCTCCTCTTTCGGTACCTCCATCCGTCTCATCGGTGCCACCTCCAGATCCGGCTCGTTTTGGACCTTTGCCTCCATCTGAAGGCCTGCAGGATGGAGGAGATCCACCATATGATCCTTGGGGTGATGATTCCTTTGACTCTCAAGACTCCGAGGAACTTCTGTCAGAGCCTTCACCCCCAGAAGAACGCCGCCGCTCTCCTCCAGAGGACCTCACATTTGCCAACTTCATAAAAGAGATGTCTGAAACCATCCTTTTTAAACTGCAAATGGAGGAGGATGCCAGGCATAAAATGCTGGAGGTGCTTCAGTTCGTGGATGCCCCCAAGGAGGTGATGGCAGTTCCAGTTCACGAAGTTCTCCTCGACTTGTTACATCGTACCTGGGAACACCCTGGTACAGTTCCACCAGTAAACAAGAAAACTGACGCCACGTACCTGGTTCAGTCACTTCCAGGTTTTCAAAAAAGCCAGCTAACCCACCACTCTGTGGTGGTTGAGTCCGCCCAGAAGAAGGCTAAAAGATCCCGACCTCATTCTTCTGCCCCTGCTGAAAAGAGCAAAAGTCCATGGAAGCCTTCGGCCAAAGAGGTTCCAGGGATCTATGCTTATGGCACGTTTAGCAGCCTACCAGCTATACATGATGCAATACTCAAGGAATCTCTGGAAACAAGTTCAAAACTTTTCCGAGACCCTGCCAGAATTCCAGGAAGGGACTCACTATGATCCTCCAAAAAGGGCCTGATGCTGGAAAGCACGAGGTCAGAGCAGTATATGACATTTTGAGACCGCCTTCAGAGTCTCAGCGGCGGGAATAAGCGCCAGACAATGGGAATGGCTCAAATCGTCTGACCTATGCCAGGAAGTCCAGGACAGGTTGGCAGATCTTCCATGCACAGGGGACAATCTTTGTGGCGAGAAAATTCAGGAGGCAGTGGCACAACTCAAAGATCATCATGAGACCTTGCGCCAGCTGTCCACCGTTCCCTCAGACTTCTCGTCTACCACCAAGAGGCCATTTAGACGGGAACCTAGGAGGCTATCCTATAAACCACGTAGGTATTACCCTCCTCCATCCTGTACTCGACCGTCTAGACCCTCTCAAAGATGACCGCCTCGACAACACAGGGCCCCAAAATCCCAACCAGCTCTGCAGGCTGGGCCGGCCTCGGGGTTTTGACTCCCTTCTAGAGAGCAGCAGTCAACCCCCGCCTCCAACATCTTTTCCTGTGGGAGGCTGCCTGTGCCACTTTGCCAACACATGGCACACAATCACCACCAACCAATGGGTCCTTTCTGTGGTTGCCCACAGTTACCATCTAAACTTCCTTACACTACCACCAGACTCTCCACCAAGTCAGGCGTGGAATCTAACCAACCATACTCCTTCTCGAGACAGAACTCTCGATCCTCCTGTGCTCCAGCGCCGTGGAACCGGTTCCCCGACTGCAGCGAGGAAAAAGGGTTCTACTCTCGATACTTTCTAATACCAAAAACATCAGGCGACATACATCCTATATTGGACCTCCACGCCCTAAACAAGCATCTCTGCAAGGAAAAGTTCAGGATGGTTACCTTGGGCACCATGCTCCCTCTCCTACAAAAGGGAGATTGGCTCTGCTCTCTAGATCTTCAGGAGGCATATGCCCACATAGTCATATACCCTCCTCATCGAAAATACCTCAGATTCATAGTAGGTCACAGACATTTCCAATACCGAGTGCTGCCATTCGGTCTAGCATCAGTACCCTGGGTATTCACAAAATGCCTGGCAGTAGTAGCAGCTTACTTAAGGCAGCGCAGTATCCACATCTATCCCTATCTAGACGATTGGCTGCTCAGAGGTCCATCCAAGGAGGCAGTGCTTCAGTCCCTCCGTATTACCATACGCCTACTACAATACTTGGGGTTTCTCATAAACTATCCTAAATCACGCACCCTCTCATTCATCAGAGCAGATCTCAACCCCATTCAAGCCAGGGTGTTCCTCCAGAAGGACCGATCATGCACACTGTCAACCTTAGCTAAAGCAGTACAGACTTGCTGCACTACTACAGCTCGTCACCTGCCAACCTTGCTAGGACACATGGCTTCTACAGTTCACGTTACCCCAATGGCTCAGCTAGCCATGAGAGTAACACAATGGACTTTAAAGTCCCAATGGTCCCAATCACATCAGCATATGTCCCACATTGTCCACATCACCAGCCAGCTTCGACTCTCACTAGCTTGGTGGATACAGGAGTCCAATCTTCAAATAGGACTACCTTTTCAAGCTCTAAACCCTCAAATTACACTGACCACAGATGCTTCCAACCTGTGTTGGGGTGCCCATGTCTACAACCTGCAAACCCAAAGAACCTGGACCTCAGCAGAAGCAAACCACCAGATCAATTTTCTGGCGCTCAGGGCAATACGATATGCCCTATTCGTATTTCAGGAATGCCTATCCAACAAGGTAATCCTGATTCAAACAGACAACCAGGTAGCAATGTGGTACCTCAACAAGCAAGGGGGCACAGGCTCTTACCTGCTCTGCCAGTAGGCGGCACAGATCTGGGCCTGGGCTGTCTCCCATTCCATGATACTGAGAGCAACCTACCTGGCAGGCGTGGACAATGTGATGGCAGACAATCTCAGCCAGACCTTTCATCCCCATGCATGGTCCCTAGATCCCACTGTAGCAAACAGGATTTTCCAACAGTGGGGCCGCCAGCACATAGACCTCTTTGTGTCAATTCACAACCGCAAAGTAGACCAATTCTACTCTGTACACCCCAGCCGCAAGACACCTCCAAGGGGTGCCTTTGCCCACTCGTGGACAAAGGATCTTCTATACGCATACCCTCCAATTCCACTCATCAGCAAGACTCTCGTGAAGTTACGACAAGACCAGGGCACAATGATTCTCATAGCCCCATACTGGCCGCGTCAGGTTTGGTTTCCTATCCTACATGACCTCTTGGTCCAGCAACCAATTTGCTTGGGCACAGATCCAACTCTAATAACCCAGAACAACGGACTGTTGCGTCATCCAAACCTCCACTCCCTGTCTCTGACGGCATGGATGTTGAAAGGTTGATTCTTCAATCACTTGACCTTTCTAACAATGTGTCCCACGTCCTCGTAGCTTCTCGGAAGCCTTCTACCAGGAAATCTTATCGTTCAAAGTGGAAAAGATTCTCCTTGTAGTGCATGGCAAAGGACATAGACCCCTTTTCCTGCCGCACAACAAGGTTCTTGGACTACCTTTGGCACCTTTCGGAGTCTGGCCTACAAACTTCCTCCATCCGAATGCACTTAAGTGCCATAGCCGCATACCACAAAGGTGTAGGAGATGCCCCACTATCGGCACAACCCCTTCTAGGGTGCTTTATGAGAGGCTTACTCCAGCTGAAGACTCCACTGCGTCCCCCAATTGCGGCATGGGACCTCAATGTTGTGCTAGCACAGCTCATGTGACCTCCGTTCGAGCCCCTACACTCCTGCAAGCTCAGACTTCTCACTTGGAAAGTGATCTTTCTAGTGGCTGTAACACCCGCTCGCAGAGTCAGTGAGCTACAGGCACTGGTAACATACCCACCTTACACCAAATTTCTCCACAATCGTGTGGTACTCCGCACTCACTCTAAATTTCTGCCGAAGGTAGTTTCTGATTTCCACATGAATCAGTCCATAATACTTCCTACTTTTTTTTCCAAAGCCTCACTCACACCCAAGTGAGCGGACACTGACTGTAAACGTGCGCTCGCATTTTATTTGGACCGCACTGCAGCCCATAGGAAGTCCACCCAACTGTTTGTCTCCTTTGATAAAACCAAACTAGGAGTTCCGGTGGGCAAGCAGACCGTGTCCACCTGGCTGGCAGACTTTATTAGCTTCTGCTACCAACAAGCAGTCCTTCCGCTACAGGGATGCGTGAAAGCGCATTCGGTCAGAGCCATGGCAACGTCAGTAGCACACCTCCATTCAGTACCTATTGTGGACATCTGTAGAGCTGCCACATGGAGCTCTCTCCACACCTTCACAGCTCACTTTTGTCTCGACAAGGCTGGCAGGCTGGCAGGCAAGATTCTGCAGTCCTACGTAATCTGTTTCCAGTTAAATGACCCACTGTGAAGTTCAGGCTACCCTTATAACCAACAGCACCCCTATTGTGCCTATTGCACGTCGTTAGGTGCTGCTTGGTTGCCTCTATTCGGGCATCCTATAGCTTGCTATTCACCCATATGTGAGGACTACCATCCTGCTTGTCCTGGGAGAAAGTAGAGTTGCTTACCTGTAACAGGTGTTCTCCCAGGACAGTAGGATGTTAGTACTCATGAAACCCGCCCGCCACCCCGCGGAGTTGTTTACTGACGTTTTCTTATTTATTTTTTGCTTGTACTTTTTGCTACAAACGAGACTGAAGGGGGATCCCTGCTGGATGTGGGGTTGGTAGCATGCTGGGCATGCTCAGTGTGCCAGTCAAAGTTCTAGAGACTTTGACAAAAGTGTTCCATGATAGGGCTCCATCCGATGATGTCACCCATATGTGATGACTAACATCCTGCTGTCCTGGGAGAACACCTGTTATAGGTAAGAAACTCTGCTTTCACTCTAGAGACCTCATAAACAGGCCTATGCAGTATCAGCACGCGTGAAACGGGCTCTCATGATTGAGAGCCTGCTCTCTTAACATGCGCCGATCCAGCTCTCCCGGGCGCCTGATTTAATATTTATATGTGCTGCTGTGGTAAAAAGGAGACGCTAGGGAAAATTGTGCGTCCCTAGTCCCTCCTCAGCATTGGGCACCCAGAAGAGGTGACTGTCAGCAGGTTAGGAAAATAGGCACACATTAATTGAGCGCATTTTCCTAATCTGACCGCCGGCGACATGGTTTATTTTTGTTTGCCAGTTCTCCTTTTTTCGGTTCCTATGACTTAATATCATCACAATATTAAGTTGGCGGAAGTACAGAAAAGCAGTATTTTATGCTTTTCTGTTTACTTTTGGGGCTCCTCAAGAATTAATGCCTGCCCTGGGGCAGGCGTTAATTTTTGAGAGTAAAAATGTGCACATTGGGCGTACATTTTTTTTTTTTTTTTGCATCGGGGGGTAATAGCTAATAGCCTCATTAACATGAATTTACATAAGAGCTCTATTAGCCATGCACTGGTTTGGATGAGCGTTTTGGACACACTGGTCCCCTTATTGCATGAGGTATTTTGGATGCACGTCCAAAACGTGCATCCAAACTAATGTAAAACTGTGCACCCAACCAAGCACACTATATTGCATCGGCTTGAAAGTGGCATAAGCAGCCATTGAAGCCAAAGATCTGCATTTTTAAATCAAATATTCAAAAACCGAAGCAAAAGATTGTACACTAAACAGACTTGAAGACAAGAACTTGGCTACAGAAATATAGTGATTGCTGTTCTGTAAGAGTGACAGGATCCAGGCATTGTTCTGGAGGGGTGTCGGGGAGGACCCAGTAAGAGCGCTAGAGATTGATCAGGCAAAGCTAACACAGGTCAGAAACAAAAGGATTCAGACCAAGATCATTTCACTTCCAATTGTATGCATCTGAAAATACACATTGTGATTATCATCCTTGAGAAGGGAGGATAGGATGGGGTAGGGTAGAGCAAACGAAACCAGTGACAAAACCTCCACAGCCACAGAAAAAGTGAGTTGAGTGATAACACCAGTGCTGATTCTAACATTTTTAAGCCAGTGTTCAAGCTGTTTGTCTACTGCTGAGGCGAGAACTGAAGTCTTTGTATGTTACTTCTTGCCCTGTCTAGGCATACCTTTGGGATAATAACCAGGTGGTTGTGGAATGGTTGGAGAAGCACTTACAAGAAGAGGATGGCGCCCGCTCTGCCATTCGGGAAAACATCAAATACTTGAAGCGTGATTATGCAGTCAAGCACATTCGAAGGTCAGTTGATGCACGGTGTCCCCCTTACATTTTGAGGGATGTTTACTTTCTAATATCGTTATTGCTATAGCATCAGTGGAATTGTGCAAGATATAGTCTGTATTTACTCTCTGAAACCTGTGTGTGACAGTTGAAGTGGTTAAGTGACTTTTCAAGATCACACATTAAGTATTAGTGATGACATTTGAATCTACGTGCAAAGATATAGAGATGTGTTCTCTGATGCATGCCACTTATGGGGGATCCGTTTTGGGTTCAGGTGCTCTCTAAGGTTAGACATCTGGTTTTGCCAGATGGGGAAGTGCCCAGTCCATTAAAGCTTCGTTTTCAGCAGGGAGTTGTGCCAGTAGAACTATCCATAGGTTACATAGCTTTGCTATCATTGGTCTACACTGCAGCCTTTCTACCTTTTTATATAAAGTACTGAGTTATGTGTGAAGCATGCAGGAACAGAAAGATTTGAAGAAGAATTCAGCATTTGTGCAGCTAGTTTTCTTTGGATTTTATTTCATTTAAATTTTTTTAATAAGCATTCCCTTCCCTCTCCCTAATTCTAATATCAGTTACACTGTAAAGCCACATTGGCTGAATTCTTGTTGTATGGAAACCGATGTGATGTTTACTTAACGAATGTCGGTATATAAAAAACTTTAAATAAATAAATATTCTGTATGAAACGCTAATATATAACCTCACAAACATAATTAATGTATATCAGATAGATCTCAGAAAACAGACTGTAAATGTGACCACCTGTGATGAACTCAGTCATAAGTTAAAAACTCCAATATATTTCTTTTTTTAGTGATGCTGATATAGTGCTTGATCGACATATACATGTTTCGCAGTTCCTGCATCAGGACAATATTTACAACCAAAAATCGCCATTAAAATATTTCCCATGCAGCTTTTAGCAAGACTTGATCAGATCAGAATGTTTCCCATGTGGCTTTTTTCATAGCTTAATCATTGACTCAATGTCTACCTGTTCTAAATTTCAAAATGGTGCTAAAGAAAGTTAAGAAGAGCGTCTCGTTCAAAGAGCAACTTACATGTTGAAGTCATTGTGGCCTCAGACACACTTTTTTCATTGGTTATTCATTTACGGCCCAATTTTAAAAAGGCCATGCACTTAAAAAAAAAAGGGGTTATGTGTATGCCTGGGCCTTGCGCGCATTTTAGAATAGGCCCAGCCACGCGTGTAACCCCATTACATGCCGAAGTGCCTGGCCCTGCAAAAGGGACGAGGTGGGGGCATGGTCAGGATGGGGTGGGGGATGGGCTTTCCCGAGGAAGCATGTGCCGGCAGCCGGCTGGCATGCGGAGATTACTTCTGCTCCCAGAGAGCAGTAAGTATTAAAATTAAAAAATTAGCGATAGGTAGGGTTAAATTAGGGGTCGGGGAGGAGAACGGAAGAAATAGGAAGGTTAAGGTTAGGAAAGTTCCCTCCTTAATTGGAGCAGACTGGGACGGAATTGGGGGAGGCCCGATTGCGTCGCTGCATGTATTTGCTAAAATCCCCCCCCCCCCACGCGTGAGTTGCGGGCCAACCACACATGTGCGTGCCGGCGCATGTATGTTATAAAATCAGCTGTCCATGTGCGCACACCGGGACCCGCGTATACGGGTCTTAAAATCGACCCCTTATTTATTTTGTTTCTTATTCACAAAAACAAGTTCCATTCTATATTTACATTTAGACCCACAGTTTAGTTGATAAATCCATCTTTGCTCCTTTTGAGGTAGAATCTGATCTCTATTTCCCGCTTGTGGATAAGAACATAAGAACATGCCATACTGGGTCAGACCAATGGTCCATCAAGCCCAGTATCCTGTTTCCAACAGTGGCCAATCCAGGCCATAAGAACCTGGCAAGTACCCAAAAACTAAGTCTATCCCATGCTACTGTTGCTAAAAATAGCAGTGGCTATTCTCTAAGTCAACTTAATTAATAGCAGGTAATGGACTTCTCCAAGAACTTATCCAATCCCTTTTTAAACACAGCTACACTAACTGCACTAACCACATCCTCTGGCAACTAATTCCAGAGTTTAATTGTGTGTTGAGTGAAAAAGAACTTTCTCCGATTAGTTTTAAATGTGCCTCATGCTAACTTCAAAGAGTGCCCCCTAGTCTTTCCATTATCCGAAAGAGTAAATAACTGATTCACATTAACCCGTTCTAGACCTCTCATGATTTTAAACACCTCTATCATATCCCCCCCTCAGCCGTCTCTTCTCCCAGCTGAAAAGTCCTAACCTCTTTAGTCTTTCCTCATAGGGGAGCTGTTCCATTCCCTTTATCATTTTGGTCGCCATTCTCTGTACCTTCTCCATCGCAACTATATCTTTTTTAAGATGTGGCGACCAGAATTGTACACAGTATTCAAGGTGCGGTCTCACCATGGAGCGATACAGAGGCATTATGACATTTTCCGTTTCATTCTCCATTCCCTTTTTAATAATTCCCAACATTCTATTTGCTTTTTTGACTGCAGCAGCACACTGAACTGATGATTTCAATGTGTTATCCACTATGACTGTTGCGTCCGTCGGTCGCAGACGGCTGCAACCACTCTGCCTCACCTCTTTTTTGCCTTTCTCCGCCTCCATGGGTAAGATGGCTGCCTCCGGTGCCGAGTGCTGAAACCCACGGCATCTCCAACTCAGCATGGGCATCCCCGCCTGCCATGCTCCTTCCCGTGGCCTCCTAGGGCGCGCGCACGCTGCTTACACTTATCTATACGTCATGGCAGGAACTTCGGGGGTGTCCCCTCCGCATGACGTTCATACCTCCGGGTATTTAAACCTCCGCTCTACTCAGAACGAACGAGTTAGAAAGGACTTCAGTTTATCTACTCTGACCGTGTCTAAGCTGCACACTTAGACTCCTCGCTGCCCTCCAGGGTATCTCGCTTCTGAAGAAGCTCTGGGATCCCGCTCCTTGGGGGCCTCTCGCTTCCAACTACCCTTAGGGGTTTCTACCACTAACTAGACAACCGCTCCTCGGGGGTCTTTCTTCTCTTTTCAGGATTCTGCGCTTCCAGGTACCAGGGGGATTCCTGCACTACTCTTCAGTGAGTACTTCTATGATCCAGCTCTCCAATTCCACCCACCAGGTTCGGCTTATCCCGCTCTGCGGAACACTACCAACCGTCTACATCTGGGTGAGACCTAGTCATCTGAGGCTGTCTGAACGTATTGGCACCTTGCTGGACTTCTGTGCCATATCCTCCTGCAAAATCAAAAACGATGGTTAAACTGGTATAAATTTAAAACACTCCCAACTGCCATAAGACTCTGTTGGACCCTTGATCCTAGAGGCAATGTTAACAACAGACTCTTTTGAGATATAGGGTCACTTTGCTTTTATTTCATATCACTTATGGCAGTTGGGAGTGCTTTAAATTTATACCAGTTTAACCATTGTTTTTGATTTTGTTGACAAATAAAGGTTACTGGAATACACTATTGTGTGTTGGTCGGTGCGTTTGTGATCCATATCCTCCTGCACCATTACCATCATTCTATAGCAGTACAATAAAGCTTTCCGTCTCCAGTGTCTGCTCTCTGAGTCTAGCCTATCGCTGTGGTTCCCCAAGGGGTCCCTTCCCGCGGGAGGAGTCAACACCACTGCGACTAAGAGTCCACACTATGCCTCAAACTCAACATTGACACCTAGATCACTTTCTTGGGTCGTAGCTCCTAATATGGAACCTAACATTGTGTAACTATAGCATGCATTATTTTTCCCTTTATGCATCACCTTGCACTTATCCACATTTAAATTTCATCTGCCATTTGGATGCCCAATGTTCCAGTCTCAGAAGGTCTTCCTGCAATTTATCACAATCTGCTTGTGATTTAACTACTCTGAACAATTTTGTATCATCTGCAAATTTGATTACCTTAGTCGTCGTATTTCTTTCCAGATCATTTATAAATATATTGAAAAGTACAGTTCCCAATACAGATCCCCGAGGCACTCCACTGGCCACTCCCTTCCACTGAGAAAATTGTCCATTTAATCCTACTCTGTTTCCTGTCTTTTAGCCAGTTTGTAATCCACGAAAGGCATCGCCACCTATCCCATGACTTTTTACTTTTCCTAGAAGCCTCTCATGAGGAACACTGTCAAACGCCTTCTGAAAATCCAAATATACTACATCTACTGGTTCACCTTTATCTACATGTTTATTAACTCCTTCAAAAAAGTGAAGCAGATTTGTGAGGCAAGACTTGCCTTTGGTAAAGCCATGCTGACTTTGTTCCATTAAACCATGTCTAGAAATATGTTCTGTGATTTTGATATTTAGAATACTTTCCACTATTTTTCCTGGCACTGAAGTCAGGCTAACTAGTCAGTAGTTTCCCGGATCACCCCTGGAGCCCTTTTTAAATATTGGGGTTACATTAGCCACCCTCCAGTCTTCAGGTACAATGGATGATTTTAATGATAGGTTACAAATTTTTACTAATAGGTCTGAAATTTCATTTTTTAGTTCCTTCAGAACCCTGGAGTGTATACCATCCAGTCCAGGTGATTTACTACTCTTCAGTTTGTCAATCAGGCCTACCACATCTTCTAGGTTCACCGTGATTTGGTTCAGTCCATCTGAATCATCACCCATGAAAACCTTCTCTGATACGGGTATCTCCCCAACATCCTCTTCAGTAAATACTGAAGCAAAAAATCATTTAATCTTTCCGCAATGGCCTTATCTTCTCTAATTGCCCCATTAAACCCTCGATCATCTAAAGGTCCAACTGACTCCCTCACAGGCTTTCTGCTTCAGATATATTTTAAAAAGATTTTACTGTGAGATTTTGCCTCTATGCCCAACTTCTTTTCAAATTCTCTCTTAGCCTGTCTTATCAATGTCTTACATTTAACTTGCCAACGCTTATGCATTATCCTATTTTCTTCTGTTGGATCCTTCTTCCAATTTTTGAATGAAGATCTTTTGGCTAAAATAGCTTCTTTCACCTCCCCTTTTAACCATGCCGGTGATCATTTTGCCTTCTTTCCACCTTTCTTAATGTGTGGAATACATCTGGACTGTGCTTCTAGGATGGTATTTTTTAACAATGACCACGCCTCTTGCACACTTTTTACCTTTGTAGCTGCTCCTTTATGGGTTTTTTTTCTATTTTTCTCATTTTATCAAGGTTTCCCTTTTGAAAGTTTAGCATGAGAACCGTGGATTTGCTTACTGCTCCCCTTCCAGTTATTAATTCAAATTTGATAATATTATGATCGCTATTTGTTATAATTAGTGAGGTTTGGGTGGACCCTTGGACACTGTGGCAGCTGACCATGCCCATGGGGGGAAGTCCCGTGAGGGGCCACAGGTCAGGCTCAGCTTTGGACACACAAACACAGAGATTGATCTTTTATTAGACAATGAGATAAAGCCACCAGAGGTGGCAGTGGTGAGCAGTAGAAGTAACCTGGCTGGGCTAGTATCCCTCAGGCGCTGGAACAGCAACTCCTCTGGTAGCAGTGCTGTAGTGGAAAGAACTGAGAATAATGAGTACAGTGGAATAATCACAAGCCCCAGTATGGAGAACCCCAGGATAGGGAGAGCAGGTCCTCGAGGGGCGAGTACCTGATCCCTGAGAGCTGAGAGGCTTGAAGGTGATGTACTCACACACCGGTTCCACATAGGAGATGGCACTAGGGCTGGAATGGAGGCAGGCCCTCGAGGAGCGAGTACCTGGTTCCAGGGAACAGCTCTGAGGTGAAGATGGTTGTACTCACTGGTGTTGAAGATAGCGAATCCTTCCAGGCAGAAGAGAAGGTAGAAGCAGGCAGCGAGTCAAGAAACATGGGCCCTCAAGGAGCGAGTACCGGTTTCCTGATAGCGACCTGAAAAGCAAGTGAGGCCCCCGAGGAGCGTTAGCATTAGCGTTAAGAGTCCAATAGAGATTGGAGGCAGAGTAGCTGGGTATGGAGAGTGAATCCCATCCGTAAGGAACCCCCTTGCTAACTCAAAGGCTAGCAAACAAAGTAGGCTTTAAATATCTGGGCAACACAGGGGGACACCCCTGAGGTTCGCGCCAAGTAGAAAATAAGGTTGAGGGCCGCGCGTTGCGCGCGCCCTAAGGTACGAGTGGAGGATGGCAGGAGGCAGCGCCCAAGCCAGTCCGGGGATGCTGGAGAGGATGGCAGGCAGACGCCGCAGCAGCCAGTCGTCCATCCACAGCACTGTTGCCAAGTGGCCCCACCACCATTACCTCTCTCACCAAATCCTGTGCTCCACTGAGAATTAGATCTAAAATGGCTCCCTCTCTCGTCTGTTCCTGAACCAATTGCTCCATAAAGCTGTCATTTATTCCATCCAGGAAGTTTATCTCTCTAGCATGTCCCGATGATACATTTACCCAGTCAATATTGGGATAATTGAAATCTCCCATTATTACCGCACTACCAATTTGGTTAGCTTCCCTAATTTCTCTTAGCATTTCATTGTCCATCTCACCATCTTGGCCAGGTGGATGGTAGTATACTCCTATCACTATAGTCTTCCCCAACACACAAGGGATTTCTACCCATAAAGATTCTATTGTGCATTTAGTCTCATGTAGGATGTTTATCCTGTTGGACTCTATGCCATCCCGGACATAAAGCACCACACCGTCTCCCGGGTGCTCATCTCTGTCATTGCGATATAATTTGTACCCCGGTATAGCACTGTCCCATTGGTTGTCCTCCTTCCACCATGTCTCTGAGATGCCAATTAAGTCTGTCATCATTCACTGCTATATATTCTAATTCTCCCATCTTACCTTTTAGACTTATGGCATTAGTATACAAACATTTCAATGTGTGTCTTTTGTTTGTATTTTCATTCTGCTTTTTAATTGATAGAGATAAGTTAGAATTTTTTAGCTCAGGTGAGTTTTTAGTTACAGGCACTTGGACTACTTTTCTTATTATTGGAACCTCACTGTCTGGATGCCCTAATTCTAATGCATCATTAGTATCCTTTGAAGATACCTCCCTCCAAACCATGCACTGCTGAGCGACTGTCTGCTTTCCCCTTTGTTCTAGTTTAAAAGCTGCTCTATCTCCTTTTTAAAGGTTAGCACCAGCAGTCTGGTTCCACCCTGGTTAAGATGGAGCCCATCCCTTCGGAAGAGACTCCCCCTTCCCCAAAAGGTTCCCTAGTTCTTACAAAACTGAATCCCTCTTCCTTGCACCATCGTCTCATCCATGCATCGAAACTCCGGAGCTCTACCTGTCTCTGGGGAACTGCGCGTAGAACAGGGAGCATTTCAGAGAATGCTACCCTGGAGGTTCTGGATTTAAGCTTTCTACCTAAGAGCCTAAATTTGGCTTCCAGAACCTCCTTCCCACATTTTCCTATGTCGTTGGTGCCCACATGTACAACAACAGCCGGCTCCTCCCCAGCACTGTCTAAAATCCTATCTAGGTGACACGTGAGGTCCGCCACCTTCACACCAGGTAGGCATGTTACCAGACAATCCTCACGCCCACAACTGAATCTCCAACTCTGACGGCCGACCTAACCCTTCCCTCCTGGGCAGTAGACCTTGGAGACACATCCTTGGTGCAAAAGGACAGTACACCACCTGGAGAGCAGGTCCTTGCTGCAGGATCCTTTCCTGCTGCACCAGGTTGATGCTCTTCGATCATGAGACCTTCTTCCTCCAAGGCAGCACCAGGGCTGCCATTCTGAAGTTGGGACTTGGCTACTATGTCCCTGAAGGTCTCATTTATATACCTCTCTGTCTGCCTCAGCTCCTCCAGGTCTGCCACTCTAGCCTCCAGAGATCACATTCGTTCTCTGAGAGACAGGAGCTCTTTGCATCGCATGCACATGTACAATTTCTCACCGGCGGGTAAAAAATCATACATTTATTTATTTATTTAAACTTTTTTCTATACCGACGTTCCAGGCAATCCAAAGCCTCCCGCGACCGCCAGCACTGGTGCCTGTGCGGGAATTGGCACCAATGCCTCCGGTGCTGCTGCCTCTCCTAGACAAGCTGGATCTGCTCATCGGTGCCCTGCCAGGGGCACCGAGAAAATCACCGTTACAGATGATTCCATCGACACCCATCCCGCTTTCATCGGGAGAAGAGTACATGTCGATGACAGAGCCTGTTCCGGGACAGTCGGGACTTCCCATCCCGGCCCTTCCAGAGGTCTACACCGCGCCAGCCTCGAGCTCAGAAAGCTCAAGCTCCTTCCCAACCTGCTCCTACAGTGAGAGTTTGACTTCAGAACGAAGACCATCCTCCGTTACCCAATCTACCTGTGGGCGGCCGCCTAGGCCACTTCTCCACCAAGTGGCTAAACATCACCACCGACTGCTGGGTGCAAGCAGTTGTCGCTCAAGGCTACCATCTAAATTTCCTCTCCATCTCGTCGGATACTCCACTTCGGCCGGGGTGGCCCACTGTCGACAACTGTCACCAATTGCAGCAAGAGGTATCCTCCCTGCTGCAAGCAAATGCCATAGAACCGGTTCCTCTTGCCCAAAGAGTACTCGGATTCTACTCTCGATACTTTTTAATCCAAAAAATACAGGAGGAATTCACCCAATATTAGACCTAAGGGCCTTAAACAAGCATCTTCGGAAAGAGAAATTTCGGATGGTAACCTTGGGCTCTTTGGTTCCCCTTCTTCAACAGGGGTATTGGCTTTGCTCTCTAGACCTAAAAGATGCGTACATGCACATCGCAATTACCCCGTCTCACAGGAAATACCTCCGCTTCCTTGTCGGGAACCAACATTTCCAATACAATGTCCTTTCATTCGGCCTAGCGTCAGCCCCTCAGGTTTTCACGAAGTACCTAGCAGTAGTAGCTGCATACTTAAGAAGACTGGGCACTCATGTCTACCCTTACCTGGATGACTGGTTGCAAAGAGCTCAGTCATCGGAAGGAGTTCTTCACTCCCTCCACCTTACAGTGCAACTACTAATCTCATTGGGATTTCTAATCAATTATCAGAAATCTCACCTGACTCCATCTCAGTTCCTCTCCTTTATCAGAGTGGATCTCGACACGATCCATGCAAGAGCTTTTCTTCCCAAGGACCGAGCTCACACATTGGCGTCGTTGGCACAGAACATAAGATCTCGTCAAACCACGACAGCTCGTCATCTACTAGTCTTTCTGGGCCATATGGCATCCTTGGTCCATGTTACCCCTATGGCTCGTCTAGCCATGCGATTAACTCAGTGGACATTAAAGTCCCAGTGGTCACAGGCACATCATCCAATGTCCAACATTGTCCACAACACCAGGCGACTTCGTCTCTCACTGGCATGGTGGATCCTGGAGTCCCATCTCCTTCAAGGTCTACCCTTTCAAACTCCAGAACCTCAAATAGTATTGACGACCAATGCTTCCACTTTAGGGTGGGGAGCACATGTCAACCACCTACAGACTCAGGGAACCTGGTCGGTAGAGGATTCACAACACCAAATAAATTTTCTGTAGCTCCGAGCGATCAGATATGCTCTCACTGCGTTTCGGGATTGTTTGTCCAACAAAACACTCCTGATCTAGATGGACAACCAGCTAGCAATGTGGTACATCAACAAACAGAGAGGAACCGAATCCTACCTCCTTTGTCAGGAGGTAGCACAGATTTGGGCTTTTGCTCTATCTCAGGCCATGCTTCTCAGAGCGACCTACCTGGCAGGTCTGGACAATGTTCTAGCGGACAATCTCAGTCAGGAATTTCAGCCCCACGAGTGGTCCCTCAACCCTGTCATTGCGGACAGTTTATTCCGGAAGTGGGGGCGTTCGACCATCGACCTATTCGTGTCTCTGCAGAATCGCAAGGTGGACAACTTCTGCTCTCTCCATCGCAGTCACAATGTTCCACCTCGAGATGCGTTCGCCCTCTCCTGGAGGGAAGGTCTCCTTTATGCCTACCCACTACTTCCTCTCATCAGCAAGTCTCTCATGAAGCTACGCATGGTCTAATGATTCTCATAGCCCCCTACTGGCCACGTCAGCCTTGGTTTCCCATCCTTCGGGATCTCTCTCTGTGTCCACAGATTCTTCTAGGCTCGGACCTGTCCCTCATATCTCAGAGGAACTGCCAATTGCGCCACCCCAACCTTCAGGCCTTGTCACTGATGGCTTGGATGTTGAAACGTTGATCCTACAGCCTCTCAATCTTTCGGAATCTGTATCTCAAGTCCTGGTAGCTTCACTAAATACTAGAAGGTCTTATCATTCGAAATGGAAAATATTTTCGTTATGGTGTACTTCAAAGGAGTTAGATCCTTTTACCTGCCCCACAAATCAGTTTTTAGACTACCTCTGGCATCTCTCGGAGTCGGGTTTACAAACCTCCTCCATCAGAGTGCATGTCAGTGCGGTGGCCGCCTTCCATAGGGGTACAGGGGATGTCTCTATCTCGACACAGCCCTTGGTAGTGCGCTTTATGAAGGGCTTGCTTTACCTGAAGCCTCCTCTCCGTCCATCGGCCCCATCTTGGGACCTTAATGTGGTTTTAGCACAGCTCATGAAACCTACGTTTGAGCCTCTGCATTCCTGCGAGCTGAAACATATCACTTGGAAGGTCCTTTTCCTTCTGGCATTAACGTCTGCTCACAGGATCAGTGAGCTATGGGCGCTGGTTACATACCCCCCTTAAACAAAATTTCTTCATGATCGGGTGGTCCTTCGCGCACTCATCCAAAATCTCTACTGAAAGTGGTATCTGAATTTCATTTAAATCGATCCATAGTGCTGCCTACTTTCTTTCTGAAGCCCCACTCACTGTCTGCTGAGCCGGCTCTGCATTCCTTGGACTGTAAACGTGCGCTTGCCTTTTATTTGGAACACTCGGCAGGCCACAAGAAATCCACCCAACTCTTTGTTTCCTTTGATAACCTTAAGCTGGGAATGCCGGTTGGAATGCAGACCCTGTCCTCCTGGATAGTGGACTGTATTTCCTTCTGCTATCAGCAAGCAGGCCTTCCGCTTCAGGAAGGAGTTAAAGCGCACTCCATTAGAGGTATGGCAACGTCGGTTGCACACCTTCGTTCTGTACCTCTCATTGATATCTGCAAAGCTGCAACCTGGAGTTCTCTTCATACCTTTGCAGCACACTATTGCATAGACAAGGCTAGTACACAAGATTCTATCTTTGGCCAGTCTGTTCTACGCAATCTATTCTCAGCGTAATATCCAACTTCCTTCTACACCCGCTGGGATATTCAGGCTGCCTGTATACCAAAGAATCACCCCTGTTGTTGTGCCTGTTGCACGTCTTTGAGTGTTTTCGGTACATGCGCGGGCATCCTCAGCTTGTTATTCACCCACATGTGAGGACTACCATCTTGCTTGTCCTGTGAGAAAGCAGAGTTGCTTACCTGTAACAGGTGTTCTCCAGGACAGCAGGCTGTTATTCTTCACGAAACCCACCCGTCACCCCGCGGATTTGGGTACGCTTGCGATTTATTATGTTATTTTTCGCACGCTCTTTTTTGCTATACACAAGACTGAAGGGAGACCCCTGCTGGATGCAGGATTAGTGCCATGCTGTGCATGCCCAGTAGGTGCCAGTCAAAGTTGTAGAAATTTTGACAAAAGTATTCCGTGATTGGCTCCATCAGATGATGTCACCCACATGTGAGGACTAACATCCTGCTGTCCTGTGAGAACACCTGTTACAGGTAAGCAACTCTGCTTTCTTTGAGAGCTAGAGTGTAGCTCTCAAAATCGGTAGGTATTACAAAAGGTCTTATTCATGATTCTAATACTTCTACTACCCATAGAACCTTATCTTGTGGTATGAGAGTGTATAATGAATTAATGTCCATTGTTACTAAATACCAATCAGTGACATCCTCTTCTACATAACCTAATAAACCATTCTAGAATGGACTTGTTCCTGGAGACTATGGGTCTCCCCGATGGATGATTTAAAGTTTTGTGAACGTTTGGTGTAACATAGCCAGAATCCTTGGATGTTCCTTATTCAGGAATCTATATTCTACTCATTTTAGGAAACCTATTTGTAATACATGAGTAGTAATCTCCTTGATTTTATTCCTTAACTATCTGGTAGGGTCAGTTGTTAATTGCTTATAACTATTCCTATCATTTAATCGTCTCATTACCTCTTTAATCACAGCAATCTTGTATAACTATTTCGCCCCTTTGTCTACCGGCTTAATGACAATCGTCATATCTTGACATAAATATTCCAACTCACTTCTCTCATCAGTGTTTAAATTATGATGATAAGGATGCTTACATAACTCCAATTCTCAAATACTAGCACTTGAAACATTGCTAAAGTAGAATTTATAGGTCCAGGTGGTTCCCATGTAGCGCACGATCTTACAGTTCCAACTGCAGTCCCTTGTGGATGTTCTGGAAAAAAATCTTAAGTAATAATGATCAAATAAATTTAAGATCTATTCTGATTGAAAAGAATCATAATTATTTTATGGCAGTGTACTCTTGTACCACGGTGCTACAAGAGGTTTTTTGTTTGTCAGCTTAATAGAATAGGTCCTGCATGGAGCGACCCTTCCAAGATGAGACTTTCTCCAAGGACAAACAAGATGGTAGTCCATATAGGACTCCATCATCAGATGGAGTCCTATATGGAAAACCTATGCCCAGCATGCCCCATACCATGTGTCCATGCGGGGTCCCTCTTCAGTCTCTTTTTTTTCGTGGAGGTGTTAGCATTGCGGTTGGATTGAGCTCTAAAATGTTTGGCTTTTTGCCTTGTGGAAAATTATTTTTGCGGCTTTTCGCTATCTCTCTTCTAAAGTCCGTCGCCAGGTCCCTCTCAGTGCCTCCCCGTAGTGTCCCCAGTCAGGGTTTTCGGCATTCGGGTAAGTTTCCTTTCGCCGTCAGTTCCCCCTTGGTGGTGGCGCCTATTTGCCCATTTTCCATCAGTGCCCACCGTCATCTTTCTGTCTTTTTCCTGTTTGTTTTCCCTGTCATGGCCACATCTGGCTTCCGAGGACCATGTCGATCACTGATCCTCATGAGGTCTGCATCCTCTGAGGGCATCACGTGATGTCCGGGATTGTCGCTTGTGCACCCAGATGACCCCAAAGGGATATCGGCTTTGACTCGACAAGATGGACAACCTCGTCGGGTTGAAGTCCAAAGCATGGGCATCGGAGGACCTCTGATTTGCACCGCTGGACACCACTCCATCGACATTAGCGGGCCCATAGGTTCCTTCGAGGTCACTGGTGGATAGGGGCGCTGGAGACCGACCGTTGTCTATCTCCAGGCCAAGACCATGTCGGGTTCATCGTCCTCAACTTCCGCACAGGGCAGAGACTGGGCCGAACATCGGAGAAAGACCAGGCCGAGCATTGTGGGAAGACCAAGAAGCATTGGCACCACTGACAGTCGATGCACCAGATTTTGCCATGTTGCCCCCGAAGTGACCCCATGGCGAGGCGCGTCAAACCTCCATTGATGCCTGGGGTCTGCAACGGTCTCCACTGGTTCTGGTGCCAGTCACTGATCCCCTTTGTGGGTCCAAGGAAGATCTGGCCACCCCTCCTTCCTCCCAGTCAGTATTGACTTCGGCAACATTTGAGGAGGAACTGGAGCATCGAGTCCAGCTAGCAGTGGAGCGGGCACTGCAGGGCTGCGGTCCCACAGCACCAGAGCTAGTGCCACCCATGCTCGTACCACTTCTGGAGACGTACACTGTGCTCCTCGGTGCCTTACTGACCCAGCTGGCATCTGTTCCCAGGACAGCACCGGTGCCCGGTGAAGCACAGAGGCCTCCCCCTACCGCTATGGTGTTCGTCGCAATTTCCGCCGAGACCAGTGGAGACACAGAGGCCAGTAGTACCCATTCCAGTTCCATCGGTACCTACACCTCTGGACGACGGCAGAGCACCTAGGTCCCCATCCCCTGTGGTATACAGTGAGGATGAGGGTCCCTTCGTACCCTGTGGGGATGATTGCATGTTATCCTCTGACTAGGATTTGGATGGTCTCCCATCAGACCCTCCTCCTCCAGAGGAGCAGGGGATCGCCTGCCACCTCGTTGAGTTGGGTTTCTCCTATTTTTATTTTAATCGTAATTCTGTTATAAGACTGAAGAGTGACCCCAGGCGGACGTGTGATATGGAGCATGTTGGCAAGCTCAGTGTGCTTAGTCAAAGTTTCCCGCATCAGGCTCTATCTGCTGGTCACCCATGTGTGAGGACTAACATCCTGCTGTCCTAAGAACACATGTTGCAGGTAAGCAACTCTGCTTTCACTTTGCTTCACTGTAGACTCTCCAGTCAGTCTAGCTTCACTCTGCAGACCTTTTTCATACTTTGGAACCTTTATTCCAAAGGAGCATTTCCATAAACATGTATTCCTGAAGTAAATTTCCAGTTTCCAAGATCCACAACGAATAATAGTGAAAGAAATGTGCATGTTGACTGGGCCATGTGAAATCAGGACAGTTTTAGGTTCGGGGCCATCCATTGCTGTGGTTTCCACTCTAGCAGCCCTGTTAGCACTTGGATTTCTTTTGGTTTTTGACTGGTGGGTAGGACTGGTCTCCCTTGTTGTGGTTCCTTTTTGTAATGTTTTTGTTTGAGGGATTTTTTCTGCATTGTTTTACTCTGTAATGGGATTGTATTATGTTTTTAGTGATTTTTCTCCTAGATGGGGAGTTATTCTTGTTTTATGATTGCTGCAGTGTTTGTACTGTTTTATATTTATTGATATTGTTTCTCGCTTTGAGTACATGACTGTGAGAAGGTAAGAAATAGGCGATTTGAATAAAATAGACTGGTAACTCAGTATATGTAAATCTATTTCATCCATATTCCTTGTGGATGTTCTGAAAACCTGACTCTGGGGGTAATGAGGATAGATTTGGGAAGCCCTCATCTATTCACTAAGGGGCAGATTTTCAAAGGCTACACGTGTAACCCGAGAAAATCTGCCCCTATTTTGCATAGGCTCGGCGGTGCGCGCAAGCCCTGGGACGTGCGTATGTCCCGGGGCTTGCAAAAAGGGACAGTCCGGGGGCGTGGCGGCAGTTCGGGGGCGGTCCAGGGGCATGGCAGCGGTCCGGGGGCGGAGTCGAGTGCTCCGGCACAGCGGCCTGTGCCGGGGCATGGCGCACCGGCAGCCAGCCGGCACGTGCAAGTTATGCCTGCCTTGGGCAGGTGTAACTTTTGGAGCAAAGGTAGAGGGGGATTTAGTTAGGGATTGGGGGGTGGGTTAGATAGGGGAAGGGAGGGGAAGGTGGGGGGGGGGGGGGCGGAAAAAAAGTTCCCTCCAAGGCCGCTCCGATTTCGGAGCGGCCTTGGAGGGAACGGGGAAAGCCCTCAGGCTCGGTGCGCGCAAGGTGCACATGGGTGCACCCCCTTGCGCACGCCGAGCCTGGACTTTATAACATGCGTGCGGCAGCACACGCATTGTTATAAAATTGGGCGTAGATTTTAAGATCTGGCTCTAAGAGCATTTACAGGTTAGGGTGAACTCTCTTGTACAGACTATCACAAACATACTTGTAAAATCTTTTGGCTTTCACTTGACTTACCCTAAAACTAAAGTAAGTTTATGTAATATTGCTAGTACTGTCTGCTCACATGCTCTGTGCTAAATATGCAATTTCACTGCCCTTCCACTTCTGGTTTAGCCCTGGCCAGGGGCTATTAATAGCTATCTTATGCTTTACCAGTACTTACAGTCTAATGTATATTTGCTACTGTCCCTGGCCAGGGGCTATTAATAGCTATCTTATGCTTTACCAGTACTTACAGTCTAATGTATATTTGCTACTGTTCTGAGTGCAAAGAATGAATTAATTGCAGGAGTCACTGATACTATAGACAGGGTAACAGCCTGAAAGTACTGAAGAGAATAAGCCAGCCAGATCTTTCTCATTGGCTTCATGTTTTCCCTCATGTGAGTTGGAAATGTATTTCCTTTCTATTTATTTATAGCTTACATTTTTATGCTGCCTGTCTAATACAGCTCCAGGCGGTATTACAATCCATAAAACAAATGCAGTATTAGCTTAGCATAAACCAAACAGATAAATATAACAACACAAACTATAGAAATAAATAAAGTAATAATTCAGTAATACACAATAAGTATATGTTCAGATTTAGTTAAGGTGAGCTACATAATGAAACAGAAGTGCAGTTCTGTTCCATTGTTCAAATGCCTCTTGAAACTGTTTAAAACGAATGCCTTGCTCATTTGAGGGCAGAGTTAAATGAGAGAGTGCTATAAGTGTAGGCACCGGAGAAAACATGTTTGAATCCTGTCAGGACCACTTCTCTCTTGCATTTCCTTGTATTCTTTGCTTCCTCCTTTTACAGTTTGGTTCAAGCAAACCCTGAAGTTGCTATGGACTGCATCATTCACATGACACAGAATATCACCCCAACCCAGCGGGCACAGATCGCTCACCTCCTGACAACAATGGACAACCCATCTTCCTGACCACCGCCCTTCCCCCCCACAGGACACATTTTGAGAGGCAAAGAACTGACCTCGCCCCCAGGAGCCTGACTACAAAGAGCAAAACGCACTACTGATGGCCACCTCATTCAATGGTGTTTTTCTACCAAACTGCTCGATAAGCCAAGACCACTTGTGCCTTTAAATAAAGGAAGCCAGTGTTGCATTTTGAAGCTGAACGTGGTCTTTCTTGCGTGCAGACCTTTTGGTGTCTTGGCACGTGGGGTATTTTTGCTCATCTTCGGTGGCACTTCCGCTGGATTTAGGTTTTTTTTGCATCTGCAGAATGTGTACCTCACAAAAATAGCTTTACTATTGTCTGGTTTTGGATTAAATTCATTAAAACATTTGAACTGTAGTTAACAGATTTTGATGATGTGTCCTGCAAGGAGCAATCAAGATAATGTGAAATTATTTGATACACGTCATTCTTGCATCTACCCACCAAAAGAATGATAACTAACATTTTACCAGCAAGCCAAGAATTTTGTTTTGAAAAGGTTTTTCGCAGATCTCTGGTTGCTAAGGACCACATCTAACATTAAATCTTGAGCCATGCTGATGGGCTCATGAGCATGTAGAACACTCAGCATTGGTATGTAAGTATGTAGAGCCTAATAGTTATTGCTGGATAAGGCCCTTCAAAGATTTTAGCCACAAGCATAAATTGAGAGAAGACCCCCTCCCTTTCCCCCATTATGGATCTGATTGGCCAGGTCTTCTCCCATTCTGTGTATACAGCAAAATCTTTTAACTGAATAAGGCCCTTAGAGGACGGAATCCTAAAAGGATAATTTGACGGTTAGCAGTACCACATTTCGCTTATTAGAAGTGGTGCAAAACAGTCTATGTTTGAGACAGGATGAGGGCTTCTGCCTTGAGTAACATCTTCCATTATAACATAGTGGTGAAAACACTCTGGTCTCGGAAGCTGTTCTATAATGTGTATTTTGTTGCCATTGCAGAAATGTGAGTGCAAAGAAGCAACTGATTTCCACACTTGCTACAGATTTTAAACATCCCCCTTTTCATGTAAAAACAGAAGGGCATTCCTCTTCCCTCATAACTATTCAGGCCTTCATCCATGCCTGTCCTGCAGCTGCATTTTATACTGATTCTGGTGCCTTCTTTTTATTTTACTTTGGGGTCAGTATTATAGTAACCCTATTGTTTTTGGATTCTTTGCCGGTTTCTGATACTTTATATTGGACTAACCTATGAAATAGCCAAAGACAGTGTCCTACATGAACTTTCATTAAAACGTATTGCAGCCTGCAAAGAAGCCATTGTTTGAAAAACTGACACCATTTCTGCTCCATAGGTGTGGTCGTAGTAACATTATCTGCCCACAACAATCCTTTTCTTTTTTTTGTCCGATGATGTTAAGCTGCTGCTTTAAGACAAGCGAATTGGGGCATTATTCAAATGAGAAAATAAATCTCTTGATTAATGCCTTGGTTTCTCTAGTCCTGTGTTAATGTGATGGTATTTCTACAGGTTAGAAAATGAAATGTGTTTATTATTCTAGTGGATACACCTTAGCTGAAACTTCACAGTTGAAATTATGCTTTTTGTGGTTTAAAATAAAATAAAGCCTTGGTGGGCTGTATTTTGATTCTCTTTTCTAAAAGTAGCTATTGCCATGGCAGTAGGCTTTACTATGCACCATTGGCCTTGGCCTCCATTGGCTACATTTAGCTTGGAATTCATGCCTGAACTTGTTGGGTGGTACCTAGTGATGGTGCCTGGTGATGGTTTTGCCAGAGAGGATGTTCTCTGACAACTACAGCATTCTTTACACATTTAAAAGTTGTTACAACATATGGCTGAGGGTGTTAAAAAAGCTACACCTCCCTTTTTTAATAGAATTCATGAACTTTTGATTTTGCAGTGTTAGAAAACACAAAACATGTTTACTATGCTATTCTAAAAGAAGCTAAATTGATTGTAAAACAAGAGCATTGGAGCGGGAAATCATACACTGTCCTAATGTCTAGAGGAGCTTAATTGCTTTCATAAATGCTGCATCTGCTTGTTGAAATGAAGAGGCTGTCTGAAACATGGTATTGGAACTTTTTCTACTGTTGAAGAACAGTGAAGTGCTCCTTCAGTATACGTAAGTGTTCTTAATGTCTCGGGTGCACACGGACCTATGCTGTTCATTATGTCGTGACATGCTGATCTGAAAAGCCTTTTGGACTATTTCTAATAAATTGATCACTTTTTTCCAGGGATTGTTCTTTTTATTACCAAATCTAGAAAGTAAATGTACTCCCATGATTTCTAGTGTTATGCCGATAATGTTTTGAAGTGGAAATGTCTGTTGGGTAATCTGTAAAGAAATCATTTTGATGCTGCACAGTTAGTAGTGGCTTTAGAAAGGGTCTGATTATTGCATACAATTCCCTTTATATTTCTATATTTCTTAATTTATTCCTCCTGGGTAGAGGAGAGGCCTCTGTCCTTTCAAATTTGAGTTTTGATCTTGATTTGTGAGGTGGGAGTGGCAGGAGATCTTTTTTTTTCTTCTTCTTCTTCTTTATGGACATTCAGTGGTCTATGATAAATTAAACCTGGGCACTTTATTTGGGATTGTATTTGTTAAGAACACTGGTGCTGCAGGGTTTTGATTAAAGAATACAAAAATCAGCTAAGTTGACCCTCTCCATGTGAATGTACCAAATACTCTTGCACTGTGGGCCAGTGCAAGAGTATTTGATATCTTAGGCAAACCTTCAGTTGCCCCTTCCCCTTCCCCAACTTAACTATTGGCAGCAGCTCTAGCATAGCACTCCCCCCTACCAGCAGCAGTGGCTTCAGCACTGTGTTCACTTCTTTGGCAGCATTAGTTCTGACACAGCACCCCTCTGGGCCTCATGCTGATGGGATTTTGCACCCTCAAAATTTTAGTGCACACTAGCTGACTGCCTAGTTTGCCTATTTAGATGTATTTTATTTAGTTTAATTATTTTAATATGGCACATTTCCCTGTACATACCTAGATTAGTCCAGACTTCTGGGTTTTGCCTCCCTATCAGCAGATGGAAGCAGAGAAAGTTTCACCGACACTGTACATAACCCAGTATGTCACCTGCAGTCCCTCAGTATTTCTCTGTCTCCAGCAGATGGTGGATGATGTAAAACCTGTAGTCTGGAGAAAAAAAATGAAGACAAGAACATTTCTGGAACCTCTCAGGGGGTTGTAAGGTCTTGGTGGGGCTATCCCCCCTTGTTTGAGGCAGACGAGCAGCGGGTTGGTGACCCTTTTGATAGCTTGGTCTGGAGGTCTTGGGGTGGACAACTGGTGGTCCAGATCCCTTATCCCCCATGAGACAGCGGTGGAACTTGCTGGCAGTTCTGCACTGCAGTATCAATGCTTCCCGTCTTATTTCCAACTCCATGCACAGAGATCATACACTGGCTTCCAATGAAACAGCGTATTCAATACAAAGTGTTATTTATCCATAATTTAATTTACAACCCTTCCTCTATTTGGCTTTGTTCCACCCTAAGACTATATCAACCGCCACACCAATTGCGATCTCAAGATAAATGTCTCCTAGAAATTCCCACAATTAAAACAGCTAGACTTGACTTAACCAGAAAACGCACCTTCTTAGTGGCAGGTCCTACTTGTGGAATTCACTTCCCGACTCTCTACATTTAATATCCAATATAACATAATTTTAAAAAGCTGTAAAAACCTATTTATGTTCCTCTGCCTACAATTTCACATCCAAGCAGTTATGAATATCCTAAAACTAATTTACCTCTCATTTTATACTCTTGTTGATATTCTTTTACCACTTAATTTGATTCATTTCTTAAACTTTGATTATGTATAAAGGAAAATTGGTTCTTACCTGCTAAGACCCCGCCCACCAGTGCTCCCCAGGCGGCGACGTGGGACATAATTGGGTCTTTTAAAAGCCCCTAAAGCGCGCCTTTGGCGCCGCGTGCCGGCATCGCATGCCGAAGGAGCATGACAAAGGGGCCTACCCCTTGTCGTGCCCCTTAGCGTGTCCCCTTTATGAATCAACAAGATATCACAAGCCAAATTAAACAAGTTCAACCTGAAAATCTCAAACCGGCTACTACTTGAAGAAATACTAACACCTCTCAACAAACGTGTGTCCCTTCACCTCCACCACCACAATCAGATGGATCAAAATCCACGAGCCTTAGCTCAACAGCGATCCTGAGCATACTAGCAAATACGCACCTCACATCTCAAAACAGCCAATATCTTCTTAACAGCCAAAGGACAAACAAAGCGATACAGCAGTGACCAGAACATCAAAGAATGACCTCGACCAACCGCTAAACACCCATTAAACTCCCCGAAAACAAAAAATATCAACTAACCCCCTTTACGCCATACATTCCAGCACCCTGCTACTCTTCCAACACAAAACAACTCCACAACTCAGTTAACCAAAACAAAACCACTTCAACACAAACCCCTAACAAAGATGGCATTAACACTCAATACGAACCATCATGAAAACACAGACATCTAATCAACATCCTCGTCAATAAATCAATAAAAAACATGATCTATCTCACGTTCATCCTAATAAACGCTCAAGCTTTCACAAAAAAAAAATCATGCTCATATCAGATATCCTACAGGAAAAAAAACCCCGACTTCATTGTGGTGACTGAAACCTGGTTTAAAACCACTGACCACGTAATCACAAACCAACTGAACAACAATGCATATGACCTATTCTCAATTCCCCGAAAATCCCGCAGAGGAGGCGGACTTCTATTAATAATAAAAAAAAAAAAAAAAGCAATTCACAATGAAACCAGTCCCACACACCCTACCGCAGCAATATGAAGTATCCATCTTTGACTCAAAAAATCTGCAAATTTGCATAGTATACTGCCCCCCCCCCCCAAACTTTTGGACAACGACATATCCCCCCTCATAGAATACTTCACAACAAACATCAGCCTTAAGAAACCAACAATTATACTTGGAGACTTCAACCTCCACATGGACATCACCCCTCGATCTCAGTCCTGCCAGACCATGATTGATGTTCTCTCCACTTTAAGATTCACCCAATAGGCGTCCAACCCAACACACAAAGCTGGCCACACCCTGGATCTGATATTCACAAACAACTTCTTCTCAAACACGACAATATCATACACGCCAGTCCCATGGTCCGACCACTACCTCCTGCACTGCAAAACCCAAGCAAACATTAGCAACAACACCGAAACGAATGGAAAATACTCTTTCAAATACCAGCCACCCTTCCAATCTGACCTCCTCCAAAAAGAACTCGGAAAACATCTAACTAAGCTAGATCTCTCCAACATAAATAAGGCCACCGAATCATGGCACCTACTAACAACTGAAATTGCCAACAACATAAATCCAGAAAGAAGAAAACTGGTCAAGAACAAAAGAGAAAAAACAAACCCATGGTTCAACACCCAACTAAGAGACACCAAATCTATCCTAAGGAAAAAAGAAAAAGAATGGCGAAAAAATAAATGTCCTCTGACCCTTGAAAGATATCGCACACAGCTAGCGACATATAAAAAGCTGATTAACAAAACTAAACGGGACTATTACAGTAAAAAAATACATAATGCCCCTAACAACTCAAAATCGCTCTTCAACTTAGTAAGCAACTTAATATCAGGTAACAACAACAATCCAACGTCCCAAACCAAAAACCTAAGCCAAGAACTTGCTCTGTTTTTCAAAAACAAAATAAGCAAAATAACAGGAAACATCAACAATTCAATGAACCAAAATAAGCAACAAACCATCAAAAATATAACACCATGGTCCACCTTCGATCCCATATCAACCACCAAAATGGAAAAACTATTAAAAAAAAGCTAAACCCAGCCCGTCATGACCTAGACACAATCCCAATTCGAGCACTAAGGGAAATAGCCCAAACCATTGCTCCAACCATCACGGCAATCATAAACAAATCTCTTGAAGAAGGCGAACTTCCTGACAAATTAAAAAACGCAACAATTAAACCCTTAATAAAAAAAAAAGAACCTCAACCCAGAGGATCTGAACTACCACCCAATCTCAAACTTACCCCTCCTTGCCAAACTGACAGAGAAAGTTGCACTTAAACAACTCAATGAGCATCTCGAAATGAATAACATCCTACACCCTACTCAACACTGTTTCAGAAAAAATCATAGCACAGAAACCCTGCTTTTCAGCATATCAAACACAATAATAAGAGGCTTTGACAATGGACTAAGATACATCCTCATTCTACTCGACCTCTCCACAGCATTTGACACGGTCGAACATAAAAGCTTAATCTCCAGACTAACTGACATCGGTCTATCCGACAAAACCCTCAACTGGTTTACATCTTTCCTAAAAAAACAGATTCTTCAAAGTAAACATCAACAACTACTCATCAGATGCCATACCTCTTGAAACAGGAGTACCCCAAGGATCCGCACTCTCAGCTATACTGTTTAACATATACCTCCTGCCTCTTTGCCAACTCCTCACAAGCCTCGGCGTCACATACTACATGTACGCCGACGATATACAATTAATCATTCCCATAACAAACACCCTTGAAAAAACGCATTGAAACTCTCGGCCACCTATCTCGATACCATAAAAAACATGCTAAACCACATGAAACTATGTCTTAACATGGACAAAACTGAGTGCATTCTACTTGAAAGACAAAACTCAGGAATCAACATGAACCACAACATACAAATTGACAACACAAACATCAAATTAAAAGACAATATGAAAGATTTAGGAATATGGTAAGACCCCGAACCTAACTACAAAAAACACATCTCAATGAAAATCAAAGAAGGTGCAATAAAAAAGTTTACCAAGGACACAGAGGACAACATAGACAGTGTATTTCTTATGAATAATAGCCTTTATTTCATACTATATATATATATATCTCTTATGCCTAAGGAAGTCGGGTCTCGTAATGCCTGAGAGCCCGACTTAATTTGTGATCGAATTTGGTCATTCTTAAATATCTTTCTCCCCAGTAATTAAGACAATACTCCTTTGAATTAGAGTCTCGTGATTACAGGAAAACGTTTGTTTAAAACATTTTGCTACTTCTAACATTTCACAGAGCCCTGGGAAGCTGAACTAACCTTGAGGAGATCTACATTTTATAGCTTTTTTCCTGGGAGCATGCAACTTCAAAAGATACATCCTTTCTTTTATTTATTTATTTAGTTAGAGAAAGAGAGACAGAAAAGCAGAATATCGTAATTTACAAGTCAGCAGTGCCCCCTGGACCTCAGATGGTGCATCTGTATTGAACAGATGTCCCCAATATTTCTTTACTATCGCAAAGGCTTCCACAAACTACTAATCCTCAAACACTTAAAACCACTACTATATCTCCTCAAATTCAGAACCATTCTACAATCTCTCATATTCACTAGCTTCGACTACTGTAACTCACTCCTGATAGGACTACCCAAAACCACCTTCCAGCCTCTTCAATTACTACAGAACGCAGCAGCCAGAAACCTCACCGATCACAAAAGAACTGACCACATCACTCCGGTGCTAAAAAGTCTACACTGGTTACCTGTAGAAAAAAGAATCGAATATAAAACTCTAACCATTATACACAGTACAGTACACAACAGTGAAGGCACAGGCCTAAACAACATTATCCAGAAACACATCTCTCAACGCAATACGAGAGCATCAAACAAATCACAACTAAACATACCATCAGTATCAAACATCAAACTCACCACTGTAAGAAACAGAGCCTTTTCAATAGCTGGGCCCCTCCTCTGGAACTCACTACCTGAACACCTAAAACTACAGAACAACACTAAAATATTTAAAAAAGATCTCAAGACCTGGCTCTTCAGACAAGCCTTCAAAGACTGGATCGGCTAATCACCCACTCCACAAAGGACACCGCATACTATTACTGATAGTTAAACACTACTACGTATAGTTAATCTCTTTACAACCGACGATAATCCCAATCTGTTGTTATATAAGCTGTTAACTTTAACCATTCTGTATTCATTGCTATAACCTCTCCATTTCTGTTGTTATACCAGTTATGTTGTTATACCAGTTGTTTTCTCAATTGTAATTCGTTGTTTTACCTGTAAACCGTAGTGAAGGCCTCTAGCTAAATCTCGGTATATAAAAGCGTATAAATAAATAAATAGATAGATAATTTTCGTTCCTGAGGTACCACGAATCAGCCCGGACTGCTGGGTTATGCCTCCCTTGCAGCAGATGGAAACAGAGAAAAACTTGAAGGACACCCCTGTAAGTAGGATGTGCCACCTGCAGGCCCCTTCAGAATAAACAATATCAAAGCAGAATTAAAGTGGTAACAGGAATCCAAAACTTTAAATGGTTAAACCAAATTTAGGAGACTCAACTATGTACAAAATGTGAAATCTTCATCCTGCTATAGTATGACAGGAAAAAAAACTGATAATCTGTCGAGCGGAATCAAAAAACTGATAATCTGTCGAGCAGAATCAAAACACTGGGCGGGGTTCTGGGCTGATCCGTGGTACTACAGGAACAAAAATTAGCAGGTAAGAACCAATTTTCCTTTCCCTTTTTATGTACCTGGATCAGTCCAGACTGCTGGGATATACCCAAGCTGCCTTACATGGGGTGGGTCCTAGAAAGCCCCGCTCCAAGCACACGGCTGCCAAAACTCTCCGAGTCGGGAGCCCAAACATCCAAACGGTAATGCCGAGCAAAGGTATGCAAAGATTTCCAGGTTGCCACCCTACAGATCTCCTGAGGGGAAATCAACTGACTTTCTGGCCAGGACGCCGCCTGAGAATGGAGTGAATGAGCCTGAAGACCCTCTGGAACTGCTCTCCCGTGACATATGTATGTTGCCCTTTCCTGGGACCGCTCCACAAGGCGAAAATCATTAGTGACCTCCAAGTAAAGCATCAGTGCCCACCTGACATCCAAATGCTTCAATTCATGAGCATGTGGAGAATTCTGATTCAAATCCAGTAACGGCGGCAACTCAATGGACTGGTTCACGTGAAAAGCCGATATAACCTTAGGCAGAAAGGATGATAGGGTTCTAAGAGAAACATCAAAATCAGAAAACCTAAGAAAAAGTTCGCAACAAGATAGGGCCTGAATTTCCGAAATTCTCCAAGCCGAGCAGATAGCACCCAAAAACACCGTCTTGAGCGTAAGGTCCTTCAAAGTGACACACCTAAGCAGTTCAAAAGGAGGTTCACAGAATGTCCTAAGGACCAAATTCAAACTCCAGGGTGGACAAACAGCTCGACGTGGTGGATGCAAATGCTTAGCACTCCGAAGAAAACGAACCACATCCGGATGAGCCGCTATGGACGCACTGTCCACCTTTCCACGTAAACATCCTAACGCCACCACTTGAACCCAGAGAGAACGGAAAGCTAGCCCTTTTGCCAAACCCTTTTGCAAGAAGGCTAGAATGTGGACTATCGAGGCCCGCCTTGTGGAATATTCGACCTACTACACCAAGAGTCGCAGAGTTTCCAGACTCTGACATACATAAGAGAGGTGGAAGTTTTGCGAGCCCATAAAAGAGTGGAAATCACCGAATCCAAATACCCCTTCTTTCTCAACTGCCACTTCTCATAAGCCAAGCCGCTAGACAAAAGCGATCCACCTGGTCGAAAAATACTGGACCCTGCTGCAGGAGATTCGGAAGATGACCCAGACGGAGCGGCCTGTCCACTGCAAGGTTGAGGAGCTCCGAGAACCACGGCCTTCGTGGCCATTCCGGAGCCACCAGCACCACCGCTCCCAGATGGGTTTCTATCCTTCTCAAGACCTTGCCTACCAGAGGCCAAGGAGGGATTGCATAGAGCAGAATGTCGCGAGGCCATGGGAGGACAAGAGCGTCCATCCCTTCCGCTCAGTTCTCTCTTCTGCAACTGAAGAAGTGTGGCGCCTTGGCATTCCCTCAAGTTGCTAGTAGATCCAAACGGGGAATTCCCCAGCGATGAGATATCAACGCGAACGCCTCGTCAGACAGCTCCCATTCTCCGGGATCCAATCTCTGACGGCTCAGAAAATCTGCCTGTACATTGTCTACCCCAGCAATGTGTGAAGCCGCTATCCTGAACAGATGAGTTTCTGCCCAGGCCATGAGCTCGTCCGCCTCTGCCGCTACAGGGCGGCTCTGTGCCTCCCTGCCGGTTGATGTATGCTACCGTCATTGCGTTGTCTGAGAGCACTCTCACCAACCAACGATGAACCAGAAGCAAGAACTTCTGCAGGGCCAAGTGGACTGCCCTGGTCTCGAGACAATTGATGGACCATTGCGCTTCCTGCTGCGTCCATTGGCCTTGGGCTGCCTGAGATTGACAAACTGCCCCCCAGCCGGAAAGACTGGCATCCGTCGTCACAATAGTCCACTGAGGGACCTCCAGATCCATCCCCGGGACAAGTGTTGGTGGATCAGCCACCAAGCTAGGCTGGACCTGGCCGGTTCCTGGAGGGGTAAGGGAACTTGAAAAGCTTCCGACTTGGGGTCCCAACATGAGAGCAAAGCCCTTTGCAATGGCCTCATATGAGCGAAAGCCCATGGGACCAACTCCAGAGTAGACACCATAGAACCAAGAACCTGTAAATAGTCCCACGGCCTGCGAACTGGCAGGGACAAGAGACGCCGAACTTGCAACATGAGTTTGTCTATCCGATCCTTCATCAGGAATACTTACCCAATCCGAGTATCGAATCTCGCCCCCAAAAAATCCAGGACCTGGGCGGGGGACAAATGGCTCTTGTCTGCATTGATGATCCAACCCAGAATGTGAAGTGTCTGCACCACCTTGGCGACCGCTGCCTCGCATAGTTCCTTTGACTTCGCTCGAATGAGCCAGTCGTCCAAATAGGGATGGACCAGGATCCCCTGGCGACGGAGAGCCGCCACCATGACCACCATCACCTTGGTAAATGTGCGCGGAGCGGTCGCCAGCCTGAAGGGAAGTGCCTGAAACTGGTAATGCTTGCCGAGGACCATAAACCGGAGATACCGCTGATGGTCCTTCTGAATTGCAATGTGTAGGTACGCTTCAGTCAAATCAAGGGATGCTAAAAACTCCTCTGCTCTGACTGAGGCGATTACGGAACGCAGCGTCTCCATATGAAAATGGGGCACTCTGAGAGCCCTGTTGACCTTCTTCAGATCTAAAATCGGACGGAAGGACCCTTCCTTCTTCAGAACCAGAAAATAAATCGAATACCTGCCGGTTTGAAGTTCATTCAGAGGAACCGGAATGACCGCCCTGAGGTCCAACAACCGGTGAAGTGTAAGACACCCTGGTGCCTTTTCTCCAGAGACCCGCAGGGTGACACTAGAAATAGATCGCATAAGGGACAAGCAAAATCTAAGGCGTAGCCGTGTTCTATAATGTTAGAATCCAATGGTCCGACGTTATTTTGACCCACTCCTCGTAAAACAGGGACAGCCGCCCCCAACGAATGGAACAGGGGAGTGGGCCGGCACTATTTCATTGGGAAGACTTGACTCCCGTCGCCCCTGTGGCACCACCATCTCGGGTGGGTCTATAGCCACAAAAGGAATGAGACCAGGTCTGCGACCTGCAGGACGACTATCTTTGGCCAAACGGAGCTGACTTAGACTGGCGAAAATGGTGCTGCCCCCAAAAACGCGACCGGGAAGGGCCAAAACCTCTGGAAGCTTTTGGCCTATCCTCCGTGAGCTTGTACACTTTATGTCCCCCAAGGACTTAATGAGCTGCTCCAAATCATCATTCAAAAAGTAATTTCCCCCAAAATGGAAAAGCACCCAGCTGCGACTTGGAGGAAATATCAGCCGACCAATTACGGAGCCATAAAAGCCTGCGGGCTGACACCGCAGAAGCCATAGTACACGAAGACGTACGAAGGAGATCATACAAGGCATCCGCCCCATACGCTACCGCCGCCTCCAAATGATCAGCCTGCTCAGACTCCTCCGGGGAGAGCTCTCTGGCACTCAGGAGTTGTTGTACCCACCGGAGACTCACATGCTGCATTAAACTACTGCAAATGGCTGCTCGAACCCCCAGAGACGACACTTTGAAGATACGCTTCAGAAGTACCTCCAGCTTACAATCCTGAGGGTCCTTAAGGGCAGCAACCCCAACCACAGGAATAGTTGTACACTTGGTGAATGCGGATACGGCTGCATCAACCTTGGGAACCTTAAGGAGGTCAAAAGAGTCATCCAGCAGTGGGTACAATTTTTCCATAGTTCTGCCTAGGCGAAGGCTAGCTTCCGGAGTATCCCACTCCCAAAGCATCAGCTGGAGCAATATAGGATGAAAAGGAAAAGTCCTAGCCAGGGGACGAAGACCAGAATCACTGGATCCACCGTGCCCTGATCCTGAGGCGTCGGCGTCTGACCAGCCGGTATGCCCAACTCCGCTAGGACATGTGGAATCATCGGCTTCAACTCATCTCTACGAAAGAGCCTAAGGACCCAAGGATCATCCCACTGGGTCCACATACTCTGAATCCTCATCCATGTCCACCTGAAGTGGATCCGCCAGCCGCACCGCCCCCTGGTTCCCGAAACCAGACCCTTCCCAGACCACCCTAATCCAGGAGACCTCAGGAGGATCCAGCCTAGGAACCTGCATGGGAGGAGAGGGCCCATCCCCAGGACACCCCGGAGGGGGCTCAGGATCTCCCATGGGCATAAGGCTAGCTAAATAAGCCTTATGTAATAGTAAAATAAAATCAGCCGAAAAAGGATGCTGGCCCTTTAAGTTTTCCCAAGGGGGGGGGGGAACCCAAAGAAGCATGGAAAGCAGGAAATAAATCATGGGGAGACCCAGGGCAAAAATCCTGCGGAAATAACTGAGGAGGGAGATCCTCCTCCCCCTGCTGAGCTGTCTGCATCAGCACCTAAAGCTCCTAAAATGGCTGCCGTTCCCGTGTTCTGCGGGAGTGGGGCAGGCTGAGTACCATGAGGCAGCATCGGGGCGCCCGCACCATGGGAACGATGTGCCTGCCTCCCCCTGCCGCCAACTGCCCCCGCTGACGGGCCCTCGCCCCCGAGAAGACACCGGGAGCAGAGGCTATCTCTGGAGAGCTGTGCTGCTGGCTTCCCACTGGATTTGCAGGCCAAGGCGCGCAGCACCACTGCGCTGAACAAGGAGGGGAGGCTGTGAAAATAAAGCCCAGGAGGCCGAATAAGAGCAGTGCAGCTGCAAAAAACAATGCGTTCCAATTCTATATTTTTTTTTTTTAATTCGCATTGGCCTCACCAATCTCTGGGCCGGGGGGGGGGGGACTAGCCCATGGGTAAATCCCCCCCCCCCCCCAGTCACTCACTGGCTGCTGCTCCTGGTACCCTGGAGTGAAGGGCAAAGCACACGGCAGGCCTAACACCAAAGGAGAAATGACTGCTCCTCGAGAGACCTGGCTCTTTTTTTTTTTTGTTTGTTTGAAACTTTGTTTCAGACAAACAAATTTAAAGGACTCCTGTCACTGCAACTCACTTTTTTTTTTCTTGTTTAGAGTCAATTAGCCAGGACTGCAGGTTCTGCCACCTTCATCTGCTGGAGACAGAGAAATACTGAAGGGGCTGCAGGTGGCGCATCCTACTTACAGGGGTGTCCTTCAAGTTTTTCTCTGTCTCCATCTCCTGGAAGGGAGGCATAACCCAGCAGTCTGGGCTGATCCGGGTACGTACAGGGAATTTTGTATTTTCTTTTTAATGCTATTTTGTTTAAATTAATGTATTTCTCTCCGATTTTAAATGTAAACTGCTTAGATCTTATGAATATTTGTTTCTCACAGGACAAGCAGGATGGTAGTCCTCAGATATGGGTGACATCACAGGATGGAGCCCTGTACGGAAAACTTTTCTGTCAAAGTTTCTACAAAGCTTTGACTGACACTGGCACACTGAGTGCACTGAGCATGCTCAGCCTGCAATTATCCCTGTGAGCCAGAGGTGTCTCCCTCAGTCTTCTTTTTTCCACTCTGCAGTAAGCATAGCGGTTAGGAGCTCTGTGAGAAATTCTAACACTTTTTCTTTACAGAAACACTTAAACTTTTACTTCACAAACACTTTTCCCTGCACGGGTCTCCCTTCGCGTACGTTTATTCGATGCTCAGTGAGTACTATGCCCTGTTTTTTCGGTCAGTTCCTGTCACCTTCCTGGCCTGCCAACCGACTGCGGCCTTCCCTCTCCCTATGTTTCAGTTAGCCACACATAGCCTGCGAGTGTCCCTCTGTGACACTCTGCCAGGTTATTAGCGCTAGTGGGACAGGGACTTCCACGGTTTCCGTTGCCGCCAGGGCCCCTGTCGATTCAGGTTCTTCGATTTCCTCGGTACCCTCGCGCAGTCTATGCCCCCATCGCTACCATCGGTACCCCCTTCAGACAGTCCTGGATTCTTAGATGCCATCGGTACCCCTCTCCCCGTGGTACTCTGATGCCATCCTCCCTGCATCGTTTCTATCAGTGCCATCCATGTTTTTCATCCACAGCACTGATTTTTCCTTGGGTTTCATCGATGTACAACTTGTCTCTTCAGTGCCATCCATGCCCGGGTCGATGCCACCGTCACCCGGGACACTTCCATCGATGCCATCCTTTATTTTATGGATGCCATCGATGCCCAGGTGTTTTTCATCGATGGCCATCCATGCTGAGGTCGATCCCATCGATACCGTCGACATCCGTGGCCATACCACCGATGCCGTCGGCGCCCGCCTCCATACATCGATGCCCACGTCGTTTCCATCGGTGTCTTCGACGTTCCTATCGATGCAGTCATCGACTCTGTCGATGCCGGTATCATTTTTCGATGCCAACGATGTTTTTTCGATTATTCGATGCCACATCGTTCCCATAGATACCTACGCCGATTCCATCAGTGCTTCATCACTGTCATCAGTGCTCTAGCCGAGTTATCGACGTTTTTTCATATATATTTTTGACGATACCCTCGAGGCCGCTGAGGCCGCCATCGACACCATCAATACCGACATAGCACCGCCATGTAATGCCCTTGCCTGAAAACAGTGCTCCATGTTTTGGGTTCTTATTAAAGACCCGTATTAGCCTACAACACTACATAGTGCCAGGAGCAGTGCAGGCATGCTGACAGTCCGTCATCAGTCGCCATCCAAGACAGCATGGGCATCCATCTCAGTGCTGGGGAAAGACCGGGCCGAGCACTGTGGCATGCATCATCACCGACACGGTGACCGTCTGCCACCGATGCCATCCAGCACATTGGTGCTATCCTTCTCGATGCTGGACAATGCTCGGGCCGAGCAACATCACCACTGCCATTGACACTGTTCCGCACAGTATTGGCAGTCTTTGGTGCTCCAGAAACACCGGAACAAGTTCCAAAGAATTCTGCACTGGTGTCACGAGACATCGTGCCACTGCGACAAGGGCCGGGTTCACGAGCTCTTAATTGGCTCCCCTGTTCCCGAGGCGTGCCCCACCGACATCGGTGGGGGATTGTGGCCCTCCACAAAATACTACCATGGTAGCGCCAGCCACGCTCAGCCCGTCTCCTCTATACCTGCGCCACCATACCAGGCATCAGAGTTGAGACAGGCGTTTACTCCCTCGATGACTCCTGGAATTCACGGAGCCAGCAATCTACACCGGCTCGTCCTTCGGCAATCCACGTCGGATGGTAAGTACCCGCTTCTGCGGCATTCCCATTGAGAAGTGTTCTCTAATTCGAGCTACGTGGTTCGAAAAGTTCTAGGTCATGTACCTTTCAAGAACCATGTTAGTGTCACATATCGCCATGTCAGCCACAATACCAAGAGAACCTCTCTATCATTTCTTTGGGATTGCATCCCTTCTTCAGCAACGAGGCTCTGTACTGATTAATGCTCTGGCTTTTTTCCTGCTTCAGAACCAAAGTTCCAGGTGCATTCGCTGATCTGATAAATACGAGATCAGGCAAATACTGCCTCAAGTGCCTGACGACAGGTCTCGGTGTCTCCTTGTACAGAACACAGAAATGTGGGTAAGACTTTACCGCTCATGCTCCCGTGGGAGGTTACATGATATCCAGATTACATCAGCCCTTCCAGTTGGACACCTCCTGGTCTCCCAACTGGCCGGATATCAGAGCGGCCACCCCACCTTGTACCAAGGTTCCCGGTACACTCCCCCAGACGCTACAAAGTGCAGAGGGGGGAAGGGGGGGTTGGGAGTTTTAATTATACTATTCTTTCTTTCAACAGAAAGTAGTTACTCTCCGACAATCCTGGACCTCAGAAATACCAACTTTCTTCAAAAGGCGCAGGTAAAATGGTTTCTCACAGGACAAGCAGGATGGTTGTCCTCACAAATGGATGACATCGAGGATGGAGCCCAACCACGGAAAACTTCTGTCAAAGTTTCAGGAACTTTGGCCCCTACTGGGCATGCCCAGCACGGCACTAACCCTGCAGCCCGCAGGGGTCTCCCTTCAGTCTTCTTTTTTCCGCGTAGCAGTTGCCACGCAGTTAAGGAGCTCTTACCACATTCCTGACAGGAATTCTTTAACTAATTTCTTGAAGAAAAATTTGCCCCTCAGGGGTCTCCCTTCTTCAAATTTTCCTCCGCGGGACTTCGGTAAGTTTTTGCCATTGTTTTGGTCGGCTACCGTCGAGTTCGGCCCTCGAGGCCGGTTGGCAGTCGACCGTCCCGTGGCTAAATTTTTGGCATACGGCCATGGCGTCGGGGTTCAGTCGGTGCCCGGACTGTACACTACTATGTCCATCACAGACCCACATAGAGTCTGTGTTTTGTGTTTAGGGAGTGAGCATGATGTCCTGACTTGCACCAAATGTGCACTAATGACACCAAAAGGTCGCAAAGCCAGAATGGAGAAGATGGGACTCCTTTTCCATGCTCACACTCCAACGCCATCGATTGCATCGACGTCATCGGAACCGGCATCGTTGAAGTCTCATCATCATCGACAGCCTCTCGGTGACCGTCCGCCATCGACGTCTTCACGGCCATCGACTCCTGTCCCTTCCCCCGAAGATCGAGGGGATCGGAAAGAGAAACATCGCCATCGACGTCATAAGTCTCGGACCGTCGAGGAATCGAAGTCATCGACCTCAGTACTGTCCGAGCCTCCTCCGAAGAAGTCTCGACCAGAAGTGGCACCGTCCACTCCTGTCTCGCAGACACTGAGGCAACCCTCACCCCTTTGGGGTTTGGGAGCCGCGATTCCACCGGCGACAGTGGTCCCTCTGGCTCAGCCTCAGCCTCCCTCTCCCGTAGAGCCGGGTCTTGTTACCCCAGGTCTCCGGGTAGAACTGGACCGGCTGGTCCAGGAGGCCATCGACAAAGCGATGCTACGGTTCCAGACTCCTCCGGCACCGAGAGTGGAATCGGTCACCGACCCGATTCCAGCGGCACTGGCACTGCTGCTTGCCCGGATGGAAGCGCTTATGACTGCCCTTCCACTGGCAATACCCGGGTCACCAACAGCTTTCTCATCAGGTGGAGAAACACCGTACCGAATTCCCCCTTCGGGGGTAGTTCCATCGGTGCCATGTCGTCCCTCACAACCGATACATTCCTCGGGGGCGATACGCACATCAGCTCCACCGAGATCTGCGATGACTGCACCGATTCCTTCGATGCCGACACCGATTCCTTCGATGCCGGCACGGGCACCGATGCCAACACCGATTCCATCGAGGACATTCTCGATGCCCCCGGTAATTCCTTCGAGTTTCTCGGAGCCTCAACCGGGGTCTTCAGGTATTCAGCCCCCTCATGGTTCTACAGGTCAGCAACCTGATCCTTATGACACCTGGGGTGATGATACCTCTACAGACACCGATGATTTGCCTTCACCACCCTCTCCTGCGGAAAGTAGAAAGCGTTCTCCCCCTGAGGACCTCTCTTTCATAAATTTTGTGAAGGAAATGTCGGAGTTGGTCCCTTTTCAACTTCAATGGAGCAAGATGACAGGCACCAGATGATGGAGTTGCTCCAATTCTTGGATGCCCCTAAAATCATCACCTCTATTCCAATTCATCGGGTTTTTCTGGACCTTCTAAAAAAGAATTGGGAATCTCCTGGATCTGTTGCTCCAGTAAACAAAAAAGCTGACTCTACCTATCTTGTACAGTCAGTACCTGGCTTTCAGAAACCACAGCTAGACCACCACTCTGTTGTGGTAGAATCAGCTCAAAAGAAAGCTAAAAGAATAAAGCCACATTCTTCCATACCTCCTACTAAGGAAAATAAATTCCTAGATAGTATAGGTAGGAAAGTATACCAAGGAGCCATGCTGATTTCCAGAATAGCCTCTTATCAGCTATATATGACCCAATACAATAGGGTCATCCTTAAACAGATACAGGAGTACTCAGATGCCTTACCAGAACAGTTCCAGCCACAACTTCAATCCCTACTAAATAAAGGGTTTGAAGCTGGGAAGCATGAGATAAGAACAGCTTATGACGTTTTTGATGTTTCCACTAGACTTTCTGCTACGGCCATCTCCGCCAGACGCTGGGCTTGGCTTAAGTCGTCTGACCTTCGCCCGGAAGTTCAGGACAGGCTCTCTGACTTGCCCTGTCTAGGGGACAATTTGTTTGGTGAGCAAATTCAGCAAATTGTTGCTGAATTGAAGGATCATCATGAGACACTTAAACAGCTCTCATCCATTCCTTCTGACTTACCTTCTAAACAGCCGTTTAAGAAGGACCCAAAAAAGTCATTCTTCTGTCCACGGAAGTATTATCCCCCACTAGCCAAGTCTAGGTCTGCGAGGCCTTATCATAAATCTCAGCCTCGCCAGTCTCGTAAACAAAAGCCCGCAGCAGCTCCACAACCTGGCCCTGCATCAGGTTTTTGACTTTCAATTAGAGAGCAGATGCCACATCCCTCTTCCTACCATACCAGTAGGGGGTCGGTTAAGCCACTTTCTAGAAAAATGGCATCACATCACCACAGATCAATGGGTGATAGCGATAATTGCACAGGGTTACCACCTCAACTTCCTGACTCTCCCTTCGGACTCCCCACCCCTGCAGGTGTGGAGATTCACCGATCACTCCGTTCTTCTAGAGCAGGAAGTTTCCCTTCTCCTCCAGTCAAACGCTATAGAACCCGTTCCTCCCTCACAACAAGGACTAGGGTTCTATTCCAGGTACTTTCTGATCCCAAAAAAGTTAGGAGGTCTTCGACCAATCCTGGACCTACGGGCTGTCAACAAATACCTTTACAGAGAGAAGTTCAAGATGGTAACCCTGGGATCGCTTCTCCCTCTGCTGCAAAGAGGGGACTGGCTATGCTCTCTAGACCTAAAAGACGCCTATACTCACATTGCGATAACTCAATCTCATCGCAAATACCTCTGATTTTTAGTAGGCCGAAATCACTACCAATACCGAGTGCTCCCTTTCGGCCTGGCATCCGCACCACGAGTTTTTACCAAATGCCTCGTGGTGGTTGCAGCTTTTCTCAGGAAGGAAGGTGTCCACGTCTACCCCTACCTGGACGATTGGTTAATCAGGGCCCCAACCCAGCAAATCGCTCGGTCCTCCCTGACCCTGACCCTGACAATTCAAACTCTGCTTTCTCTAGGGTTTCTTGTCAATTACGAGAAATCCTGCTTAGTCCCATCTCAGACCTTATCCTTCATTGGGGCAGACTTGGACACCTTACAAGCAAAAGCCTTCCTTCCTTATCAACGAGTCCAAATCCTTGTGTCTCTAGCTTGCCAGTTGCAGTCTCAACGCACAGCAACAGCTCGCCAATTCCTCATTCTGCTGGGACACATGGCCTCCTCAGTTCATGTGACTCCCATGGCCCGCCTGGCCATGAGAGTCATGCAATGGACTCTGAGATCACAATGGATCCAAGCTGTTCAGCCTCTGTCCTCCATTGTTCGCATCACCGATGCACTCCGTCTGTCTCTTGCCTGGTAGACAAATAAATCCAACCTCCTAAGGGGCTTGCCTTTTCACCTACCAGATCCTCAAATAATTCTCACAACCGATGCGTCCAACGTCGGTTGGGGAGCCCATGTAAACAATTTACAAACCCAAGGATTCTGGTCTCCAGAGGAAGCCAAACACCAGATAAACTTCCTGGAACTTCGAGCAATACGATATGCTCTCAGGACTTTTCAAGATTGCCTATCGACCCATGTCATCTTGATTCAGACGGACAACCAGGTGGCCATGTGGTACATAAACAAGCAGGGGGACACAGGTTCCTTTCTTTTGTGTCAGGAAGCTGCGCAGATTTGGGCAGAAGCCCTCTCCCGCTCCATGTACCTCAGGGCCACCTACTTGCCAGGAGCAGACAATGTATTGGCAGACCAGCTGAACCGTGTCTTCCAACCACACGAGTGGTCACTCAATCCCTTCGTAGCGACCTCTCTTTTCCAGAAATGGGGTTATCCCATATAGACCTCTTTGCGTCCCCTCAGAATCACAAAGTGGACAATTACTGCTCTCTCATTCGGAGCCAGCACTCTCGGCCCAGGGATGCATTCTCCCTCACGTGGACAACCGGTCTGCTTTATGCATTCCCTCCACTTCTGTTGAAGACTCTTGTGAAGCTACGTCAGGACAGGGGAACTATGAATCCTGGTGGTTTCCCATACTTCAGGATCTCTCCATCCGCAGGCACATTCCTCTGGGAAAGGACCCGCATCTGATCACTCAAAACGATGGATGCCTCCTCCATCCCAACCTCCAAGCCTTGTCCCTGACGGCATGGATGTTGAAAGGTTAGTCCTTCAGCCATTTAACCTTTCGGATTCCAGTTTTCTCGTGTCCTGATCGCTTCACGAAAGCCTTCCACAAGAAAATTTTATTCCTACAAATGGAAAAGGAATACATCATGGTGCACTTCTCAGTCCCTTGATCCCCTTAACTGTCCAATTTCTAAATTCTTGGACTATCTCTGGCATCGATCAGAATCAGGTCTAAAGACCTCTTCCATTAGAATCCATGTCAGTGCGGTAGCTGCCTTCCATAAAGGTATCGGGGGTGTCCCTATTTCAGTACAACCCCTTGTAACACGCTTTCTTAAAGGATTGCTCCATTTGAAGCCACCTTTACGTCCTCCGGCCCCATCTTGGAACCTTAATCTGGTTCTTGGTCGCCTTATGAAACCTCCTTTCGAACCGCTTCACTCCTGTGACCTAAAATATCTCACATGGAAAGTGTTATTCCTTTTGGCTATCACTTCAGCGCGCAGGGTTAGTGAATTACAGGCCCTAGTTACCTATCCGCCTTACACTAAACTCCTGCAGGACCGGGCGGTACTCCGCACTCACCCTAAATTCTCTTACCTAAGGTAGTTTCGGAGTTTCATATTAATCAATCCATCATACTACCTATCTTCTTTCCCAGGCCCCACTCCAACTCCGGGGAACAGACTCTGCATACCCTCGACTGTAAACGTGCTCTAGCTTTCTATCTAGACCGTACAGTTGCCCACAGGAAGAGCACTCAATTATTCGTCTCTTTCCATCCTAACAAGTTAGGTCAACCTGTGGGTAAGCAGGCTCTTTCCTCCTGGTTGGCGGACTGCATCTCCTTTTGCTAGCAGCAAGCTGGCATTCCTTTCCAAGACCGTGTCAAAGCACACTCTGTGAGGGCCATGGCGACTTCAGTAGCACACCTTCGATCGGTGCCGCTTCCTGACATCTGCAAGGCTGCCTCCTGGAGTTCCCTCCATACATTTGCAGCCCATTATTGCTTGGACAAAGCTGGAAGACAGGATTCCATCTTCAGCCAGTCTGTCTTGCGTAACCTTTTTCCAGCATGATGTACCAACACCCTTCCACCTCCCGGTAGGGTGCGGATGCCCTCTACCAAATTTCACCCCAGTTGTTGTGCCTGTTGCACGCGGTTGGGTACATTTGGTGCATGTTCGGACATCCTCAGCTCGGTACTCGCCCATTTGTGAGGACAATCATCCTGCTTGTCCTGTGAGAAAGCAAATGTTGCTTACCTGATGTAACAGGTGTTCTCACAGGACAGCAGGATGTTAGTCCTCACGAAACCCGCCCGCCACCCCACGGTGTTGGGTTCGTTTTTATTTTATTTTTCGGCACTGCCTGTAGCTTTGAAACAAGACTGAAGGGAGACCCCTGCTGGCTGCAGGGTTAGTGCCGTGCTGGGGCATGCCCAGTAGGGGCCAGTCAAAGTTCCTGAAACTTTGACAGAAGTTTTCCGTGGTTGGGCTCCATCCTCGATGTCACCCATTTGTGAGGACTAACATCCTGCTGTCCTGTGAGAACACCTGTTACATCAGGTAAGCAACATTTGCTATCTCTCGTTACCATGCTTCCATATCGCAGTAAGTTCATTACCTCTAATCTTTCTATGTGCTTCATGGTGAGTCAACAATATTACAATCCCAAGCTCTGCCGGTTGCACCAGCTTCAGCAACTGGGGTATTCATTGAGGGGTAGATTTTAAAAAATAGCGCGATCGTGTACTTTTGTTTGCGCACCAGGAGCAAACAAAAGTATGCTGGATTTTATAAGATACGCGCATAGCCGCGTGTATCTTATAAAATCCGGGATTGGCGCGCGCAAGGCTGCCGATTTTGGGCAGCCTGCGCGCGCCGAGCCGCACAGCCTGCCGCCATTCCCTCCGAGGCTTCGGAGCAGCCTCGGAAGGAACTTTCTTTCACCCTCCCCTCACCTTCCCCTCCCTCCCCTACCTAACCCACCCCCCCCGCCCCTATCGAAACCCCCCCCCCTTTATCCATGGATTTACGCCTACCGGAGGCATACGTAAATCCGCGCATGCGCCAGCGGGCTGCTGGCGCGCCAAGACCCAACCCGGGGGCTGCTCCAGAGGGCGCGGCCACGCCCCCAGGCCCGCCCCCAAACGCCGCTTCATGCCCCCAAAACGCCACGTCATTTGGCGACGCCCCCGACACGCCCCTTTTAAAAAGCCCCCGGGACTTACGCGCGTCCCGGGGCTCTGCGGGCGCCGGCGGCCTATGCAAAATAGGCGCGCGAGGGCCCTGCTCGCGTAAATCCGGCCGGATTTACGTGGGCAGGGCATTTAAAATCCACCCGTGAATCACTATCGGTGAATGCTGTTTCTCTGCGGAGTGCAACATCATTCACGCTTTTCCTTGCATATACAGCTGCATAACCACAGTTAGTCCATGCAAGGAGCTCTAACTTCTTCAAGACTCACTATACATTTACTAACTGGGATTACTGTCACTGCCATAAATCCCTTATACAACACTTCTGGACACCACAGTCATAATGACCTTCCTGTCCAGCATACATGCAGACATTCTAATAAATTCTTACATGTCCCTGTGCGCATTTTTCCATAACCTCAGCCCAATTCTTCATTGTCAGGCCATGGGGTTTTTTTCACTATGCACTTTCCTCATAGATCCAAAACTGCTATGGGTTAGATTCAGTGAAATTCCATTATTAGTGGGTCTAAGCTGTTCAACCGCTTTCGTCCCTCATCTATATTGCAAATCTAGAACCAAAACCTAGTCTGATCCTGCTCGTGCTCGCATTTACTCAGGGTTGTAAAGTTTGACCTAAAAGCTTCTCAACCCAATATGCGTCTACTCCACTCCAGCCACAGTTTCACATGAACTTCCTGGAGCTTGTAGCCATGCGTTATACCCTTATGCCTTCCAATACTGCCTCTGCAACAAATCTTTGTGCATGCAGACAGACAGCATAGGGACAATGTGCTTTCCAACACACAAGCACGCACAACCTCTTAGCTGCTCTGCAAGGAAGCTGTGCAGCTCTACCCTTGGCCCTTGCTCACTCCATGTATCCTCGGGCCGCTTGTCTAAGAGATTTACTGAACGCACTAGCAGACCTTCTCCATGTAGGTTTCCATCTTCTCGAATGGTCTCGGACTACATGTGTAGCGGGAAAGATCTTCTAACACTGAGATCAACCGAACTTGCCCTCTGCGTCTGAATCGAACAATACAGTGTACAGATTCTACTGTCTACACGTTTCCAATGCGTTCCCATAGGCGCCTTTCTTCCATCAAGGGCCTCTTAAATGTGTCTCTTCTGCTGCCTCTCATAGCCAGCACTCTTCTAATGCTGAACCTGGACAGGGTTCACTGTTCCTCAGACTTACGTCCTGGCCGAGACCAGTATGCTTCCCATACTTCTCAATCTACTCACACCAGTAGCCAATTCGCCTTCTCACAAGTTCAGTCTGAAATCGTAGACTCACTGATGTTCTCAAGTACTGGAAGCGTCACAAAACCTTCCACACATAAATCCTACCATTCAACATGTCATGATTACCACATGACGCATTTTCAAAAAGGGTATTCCCCTTTTCTTTTTTCTACACCACTCTCTTCTCTTGCTCCCTCGGATTTCTGCTCCCCAGACATCCTTCACATAGGTACACCTCTGTTCCAATTGGTGTATCGTTTGGGAGTGGGGATACCCGATTAACGGTAAACCCCTTACTGATCAAGCTGCCTCTATTTTCACTAGTCACGGAATGGAACCTATATCTTATCCTTATAAGTCTCATACGTTTGGAGATCACATGATGTGGTGAGCTGGGAGGACGCGTCTCTCACCAGCTCCAGGGCCCACTCCATATATTGCGTTCCATCACAGCCTGCAATAAGCTCCAACCGGGTGCAAAACACAACGAGGGCATAGCGCAAATGTCCATCATACCATATATGCACAAACTTACACCAATGATGGCAACCAAAGGAGGAAAGTGAGAAAAGGAGAAACCAAAGGCTTCTGACCCAAAGATGGCGGCCACGGGGGATGGCGAGTCTCTGCAGCCCATGCTAACGATCACGGACATAAAAGAAGCAATCCGAGAAGCTCTTGATGACAAACTTACCCAAATTACCACACAGTTGGGGGAAGTAAAGGAGTCATTACAAGATTTGCACCCCCGCCTGGACCAAGCTGAAAATCGGATTTCGCTTCTCGAGGACGACGCGACGCACATGGAGAACAAAATGGCCGACAGTGAAAAAAAAATACAGGCCCTTCAAAATAAATTAGACGATTTCGAAAACAGGGCTCGTAGAGATAATCTTCGTTTCCTTGGAATCCCGGAAGGCATGGAAGATAAAGTTTTCTGCTCTACCTTAGAAGAATGGATTCCTGCATCGTTAGAACTCCCTCACCTACAAGGCAAACTCACCGTGGAGCGTGCGGACCGGCTGGGGTCGAAAAGAGGCACCAACACCTGCCCGAGATTGGTAATCGTCAAAATCCTCAACTCGGCCCATAAAACTGAGATCTGGAGAGCTTCCAGATCAAAGGGGGAGCTAAACTTTCAGGGAAACCCGATTCGCATCGTTCAGGACTTTTTGACAACGGTTTCTGAAACTCGGAGAAGCTTTGCGGCAATATGCTCCTCTCTACGTAATCGTGGAGTCAAGTTTTCCCTGCTATTCCCGGCACATTTGAAAATCTGGCACGGCGATCAGGCACATATCTTTGACATGCCAACCTCAGCCCAAAAGTTTTTTGAAGACATGAACAAATGATTTGAGAATACGAGAGCGGGCAGATCAGGTACATAGCTTAACTAAGTTGAAGTTTAAGGAGTTTTAATCTCTCGTTTTTCAAACGTTTTCATCTTGTTGGAGCAAAACACGGGGGAACCCGAAATAAATACACCACAGATTATTTGCTGGCTGTAAGTAATTCATTACAGTTTTTCTTTTTATATATAAACCCATGTTTGGCGGAAGTCGGCTGCATTATTACCCCGACACGAACAGTGGAGATAATCTTCTGTACAATTGCCGGCACGCGAACAAACGACAGGACAGAACGAATGCTTTACCAGGGGCCATTAAATTACCCACTGGCTGAAGGCCACGGAACTGGAGAAGCTTGGGAGTAACCGCATCTGCTTAACGCTCCTCAACCCTCCCTAGACTCTTATATTCCTGGAGCCTCATACCGAGCTTATGGAAATTCAGCAGTACGATCGCTCATACTTAAGACCTGTTGGACACCACCTTGGGCTCCGCCAGAAACAACGGCTAAAAGGCTCCTGTCCTGGGGTAGACCCTCTCACCTTCTTGGTCCTGGCTTTGTACCGTTGTTCATGGCAAGAAAGGAGAAAAAGAAAATAAAACATGGAGACTTTGTCTTTCGTTGACCATAAAGGATGTTGGGGGGTTTTTTATGTTGGGTTCCCTTTCACTTACAGACTTCTGCGGAGTGAGGACCCTGGACACATTAAAGGATCTCCACATCTCCTATTAATGGAGACATTGCAATTTCAGGTTTTGCTTATGGGTAGGGGAAGGGATGGTAATGTTGGAACAGGGGGGAGGGGGGAAGGGATTGGGGAACAAATGTTTTTGTGGGGGGGGGAATTGTATATCTTGCTCTGTACACAACTTTTTCTCTGTGGTCTAGACAGGTACTGCTACCCTCAAAATATTTAATCTCACTGAACTCAGGTGTACTCTTAACAAAAATGTTATGAAGCCAAATGAGAATGGGATAGAGGGGTGGCCAGGCTGGGGGCTTTCCCTCTCACAGATATCTTGCACCCTTTACACAGACTCCCAATCTCTATTACTCTCTAATACCTAACTCATATCTTGGAATGTCAATGGCTTGGGAACTCCCGTGAAGTGAAAAAAGGTTTTATCACATCTTAAACGTTTGCAAGCAGATATAGCATGTATTCAGGAGACACACTTAACAGCACTGGAAAACACGAAACTCCAGAGGGAATGGGTGGGAACATGTCTTTTTTCTGAGGCAAAGCACAGGAAAGGGGGAGTAGCTATTTTAATCAACAAGGCTACTAATTTTCAGGTGCTTAAATCCATATCTGACACAGAGGGCCGTTACTTTATTCTGTTAGGTCTCTGGAATGCCAAACCGGTCACAATTTCCACAGCATATGGCCCAAATGATTACGACCGTGACTTTTTTGTGAACTTGTGCAACCTGCTCTATATCCATGCCCAAGGCACAATCTACATGTTAGGGGACTTTAATTGTGTCCACGATATATCCCTGGATAAATGTCCCTTTCCCACGAAACCTTCTGGTAAGTGCAAAAAAGGGATAGCATACCTCTGTCATAATCTCGATCTACTTGATGTATGGAGAACGTGCCACCCGACTGAAGGAGATTATACCCACATCTCGAGGTCTCACAATACACTTTTGCATATTGATTACATACTAATCTCTAAGCATGGTTTTTTCGAAGTAACTACTGCTACTATAAAAACCTTGGCTATATCAGACCATACTCTGATCTCCATACAATTGCACTCTTCTCCCTCCAATCACTCTACTCGTTTGTGGCGTTTCCCCTTGTTTCTCAAAGATGATGCTCAATTCCCCCAGTTTTTAAAAGATAAATGGAAAGACTATGAAATACACAACCAACAGCATATAGGCACACCACGTCTTTATTGGGAGGCTGCAAAAGCGGTACTGAGGGGAGAAATCATTTCCTATGTCCATTCTTGAAATAAACAGATAAACCATTCAATTTATATTTGGAATCCCTGCTAAAAGAAGCGAAAGAGGCATTGATCCAGCAAAATTCTGAAAGCACACGAGCTGAGTTCTATAGCATGCTGGGCAGATTGAATACCCTATTAGATACAAGAGCCAAGGTTTATCTTTGGAAAGACCAACAGGCTTTTTTCCAATTTGGAAACAAACCAGGTCGCTTACTAGCCAGACTGACTAAAGCACAGCTGCCAAAGTCCTTTGTAGCTAATCTGAAAACCTCCTCAGGGGGGATTACCACTTCCGATACAGAGATCAGCGAAGTTTTCAGACACTTCTACAGTACGTTATACACTACTGACCCACAAGGGGATGAAGCAGAAGAGGAGGCATTCTTCCAAACTCTCAATCTCCTCACACTCTCAGCTTCACAACTAGCGTTTCTAAACAGACCTCTCCAGATATATGAAATCACGCAAGTAATCACAGCAGCACAATCGGGTAAGTCTCCGGGCCCATATGGGCTAACATACGATTTTTATAAAATTCTCTCACCATACATAGGCCACACACTGACAAATTATTTCCAGGAAGGGCTTACAAGCCACAGCTTTACTACTCCTTTTAATGCAGCCCACATCATCGTCCTCCCGAAGCCTGGCAAAGACTCACAACATCCTTCATCATACCGGTCCATTTTGTTGCTCAATTGCGATTTTAAAATATTAGCTAAAACCTTAGCAGAAAGACTGAAAGTCTTTTTTCCGCATTTGACATCTACGCACCAAACAGGATTTGTTAGAGACTGCAAACCAAACGCGAACATCATTAAACTGTTAACTGCCATGAATATCTGTCAACACCAAGATAGCCCAGCTCTGGTCATAGGCTTCAATTCAGAAAAAGCCTTTGACCGAGTGGAGTGGCGCGATCTTTTTTCGGTCTTGCAACGTTATGGGATTTCTTACACTTTATTTCCCTTCTCTACACAGACCTGACCTCCCGCATTTTAGTTAATGGATGTATGTCCAGAGAAATAAAGATTGAGAGGGGTCCGCCAGGGATGTCCGTTATCCCTGCTATTACATATCTTGTCCTTTGATCCCATACTGCGGAAAATCGATGAGAGTAGGATGGTGAGGGGCTTTGGTGGACCGCACCATATCTTTAAAATCGCAGCTTTTGCGGACGATTTGATGGTCTTCCTTACCAAGCCTCAATCCTCGCTTTCGGAGGTTCTTGAAATCCAGAGACAGTTTGGCGTTTTTGCAGGTCTTCGGATCAATTGTGAAAAATCGAGGCTTTGGATATTACCGGCACTCTACAGAGGTCCTGGCAAGGGAAATTTCCCCTCAAATGGGTGACGGATAACTTAAAATACCTGGGTCTCTGCATTCCACACAGAGTAGGTAGATTCTATACTGTAAACATACAGCCCTTGATGGAGACCATGCTGGCCACTCTGCGGAAGTGGTCGCCCTTACCACTCTCACTAATCGGTCGTATACAGCTTTTCAAAATGGTTTTGCTGCCCAAGTGGCTCTACCTTCTCCAATTGGCCCCTCTCTGGATTTCTAAAATAGACCACCATAAGTTACAAATAGCTTTGCGGTCTTTCTTGTGGCGGGGAAAGCGAGCCCGAATTCCCATGCAAACTTTAATGACCTCTAAAGAAAAGGGAAGCTTGGGATGTCCGAATTTGGAGTTATACAATCTAGCATGTGGCATTCGCTATGTTAAAGATTGGCTGTTTGCCACATCCTCATTTACCCCTTATCCCTACCTACTGGAGTGGTATGGTGTGCAATCCCTAAATCCCTTAATTCAACTCCCAAATCACATGGTCCCACAACATCTAAAAACACAGGAACTATTGCGTACATGCCGCCAGGCCTGGAAACTGTTTTGTAAAATGGGACAAGTGCCAAATACTTTAACCTCGCTTATCAACATCACTGATAATTTATTTTATTTTATTTTTATTTATTTAAGGCTTTTCTATACCGGCATTCATGATACAATCATATCATGCCGGTTTACAAATAACAGGGGTGTGAAAAACTTTGTTCTTTTAACCAGTGCAGAAGAAGCAAAAAAGTTACAATATAACAAGGTCATTGAAACTGGGGGATGAAGGAGAAAAGAATAGATAGGAATGAATATAAACTTTACAGAAGTAGATTATTTACATTGTGCTGTAATGTCTCTTTGTCGTTAATATTAATATTGTCTTGTTAGGTCTCTCAATGGGTGGTAGAATCTGTAGGGCTCGCTTGCCATAGGATCTCTCCTTGGATATTAGACTCGGGAAAGGCTTGTTTAAATAGCCAAGTCTTAAGCCTTTTTCTGAAAGTTAGCAGGCAAGGTTCAAGTCTGAGATCAGGTGGTAAGGAATTCCAAAGAGCAGGGCCCGCTGTAGAGAAGGCCCGGTCTCTGAGTGTAATATGGTGTGTCGCTTTAATTGAGGGAACAGTCAGTGATCCTTTGTATGCTTCTCTGATGGGTCTGGATGATGAATGAAGTCTGAGGGGGATTTGGAGGTTGAGGGGGGCTAGGGAGTGGATGGATTTATGGATGATAGTGAAGGACTTGTGTAGGATTCTGTATTGTATTGGTAGCCAGTGTAGATTTATTAGAATGGGAGAGATGTGGTCTCTTCTTCTGGAATTAGTCAATGATTAATAAAATAATAATATTTGTTTAAAATAATATTTGTTTCCAAACAAATAATGATTTGTTTCCTCCGGGGAAGGGGAGTGGGGTCTTTCAACGCTGGAACCAATTAGGCCTTACCTATATCTATGACATATATGACACGACGACCAGGAGCATACTTCCTTTTTCCACACTTCAGCAACGGTATACACTACCTGTCGCAGATTTCTTTGCATATATACAAGTAACTCACTTTATTAACTCCAAGAAGCCGTTTCTGGCAGAAACTCCAGAAATACAGAAAATCAGAGCCATTATCCAAGTGGGGACATGAAACAAAACCAAAGTTTCCAACTATTACCAAACAATATTGCGGTTGAGCAACCCACAGTTTCTTCGCCCACTATATACAAGGTGGACAGAATGGGACCTTTTTTCTTTAACATATGCAGAATTCGTGAAATGTTTTATGGATTTACCACTGTTAACTGAAAATGTTATAATGCAAGAAACAAATTACAAATTTCTTTGGCAAAGCTTTATAACCCCCCCAACGAGCCCACCAAATGAAACTAATGCAGTCCCCTTCCTGCCCTAAATGTAAAAATAGTATCGGAATTTATTTTCATTGTTTTTGGGACTGTGAGAAAATTTCCCTTTTCTGGAAGAGCGTGTGCCACACTTGTTCAAATATGCTGAAAAAACCATTGCCACCAGATCCCAACCTTTGGCTTTTCAGAGTAGACAACTCCATACCAAGGCCACTCCCTGCCTCAGAAAGTTTGTTTATCTCCAAGGCTGGAGTGGTGGGAAACAAATTTTTTTAGGTCAGTGGTTAACCGCTGAGAACCCTAGTTAAGCCCTGGGAACCCCAGTTATGACCATTTGCGGATGATACAAAATTATTCAGAGTAGTTAAATCACAAGCAGACTGTGATACATTACAGGAGGACCTTGCAAGACTGGAAGATTGGGCATCCAAATGGCAGATGAAATTTAATGTGGACAAGTGCAAGGTGTTGCATATGGGGAAAAATAACCCTTGCTGTAGTTACACGATGTTAGGTTCCATATTAGGAGCTACCACCCAGGAAAAAGATCTAGGCATCATAGTGGATAATACTTTAAAATCGTCGGCTCAGTGTGCTGCAGCAGTCAAAAAAGCAAATAGAATGTTAGGAATTATTAGGAAGGGAATGGTTAATAGAACGGAAATTGTCATAATGCCTCTATATCGCTCCATGGTGAGACCGCACCTTGAATACTGTGTACAATTCTGGTCGCCACATCTCAAAAAAGATATAGTTGCAATGGAGAAGGTACAGAGAAGGGCAACCAAAATGATAAAGGGGATGGAACAGCTCCCCTATGAGGTAAGGCTGAAGAGGTTAGAGCTGTTCAGCTTGGAGAAGAGACAGCTGAGGGGGGATATGATAGAGGTCTTTATGATCATGAGAGGTCTTGAACGAGTAGATGTGACTCTGTTATTTACACTTTCGAATAATAGAAGGACTAGGGGGCATTCCATGAAGTTAGCAAAAAGCACATTTAAGACTAATTGGAGAAAATTCTTTTTCTCTCAACTCACAATAAAGCTCTGGAATTTGTTGCCAGAGGATGTGGTTAGTGCAGTTAGTGTAGCTGGGTTCAAAAAAGGTTTGGATAAGTTCTTGGAGGAGAAGTCCATTAATGGCTATTAATCAAGTTTACTTAGGGAATAGCCACTGCTATTAATTGCATCAGTAGCATGGGATCTTCTTAGTGTTTGGGTAATTGCCAGGTTCTTGTGGCCTGGTTTTGGCCTCTGTTATAAACAGAATGCTGGGCTTGATGGACCCTTGGTCTGACCCAGCATGGTGATTTCTTATGTTCTTAAAATTGTTCGCTTGTGCTCTATGGAGCATGCTATTCTCACACCAGCTATGCCTAAGAGATCTGTACTTGTCCCCCAGTCCTGGAAGGCCTTTACAAATTATCTTACTCCTCGTATTGGGCCCCTTCGAGACCCTTGGAATCAAGATACACTCCTAACTCTCAATGAGGGAACTTCTGTGAACCTTCAGGACGGCTGAACAAGACCAATATTGGGCATATATACCACTAACTCATATGTGCCTTTGGCTGGGCCACAAAGGGATTAAATTGCTCTCTACTTGTGGATCATAGAGATGGATGGACATGGGGAGGGGGGGGAAGACATTTTAGGGATGGGATGGGGAAGGGATATGAACTTGGTTTTGAATAATACTGACAGATTATGTTTCATGTTTTTATTCTGCAAAAATTAATAAAGATACTTTAAAAAAAAAAAAAGTCTCATATGTTCTCTGTTCGAGCCTTTCCATTCCTCTCATTTCACAGTTTGACGTGGGAAATTCTTTCCCTCATAAATGCCATTTCTGCCAACAGGGTCAGTGAGTTAAACACTTTGTTACATACTCATCCGAACCTGCGTTCCTCCGTGACAGAGTAGTTTTTACGTATTCAACTTCCTATCTTTCTTAAGGTGGACGTTGCATCTCACCTTACTTAGACTATACTCTGCCCATTTTTCCCAATACCTCTCTCTCACCAGAGAGCTTTTTTTCCACTTCTTGGACAGTAATAGTGCATCTGCATTCTATCTAGATCGCACTACATTCCATAGGAATTCCACCTAACTCTTTCCTTCTATGGCAAGAGTCAAGCTGCGAGTTCCAGTGGGCAAACAGACCTATTCCTCCTAATTGACGGTCTGTTTCTCTTTTTCCTACCAACAAGCAGGCATTTCACTACAACACTGTATGTAACCACACTCTGTTGCGTCCGTCTTAACCTTAATAGCTTCCCCTCGGCCGCTGCTGCTTATACATATTTATCAGGCTGCAACCTGGAGTTCTCTCCATACCTTCGCAGCCCATTATTGCTTAGATACGACTAGCTGGCATGCTCCATGTTTGGCCAGTCCATCTACTCTTATTCTCTTCGGTTTAACTACCCAGCATCCTTCCACCAACCCGTTAAGGGTTTCAAGATGCCCTCTGTTCCAAATTCCACCCCCATCATTGTTCGCGCGTCTTGGGTGCATTTGGTGCACTCTCGGGCATCCTCAGCTTGGTACTCACCCATATGTGAGGACTACCATCCTACTTGTCCTGTGAGAAAGCAAGTGTTGCTTACCTGTAACAGGTGTTCTCACAGGACATCAGGATGTTAGTCCTCATGAAACCCACCCGCCACACCGCGGAGTTGGGCCTGTATACGTTTTTACGTTTATTTTAGTTTCACTTGCGCTTTTAGCTATAAGACGAGACTGAGGGAGACACCTGTGGCTCACAGTGATAATTGCAGGCTGAGCATGCTCAGTGCACTCAGTGTGCCAGTGTCAGTCAAAGCTTTGTAGAAACTTTGACAGAAAAGTTTTCCGTACAGGGCTCCATCCTGTGATGTCACCCATATGTGAGGACTAACATCCTGCTGTCCTGTGAGAACACCTGTTACAGGTAAGCAATACTTGCTATAAAAAACAATTACATAAATCACTTTTATACGATTTGTCCTGGGCTGAATTGCTAAAGTTTAGCAAAAGGAGACTGATATAGCCAGTGGTCTGGCTCTCTTTTAATCTGCAATGTGGCCAGTGCTGCTGTAATGGGAACCTCTGCACCAAAGGAAAGTAGTAGTTTCAATGTATCTTTATTTGTTCTCAGAAAGTAAAGAAAAAAAAAGAGAGAACAAGGAATTACTTAGAGGAATATGTGCAGCATTGGGTTCCAGGAGAGGAGCTACCTTAGCAGCTTGGGGAGCTCAGCGATAGGGTTTTTCAGCAGCTTCTCTGCCTGCAGAGGAGACCAGGTACTGGCGCTATGGTACTGAGGGACTGTTCCATTGCTGGTAATGCTGCGGGTGCAAGGAGGAACAGCGTGCACGTGCAGCAAAAGCAACATGGCGTTCGGGGGGGGGGGGGGGGGGACTGCGTCAAGCATGGCCGCACCAGTAGAACGTGCCTTGCAGGTGATGGGGTCAAAAGCTGAGGTTTTCTCCATCAGCACAGAAACAGTGGCCATTTTTTATTCCCTAGTAGCATCAGCGGGAGAGCCAAGGGAATCCCCTCCACAACTATTGGCAGCAGTTCCCTATCCTGTGGAGGTGCAGAGAGGCACCAAGGAAAAGTCTCTGGTTCTGGTAGAGGTCTTCTGCTGGTTTAGCAGAACAGGCAGCAGGGGATACTGGCTCTTGGCCCAGTCTCCATGGATTCTTGGCTAGTCAAGAGGCCTGAGCTGTTGAAAAACTCTTCAGGCCTTCTATGATTTTCGGTGCTGGATGTTGAATGCATCCAGGCCTAAACGCACTGAAGATGCAGGCAGGCTTTGCTTACCTGTGTGGTAGGCCGCAGCAGCGGTTCTTTTCCCTCAAATGTAGGTGTGCATGCATTCTCACCGCATGGTGGTTGCATGTGCAGGGACCTGTGCACATAAGGCCATGGCCTAGATTTGAACGTGTACATCTGCGACCCAGACAAGCGCGTATTTGTTCAGGTACTTTTGCAGGTAAGGCCGCGACCTAGACTGGGGAGTGTATTTGTGTGGGTACTTGTGCGCATAAGACTGCAACCTAAACCTGAGCATGTATGTGCACATATGACCGCGACCTAGTCTTGAACATGTATTTGTGTGCATCCTGGAGAGGTGTGCATGTACTCCCCTGGGCATTGGTATGCGCACAGAAGGCCACCTAGAGTCAAAGTTCAGGAGAACTAGGCGCCGGGGACAAACAGATCCAAGCACCTTGCTATTTGTGAGGCTTACCATCTGATGGCAATTCAGTCCTCACTCTCCGTTTGTGTCAGCAGCTATTTAGCTGCTCAAAGCAATTTGACTGTTACAGAGTTTGCCCATGTTGGGACATCCCTTCAGCCTAGGATCTCTGGAGGAGAGTGAGTGGGAGGTGAGGCAACAGTCAGTTCTGCTCATCCCTTGTTCCCAAGGGCAGAAGTTTCCCCAAGAGAAGGAGGTTGGAGAGAGCAAGTTTGGCACTATGGGCTCTGGTATAGATCCATCCTCCTCCTCCTGGGTGGAATGCTTCCAGGACCTGTAGACCTTTCACAGGGATTGCCCTGCAAAGGTAAAGCAACCTACTATGTAGGGATCAAGTGCTTGGGCCTTCCATTTGTCAGTCACAATGGGCAAATGCCACAGGGAAGCTGTCCCTGGTAATGTTTAAAGAATTGTGGATCATGAGTCATCGGAAAATTCCGATGGGGAATTGGCTTTCTCACCTCTAGAAGAGGAAGAAATTCATATGATTGAGAGCTGCTTCAGACTCTGCTCAGATTTTTTCTTTGTTCACAGAGATGTCTTGCTGAGTTTGTTGGCTCAGACTCTGAACACAATTAGTGTGACCGGAGGTCAATTTTAAGTTAAGTGTCATGTTTCTTTCCCCCTGTATCCAATTCAAGAGACACTGGATTTAAAGAAGGTAAATGCAGCTTTCAAGGTTTCCCATTCCCACATGGAAACTCTTTGAGGTCCAGTTCTGAGATGTCATACTGCAGTACGTAGGGGAGAGTTCTTGGCATCTCTTGCTTTGACGAGGCTATCTACACATAGCCATCAGGCTGGGAACACTAAGATTCCTGAGGTTCATGGGTCCTAAGGGAACATTTTTGGTTTTGAGCCCTTCTCTTAGGCTGGTGTGACACTCCATGTACCTTCACCAAGGGTGATGGTGGTGGTGGTGGCCACATTGCAAAGGAGTGGTGTGTGTGGTGCATCCATATCTGGACAACTGGCTCATTTGTGCAAAATCAGACGACCTCTTTTGACAATCATTTCAAAAGTTACCAATGCACTTGAAATCTCTCGGTGGTGAACCTAGCAATGAGCCATTTAGTCCTCTTTCATCTCTGGAGTATCTGGGAGCTCAGTCTGAAATGCTGGAGGCGAACGTGTTTCTCATGAAGAGAGATTGCTGAAATTACAGTGTCAGATAAAGCTTTCTGCTAGAGCTTTCAGTGCCCAGGATCTGGGACATTTAAAAATGACGGTAGAAAAAGGACCAAATGCATCCAGTCCTGCCCAGCAAGCTTATGGTAGTAACAGCCGCGCCATACAGGTCTTCCCCATAATGGTAGCATCGGAGTGGCATCTGCCACATCATACAAGTTACCCCCCATACTTAGTTTCCCAAACCGTCAAACCCCAGGCCTTTATTGGTTGTTGTTTGCATCTAATTCCCAGTTACCTCTTGCCGTTGAAGCAGACAGCAATGTTGGAGTTGCATCAAGAGTTTCAGGCTTATTGTTTAAGGGTAGTAACAGCCGCATCAGCAAGTTATCCCTATGCTTATTTGTTTTCCCAGACTGCAAATTTCAATATCCTTGTTGGTTGCTGTCTGAATCTAATTCCCCTTTTCCTCTTTTCCCTCTGCTGTTGAAGCAGAGAGCAATGATGTAGTTGCATCAACAGTATGAAGGCTTATTGGTTAAGGGTAGTAACTGCCACACCAGCAAGTTACTCCCATGTACTCATTTCTTCATTTCTATTCTCTAGCCTTTAGGGATCCACAGTTTTTATCCCATGCCCCTTTGAAATCTTTCATTGTTTGTCTTCACCACATCCTCCGGAAGGGCATTCCAGGCATCCATCACCCTCTCCATGAAGAAATATTTTCTGACGTTGGTTTTGTCATCCTCCCTGGAGTTTCATTTCGTGACCCCTGGTTCTACTGATTTCTTTCCAACAGAGAAGGTTTGTCGATTGTGCATCATTAAAACCTTTCAGATATCTGAAGGTCCATATCATATCTTCTCTGTACGTCATCTTCTCCAGGGTATACATATAGATTTGTTGCCTTTGTAATTGCTTCTTTTAGTTTGGTCCACTGTTGTCCCACCTCTCTCATTTTCTCTCAGGCTTCTAGTTCTACCTCCAGGTACTTCCCCATTTCAACATAGTCCGTATTTTTGAAATTCAAACCTTGAGTCTTAGTGTGACTTCTCCATATCCTATTTGCAATATCAAACCATACTGTTTGATGATCACTGGTGCTGAGGTGAACACTAAGTCCAAGTATAACTCCCTCTCTCGTGGGTTCCATTACCATTTGTTTGAGCAGAGCCTTGCAGGTCATCTACTATCTCTCTTCTTCTGTTAGATTCCACAGAAGGGATTCTCCAGTCTACATTAGGCAGATTAAAATCTCAAACAATTAACTCTTCTCCCTTCTTTCCCACCTTTTGGATGTCTTCAATCAGATATCTGTCTAGTTTTTCTGTTTGAGTCAGAGGTCTATAAAAAATAATGGATGCACCATCTTCTTTTTTTTTTTTTTTTTTTTTAGGACTGCCCATAATGCTTCTTCTCTACCTCATTTTCCTTGCAATTCAGTTGCTTGGATATTGTTTTTGACATAAAGACATACTTTTCCCCCTTTTCTGTCCTTCCTTAACAAGTTATAGCTTGGTATGGCTGTATCTCAATCATGAGACTTTGTGAACCATGTCTCCATAACAGCAACAATGTCCAAATCCACCTCCACTATTAGGGCTTGCAGGTCTGGGATTTTATCGCCCAGACTACAAGCATTTGTGCTCATGGCTTTCCACCTTCTCTCCTTCAGGTTACTGCTCTTCTTGGATTTCTTTTGTTCCTTATTCAGCTGACTTTTGTTATCCCCATCACCCATTTCCTTTAGATTTAGGGGTGACATTCCAGTTTCCTTCTGCTACCCCTGTCGTCTAGTATAAATGCCTTATGGCATAGGATTTGGATTTATCTCTTAGGATCCTTTTTCCTGCCACAGACAGATGTAAGCCATCTTTGACATAGAGCCTTTTACTATTCCTTACATGGCCCCAGCCTCTAATATATCCAAAACTTTGTTCCTTACACCAAGTTTTGAGCCATGCATTGAAGTTTATCTATATGGCTTAGTCTCTTTCCCCTTTCCATGAACAAGTAACACTTCTGTAAAGGCAATAGTCTTTGCCATGTGACTAATCTACTTCGCCAGAGACTGGAAATCTCTCTGAACCACTTGGATGTTGTTTCTAGCAAGGGCATTGGTTCCCAGATGGATGATAATATCAACTTCAGAGTCCTTACTTTCTTCTTGGATTGCATTGACTATCTGAAAAGCATTTCTATAGCCGATGATCCTCGAAAAGAGTTCCCATATTAGTGCCTCTGATGATTGAGTCACCCAGCACAATGAACTTTTTCTTATGTTTATTGGTTGTATAATTGAATTCCTGCATGCACTAGATTTCTTCTTTCTTTTCAGATACCACTTCAATCTCCATCACTAGAACTTCTTCATTATTTAAGACAGAGAAGGCATTTTGTTCTTGTCACTTGAGAGAGTATGTGTCTCTGCCTCACAGGTCTTATTCTACCAGAACCCACTGTAATCCATTTGTTCTTGAGTTCCTGTACTGTCTGTGTAAGTGTGTGTGGAGTGGGGGGGGGGGGTGGACATGTGTGGCTGCACAATTGTGAAGAATGAGTGTCTTTGGGTCACAGGTCTTATTCTACCTGAACCCACTGAAAATCACTTTTTTCTGGGCTTTTGAATTTTCTGTGGTAATGGTGAAACGATTCCTGAATTCTGTAAAGTGGGTGAGGATTTGTTGGTGGTTTCTAATACTTTATTGAAGCTAATTCAGCTTTAAGGTGAGCCAAATCCTTTTTCAGGGCAGAGAGTTCTGAACAAATGGGGCAAGTCCTAAATTTCCAGATATTTGCTTCAAGATAAAGGCTCCTCAGTTGTCATTGGTTAGTCCTCCTTTTGCTCATTTGATTTGATAGCGAACACCTAAAAAATTAGCAAATTATCGTGTTAACAGTTATGTATTCCAGTCAGACTATATATACACTGGGGTGGGTGGGTAGAGGAGGAGGGTGGGAGGGAATTAAACAGTTGGTATTAGCTACTATAATTTTAGCTTACATGGAGCTATAGGGATTTTGTAGGATCCTCTGTTTACTTAAAGTAAGGTAAACAGGAAGCGTCATGGTCTATCAATCAGTTAGAGATGAGAGTGGTTTATTTTGCGTATCTTGCTTGCCTGCCAAGGTTATGCGGCCAACTAGTATGGATCCTGTCAGGCAATATGAAGACGGTGGCCTATATCAACCATCAAGATGGAATCAAGTCAGGCAGTGGCTTGAGAGGCCCGGGAGTTGATTCTCTGGGCAGAACAGCACTTGGAGCAGCTGGCAGCATCTCACATCACCAGAGTGAACAAAGTTCAGGTAGATTTTCTCAGTCAGAGGAAGTTAAACTCTGGGGAATGGGAACTGTTGGAGGCAGTGATGTGTCTCATTATCATGATGGAGGTATCCCGACCAAAGAGAACACCAAAGTATTGCTGTTTTACAGCCACTGAACAGAACACAGTACAGAAGGAATCAGAGCTCTGGTGCTGCTGTGGACTCGATGGATTCTTTTTTGTCTTCCCTCCATGGCCTCTGGTGAACAAGGGATTACGGCAGATAGAGAAACACCCAGGCAACGTGATCCTGGTAGCTCCAGAGTGGCCACATTATCCATGCTTTCCAGATATGATCAACATGGCCATAGACTGGTCCATGAGGTTCGGACATTGGTCGACTCTTTTCCACCAGGGCCCAATATTTTCAGATCAGACGGCTCACTTCTGTCTCATGGCTTCACTTCTGAGATGCGACGGCTGAGACAGAGGGGATGTTCCAAAGCGGTTATTTATTTATTTAACGTGTTTTGTATACCGTCATTCGGTTTCGCCATCAATTGGGTTTCGCTAACTTATTTCAGGCTAGGCGACTTTCTACATCCTTGATGTATGTGCAAATTTGGAAGTTCTTCGAGTACTATTGACACAGTGCAACCTCAGTGTGTTCAGGCTATGGTGTCACACATTTAGGCTTTTCTACAGAAAGTTTCTGGTTGAGGGACTGTCCTCTGAGAGTCCAGGTATTGAAATTGGGTTGTCTTCCGGGGTAAGGTGCAAGGGCATCCTCTGTCTGCACATCTGGATATTATACAATTCCTTCAGGGAGTTAAGGACTTGTGTCCTCAGGTGCAGAACATTTGTACATCTTGGAATCTGAATCTAATCCTTAAAGGATTGTGTGAGGCTCAGTTTAAACCACTAAATAGAGCTACGGTTAAGGACTTTATCCCAGGACAAGCAGGATGCTAGTCCTCACATATGGGTGACGTCACTGACAGAGCCCTATCCCGGAAAACTTTCTGTCAAAGTTTCTAGAAACTTTTGACTGGCATCCTGAGCCTACTGAGCATACCCAGCATGCCATGATCCCTCGAGCCACAGGGGTCTCCCTTCAGTCTTCTTTTTTCCGCGAAGCCGTTAGCCTCGCGGTTCTAGGAGTCCTATGTGATGAATTTCACCATACGAAAAAGTTTATCAAAACTCGGAAAAAACTTTCGACACCGTAGGGGTCTCCCTTTTTTTTTTTCCATCGCGGTAAGTCTTTCAATTTTTTCCGTTGGTTCCGAAACTGTTAAACCGTGCCTGAAAGTCATCGACGGCTGTCCGACTCTCATAATAGCTACGGGTTTCAAAAAGTGCCCAAATTGTTGCCGCACCATGTCCATTACGGACCCACACTTAGAGTGTGTACTCTGCCTCGGTGAGGGACACGACGTCTCGAAGTGCCCAAGATGTGCCGAGAAAATGGAGCATTTGTTCCACCTCCAATTAATGCCATCGACGTCCACACAGTCGTCTCCGGCTGGAGCGATAAGAAAGGTCGTCCTTAAAAAATGGAGACCGGATGAAGCAGGGGATCAGCCGTCACCAACCCCTTCAAAGTCTTCGATAAAATCTACATCAGTCATCAAGAAGGGCGTCGAGCATAGGCAGAAGCATTGGCATCGGAGACCTCACGATCCCGAAATCTATCCGATAACCAGAGCTCCATCGACGGATCCCGGATCAGCGCCGAAGAAACCTCGAAGAGAAGACGCTCCACCGAGGTCTTCCACTCTAAGGCGATCCCCACCGATATCTGTGCAGGAACCGTACCTCCCCAGGACCCTGCGGAGGTACCGGAATCGCCTTCACTGCCTCCCCCCATAGCTGCCCTGGTTTCACCAGCTATGCGAGCGGAACTAGACAGTTACATCCGCCAGGCAGTTAGAGACGCGCTCTTCAATATGCCTCCGATGCCAGCAACGACTCCGCCATCGAGGCCAGCACCATCGCCGGTACGGTTTCTCTTCCATCACCGGTGCCTATACCGATGCCACGGTTCCACCGATGCAGATGCCAGACATATCCTTTTTTGCGCCAATTTTAGCAAAATTGGACACGCTCATCGGTGCCATTCCGGTAAAATCACCAGAGATACCGATGCCAGCACCGAGGGAAGAGGAAATAGTAAAGGAAATACCGATGCCTGAACCACTCCCAGGTCCATCGGGAATCACACGTCCACGTCCATCGTTTTTTCCACTGTTTCCGTCGAAACCCCTGGAGAAACCGTCGATGCCAACTGTACCGTACCCATTCCATCGACGCCTCCTCATCCACATTCACCGGATACCTGGGACGATCCCAATACTGATACTTCTTCAGAGGAAGTCCTCTCAGAACCTTCCCCTCCAGAGGATCTTTCCTTCTCCAATTTCATCAAGGATATGGTTGACACCATCCCCTTCCAGCTTGAATCTGAAGAGGACACCAGACAAAAAACTCTGGAAGTGTTACAGTTCGTGGACCCACCTAAAGAGGTGCTGGCAATTCCAGTTCACGAAGTCCTTGTTGACTTGCAACACAGGCTATGGGAGCATCCCTGTACCATACCACTGGTGAATAAAAGGACTGATGCTACATATCTAGTCCAACACATCCCAGGCTTCCAAAAAACTCAATTACCTCATCAATCAGTAGTAGTTGAGTCAGCTCAAAAGAAATCCAAACAAATAAAGCCTCATTCATCTAATCCACCTGGAAAGGATAATAGATTCTTGGATAACATAGGCAGAAAAATGTTTCAGGGATCCATGTTGGTCTCCAGAATTGCGTCCTACCAACTATATACGACGCAATATCAGCGTAATTTATGGAAACAAATCCAAGAACTCTCTGAAACTCTCCCCCAGCAATTCCAAGATTCTTTCATTTCCATAATCCATAAGGGCCCAGAAGCTGGGAAACATGAAGTTCGTGCAGTTTATGATAGTTTCGAGACTGCATCAAGAATGTTGGTCACAGTTATAAGTGCCCGCAGATTGGGCCTGGCTCAAGGCCTCCGACCTGAGACCAGAAGTACAGGAGAAACTCGCTGATCTCCCTTGCATAGGGGGCAATCTCTTTGGAGATAAAGTAAAAGAAGCAGTTTCTCAGTTAAAAGAGCATTCTGAAACCTTGAGACAGCTTTACTCTGCGCCTTCATCACAAAAACTCCCAAGGAAAGAATCTAAACGGCCATACTACAGGCCAAGACGTTACTATCCATCTCCTGCCCGTGGAAGGTCATCTAGGCCAGCTCAAAGAACACAGACCCGACAACCAAGAGCACCTGGAGCTCAACCCCCCCCCCCCACAACAGGGTCAACTTCCAGATTTTGAAATCACATCAGAGAACAGCAGCCTGTCTACCAATCCGACCCCAAATTTTCCAGTAGGAGGTCAGATCACTTTCTTCCAACACAATTGGTCACACATCATCACAGACCAATGGGTACTCTCCATAACATCTCAAGGGTAACACCTGAACTTTCTCACTGTACCAAACGATACTCCACCCACCTCGTCTTGGACAATAAATTATCAATCCACACTCCTGCAAGAAGAATTATCCACCCTTCTGAGAGCCAGGGCTGTGGAACCAGTTCCCCGGCCTCAGCAGGGCAGAGGATTCTACTCCCGTTATTTCCTCATTCCAAAGAAAACAGGAGGCCTATGTCCCATATTGGACCTCCGGAAACGCAACAAATACCTGAAAAAGAAAAATTCAGGATGGTGTCATTGGGCACCATGCTACCTCTACTTCAAAAAGGAGATTGGCTCTGTCTCTGGATCTTCAAGACGCTTACGCTCACATTCCAATATTCCCTCCTCATCGCACGTATCTGCGATTCCTGGTAGGAAATCAACATTTCCAGTACAGGGTGCTACCATTCAGTCTCGCTTCAGCACCTCGAGTGTTCACAAAGTGCCTGGCAGTGGCATCTGCCCACTTGCACAAGAAAGGTGTGCACGTGTTCCCTTACCTAGACGATTGGCTCATCAGAAGCCAAACAAGACAAGGAGCTCTCAACCCTCTCAAGCTCACAATAACTCTAATCCATTCGTTGGGATTCCTCATCAATTACCAGAAATCCCACTTCACACCATCTCACCTTTTACAATTCATCAGAGCAGAATTAAACGCCATAACATCAAAGGCTTTCCTTCCAAAAAACCGTGCACAGACTCTCGCCTCATTAGCAGGCTCTCTCCACACACACACACTCAAATAACAGCTCATCAATGCCTCACACTTCTAGGTCACATGGCCTCCACAGTTCACGTCACTCCTATGGCAAGATTAGCGATGAGAGTCACTCAGTCGACACTCAGAAGGCAGTGGATACAAGCCATTCAACCGCTGTCTTATCCAATTCAAGTAACTCAACAACTACGGTCCTCGCTCCTATGGTGGATGAACGAGGACAACTTGCTCACCGGCCTACCTTTTCAGCAACTGATTATGCAAGTAACATTAACTACAGATGCATCCACCTTTGGCTGGGGAGCACACATTGGTCATCTGCAGACTCAAGGTACTTGGAGAAGACTCGAAGCTACATTTCAGATAAACTTCCTAGAACTTCGAGCTATACGCTATGCGCTGCATGTGTTCAAGGACTGCCTTTCACACAAGACTGTTCTGATACAAACAGACAACACAGTAGCCATGTGGTACATCAACAAACAGGGAGGTACGGGCTCGTATCTCCTTTGTCAAGAAGCAGCAAAGATTTGGGACTGGGCCCTAACACACTCAATATTTCTCCAGGCCACTTATCTGGCAGGCATCCACAATGTAGTGGCGGATCGCCTCAGTCGACACTTCCAACCTCACGAGTGGTCTTTGGATCCAAAAGTGGCGACCAAGATCTTTCAACGTTGGGTTATCCAACAGTAGACCTCTTTGCATCGCAAATGAATTACAAAGTGGACAATTTTTGCTCCCTGTACAAGCAGAGAAACCGCTTACCCAGGGACGTCTTTGCTCGCCACTGGAACTCAGGCCTTCTACACGCGTATCGCCCGATACCGCTAATAATCAAAACTCTAGTGAAGCTACAACAGGACAAAGGGTCCATGATACTCATAGCCCCATATTGCCTCGACAAGTGTGGTTTGCCATACTCCTCGATCTTTCGATCAGAGACCCAATTTGCCTGGGCACAGCACCCACTCTCATAACTCAGGATCAGGGCAGGTTGCATTATCCCAACTTTCAATCCCTATCCCTCACAGCATGGATGTTGAAAGCTTGATTCTACAACCTCTCAATCTTTCAACTAATGTCTCTCAAGTGCTTGTAGCTTCATGTAAACCCTCCATACGAAAGAGCTATCATGCTAAATGGAAACGTTTTACCACGTGGTGCACACAAAACAGTATTGACCCTTTTTCCTGCACTACATCATCTTTATTAGACTGACTGTGGCATCTCTCAGACTCTGGCCTTCAGACCTCATCTGTAAGAGTGCATTTAAGTGAAATCTCAGCTTATCACAATACCGTCGGAGATGCACCAATATCAGTGCAACCCCTCATTAGTAGGTTTATGAGAGGTTTAATTCAACTTAAACCTCCACACCGACCACCGGTCACAGAATGGGACCTAAATGTGGTCTTAACAAGGCTCATGCGTTCTCCTTTTGAACCTAAGGATTCCTGTGATGTTAAATTTCTCACTTGGAAGACTATTTTCTTAATAGCCATCACATCTGCTAGAAGGGTTAGCGAGTTACAAGCACTTGTCACATACTCACCCTACACAAAAATCTTACTTGATCGAGTGGTACTCCGTACACACCCAAAATTTCTTCCCAAGGTAGTTACGGAATTCCACTTGAATCAATCATTATCTTGCCTACTTTCTTCCCAAAATCGCACTCTCACCAAGGAGAGAGGGCTTTATCCACCTTGGACTGTAAGCGTGCGCTTGCATACTACTTAGATCACACTACAGCCCATCGGAAATCCACCCAGCTCTTTGTTTCTTTTGATCAAACAAACCTGGAAAAGTTGGCTTGCAGATTGTATACAATTTTGTTATGAAATATCCAGATTACATAAGCCCCTCCAGTTGGACACCTCCTGGTCTCCAAACTGGCCGGATATCAGAGCGGCCACCCCACCTTGTACTAAAGTTCCCGGTACACTCCCCACAGATGCTACAAAATGCAGAAGGGGGGGGGGGGTTGGGGAGCTTTAATTACACTATTCTTTCTTTCAACAGAAGTAGTTACTCTCCTCCGCCCATCCTGGACCTCAGAAATACCAACTTTCTTCAGAAGGCACAGGTAAAATGGTGTCTCTCGTTACCATGCTTCCATATCGCAGTAAGTACATTACCTCTAATCTTTCTATGTGCTTCATGGTGAGTCAACAATATTACAATCCCAAGCTCTGCCGGTTGCACCAGCTTCAGCAACTGGGGTATTTATTGAATCACTATCGGTGACTGCTGTTTTCTCTGCGGAGTGCAACATCATTCACGCTTTCCTTGCATGGACAGCTCCATAACCACAGTCAGTCCACGCAAGGAGCTTCTTCATGACTCACTATACATTTACTAACTGGGATTACTGTCACTGCCATAAATCCCTTATACAACACTTATGGACACCACAGTCACAATGACCTTCCTGTCCAGCAACCGCGCAGACATTCTAATAAATTCCTACGTGTTCCTGCACGCATTTTTCCATAACCTCAGCCCCTCAATTCTTCATTGTCGGGCTATGGAGTTTTTTCACTATGCACTTTTTCCTCATAGATCCAAAACTACTATGGGTTACATTCAGTGAAATTCTATTATCAGCGGGTCTAAGCTGTTCAACCACTTTCGTCCCTCATCTATATTGCAGATCTAGAACCAAAACCTAGTCTGATCCTGCTCATGCTCGCATTTACTCAGGGTTGTAAGTTTGACCCAAAATCGTCTCAACCCAATATGCGTCTATTCCGCTCCAGGCACAGTTTCACATAAACTTCCTGGACCTTGTAGCCATGAGTTATACCCTTATGCCTTCCAATACTGCCTCTGCAACAAATCTTTGTGCATACAGACAGACAGCATAGGGACAATGTGCTTTCCAACACACAAGCACGCACAACCTCTTAGCTGTTCTCCAAAGAAGCTGCGCAGCTCTACCCTTGGCCCTTGCTCACTCTATGCATCCTCGGGCCACTTATCTAAGAGATTTACTGAACGCATTAGCAGACCTTCTCCATGTAGGTTTCCATCCTCTCGAATGGTCTCGGACTACATGTGTAGCGGGAAAAATCTTCTAACGCTGAGGTCAACCGAGCTTGCCCTCTGCGCCCGAATCGAACCATACGGTGTACAAATTCTACTCCCTACACATGTTTCCAATGCGTTCCCATACATGCCTTTCTTCCATCAAGGGCCTCTTAAATGTGTCTCTTCTGCTGCCTCTCATAGCCAGCACTCTTCTAATATTGAACCGAGACGGGGTTCACAGTTCCTCAGACCCACGTCCTGGTCGAGACCAGTATGCTTCCCATACTTCTCAATCTATCACACCAGTAACCAATTCGCCTTCTCACAAGTCAGTTTCAAATCGTAGACTCACTGATGTTCTCAGATACAGGTAGCGTCACAAAACCTTCCACACATAAATCCTACCATTCAAAATGGCATGATTTACCACATGACGCATGCAAAAGGGTATTACCCTTTTATCTTTTTCTACACCACTCTTTTCTCTTGCTCCCCAGACATCCTCCACCTAGGTACACCTCTGTTCCAATTGGTGTATCGTTTGGGAGTGGGGATACCCGATTTATGGTAAACCCCTTCTGAGTCAGCTTACCATGGATTATCCACTGATCAAGCCGCCTCTATTTTCACTTGTCACGGAATGGAACATATATCTTATCCTCATAAGTCTCATACGTTCTCCGTTCGAGCCTTTCCATTCCTGTCATTTCACAGTTTGACTTGGGAAATACTTTCCCTCATAAATGTCATTTCTGCCAACAGGGTCAGTGAGTTACACACTTTGTTACATACTCATCCGACCCTGCGTTCCTCCGTCACCGAGTGGTTTTTACACATTCAACTTCATATCTTTCTTAAGGTAGACATTGCATCTCACCTTACTCAGGATATACTCTGCCCATTTTTTCCAACACCTCTCTCTCACCAGAGCGAGAGGGTTTTTTCCACTTCTTGGACAGTAATAGTGCACTTGCATTCTGTTTAGATCGCACTACATTCCATAGGAATTTCACCTAACTCTCTTTCCTTCTTGGCAAGAGACAAACTGCGAGTTCCAGGGGGCAAACAGACCTATTCCTCCTAATTGACGGTCTGTATCTTTTTCCTACCAACAAGCAGGCATTTCACTGCAACACTGTGTGTAACCACACTCTGTTGCGTCCGTCCCAGCCTTAATAGCTTCCCCTCGGTCGCTGCTGCTTGTACATATTTATCAGGCTGGAACCTGGAGTTCTCTCCATACCTTCGCAGCCCATAATTGCTTAGATACGACTAGCCGGCATGCCGCATGTTTGGCCAGTCCGTCTACTCTTATTCTTTTCGGCTTAACTACCCAACATCCTTCCACCAACCTGTTAAGGGTTTCAGGATGCCCTCTGTTCCAAATTCCACCCCCGTCATTGCGCCTTTCGCGCGTCTTGGGTGCACTCTCGGGCATCCTCAGCTCAGTACTCACCCATATGTGAAGACTACCATCCTACTTGTCCTGTGAGAAAGCAAATTTTGCTTACCTGTAACAGTTGTTCTCACAGGACAGCAGGATGTTAGTCCTCACAAAACCCACCCGCCACCCCGCGGAGTTGGGTCTGTATACATTTTTACTTTTATTTTAGTTTTGCTTGCGCCTTTAGCTATAAGACGAGACTGAGGGAGACACCTGTGGCTCACAGGGATAATTGCAGGCTGAGCATGCTCAGTACACTAAGTGTGCCAGTGTCAATCAAAGCTTTGTAGAAACTTTGACAGAAAAGTTTCCATATAGGGCTCCATCCTGTGATGTCACCCATATGTGAGGACTAACATCCTGCTGTCCTATGAGAACACCTGTTACAGGTAAGCAACATTTGCTTTCCTTCCAGATGCAGTTCTGCCCAGGCAAACATCTGAGCCTCCAGGGTTACCGTGCGACTCTTCATCCCTCCCTGACGACTGATGTATGCCACCGCTGTTGCATTGTCCGAGAAGATCCATCACCATCTTCCCATGAACCTGAGGAAAGAATGACAACGCTCTGCGCACCGCCTTCATTTCCATGTGATTGATAGACCAGGCTGCTTCCACTGGCACCCACCAACCCTGACAGTCTACCCCCGCGCCCCCCCCCCCCCCCAACTTTTGAGGCTGGCATCAGTGGTCACCACCACCCAGTCTGGAATCTCCAGGTCCACATCCTTTTCCAAATTGTGGTGAGACAGCCACCACAGAGACTGGATCTGGATTCCTCCTGCAGAGTTAAGGGAAGATGATACTCCGACAATGGATCTCAATGGGATAAAAGCACTCTGCAGCAGATGCATGTGATCAAATGCCACAGCACCAAATCTTTTGTGGTCACCATGGAGCCTAATGCCTGCAAATAATCCCAGACCCTGGGCACCGCAAGGGGTAATAGACGAGTTACTTGTGCATGCAACTTCGCAATCCTGTCTGAAGTCAGGAACACCCAGAAAATCCGGGTGTCAGATAATGCACTTAGGTATTCCAAGCACTTGAACGGGCATTAGATGGTTCTTTGCCAGGTATATCACCCAACCCAATGATTGCAACCTTTCCCATGACCTGTCAAATCAATTGAGCCTTCCTCCTCCAACTTTGCTTGAATGAGCCAGTCATCCAGGTAAGGATAGACTAGAATCCCCTCCCTTCTGAGAGCCGCTGTTACCACCACCATCACCTTTGTGAAAGTCCACAGTGCTTTCGCCAACCCAAAAGGGAGAACTCGGAACTGGAAGTGCTGCCCTAACACCATGAACCTCAGAAACATCTGATGTTCTGCTCATATGGGGATATGCAGGTAGGCTTCTGTCAGTTCCAGTGACCACTGCTATCACCATTCGCAATGACTCCATATGAAAGCGCAGAACCCGCAATGACAGATTGACCTTCTGAAGATCCAGAATAGGCCAAAAGGTGCCTTCCTTCTTGGGAGCCATGAAATTGAGTACCTCCCCGTCCCTCTCCACAAGCAAAACTGGAACAATAGCGTCCAGCCTTTGCAGCCAAAGTAGCATGACCCGGACTGCCAATCACTTCCAAGATGAGCAATGAAACTTCAGGAATGCTTCTCCGACTCCCGCAAAAGTTCTAAGGTGTAACAGTCCTTTATCACCTCCAAGACTCTGCTCCAGCATGCTCTTGGTCCACTCCCCATAAAAGCAGGATAATCTTGCCCCGACAGCCTCTAAGGAAGAGTGGACCCCCATGATCTCATTGCGAGGATTTTCCTCTTCCGGTTCCCTAACTGGAAGATTCCCTAGAGGGTGTGCAGGTATCACAACAGGACTGCTGCCTTCCCAAGGTCTACTTTTGTCCGGAGCCTAAAGCACTCTTGCCAGAACTAAACCATCTTTGTATCCCGAAAATGATGTCAGGGAAGAAACTTCTTCATGCTTCTCTTCTTGTCCTCCAGCAACTTGTTTCTCTTCAACTCCCCCAGCTACTTCATCAGTGCCGAGCAAAAGTATGCAGAGACGTCCAAGTGGCAGCCCTGCAAATTTCCTGCGGAGAGACAGACTGACTCTCCGCCCAAGAAGTAGCCTGAGAACGCAGAGAATGGGTTTTCAGACCCTCAGGAAGTGGACGACCCTGACAAAGATATGCCGAGGAAATGGCTTCCTTCAACCACCGCGCAATCGTGGTCTTAGAAGCCTGTTTACCCCGGTTGGGACCACTCCAAAGGACGAAGAGATGGTCCGAAACGCGAAAGTCATTGGTGACTTGAAGATAATGTAGCAAGACTCGCTTGACATCCAGCCGATGAAGGTCGCCCCCAGCCGTACCCGCAATCTCCTCCGGAGAAAACGCGGGGAGTTCCACCGACTGGTTGACGTGAAAAGCGGAGACAACCTTAGGCAAGAAGGAAGGAACCATTCTGAGAGAGACCCCAGAATCAGAAAAACGCAAGAAGGGCTCCCGACAGGACAGCGCCTGAAGCTCGGAAATACGACGAGTAGAGGAGATAGAGACTAGAAAGACAGTCTTAAGAGTAAGATCCTTGAGCGTAGCGTGGCAAAGAGGCTCAAAGGGAGCCACCCAGAGAGCACGAAGGGCGAGGTTGAGACTCCAAGATGGACACGTGGCCCGAGAGGGAGGGCGGAGGTGTCTAACGCCCCTCAGGAAACGAATGACGTCCGGGTGAGCAGCCAAGGCATGACCATCCACCCGACCCAGGAGAGAGCCAAGCGCAGAGACTTGAACGCGTAAGGAACTGAAGGAGAGACCCTTAGAGAGACCCTTCTGAAGGAAAGAAAGAACCAAAGGAATCGAGGCGGAGCGCGCCAGGACGCCCGCCTCCGTACATGCGGACTCAAAGACCTTCCAGATGCGCACATAGGCCAGAGAAGTCGACTGCTTCCGGGCTCGCAGCAGGGTGGAGATGACCTCCTCCGTATAACCTTTGCGCCTCAGGCGACGCCGTTCAAAAGCCAGGCCGCTAGACAGAAGCGATCGGCCTGGTCAAAAAATACAGGCCCCTGCCGGAGGAGACGAGGGAGATGACTGAGGCGCAGGGGCCCGTCCACCGCTAGATTGATGAGATCCGCGAACCACGGCCTTCGCGGCACTCGGGAGCGACGAGAATCACCGGAACCCGGTGGAGTTCGATTCTCCTGAGAACTTTCCCTACCAGAGGCCACGGGGGGAACAAGTACAGAAGCACGTCCGCCGGCCAAGGGGAGAGCCAGAGTGTCCACGCCCTCTGCGCCGTGTTCCCTCCAGCGGCTGAAGAACCATTTGGCTTTGGCATTGCGCAGAGTCGCCATGAGGTCGAGATGAGGAGGACCCCACCTGTCCACTATCAGAGCCATGGCCGCGTCCGAGAGTTCCCATTCTCCCGGATCGAGCGACTGCTGGCTGAGGAAGTCGGCTTGAACATTGTCTTTTCCGGCGATGTGAGAGGCCGCAAGGCACTGTAGGTGACGCTCCGCCCAAGCGAGTAGGCAGCTAGCTTCTAAGGCTACCAGGGGACTGCGAGTGCCCCCTTGGCGATTGATGTAGGCGACTGTGGTGGAGTTGTCGGACAGGACTCGTACCGCCTTGTCACGGATCAGAGGAAGGAACTCCTGAAGGGCCAGGCAGACCGCCAAAGTTTCCAGTCGATTGATGTGGCAGCGCGACTGAGTCGGGGACCATGTCCCCTGGGTGGACTGAGATAGGCAGACCGCACCCCAGCCCAACAAGCTGGCGTCCGTGGTTACTATCGTCCACTGTGGAGCTTGAAGAGGCATCCCTTGTAGGAGATGAGGAAGGGACAGCCACCACTGTAATTTTTCGGCAGTAGCTCCAAGAAGGGAAGGACTACGTGGAACTGCTCCGACACTGGTTGCCAACGAGACAGAAAAGCTTTCTGTAATGGACGCATATGAGCAAAAGCCCAGGGGACCAGATCGATGGTAGAAGCCATGGAGCCCAGGACTTGGAGATAATCCCGGGCCGTCGGTGAAGATAGCGCAATCAAATTCTGAACCTGACCGATCAGTTTGAGGGCTCGCGCCCGAGGTAAGAAAACCTTGCCTACTCGGGTGTCGAAGTGTGCTCCCAGAAATTCCAACTCCTGGGAGGGCTGAAGCTTGCTCTTGGAAAAGTTCACTATCCACCAGAGAGAGGCAAGGAGCTCCAGGACTTGATCCACCGCCCGCCGGCAAGAGGTCTCCGACTTGGCCCTGATGAGCCAATCGTCCAGATAGGGATGGACGAGAATCCCTTCCCGGCGCAAGGCCGCAACCACTACTACCATTACCTTCGTGAAGGTGCGAGGAGCGGTCGCAAGGCCGAAGGGGAGAGCTCGAAACTGGAAGTTCTGGTTGAGAATGTGGAATCGGAGAAACATCTGGTAGTCGCAGTGGATGGGGATATGAAAATATGCTTCCGCGAGATCGAGGGAAGCAAGGAACTCTCCTGGACGGACCGCCGCAATGACCGCCCGCAGGGTTTCCATGCGAAAGTGGGGGATCTTGAGGGCCCGATTGACCCTCTTGAGGTCCAGGATTGGGCGGAAGGACCCGTCCTTTTTGGGCACGGTGAAGTAAATAGAATACTGGCCGGTGCCAATTTCCCTTTCTGGCACTGGGACCTCCTTCCCCAGATCCAGAAGCTTGGAGAGAGTGGACCACCGCGTCCCTCTTGGCCCGGCCGCATGGTGAAAACAGAAAGAGATCTGGAAGTTCCCTGACGAGGTCGAAAGCTTACCCGTCTCTGATAATGTCGAGGACCCACTGATCCGAAGTGATTTTGACCCATTCCTCGAAAAACAGGGAGAGGCGTCCGCCGAGGTAAGGGACCGAGGGATGGGCCGGCGGAACTTCATTGTGTGGCAGGTTTAGCGGTGGTACGCATGGGCTGGCCCTCGCGAAAGGGCCGCCTGCCATGAAAGGACTGCGACCAGGACTGCGCACGAGAAGACCCCCTAGGAGTACTGCCCCGCCCTCGAGAAGCGAAGCAATGCTGACCCCTGAAGCGAAAGCAAGAGGCCGCAAAGGACCGAGAAGCCTTAGGGCGGTCCTCTGGAAGTTTATGGACCTTGTTGTCAGCCAAGGAGTCCATAAGCTTGTCGAGGTCCTTGCCAAAGAGCATCTTACCTTTGAAGGGAAGCGTGCCCAGCCGGGTCTTCGAGGACTGATCAGCCGACCAGTGGCGAAGCCAAAGGAGCCTCCGGGCAGCCACTGCTGAAACCATCGCCTTTGCCTGGACACGGACCAAATCATAGAGGGCGTCCGACACGTAAGCGATTACCGCCTCCAGACATTCGGCCTGTTCTGCCTCACCTGGCAGAAGGTCCCGGGCGCAGATTAACTGTTGGACCCACTGGAGGCCTGCCCGCATCATGAGGCTGCTACAGCAAGACGCCCGAACCCCGAGGGCCAGGACGTCAAAGATGCGCTTCAGGTGAGCCTCCAGCTTGCAATCTTGCGAATCTTTAGGGCCGTGGAACCTTGAACCGGAATCGTGGTGTGCTTGGCCACTGCAGAAACATAAGAATCCACCGATGGATATCGCAACAGCTCCAAGCCCTCTTCCGGGAGGGGATAGAGCTTATCCATCGCACGCCCCACCCGGAGCGAACCCTCAGGAGCCTCCCATTCCTGTAGGATAAGGAGCTTAAGCATGGGGTGGAAGAGAAAGGCCGAGGCCGGAGCCCGGAGCACTCCCAAAACCGGGTTCATATCCTTAGGAAGTGAGGCCATGAGATTATCCACGGAGGGACTTTCCAGACCCAGTTCCTCCAAAACAAAAGGGAGGAGGGGCTCTAGCTCCTCCTTACGAAAAGACGAAGGGCTCTGGGGTCATCCCCCTCTAGGGGGGGGGCATCTGCCGAATCCGAGGAAGCAGCGGGGTCTGAGGACCCAGGAGACACCGGGGGAGGGGAGGAGGGGGGGGGCACCCCCGGGATCACCCGCACCCGAACTGGTCCCTGAGGCTCCGCAGCCAGTCCTGAGGTCAACGGCGCTGAGCGAGGGATTTTAGATGGGGGGGGGGCTTTCATCCATCTCATGCAGGCTAGCTAAATAAGATTTGTGCATGAGGAGGACGAAATCCATGGAAAAAGGGACCCTGGATTTACCGGGGGAGGGGGGGGAGAGGGGGGGGAGAGGGAAGGTCAGGACCCCCCTCCTGGGAACCCGCGGTGGCCAAATCGGTAGTTAAATCAAAAAAATCCAGCCCCCCAGCCCCAGGGAGCACTGAAAGCGGCCGTTCCCGGGCTCTGCCGACCTGGGAAAGGCCTAGCCATGCCGGGAGGAGTGGAGCACTGGGCTAAATTTGCTTGTCCTGCTGAGGAGGGACCTTCCCCTCCCGGCAGACAAGCAGTGCAGAGGCCCTGCCGCGAAAAATGTGAGGAGGACAGCCCACAAGAAACACAGGCTGTCAGCCGGGACATAGAAACCTCAGACTGAGGAAAAAAAAAGCTGAAAAAACAAAGCTTGATTGACAGCCTGCACAGCAGGAGAGAGCAGGCGGGAACCTGCTGCCTTCTGCTTCTCTGACTGCCGGTTCTAATCCTATACTGACCAGAAAAAGTTAAAGCTGGTCAACTGCTGCAAATAAGTTAGAGATAGGTGAGTACCTGCAACTTATTGAAAATTAAAACTTTGAAACTCCTTTTTTTTTTTTTTTTTTTTTTACTGAGCGCAGCAGCGGGTTCAAAACCCTCTCGGCAGCCAGAGGGGGAACGAGGCCCAGAGAGCGTCGGTCCCTACACCTGGAAGCGTACACGGACTCAGGACTAAGCAGGGAACCCCCTTCTGCAAAAGGGGACAAGCCCCCCTGAGCCGGGCAAGAGCTGGGAGACGGATGTCTCCCACACAAAAAGGCACTAAAGAAGGCAAAATTTCCTTCAGAGATTCACTTTCTATAATTTTTAAAAACAAGAACCAAAAGAAGTACTTGCTTGAACCTAAAGAGAATAAAGAGGCTGACTAGCCTACAGCAGAGAACCGAAGGGGAGATGCTGCACCTGCTGGGAGACAGACAAATACTGAAGGGTGAGAGGATAGGCTCTGTCCTGATATAGGGCAACCTGCAAGTTTTAGTCTGTCTCCACCTGCTGGAAAGGAGGCTCAACCCCACTGTCTGGACTGATCTGGGTACGTACATGAACAGGAATTTGACTGTTTTTAGCCCCAACTGTAATGTTGTCCTCTCTTTGGCCACTCTGCCATGCTCTCCAATACTAAATTAGTTTGCCACCAGAATCTGAGTGCATGACCAAGTAGTCTCACAAGAACTTTGCCTTACTGGGGCAGACCAAGGGTCCATCAAGCCCAGCATCCTGTTTCCAACAGTGGCCAATCCAGGTTACAAGTACCTGGCAAGTACCCAAACACTAAGTAGATCCCATGCTACTGATGCCAGTAATAGCAGTGGCTATTCCCTAAATCAACTTGATTAATAGTAGTTAATGGAATCTCCTCCAAGAACTTATCCAAACCTTTTTTAAACCCAGCTACATTAACTGATGTTACATTTACCCAGTCAATATCGGGGTAATTGAAATGTCCCATTATTACTGCACAGTCAAATTGATTAGCTTCCATGATTTCTCTTAGCATTTCATCATCCATCTCATCATTTTGGTCAGGTGGATCGTAGTATACTCTTATCGCTATACTCTGGCTGGGCCTGCTCTGGGGATCCTGGGGGGGCGCCAGCCATCCAGTGCTCCTAGCATGTGACAGGGGCCGGCCAATGGCACGGATACCCTGTCACATGGTAAGGGCAAAGGGCCATCGGTGCCATTTTTATTAGTGGCAGCCAACGGCCCAAGAGCGGGAGATCGCTCCCTGCGCCCCCACTGGACCACCAGGTAATTTTAAAACGGTTTTGGGGGGGGGTTGGGAAGCAAAGGGGTCATTTTTAAAGGGCGGGGTGGGTTTTTTGTTTATCGGCTCGGGTGCAGCCGATAAACAAAAAACCAATCGTGCCGGACTATAAAAATTGTAAGATTTGAATCGGAACCGGAACCGAACCGATTCCAGTTCCGATTCACATCTCTACCCTGAACTTCTGGGAATCCTGCTTATTTTACATCATCGTCCTTTTAGCCAACCTCCAACTTGCACTTAACACAGCCAAAACGGAAATCCTCCTCATATCCAACAATCCTGAAATCATCTCACAGGTTACACCCAAGCTACCCACCACTATCCACCCCCTCCTGCCATTTGTAAGAGACCTAGGTGTGTTGTATTGGATCAACACCTCAATTTCCAACCCCATATTAAATCTCTGCTAAAAGGAGGCTTCTACAAACTCCACATCCTCAAAAAACTCAAACCCCTGCTCTGCGCTCAGGATTTCAGTCTAGTTTTGCAGTCTACCATCTTATCTAAATTGGATTACTGCATTTCCCTTCTCCTAGACTTCCCCTATTCCACAATTAAACCACTACAAATCCTACAGAACTCCATGGCAAGAATCATCACAGACACACGCAAAAGAGAACACATCTCCCCAGTCTTAAAAAATCTGTACTGGCTTCCCATCCCTTTCTGCATAAAATACAAAACCCTCACAGTTCTTCATAATGCGCTCTACAAAAACAACCCTGCTTAGCTCCAGGAAATGCCATGTTTCCGTACCTCCAATCGTCCATCCAGAGCCACCCTTGCAGGCACCCTACACACCCCTCCCCTCAAAACTGCTCACCTCTCCACCACAAGAGAAAGAGCTTTTACCATCGCTGGCCCTACCCTATGGAACTCACTACCCATGTCCCTCCGCCTTGAACCCTCTTTACCCAACTTCAAAAAAGGCATCAAAACCTGGCTTTCCTGGCGTGTAGCCAGATGGACTCAGAACGAATGGGATAGTATCCGCGTGCTAGCAGTTGGAGACGGATCTGACGTCAGCACGGGGGTATATATATCCCCACAGGAAGCGTAGCAACTCAGTAATTTCCGTCTCCATAGCAGTTTGGAGTGCCTGCACGCTAGTCGAGCGTGCTTTCCAAGACTACTTTAATTTTTTTCTCTTTTCTTATAATTCTAGATTCTACTTTCTGTAAAAATATCGAGCCCCGCGCTCCTGCGGTGATACCCGAAGGTCACTCCCCCAGTTGAGCTGCCCGGGGTGATTCCCGTGATCCCCCCGGAGGTTAAGTCCTCGGTCCAGTGGCCGAATCGCGGCAGGGACACAGCCCCCGGGCGAGGTTCGGGTGAGGCTTACGAGGCGCCTCGGTCCCGGCATGGACGAGGCAGCGGGTGCATATCCTCAAACGCGGTGGTGAAGGTAGTTGCCCGCTCTCCCCGCAGCCGGAGACCGCCTGGGTTCCAGCCGAGAAGCGCCGAGATTCAGGTGAGGCGTACATCTCGTTTTTCGGGTCTCCGAAGGAACAGAGGATCGGCGGCGTGGCACGCCAAGGAGGGCGCCATTTTGTGGGCCTTGTTCAGGTAGGGCGCCGGTAATAGGCGCAGGTTTATTCCTCCTTGTGCGTATATGGCCTTATTGTTGTGAGCATTTCCACTGAGCGTGTATTGCTAACCGCCGGTTACTGAAAGGTATTGCTACACCGCCTGTTGCTGAGAGCATATTGAATGCTATTGAGCGCATATTGCTAACCGCATATTGCTGAAAGCCTATTGAATGCTATTGAGCGTGTATTGCTAACCGCATATTGCTGAACGCCTATTGAAAGCTATTGAGCGAGTATTGCTACCGCATATTGCTGAACGCCTATTGAATGCTATTGAGAGTATATTGCTAACCGCATATTGCTGAACGCCTATTGAATGCTATTGAGCGTATATTGCTAACTGCATATTGCTGAAAGCCTATTGAGAGCCATAGTGCGTGTATTGCTAACGGCATATTGCTGAGTGCCTATTGCATACATTTGGGCTGTTTTCTTGGCCGCCTATTGCTGAGAACATATTGCGCATATTGCTGCTGCATATTATTGTTATTGTGCGCCTGTTGTATTAAGCGCCTATTGCTGCCGCATATTATTATTATTGTGCGCCTGTTGTATTACGCGCCCATTGCTGCCGCATATTGTTATTATTGTGCGCCTGTTGTATTAATCGCCCATTGCTGCCGCATATTATTATTATTGTGCGCCTGTTGTATTACGCATTCAGCGCATATTTTTCAATGGATCAGAACGCAGCAGCGTCTTCAGCAACGGCGCCGCCTGCTTCAGGCATTAAAGCCCTTGGCCTCTGCTCTGCATGCCAGCTTAGGGCCACGCGCAGTGAAGAGCCAGACTCCCTATGTGCCCAGTGTGAGGAGGCCGTGGGACCCTTAGGCCAGGACCGGTCTCAGCCACAATTTGTTGACAGTTCCCCAGGGGCTACCCCGGATTTAGGGGGCAGTCTCGACCAATCAGGAATCCCGGGGGATCTTGTACCCCGGCGATTAGAGGCTGCTTCAATTTCCTGGGTGGATCTCTTTAAGGGGATCCATGTCTTCGTACAGATGCAAACGGCTTCCCGTCCAGGCCCTGTGGTTCCTGCTGTTCCTGTGGTTCCTGCGGTGGCTGCGACTGCGGCGGCTGCTGCGGTGGCGGCTCCTGCGGATCCTGTTCCTGGACCCTCACGCCCTTATCGCGAGCGGGACCTCCCGCCACTGGACAGTCCGGATCAGTCAGACCAGGAGGTCTCACCGGACGAGTCCGAACTCCCGGACGAGGGGGACCTTCCCCCAGGGATTGAGCCATATAGAACCATGAGGCAGTTCTTCCCTAAAGAGGATCTCTCTGACCTAGTGGCTCAGTGTCTGGCAGAATTGGATATTACAGGTCCCAGCGCTTCGGTGCCCTCCGCGCAGAACCCCCTGTTGGAAGGTCTTCGTCCTACAGCCCGCCATTTTCCATTCTTACAAGCGGCCCAACAACTGATAGATTTAGAATGGGCGGCACCAGCGGCTTCTTTCAAAGGGGGCCGGGCTCTGACGAGCATGTACCCATTGGCACCGGCTATTCAGGACCTGCTGGCGTGCCCTCAGGTGGACGCCTTGATTAGCGCTGTGATCAAGCGCACTACCATTCCAGTTGAAGGGGGGACCTCATGACCGGCGACTGGACGCCATTCTGAAACAGACCTTTGAGGTGGCAGCTCTATCTTTGCGGATCGCAACTTGTTGCACAGTGGTGACGCGTGCCTGTTTGTCACAGGTTAGAAACAACGCTCCAGCGGCAGACATGGAGTCAGCTCTTTCGTTTCTCACGGATGCTGCATCTGACCTGGTACGGACAACAGCTAAGGGGATTTCATCCTCTGTAGCTGCCAGGAGGCAGCTTTGGATCCGGAGATGGTCAGCTGACGTGCCTTCCAAGACACGCCTCACCAGATTGCCTTTTAAGGGCTCTTTCCTATTTGGCAGCGACCTTGATAAACTGGCCAGTACATGGGGTGCCTCTCCAGTGCCCAGACTACCGGAAGATCGGTTCAGAAGGGGCCAACGCGCCTTTCCAAGGCCCTCCAGGGGCAGGAGTTCCCAGCGCTTTGTTCCTTACACGGGTCACTACCAGGCATCGCGCCCTCAGGCCAGGAATCAGTCCTTTCGGACCAAGCAGCACAAGAGGGGAGCGGGCCCGGGCTCGGGTCCCGGCCGCGCCTCCCAATGAGAATCCGCCGATTCATCTGGGGGACGGAGCCATAGGGGGCAGGTTAACCCTCTTCTACCCCAGATGGGTCGAGATTACGTCGGACCAGTGGGTCCTCGCCATTATCCGGGAGGGATATTATCTGGACTTTCATCATCTCCCTCCGGACAAGTTTGTGGAATCTTCATGTCCCGTACACAAGAAGGCAGCATTGGAAACTACCCTGGCGAGGCTCCTGTCCTTGAAAGCCATCCTCCCAGTACCTGCCTGGGAAGTGAATTCTGGACACTATTCCATTTATTTCATGGTACCCAAGAAAGGGGGCACCTTTCGGCCTGTGCTGGACCTCAAGTCAGTCAATCGATACTTGCGGGTACCGAGGTTTTGCATGGAGACTCTGCGCTCCGTCAAGGCTGCAGTACAGCCAGGGGAATTCCTCACAGCAGTAAACCTGTCAGAGGCATACCTGCATATCCCGATCCATCCGGATCATCAGCGCTACCTACACTTCAAGGTTCTGAGACGCCACTTCCAATTCCGGGCTCTGCCCTTCGGGTTGGCCACGTCACCACGGACATTCACCAAGGTGGTCGTAGTGGTAGCAGTGGCACTCAGGAGGGAAGGAATTCTGGTCCATCCATACCTAGACGACTGGCTGATCCGGGCGAAATCTCGAGAGGAGAGCCTTCGGACGACCGACAGAGTAATCGCCCTTCTGGAAAGCTTGGGATGGGTGATCAACCTCAGCAAGAGCTGCCTACAGCCTTCCCAGTCACTGGAATACCTGGGAGTACAGTTCGACACCCGGGCAGACACGGTCAGTCTCACTACCAAGAGAAAGTTGAAACTTCAGCAGCGTATCCAGTATTTGATGGGAGCCATTCGGCCCATAGCCTGGGATTATCTGCAAGTTCTTGGTCTCATGGCATCCACCCTGGAAGTGGTGCCTTGGGCGAGGGCCCATATGAGAACTTTACAACACTCCCTGCTCTCTCGCTGGAGCCCCCGTCTACGGAGCTATTCCACGCACCTTCCTCTGCCTGCCAGAGTCCGGACACAGTTACGGTGGTGGTTGCGGTCCAACCACATGAGCAGGGGGCGTGGACGCGGCCTCCGGACCAGCCCCCGGACCGGAACATGGTGGGGGGGGGAATTAGTTAGGGCCGGGGGGCGGGTTAGTTAGGGGAAGGAAAGGGAAGGTGGGGGGCGCCGGAAAGAAAGTTCCCTCCGAGGCCGCTCTGATTTCAGAGCGGCCTCGGAGGGAATGGAGGCAGGCTGCGCAGCTTGGTGCGCGCAGACTGCCGATTTTGCGTAGCCTTGCACACGCCGACCCTGGATTTTAAAAGATACGCACGGCTATGCACGTATCTTTTAAAATCTGGTGTACTTTTGTTTGCGCCGGTTGCGTGAATAAAAGTACGCACGTGCATACTTTTTAAAAACCTGCCCCTATATTAGCAACCACATGAACCATTTTTGAAAACACTGTTAAACTTCGTAACTTTGTAAACCGTTGTGATGGCGAAACCGAACGACAGTATATAAAAATCGATAGATAAACATTTTTAAATAATAGTTCATCCCTAGCAAGTGGATTGATATAGTAATCTTGATTCACATCCTGAAAATCAGTTCAACAATAGCATTTCACTTACATCAGATCCTACTGATGATTAACACAAAACTGGAACTGAAAAGAATTGCTTGATTTTAAATATTTATTTCTATTTGGGAGAAATTTCTACACAGAAATTCTACACTATTCTGTTAAGTTGTCTTAGAATGACAACAAAAAGTTTGAAACAGTTAAGTGGTATTATAAAATGAGGCAAATTGTATAACCTGTTATAAGCTGCAGCACACCCTTTTCATGTAATACACATTAACAAACAATGTGTTAATCTTTTTCATAATCACCTTATGATTAAGGAGTGCCATACATTTTACAAATATGAAAAAGACATAAACCATAAAATGTTCTGTGAACAATTAATAGGAATATTTTTATAGCTTTACAATGGTATTATGTTCCGCATGGTCTCTGTGCATGAAAGTTAATTTTTAATAGTTTGAAATATATAGGCGAGCCTTAAAGTAGTAATTATGCAAAATAACCTGTATGAAATGCTATGCGTATTTATAGTTTAACTGGTGTTAAGCATGAAAATCTTATTAAAAAAACATTTTATTCATCATAAGCAATATTAGGTTATATCAAATGTGGGACACTTATCACTGCATTGAGTTTCTTTTTTCTAAATATAAGCCAGCCTGTATGGTATTGCTCATTCTGGTGTTGTGTTACTACTGGAAGGCTCTGCTACTCTGAGGTTAAAGCAGCAATGCTATATAGAGTCTTTCAAATATCAACTTACCTGTTTCTTCATTTATTATTTCTTCTCTTGGCCTTATTCCAAATTTTTCCTATTTTTTTGTCCCAGTACATTTTATTATTTTTACAACTTTTGGAATTGTAAGGTTGACCATATAGACACAGCATATGTTTTAAGGCTCCTTACCTCAGTCCATTTTTCAGCTCTGTGTCATGTTCATGCCTTGTGTGTATCAGTGTGATGCCTGCATGGTAGCCCGAAAAGGGTCAGTACAGCAGCAACACCTGAGTCACTTAGATTGCAAAGGTGGGCATGACTAACAGGAACTTTTTCTAAAACTTTAAATGCAAATATCTTCTCTGAAATTTAAAAAAAAAAAGAAAAAAAGGAATTGGAAGAATAGGAGCAATATGATTTTATATGCTTTAACCCCAAACACAGGGCGTGATTTACTACGCTTTTTCCCCATAGACACAGAATGGGAGAAAAGCTTTAGTGAATCAGGCTCTTATGTAAAATTCAATATGAGAGCACCTCTTTAAATAAAGATGAGGCTTCATGCACTGCTTATTTTTTCAGTGCAACAGAGTCCATGTCTTCTGTAAGCGTGTGAATGCTCTTGTAATTTCCTTAACTATTTATGTAGGTATAAAAACATTTATCTTTTGGTTATATATATATATTTGTTTTAATAAGTATGGGGCCCCTAGTCATATTTTATTTGTTCACATTGTCCATGTACAAAAGGTTTTGGCATTAAATCATCCTACTGTATGGCCAGGGATCATTGTGGGTTTTCCCTGCATTCTCATCCCCCATCCCCCACCCCCAGTTGTTTATTTTGCTACACAGATCAGCCTTAGTTTCATAAGGACATTGATTCTAATGAATGAAGGACTATGTAAAATGTGCATATTGGGAAATTGCAACACAGCAACATATATAAAGAAATGTTCAGCAAATCTAATACTGCTTTTCAAGTGACTCGTTTCTTCATAGTAAACTTCACAAATTGCTCGTATTAAAAGTTGCGGTAGACGTGTTTCTCTTAACTTGAGTTGTACTAGTAGCAAAGCAGTGCAAATATCAGATCCTTCAATGTCCCCAAACATCGATCACAGATGTATTCCTATCTGGATAACCAGGAAGGAAGACAATTCAGTATCCATGCTGGAGAGTTGTGCAGTAGTTAATCTCCAATGTTAACAGCTCAGTCTTCAGTGTCAAACAAAGTTATTCAAATTTTGTAAAAGAATCTTTGTATGCAAACTTAATAAAACAAAAAATGTTCTAGCAATAAGCTATGGCAGGAAGCTTGGTTCCTTACCATTACTGAGAAGTGTAAAAATAATCCTATTCTTGACTAGCTTGTTATAAAATGGATCTGTGTTATCTCACCATCTCCTATTTCTTTTTTGATAACTGATCTTTAATAAGAATAGGCCTGGGATGTTGTACCTGTGTAATTGTTGTACTACATTTACGCTGTTAGACTAGTCAAAGGTGCCAATTTTAACACTGAAGTTTGCAGCTGTGTGTTTGAATAATTTGGTTGCTGGATTTTCAAAAAGGGTTACTGCAGCTTTCAAAAAGCACATTGTAAACATTGCTTAGTTTACGTAATTTCCTTTTTTCTTGACAATAATAAATATAAATAAATTTACAAATAGTAATACTGCCTAGCACAATAATCAAAAAGCACAATACACAGAAAACTATTCTGATATTTAACCTAAGATATAAAATCTGTCATTCTACAATCTGTATGCAGTGATAGATTTCAGGACCATTCAAAATGATCAGGCCTAAGAGCCCATAAATGGGAGCTTTATATAAAAAAAAAAAAATTTCACAAGGCTCAACTTTTTTTTTTTTTTCTTATAAATAAATTAGTACAGATGCAGGAGTAACAAAGGTGAGTTAGTGTTCTGCTAAAAATGTGTCCCAATCATGAGGACTTGAATGTTCTCTTCATCTGATCCTAGCAGTCATTTCTTTCGTGGACAAGGAAGCGATAGAAAAAGGAACAGAACTTCTAAGACGCGTGATTCTGTTTTTATGGATTAAGCAGTGAGATGAAAAGGCTACTCTGTAGTCAGAGGCAAATCTTACCTCAGCACCTCGTTTCTCTTCTGAGGGCTGTTTGAATATGTTGTAGTATTGCATTACCAGCAGTGATCAGCAGTTGTAAAACTTAAGTGAAATTTCACCTGGTAAAGCAGGTGTCGTAATTTGTTTTTGCTGACTGTATGGAAGATGATGATCTGAGTAGTCCTGCCATCATTGCTTTGAGCTGTCTGAAATCACAACACTGTTGCTTCAAATGGAACACTGTTGATGCTGTCTTTTTGCTTGTTTGACAGTTTTTCTCTTTCAAAGCTAGCTTCCAGTAAAATCAAGCTCTGAGGTTTCTGAAAGTGCTTGAATTTAAAGCAGGGCGATGGGTTTATTACCTTGGGCATTCAGATACTGGGATGATGACACATTATCCAGAGTGGTGTAAGTGGTATAGAGGCCAGACACCTGCAAGTCTGAGAAGGACTGGTCACTACCGCTTGAAACGGGGGTAAGGCTTGCTGTCCCAAGATCACAGTCTGAGAGCTGGAGAGGAGAGTTGCTGAAGGCAGCAAGGGTATCCAAATTGAAACTGTCATCTTTCATTTCTTCCCATATATTTCCTTAAAAAAAAAAAAAAAAAAAAAAAAAATTTTGTCAAGTTAAGTTTTCTATTCACTTGCAGTTTGTCTCAGAAACTAAAAAGTATATTCGTTTACCAGTGCCTAAGATTAAGCGCTATATATTCCTGACAGCTAAGACTGTTGCTCAATATAAAAGTGTATGAGAGGTATTGCATGCAAGAACTTGGACAAATACCATATTTTTCACTCCATAAGACACAATTTTTTTTCCCCAAAAGTGGGGGGAAAATGTCTGTGCATCTTATGAAGCGAATATAAAATTTTTTTTTTTAACTATAAACCCCAACCCTCCTGATCCCCCCAAGACTTGCCAAAAGTTCCTGGTGATCCAGCGGGGGTCCCGAGAGTGATCTCCCCCTCTCGGGTATTTGGCTGCCAGTAATCAAAATGGCGCCGGTGGCCCTTTGCCCTTACTATCAGGCCAATTCAGTAAACTCCATGGGAGAGCCGGCGCTCCGAGTCGAGCGCCCACTCTCCCGACGTATGCCCAGGCACCTCTCCTGGGTGTGCGATTCTTTATTTAAATTATGGCCCGCGCTAATGAGGCGCTATGGACACTAGCACATCCCTAGCGCCTCATTAGCGGAAGCGGCGGCAGTCAGCGGGTCTGACAACTGACGCTTAATTTTACTGGCGTTGGTAGTCGAACCCGCTAACAGCCAAGGGTTCAGAAAACGGACACCAGCAAAATTGAGCGTCCGTTTTCCAACCCGCGGGCCGTGGGCAGAATTTTTTTTTTTTTTAAAGAAGTTTTGTTTTTTTTTAATTTTGGGGTCTCCGACTTAATAATGCTATGATATTAAGTCAGAGGGTGTACAGAAAAGCAGTTTTTTCTGCTTTTCTGTACACTTGCCCGGTGCCATCTGAAATTAACGCCTGCCTTTGGCGTTAATTTCTGAGAGTAAAATGTGCGGCCATTTTGGGTGACTAATAGGCTCATCAACATACATTTGCATGTGATGAGCGCTATTAGTTTCGTGAGGGTTGGCCGTGTGTTTTCCACACGCTATTACTCCTTACAGTATAAGGGATAATAGCACGTCAAAAACGTGCAGCCAAAAGGGCTAAACTGTGCGCTCAGTGGAGCGCACCATTCTATATCGGCCTGCAAGTTACAGGGGCTACTGATGCCATTGGTTGGCCTCTGTCACATGGTAGGAGCAATGGACGGCTGGCGCCATCTTAAAAAATGGCGTGGGCTATCCATTGCTCCTACCATGTGACAGGGGCCGACCAATGGCACCGGTAGCCCCTGTCACATAGTATGGGGGGAAAGGGCCACCGGTGCCATTTTGATTACTGGCAGTCGACGGCCCAAGAGCGGGAGATTGCTCCAGGGACCCCCGCTGGACCACCAGAGATTTTTGGCAAGTCTTGGTGGGGTCAGGAGGGTGGGGGGGTTGTAGTTAATTCAATTTGAAGGGTTGCGGTGGGGTTTTTTGTTTTGGTTTGTTTTTTTTTACGAAATAGCATGATAAAAGTTTTCTGATCCGGGGAGTGGACCGAAATGACCCTCTCCAGACCCAAAAACGAAACGGGGACGAAAAAAAATTGCACACCCTTAATTTTAATGCTGGAAACGACCACTCCATAAGATGCACAGACGCCCGGGAACGGAGCCGGTTTAGCATACCATTGTTTTTTAATTTTCCCCCTCTGAACCCTAGGTGCATCTTATGGTCAGGTGAGTCTTATGGAGCGAAAAATACGGTTGTAGTTTTTGAGAGCTCAAGCCATGCTATCCGTGCAGACTACAGTGATCTTTATTGTAACAGAATGAATCAATACTTCACTTTGTAGGGTGTCAAAGTGCACACTAACAATGTTTTAACTATGAATTACAATTACAAGATTTTAGTTAATAAGATGATGAATCTGAAGAAGTGTATATTTTGTTTTGACTGCTGAAGTGTTTTAACCTCTAAAAGTGAGACGCACACATTTTCAGCAGTTGGGGAAAAAGTAAAATTGAGTTAAAACCAACAAAGTAGCTGGAAAGAGAAGATACTTTTATAAGATTGATTGCTTAAAGGTGTAAATTTTTGGGATTATGGACACCTGAAAGCTTGCAGGTTTTTTTCCCCCAATATATTTATTGAAGTGAGAAACATGGTACAAAGATAACAATGAAAGCAATAAAATCTGATGATATTGTTACAAACCATTAAACAGAGTACAAAGCTTCCATGAGACTCGCCACCTTCTTTTGTTGATTCCCCATAAACATACCACATACATACCAAGCAACACTCAAACGTGCTAGCATGAACATCTAAAATAATACATTAAATTGACCAACATTAAACAAGAAAGCAAGACTGACATTTATAATAAGGCACGCAATTCAACCTATTCTGTGAACACATTCCCACAACTGAAAATAGCCATGTTGTATGAAAAAATTCTTAGGATTGTATAATTCTGTCTCAGTGAGTCTAAGGATGCATGTTGTAACAAATACATAGATGAAAGGAAGGCAATTCTTCACTCTTCCAAAACATCAAGACGAGTTGTTTTGCCAGTATGAGAGGAAACACTTCAAAATTTTCTTCCCCTAACTGGTAAGATGTGGTTCCTATCAAATAGATGTAAATTCACTAATTTTCTAGACCAATCTATAGAACATTCCAGCAAGCCAATCTAGATCAACAAAAATTTGTCTCCAAAAAGACTGAATGTTTGTGACATTCCATGAACATATGGCAAAAGGTACCACTTTGATAATTGCATTTTAGATAAAAGTCAGATTCCCATTTTTCGAGTAATATGAATATGATGTAAAATTTTAAATTGAATTTCTATCAAGTTAGCAGATAAGAAATGAATATAAACATCTGAAAATACTTGTACGATATCAAATTTCTTCCAATGCCCATAATCACCACTCCATAATGAAGCTAGTTTACATAAAGGAAAATTGGTCCTTACCTGCTATTTTTTATTGCTGGAATACCATGGGTCAGTCCAGACTCCTGGATTTTGCCTCCTTTTCAGCAGATGGAGACACAGTTTTACTGCTATATAATCTAGTATGCCACCTGCAGCCCCTCAGTATTGACCTGTACCCTGTTATGCTCAGGCTTGTGGACCCTTGGGCCGATGAGAGGATGGTATACCTTGTGGAGGATCCGTAGATTCTCTTGTCGGGTGGCGAGGCAGAACAGAAGAGGAGCGCAGTTGACCCTCGGCCGGCTCTGGAGACGGAGACAACTGCAGGCAGACGACGAGGCTAGAAGAGGAGCTGTGTCTTCACCCCTGGAAGTCTGTGGTCCCCCCAGGAGGAGCCCGTAGGGACCCAGACCGCTGGGACTTAGGTGGACCCCGAGGAGTCGCGGTATCGGTGCAAGGGCTGACTGGAGCTTCGCCCTGGAAGTCCGCGGTCCCCCCAGGAGGAGCCCGTAGGGACCCGGACCGCTAGGACTTAGGCGGGCCCTTGGAGACGGAGTCCAGGAGGGGTCCGAGATCAGGTGCCAGAGAGTAGTCGCTTACCAGTCCGAGGTCACACACCGAGGGATCACCACTTGCCAGTCCGAGGTCACGCCAGAGAATCACTGCTTGCCAATCCGAGTCGCCCACCAGAGAATCACCGTAAGCCAATCCGAAGTCAGGAACCGAGAAGACCAGACGAAAACAGGAACAGGGATCCAAAGCTTAGGAACTCACCGAAGCAAGCAGACTAGACAGCGCTGGAGGACATTGCCAAGTCAGAAAACGAGCAGAGGAAGCTCCCTTTTATACTTCCTCTGCTCAGGCTGATCCAGGACAGGTGAGGCTTGTTAAAGGGATCAGGTCCCTTTAAATTTGTGAAGGGGGTGCGGCCTCGCACCTAAAGATGGCGGTGGCCATCTTTGATTTCCTCCACGGAGGAACGGCTGCAGGAACGGCGCGGGGGCAGAGCAGGACGGCTCTCCCTCCGACGGTCAGGCCGGGGACCCGCACCGGGGCACCGAGCGCCCAGTCAGGGGTTTCCCCTGAGGTGGCCGCGGCAGGTCGCCGCCGCGGACGAGGTAGGGGACCGCGGTCGTGGCCTGCCACGGCCGCGGGACACAACATACCCAAGCCAAGATACATACCATAAGAACCCTAATGTAATTGAACAATCTCCCACAACAAGCAGTAGAAAAGGCAGAACCTCGCAATGGAAAAATCCTTTCTTTCCAACCACAAAACAGGAAAACAATCCTGAGCAACTCTGCAGCACATATACTAAAGGAGTCCGAGTGGACTCTCCTCCACAACCAGGGTGTGGAACTCTGGACTGATCCTTGGTATTCCAAGAAAGAAAATTAGTAGGTAAGAACCAATTTTCCTTTCCTGTTCATACCCAGATCAGTCCAGAATCCTGGGATGTACCCAAGCTTCCCTAACTAGGGTGGGACTGCAAGAGTCCCGTTTGAAGAACACTCTCACCAAAGCCCATGGCCTCTGGAGCATGGACATCCAAACGATAATGTCTGGCGAACGTGTGTAACGACTTACAAGTGGCCGCCCGACAAATCTCCTGCGGTGACACCTGCTGGCACTCAGCCCAAGAAGCCGTCTGTGACCAAGTACAGTGAGCCCTCAATCCCACTGGGACAGGACTCCACTTATAGATGTAAGCCAAACCTATAGCTTCCTTCAACCACCACGCAATCATGGGTTTTGAGGCTTTCTGCCCCACCTTCGCCTCACACCATAGCACAAAGAGATGGTTAGACACCTGGATGCTATTGGTGATTTTGTGGTAAAAGTAACTGAGTTCATGTTACATCCAAAAGCTGCAGATCCCTTGTGTGTGGCATTGACACATCCAAATTTGGGAAAGCTGGAAACTCCACCGTCTGACTCAAATGGAACACCAATACAACCTTCAGGAGAAAAGAGGACATTATATGCAACAAGTTCCCGGAGTCTGAGATCTTCAAAAAGGGATCTCTACATGACAATGCTTGAAGCTCAGAAATTCTTTGGGCTGAACAAATTGCCACTAGAAAAACTACCTTCAGAGTGAGATCCTTTATAGTTGCCTTCCTTAAAGGTTCAAAGAGTACTACATTCATCCCTCTTAGGACCAAGTTAAGATTCCAGGAAGGACATATTTTCAGCACTGGAGGAGCAAATGTTTTGCTTCCCCCCCCGAAGAAATCGTACCACATCCAAATGACCGGCCAAGGACATTCCATGCGCCTTACTACGAAGACAGCTCAAGGCTGCCACCTGCACCTTGAGAGAGTTAAAGGCCACGCCTTTCATCAACCTTTCTGCAAAAAGATTAAGATGTGTGCTACTGATGCCTGAGCAGGTCTTACTCCCTGATCCATACACCAGGCCTCGAAGACTCTCCAGATCATCGCATAAGTCAAGGAAGTGATCAGCCTTCTAGCCTACAGCAAGGTGGAAATGACATCCTCCGGATATCCTTCCTTCCTCAAATGTTTCCTCTCAAAAGTCAAGCCGCAAGACAAAAGCGATCAGCCTGATCCAAAAATATTGGACCCTGACAAAGAAGCCTTGGTAGATGCGCGAGTCACAATGGACCGTCTACTTCCAGATTGATCAGGTCCGCAAACCACGGCCACCGTAGTCACTCTGGCACCACCTGGATCATCTCTCTGTATGATTTTCTATCTGCCGTAGCAACTTGCCCAAGGCATCAACTCTCTCTGCCCCGTGTTGTCGTCTGTGAATGTAGAAGTGAGGCACCTTGGCAGTCCATTGAGACACCATCAAGTCCAGGTGGGGAATGCCCCACCTGCAACATAGAAGAGCCATTGCCTCCTCTGACAGCTCCCACTCCCAGGGATCTAGCCTCTGGCGACTGAGAAAATCTGCTTGAACATTGTCCACTCCAGTTATGTGGGATGCCGCTAGCACCAAAGTTCCGCCTAGAGAAACAACTCCTGGGCCACCACCCGACTCTTGGTTTTCCCTTGTCGATTGATATAAGCCACGGTGGTCTCGTTGTCCACCAAGATGTGCACCAGGTAATAACGTAACAGAGGCAGAAAGGCAAGCAACGTGAAATGCACCACCCTCATTTCTAAATGATTGATAGACCAGGATGCCTCATCCTTGGATCATTGCCGCTTGGGTGACTGACCCTAGCAGATCGCACCCCATCAGGCAAGCCTGGCATCAGTGGTATCTACCACCCAGTCCAGAACATCCACGTCCACTCTGCAACTCAGATGGGCCCAACCAAGCCATCGTGAAAGACTGGACTTGGCAGCCTCCTCGAGAGACAGCAGAAGATGAAACTGCTCCGACAATGGATCCCACCAGGAAAGAAGAGACTTCTGCAGAGGCCGCACATGTGCAAAGGCCCAAGGAACTAATTCCATCAACGCAATAGAGCCTAGAACCTGAAGATAGTCCCAGACCCTAGGCACCGTAGCATTCAACAGCCTGCGAACCTGTGTCTGCGGTTTGAGAGTACAACCCTTGGTGAGAAAAACCTTCCCTATCCTGGTATCGAAGCACGCTCCTAAGAACTCCCAAACTTGAGAAGGAGTGAGATGACTCTTCACCAAATTCACCAACCAGTCTTGTGACCTCAACTGCTGCAGGACCTGAGACGCAGCCTGTCTGCAAAGGATTTCCGACTTTACCCGAATTTATTTATATTTATTTATTTGAGTTTTTTCTATACCGGCATTCACGGAGTTCGTATCATGTCGGTTTACATAAAACAAGGGGTGATCAATAAATTATAAACGTACATAACTATAACATTAGAGTATACATTTGCAAAATATAACAAATTATAACAAGTGCGCAGAAAAAGCAGTTACAATAAAACAAGGATGGTTCTAACTGGGAGTTGAAGAAGAGGATGGTAGAAGTTTAACAATGAGCCAGTTGTCCAGATATGGGTGAACCAGTATGCCCTTCTTTCTGAGCACCACTGCCACAACTACCATCACTTTTGGAGCTGTTGCCAATCCGAAAGAAAGGGCACAAAACTGATAATGCCTCCTGAGGATCACGAACCTCAGGAATCGTTGGTAATCTCTGTGAATTACTATGGGCAGGTATGCCTCAGTCAAATCTAGGGAAGCCAGAAACTCTTCTTTGTGCGCTGCTGCGATGACTGAGCACAGGGTTTCCATGAAAAACAACCCTGAGAGCCACATTCATGTTTTTTAAATCCAAAATCGAACGGAAGGACCCTTCCTTTTTTGGTATCACAAAAAATATGGAATATCTTCCTGTTCTTCGCTCCCCCGTAAGCACAAGAACGATGGCTCCCAGCCTCTGTAAACAATTTGCAGTTTCTTAGACCACCTTCCTTTTGTTGAATGGGGTGGGGTGTAAGGGGTGACCATGAACAAGTCTCATAACAGCCGAGAGAATTCTAATGCGTAACCATCTCTTATCACACTTAGGACTACTGATCTGTCATGATTTTGACCACTCCTCGTAAAACAGTCAGATGTCCTCCGATAAGAGGAACAGAGGAGTGGACTGGCCTCGCTTCATTGCAAGGATTTAGCTCCCCCAGATCCCTAGATAAGGCCATCTCGATTTGGTGTTCCACCCTCTCGAAAGGACTGGCCCCAGGATTGTTGCCTTTCGACTCCTTGTCTCTGGGCTCTCACTGGAAGCCTACTCTGACAAAACTTTCTATTTGGTCGTAATCGGGAACGCCCCAAAAAGGAATCCTTGCCTCCTTTTGGCTTATCCTCTGGCAACCTATGCCCCTTGGCCTCACTGAGATGCTTGACTAGCTCTTCCAAGTCCTTTCCAAATACTTTTCCTTTGAAAGGCAATGCTCCTAAATGTGACTTGGACCAAACATCCACTGACCAGTTCCTTAACCAAAGGACACACCTGGCCAAGACTACTGACATCATAATTCTCAAAGAAGTTCTGATGAGGTCATACAAGGCATCAGCGACATAAGCCCCTGCCACCTCCAGACAGTCCACATGCTTAGCCTCAGATGTAGACGGCGGCCTTGTATCAGCAATTGTTGCACCCAGCTCAGGCTAGCCTTCTGTATAAAGCTACTGCAAACAGCAGCACTTATGCCTAACGCAGGCACCTCAAAAATCTTTTTGAGATGAATTTCCAATTTTCTGTCTTGCATATCCTTCAGTGCCACTGAACTAGTCACTAGAATAGTGGTCTTCTTAGTGACCGCTGACACTGCATCTTTCTTTGGAAGCGCCAAAAGCTCAAGTGTGTCTGCAGGCAACGGGTACAATTTTGCCATTGCCTGGCAAACCTTCAGGCCTATCTCTCCCTAACTACTAACCACAGATTTATGAAAGGGAAAAGCTTTTGCTGGACCTCTTAGGCCATCCATGACTGGGTCCACCCCTTCCTGATCAGACTCCTGTTGGGGAACCTCGATCCCCAGCTCCTCTAGAACATGGGGGATCAGGGGCCACAGTTCCTCCTTGCAGAAGACACTCACCACTTTTGGGTCATCCTCTTCAGCAACAGGGACCTGGCCCAGCCCTTCATCTGGCTCCGCCACAACCAAGCTAGTATTAGCAGCAGCAGTAGTGTCAGGAGAGACAGTTATTGGTGGTCCTACTTCTGACTCCTCGGAGCCTTCATCCAAACTAACTGGATGCACTGCCATACCCAGGACTCTGAGTCCACCTAGAAATCTGATCCCTCAAACTCCTAGATCTTTTAACAAGACGTGGTCCAAGGGATCCCTGAGGCCAAGCTGACTGGCACCCCACTGTTTTCCTAGCCAAGTATGCATAAGCAGCACAAATTCAGAGGAAAACATTGCAGAGTCCTCAAGACTCGTCCCTGAGGAAGTCCCCTGCCTCATCAGAATTAGACTCCCTCCTGTTTGCTGGGCTCTGAACTGCTGGGGACAAAGGAGGAGGGAAATCTTCCAACCCACTCATAGACTCTGAAGCATATTCAGCCAAAGTAAAGCAGAGTTGCTTACCTGTAACAGGTGTTCTCACAGGACAGCAGGATGTTAGTCCTCACATGTGGGTGACATCATCTGATGGAGCCAACCACGGAATATTTTTGTCAAAGTTTCTAGAACTTTGACTGGCACCTACTGGGCATGCCCAGTATGGCAATAACCCTGCATCCAGCAGGGGTCTCCCTTCAGTCTGATGTATAGCAAAAAAGAGCGTGCGAAAAATAACATAATAAATCGCAAGCATACCCAACTCCGCGGGGTGGTGGATGGGTTTTGTGAAGACTAACATCCTGCTGTCCTTTGAGAACACCTGTTACAGGTAAGCAACTCTGCTTTCTCACAGGACAAGCAGGATGGTAGTCCTCATATGTGAGTAAATAAGCTGAGGATGCCCGCACATGTGCCGAAAACACCCAAAGACGTGCAACAGGCACAACAACAGGGGTGATTCTTTGGTTATCGGGCAGCCTGATTATCCCAGCAGGTGTAGAAGGAAGTTGGATATTACGCTGAGAATAGATTGCGTAGAACAGACTGGCCAAAGATAGAATCTTGTGTACCAGCCTTGTCTATGCGATAGTGTGCTGCAAAGGTATGAATAGAACTCCAAGTTGCAACTTTACAGATATCAATGAGAGGTACTGAACGAAGGTGTGCAACCGACGTTGCCATTGCTCTAATGGAGTGCGCTTTAACTCGTTCCTGAAGCAGAAGGCCTGCTTGCTGATAGCAGAAGGAGATAACAGTCCGCTAACCAGGAGGACAGGGTCTGCTTTCCAAACGGCATTCCCAGCTTAAGGTTATCAAAGGACACAAAAAGCTGGGTGGATTTCCTATGGCCTGCAGTGCGTTCCAAATAAAAGGCATGTGCACGTTTACAGTCCAAGGAATGCAGAGCCCGCTCAGCAGAAACTGAGTGGGGCTTCGGAAAGAAAGTAGGCAGCACTATGGATTGATTTAAATGAAATTCAGATACCACTTTCGGTAGAAATTCAGGATGTGCGAAGGACATCATGAAGAAATTTCGTGTAAGGGGAGTATGTAACCAGCGCCTGTAGCTCACTGATCCTGAGAGCAGACGTTAATGCCAGAAGGAAAAGGACCTTCCAAGTGATATGTTTCAGCTCACAGGAATGCAGAGGCTCAAATGGAAGTTTCATGAGTTGCGCTAAAACCACATTAAGGTCCCAAGACGGGGCCAGTGGACAGAGAGGAGGCTTCAGGTGAAGCAATCCCTTCAGAAAGCGCACCACCAGGGGCTGTGTTGAGATAGAGACATCCCCTGTACCCTTATGGAAGGCGGCCACCGCACAGACATGCACTCTGATAGAGGAGGTTCGTAAACCAAACTACGAGAGATGCCAGAGGTAGTCTAAAAACTGATTCGTGGGGCAGGCAAAAGGATCTAACCCCTTTAAAGTGCACCTCAACGAGAATCTTTTCCATTTTGAATGATAAAGACTTTCTCGTAGAAGGCTTTTGTGAAGCTACGAGGACCTAAGATACAGATTCCGAAAGATTGAGAGGCTGGAGAATCAACATTTCAACATCCAAGCTGTCAGTGCCAAGGCCTGAAGGTTGGGGTGGCGCAATTGGCCGTTCCTCTGAGATATCAGGGCCGGGTCCGAGCCTAGAGGACTCTGTGGACACAGTGCGAGATCCCGAAGGAATGGAAACCAAGCCTGACATGGCCAGTAGGGGGCTATGAGAATCATTAGACCCCTGTCCATGCGTAGCTTCACGAGAGTCTTGCTGATGAGAGGAAGTGGTGGGTAGGCATAAAGGAGACCTTCCCTCCAGGACAGGGCGAAAGCATCCTGAGGTGGAACGTTGCAACTGCGATGGAGAGAGCAGAAGTTGTCCTCTTTGCGATTTTGCAGAGACGCGAATAGGTCGATGTTTGGACGCCCCCACTTCCGGAATAAACTATCCGCAACTACAGGGTTGGGACCACTCGTGGGGCTGAAAATTCCGACTGAGATTGTCCGCCCGTCAAAGTCGCCCGCCGGGGCGGGATTCTTCTTTGTTAGTAAGAAAGACGGCTCCTTGAGGCCGTGTATCGACTACAGAAGACTCAACGCTATTACTAAGTGGGACCGCTACCCACTCCCGTTAATTCCGGAACTTCTTGATAGGCTTCAAGGCGCAAGAGTCTTTACGAAACTGGACTTGCGCGGGGCCTACAATTTGGTTAGAATCCGCCCCGGAGATGAGTGGAAGACCGCGTTCAATACCAGAGACGGGCATTACGAGTATCTCGTAATGCCTTTTGGTCTTTGTAACGCCCCAGCGGTCTTCCAGCACCTGATGAACGAGGTGCTACGCGATCTATTGAATACCTGCGTTATCGACTACCTCGACGATGTTTTGATCTTTTCCCGTGACCTGCCTGCGCATCGCCAGCATGTTCGCCAAGTACTCCAGATACTCAGGGAGCACAGCCTGCATGCCAAGCTGGAGAAGTGCTCTTTCGAAAGGACCCCCCTGCCATTCCTGGGTTACATTGTCTCGGCAGACGGCTTCCAAATGGACCCGGAGAAAGTCGCTGCAATCAAGAATTGGCCTCAGCCAAGGGGCCTTAAGGCGTTACAATGCTTCCTTGGCTTCACGAATTTCTATAGGCACTTTATTCCAAACTACTCGTGCATTGTGGCTCCATTAACTGCGCTCACTCGGAAAGGAGCCAGTGCGATGGATTGGCCTGACTCCACCTGCCAAGCTTTTGAGAATCTTAAGAAATCCTTCCTGCTAGACACCTGCCTCCGCCACCCTGACCCTAGTCGACCGTTTGTGGTGGAGGTTGGAGCAGTGTTGAGCCAGCATGCAGATACAGGACAACTTCTCCCCTGTTCTTACTTCTCACGGAAGTTTTCCCCGGCCGAGAGCAACTACTGTATTGGCGATAAGGAGTTGTTGGCGGTAAAACTCGCTCTGGAAGAGTGGAGACAGTGGTTGGAGGGGGCCAACCATCCGATCACCATATATACCGACCATAAAAACCTAGCGTTCCTGAGCCAAGCCCAGCGCCTGAATCCAAGGCAAGCTCGCTGGTCCTTGTTTTTTGACCGGTTTAACTTCACTCTATGATATCGTCCTGGCTCTAAGAAAGTACGAGCGGACGCCCTATCCCGCTCCACTGAGGTTGAGGAGACTCCGGAGACGCCACAGTACATCCTGGATCCCAAGAAGGTGTGCCTAGCAACAACCTCGGTAACCTCGGAGGAAAAGATCGTCGTCCCACGTCGCTCTCATAGGGCTGTTTTGGCCTGGGCTCATTAATTCCTCACGGGAGGTCATGCGGGTCGTACCAGAACCCTAGACCTTTTAAACCGGTACTACTGGTGGCCGACGGTAAGACAAGACGTGTGTCTCCGAGGATTCCTGCCCTACCTGTGCATTACAGAAGCTGATTTTGTGGTGGACTTCCCAGCATCTGACGGAAACACGGTCATTTGGGTGACGGTGGACCGGTTCTCCAAAACGGCACACTTTGTCCCTCTACCGAAGTTACCTTCAGCTCCAGAGTTGGCTGATCTGTTCGTTCAACATGTGTTTCGACTCCATGGTCTTCCTCAGGACATAGTATCAGACCGAGGTCCACAATTCACCGCCTGCTATTGGAAGGCTTTATGTAAGCGCTTCAATGTACAACTCAGTCTTTCGTCTGCCTTCCACCCCCAGAGTAACAGGCAGACAGAACGAACAAACCGGACCTTAAAGACTTTCCTACAGTCATTCGTAAATGAAAGACAAGATAACTGGGCCAAGTTACTCCCATGGGCGGAATTTTCATAACAACCATACACACTCCGCTACTGGAAGTTCCCCCTTCTTAGCATTTTATGAGAAGCAACTTCGGCCACCCTTGCCCTCGCCAGATCCTAGTGCACTACCAGCAGTGCAACTCTCTGCCCGCCAGCTACTTGCCTTGTGGTCATCCATCCAAAGGAAGATGCATAAGGCCGCCCGGTCCGCCAAGAGATGGGCAGACACCCATCACCAGCCAGCGCCCGTTTTCCTCCCAGGGGATCGCACCTGGCTGAGTATGAAGAATCTGCAACTGCGGATTCCTTCCCGAAGACTTGCCCCCAGATTTTGTGGACCATTTCGCATTGCTGAGCGAGTAGGAGCAGTCTCCTATTGCTTGCGCTTACCCTCCTCTATGCATGTACACAACGACTTCCATGTGTCACTTTTGAAGCCTCTCATCCTTTCCAGGTACCATCCCCGGGCTCCTGATTCCCCGGACCCATCGGTGCCAAGAGATACCACCTACCAAGTCCGGGAGATCCTCGATGTAAGATTCCATCAACGCCGGTGGGAGTACCTACTTGCCTGGGAGGGCTGTGGTCCTGAGGACAACAAATGGGAACCCGCCCGCAACATCCTTGACAAGGAGTTACTAAAGAGGTTCCATCAAGACCACCCAGGTAAACCCGGGGGCGTAAGAGGGGAGGTACTGTTACGGTCCCGGTCGCGAGTGTCGCGATCCGGCCCTCACCTCCATGGTCCCGTTCTGCCTTGGGGAGTCTATGGCCTGTTTCGCGGCGTTCCCGTGGGACAGATGCTACCGAGAAACCCCTCTGGGACGCCTCCTTCCTAGGCGCGCGCATGAGCCGCGCTTATGAAGGCCTTTTCCCGCCACAGAAGACTCCGCCTGACATCAGACGCTGTGGCCTATGTAAGGCCGCCGCGGATCCCAGAACCTTGCCTTACAACAGGGATCATTGCGGTTCCCAGTTGTTCCGAGCCCCGGAGTGTGCTTGCCCAAGCAGCTCCGTTCTTGCCTGAGACTCGCTGCGCTCCTGTACACAAGTCTTGCCTCAGTTCCTGCTTGCTTCCAGTAACCTGTCTTGCTTCAGTTCCAGTCCGGTTCCAGTACCTGTCTTGCTTCAGTTCCAGTACCTGCCCTGCTTTGGATCCAGACTCCGATCGCCTAAGTCCCAGCGGCCGGGCTCCCACGGGCTCCTCCCGGGGAAGTACCAGTTTCCAGGGTGAACCGCCTAAGTCCTAGCGGCTGGGCTCCTACGGGCTCCTCCCGGGAGAGTACCGGCTTACAGGGTGAAGCTCCTCGCCCACCGCCTGCCTGGTATCCGCCTCCCGGCCTGTCCCTAGAAGAGATTATAGTCCATCTTCCTCCAGTCTCCCGCAGGCCGGCTCAAGGGTCCACTAAAACACCTTATTCACAACATATAGATTCTTCTCTTCAGTCACCGCTGTCCAGATGCATGGCACTAACGTCTTCCCTCGGACCATATGCTCACGCAAAGCCATTAATGCAATCTCTGGCTAAGTGTCCTGTGAAAGGTAACAACACCAAGTAATTATGGGACTGGAAAACATCACCAAGAGAACAAGACCATTTGAAGCATCTTGACCTGGAACCAAGTTCAGTGCTGCCACCCTAGCATCCAGAAACTAAAGATAAATCTACACCCATGTATCACCTTCTGCAACTCCTTATGGGATCCATCAGCATCTAGAGTCACTGCTCTAGATGGAAGCCCTGGTTCAGATCTGTCCCAAATTGAGCTCCCAGGAGAAAAACTAGATTCCTCAAGAGTCAGAAACTGAGAAGCCCGCACATTCTCTTGAAGGACATTGATGTAATCAGCACATTTTTCAAGCAGGGCATACCTAAAATTCTTCCTTGCACTGCAACGCAATCCCTTGCAATGGTTCTCAGGCTGCCATGTGACCAAGGGACAAAACATGAACTGGAAAGAGATGTCAGCCTAGTACCTCAGACATCAGGAAGTGCTGAGACACTACCTGGATTAAATTGTGAAGAACAAACTTCCATGAGACCTAGGGTCAGAACTCTAAGAAAGGCCCTTACAAAAGCAGATCCCCCTTAAAAAACACTAACCACCTAAGACTAGCCACTGCCATTAGCAACGGTAACATGGAATAGACTTAGTTTTTGGGTACTTGCCAGGTTCTTATGGCCTGGTTTGGCCACTGTTGGAAACAGGATGCTGGGCTTGATGGACCCTTGGTCTGACCCAGTATGGCATGTTCTTATCTGAGGCAAGAGAAGCGTATTCCCAAACCAGTGACCCATTCAAAGCTGGGCTCACCTTGGAAACAAAAACCAAGGTCCTCATCCAGAACTCCTTGCATTGTCTTTGAGGACTGGAATCAGCAGATCTATTCCTACCTCCTTCCTGGACTGCAATGAGATAGAAAAAATCTAAGGAAGTACAGAGACAAAATCTGCTCACCAGAGGGATCCTCAAGTAGGTGGACTAAGGAGGAAGAGCCCTGTCATTATTATTATTTAGATTATTTATTTATTTTTTGTTGAATGAGGGCCTACTGTTACACCATAACAGTCTACATGTTGAAACCAGTGGGAATCAAACATCCATCCATCTGTAGCACAAGAACTCTAGGGCCTTTGAGCTCATGCAACCAACACCTAAATCCACAATCTGCAGACCCTTAAATTCCTCTATAGGCCTTCAACCATAAATATACTCAATTCCTAATCCAACAACAGACAATAGTGTAATCTGTCCACTGTGGCAGTTTCTGTCTTTCCCATAACACATGGGGGTAACCTGCCTGCTGTAACAATCAGTATCTGTAACAGAAGTCATGGTGGTAACCTGCAACCAGCAAGAATCAGCAGTTACTACCCTCTGGGCTAACAATTACATTTTTTTCTCTTTGTGCCTTTTTATTCCAGTTACTAGTTAACATGGGGCAGTTTTCTTAAAGCAGTAATTAATCCAAATCCTCAAACCAAAGGCATGGGAAGAACCCACTACCATAAATAACTTATTGAGCCATCTAAATAGATCATTTGGTTGGTACTGCTGTCATTACTAAGGCCCTTAGTAATGACAGCAGCTCTCCCCCTTGATTTCAGCAGGGAGGTAACTCTGGAACAGACCCCTTGACACTTCTGTCCTGGAAGAGGACCTGACTAAAGGCTACCATCACTTAGGTAACCTAAGGCCCAGCTTGACATACTTGACACCAGGGCCAGGACCAAAGGGGGAGGGGAGGAGCAACCCTGCCCTCCATCTCATTTCCCCCCATAGCTGCAAGATAGCTACTGAGGTAGCAGACAATGCAACATAAATTGCGGTATTCTCCCCAATCTTGGATTGTCTGCAGCCATGAAATCATGGGCAAAACAAATCTCTCTCATCCATCACACAGGCGCGGACACTGCTAGAAGCAGCCCAATCTGCACTCTCCACATCACTACATGGTGCTCAGCGCAGTGTGTCTTCTGTGCTTATAGTTAGACCGGTGCCATATTTAATTTCTGGAACCACTCCTGTGGCCCCCAGAATCAGGAAAAGAAAGCTTTCAACCAGTAAGCATCCATAATATCCCCCACAGCCAGTCCCTTAACCTCGCTACCATGGTACACAGCCACTGAGCAAAATGAGAGAGAAAGGGAGGGAGTCTTTACAGGTTTTATTTATTTAATTTTTAAAATAAACTTTACTGAAAAACAATGGTGGGAAGTGGAGAGCAGAGGAAGACAACCAAGTTACTCTGAAAGCCTGAGGCCTTCACCGGCTGTACAGAGGGAGTAAGCTCAACCTCTGGAGATCCCCAAACACTGGCCATCTTCGGAGGAGGCAGGGATTCCTGCACCACTGAGGAAGGGAAAGCCATCTGTCACCTCAGGAGCATAAAATAGAACTGCAGTTTTTTTTTTAAACAACTCCTTTTCTCTATGGAAATCAGCAGGAGGGAGAGAAACAACAAGCATTCACCTACCAGTAGCGCCCCCTCGAACCTCAAATTTACTCCAGTGAGGGAGTGAATCCATATTGTTACCTCAGGAGCTGTCTCAACCGACAGGATCAGGTTCTGTTGAACTGAGGGAGTTAAGAGGCCCATATTCCACTGGGTCATGCTCAACTGAGAAAGGGAAAAACATCCTTTCACACCAGGAGCCACCTGCTAGCCTCTCTTCATGGTCACCCGACCTATCCAGGCCGCAGTCCACAGAATGGAATGCATGTCCACCATTTTGCTGGAGACTGAGATTACTGGCAGGCTGATGTCAGCGCAGCGCTATATGAGGGGTGACAGCGAGCTTATGATCTCCGTCTCCATCTGCTGGTAGGAGTGCATAATCCACTTGTGTGGACTAGCCTGACTTGAAGAAGAGGAACATGAGTTGCTACCATCATCCTTACCTTGCAGTGCAAAGTCCATTATGCTTGGATCCAGACAATCTACTTCTGTATTCATATCTGTGCTCATGTTCAGGAAATCCGTGGTTGCCCTGTTCATTGTGTGCTGATGAAGAGGACTATGACTGATATCGGGGAGAGTGTGTAGTGGAGGGGTTTGGGCAGGAGCTGGGGAGCCTGGAGCCATATGGGCCTGGATCTGGATATGGTGATGCAGTGGTATAGACTGTAATGATAATGTCATAATTGGCTGGGGCTGCAGCTGAGCGATGGTGATTCTTCCTTGACCACTTGCCATATGGGTCATTGTGGGACCTTCAGGATCTGCTTGCTTGGAGGGTAGTCTACAGGTTTCAGGTCTGTCTGTGATGAGTTTGTCCAATTCATCTGACAAGAAAAAGAAAAAGAAGGTTGGAAAAGTCATTTTATAATAAGAAGATACTACAAATCTTGGGTTATTGTAAGTTATTTTTTCCAGGCTTGCGCTGGCAAAGTTTTGAAGCATGAATGAGAGTTGAAATATGTGCAAAATTAAGGGGCACTGCAATGCACAGAAGTTCCTGTAGATGTCCAACTTTTTTTCTTTTTTTTTGCAAGGACCTCAAATATTGATATTGGAGGGGTCTAATTGCTAGTAAATAAGAAATTCAATGTGGTATTACTATTCAAACAGACGTAACCTTTATAAAACTTTCTACCAAGCTTCAGGATTTGAATGTGTACCTGGTGTCAGAGGCACATTTATCAATCACATTATGTAATTTTCACTTTCAGACAGGTGAAAATATTGAGTGTAGTATCACAGATGAGGTATACACTTTAAGAAGTTGAATAAATGCATTTACAATTGCACAATATAAGCAACTCTCAATTCACTCCTGAAGTAGCAACTCAAGTAGTACCTACAGGACCAGGATTAGTATATGTAATATATGAGCTACTATTAGCAGCAATAACAACTTGACCTCTATGAAAGAATTGTTTTAGTGAAATATTTTTATTAACACCTTAAGAACATACACAATACAGAAACATAAAGATTTTCAATTTTCAACCCCCCCCCCCCCCCCCCCCCCAAATAACAAAACTCAAACATAACATATATAATAGGCATGATGTCATACTCTGGTACATGAAGCCCATTCAGAATACAATAGGGTATAACCCTCCCAACCCTTCAACATTCCTCCCCCCTGGTCCCCCACCTCCCAACCCCAGTGTTATATAATGGGCAGCTCACCACATAATTGCCTCAAATAACATAGCTTCTTACTCTACTAGTGAGACTGTGTAAGTATGGATCCCAAACTTTAAGGAATTTCATCTTAACATTAAAAGAGGAATGGGCTGCTAGAGATTCCATCACCATCATATTATGAATGGCATTTCGCCACTGCCAAAAGGAAAACGCATGAGATTCCTTCCAGACTAATAATATAGAGCATTTACCTTGTGCTAAAAATTCCTAACAAGGATCCTTTGAGCATCTCCCCATACATACTTAGCCAGATCCACTTGAAACAAAATATGTTCTGGGAACATAGGGAAAGAAACCCCTAACAAAGTGTCAATATATTTGAGAATTCTTTGCTAAAACTGAGAGATGACTGAACAATGCCAAAATGCGTGTGCAAGAGAGCCCCTCTCTAAAGAGCATTTAGAACATAAGTTTGAGAGAACAAGATGGGCTTTAAAAGCTGAAATTTGAGAAAAAAACACTCTGTGAAGGAACTTAAACTGCATTTCCTGTAGATAACTATTCACAGTTACTTGTTTTTCCTCCCCAAAGCAAGAAACATAGAATTTACATGATACCACAAATGCCCCATCTGAACGCCACCTTCCCAAAAGAGCAGAAACCCATTCACTGTTTTCCAAAGCTTGCCATTCCTTGTATAACTTGGATATAGAGACTTTCTGTCGGTCATAATGTAAAAAGTCATCCAATGTATTCACTGCAGCCAAAGTCAAATCCTCCACATGGAAGGACCGAACATAATGGTGCAGCTGCATGTAAGGAAAGAAGTCAACAGCCCTTAACCCAAATTGAGTTTGTAATTCCGGTAATGATAAAATAATATCCTCTCCCATTAAAACCTGATGAAGATGGGTGATACCCCACTCAGACCAAAAAGAAAATTGCTTAGCATGTAGAACAGGCTGAAAGACTAGATTCCCCTTTATGGGCAGTAAGGGCATGCGATTTGGTGACAATTGCAGTTTTCTCAACAGAGTCCTCCATGCCCATTGAAGAGGAGAGTCCAACAAATTAGAGACTAAAAAACGAGGAAGATGACTAGGGGAAGCATGTAGAACATAGTAGCACATAATTTCACTTTGTGCTAACTTATCACTATCAGGTGTAGTAAAAAGAGTGGTTCCATATAGCCAATCTCTCATCAATCGTAAAAGACATGCCAAGTTGTATCCTTTCATATCGGGGAGACCCATGCCCCTTCGTGACCAAGGGGATTTCAATCGAGCCAATGCAACTCAAGCTTTTTTTCCCACCCATAAAATCCACGAAAGCATTCTGTCAAGAGTGCTTGTGTCCTTCCCTAATAAAGAGGCAGAGTCTGCAAAACATAAAGCCACTTAGGGAATAGAATCATCTTGAACAGATGTACTCTACCCTCCAGAGATAGCGGTAAAGTATGCCATAGTCTGAGTTTATCCTTAGTCAGAGTGAGTAGCGGAGAGATATTAAGATTATAGAGGTGATTCAAATTCAGAGAGACACTAATTCCCAGATAATGAAAGGAACCTTCTGCCCATTTCAGGGGGAAAGTATCCCCCACTGCTCCCGAAGGGTATGTGGGAAACCAGAGCTTCAGACTTATCTTTATTCAAAGTAAAACCAGAAAATTCACCAAAAATCTTAAAAATCCAGAGAAGTTGTGGCAGAGATGACACTGGATTACAAAAGAATACTAAAAGATCATTTGCAAAAGCAACATATTTGAAAACAGAAGAACCAATTGAAAATCCCTGAATTTCCCCAGAATTTTGAATGGCCAACAATAACAGTTCCATAGATAACAGGAATAACAAAGACAAAAGGGGACAATCTTGCCTTGTACCATGGTTTATAGCAAAAATGTAAGACATCTCCCCATTGACTGTAATGGACGCCACTGGGTCATTATAATAGATGTTTCCCTTGAAGAAAGAAGCCAGCCAGCCCCATGTGTTGCAACACAGCAAATAAGTACTGCCATTCCACCCTGTCAAACACCTTTTCTGCGTTGAAACTAACCACTAGAAAAGGCAAATTCTTAGTGGTACAAAGGGAAAAAAGAAAATTGGTTCTTACCTGATAATTTTTGTTCCTGTAGTACCACAGATCAGTCCAGACCATGGGTTATGCATCCCTACCAGCAGGTGGAGACAGAGAAAAACTTGAAAGGCACCCTCACTTAAGCTAGTGTGCCTCCAGCATCCCTTCAGTATATAGAATATCAAAGCAGAATTAGACTAGCTATGAATCAAGCAAGAACTTTTAAGAATGAACATATAAACATGTAACCGTAGCTTTCTTTCTTAGTATGCTGCAATAACATAACCTGAATATGTGCACGCGGACTTTACATGTTATGACCAGGAGGGATGTGAACCCTTGGACCGACGGGAGGTTGATATGACCTTAGGAGATGGTTCCTCAGGTTCCCCCGTCGGGTGGCGAGGCGGAACAGAAGTTGGAACTGGCTGGGTCCTCGCTGCCAGAGACTTAGGTTGGTCTCTGATAGGGCGATGAGGCGTGAAGTCGGAGCAAGGGCCAACTGGATCTTCGCCACTGGAAGCCTGTGGCCCCCCCTGGGAGGAGCCCGTAGGGACCCAGGCCGCTGGGACTTAGGTGGGCCCTTGGAGGTGGGTGGTCCGGAGGAAGTCCGAGGTCGAGTACCAGAGGATCGCCGCTTGCCAGTCCAGAGTCATACACCGAGGAATCACCGCGTGCCAGTCCGAAGTCACACACCGAGGGATCACCGCTTGCCAGTCCGAAGTCACCAAGGAATCACCGCTTGCCAGTCCGAAGTCACACACTGAGGAATCACCGAGAAGAAGAAGGAACCAGGAACCAAAGGCACCAGGAGACTCACCGGAGCGAGCAGACTCGTTACCAAGTCGAGGAGTGAGTGGAGGGAGTCTGCTTATATACTTCCCTGTGCCTAGCCCATCAGGAACAGGTGAAGTCAATTTGGAGGACGAGGCCCCTTTAAATTCTGTGAGGAGGCGTGGCCTCGTGCCTAAGGGCAGGGCGGCCATCTTGGTTCTGGGAGCAGAGCAGAGGGGCCCGACGCAGCGAGGGAAGGCCTGGGGCGCCTCCCCCGCCGGCAACCACTGTGGGGGCCCGCTCCGAGGTGCGGGGGTGAACGAAGTTGGACTCCAGCGACCTCCCCGATGCTGCCGCAGTGACCCCGACGCCGTGAGTCAGGTAGGGGGTTGCGTTCGCGGGCGGCTGTGAGGCACAACATTACAGATCCCCCTGTCACCCACTCCTAGTCTTTGGATGGGTGTCTGGACTGATCCGTGGTACTACAGGAACGAAAAAGTTGACTTAGAAAATAGCCACTGGTATTACTAGCAACAGTAACATGGAATAAACTTAGTTTTTGGGTACTTGCCAGGTTCTTATGGCCTGGATTGGCTACTGTTGGAAACAGGATGCTGGACTTGATGGACCCTTGGTCTGACCCAGTATGGCATGTTCTTATGTAAAATTATCAGGTAAGAACCAATTTTCTTTTCCCTGTACGTACCCGGATCAGTCCAGACCATGGGATGTACCAAAGCTTTCCTAAACCGGGTGGGACCTCATGAGTCCTGCGCGCAGTACGCCACTGCCAAAATCTCCTGGCACCTGAACGTCCAAGCAGTAGTGGTGAGCAAATGTGTGGAGCGTCTTCCAAGTAGCCGCTCTGCAAATCTGAGGTGATACCAACTGGCATTCGGCCCACGAAGTTGCTTGAGAACAAATAGAATGGGCCATCTAGAACAGGTCTCCCTTTACAAATGTATGCAGATGATATGGCTTCTTTCAACCATCGTGCAATCATCATCTTAGACACCTTATGACCTTTCCTGGGACCACTCCATAGGAAAAACAAATGATCTGAGAGTCTGAAAGAATTAGTGACTTCCAAGGAACGCAGAACATCTAGCCGACAAAGCTCTCATGCATGTTGTACATCATTCAACAAATCAGGAAAAGCCGGAAGCTCAACTGATTGGCTTAAATGAAAAGATGAGACCACTTTGGGTAAAAAGGACGGAACCGTACAAGGCGAAACTCCCGAGTCAGAGATCCTCAAAAAGGGTTGCCTACAGGAGAGAGCCTGCAACTCAGAAATTCGGCGAGCTGAGCAGATAGCCACCAAAAACCGTTTTCAAAGTAAGGTCCTTCAACGTTATCATTTTAAGGGGTTCAATCGGCGGATCACACAAGACGAGAAGAACCAAAATAAGACTCCACGACAGACATACCGGGGGCTTCAAATGTCTTACTCCTCTGAGAATACGCACCACATCTAGGATGTGCCACCACCGAGCTACAAACCAGAGTGGCTAGGGCCGCCACCTGTACCCAGAGGGAGTTGAAGGGAAGAATCTCTCTCTCACGACATCACGTCTCAAAAACTCTCCATACTCTAATGTATGAGAGGGAGGTAGTCGTTTTCCTGGCTCGTAGCAATGTAGTGATGACCTCCTCAGAATAGCCCTTCTTCTCAATCTCCTCCTTTCAAAAGCCAAGCCACTAGACAGAAGCGAGCTGCCTGGTCGAAATATATAGGCCCTTGATGGAGAAGTTGTGGAAGATGCCCAAGTCGTAAAGGGCTGTCCACAGCCAGATTGACAAGGTCCACAAATCACGGATGTCGGGACCACTTAGGAGCCACTAGGATTACCCTCCCTGGGTGGACCTCTCTCCTGCGAAGCACCTTGCCCACCAGAGACCAAGGAGGAAACACAGGAGAATGGAGGTTGGCCAGGGAAGTACTAGCGCATCGACCCCCTCTGCACTGTGATCTCTCTTGAGACTGAAGAAGCGAGGAGCTTTGGCATTGTCCCGCGTTGCCATCAAATCCATGTGGGGAGTCCCCCATCTTCGAGAAATGAGATCCATTGCTCCGTACGAGAGTTCCCACTCTCCGGGATCTATGCGCCTCCGACTGAGGAAGTCCATTTGTATGTTGTCCTTCCGGCGATGTGGGAAGCTGCCAGCATCGCAAGAGTTTGCTCTGCCCAAGCCATAAGTAGCTTGACTTCTGGTGCCTCCTTGATGGTTGATATAGGCCACTGTTGTCGCATTGTTGGAGAGGACCCGAACCGCCTGTTGGTGTAAGTATGGAAGAAAGTGTTGCAAGGCCAAGCAAACCGCTCTGGTCTCCAGGCGATTGATCGACCATCTGGACTCCTCCGGAGACCAGCTGCCTTGTACTGAAAGATACCGGCAGACAGCTCCCCAGCCTGAGAGGCTGGCATCTGTAGTCACCACTGTCCAGCTCTGGACTTCCAGATCCACTCCTTGAGACAGGTTGTGCGAGCAAAGCCACTACCCAAGACTGGACTTGGCACAATCGGTGAGTGGTAGAGGGAAATGGAAATTCTCCGACTTGGGATCCCACCGGAAAAGTAATGCTCGTACGGTCTCATATGAGCAAATGCCCAAAGAATCATTTGTGGATGCCATTGAACCTAGAACTTGAAGGTAGTCCCAGGCCTTGGGAAGTGGAAGGACCAACAAGCGACGAACTTGCCCCCATCAGTTTGTTCCTTCAGTCCGTCGGAAGAAAAACTTTCCCGACTGCAGTGTCAAACCTGGCTCCAAGAAATTCTAATGTCTGAGAGGGAACAAGGTTGCTCTTGGTCTGATTGGTTACCCAGCCGAGGGATTCCAAGAGAGTGGTCACCTTGTGGATCGCTTCCACACAGCAATCCCTTGACTTGGCCCTGATGAGCCAATCGTCCAGGTAGGGATGAATGAGTAGGCCTTGTTTCCGGAGGGACACCACCACAACCACCATGACCTTGGTGAATGTACAGGGTGCGGTCACAAGACCGAAAGGCAGAGCACAGAATTGGTAATGCATTCCCAGGACCATAAAGCAAAGGAACTTTTGATGATCTTCGCGGATGGGAACGTGCAAGTATGCCTCCATCAGATACAGAGAGGCCAGGAATTCTCCCTTGCATACCGCTGTGATGACTGAACGCAGAGACTCAATGCGAAAGTGTGGCACCTTGAGAGACTTTTTTACCTTCTTGAGGTCCAAAATTGGCAGGAAGGATCCCTCTTTCTTTGGAACTACAAAGTAAATGGAGTACCTTCCTTTCCTCCAGTGTTCTGGGGAGACCGGTTTTACCACTCCCAGAGCCAGGAGACGTTCAAGAGTCTGACGAACAATCTGCCATTTGACCTGTGGACCATATGGAGATATTAAGTAGAAGTCTCTGAGAGGCCGAGCAAATTCCAAAGCATAGCCTCATTCTATTATGCCTAGCACCCACTGATCGGAAGTAATTCTGGCCCAAGCCTCGTAAAACCGGGACAGGCGACCCCCTACCCGAGGGATGGGCCGGCCCCATCTCATTGTGTAGTCTTAGAGGCGAGAGAGGAGGAAGTACCACCCTCTCGGGAGGTTCTGCGCCCCCGAAAGGACGAGGACCAGGTTTGGTTCCTGGCCAACAGCTGCTGCTGTCCGGCTGCTTGCTGCCTGTTCTGCAGAAACCTCCGCTGCCCCTGAAAACAAGAGCGGGATGATGGAAACTCTCTGGAGGGTTTTGGTCTGTCCTCTGGCAACTTGTGGACTTTGTTCTCCCCCAGGGACTTTATCAACCTCTCCAAATCATCCTCGAATTAAAAAAACCACCTTTAAATGGAATAGCACCAAGCTGAGCCATGGATGAAACATCCGCTGACCAGTTGTGAAGCCACAAAAGCTGCCTTGCTGACACTGCTGACGACATGGTGTGAGAGGAAATGTGGAGCAGGTCATACAGCACATCCGCCCCATATGCCAACGCAGCTTCCAAATGCTGCACCTGCTCTGACTCACCCGGAGGAAGATCTCTGGATATCAGCAATTGCTGTACCCAGCACAGGCTTGCACGCAGCATATAACTGCTACACACCGCCGCCCGGATACCCAGGGCCGACATCTCAAAAATGCATTTAAGCAGTACTTCCAGCTTGCAGTCCTGAAGATCCTTGAGAGCTGCTGAGCCTGCGACCGGAATAGTGGTCCGCTTGACAACAGCTGAAACTGAAGCGTCTACCTTAGGGGACTGCAGGAGCTCCAGAAACTCATCCAATAATGGATACAGTTTATTCATGACTCGCCCAACTTGCAAACCAGCATCCGGAGCATCCCACTCCCTAGTCATCAGCTGTAGAAGCATGGGGTGGAAAGGAAAACCCCAGGTTGGCGTTCGCAATCCTGCCAGGACTGGATCCACTGTGTCCTGTGGCAGAGCATGCGGGGGAAATTCCACTCCGAGCTCAGAAAGCACAGCCAGAATAAGGGGTTCCAATTCTTCTCTCTGGAACAGACGGATCACCTTAGGGACATCTCCATCCAAGATGGACTGTTTCCCCTGGTCATCATCCAATCTCCCCCCCCCCCCCCCGGCGGGTGGGGAAGGAGAGACCCCTGCATCTACAGCCATACTGCCCGGGACCCCCGGAGCGGCTGAGCCTCCCAAAGCCACAGCGCCTTTTAACTTCAAGATCCACAGAGACGCGGGCAAATCCGTGCACTTGGCTATCTTGGGGGACGGTCCCTGCGCATGTCTCATCGGCAAAGCACCACCTTGCGTAGACCGGGAAGCCAAAAATGCTTTATGCATAAGGAGGACAAAATCCAAAGAAAAGGAATCAGAATCAGCATCCTGTCCTCCTGGAACACAGGATACTCATGTAAAGAATCCTGGTCCTGATCTGAAGTATCCTCAGAATTGGCAGGAACCAGTGACAGTGCTGGGGGAAGCTCTCCCTCCCCCATAACCCTTGCCTGAGCTGCAGCAAAGGTGTTTAAGATGGCTGCCATCCCTACACTGAGGGGGAAAGAATCAGCCTGAAGCTCCCGCGGAGCGGATTGTTTTTGAGCCCCTCGAGGCTTGGCTGATGCTGCAGACCCTGAAAAAGAACTGCCTTCCCCACCAGGTAGGCAGCGGGAGCAAATACCGGCCCTAGAAAGCCGCGCGGATTATTCTCCACATGCCACACACAAAGATAGCTGCGGCATCGTGGGGGGGGGGGGGGGGGGGAATGGCCCAAAACAAGTGAAAAACATGGCGAAATTTGTCAAAAACATGGCAATTCTGATGGGGAGGAGTCCTGGAGTGCAGCAGACCAAAAAAGAAATTTTTCAAAAATTTGGATTTTTTTTTTCCCACAAAATGCTCAGAAACACCTCGGGTTAAGAGAGGGACTGGACCACCAGTAAACTTTTCCCCAGGTCCTTACCTGGCTGGTGCCCCATGGGGTTACCAACTCCAGCTCCAATAACCTGCTACCAGAGAGGATGACCCCACAGGATCTAACAACCCTCTGGGAGGATTGGGAAAACTTCCCTCTGCAGAAGAACTTCTCTCTTCTTTTTTTTTTTTTTAAACTTGCTTGATTCACAACTTATAGCTATCTCACTCTTGGTTAATTTTAAGGGATAACCTAAACCCCAGAAACAGGGCAAGACTGCAGGGTTTGCACCACCTCCATCTGCTGGAGACAAAGAAATACTGAAGGGATGCAGGAGGCACACTAGGTTAAGTGAGGGTGCCTTTCAACTTTTTCTGTCTCTCCACCTGCTGGAAGGGAGGCATAACCCATGTTCTGGACAGATCCGGGTATGTACAGGGAATAGCTGTTAATGTACGAACATTAACGACAGCATATCTCCCTCTTACAAATCCCACTTGGCCCCTCCCAATGTACACTGGGAGAATTGCTGCCAATCGGTCTGCTAAAATCTTTGCCAATAATTTCTGATCAAAGTTTAGCAAAGAGATAGAGCAGTAGGATGACACCAAGGCTGGATCTTTCCTCGGTTGGGGATAACAGTAATAACCGCCTTATTCATAGCCGTTGGGAGCACTGAGAGGAGAGGATCACCTTGCTGGTGGCTGAAAGGAATCAGTAAGTTTTGCTTGGGAGACGTTAACTATTGGGGTATATTATTTAGTGTTTGTGCTTTTAATAGTAAGGCAGATAATAAGTAGAGGTTAGTGTGTTTGATTTCCCAATCTTCCCACCCCTCTCCCACCCACCCCATCTCATTCTTAAATTTATAGGCAGGTGCCACTTTCACACTAAAAAAAAAGCCTTTGAACTTCACTTCACGAATTCCCCTCACCTTATTGAGAGTTTAATCATTCCCCTGTAGGCCACTACCAGACATATAGTGAATACACGAATACATTTAAGGACACTAATTAGACACATTCCTACTCCGATAGCAACCTAAAACTTAACTAGGAACTGAACAAATTTGAGATGAAGGCAGCAGGCCAGCAGCAAGAAGGGGGCCTCCCAGTCTTTTGCATTGAGTGTCACATGTATGATTTTGTATCCACCGGTGAGAAGTTGTACGTGTGCATCCGATGCAAAGAGCTCCTGTCTCTCAGAGAACGAGTCAGATCTCTGGAGGCTACAGTAGCAGACCTGGAGGAGCTGAGGCAGAAAAAGAGGTATATAGATGAGACCTTCAGGGACATAGTAGCCAAGTCCCAACTTCAGACTGACAGCCCTTGTGCTGCCTTGGAGGAAGAAGTTCTCATGATCGGAGATCATCAACCTGGTGCAGCAGGAAAGGATCCTGTAGCAAGGACCTGCTCTCCAGGTGGTGCATTGTCCTTTTGCACTGAGGATGTCTCCCCCAGGGCTACTGCCCAGGAGGGAAGGATTAGGTCGTCCGTCATAGCTGGTGATTTGATTATTAGGAATATAGACAGCCGAGTGGCTGGTGGGCATGAGGATCGCCTGGTAACATGCCTACCTGGTGCGAAGGTGGCAGACCTCACGCGTCACCTAGATAGGATTTTAGACAGTGCTGGGGAGGAGCCAGCTGTCATGGTACATATGGACACCAACAACATAGGAAAATGAGGGAAGGAGGTTCTGGAAGCCAAATTTAGGCTCTTAGGTAGAAAGCTGAAATCCAGAATCTCCAGAGTAGCATTCTCTGAAATGCTTCCTGTTCCACGCACGGGTCCCCGGAGGCAGGCAGAGCTCTGGAGTCTCAATGTGTGGATGAGACAATGGTGCAAGGAAGAGGGATTCAGTTTTTTAAGGAACTGGGAAACCTTTTGGGGAAGGGGGAGTCTTTTCCAAAGGGATGGGCTCCACCTTAACCAGGGTGGAACCAAATTGCTGGCGCTAACCTTTAAAAAGAAGATGGAGAGCTGGGTAAAAGGGAGAGAAAACAAGATGGCGCCCTGAGCAGGTGTATCTCCGTTTGCTCCAGATCTCAGATTTCTAAAACCAAGCTTTACAGTGATATTTCTTATTAAATATGCCTCAGAAGAGAAAAGGCAAAGTCCGGGTCTTCCCACCCGACCAGGACAATGCTGCCGGACAGTGATTAATATCAGAGTTCACCGTTAATCCACCGGAATCGAGGGTGTTCGTCCCCGCTGGAGAAGGGGTGAGAGGAGAGCCATATTCTCCTGGGGAACTTTCACTGAGCCCTCCGGACCCCAGAACGCCGGTGAGAGCCTTGCCCCTAACAGCCGACGGAGGAGTTCAGATGCACACTGATGATATCATCAGGCGGATTCAGCTGGGTGGCCCAGAAGCCGACCGAGCGGTAGGAGAATCAGGAGGAAACCTGAAACCCCGAACGTCTGAAGCGCCGAGAGGAGGAGGAGAGATGGCAGCAGACTTCCCCAGAACAACGGGACAGCTTCGAGAGGACACCGGTCTCGGGGTAAGAAGATCTCTCTCCCAGCAATTTATTAAACCAGCAATTATAACCCTTGATAATATCTGGGAACTCATGATGATGTCATCCAAGTTAGACAACCAAATCCAAAAACTTGACGATATTGCCGCTAAAGTTGGGGTTCTAGAATGGGACACACATGAGAAATTTAATGAACAAGATAATTCTTTAAAGAAAATAAATGAGTATATAAAAAGCCTTCAGAATGCGAATGCCACAATTGTTTCAGAAATAATTTCATCATTAAGAAGACTGGAGTCTATTGAAAATTACATGAGGCATTTAAATCTGAGATTCTTGAATTTCCCAATTGTACTGGGGGAAACCCCATTATTATCTTTCAAGAAATTCGTAATGGAGGTGTTAAAGATCCCACAAGCAGAGATACCAGCAGTTAAGAAACTTTTCTTTTTGCCTAAAAGAAGCAGTACTCCTTTAATATTCCCGGCTCAAGGATCAGATTTTCAAAATCTGACCGATTACTTAGAAAATTCTAATGTAGAAATTATAGATCGTGCTGTACTCTTTGTTTCCTTCTTTGATGAATCTGCTGTATCAATGATTATGAAGAATTATTTTAAAAATATAAATGAATCATATTGTGGGGGTCTTGTTCGAGTATACCCAGACTTAGCAAAGTCTATGCAGCAACGTAGAAGATAATTTTTACAGATGAGACCTGAGACCCTAGCATTGGGGGGTGGCTTTAAATTACGCTACCCTTGTAAATGTATTATGAAACTGGCCAGAAATACTTATCTTTTCTTTTTACCTGATCAGTTAAGGGTTTTCTTGTCTGGCAGGAGATCATCTGATGAGAATCAAGGGGTTGATAATAATTAAGGTGTAATTTAAGGGCAGTTATTTGTAATTGTTTCTTTTAAATGTACTCCACTTAAAGTTTTTTTTTTCTCTCCCGATTTCCTATGTAATAAGAGAATGTTTTGGTAATGGTTGTAAGGATATTGTGAGTCATAAAGGATTTGAGATCCTTAAGACTTTTTTTTTTTTTTTTGTATCTCTGAAATTTCCGATACAATTTCATTTGTATATTGTTAAAAAGATGATAAAAAATTAAAAATAAAAATAAAAAGGAGATGGAGCAGTTTTTAAACTAGAACAAAGGGGAAAGTCGACCATGTGCTCAGCAGCGCATGGTTTGGAGGAGGTATCTTCAAAGGATACTAATGATGCATTAGAATCAGGGCATCCCAACAATAAAGTTCCAATAATAAGAAAAGTAGTCCAAGTGCCTGTAACTAAAAACTCACCTGAGCTAAAAAAAATTCCAATGTATTCCTATCAGTTAAAAAGCAGAATGAAAATACAAACAAAAAATATACTTTGAAATGTTTGTATGTGAATGCCAGAAGTCTAAGAATTAAGATGGGAGAATTAGAGTGTATAGCAGTGAATGATGACATAGACTTAATTGGCATCTCAGAGACATGGTGGAAAGTGGACAACCAATGGGACAGTGCTATACCGCGGTACAAATTTTATCACAATGAACAGAGCGGAGCATCTGGGAGGCGGGGTGGCACTTTATGTCCGGGATGGCATAGATTCCAACAGGATAAAGATCCTGCATGAGACTAAATGCACAATCAAATCTTTATGGGTAGAAATCCCTTGTGTGTTGGGGAAGAGTACAGTGATAGGAGTAAACTACCGTCCACCTGGCCAAGATGGTGAGACGGAAATTGAAATGCTAAGAGAAATTAGGGAAGCTAACCAAATAGGTAGTACAGAAATAATGGGAGATTTCAATTATTTATTTATTTATTTATTTATTTATTTATTTTATATACCGACGTTCGATCGAGATATCACATCGGTTTCCAGATAACTCAAAGAATAGGGTAGTAACAGCCCTATTTTACATTATAACATTGTAATAAAAATAATAAATTGTAACATTGTAATAAATATAACAAATTATACAAATTATAACAGGAATAACAGGATTACGTTGAACATTTGATGTAGTATATTACCAATTATTTTATTTATTTATTTATTTAGAACTTTTCTATACCGACTTTCCAATAACAGAATTACTGATCAATTCGGTTTACATTTTGAACAATAACAGTGACAAGCAAATGTCTTACAGAGAACAGGAAGAATAACTTGGAAATGAATATATGGGGTTAAACAAAGAAATACAATATACATAGCCTAATATAGGCAGAGGCAGATAACTTCTGTGTGGGGTTGTGTATAGCTTTTAAGACTGTCAGGAGGTTGGGAATTGCATTTTGTACTTTTGGGCTGCCAAGGAGTTAAAGTTGAAGAATTCTTTGGGGAATTCTTTGTGATGTTCTATGGAATTCTTTGTGTTGTTCTATGGGTATTGAATAGGGGTTCAAAGAGTTTTTAGAATTGAACTTGTCTAGTTCTTGTATAGTTCTCTTATAGGTTGTTGACAACAACTGACAACAATTACCCAGAAATGTTGCAGAAGCACCTTGCACGTAAGTAAATCCAGCAAGTCAATAGTGCAAGTAAAGAGATCAAAGTCCCATTCACTAAGTATAAGAAATTTATTAAACATAAGTCAAGTTCATCAATCATTTAATGCGGCAACTCCATATAAGTAATAGCAAACGTATGTGTTATAAGTCCCCCGACACGGTCCCGTGTTTCGCGGAGGCTGCATCGGGAGGGACCCAAAGAAATTATTCATATCTGTAATATAATATAGAATAAAATAGTGAGGAGAGGAGCAAACACTGCCAAACAAGTGATATAATTAAAGGTACACATACCCATTCAAGTCTTCTCAGGAGCGCACTCGCCCTCTGATCTGCACAAACATTTAAAGAGCCGAAAAAGGCGCGAAGGGCAACTCTCGCGAGGTATTGCAATCAGCGGACAGACACCTGTAGACGGACACTTCTAAATATTGTTAATAAAACAGATACCATTCAATATCTTTGTTGAGCCCAGAAGGGGCTACTGTGTTGAGGGTATAGATCCATCGTTGCTCCCTCCTACCAAGCATACCGGAGAAGTCACCCCCCCGCGAAGGGGGCGGGACCACCTCCAATACCGAGAAGGAGAGAGAATCAATGGAATGTTCAGTCTGGAGCCAGTGGGACACTAAAGGTTCATCAATCCTGGAGGATCTTATATTAGAACAATGTTCTATAATCCGTGTCTTTATCATTCGAGATGTTTTCCCCACGTACAGCAGTGGACAGGGGCATCGTATGACATAAATGACTCCTTTTGTGCAACAGTTCGACTGAGAGTAAAGTTTGAACACACGTCCAGTCAAAGGGTGTGCGAATGTGGTGGCCGGTTGCGTGTGACTGCACATTGTACAGTGACCGCAAGGAATATGCTGACCGCTCGATTTCACTGGAAATTGTGCCACTGGGGCTGTGTGCACCAGGCGATCTCTAAGATTGGTGGCACGTTTGAAGGTAAATCGTGGGGGACCATGCATTAAACTGTTCAGGGACAAAGATAACCAATGACGCTTCACCATCTTAGCTACAGCCCTCCCCACAGTGGAAAAAGGAAGAATGCAGTTGTAAGAGACGTCATCCGATGACGTGGAAGGTGTAAACAGCCAATCTCGTTGTGTATACAACGCACGCTTAAAAGCCCTTTTAATCACACGCATCGGGTAGCCCCTTTCAATGAAGCGGTCAACCAGCCCATTGGATTGAGAAAGGAATTCCTGACGTGTTGAACATAGCCGGCGAAGTCTCAAAAATTGCCCCGTGGGGATATTATCCCTCAGTGCCCTTGGATGGCAACTTTTATAAGCCAGCAAGGTATTGCGGTCTGTATGTTTACGAAAAAGGGTTGTTTCAAAGTGGTCCACCACCCATAAGACATTGATGTCTAAAAACGATATGCAGGAAGGGTGAATACTGTAATTAAATTGGATGTGAGCATTAACTGTATTGATCCAATCCAGAAACATAAAAAACTGGATATCCGTGCCTGTCCAGATAATGAAAATATCATCGATGTAGCGTAGCCATACATGGATGAAATGATACCATGTAGACGAGTATATATTTGACGTTTCATATTCAGCCATGTACAGGCACGCTAAGCTCGGAGCCATAGTGGCCCCCATTGCAGTCCCCTTTACTTGCTGATAAAACGTGTCCTCAAACCGGAAAAAATTTTTGGTTAATGCTAGTTCAGCAAGTTGCACTAGAAAAGAAGTGGTAATCCGCTGTGGTGGCGGACGTGTGTTCAAATATTTCTCAATCACTGTCAGGGCCTCACTTTGAGGGATATTAGAGTACAGGGATACCACATCAAGTGTAATGAGAAAGATCGTAAATTGAGGGACCTGTAGTGCTGATAATATGGTCATAAAGTGAGAGGAATCCCTCACATAGGAGCTTATCTGGGGTACCATAGGTTTCAGAAAAATATCAACGAACTGTGATAAAGGCTCCAGTAAGGACCCAATCCCGGATACAATCGGGCGTCCCGGCGGTTTTTCAAGGGACTTGTGTACTTTTGGGAGGATGTAAAATAGAGGCATTACCGGGTATGATGGAGTCAAAAACTTGGCCTCCTTGGCGGTGATAATGTGTGCCTCTAGGGCTGACTGGACTATTGAATGAATGTGGTGATGTAATGAATTTGTGGGATCAGTAGTTAAAGGTACATAAAAGGCAGTGTCACTCAGTTGTCTGAGAACTTCTGCCATATAATCTGTTTTATTAAGTACCACTATCCCCCCTCCCTTGTCCGCTGGTTTGATAACAATCGAGGGATCTCGAGCAAGGGCCGTAAGAGCGCTAGCCTCCTCTTTTGTCAGGTTATGTCTGATATATTGATTTTGTGAACAAATCAATGATACATCGTGGCATACAAGGCGTTCAAACGCCCCTATCATGACATCCCCCACCCCCGGGGGGGTCCATTTTGATTTCACATGTACCACAGAGGAATCAAGGAATGGAGGAGAATTCTCAAAAAAGAGTTTGAGTTTCAGAGATCGAAAGAACCGATGTAAATGAACCAGGATGTCAAACGCATCCCCCTTCTGGGTAGGGACAAACGAAAGTCCCTGATGTAATACATTTAATTCAGTAGTGGTTAAGTGGCGGGATGATAAGTTAAAAACTGTGTCCTTTATTGCCACAATTCGGCCTGAGTCCGAGGTGGGCGGACCGATCGTTGTTGTTGACTGGTCTGTAGCGCTGGAGGAGCCGCTCGCTGGCGAGACTGTCGTGAATCTTGCTTCGGTCGCGGCTGGCCTGAATCTAAAAAAGATCACCTTTGCCGACAGTACCTCCTCAGGGGAATCTTCAGGAGAGGAATGCCGGGGCCCACGCACCCGGGGACAGAATCGTCGAGCCCGCGGGACAACATCTGCTGCAGTTCCGGGACGTGCTCCACGTACCGCACAAACTTCGGTCACTGTACCAGACGACTCTACATTGTCATCATCTTCTTCCAGATATGCCTCTATAGCGGCATCTTTTTTAGATTCAGGCCAGCCGCGACCGAAGCAAGATTCACGACAGTCTCGCCAGCTAGCGGCTCCTCCAGCGCTACAGACCAGTCAACAACAACGATCGGTCCGCCCACCTCGGACTCAGGCCGAATTGTGGCAATAAAGGACACAGTTTTTAACTTATCATCCCGCCACTTAACCACTACTGAATTAAATGTATTACATCAGGGACTTTCGTTTGTCCCTACCCAGAAGGGGGATGCGTTTGACATCCTGGTTCATTTACATCGGTTCTTTCGATCTCTGAAACTCAAACTCTTTTTTGAGAATTCTCCTCCATCCCTTGATTCCTCTGTGGTATATGTGAAATCAAAATGGACCCCCCCGGGGGTGGGGGATGTCATGATAGGGGCGTTTGAACGCCTTGTATGCCACGATGTCGGGGGGCGTGTCGGGGGCGGGCCCGAACTGCGTGGCGTTTTCGGGGCGTGTCTGGAGCGTTCCGGGGGCGGGCCCGGGGGCGTGGCTACGGCCCGGGGCGGCCCGGGGGCGTGGCCGCACCCTCTGGACCCGCCCCCAGGTCGCGTCCCGGCGCGCAGGAGGCCCGCTGACGCGCGGGGATTTACGCCTCCCTCCGGGAGGCGTAAATCCCCCGACAAAGGTAAGGGGGGGGCTTAGACAGGGCCGGGTGGGTGGGTTAGGTAGGGGAAGGGAGGGGAAGGTGAGGGGAGGGCAAAAGGAAGTTCCCTCCGAGGCCGCTCTGATTTCGGAGCGGCCTCGGAGGGAACGGGGGTAGGCTGCGCGGCTCGGCGCACGCCAGCTATACAAAATCGATAGCCTTGCGCGCGCCGATCCAGGTTTTTAGCAGATACGCGCGGCTCCGCACGTATCTACTAAAATCCAGCGTACTTTTGTTTGCGCCTGGAGCGCAAACAAAAGTAGGCCTATTCGCGGAGTATGAAAATCCACCCCAATATGAATTAATGACTGGAAGGGGGAACAGTAAGCAAATCCTCGGCTCTAGTGCTAAACTTTCAAAAGGGAAACTTTGATAAAATGAGAAAAATAGAAAAAAACTGAAAGGAGCAGCTACAAAAGTAAAAAGTGTGCAAGAGGCGTGGTCATTGTTAAAAAATACCATCCTAAAAGCACAGTCCAGATGTATTCCACACATTAAGAAATGTGGAAGGTAAAACGATTACTGGCATGGTTAAAAGGTGAGGTGAAAGAAGCTATTTTAGCCAAAAGATCTTCATTCAAAAATTGGAAGATGGATCCAACAGAAGAAAATAGGATAAAGCATAAACGTTGGCAAGTTAAATGTAAGACATTGATAAGAAAGGCTAAAAGAGAATTTGAAAAGAAGTTGGCCATAGAGGCAAACACAGTCAAAACCTTTTTAAATATAGCTGAAGCAGAAAGCCTGCGAGGGAGTCAGTTGGACCTTTAGATGATCAAGGGGTTAAAGGAGCACTTAGAGAAGATAAGGCCATTGCGGAAAGATTAAACAATTTCTTTGTTTTGGTGTTTACTGAAGAGGATGTTGGGGAGATACCTGTTCTGGAGAAGGTTTTCATGGGTAATGATTCAGATGGACTGAACAAAATTACAGTAAACCAAGAAGATGTGGTAGGTCTGATTGACAAACTGAAGAGTAGTAAATCACCTGGACCGGGTGGTATATATCCCAAGGTTCTGAAGGAACTAAAAAATTCAGATCTATTAATAAAAATGTGTAACCTATCATTAAAATCATTCATTGTACCTGAAGACTGGGGGGTGGCTAATGTAACCCCAGTATTTAAAAAGGGCTCATGGGGCTATCCGGGAAACTACAGACCAGTTAGCCTAACTTCAGTGACAGGAAAAATAGTGGAAAGTGTTCTAAAGATCAAAATCACAAAACATATAGAAAGACATGGTTTAATGGAACAAAATCAGCATGGCTTTACTCAAGGCAAGTCTTGCCTCACAAATCTGCTTCACTTTTTTAAAGGGGTTAATAAACATTTATTTTAATTTATATTTATTTTAAATTTTTATATACCGGAATTCCTGTATGCAATACAAATCAGTCCGGTTTACAAGTAACGAAAGAGGTTGCCCTGGTCTGGGAAGTTAGACCTGGGTTTTTTTACATAGAACATGGAACAATAACAATAAACCATTGAACATTATTACAAGTAACATAGAATGTAACAATAGCATTTAACAGATTTAACCTTTTTTACAAAGAACTTTAGTAGCGAATATGGTCTGCAGTAGACGGTTATATAAAGGTGAATAATGACTGTTAGAATTGCGAATAAGCAAGTACGGTATGAAAATTACGTGGCAAGGTGTTGGTGACACCCTGCAATGGTTGGATCTGAAAGTCAGGAGGAGGTGCCTATTGGAAAGCTTGCCTGAAGAGCCAGGTTTTTAACCTTTTTTTGAACTCTAGTAGATTGGGTTCGAGTCGAAGGTCTGGTGGGAGCGCATTCCATTGGTGTGGTCCCGCAGTGGAGAGTGCTCTTTTTCTTAGTGTTGATTTGGCAGGAGCTGCGGCTAACGTGCCTTTGTAGGTGCTTCTGATGGGTCTGGAAGATAAGTGTGGACGAAGTTGGGTTTGTAGAGATATAGGTGCGACGTTATGAATTGCTTTATGAATGATGGTTAATGTTTTATATAGGATTCTCTGTTTGATGGGTAGCCAGTGGAGGTTGCTCAAGATGGGGGTAATATGGTCTCTTCTCTTCGTGTTAGTTAGGATTCTGGCTGCGGCATTTTGTACTATCTGTAGGGGTTTGATGCTGTTGGAGGGGAGGCCAAGTAAGATTGAGTTGCAGTAATCAAGTTTCGAAAAAATAATGGATTGAAGAACGAGGCGAAAGTCATTGAAGTGAAGGAGTGGCTTTAGTTTCTTTAGGACCTGTAGTTTAAAGAAGCAGTCCCTGGTTGTTGTGTTTATGAATTTTTTTAGGTTAAGTTGATTGTCCAGCCATGCTCCTAGATTCCTGACATCAGCAGAGAGCTCAATGTTTAAAGATGTGGTTTGTGTCAGGTTAGGTGTGTGGGTGTTCGGGTTGTGTGAAATCAGTAGCAACTCTGTTTTGCTGGAGTTTAGAATCAGGTTCAGGCTGGAGAGTACTTGTTTAATTGGTTGAAGACAATTCTCCCAGTAGGCGAAGGTTTTTTGAATAGATTCTGTGATAGGGATGAGGATCTGGATGTCGTCTGCATAGAGGTAATGAGTAAGTTTGAGCTGTGATAGCAGATGGCAGAGGGGGAGGAGGTAGACGTTGAACAGGGTGGGAGAGAGGGAAGAACCTTGAGGTACACCTTGGTCTGATAGGATGGGGTTAGAATCCTTGTTATTAATTCTGACCTGGTAAAACCTGTTTGATAGGAATGATTTGAACCAACTGAGAGCTGTGCCTTTAATTCCTATGTTTGATAGTTGTTCTAGGAGTTGTGAGTGATTTACCGTGTCGAAAGCTGAGGATAGGTCTAGTAGGACCAGTAAGAATGATTGTTTTTTTCTCCAGGTTCAAAAGTAAATTATCAGTGAGAGAAAGCAAAAGTGACTCTGTGCTTAGTGATTTTCGAAAACCATATTGTGCAGGGGAGAGAATGTTGTATTCCTCGAGATAATCGGAAAGTTGTTTATTTACGGCTTTTTCCATCAATTTGGAGATCAGGGGCAGGTTTGCAATGGGTCTGAAGATAGCTGGGTAGATAGCTGGTTTGCAATGGGTCTGAAGTTAGCTGGTAGATAAATGTGAACCAGTAGTTGTAGTGTATTTGGATTTTCAGAAGGCATTTAACAAAGTTCCTCATGAGAGGCGTCTAGGAAAAGTAAAAAGTCATGGGATAGGTGGTGATGTCCTTTCGTGGATTACAAACTGGTTAAAAGACAGGAAACAGAGAGTAGGATTAAATGGACAATTTTCTCAGTGGAAGGGAATGGGCAGTGGAGTGCCTCAGAGAATCTGTATTGGGACCCGTTCTTTTCAATATATTTATAAATGATCTGGAAAGAAATACGATAAGTGAGGTAATCAAATTTGCAGATGATACAAAATTGTTCAGAGTAGTTAAATCACAAGCAGATTGTGATAAATTGCAGGAAGACCTTGTGAGACTGGAAAATTGGGCATCCAAATGGCAGATGAAATTTAATTTGGATAAGTGCAAGGTGATGCATACAGAGAAAAATAACCCATGCTATAGTAACACGATGCTATGTTCCATATTTGGAGCTCACCACCCAAGAAAGAGATCTAGGCGTCATAGTGGATAAAACATTGAAATCGTCAGTTGTGTGCTGTGGCAGTCAAAAAAGGAAACAGAATGTTAGGAATTATTAGAAAAGGAATGGCGAATACAACGGAAAATGTCATAATGCCTCTGTATCGCTCCATGGTGAGACCGCACCTTGAAAACTGTGTACAATTCTGGTTGCTGCATCTCAGAAAGCAGTTTCTTACCTGTAACAGGTGTTCTCACAGGACAGCACATATGGGGTGACATCATCAGGATGGAGCCATATCACGGAACACTTTTGTCAAAGTTTCTAGAACTTTGGCACACTGAGCATGCTCAGCATGCCACTAACCCTGCATCCAGCAGGAGTCCCCCTTCAGGCTCATTTGTAGTAAAAAGTACGAGCGAAAAATAAAATAAGAAAACGTAAGCAAACCCAACTCTACGGGTGAACACCTGCTACAGGTAAGCAACTCTGCTTTCTCCCAGGACAACCAGGATGGTAGTCCTCACATGTGGGTGATTAGCAAGCTACAGGCTGACTCATATTTAGTTGGACCAACAGCATACAACTTGTGCAATAGGCACAACACTGGTGTACTGTTGGGAAAAATGAGGCAGCCTGAAAATCACAGCAGGAGGATGTGGAAGGAGTTGGATCATACTGGAAATAAGTTCTTCAAGAAGGATTGGCCAAAGGCAGAGTCTTGATGTCCTTCCTTGTCCAGGCAATAATGTGCTGCAAATGTGTGAAGAGAGCTCCATGTTGCAGCTTTACAGATTTCAGCAATCAGTACAGAACGATAGTGTGCCAGTGAGTGCGCCTTCACTCGACCCTGGAGAGGAAGGCCCGCTTTTTCATAGCAGAATACGATACAGTCTGCTATGGAGAGAGTTTGTTTGCCCACTGCAACTCCTGGTTTATTTTTGTCGAAAGAACCAAAGAGTTGGGTGGATTTTCTATGGACTGCAGTGCGGTCTAGGTAAAATGCAAGTGCACATTTACAGTCCAAGGTGTATAAAACTCTCTCACCCTGGTGAGAGTGAGGCCTTGGGAAAAAGGTGGGCAAGACTATAGATTGATTCAAGTGAAAGTCCGTTACCACCTTGGGAAGGAATTTAGGGTGAGTATGGAGGACCACTCTGTCATGGAGGAACCTCGTATAGGGTGAGTATGTGACAAGTGCTTGTAACTCACTCTTCAAGCAGATGTAATGGCTACTAGGAAAAGAACTTTCCATGTAAAAAATTTAACATCACAGGAGTGCAAAGGCTCAAACGGGGAACGCATGAGCCTTGTAAGTACTATATTTAGGTCCCATTCGGTAACTGGTGGACATAGAGGGGGGCTTAATTTGTAACAGGCCCCTCATAAACTGACTCAAGGGGTTGCACTGTTATCGAGGCATCCCCTACTCCCTTGTGGAATGCCAAGATGGCACTAAGGTGTACCAGTACCGAGGAAGTCTGGAGACCAGAGTCTGAAAGGTGCCAGAGATAGTCTAACGGAGATAAAGTGGGGCAGGAAAAGGGGTCGATACCTTTTTGCGTGTACCATGTGGTAAATCTTTTCCACTTAGAAAGATAGGATTTTTGTATGGAAGGCTTTCATAAAGCTACAAGTACTTGAGAAACCTTAGTTGAAAGATTGAGTGGTTGAAGGATCAGGCTTTCAACTTCTAGGCTGTGAGGGACAGGATCTGAAGATTCGGTGGCGTAACATGCCGTGGTTCTGTTATGAGATTGGACGCTGAGCCCAGGCGAATTGGTTCTCGGATGGAGAGGTCGAGAAGCATGGGAAACCATACTTGTCGAGGCCAATACGGGGCTATGAATATCATTGATTAGCCAGTCGTCCAGGTAAGGAAACACATGTATGCTCTTTTTGCATAGATGGGCCGCAGCTACTGCTAGGCACTTTGTAAATACATGGGATGCCGAGGCCAGGCCAAAGGGCAGAACCCGGTACTGAAAATGTTGATGTTCCACTAGAAAGTGCAGGTATTTGTGGTGATGTGGTGATATGGGAATGTGTGCATAAGCGTCTTGAAGATCCAGAGAACAGAGCCAGTCCTTTTGTTTTAGAAAGGGAAGCATGGTGCCAAGGGACACCATTCTGAAGTTTTCCTTTTGTAGAAATTAGTTGAGATTCCGGAGGTTTAGGATGGGTCGGAGGCCGCCTGATTTCTTTGGAATTAGAAAATAGCGGGAGTAGAACTCTCTGCCCTGTTGTGCCAGAGGAAAGGTTTCCACAGCCCTGGCGCTCAGTAGGGTGGATAGTTCTGACTTTAGAAGATTTGTGTGATCTCTTTGGATCCACAGTGGATTTGGGTGGTGAATCCAGGGGTACCATGTGGAAATTTAGATGGTATCCCTGGGTTATGATGGATAGTACCCATTGGTCAGTTGTAATGCGGCACCAGTTGTTGATAAAGTGATGAAGCCGACCTCCTACAGGCAATTCTGACCTTGGATTGAGGGGGAGTGGTTGCTGTTCTCTGGACAGATTTCAAAATCCAGAGGCTGGGCCCGTTTGCAGGGCTGGCTGAGATCTAGATGTCTTGGCCTGCCGTGGTTGTCCTCTCTGAGGAGGTTTGGATGGTCTCACGCGAGATGTAGATGGGTAGTACTTGCGTGAGCGATAAAAAGGTCTTCTAGGGTCCCTTCTTGCGGTTTTCGAACAGAGGAGGGAGAGTCAGCTGTTACTGTGGAAAGTTGGCGCAGCGTCTCATGATGATCTTTTAATTGAGCCACTGCATCCTGAATCTTGTCGCCGAAAAGATTATCGCCAGTACACAGGAGATCAGCAAATTTGTCCTGTTCGCAAGACAGATGCCTTAAGCCAGGCCCATCTTCTGGCACTGATTCCTGTTGCTGATAAGCGAGATGCTGTCTCAAAGGAATCATATGCAGCTCTGACCTCATGTTTTCCTGCCTTGAGGCCTTTCTGAAAAATGATAGTGAGCTGTTCTTGCAGTTGTTGAGGTAGAGAATCTCCTATTCCTTGGACTTGCTTCCACAGGTTCCTTTGTTATTGTGTCGTGTACAATTGATAGGTAGCTATGCATGAAACTAACATAGAGTCCTGAAAGACCTTTCTACCCAGACCATCCAAGAATTTCTGGTCCTTCCCAGGGAAAGCTGAAGAATGGGAGCACATTCTTTTGGACTTCTTCTGCATAGACTCCACTACCACTGATTGGTGGGGTAGCTGTGGTTTTTGAAACCCTGGAGTATGCTGGACCAGATACGTGGCAACTGTCTTTCTGTTAACTGGTTGGACAGTGCACAGATGCTCCCAAAGGTGATGTTGCAGATCCAAGAGTACTTCGTGGACGGGAATGGCCATGATTTCTTTGGGGGCATCTACAAATTGAAGGACTTCCAATGTTTTATGACGTGTGTCCTCCTCGGTGACCAAGTCAAAAGGAATGGTCTCTGACATTTCCTTAATGAAATTAGCAAAGGAAAGGTCTTCTGGAGGAGACAGTCTCCTTTCTTCTGGAGGAGATGGCTCTGAGAGTATGTCTTCTGTATAAGTGTCGGAGTCAACATCCTCCCATGGATCATACGGGGTCTCTGGCTGAGATCCCAAGGGAGGGAAAAGGCTTGATGCTCCAGAAGGTGCAGGCACCGGTGGAGGCCTCGATGGTTTTGATGGAGGATGCAGTGGCACAGATATGGAGTCTTAGACGGCATCGATGACATTGAAGGGAACCATGGGTGCCTCAATCCCAAGAGTTCCGACAGACCAGGAACCGGTTCCGTCATAGGTGGAAGCGGAGGCAGAAACATAGAAATGATGGCAGAAGAAGACCAAACGGCCCATCCAGTCTGCCCAGCAAGCTTTCGCATTTTTTTTTCTCTCACATACTTATCTGTTTCTCTTGGCTCTTAGTAACCTTTTTTATTCTATTTCCCTTCCACCCCTGCCATTAATGTAGAGAGCAGTGTTGGAACTGCATCTAAGTGAAATAGCTTAATTTAGTTAGGGGTATTAACCACCGCAATAAGCAAGCTACACCCATGCTTATCTGTTTATTCAGACTATATAATTCAGTCCTTGTTGATTGTTGCCTGAATATAGATCCACCTTTCTTCATTCCCCCCTGCCGTTGAAGCAGAGAGCCATGCTGGCTATGCACTGAAAGTGAAGTATCAGTCTTGCTCCCCTGCCGTTGAAGCAGAGGGCTATGCTGGATATGCGTGAAGTGTCAAACTTCCTCCCCTGCCGTTGAAGCAGAGAGTTATGCTGGATTTGCGTTGAAAGTGAAGTATCAGGTATTTTTGGTTTGGGGGAGTAACCACCGTAACAAGCAAGCTACTCCCCTGCTTTTATGTGGTTGCAAATCCTTTTTTCCACATTTCCTCTCGCCGTTGAAGCATAGAACAATGTTGGAGTCACATTATTGAATAAGGATATTCATCTCCAGGTAGTAGCCATCATTCCCTCAAGCCACCCCCATGCCTCTTCTCTTCATTCACATCCTCTAGACTTTATGGATCCACAGTATTTATCCCACGCCCCTTTGAAATCCTTCACAGTTTTGGTCTTCACCACTTCCTCCGGAAGGGCGTTCCAGGTATCCTTACCACCCTCTCCGTGAAGAAATACTTCCTGACATTGGTTCTGAGTCTTCCTCCCTGGAGTTTTAAATCGTGACCCCTGGTTCTGCTGATTTTTTTGAAACGGAAAAGGTTTGTCGTTGTCTTTGGATCATTAAAACCTTTCAAGTATCTGAAAGTCTGTATCATATCACCCCTACTCCTCCTTTCCTCCAGAGTGTATATATTTAGATTCTTCAATCTCTCCTCATAAGTCATTTGATGAAGACCCTCCACCTTTTTGGTCGTGTTTCTCTGGACTGCCTCCATCCTGTCTCTGTCCCTTCGGAGATACGGTCTCCAGAACTGAACACAGTACTCCAGGTGAGGCCTCACCAAGGACCTGTACAAGGGGATAATCACTTCCCTTTCCTTACTCGATATTCCTCTCTCTATGCAGCCCAGCATTCTTCTGGCTTTAGCTATCGCCTTGTCACATTGTTTCGCCGACTTCAGATCATTAGACACTATCACCCCAAGGTCTCTCTCCTGCCCTGTGCACATCAGCCCTTCTCCCCCCATCGAATACAGTTCTTCCGGATTTCCACACCCCATATGCATGACTCTGCACTTCTTGGCATTGAATCTCAGCTGCCATATCTTCGACCACTCTTCCAGTTTCCTTAAATCCCGTCTCATTCTCTCCACTCCTTCCGGCGTGTCCACTCTGTTGCAGATCTTAGTGTCATCCGCAAAAAGACAAACCTTATCTTCTATCCCGTCGCAATGTTGCTCACAAAGATATTGAACAGGACCGGTCCCAACACCGACCCTTGCGGCACTCCGCTCAACACCGCTCTCTCTTCAGAGTAAGTTCCATTTACCATCACACATTGTCTTCTTTTTTTTTTTAATTTTCTATTTATTAAAGATTTTCAAAGATACAAGCGTATACATTTGAAAGGAAAACAATATTTAAACCATAGGTAATACTCAATCATTTAAACAATATATCATAATAACCATAGCCCTCAATTTATAGTGGGAGACCCTACTCAAGAGACGTCTTTAGTTTAGGAAATAGCAAAACGGACTATTCCATTTATGAAAACTGCTATGGAAGGAGTAGTAACATTTCCAAAGAACAGAAACACACATATTAGGTTACATGTTCTGGACTAGAGCTGGCAACCATTTCATTAGGCAATTTTTCAGAAAGAAATTTACTTAACTGATCGGGTTGAAAAAAAGTATAAGTCAGGTCTTTAAATTTTATAACACATTTACAGGGAAACTTAAGGAAAAATAACGCTCCAGACTGTAATACTCTAGACTTTAATTCAAGAAATTTCTTCCTCCTTAATTGAGTGTCCTTAGCCAAGTCCGGAAATATTTGAACATTCATACCAAGAAATAATTGCTGCTGGTTCCTGAAATACATTTTGAGAACCCAATCTCGGTCTGAATCTAATAAGAAGGTTATTATCAGTGTAGCTGTTTGAATCACTTCTTCAGCAGATGATTCCAAGATCTGAGATATATTTAATGAAGACAACTGCTGCATTTCTCCACCTTCTATAGGAATCTTTTTCTTAGAAGGGAGGTAGTAAATCTTTGACAAAGGGGGTAGTGTAGCCTGTGATATTTTTAAAACCTCTAAGGCATATTTTGACCACATCTCATTTGGTGTACCTATTAGTTTCTTAGGGAAATTTATTATTCTTAAGTTTTTATTTCTTTGGTTGTTTTCCATATTTTCCAGTTTTCTTAATAGATATAAATTGTCTTTTACCAAATTTTGACAATATCTTTTCATTTCTCCTGATTCCAATTTCAAAGCATCAATTTCATGTTTCACTTCAGTTTGCTTCTCCTTACATTTTTTAACTTGCTTCTGTAACTGCCCCACTTTCTTTACAATAGGGCTGATCTGTGCGGTCATATTCTTATTCATAGATTCAATAGCCAACCAAATTGCCTCCAAAGTAAATACTTCAGGTCTTACCAGAGATGTTGCTATTATTTCAGACTCAAAGTCCCCTTCTTCTAATTCTTCTCCGTTATGCCATGATTCCAGCTCCTCTAGTGCATGTAATTCTCCTTCGTGTGTTTCTCCACCGTCGAACTCGCAGGCTCCTGGTTGAGACGCTCTAGCCGGCTATCCCTCCGACCTTTGCGAATCTCCCTCCCTGGCGTCTTCCGGAAACAATTCCGTCCGGGTCAGGTTAGCTGTTCTACTTGCCGCAGGGTTCTCAGGGGCAGTCCTTTCAGCCGGCGATAACGATGTTATTGAATCATGGAGGGCGCCGGCTGTTAAAGCGTCTCCACGGCTACCCTCCTGCGATTCAGCCCCAGGCTCTCCATTCCTGCTTGTGATGTGTGCGTCCATCGGTCCACGTATCTGGCCAGACGACAAGGCTTCTGAATTCAGCCTTTCGCGGGCCCTCCGTTTTCGCCCCGAGTGTGGCATTAGGAAATCAAACAAGGTAATAGTAGGAGAGAGACGCAACACAACCACCCACTAGCACGCCATCTTGGATCTCTCCACACATTGTCTTCTGTCCGTCAACCAGTTCGCAATCCAGGTCACCACCTTGGCACCAGCTTCTTATTTTATTCACCAGTCTCCTGTGTGGAACCATATCAAAAGTTTTGCTGAAGACCAAGTAGATGACATTGAGCGCTCTTCCTTGATCCAATTCCTTGGTTACCCAGTCAAAAAATTCTATCAGATTTGTCTGACAGGATCTTCCCCTGGTGAATCCATGCTGCCTCTGGTCCAGCAATTCTTCCGACTGTAGATAGCTCACTATTCCTTCTTTTAACAGCGACTCCATTACTTTTCCCACCACCGAAGTGAGGCTAACCGGTCTGTAATTACCAGCCTCTTTTCTGTTTCCACTCTTGTGAAGTGGGATCACCACCGCTCTTCTCCAGTCACTCGGCACCACTCCCGTTTCTAGGGATCTATTGAACAGGTCACACGGCGGACCCGTCAGCACATCTCTGAGCTCCCTTAGTATCCTGGGATGAACCTCATCAGGCCCCATGGCTTTGTCCACTTTCAGTTTCCTCAACTCTTCCCATACATTCTCTACTGTAAATGGAGTTACATCTTCTCCATTCCCCTCTAGTTTGTTAACTAGCGACGGTCCTTCTCCAGAGCTAGAATCCATGCCTTCGGCGTCCGAAGACCCAGGAATGGGTATCGGGGGTCTCGGAGACTCAGGAGGTCGTCTTGGCACCGATGGCCCAGGCTGTATTGGAAGGGCCCTGATGAGTGTGTCCAGGCGGTCGAGCAACAGCGTTAAGAACGATGGCTCCGGTTTCGGTGCCAGTATGGGGACTGGCGTCGATGGATGAAGATTCTGGAGGGCATCGAGGACCTCCTGTCGGACAAGTATGTCCAGCTCCTCCCTGGAAGCTGGTATGGGTAATGCAGCTGCAGGGGGAGGCAGGCTAGGCGATACTGGCACCTCCACAGGGAGCTGTGGAGCTCAGTACCTGGCACCAATATCCGGGGATCGCCTTGGTGTCTCGGGTGCAGAGGAGGTTGGAAACTCCTCTACCCATGTCCTCTTCGCAGTCGGCACCGGGCGTGGAATCGCGTCTGTGCCGGTGACTGCTTCCCTCGGTGCTCGGTCCGGTCCTTCCCCGGCACCAAGGAAGATGATGCCGATGCCTTGGATGTTTCGGTGACAGACGTTAATAGCTGAGCACAGGTAAAAGAAGTACAGAAAACCAGAAAAAAAATGATTTTTTAAGTAAATAAATAAATAAATAAATTCGGCAGACCGCCGAGTTATGAAGACCGATGCCGGTAAACTTGGCATCTGATTTCATTACTGGCAGACGGCAGGTTATGAAAACTGATGCCGAGTTTACCAGTGTCGGTCTTCATAACCGGCAGCCGCGGCGGGGTTGTGCTAGCAAGGAGGCGCTAAGGTTTCGCAAGCGACCCTAGCGCCTCCTTGCTAGCGTGACCCCCCTAATTTGGATATTGCATGGCACCCTCCTTGCTTTTCAGCACCCGCTTTCCGTGATTTATATTGCATCGGCCCCTTTGAGTGGCAAAATAGACTTCCCTGTTACCTGCAATATTTTTAGCAAAAAGAGATTGCCTGTATTTGGTCAACGTGGCTTCAAGATGTAATATGTGTATCCAAGGATTTTCTCCTCCAAGCAAGATAAGTGATAACATCTGCCTTAGCAGATAGAATCTGCCTTAGCATTGTACCAAGATAAAATCGGAGAGGCATCAAAATGATTCCCATTAGTTGTAACATAATCTGCCCGCTTCTGCTTCACATACAATTGAAAGGCAGAATAAAGAGAGTAGGATTAAATGGGCAATTTTCTCAGTGGAAGGGAGTGGACAGTGGAGTGCCTCAGGGATCTGTATTGGGACCCTTACTGTTCAATATATTTATAAATGATCTGGAAAGAAATACGACGAGTGAGATAATCAAATTTGCAGATGACACAAAATTGTTCAGAGTAGTTAAATCACAAGCAGATTGTGATAAATTGCAGGAAGACCTTGTGAGACTGGAAAATTGGGCATCCAAATGGCAGATGAAATTTAATGTGGATAAGTGCAAGGTGATGCATATAGGGAAAAATAACCCATGCTATAATTACACGATGTTGGGTTCCATATTAGGTGCTACAACCCAAGAAAGAGATCTAGGTGTCATAGTGGATAACACATTGAAATCGTCGGTTCAGTGTGCTGCGGGCAGTCAAAAAAGCAAACAGAATGTTGGGAATTATTAGAAAAGGAATGATGAATAAACGGAAAATGTCATAATGCCTCTGTATCGCTCCATGGTGAGACCGCACCTTGAATACTGTGTACAATTCTGGACGCCGCATCTCAAAAAGATATAATTGCGATGGAGAAGGTACAGAGAAGGGCTACCAAAATGATAAGGGGAATGGAACAACTCCCCTATGAGGAAAGACTAAAGAGGTTAGGACTTTTCAGCTTGGAGAAGAGACGACTGAGGGGGGATATGATAGAGGTGTTTAAAATCATGAGAGGTCTAGAACGGGTAGATGTGAATCGGTTATTTACTCTTTCGGATAGTAGAAAGACTAGGGGACACTCCATAAAGTTAGCATGGGGCACATTTAAAACTAATCGGAGAAAGTTCTTTTTTACTCAACGCACAATTAAACTCTGGAATTGTTGCCAGAGAATGTGGTTCGTGCAGTTAGTATAGCTGTGTTTAAAAAAGGATTGGATAAGTTCTTGGAGGAGAAGTCCATTACCTGCTATTAAGTTCACTTAGAGAATAGCCACTGCCATTAGCAATGGTAACATGGAATAGACTTAGTTTTTGGGTACTTGCCAGGTTCTTATGGCCTGGATTGGCCACTGTTGGAAACAGGATGCTGGGCTTGATGGACCCTTGGTCTGACCCAGTATGGCATTTTCTTATGTTCTTATGTTCTTAAAGAATTGTTTTAAACGATTTTCACTAAAAATTCACATTTGATGCAAAAAAACTGGCCTTCTGGTTCCTATTGGGTATAACCAGATAATCTCAATCTGGTTCAAGGAAGTCTGGCAGTACATTGAATACTATACACCATACATGATTGTAATACCATCCCATGCAGCCCTAGTCCCAGGATCTTCAGCATTTTAACTCTCACCGGTGGAAGGCAAGAGGATAGGATTGCACTAATAAGATTTTAGTCAGGCCGATATAATAAAGATGCGCGGAAAACGCTTCCTAATGCTCGCAATGCAATATTTAAATGAGGAGTCACGCTAAAAAGGAGGCGCTAAGGACACTTGTGCGCCCCTAGCACCTCCTTGTCAGCGGATTAGGAAAACGGACACTCAGTTTTACGAGCGTCCATTTTCCTAACCTGTGCACAGCCACTGATTAAAAAATGGATGCAGGAGGAGACAGAATCGCTGGGCTCCAAGCGGCCGGGTCACCTACCTCCCCCAAGCCCGGAAGTGAGAGGGAGGAGCCGAAGCACGCCTCAAAAGTGGCGTGGCTGTAAGGAACATCGAGGAGACAGAATCACTGGGCTCCAAGCGGCCGGGTCACCTACCTCCCCCAAGCCCGGAAGTGAGAGGGAGGAGCCGAAGCACGCCTCAAAAGTGGCGTGGCAGCAGCGCACTGCCGCCGGCGCACTGCCAAGTCGTGCGCGCCTAAGGGGTGCGCACGGCTTAGCCGGCTTTGTCCGGATTTGCCGGATTTTGAGGGGAAGCTTTGCTATCTTCTCCTTTTTCCTGAGACTTGGACTATTGGTCTACAGCACAAGTTAAACGGTCGGATCCTTGTTTTTTGAATTATGCCACCTAAAAGAAAGGGGAAGGTAAGGGTCTTTCCCTCCGATCCCTTGCCTCCCCTTCTCCAATTAGAAATAGACCGCTTTATGATTCAGCTGGAAAAGGAGAGTACCAGTGAAAACCGTTGGAAGCCCCATGGTAGGAGAACAGGTGGCTCCCTTGGATGAGGCCTCTCTAAGTCCTGATTCACGCCCGCCTCAAGCTCAACGCGGCGCAAACGGAGTAGCTGTTATACCATCTACCCCGGAGGAGGATTGACTCCTATAATCTGAGGGAGCTATCTCCGTGCTGGATTCAGAGGAGGAGGAGGAAACTGGATCTTCTGTAAACCAACATCAAGAAACCCTCCACACTGAATATCCAGAGGAAGCAAGGCCTAAGGCAACTAGGCCAGAGACGGTAACACTTGGTGCAATATGGGACTTGGTGAATGGTCTAAGTGCCACTATTGATAGACTAGAGGGAAAATTAGACTCAGTTTCTTCAAATTAACAACAACAATTTCAGGGTGTATAGAAGCAAACAAGTGAAGTAACTAACAGAATAGAGCAGGCTGAAATTAATATAAAATCTTTACAAAGTTTGAATAATAGCTTGGTAAAAGATCAATTAGTCTGCTCTAGAAGGTTAGAAATATTGGAAAATAATATTAGATATTTAAATGTACGGGTTGTAAATTTTCCTAAAATCGCTGGTGAAATTCCCTTTGTTTCTTTTAAAAGGTATTTAGCTGAGGTTCTTGGATTCTCTGATGGAAATAACAATATGTTGTCTATAAATTCTTGTTTTTTTTGTGAAAAAAAGAACCCCAGCTGTTACTCCATCTATTCCAGCAAATTTAACAAGTTTTTTGGAGAATTCTTCCTTGCAAGTGTTAGATAGAGAAACTTTAATTGTTTCATTTATTACTACCTCTGACATAAGTAAGTTAATGAAAGTATACTTTCAGAAGTTTCCTACTTCATATTGTGGACAAGATGTAAAAATCTTCCCTGATTTAGCCCCTATTACACGTAATAAAAGACGTGAGTTTCTTGAGTTAAGACCAAGAGTAATTTCTTTGGGGTTCTCTTTTTTTGCTGAAGTATCCGTGTCGTCGTTCTATAAAGAGAGGAACTGAGTCCTTTATATTTACTCAGATAGAACAGCTACGTTTATTTGTAGAGTCACGAGAACCAGTAACCTCCTCCCCTGTGGATACCTAGTGTTCAGGTAAAATTGGAATCAGCTGATTTGTGCTAATCTAATCAATGTAAAGTTTTTCTTTTTCATTATTCTCCTCTTGATTTCTGTCCTGTAGTCTCAGGTTTATATTATGATTCCTTGAGGATATAAAAGATATTTCGGAATAGTTAACCTTTATATTTCAACTGGACTATATGTTAATTGGAGTTTTGGATAGTTAACAAATTGTTTGTAATAATAACAATTGAATGATATCTAGATAGTTGAAATTTGAAGTTTCATCTCAATGATAATTGAATTGTAAATAATTACTTATTTGTAATTTGAAAAATCATAAATAAAATATTAAAAAAAAATAAAAAATGGATGCTTATTAAATGAGCATTCCTTTTCCTAACCTGACCGCTGGCACACTTTTTTTTTACTTTTTTTTTTTTTAACCTTTTGGCTCCTCCGACTTAATATCGCCATAATATTAGGTCGTAGGATGTACAAAAAAGCAGTATTTTCTGCTTTCCTGTACACTTTTTTGGGCTGCTCAGAAATTAACACCTGCTTTGGGCTGGTGTTAATTTCTGAGTGTTAAAATGTGCGGATCAGGCACACACATTTTCTTTTTTTTTTTTTTTTATCTGGCGTGAATAGCCTCATCAACATGCATTTGCATGTGACAAGCGCTATTAGTTTCGGGGGGGGGGGGGGAGGTTGGATGCAGATTTTGGATGCGCTAAACCCCTTATGGAATAAGGGGTTGTGGACGCTCGTCCAAAACGCGCATCCAGCCATGGGTTAAACAGTGCACTCAGCTGAGCGTACTGTATTGTATTAACCTGAATGTGTGTGAGGTCCTCAACCATACTCGGAGCTCTGTATAGTGTAGGTACTCTTAGGCACATGCTTAATGGAAAACCTAGCCCCGACCCTGCATAAATCCCTGTCCTACCTGGATTAGCCATGCTTCTGCGAATTGCTTGCAAGTCCTTTCTCTTCCATTTTTGCATTTCTTCTTCCATTTTATCAATTTTTGCAGGGTTTAGAGCCCAAAGACAACCTTTCCGTGAGGATCCACTCGTTTTATTCTCAACTTTCTCAAAGCATTTGTTCAATGATAGATTATGTCTGACAGAATTCTTCCAGCCATCAGGTGCTGTCTAAAACCAATAAAAGAAACTATTCAAACAGCTCTATCTTGAATAATTTTTAAGTTAATTTTCCTGGCGTGTAGCCAGATGGACTCAGTACAAATGGGATAGTATCCGCATGCTAGCAGTTGGAGACGGATCTGACGTCAGCACGGGGTATATAGCCCCACAGGAAGCGTAGCTATTCAGTAATTTCCGTCTCCAAAGCAGTTTGGAGTGCCTGCACGCTAGTTGAGCGTGCTTTCCAAGACTACTTTAATTTTTCTCTTTTTTTTTATCATTCTAGATTCTACGTTGTTTTTCCTCTCTTTAACCTTAGAGCCCCGCACTCCTGCGGTAGATACCCGAGGGTTCCTCCCCCAGTTGAGCTCCCGGGGTGATTGCCGTGCTCCCACGGCGGTGGAAGTCCTCGGTCCTGCCGAAGCGCGGCAGTGACACAGCCCCCGGGCAAGGTTCGGGTGCGGCATACGAGGCCCTCAGTCCCGGCGTGGACGAGGTAGCGGGTGCATATCCTCAATTGCGGCGGTGAGGAGGTCCCTCCCCCCGCGGCCGGAGACCGCCTGCGTTCCAACCGGGAAGCGCCGAAGCTGGTACGGTGTACATCTCTTCCTACGGGTCTCCAATGCGCAGAGGATTGGCGGCGTGGCACGCCGTGGAGGACGCCATTTTGGGGCCTTGTTCAGGTATTCCGCGCCCGTGATAGGCGCGGCTTTCTTCCTCCTTGGTTACTGTGGATGCCACTGAGCGTATATCGCTAGCCGCATATTGCTGAGAGCCTATTGAAGGCCATTGAGCGTATATTGCTGACTGCATATTACTGAAAGCCTATTGAAGGCCATTGAGCGTATATTGCTACTTGCATATTGCTGAAAGCCTATTGCATGCCATTGAGCGTATATTGCTGACTACATATTACTGAAAGCCTATTGAAGGCCATTGAGCGTATATTGCTGACTGCATATTACTGAAAGCCTATTGAAGGCCATTGAGCGTTTATTGCTAATTGCATATTGCTGAAAGCCTATTACATGCCATTGAGCGTATATTGCTGGCTGCAAATTACTGAAAGCCTATTGAAGACCATTGAGCGTATATTGCTGACTGCGTATTACTGAAAGTCTATTGAAGGCCATTGCGCGTATATTACTGAATGCGTATTGCTGAACGCCTATTGAATGCCATTGAGCGTATATTACTGATTGCATATTGCTGAAAGCCTACTGCATGCCATTGAGCGTATATTGCTGGTTGCATATTGCTGAAGACCTATGGAATGCTATTAAGCGTATATTGCTAACTGCATATTGATAAGTGCCTATTGCATACCATTGCGCGGGTCTCTTGGCCGCCTATGTTGTATTAAGCGCCTTTTGCCGCCGCATACTTTTATTGAGCGCCTGTTGTATTAAGCGCCTTTTGCTGCCGCACACTATTATTGAGCGCCTGTTGTATTAAGCGCCTTTTGCTGCCGCATACTATTATTAAGCGCCTGTTGTATTAGCACCCTTTGCTGCCGCATACTATTCTTGAGCGCCGGTTGTTCCATGGATCAGAACACAGCAGCGTCTTCAGCGGCGGCGCCGCCTGCTTCAGGCATTACTGCCCTTGGCCTCTGCTCTGCCTGCCAACTTCGGGCCACGCGCAGTGATGAGCCAGACTCCCTATGTACTCAATGTGAGGAGACCGTGCGACCCTCAGGCCAGGACCAGTCTCAGCCACGATTTGTTGACAGTTCCCCAGGGGCTACCCCAGATTTAGGGAGCGGTCTCGACCAATCAGGACTCCCGGGGGATCTTGTACCCCGGCGATTCGAGGCGGCTTCAATTTCCTGGGTGGATCTCTTTAAGGGAATCCATGCCTTCGTACAGATGCAAACGGCTTCTCGTCCAGGCCCTGTGGCTTCGGCTGTCCAGTTGCAGTCCCTGCGGTGGCTGCAACTGCGGCTGCTGCGGCTGCTGCTGCAGTGGTGGCTCCTGCGGATCCTGTTCCTGGTCCCTCGCACTCTTATCGTGAGCGGGACCTCCCGCTGTTGGATAGTCCAGATCAATCAGACCAGGAGGTTTCACCGGACGAGTCAGAGCTCCCGGACGAGGGGGACCTCCCCCCGGGGATTGCGCCATATAGAACCATGAGGCGGTTCTTCCCTAAGGAGGACCTCTCCGACCTGGTGTCTCAATGCCTGGCGGAGTTGGATATACAGGTCCCAGCGCTTCGGTACCCTCTGCGCAGAACCCCCTGCTGGAAGGTCTTCGTCCTACAGCCCGCCATTTTCCATTCTTGCAAGCGGCACAACAATTGATCGATTTGGAATGGGCGGCTCCGGCGGCTTCTTTTAAAGGGGGCCGGGCCCTAAGGGGCATGTACCCATTGGCACCGGCTCTCCAGGACCTGCTGGCATGCCCTCAGGTGGACGCCTTGATTAGCGCGGTGGTCAAGCGCACTACCATTCCTGTTGAAGGGGGGATGGCCCTCAAGGAACCTCATGACCGGCGGATGGATGCCATTCTAAAACAGACCTTTGAGGTTACAGCTCTTTCTTTACGGATTGCGGCCTGCTGCACAGTGGTGACACGTGCTTGTTTGTCACAGGTCAGAAACAACGCTCCAGCGGCTGACATGGAATCTGCTCTTTCATTCCTAACGGATGCAGCATCAGATTTGGTCAGGACCACAGCTAAGGGGATTTCGTCCTCCGTAGCCACCAGGAGGCAGCTCTGGATCCGGAAATGGTCAGCTGATGCGCCTTCCAAGACACGCCTCACCAGATTGCCTTTTAAGGGCTCCTTGCTGTTTGACAGTGACCTTGATAGACTGGCCAGTACTTGGGGTGCCTCCCCTGTGCCTAGACTGCCGGAAGATCGGTCCAGAAGGGGCCAGCGCACCTTTCCAAGGTCCTCCAGGGGCAGGAGTTCACAGCGCTTTGTTCCTTTCAGGGGTCGATATCAGGCACCTCGTTCTCAGGCCAGGAATCAGTCCTTTCGAACCAGGCAGCGCAAGAGGGGGGCTGGTCCGGGCTCGGGGCCCGGCCGCGCCCCACAATGAGAATTCGCCGATTCATCCGGGGGATGGAGCCATAGGGGGCAGGTTGACCCTCTTCTACCCCAGATGGGTCGAGATCATGTCGGACCAGTGGGTCCTCACCGTTGTCAGGGAAGGATATTATCTGGACTTTCATCATCTCCCTCCGGACAAGTTTGTGGAATCTTCATGTCCCGTACACAAGAAGGCAGCATTGGAAGCTACCTTGGCGAGGCTCCTGTCCTTGAAAGCCATCATCCCAGTACCTGCCTGGGAAATGAATTCTGGACACTATTCCATTTATTTCATGGTACCCAAGAAAGGGGTTACCTTTCGGCCTGTCCTGGACCTCAAGTCAGTCAATCGACACTTACGGGTCCCAAGGTTTCGCATGGAGAGTCTGCGCTCCGTCAAGGCCACAGTACAGCCCGGAGAATTCCTCACGGCATTAGACCTGTCAGAGGCATACCTGCATATCCCGATCCACCCGGATCATCAGCGCTACCTACGCTTCAAGGTTCTGGGACGCCACTTCCAGTTTCGGGCTCTGCCCTTCGGGTTGGCCACGTCTCCACGGACATTCACCAAGGTGGTCGTAGTGGTAGCAGCGGCGCTCAGGAGGGAAGGAATTCTGGTCCATCCCTACCTAGACGACTGGCTGATCAGGGCGAAATCACGAGAGGAGAGCCTTTGGACAACCGACAGGGTGATCGCCCTTCTGGAAAGCTTGGGCTGGGTAATCAACCTCAGCAAGAGCTGCCAACAGCCTTCCCAGTCACTGGAATACCTGGGAGTACAGTTCGACACCCGGGCAGACCCAGTCAGTCTCACAACCAAGAGAAAGATGAAACTTCAGCAGCGTATCCAGTATTTGATGACAGCCAGTCGGCCCATAGCCTGGGATTATCTACAGGTTCTTGGTCTCATGGCATCCACCCTGGAAGTGGTACCTTGGGCGAGGGCTCATATGAGACCTCTACAGCACGCCCTGCTCTCTCGCTGGAGCCCCCGTCTACGGAACTATTCCACGCACCTACCTCTGCCAGCCAGAGTGCGGACCCAGTTGCAGTGGTGGTTGCAGTCCAACCACATGAGCAGGGGGTCGAAGATGTCCTCACCCACGTGGATCTTGCTCACCACAGATGCCAGCCTGAGCGGCTGGGGAGCACACTGCGAAGAACTCACCGCACAAGGGCGGTGGAACAGAGAAGAGTCAGCGTGGAACATCAACCGTCTAGAGGCCCGAGCAGTCCGGTTGGCATGCCTTCAATTTTCTCACAGACTGAAGAACAGAGCAGTCAGAGTGATGTCCGACAACGCCACCACGGTGGCATACATCAACCGTCAGGGCGGAACCAGAAGCCGACAGGTATCTCTGGAGATCGCCCCTCTGATGACTTGGGCAGAGGTGAATCTTCAGGACATCTCCGCTGTCCACATTGCCGGGAAAGACAATACCACAGCGGACTTCCTCAGCAGAGAAAGCCTAAATCCGGGGAGAGTGGCAGCTGTCGCCCACGGCCTTCCAGATGATTGTGGATCATTGGGGATTCCGGACATGGATTTACTGGCGGACAAGTCCAACACTCAAGTACCCAGATACTTCAGCCGCAAGCGTGACCCGTTCTCACACGGAATCGATGCCCTGGTTCAGCCATGGCCTCCAGGGACTCTCCTGTACGCCTTTCCTCCGTGGCCTCTGCTAGGCGCAGTCATCTGCAAGATTCAGAGACACCGGGGCCTAGTTCTTCTAGTGGCGCCAGACTGGCCAAGAAGACCCTGGTACGCGGACAGGAGAAGACTACTGGCAGGGGAGCCTCTTCCCCTGCCTCCTCTCCGGGACCTGCTACGTCAAGGTCCCGTTCTTCACGAGGATCCGGCTCAATTCTCTCTTACGGTCTGGCCATTGAGAGGGCTAGACTGAAGAAAAGAGGTTACTCGGAGCCCGTGATTGATTACACTCCTCCGAGCTCGCACGTTTTTCCACATCCCTCACCTACGTTCGCATCTGGAGAGTATTCGAAGCACGGTGCGACACTCACAGCACAATCCACATACGACCACAATCCCTATTGTGTTGGATTTCCTGCAGGATGAACTTCAGAAGGGTCTCTCCCTCAGCTCCATCAAGGTTCAGGTGGCTGCACTGTCTTGCTATGGTCCCAGGAGGGATGGCAAGACCATCGCCAAGCACCCAGATGTTTCTCGCTTCCTGCAAGGAGTCAAGCATATTTGGCCGCCACTGAAGTGGCCTGTGCCCTTATGGAACCTCAACCTCGTATTGGATTTCCTCGCAGGATCCACCCTTTCCGACCCCTTCGGGGTCTATCTCTCCGGTTCGCTCACATTTGAAGTTGGCGTTCTTGCTGGCTATCTGTTCAGCACGCCGTGTTTCAGAGCTACAAGCGCTGTCCTGCCGTAATCCCTTTCTCAGAATCACTCCGGAGGCTATCCTTCTTCGTACAGTTCCCTCCTTTCTACCTAAGGTGGTTTCACAGTTTCATCTTAACCAAACCATTCCTTGCCTACCACGGCGGGTTTGAAGAAATCTGAAGAAGGGCGTTTATTACGCCATCTCGACATTGGCAGATTGCTGCCCAGATATCTGGAAGTGACACGAGTTACGAAAGACGGACCATCTGTTCGTCTTGCACAGCGGTAAGAGACAAGGTGAAGCTGGCCTCTCGGCCCACCATCGCCCGCTGGATTAAAGAAGTTATCCGAGCAGCTTACGTGGAGGCGGGAGGAAGTCTCCGCCTCTACAAAGTCAAGGCTCATTTCTACCAGAGCTCAAGCGGCATCCTGGGCGGAATCCAAGATGCTATCGTCTGCGGAAATATGTAAAAGCAGCGACCATGGTCCTCCCTCCATACCTTTTCCAGATTTCTACCGTCTGGATGTCCAGGCCAGGGAGGACTCCGCATTTGCCAGGGCGGTAATGGTTATACATGGTCCTCAGGCAGCCTCCCACCCAGGTGGGAAGTAAAGCTTTGGGTACATCCCATTTGTACTGAGTCCATCTGGCTACACGCCAGGAAATGTTGAGATTACTACCTGATAATCTCCTTTTCCTTAGTGTAGACAGATGGACTCAGCATCCCGCCCACGCTGCCTGCGTACATGGGGTTTCCCCGATGCAAGGTAAGCCAGGTCCTCTCTTGCTATACGAGGATGCACTATACCAGGTATCAACGCCTTCCGGTTCGGTCTGCTGGCGGTCTCCAGATCCTATCAATCGGTCAGGGGAATCCTGTTTTCACTTTTTCACTGAGCGTCAGTACACACATCTATAACAGCTTTTGCAAGGAAGATACTGAATAGCTACGCTTCCTGTGGGGCTATATACCCCGTGCTGACGTCAGATCCGTCTCCAACTGCTAGCACTCGGATACTATCCCATTTGTACTGAGTCCATCTGTCTACACTAAGGAAAAGGAGATTATCAGGTAGTAATCTCAACATTTTTCTTTTTTTTTCATTTTTATTAAAATTTATTCATCGCCTTTCACAAATGGTCAAGGCGATTTACAATAAACACATACATAAAATAATTGAGAAACATAAAACATAACCATAACAAAAACATAACATGAATTTCATATAGAAAATTATTGAGAACATTGAACAGTGTCAACAAAACATTGCCCATATTCAAACATATAAGCAATTGTTGAAAACATTTGTCAATATCCACAATCATCAGTCATATTCAAAATCAAACAGAGTTGCACTTACTCTATAAGCCATAATCACCAGACTTCTATAAGAAGGAGTAATTAGATTAAGACAGCTGAATATATGGTTAACAGATATCATAAGCACGATGAAGCAAGAAGTCTTTCAACGAACATCTGAATTTTTTTTAATTATCAATGGCACGGAGCTCAAAGAAAGGAGATTCCAAACCGCTGGGCAGCTATCGAAAAGGATTGTCTCTCTGGTAGTAGATAGATGCGCTAATATGGACAGATGGTACCTCGAGTAAACAGTTTTAAGAAGATCTTAAGCTTCGCGTAGGTTTATAAATACGAAAGCAGAGAGTTAGCCCAAGTTGGAAAATCAGTGCTCAAGAGTTTAAAGATTGTCATGGCTATCTTATAACTAATGCGTTCAGAAACAGGTAACCAATTGAGACTGGCTAAAACAGGAGAAATATGATCATTCCATTTGGAGTTTGACAATAACCAAGCGGCTGCATTGAGCAGTAACTGAAGCGGATTAAAGCTGAACGCTTTGGTAAACCTATCAAAAAGAAAATAGGTTCTTACCTTTTGCAATTTTCGTTTTCCTGTAGTACCGAGGATCAGTCCAGACTCCTGGGTTTTGCCTCCCCTCTAGCAGATGGAGACAGAAGTTTATAAACAAAAACTCCGCCTATAACTAGGCTGGTGTCAAAGCAGCAGGAACAACTCCCAACACGTAAACGTGAAGAACGCTTAAAATGACCTCAAAACTATGCAAACAACTAAGCATAACTCCACCCAACGGGCACCGAACTCGAGGTAACCAAAAATAAATCTTCCTGATTTTAAGTAAGACACACACAGACCACACAACCTCTCCCGGCAGAACACTGGGCGGGACTTTTGGGCCGATCCTCGGTACTACAGGAATGAAAATTAGCAAAAGGTAAGAACCTAATTTTCTTTTCCCTGTACGTACCAGGATCAGTCCAGACTCCTGGGATGTACCAGAGCTTACTTTACTTAGGGTGGGAGCCGGAGAGGCCAGATCTAAGCACCCCTTCTCCAAACTCCGTCGCCGCTGGCGCTTTTACGTCCAAACGATAGTGCCGGGCAAAAGTGTGGATTGATTTCCATGTGGCCGCCCTACAGATCTCCTCTGCAGGTATATGGTGGCATTCCGCCCAGGAAGCAGCCTGAGCACGCATAGAGTGGGCTTTCAGTCCCAAGGGCAATGGCCTCCCTTGTAACAGATACGCCGACCGAATGGTTTCTTTCAACCACCGCACAATCGTAGTCTTGGAGGCCGCCTTCCCCCGCCTGGGACCACCATAAAGAACAAATAGGTGGTCAGAAACCCGGAAGGCATTGGTGACCTCCAAATAATGTAGCAGCACGCGCCGCACATCTAACTTACGAAGATCCTTAGCCATAGGGTCCGAAGACTGCACCTGCCCAAAAGAAGGCAACTCTACCGTCTGATTCACGTGAAACGAAGAGACCACCTTGGGTAAAAAAGACGGTACCGTCCGCAACGAGACACCCGAATCAGAAATGCGCAAAAAAGGCTCCCGACACGACAGAGCCTGAAGCTCAGAAATCCGCTGTGCCGAGACCATGGCCACCAAGGATACCACCTTTAGAGTTAAATCCTTAAGCGTGACACTGCGAAAGGGCTCAAAAGGTGCGGCACACAACGCTTTAAGGACAACATTCAAATTCCAAGACGGACACGGCTGTCGAAACAAAGGGCGCAAATGCTTTGCCCCCCGAAGGAACCACACCACATCCGCGTGCGCCGCCACCGAAACTCCATGCACTAGACCTCGGAAGGAGCCTAACACCGCTACCTGCACCCGCAATGAACTACAGGAAAGCCCCTTGGATAACCCGTCCTGGAGAAACAGCAGTATGTCCGGGATAGCCGCTCGGGTAGGCCTACTCTGCGCTCCAAACACCAAGACTCAAAAAGTCTCCACACCTGCACATAAGACATGGATGTAGACTTCTTTCTGGAACGCAAAAGTGTAGAAACCACCGTTTCAGCGTACCCCTTAGATCTCAACCGCTGCTTCTCAAAAGCCATGCCGCTAGACAAAAGCGATGCACCAGGTCGAAACAAACGGGCCCCTGATGCATGAGGTCCGGAAGAAACGGGAAACGAAGCGGCTCCTCGACTGCTAGATTGAACAGATCCGCGAACCATGGCCTCCTTGGCCATTCTGGGGCGACCATGATCACGTCCGCCGGGTGCTTCTCTATTCGACGCAGTACCCGTCCTATGAGCGGCCACGGAGGAAACACGTAGAGCAACACATCCGTCGGCCACGGCACCACCAGCGCGTCTACTCCTTCCACTGACGTTTCCTGCCGGCGAGCAAAAAACCGGGGAGCTTTCGTATTCTTGAACGTAGCCATCAGATCCACCGCTGGTGTGCCCCACCGATCGCAGATGAGCTGGAAAGCTTCGCTCGCGAGCTCCCACTCTCCGGGATCCAACCAATGGCGACTGAGAAAATCCGCCTGGACGTTTTCTACCCCGGCTATGTGGGAGGCCGCAATACTGCTCAGGTGGGCCTCCGCCCATATCATCAACGACCGAGCTTCGGCCGCCACCGGCTGACTCTTGGTTCCCCCATGTCGATTGATGTAAGCTACCGTGGTCGCATTGTCCGACAGAATCCTGACCGACCGACCGCGGATGAGCGGGAGAAACCTCAACAGAGCCAGCCGCACCGCTCAAGTTTCCAACGATTGATGGACCACGACGCATCCCGAGCCGTCCATGTTCCTGAACTGCCTGCCCGAGACAGGACCGCTCCCCAACTGAGCAGGCTGGCGTCCGTGGTAACACCGTCCACGATGGAGTTTCCAACGAAACCCCTCGACTCAAATTGGCCTGGCAGAGCCACCACGGCAAGCTGTCTCTGGCGTCCTGGGTCAATGGCAACCTGAGGAAATATTCCTCCGAGACGGGGCGCCAGCGGGAGAGCAACGCTGACTGCAAGGGACGCATAGGTGAGTCGCCAGAATGATGGCTACTGCCTGGAGACAATACCCTTATTCAATAAACATACACATGGTTACTGTGACTCCAACATCACTCTAAGCTTCAACAGCAAGAGGAAATGTGGAAAAAAGGATTTGCACTCACAAAGACGGGAGTAGCTGGCTTGTTACGGCGGTTACTACCCCAAACCCAAATAACCAAATTACTACCTCCACCTTCCTCTATTCCTGATGCCTTTCAACTAGCTTGATCACTCCATTCTTATACTTCACTTTCAATGCAATATCCAGCATAGTTTCTCTGCTTCAACGGCAGGAGAGGAGAGAGAAAAACTGTTACTTCACACATCCAGCAGAGCTCTCTGCTTCAACGGCAGGGGAAAAGAAAAAAGGGTTCGCACTCACAAAGCGGGGAGTAGCTGGCTTGTTACGGCGGTTACTACCCCAAACCAAATGTACCTGATACTTCACTCTCGACGCATATCCAGCATGGCTCTCTGCTTCAACGGCATGGGACAGAAAGACTGATACATCATGAATTTCCAGCATAGCTCTCTACTTCAACGGCAGGGGAAAAGAAAAACTGATACTTCACGCATATCCAGCATAACTTCAACGGCCAGGGGAGAAGAAAAAGGATTCACACTCACAAAGCGGGGAGTAGCTGGCTTGTTACGGCGGTTTACTACCCCAAACCAAATGTGCCTGATACTTCACTTTCGATGCATATCCAGCATAGCTCTCTGCTTCAACGGCAGGGGAGAAGAAAAAAACTGATACTTCACGCATATCCAGCATAGCTCCCTGCTTCAACGGCAGGGGAGAAGATAAACAACCAATAAGGGCCGTATAACATAATCTGGGTAAAAACAAATAAGCATGGGTGTAGCTTGCTTATTGCGGCGGTTACTATCCCTACTACCTCTAACTAATCAAGCTAGATATTTCACTTGGATGCAGCTCCATCACCGCTCTCTACATTAATGGTGGGGGTGGAAGGAAATAGAACCAAGAGCTAAGAGAAACAGATAAGTATGAGAGAAAAAATGAGTGAAGCTTGCTGGGCAGACTGGATGGGCATTTGGTCTTCTTCTGCCGTCATTTCTATGTTTCTATGTTTCTATATGAGCGAACGCCCATGGGACTAACTCTAGTGTGGAGTTCCTAGAGCCCAATACCTGTAAATAATCCCATACGACTGGTACTGGTTTGCGTAACAACCGTCAGATCTGAGCCTGCAACTTTATTATGCGATCCTGCGTGAGTGACACCGTGCCTTGACACGTGTCGAACAAAGCTCCCAAATATTCCAGGGATTGAGACGGCACCAGATGGCTCTTGGCTACATTGACCACCCAACCCAGCGAGCGTAACAGGTGTAGAACTCGCTGGACCGCCAGATGACAAAGTTCTCTCGACTTGGCCCGAATCAGCCAATCGTCCAAGTATGGATGCACCAACAGCCCCTCTTCGCGGAGTCTCGCTGCCACCACCACCATAATCTTGGTGAACGTGCGCGAAGCCGTTGCCAAGCCAAAAGGCAACGCCTAAAACTGATAATGTTGCCCCATCACCGCAAACCGGAGAAACCGTTGGTGCTCCTGCCGAATAGCAATGTGAAGATACGCCTCCTTGAGATCCAGAGAAGCCAAAAACTCCCCCTTCCTTACTGACGCGATTACGGACCGTAAGGTTTCCATCCGAAAACGCGGGGGTACCCGTAGATACTTGTTGACACTCTTCAGATCGAGAATGGGACGAAACGTTCCCTCCTTCTTGGTTACTACGAAATAAATGGAATAACGGCCCTGCCGGAGCTCGCCAGGAGGGGACCGGCACTACGGCCCCGAGCTCGCGCAGCCGAGCCAGAGTTGCTCTTACTGCCTGACGCTTTTCTGAAAAACTGCAAGGAGACACCAGGAAGCACTGAGGTGGGCGGTAAGAAAAATCTAACGCGTAGCCTTGTCTTATCACCTCTAGCACCCACTGATCCGACGTGATTCTGGTCCATTCCTCATAAAACTGGCTTAATCTTCCGCCAATTTTGGGAACGGGGGAATGGACCGACCTCACATCATTGTGCTGGCTTACCGCCCTGCGCAGTTTGACGGCTCCCGGACGGCCGAACGGCGCCCGCGAAAGGACTGAGAATACGATTGATGGCGGGTAGCCACTGTGGCGGAACGACGAGTTTGATCCTTGAGCCGCCCGTGGTCTACGTCCGCCGCGAAAACGAGAATGGGAGGCTGGAGCCCCCCGATAACGGTTGTCTATCCTCCGGGAGACGGTGCACCTTATTCTCCCCCAAGGATTCAATAAGGTCCCTCCAACTCCTTGCCAAACAGCAACTTTCCCCTTGAAAGGAAGGGGAGCCCAATCTAGCCTTGGAGGGTGCCATCCGCCGCCCAATGGCGGAGCCATAGCAGTCGCTGTGCCGCCACAGCGGAGACCATTGGTCCTTGCAGAAGTGCGCCAGGAGATCATAAAAAGCATCGGCACTGTAGGCGATGACTGCTTCTAACCGACTTGCCTGCCTCACCTCGTCCGGTGACAGGGACTCATTGGCCAAGAGCTGCTGCGCCCAGCGAAGGCTGCTCTCAACGAAAAATTACTACAAATCGCTGCACGGATTCCCAATGCCGAAACCTATCCTGAAATCCTTAAGCGCCGTACCTCCTATCACCGGGATGGTTGGGCTTTTTCGTTACCGCTGCCACCGCTGAATCAATCCTGGCAGGCGCAAGAGCTCCAGAACGTCCTCCGGCAGTGGATATAACTTATCCATGGCTTTGACACTTTTAGGCCCAAATCCGGAGTATCCCACTCCTTAAAGAGTAAATCCGAGGCCGAAAAGTGTAGCGGGAACGCCGAAGACGGGCCCCGGAGCCCCAGGACGACCGGATCCGTCTGTCCAAGACGAGACTCAACCTGGGGAAGCGGAATCCCCAGCTCCCCAGGATCTCCGGAATGAGGGGTCCTAACTCCTCCTTATGGAATAACCGGACCACCTTCGGGTCATCCCCCTCCGCTCCATGGGGTACCCCGGAACCTTTAGTTCCCGGCTCTCCATCACCCTCAACCCCCCTCGGGGGCTGGGATGAAAACTCCAGATCCTCCTCTGGCTCTTCTAGCCCCTCTGACGAGGAGTTCTGAGAAACCTCGCCCCCGGGAGCGAAGGGTCGGGTGCGAGCCGGCCCCCCCTCCCCCAGGCCGGGCTTCGGTACTTTCTCCGCTGGAGCCCCGGTCTCAGGGGACCCCTGCCGTCTTTTCCTGGCTGGGCGCCTGGCTTTAAAAGCCTTATGCATCAGCAAAATAAACTGAGAGTTAAAGGAGGAGTCCGAAGACCCCTCCTCATCACCCCCTTCCCCAGGGGAATCTTCACTGTGTGTTATATGCCCTGCTGGCCTGTGTCCCCCCCCCCCCCCCCCGCGGGGCCCTGCTGGGGGGACAAACGCGGCGGATCCACAAACTCTCCGTTGCCACGCCGTCCCGCGCTTATCTCGGCTGTCCGTGCCGAGAAAATGGCCGCCATTCCCGCCGAAAATGCGGACAAAATGGTGGCCGCCCCCGGCTGTGCCGAAGACGACCGCTCCAAAAACGCCGACAAGAAAAAGGAAGCCCCAGCGCGCGATGATCTACCCCTCTGGGTCCCTGGAGCTGACGCCGACCCCCCTTCTCCGCCGCCCACGCACCCGGAGCACAGGCTGTCTCGCGACAGCTGCGTGGCCGCGGACCCGCAGGCCCTGCAAGCAGCCTGCCGGGGCATGAAAAACGCCGCGGAACGGGAAGGGAGCCCGAAGAAGAAAAAGAAAGCTTCCCCGAAACCTCCCCGGATCGCCAAGCCCCAGTCACCGCGCGGAAGTAAGTCAGCCCTACCAGCCGCACACACACACACAAAAACAGAACACAGAGTTACTCTTTTTTTTTTTTTTTTCTTTTTTTTAACTAAAAACTTTACCTCGGATCCGGAGCCGGCTGGGGGGAGTGAGCCGGGACCCCCGGTGTCACCCCCAGGCCTGTCAGTGCCGGTACGTGGGGCTCCCCCACTCCTCGGCAGCCTCTACCAGGGGGAACAGTCCCCTCAGGACCCTACCGTCCCCTGGGAGGTGGGGACTGGGACCAGCAGGCAAGCCTCTGCGGTCCTTCCCCTTCAGCAACACACCTACCTGCTAGTGACTTTCTTCTATATATATATATATTTTTTTTTAAAACACTGAAACCCCTAACTGAGGCCCTAACAGACTGTAGGTTTTGCACCCTCTCCACCTGCTAGGAGACAGAAGAATACTGCCAGACTGTAGGTGGCACCAGCCTAGTTATAGGCGGAGTTTTTGTTTATAAACTTCTGTCTCCATCTGCTAGAGGGGGGGGCAAAACCCAGGAGTCTGGACTGATCCTGGGACGGACAGGGAAAGACCGTTACAGTAATCCAAATGAGGAAACAGTATGGCACGAATCACTGAATGGAAATCATTTGAAAACAGTAAATACCGTAAACTGGAGATTAGACGAAGTTTAAAGAATCCTGTTTTAACAATTGTTTTAATTTGAGGCTTAAATGAAAGAGTTTCATCTAGAATACCTCCCAGACTCCTAACAGGCTTATTCAGAGAAAAAGTATGATTTTCAAAAGATAGAATATTATTTGATGGAACAGAATGAGGATGATGAATTAAGAGAAATTCAGTTTTGTTGGTATTAAGGGATAATTTATTTTGATGCAACCATTTCTTGATGGAAGTCATGCAGAGATGAAGGTGGTCCAAAGTTTTTTGCCATGATGTTTGAATTTTAATAAAAAACTGAATATCGTCAGCATATATCTTAAAGCCATCCGTGATGGTAGTTAATAATTTTGCAATAGGAGCAAGATATAGATTGAACAGCATTGCTGACAATGCCAACCCTTGCGGGACCCCAGAGACCAGTGGTTGCAAACAAGTATGTTGATTATTAAATTTAAAGAATTGAAAACGATTACTCAAATAATCATTAAACCAAGCTAAAACAGTCCCTGAGATTCCGCACTCACGAAGACGAAATAATAATATATCGTGGTCGACTGTGTTGAATGCTGACGATATATCAAGAGAAACTAGGAGAAATTGTTGACAACCATCCATCCCACGTTTAATAGTATCGATCATGGATACAAGCATTAATTCAGTACTCATATTCCTCCGAAAGCCAAATTGATGAGGATTCAAAATTTCATTGTCCTCAAGAAAATCTACAAATTGCTTCAAAACTACGCCTTCAATAACCTTCGCTAAAAATGGTAAAGAGGAAATTGGCCTATAATTTGAAACATTGCTAGCATCCAACTGTGCCTTTTTAATTAAAGGTTTGGCAGACGCAATTTTAAGCCTGTCTGACATAACACCCAAGGCAAGCGAAGAGTTGACAACAGAAGTAATAGATGCTTTAACAAGTCTGCAATTGCTTTAAAGTTTGAAATAGAAATATTAGATTCTGGACAGCAGGTATTATTCAGTTGAGATACTTTATTGGCAATTTCTATAGATGACATGTTTTCAAACGTTGACCAGACAGCATTGAAATCAGAAGATTCACAAGAAAACCAGGGAACTACATCCTTAAACATCAGAGAAATATTTTCAGCTTTAAATGAAAAATGTTTCAGGAACATCTCAGCAGACAACGATTCAACTCTGAATTTACTTGACCTATGATCTTTGGTCAGGTTATGTACCAAAAGAAAAAGAGCCTTGGGGCTATTTTCTAATTCCTTAATCTTTTTAGAATAAATACTTTCTTAGCATTCAAAGTTTCTAATTGATATTTAACTAATAATGATTGAAAGTGGGTGGCATTCTCTGAAGATGGTTGTTTATGCATTTTCTCTCACTTCGTCTCAACAATTGTCTGAGCATGACCAAAGAAGGTGTTAACCAAGGTTTACTCTTCTTCTTCCCACTACTAAACTGTTTAATGGGGGCAATGGAATCAAGGGTAGAAGTAGTATGATTGAACCATATTTCTAAATAACTCTCAAGATCCAGAGACTCAAGAAATGCAGGAAATGGAACCAGAGCTTCCTTAAATTTAGCAATATCAAACCATATCCTTTTGGAGTAAATGGAAGGAGGGCTAAGTGAGCTAATTTCATCAAGACCTGATAAAGAAAAACTAATAAGTGCATGATCAGACCAGGGCACATTCTTCACAGGAATTATGACTATCATATTCATTATCAGGTGAATTTTCAAAGGAATTACACATGTAAATATAGCATACCATCGTAGCAATTTTAAAAAGCCATTTACAAGCATATGTGAAAATCCTATGGACAATTCAATGGCATATATTGTAGCAATTTTCAAAAGGCCACTTACATGGGTAAAGTGCATTTACATGTGTAAAACCCAATTTTAAGCCTGTAAATGGTTTTTAAAATCAAGCACTAATTGTGCTGAGTATTGTTATTCATTTCAATCTTTAAAGTTAGTCAAAATCCTTACCTTGAAATATGGAAAGTGCTCCTTCATGAAACTGTAGATTTCACTCACAGGCAAGCTGCCATTTTTACTGTTCTTTAAAGCCATTGCAATCAGGCAACTGCAAGTAGGACATAGGAAATGAGGATAGTTTTTTTTTTTAAACCTGGGTAGCAGAGTCCCCATCAGGTTCAAACTTATGTAAATGAAAGAACAAGCTGAAGAGCTTTCTATTGTTATACATCTATTCACTGAGTTATACTAGTAGGGTGATTTTGTAAATAGAGATGAAAAGAAAAAGACAATATATTCTATAGGTCTGATCATTCCACTTTATAAAATGCATGTCATTGTTTCCTCTGTTATAATGACAGATAACAGGCATTCCAAACTTCCCATAACCAGCATTTTAGTTCAGTGGAAGAACTCTGGTAAAGGTCCCATGGTAGAATTAAAATGCTGATGGTAATTTGGAAATGTATGACTTAGTTTTGTGTTTTTTTAAGCGGAAGGGCCTGGCTTTGTGGCCATTTTAGGTCTGGTAGCTATGTTTGAGCTCATTATCTTAAGGGTGCTCAAACCAATCCTCAGGTTCTCCCCCCCCCCCCCGGTCTGGGTTTTCAGGATATCCCTAATGAATATGCATGAGAAATATTTGCATAAATCGAAGGTAGTGCATGCAAATCTCATGTATATTCATTAGAGAAAGATCCTGAAACCTGACTGGCTGGGGAGATCCCAAGGACGGGTTTGCATACTCCTGTTTATTTAATCATCCACTCACACCCATTTATAAAGCAGATTTGCTTCCTGTAACAGGTGTTCTCCCAGGACAGCAGGATGTTTGTTCTCACAGATGGGTGACATCATCAGATGGAGCCCAGCACAGAATGCTTTTCCACATCTTCCAAGCCCATTACTGGATGTGGAGGGAAATCTACGTCATGGCTTTGACTGGCACACTGAGCATGCCCAGCATGCCACTAACCCCACAGCCATGTGGGGTCCCCCTTCAGTCTCCTATGAGATAAATAAATAAAAATAAAGCATAAAAAGATGAGCAAAAAATAAAATAATAAAACACAGACAAACCCAACGCCGTGGAGTAGCAGGTGGATTTCCTGAGGACTAACATTCTGCTGTCCTGGGAGAACATCTTTTACAGGTAAGCAACTCTGCTTTCTTCCAGGACAAGCAGGATGGTAGTCCTCACAGATGGGTGAATATAAGCTGTAGGAAGCCCTCGGAACAGACAAGGCCAACAAACACCAAATAATGTGCAAAAGGCACAACAACAGGGGTGCTGCTGGCAACAACTGGGGCAGTCTGAACCACATACTGGGCCCTAGATAGGAAGAGTTGGGCTCTCACACTTGGAACAGGTTATGGAGGACAGACTGGCTGAAGACACTGTCCTGTCGACCATCCTTGTCCAGACAGTAATGGGCTTGGAAGATGTGGAGGGAAATCTACATCACGGCTTTGCAGATTTCAGCAATAGGGACTGCCCGGAACTGGGCCACTGATGCTGCCATGGCCCTCATTGAGTGCGCTTTCACTCGGCCTCCGAACAGAAGGCCTGCTTGCTCACAGCAGAAAGTGATACAATCCACCAACCAACTGGACAAAGTCTGCTTGCCCACCACAACTCCAAGTCTATTTTTGTCAAAGGAGATGAAGAGTTGGGTGGACTACCTGTGGGCTGCAGTGCGCTCTAGATAAAAAGCGAGAGCATGTCTGCAGTCCAAGGTGTGCAGAGCACGCTCACCTTAGTGAGAATGTGGCCTCGGGAAAAAGGTGGGCAACACAATAGACTGATTCAGATGGAAGTCAGTCATCACCTTAGGCAGGAACGTAGGGTGAGGGCGCAACACCACCCTGTCATGGAAGAACCTCGTATAAGGCGGATAGGTAACCAAGGCCTGCAGCTCACTGACTCTGCGAGTGGAAGTAATTGCCACCAGGAAGATGACCTTCCAGGTGAGGTGTTTCAACTCGCAGGAGCGTAGAGGCTCAAATGGAGTCCGCATGAGCCACACCAGCACCATGTTAAGGTCCCAGGCCACAACTGGAGGACACAGTGGAGGCTTCAATTGAAGTAAGCCTCTCATGAAGCGCCCCACTAAGGGCTGCACCAAGATCAGAGTGTCACCCACTCCGCAGTGGTAGGCGATGATGGCACTCAGATGTACTCTGATTGAGGTAGTCTGCAACCCAGAATCCGAGAGATGCCAGAGGTAGTCCAAAAGCCTAGGTGTGGGACCTGCTCCGCACACCAGGACAAGAACCTCCTCTACTTCACCTGGTAGGACATCCGCATGAAAGGCTTATGAGAAGCTACCAGGACTTGTGAGACATTGTCCGAAAGGTCGAGGGACCGCAGCACTAGCCTTTCAACATCCAGGCCACGAGGGCCAATGACCTGAGGTTCGGGTGGCATAGCCTGCCCTGATCCTGCTTGATGATGTTGGGTGAGGTGCCCAGTCGGATGGGCTCATGGACAGACAGGTCACGGAGGATTGGGAACCAGACCTGTCGTGGCCAGCATGCGGCTATGAGGATCATGGAACCTTGGTCCGGTTGTAGCTTCACGAGAGTCTTGCCTATAAGAGGAATTGGAGGGTATGCATACAGGTGACCCGCACTCCAGGAGTGGGTGAAGGTATCCACGGCTGGTTTCCCTCCCTCCCCGCGCAGGGAGCAGAAGCAACTCACCTTGTGGTTTTGCGAAGACGAAGAAATCCACGTCCGGGTGACCACACCGGCGGAGATCTTGTCCACCAGGGAGGGGATGAGGGACCACTCATGGGGGTGGAATGACTGACTGAGGTGGTCTGCCATGACGTTCTCCATTCCTGCCAGCTGAACTGTTCACTGGAGCATGGAACGTGTCAAGACCCAGGTCCAAATCTGCGCTGCTTCCTGACAGAGGAGATAAGAGCTGTGGGCCCCCCCCCCCCTGTTTGTCCATGTACCACATGGCCACTTGGTTGGCAGTCTGTATCAAGACGACCCTGTTGGATAGGCAGTCCTGGAACGTGTAGAACGAGAGGGGAGTCTGGTGGGATACTGAGAAGATTCAGGCGGTAGCCCCATTTTACAATGGATAACACGCATCGATCAGTGGTAATGGGAGTCCAGCTTTCTGCGAATAGGCAGAGTCTGCCCCCGACCAGTGGGTCGGACGGCACAGGCACCGGGGGTAGGCTGCTGCTCTCCCTGTGCCAGTCAAAACCCAGCTGCAGGACCAAGCTGGGCACTGGCTGAGCCTGAGGTACCCGCTCTTGGCGGGGGTGGCTCTTTTGGGTAGCCTAAGCTGGTCGAGCGCATGAGGCCAGAGAGTAGTTTCTTCGTTGCCTGTAGAATGACTTCCTGGAGTCCCTGCGAGGTGCCCGAGGTGGTAGCAGACAACTGACGCAGGGCTTTATGATGATCTTTTAATTGGCCAATGCAGCTCAGATTTTGTCCCCAAACAGGTTTTCTCCTGTACAGGGGAGGTCGGCAAGCTTTTCCTGGACCTCCTGGCTGAGGTCCGAGGCTTTCAGCAAGCCCAGCGTCAGGCACTAATACCGGCCGCTGAGACCCTTGCCACCGTCTCAAAGACGTCGTAGGCTGCTCTCACTTCATGCTTACTGGCCTCAAATCCTTTCTGTGGAATGGATTCCAAACCCTCTTGGAACTGTTGCGGGAGACCTTCAGCGAACTACTGGACCTGCTTCCAGAGGTTTTGGTTGTACTGGTTCATGTACATCTGGTATGCCGCTATGCGGGCAATGCGCATAGCCCCTTGGAAGGCTTTCCGGCCTAGGGCATCTATGGTTCTTTGGTCCTTTCCCAGAGGGGCAGAGGAGTGAGTGCAGCCCTCTTGGCCTTTTTCTGAGCTGATTCCACCCCCACAGACTGGTGTGGGAGCTAGCTCTTCTGGAACCCTAGACCCTATTGCACTAAATAAATGGCATCTGTCTTCTGTTTGATCGTAGCCACGGAGCCTGGGTGCTCCGATAATCGGTAGAGGAGCTCTAGGTGGACCTCATGCACCGGAACAGCCACCACTTCCTTAGGGACGTCCACAAATTGAGGACCTCCAACATCTTATGGCGGGCGTCCTCTTCCGTTAAGAGTTGGAAGGGAATGGTCTCCGCCACTGCCCGAACAAAACTCGTGAAAGATAAGTCCTCAGGGGGGCGAGCATCGCCTTTCGTCTGGAGGCGAAAGTTCAAACGGAAGATCATCGGAGGCCTCCGAGGAATGCTCAGAGAAGGCATCCTCCCAGTGGTCATAAGGGGCCTACTCTTCCCCACTAAACTGTCTGGGTCGAGGAGGGAGGCCAAACCCCGGGTCACAGGGTGCAGGCATCAGTGGTCGGTGAGGGGGCACCAACAAATGGGTACGCAGGCATCAAGGGCACCGGGACCGTCGATGGAAACTGGGGCCCGGGAATGGGATCCAGCATCGATGGCACTGCCTGTGGCGGCAGGTGCGGAGCCACCGCCGCTGCCTCCTCCGAGGAACCCGGTATTGGGATCATTTATTCATTTACATTTATTCAGAATTTGTGAATCGCCTAACTCTAAAAGGCCTAGGCGATGTACAAGACAATATTCATAAAACAATTCCAACATATCATAAAAGGCAAATGACAAGTAAATCATAAAATAATAATAAAATCAAATGTAAACATCATAAAACAAAACCAGTATAAGGGGGCAATAAATAATAAATAAAACAATTCTAGCATAACATAAAAGGCAAATAGCAAATAAACATAATAAAATCAGATAAAACTTCATAAAACAGAGACAGTATTGGGAGCAATAAATAAAACCAGACCAGAAATAAAGAACTAACTAAAAATAGCTAATTTGAAAAGAAAGGTTTTAATTAGTTTTCTAAAGGTCTTAAGAGAATCGCATTGCCTGATGTCTACTGGAAATGAGTTCCAGAGGGTTAGACCTGCCACTGAAAATGCATGTTCACGAGTGATGTGGAGACAGGCGGTTTTTGAAGATGGAATTTCTAGAAGGCCACACTAAGAGGAACATAGTAGTCGAGTGGGTTGATAAAATTTCAGAATAGCATTTGCACAGTGACAAGAGTGGTCATTGAGCAGTTTGAAAATTAGCATGCCTAGTTTATATTTGATATGCTCTTCAATGGGGAGCCAGTGAAGATCTATCAATGTGGGGGTGATATGATCCTGGCACCTCAGGCCTGCTAGAACACGGGTAGCTGAGTTCAGAAGATTCTGAAGAGGGCGAGTGCTGGTCTTAGGTAAGCCCTCTGTAAAAGCTATTACAATAGTCAAGAATAGGAGAGATTGACACTTGAAACACTGTGCAGAACTCAGGAGGATGTAGTGATCTTTTTAAGACCAGAAAGCACTTGTAATCTGTAGAAACCATTTGAGATGACTTGCTTAATCTGTGGCCGAAAGGAGGAATCGTATCAGAGGGAGGGACCAGTGGCAGACAGGGCACTGGAGGGTCTCCGGGAACCAGCTGCATCAGTAAGGCACCGAGCAAGTACATCCAGCCTTTCCAGCAAAGGTGCTACATGGAGGGCGCTGGTTCCAGCGCCGGTATGGGAGCCAGCGTCGGTGACTGCTGGAGACCCTGGAGGGCATTAAGCACTGCCTGTTGAAACACATGGTCCAACTCCTCCCTAAATGCAGGTGTGGTGAATACCAATCTGAGTGGAGGAGGTAGGCTCGGTGCCCAACACTGAAACCAGTGGGGAACGCCCTGGGCTCCTGGCTTTGGAGGAAGACAGGGTCTTCTCACTTTGGGACTGCTTCGGAGGGGGTTCGGCCAGCATCGGTGTTGACCACCGGTGCCGGTACTTCCCATGGTGCTCGGCCCGGTCCTTCTCCGGCGCCGAGGAAGATGACACAGAGGTCTTGGAGTGGCCCAATGCCGGTGAGGAGCGAGCTCCCGCACCTTGATCATCGCAACGGGGCGCTGAAGGAGAAGGTCCTGAGTCAGATCGATCCCCACAACTCAACTCATGGACTCAATGGAGCCGATTTTTTGGAACCAAGCAAGTGCACCATCTTGTCCAGGCGGGCGCGCCAACCTCTGGGGGTCATTTGAGCACACCTGGAACACTGACTGACATTATGGGAAGGCCCCAGGCAGAGGAAGCAAATGTCATGCGGGTCTGTGATGGACATAGTCCACAGACACTGGGGACACTTCCGAAAACCAGTCACCATTGAAAAAAAGATGCCGCACAGTCAGAGGCCGGCAGCCACCAGAGGTAGATGCTCGGGTACTGACTGCAACAACGCAAAAAAGTACCTACTGATCACCAGAGGAATAGAATTGCGACAGGGGACCCCGAGGCGGGAAAAAACCTACAAAAATGGTTATTTCTTCCGTGAAGGGAAAAATAATGAAGAGCTCCACAAACCGCTAGGCAACAGCACCGCGGAAAAAAAGAGACTGAAGGGGGATCCCGCATGGCTGCGGGGTTAGTGGCATGCTGGGCATGTTCAGTGTGCCAGTCAAAGTTTCTAGAAACTTTGACATCTCATGATGTCACCCATCTGTGAGGGGCCCAAAAAGCAACAAGGTAGGCGATCTAGAAAAGCCGTGAGCAAACATAGGAAAATAGATGCCTGAAGAATGTCTTTTTCAAATCTTTATTGGTTGGAGACTGATAAATTTGCTACAAATTTGACAGTGATTTATAAGGTATACTCTTAAATACATTTTATTTTTTCTAAAGATATACATAGGTCTTAATGTTTTTTCAATGATTTTTTATGAATCTTTATGGGTAGATTTTTTATGAATCTTTATGGGTAGAAATCCCTTGTGTGTCAAGGAAGACTATAGTGATAGGGATATACTACCGTCCACCTGGTCAAGATGGTGAGATGGACAGTGAAATGCTAAGAGAAATTAGAGAAGCTAACCAAATTGGTAGTGCAGTAATAATGGGAGACTTCAATTACCCCAATATAGACTGGGTAAATGTATCATCGGGTCACGCTAGAGAGATAACGTTCCTGGATGGAATAAATGATAGCTTTATGGAGCAATTGGTTCAGGAACCGACGAGAGAGGGAGCAATTTTAGATCTAATTCTAAGTGGAGCACAGGACTTGGTGAGAGAGGTAACGGTGGTGGGGCCGCTTGGCAATAGTGATCATAATATGATCAAATTTGATTTAATGACTGGAAAAGGAACAGTGTGCAAATCCAAGGCTCTCGTGCTAAACTTTCAAAAGGGAAACTTTGATAAAATGAGAAAAATTGTTAGAAAAAACTGAAAGGAGCAGCTACAAAAGTAAAAAATGTCCAAGAGGCGTGGTCATTGTTAAAAAATACCATTCTAGAAGCACAGGCCAGATGTATTCCACACATTAAGAAAGGTGGAAAGAAGGCAAAACAATTACCGGCATGGTTAAAAGGGGAGGTGAAAGAAGCTATTTTAGCCAAAAGATCTTCATTCAAAAATTGGAAGAAGGATCCAACAGAAGAAAATAGGATAAAGCATAAATTAATTTAATTTATTTATTTATTTAAAGTCTCTTCTATACCGATAGCCGTTCGCACATCGTATCGGTTCACAAAAAACACAAACTTTTGGGCAGAGCCCTTACAAGTAACCGAAAAATACAAAACATTAAAAAACATTGGCAAGTTAAATGTAAGACATTGATAAGACAGGCTAAGAGAGAATTTGAAAAGAAGTTGGCTGTAGAGGCAAAAACTCACAGTAAAAACTTTTAAAAATATATCCGAAGCAGAAAGCCTGTGAGAGAGTCAGTTGGACTGTTAGATGATCGAGGGGTTAAAGGGGCACTTAGAGAAGATAAGGCCATCGCGGAAAGATTAAATGATTTCTTTGCTTCGGTGTTTACTGAAGAGGATGTTGGGGAGGTACCCGTAATGGAGAAGGTTTTCATGGGTAATGATTCAGATGGACTGAATCAAATCACGGTGAACCTAGAAGATGTGGTAGGCCTGATTGACAAACTGAAGAGTAGTAAATCACCTGGACTGGATGGTATACACCCCAGAGTTCTGAAGGAACTAAAAGAAAATTATTCCTTACCTGCTAATTTTCGTTCCTGTAGTACCATGGATCAGTCCAGACGGTGGGTTATGTCCCCCGTCCAGCAGATGGAGTCAGAACAGAGCTCGAGAGTGTCACCTCATATGCTAGCGCACCCTCTGCTGGAGCTCAGTATCATGAATAACAAAGCTGAAAATAGCAAGGTAAAAAACAAGTTGGATCAAGAAACCTGACGTAAGTAAAACATCAAGAACAATAACAGAGACGACCTGCAACTCAGGTCGTAACAGTCAACTTGTGAGGAGCTGTAACCCCGAAAGAAAAATAGATGAGGGAAAAACAGCAAACAAGACAGCCATACAGTCGAAACCCGAGCAGGAGCTTGAAATCCCAGAGTGGTGGGCATCTGGACTGATCCATGGTACTACAGGAACGAAAATTAGCAGGTAAGGAATAATTTTCTTTTCCCTGTACGTACCAGGATCAGTCCAGACGGTGGGATGTACCAAAGCTTCCCTAGACCGGGTGGGCCCCTGAAAGCCCTGCTCGGAGAACCTGATTGCCAAAGTGACCAGATCCCGAAGGAGCCAGGTGCAACCGATAATGCCTGGCAAACGTATGCAGCGACTTCCATGTCGCCGCCCGACAGATCTCCTGAGGAGAGACGGAACGAGACTCCGCCCAGGATGCTGCTTGCGAGCGAGTAGAGTGGGCTCGAACGCCCCTGGGTGGGTCCCGACCAGAACCAATGTAGGCCGCCGAGATGGCATCCTTGATCCAGCGGGCAATGGTCGTCTTCGACGCGGCGGAACCCTTCTTAGGTCCTGACCAGAGAACAAACAGATGGTCGGAAACCCGGAAGTCATTGGTAACCTCTAAGTAGTGGAGGAGCACTCGCTTCACGTCCAGGTGTCGAAGAGCCCGAGAATCCTCTGGCGAGAATGCCGGGAGCTCAACCGTCTGATTCAAATGAAAAGGCGACACCACCTTCGGCAGAAAGGATGGCACTGTACGAAGAGAGATCCCGGCATCCGAAATACGCAGGTAGGGCTCCCTGCAGGATAGCGCTTGAAGCTCCGAGATACGCCGGGCGGAGCATATCGCTAAGAGGAAGACTGTCTTCATAGTGAGATCTTTAAGGGTAGACCCTTGGAGAGGTTCGAATGGAGCACCCGCCAGTGCCCGGAGTACTAGATTAAGATTCCACGACGGGCAGGGATCCCTGACCGGAGGCCGGAAATGCTGAACCCCCTTCAGAAACCGGGCGATGTCCGGATGTAGAAGAAGCGAAGTCGTGTTCCGTACCAAGACATTCAAGGCCGCCACTTGTACTCGGAGAGAATTATAAGCGAGGCCTTTATCCAGCCCGTCCTGTAAGAACTGAAGGATTAGTGAAACCGTCGCCTCCGTGGGCCGGGCCTCATGACCGGCACACCAGGACTCGAAGACTTTCCACACTCGAACATAGGCCACGGAAGTGGAAGGCTTGCGAGCCTTAAGCATCGTCGAGATCACCGCCTCCGGGTAGCCTCTGCGGCGGAGGCGGCGCCGCTCAAAAGCCATGCCGCAAGACAAAAGAGTTCTGCCTGGTCGAAAAATACCGGACCCTGGTGCAGGAGCCGGGGAAGGTGACCCAGCCGAATCGGTCTGTCCACCGCCAGGAGTAGCAGGTCCGCGAACCAGGGACGTCGGGCCCATTCCGGAGCCACTAGAATCACGAGGCCCATGTGATTCTCTATCCTGCGAATGACTTTGCCCACTAGGGGCCAGGGTGGAAAAACATAGAGCAACTGGTCCTCTGGCCACGGCAGTACTAGAGCATCTACTCCCTCCGCGCCGCGCTCCCTTCTGCGACTGAAGAAGCGCGGGGCCTTGGCGTTGGAAGCCGTCGCCATCAGATCCAGCCACGGCATCCCCCAGCGTTGAACTAGGAGTTTCATCGCGGCGTCGGAGAGAGACCACTCGCCGGGGTCCAGCCGCTGCCGACAGATAATCTGCTTGGATGTTGTCCACCCCGGCTATGTGAGAGGCCGCGAGCCGCACGAGATGGAGTTCCGCCCATGCCATCAGTAGCGTGGTTTCGGCGGAGACGTGATCGCTCCTCGTTCCGCCCTGACGATTGATGTAAGCCACGGTGGTCGTGTTGTCGGAAAGAATCCGCACCTCCCTGTTCCGAACCAGAGGGAGGAAGCGCTGGAGCGCTAGACGTACTGCCCTGGTCTCCAGCCGATTGATCGGCCACCGAGTCTCCTCCGGGGCCCACAGTCCCTGTGTGGCGCTGCGATCGCAGACGGCGCCCCAGCCCACGAGACTGGCATCCGTGGTCACCACCACCCAAGTTGGAACTTCGAGCGAAACGCCGCGAGCCAGGTGAGCCGGAACCAACCACCACTTTAGGCTGTCCCGCGCCGCCGGAGGAAGGGGCAGAATCACTTGATACTCCTGTGAGACCGGTTTCCAACGAGAAAGCAGGGACGCCTGCAGGGGACGCAGGTGTGCAAATGCCCAAGGCACCATGTCGATCGTGGAAGCCATCACTCCCAGGAGCTGCAGATAATTCCAAGCGGTGGGCTCCGACAAGGCCGCGAAATGACGTATGTGGTCCCTTAAGGAGAGGGCCTTGTCGGAACGCAGAAATACCATGCCCTGTTGAGTGTCAAAGGTCGCGCCCAGGAAATCCAAGCGTTGAGATGGCACGAGGGAACTCTTGAGAAGGTTCACGACCCAGCCCAGGGAGCGAAGGACCTCCAAGACTCTGGCAACCGAGGCCTGACCATGGGAGAAGGACTTTGCCCATACCAGCCAGTCGTCCAGGTAGGGATGCACTAAGATACCCTCCTTTCGAAGGGCCGCCGCCACCACTACCATGAGCTTGGTGAAGGTCCGAGGAGCTGTCGCAAGTCCGAAGGGCAGGGCCCGAAATTGAAAATGCTGTCCGAGAATCTTGAAGCGAAGGTAACGCTGGTGGTCCGGACGTATGGGAATATGGAGATACGCCTCCGTCAGATCCAAGGACGCCAGGAACTCCCCCCGGTGCACTGCGGCAATTACCGACCGCAGTGTCTCCATGCGAAAACGGCTGACCCGCAGTGACCGGTTGACCTCCTTTAAATCCAGTATAGGGCGGAACGATCCGTCCTCCTTGGGAACTACGAAGTAGATGGAATAATGCCCCGAGCCCACCTCGGCGAAGGGGACGGGCACAATAGCCTCTATAGCCTGAAGTCGGTCTAGAGTCTGTTGGACCGCCATTCTCTTGAGCTCGGAGCCGCACGGGGAGAAAAGAAACTTGTCTCGTGGCGGGCTGGCAAACTCCAAGGCGTAACCGTGCCGGATGGTGTCCAGGACCCACTGGTCTGAGGTGATATTTGCCCACTCCTCGAAGAATTCCGTGAGTCGGCCCCCGATGGGCGGACTGGAGGAGTGGGCCGCTTTGGCATCATTGGGTGGATTTGGCGGGGGGATTCCCCTGCCCCGAGCTCTCTCTCGCGGGCCTCCGCCCGCGAAAGGAACGCGACCAAGGCTGTGGTCTGCTGGGGGCGGCGCGAGGTCCCGGCTGTCGGTACGACCTGTAACGTCGCTGTGCCCTAGCTCTGGTCCTGGTGGAAGCAAACGGCCGGTAGGGTCGCTGTCTGTCTTCGGGTAGACGATGCACCGAGTTTTCTCCCAGCGATTTGATGATTTCATCCAGATCATTGCCAAAGAGAAACTTCCCCCGAAACGGAAGAGACCCTAAACTCGACTTCGAAGAGGCGTCCGCAGACCAATTCCGAAGCCATAGGAGCCTACGAGCTGCCACCACCGAGACCATGGACCGGGCCAGCACACGGAAGAGGTCATACAGGGCATCCGCCCCGTATGCAATGGCAGATTCTAGGCTGTCGGCCTGAGCAGCCTCATCCGGAGGCAACTGCTGGGACGTCAGGAGCTGCTGAACCCAGAGTAGACTAGCCCTCTGGGTCAACGAAGTACACATGACGGCACGCATGCCTAGGGCCGAGACTTCAAACACTCTTTTGAGGAACGTTTCCAGCTTGCGGTCCTGCATGTCCCGTAGGGCCGTACCGCCAGTTACCGGAATTGTCGTCCTCTTCGTCACCACTGAGACCGCCGAGTCCACCTTAGGAACCCGGACGAGATCTAAGAAATCCTCCGGCAACGGATACAATTTTTCCATGGCACGGGTGACCCTCAAAGACGCCTCAGGGGCGTCCCATTCTCCAGTAAGTAGCTGCAGAAAAGACTCATGAACCGGAAAAGCCTTCGCCCGAGGCCTGAGCGCGGCCAGGACTGGATCCCCTTTTTTGGAGCACGTCGCAACCGCTGGAGCCACTGGCGCCGGAGGATCCGGAGGCGGATCCAAATCCAGCTCTTGCAGCGTCTGTTGAAGCAGATCCTGCAGCTCCTCCTTGTGGAAGATTCGTAGGGCGCGCGGGTCGTCTCCTTCCGTCTGTCCATCCACGTGCGCCGGATCCGGAGGGTCCGAGGGGTCGAATCCCGTGGTGGAAGCCGCTCCCACAGCTCGAGGCGGGAATGGCAAAGCAGAGGTTCCTGGGACTGCCCCAGCCGGACTCGGAGACCCGGTGGGCGGTAATGCTAGCTTAGGGATCTTGGGAGGAGCAGGTCCTGCTGTAGCACCCCCCGGATCTGCTAGGCCCTGTAAATATGCCCTGTGCATTTTTAAAATAAAATCCGGGGAGAAAAACGGCAGACCGGGAGGCGCACCAGAAGTAGAGGGCTCCTGAGGCAGACGATTCGGCAAACCCTCCTCGGGGCTACACTGCAGGGATGCCCCGAGCCGCAGCATCCTCCTCCTGGCCGTTTGCCGCGCCAGGATCCCTCTCCAAAATGGCCGCCATTCCCGCCCTTGGCGAGGAAATGGCTGGCCCACGCTTCCCGGGCAGCGGGGAGGGGGGCGTCGGGAGCGCACCCGAGCCGTGCGCGGCGCCTTCCTCCTCGGGAAGGCAGCGCGGGCAAACCCCCTCCCTCGAGAAACGAGACCCCTGCTCGCCGCAGGTCTCGCACCGAGAGAAACGAGGCATCGAACGCCGCGACTAAAGAGAAGCCTCGGGGGGGGCCGAAAAGGATCGCACCGCGGGGGGGCCGAAGTGGCCTTCACAACCCGCCCAACAAGTCCCCAGGCACCGGCGGGAAACCCCCCAGCCGGCGCGCCCAGGCCCGAGGAAGATGTGCCGGGCCGCGGGACTGTAAATGAACGCGCGCAGGAGCCGGCTCCACCGGCTGACACAGCTGAAAGGCAAAGGCGCAAACCAAATAACACTTACCCCAAAAGCGTAAGTAGAGAATAGCAGGAGGAGGCAGAATAGAACTCGAAAGGCACGCCTCCTCAAAAATCAACCTGACAGAAAATTGTCTTACAAACCTTTTTTTTTTTTTTTTTAATACTAACTTGATCCAAACTTGTTAAAAGAGGAAAAAATGACAGGAAGAACTCAAAGGAGAGCAAAAAGAAAGTCGAAAACCTGTCACTCTGGGAAAGCCTGATTTCCCCAACTCACATCTGCTGGAGTCAGAAAGATACTGAGCTCCAGCAGAGGGTGCGCTAGCATATGAGGTGACACTCTCGAGCTCTGTTTTGACTCCATCTGCTGGACGGGGGACATAACCCACCGTCTGGACTGATCCTGGTACGTACAGGGAAAAAATGAAATTTCAGACCTATTAGTAAAAATTTGTAACTTATCATTAAAATCATCCATTGTACCTGAAGACTGGAGGATAGCAAATGTAACCCCAATATTTAAAAAGGGCTCCAGGGGCGATCCGGGAAACTACAGACCGGTTAGCCTGACTTCAGTGCCAGGAAAAATAGTGGAAAGTGTTCTAAACATCAAAATCACAGAACATATAGAAAGACATGGTTTAATGGAACAAAGTCAGCATGGCTTTACCCAGGGCAAGTCTTGCCTCACAAATCTGCTTCACTTTTTTGAAGGAGTTAATAAACATGTGGATAAAGGTGAACCGGTAGATATAGTATACTTGGATTTTCAGAAGGCGTTTGACAAAGCTCCTCATGAGAGGCTTCTAGGAAAAGTAAAAAGTCATGGGATAGGTGGCGATGTCCTTTCGTGGATTGCAAACTGGCTAAAAGACAGGAAACAGAGAGTAGGATTAAATGGGCAATTTTCTCAGTGGAAGGGAGTGGACAGTGGAGTGCCTCAGGGATCTATATTGGGACCCTTACTTTTCAATATATTTATAAATGATCTGGAAAGAAATACGACGAGTGAGATAATCAAATTTGCAGATGACACAAAATTGTTCAGAGTAGTTAAATCACAAGCAGATTGTGATACATTGCAGGAAGACCTTGTGAGACTGGAAAATTGGGCATCCAAATGGCAGATGAAATTTAATGTGGATAAGTGCAAGGTGATGCATATAGGGAAAAATAACCCATGCTATAATTACACAATGTTGAGTTCCATATTAGGTGCTACAACCCAAGAAAGAGATCTAGGTGTCATAGTGGATAACACATTGAAATCGTCAGTACAGTGTGCTGCGGCAGTCAAAAAAGCAAACAGAATGTTGGGAATTATTAGAAAGGGAATGGTGAATAAAACGGAAAATGTCATAATGCCTCTGTATCGCTCCATGGTGAGACCGCACCTTGAATACTGTGTACAATTCTGGTCGCCACATCTCAAAAAAAGATATAATTGCGATGGAGAAGGTACAGAGAAGGGCTACCAAAATGATAAGGGGAATGGAACAACTCCCCTATGAGGAAAGACTAAAGAGGATAGGACTTTTCAGCTTGGAGAAGAGACGACTGAGGGGGGATATGATAGAGGTGTTTAAAATCATGAGAGGTCTAAAACGGGTAGATGTGAATCGGTTATTTACTCTTTCGGATAGTAGAAAGACTAGGGGGCACTCCATGAAGTTAGCATGGGGCACATTTAAAACTAATCGGAGAAAGTTCTTTTTTACTCAACGCACAATTAAACTCTGGAATTTGTTGCCAGAGGATGTGGTTAGTGCAGTTAATATAGCTTTGTTTAAAAAAGGATTGGATAAGTTCTTGGAGGAGAAGTCCATTACCTGCTATTAAGTTCACTTAGGGGCGGATTTTCAGAGCCCTGCTCGCCTAAATCCGCCCAAAACCGGGCGGATTTAGGCGAGCAGGGCCCTGCGCGCCGGTAAGCCTATTTTACATAGGCTTACCGGCGCGCGCAGAGCCCCGGGACTCACGTAAGTCCCGGGGTTTTCGGAGGGGGCGTGTCGGGGGCGGGCCCGAACCGCACGGCGTTTTCAGGGCGTGTCGGGAGCGTTCCGGGGGCGGGCCCGGGGGCGTGGCTATGGCCCGGGGGCGTGGCCGCGCCCTCCAGACCCGCCCCCAGGTCGCGTCCCGGCGCGCAGGAGGCCCGCTGACGCGCGGGGATTTACGCCTCCCTCTGGGAGGCGTAAATCCCCCGACAAAGGTAAGGGGGGGGCTTAGACAGGGCCGGGTGGGTGGGTTAGGTAGGGGAAGGGAGGGGAAGGTGAGGGGAGGGCAAAAGGAAGTTCCCTCCGAGGCCGCTCCGATTTCGGAGCGGCCTCGGAGGGAACGGGGGTAGGCTGCGCGGCTCGGCGCGCGCCGGCTATACAAAATCGATAGCCTTGCGCGCGCCGATCCAGGTTTTTAGCAGATACGCGCGGCTCCGCGCGTATCTACTAAAATCCAGCGTACTTTTGTTTGCGCCTGGAGCGCAAACAAAAGTAGTCCTATTCGCGGAGTATGAAAATCCGCCCCTTAGAGAATAGCCACTGCCATTAGCAATGGTTACATGGAACAGACTTAGTTTTTGGGTACTTGCCAGGTTCTTATGGCCTGGATTGGCCACTGCTGGAAACAGGATGCTGGGCTTGATGGACCCTTGGTCTGACCCAGTATGGCATTTTCTTATGTTTCTTATGTTTTAAACAATTCACATAATTTCCCTACATCTTTTTAAAGTACATATTTCACTCATTCATTGTTTTTTGTGTTATAAAAATGAATATTGGTTTGTCACACATTATTTAGAAATACACATTATTTTATTGATCTTAGATTGATGTTGCCCATATGCTCTCACTTCCTGTGTGTTTTACATAATGGTATTTTTCTGTTTTGCTTCATTGTTTTTTATTTAATTAATTATGTGAGGTTTCTAATCTTGATTTTATTTATTTATTCATTTTATATGTCATATTTTATATTTATGTTTTTATTTATTTATGATTTTGAATTATTTATTATATATTTATGTATGTTTGTTTCTTAGCCCCTGAGGCAGCCACATGGTTGTGGCGAAACTCAGCCTGAGTTGGGCATCCTTTATTGTTTTATGCGTCTCCAGCCAATAAAGATTTGAAAAAAACATTCTTCAGGCATCTATTTTCCTACGTTTACCCATCTGTGAGGACCACCATCCTGCTTGTCCTGGGAGAACTTCTCTTTCCTTTTTTGGCCTTTATATTTCTAAGTGCTGTTGGCAGCCAACTGGTTTAATTCAGCAGTTGCTGTACCAGAGATCAGGTTCCCCCGGACAGATTATAGGACATGAAAACATTTGGCTCAACCTCCAGCCCTCTGCTGTTCAAAGCCTTGAGGCACTAGCCTGAGCATGCTTCTCCCCTTCATAAGGCCACCGCTCCTTCCAGTGTGGGATACGATTAGGTGGCAGGTGTACTCCTGGAGCCCAGCCAAGAGATACTTCTGCAGAGCCTGTACTGCATGCCATCTTGTCCTGGCACCTTCTTAAAAAGCAACATTTAGTCTTACCTGCTGGAAGTCTCTCAGCCTCAGAGAGCAAGAGATGTGATTATAGACTCAGGTTATGAAAGAAAAGCAAGCAGTGAGTAAGAGTTCTGAGAGAGAGATGCAAGCAGGGAGAGAACGACAGAAACATGCAATGAGGAAGCAAGAACAATGGCAGAGAAGGAGGGATGTGAGATATGAAAGCAAAGAGACAGGGAGGTGATGAGAGAGAGATAGGCAAGGAAAGAGTGGGGAACTGTAAGAGAGACACCCGTTTTGTGGGTTCAGCACATCATCATCCTATAGGTGCATGTTATAAGATGTATCCTATAGGTGCATGGTATAGGATTTTTGGTACTTTGCTCCAAACCTTTGCTAGCTCCTGAGCTATTCCATTATTAATAGAGTAGAGGTAACAATACTGACTGGATTTTAGATTGTGCTGTTGTGTTTAACCATTTGGAGTCTGCAAGTTCTGAAAGCCATTGATTTAGCAGTAGTGCACGGTACAAATCTTAGCACCAGAGGGTTAAGGACTATGAAGAACTAAGTAGCTCTTATCAGATCAACCAGAGACTTTTCTCTGTGCCTTCTATTTATGTATTCTGGGCAGGGAAACTGTTGTGTGACACATCCAGATTTTTAAATGATAAATAAAATGTCAGTGAATTAAAAAAGCAAAGGCTTTTCACATGAAGAAAGCAGCTAATGTTGTTGTCATCTCCAAATGGAAGTGGTTAAATTGATAGAAACCTGTAGGAGTAGATAGGTTTGGGGTAGTTTTTCGGGTGCAAATCTTGAGCAGTGTGAGGGGCAAGCCGTGGCTGAGAATACTGAGGCTGTGTCCCATATCCCGGGGTATACATTCCTGCAGATGAACACTGAAAAAAATAAAAATATCAGATAGTCATTGATGCAAAAAAGAGAATATTCTCAAACTGTGCAATATGATCTGGTTATTCTAATCTAAAATAAAAACCACCTAATGCATTGGGGTGGCATTAACCCCTATTAACTCCTAAACCCCATATAAATTTATGATCTTCAGCTTTTAATTTTTCCTGAATTCAGCTTTAACAATGTGGAAATCAACTGCAAATTCTTTTAATGTTCAATTTATTTAAAAAAAAAAATGCTTTCAAACACTGTTGGGTTTGAATGAAGTGTTGGGGATACACAATGTACCAGGCCTTGAGAATGGAGGAGCCTTTACTTTAAAATTTTAAAGGCTGATTTGGCTTAAAGGATCTTTTTTGAGGTTTTATCAGTTTGAACCCTAATTTTATATTTCTCCTTTAGAAGGTAATTTTTGGGTTGGCTTCTAAAAGCAGCTGCCTCAAATACATCTATATGATTTTAAAATTCCAGGTACCCCAAAGAATCTCCAAACCCAGTGTATGTGGCAGCAAATGCAATGAAATGAAAGCAAAGAATTAGCAAAGATCATTAAACTGAGGGTTGGGGGGTTGCCCGCCCCCCCACTTGTTTTTCAGCCTCCATGTTCCATCTCCCCTTTTCACAGTATAGGCCCTGGTGTCTATGGGAAACTCTTGCAGCAAGAGCTGGCGGGGCGGTTCCTCCAAGGTGCACCTTCAGTGCTGCTTGTTGGCCAGCAAAGGTTGCCGCAGTGGTAGCAGCAGTCTTCCCTCCCTGGCTTGGAAAGCACCAGCACTGCAGTACACAAATTCAACTGGCCCCATCTGAGGAAGATGCAAACTAGATCCTCTGTACAGCACTCAAGCCTAAGCCATGGGGTCAACTGCCTTTAAAAATTATTTTAATATGACTAATACTGCAAAAGTAGGAGCTTTGTAGTTTAATAATTGAATTTTTGTCTCCATCAAATAAAAGTTTAAATACAACATAATAAATCATTTTATAATGCTTGTTTCCAACCAGAAAACATCTCCGAACACAGCACAAAGCAGCATTATAAGAAAGATCTTAGACAAGTCCAACTTGAATTTTAATACATCTAAGAAGATGAATCCAAAATAATTATACTTGCTAACCCATGGTAAAATGGGTGAATTATTATCATAGTAAAAGTATCCAATGTAAAAAAAATAAATAAATAACACATCCATGAGGCTGATTAGTGAACTATTCTGGGCACAGGCTTTGATTTATCAATTTTTCCTGTAGACACAGATTGATAACTTAAACCTAAAGTAATAAGAAGTTGTTGGGCCCAATACTTAAGATTTCAAACAATATACAAACAAAGGATTTTCAGTTTGACTACACAATGTTAGGTACAAAGTTTTAACATTGACAATGCTTCTCTTAAGCAAGTATTGACCTGTTTTGTTTTTTTCAGAATTATTTTCTCTAACTGATTTCTGCAAATTTGATTATTTTTTATATGCATTTATATTGATTAATTTGCTTAAATACATACAAATCCTTTTTTCTTCTGAAAACAAAAAACAGAATATATAAAATGAATATATAAAATGAGACTCCAGCATGATTTATTTCAATACCAGTTTGCTGCAGTTAGACCTGTTTTACCTCTTGTGCAGTCTGGGATAGAGCATATACTTGTGGAGAGTGAGACTGGTACAAAGGTTGCTGTGATTGCAAACTGGGAGACAGCTGCCCACCCACAGTGTACTGGTTCATCTGGTTGTATAAAAAATAAGAGACATATCACTAATACAGAACAATGAAACTTGGTAAAAAGCTTTCTTTTTGGGTCAATTTTCCCTCATCCAAAGAAGACCAACTGGATGAAGCAGGTCCCCTTGCTGAACCTTGGAGAGGCAGAAGAGGAAATTTGGTTCTTACCTGCTAAATTACTCCTGGGGGAATTCTGCGCAAAAAAATTAAAAATTCTGAACAAAAACAATTGAAAATTCTGCAAATTTCTGCAAACTTTATATTGGTCAATATAACACAATTTACATGACAGTCTTTAATTACATTTTAAATTAATACAGAAGAAAGTTATTACTTAGAGATGCAGAACTCTAAATATTTTGAGCAGAATTTCCCTTGAAATTCACTGTATGAGTGTCCCTTCCACTCACTCTCCCTATTCCCCTGGCCACTTTGCACTCTCACGCCCCAACTCCTCCACCTGCCAGTATCTCTCTCCTTCAGGCTCAACCCCTTCCACTCTATCGCCAGTCCCAGAGTTTGACCCCATTCTCAGTACTGCCCCTCACACAGGCTCTCTCTGTCCCTCCCTCTCTCTAGTACACATACACACGCCCTCATACAGGCTCCCTCATTTTCTCACACACACACCTCCTCATACAGGGTCCCGCTCTCTTGCATACACACCCACACAAGCTCTCTTTCTCTCTCACACATACATCCTCACACAGGCTATCTATGTCTCTTCTCACGCACCCCTTCATGCAGGCTGTCTCTCACAAATACACAGGCTAGCACCCTCACATACACACGATCCCTTTTTCATACACACCAGCTCCCAATCTCTCACACACATACACACTCCTTCACAATCTCCTCATATAGGCTCCCTCTCTCTGGCACCCACTCAAGCATCCCCCCCTCACCTCCCATGCTCTCTCTCACCCCCTCCTGCTCACCCCCCTGCTCTCTCTCACACCCTCCTCTCCTCTCCCTCACACTCCTCCCCCTGTTCTCTTACACACCCCTCCCCTCTCTCACACCCTTTTCCCTGCTCTCTCACCCCTTTCTCACACACACACACATTCACTCTCACTGGGACCTTCATCTTCGCCCCAAGTGGAGCACACTCCATTTGCGGCAAACTGGGGCCTTCATTTTCGCGGCGAACAGCACATACACACTCCTTCACAATCTCCTCATATAGGCGAACGGCGCACATCCCACGGCACCAGGGGCCTTCATCTTCGCGTGCTCCATTCGCGGCATGCTAGGGTCTCCTCTGCCATTTTCTGCACAGAATTGCCAAATTCTGAGCAGAAAATGGCAATTCTATGCAGGGGGGGAATTCTGCACAAATTTTGCGCTCCACAGTAGTGCAGAATTCCCCCAGGACTAATTAATTATCGTTCCTGGAATACCACAGATCAATCCAGATAAGTGGGTTTTGCATTCTTATCAGCAATGGAGGCAACTTTTCAGGCACTGCTACATAACCAAGAATGCCACCTGCAGTCCCTCAGTATTGACCTGTACCCAAGCCAAGACGTCTATGCCCAAACCCAAATGATTTTCATCTGGGGCAAGCAGAAAAACAAAGTTGGAGCCTCTTACAAACCTGGAACCCCAACATCTCTAATAAGGGCAATGAAAACTTCCAACTCTGTTTAACATATATACAATCTTTGCAAATACTGCATTAACAGCATCCAGAAGAAGGGAAGGTCTTTTGAAAAAACAAAGGGGCTGGGCCTCTGGACTGATCTGTGGTATTCCGGGAACAACTATCAGCAGATAAGAACCAATTTTCCTTTCTTGATCATACCCCAGATCAGTCTAGACAAATGGGATACACTCAAGCCCCTCTACACTAGGTAGGAACCTGAAAGACCCACACGCAACACACTTTCTCCAAAAGTCGTTTCTTCGGGTGCCTGAACATCCAGGTGGTAATGTTTGGTAAAAGTGTGCAAGACCATATCGCTGCCTGATAAATTTCCTGAGGAGATACCAGCTGACGCTCCGCTCAGAAGGCTGCCTGTGCCCTAGTAGAATGTGCTGCAACCCCTCTAGAACCAATAGACACTTACAGAGATTTGCTGAAAAAATTGCTTCCTTCAACCATCGCACAATCTTGCTCTTAGAAGCTTTACATCCTTTCTTTGCTCCACTGAACAGAACAAAAAGATGATCCGACCTCCGAAAGTTATTAGTGATCTTAAGAAATTGCAACAGAGCCCGACGAACATCCAACAAGTGAAGCTCCTTTGCATGTGGCGTATCTGTCGTCAGGTGCAGAAAGGCTGGCAACTCTACCATCTGGGTGAGATGAAATGAGGATACAGCAAAAAGGAAGGAACCATATGCAGAGATACCCCATCGTCTGAAATCTGTAGAAAAGGATCTCTGTATGATGAGGCCTGAAGCTTCAAAATCTGCCTAGCTGAACAAATTGCCACCAGAAAAACGGTCTTTAAGGTAAGATCCTTCAAACACGCCCTTCTCAGCATTTCAAAAGGAGATCCACAGAGCACCCAAAGAACCAGGTTAAGATTCCATGATGGACACATCCTACAAACTGGCAGATGCAAAAATGCTTTGCCCCCTTAAGAAAACGTATAATGTCCAGATGAGACACCAACGGCCTCCCCTGAAGCTTCCCTCGTAAACAGCCCAAGGCTAAAAAGCAAATTGTAGGCCCTTTGCTAAGCCATCTTACAAAAATGCAAAGACCTGAGAAACATTCATCTGCAAAGGATTAAGGTCGTTCTCCAAACATCATGACTCAAATACTCTCCACACTTGGATATATGCCAGAGAAGTGGATGGCCTCCTAACCTGAAGCAAAGTAGCAATTGCTGGCTCCAAATACCCTTTTAAGCGAAAACACCACGTTTCAAAAGCCAAGCTGCTAGACAAAAGCGAACCACATGCTCCGAAAAGACGGGCCCCTGATGCAACCCCTGCAGGTGACCTAATCAGATGGAACCATCTATTGCCAGCTGAACCAGATCTGCTAATCATGAAAGATGCGGCCACTTTGGCATCATGAGAATCACTTGTCCAGCATGTTGCTCAATACAATGCAACACTCAACCTTCGAGAGGCCAAGGGGAAAATACATATAGTAGAAGTCTTGTCGGCCAAGATTGAACTAGGGTGTCAATCCCTTCAGAGCTGAACTCCCTCCTGCGACTGAAAAACCTGTCCACCTTGGCATTTCCTCGAGATGCCATGAAATCCAACTGAGGCTTGTCCCACCTGTCTCAAATAAGGGCAAAGTCCTCCCCTGACAACTCCCATTCCTCCAGATCCAGCTGATGCCTGCTGCGGTAATCTGCTTGCACATTATTCACTCCACCATGTGAGATGCCACTAGCCCTGCTAGATGTTTTTCTGCCCAGACAAACATCTGGGCCTCTTGAGCCACTAGGCGGCTCTTCATCCCGCCCTCACAATTGATGTATGCTACCATTGTTGCATTGTCTGAGAATACTCACACTGTGTGTCCCTGAATCTGTGGAAGGAAAGCAAGTAATGCTCTGCAAACCACCCTTGTTTCCAAGCGGTTGATCAACCAGGTCGCTTCCCTTGGCAACCACTGCCCTTGGCCATCTGTCCTTGACAAACCACCCCCCAACCCCTGAGACTAGCATCTGTGGTCTCTATCACCCAGTCTGGGGCCTCCAGCTCCTCCACCCCTCTCTCCAAATTGGGACGCAACAGCCACCACAAGAGACTGGACCTGGACTTCCCCTGAAATGGTAAAAGTAGCTGAAACTCGTCCGAAAGCGGATTCCAACAAGATAAAAGCTCCCTCTGGAGAAGCTGCATGTAAGCAAATGCCCACAGGACCAACCTCAGTATAGATGCCATAGAACCCAGGACCTGCCAATAATCCCAGACTCTGGGTACCAAAGGACACAGTAGCCGGAGCACTTGAGCCTGTAACTTGCATAAGCGGGTATCAAACCACACCCCCAGTTATTCCAATGACTGGGACAGCTCCAGGTGGCTCTTTATCATGTTTATCACTCAACCAAGAGACCTCAACAACTTCATGATGTGTCAAATCAAACGACGACACTCCAACTCAGACTTCGCTCGGATAAGACAGTCATCCAGGTACAGATGCACCAGGATCCCTTCCCTTCTGAGGGCCACCGCCACCACCATCACATTTATGAAAGTTCGTGGTACTGTCACTAACCCGACGGGAAGCACTCGAAACTGAAAATGCTCTCCTAGCACCATAAAGCGCGGAAATTGTTGATGGTCTGAACATATAGGAATGTTCAGGTAAGCAACCATTAAATCCAATGTTGTGAGAAACTCTCCTTTGCAAACCACTGCTATCACTATTTGCAGCATTTCCGTATGAAAGCATGGCACCCGCAGCGCTGCATTGACCTTCTCCAGATCAAGAATGGGGCGAAAGGTCCCTTCCTTCTTGGAAACCATGAAGTAAACTGAGTATCTTCCTAGCCCTTGCTCCTTTAGAGGAACCAGGACAATGGCATCCAGGCACTGCAACGTGTCCCATACCGCTTCTCACTTGGTGCGAGAAGTGTAGTGGGACATCATATAGGCCTCTCTGATCAGGCATGAAAATTCTAAGACGTAGCTGTCTCTTATTACTTCCAGAACCCATTGATCAGACGTGATCTTGGTCCACTCCTTGTAAAAGAGGGCTAGTCTCCCCCCGAAACTTCCAAAGAAGAGTGGACCAGCCTGACTTCATTGGGAGGTCTTACCTTCTCCAGCCCCTTGGCTGGAACTATCTTGGGAAGGACTGCTGCCTTCCTGCACCTTGCTTCTGTGTGGACACAGGAGAACTCCTATTAGAGCAAAACCTCCTCATTTCTCAAAAGCAAGTCTGCAGCAGGAAGTTCTTCTTGCTGGTCGTCTTATGCTCTGGCAACTTGTTCCCTTTCAACTTCCTCAAATGCTTCATCAGCTGTTCCCAATCTTCTCCGAACAGCAACTTTCCTTTGAAGGCGAGATTACACAGCTGTGCTTTAGAGCACACATCCGTCGCCCAATTCTGCAACCATAGGCATCTCCATGCTGCTACCGCAGAAACCATATTCCTGGCCAATGTCCAAACTATGTCGTACAGGGCATCCGCCACATAGGCCACACCTGCCTCCAACCAAGCTGCCTGGTTGGAATCAGTCAAAGATCCTGACATCTTCTCCTGTGCCTTCTGCACCCAGCCAAACAAGCTCTCTGCATCAGGCTATCACAGACTGAAGAATGAAGGCTCAAAGCCGAGACCTCAAACAGTCTCTCCAACAAGATCTCCAACTGCCAAACCTGGATATCCTTCAGTGCTGCCAACCCTTTTATGGGAATGGTCATCGTTTTGGTCACCTCAACAACCGTCGCATCTACCTTCAGAAGTCTCCAAAGCTCCAAGGGCTCCGGTAAGGGATACAATATAGCCATAGCCCTAGCTACCTTCAGGCCTGTCACAGGAGAATCCCACTCCCGGTCAACCAACTTCTTCACCTTCTTCGGCAAAGGAAAAACCTTTGGTGGCCCACACAACCCATCCAGGACAGGGCTTCATTTTCCTAATCCTCCTGCGTGACCTTGATCCCCAGTTCCTCTAGCACAAGAGGAATGAGAGGATGCAGTTCTTCCTTCCAGAATAATCTCACTACCCTAAGATTGTCCTCTTCCACAATAGGAACCTCCTCCGCATTAGGCCCACTACCCGTTGGTGCGTCCACAGGATCAACGTCCAGGTCCCCTTGTGGACCTGAATCCTCAGAAGTCTCATCTTCACCCAACAGGTGTCCCAGGCACTGAAGAAGCCCCTCTGATTTTGCCTGCATAGCTGCTTTAGGCATCTTAGCAAAGCACTGGAACTTCTGGGTGGATGAACGCTTACTCGCTGCTTCCCTCTTAGCCAAACAGGTCTTATGAAGTAGCAGGACAAAATCTGTGGAGACAGCGGGGGTGGGGAGTCCCTGAACTCCCTAGCAGCTGCATGCCTCCTGCCACATGAAGTCAACATGGCTGCTGACTCCTCCAACCCCCAGACACCCCCCCCCCCCAGTGCCTCCTGAACGGGGCCTGAAGAACACGTGCAGCAACTGCTTCCTGACACCTCTGCGGAAGCCAATTCCTCTCCAGCAGCACAGCCAGCACATAACGAGGACCCATTGAGGCGCGACTGCCTCACTCCGCAGGCCCGACACACTTTCCCGTGGGAGGTGCCATGCTTTTGTCATAGCGGTAAAAATAACCTCCCGAGAGCTGTGATCGCTGAGTCGCTCCTGCCAGCACTGTCCCGGATTCCCGGTGCTGCTGCCCAGTCACGTGCGACCCTTCTTATCCTCACTACCAGCCTTATTACTCCACAATCGCCTGACTCATACAGACTCCCGATCAGCCCTGCTCTTTTTTTTTTTTTTTTTTTTTAAGAAACCACCAAAGAAGCCCAGCGAAAAAGATATACTTCCCTGCTTCTGGCTGTCAGCTGAAGGTGAGAAGAACTCAGAGGGAGCCAGGACCCCTGGCTTTGCAACCCTCTGGAAAACGAGGGCCAAGCCAGATCAAGGATCTCCAAACCCCTGATCGCCCTGCTCTACCCGAGAGATGGCCCACGAAGGAACCTAACACCTTGGGGAACACCATTCTTCACTAGCTGTTCTCTTTTCTCCTTTCTATTTTTTGTTTTTAATTAGACTGCACGTTTGCACCTCTACCATCTGCTGGAGACAGAAATACTGAAGGATTGCAGGTGCCACTCTCGATTATGTAGCAGAGCCTGAAAAGTTTTTATTCCCTGCTTCCATCTGCTGGTAGGGATGCAAACCCACTTGTTAGGACTGATCTGTGGTATGATCAGGAAATTTCCAGACTGAATCATTCAGCACATTTTGAGCTAACAGTAACAACTATCCTTCCTTTTCTAGAGACCTGACCCAATGAAGAAGACCAGCTTAGAATTTGTTTAATAAGCATAATTGATTCTAAACAAATAAGTTCAAAAGAAATTTACACATACATTTTCTCTATGCGATGAAAGAGGGTTAAGTCCCAGAATTCCGTGTTGCATGTTGGCTTGCACATGAATCAAGGTTCCAGTTGACTGCATGTTATTGACCATAGGACCTAGAAGAATATACAAAAGAAGATATTCATCCCAAGATGCAGTTCAGTCTAACACAAACCCAATTTAAACTTTGCTGATGAGCATTGGTCTCCTTTGTAGAAAAGATCTTTGTGCCTTAAGAAACATAGCACTTCTCACTGACTTAGGGGACTTTTTTTTTTTTTACCAAAACATAGATTCTCTTTGTTGGTTAGATGTGCTGTTTTTCCCATAGAGACAAAATGGGCACAGTCCTTCTGGCCTTGTGAAGGGATGCACAGCTATTTAAAAGCATTCAAATGAGAAACAAGCTTTAGAAGGTAGACATTTATATCAGCCATTTTCTATCATTAATTTCACCTACATTCTCTGTTCATGAAAGAATTTAACTATTCTGCTTTTAGTGGTACTATACAAATGGATACATATAAATACAATTAATTGCAAGCAAAACCTGCATAAGGAATGAGGACAGAATTTATGCCAGAAGTCTAAAAAGTAAGATGAGAGAATTAGAATATATAGCATTAAATGAAAAGAGATATTTAATTGACATCTCAGAGACCTGGTGAAGGAGGATAACCAATGGAACAGTACTATAACAAGTTATATTGCAATGATAGGGTGGATCAACTTGGTGAGGGGGAGGAATGTGGCAATTTATGGTAAGGATAGCATAGAGTCCAACACGATAAAGATCTTGCAGGAAACTTAGAGGTGAATTTTAAAAGCCCGGCACACACCAAAATTGGGAGATGCGCACGCATGTAATGATATGCACCTGCTGTATTTTAAAAGTCACCTACATGCGTGCGCATCTCCTGCAGCAGGCATATCTCACTTGGTTTCAAAAAGGGGCATGGTTTGGGCATTCTAGGGCAGGGCCAAGAGATGTGCATGTAAATTCTTGCATGAGCCCAGGTCCAGTGATACATAACTTTGCTTCTGCTATGGAGGTGTAACTTTAAAAAAACAAACAGCTATTTCTGATAGATTTAAAGGGTCTGGGGTAACTAGGGGGAGTGCAAGCTATTAAACTAGGGGGGTTTTGAGGACCTAACTCTAGATTGGGCAAACTGGTGATGAACTGGTGAAAACTGGTCATGGTGTGAATGCGCGCCAGTTATAAAATACCCTGATGCGGTAGAAACCCGATTTATGTGGCTAGGCGCAAGTACACTTAAAACTGCCTGCACATGTGTGTGTGGCCAGGCTATTTAATAATGTGTGGCACATGTGCAAACAAATTATAAAATGGTCACGTCCCTGGGCACATATGCATGTGTATTTGTGCCCATGCGCCAGTTTGAAAGTTACCGTCCCTATGCGCGGCAGAATCTTTGTGGATGGAAATTCCATGTGTGATGGGGAAGAGTATAGCGGTGGGGATAATCAGCAATCGACCTGGCCAACATGAACCGAAGATGATGAAATGCTAAGAGAAATTAGGTTAGCTAACAAATTTAGCACCACAGTAATAATGGGTGATTTCAATTATCCCATTATTACTGGGTAAAGCAAAATTGCTTACCTTGTAATAGGTGTTATCCCAGGACAGAAGGATGTAGTCCTCACATATGGGTGATGTCATTGATGGAGCCCTATCACGGAAAATTTTCTGTCAAAGTTTCTAGAAACTTTTGACTGGCATCCTGAGCCCACTGAGCATGCCCAGCATGCCATGATATTCTCAGCCACAGGGGTCTCCCTTCAGTCTCGTATGTAGCAATAAGCTTTAGCAAAAATAAAATAATAAAACGTATTGGACCCAACTCCGCGGGGTGGCGGGTGGGTTTCGTGAGGACTACATCCTGCTGTCCTGGGATAAAGCAAGTGTTGCTTACCTGTAACAAGTGTTCTCACAGGACAGCAGGATGTTAGTCCTCACATATGGGTGACATCACAGGATGGAGCCCTGTACGGAAAACTTTTCTGTCAAAGTTTCTAAAAAGCTATGACTGACACTGGCACACTGAGTGCACTGAGCACGCTCAGCCTGCAATTATCCCTATGAGCCACAGGTGTCTCCCTCAGTCTCGTCTTATAGCTAAAAGCGCAAGTGAAACTAAAATAAAAGTAAAAACGTATACAGACCCAATTCCGCGGGGTGGCAGGTGGGTTTCATGAGGACTAACATACTGCTGTCCTGTGAGAACACCTGTTACAGGTAAGCAACACTTGCTTTCTCACAGGACAAGCAGGATGGTAGTCCTCACATATGGGTGAGTACCAAGCTGAGGATGCCTGAGAGTGCACCAAATGCACCCAAGACGCGCGAAAGGCGCAATGATGGTGGTGGAATTTGGAACGGAGGGCATCCTGAAACCCTTAACGGGTTGGTGGAAGGATGTTGAGTAGGTAAGCCGAAAAGAATAAGAGTAGACGGACTGGCCAAACATGGAGCATGCTGGCTAGTCTTATCTAAGCAATAATGAGCTGCGAAGGTATGGAGAGTGCTCCAGGTTGCAGCCTGATAAATATGTACAAGCAGCAGCAGCCGAGGGGAGGCTGGGACGGACGCAACAGAGCGTGGTTACACACAGTGTTGTAGTGAAATGGCTGCTTGTTGGTAGGAAAGAGATACAGACCGTCAATTAGGAGGAATAGGTCTGTTTGCCCACTGGAACTCGCAGCTTGACTCTTGCCACAGAAGGAAAGAGTTAGGTGGAATTCCTATGGAATGTAGTACGATCTAAATAGAATGCAAGTGCACTATTACTGTCCAAGAAGTGGACAAACCCTCTCGCTTTGGTGAGAGAGAGGTGTTGGGGAAAAATGGGCAGAGTATATTCTGAGTAAGGTGAGATGCAACGTCTACCTTAAGAAGGATATGAAGTTGAATACGTAAAACCACTCGGTCACGGAGGAAAGCGGGGTCGGATGAGTATGTAACAAGGTGTAGACGTTGCATCTCACCTTACTCAGAATATACTCTGCCCATTTTTCCCCAACACCTCTCTCTCACCAAAGCGAGAGGGTTTGTCCACTGTTGTTGTCCTGTGCACATGCTAGAGGGATTTCTCTTGGTGGAACTGTTTACTGCATTGTGAAATCTTCATTGTGGCTAAGTATTTTCTGCTTATTTTTGCTTATTTTTGCTTATTGCTCTGAAGTTGTGTAGAAAACTTATGTAGAAAGCTTCTGTGATTATTTCCTGTTTGTGTTTTAACTTTCTTTATAGTCTGTTTCATTTTGTGTAGAAAGCTTGTGTAGAAAGCTTCTGTGATTATTTCCTGTCTGTGTTTTAACTTTCTTTATAGTCTGTTTCATTTCTTATAGTAAGTTATTATTCTAGTAAGTTTTGCTGTTTGCTGAATAACGTTAGAAAAGAAAAAAAAAACCCACAAACAAAGCTATCAGCTTTTAAACTGGTAAAATCTCTCTAGTTTGGGGTTAGCTGGCACAAACTAAAAAATTGGGGCATAAAGACTGTTTTTTAAAAAAGAATTGACCAAAACGCAAAGACAACAGTCCAGAAGTGCCCTGCTTTACCCAGCTTGTCCCAGGCTAAACTGTTTGCCTCCCTCCCACCCTACCCCTCTACCCACCCACCCCGGGGCTTGTTTCTAATAAAGACTGCCTAGATTACCATTGGCAGCGAGATAAATTAGTACATTGGTTACAGTCAAGGAAATACAATTCACAAATTACCAAGATGAGGACTATCCAATGTAACTGCTGTGGAACCTTTATTCTGAGGGAAAGCATCTGGAAACTTAGAGCTTGCCCAATTTGTGCACAACTCTCTTCCTTGAAAATGGAGCTGACTGTGATTAAAGATCAATTAGCTTCAATTAAAAGAATTACACCCACATTGCATTACTCAGAAAATAATTCCCCAATACCACAAATAAACCAGGAGTCAAGAAAAGGAGATTCATTAGGCTCAGGTAGGACCCACAGTCACCCATTCTTGACAGAAGAGCAGCCAACAGGTATACCCCCCCCACTCAAACAGGTCATTAAGAAATTCTTTAAAAACCAGGAATACAGTGGGCTCTGGTAGAATTAGACCTGTGATGAGGAGACACACAATGTACCAAATGCAAAAAGAACAAGCCTTCTCTAAAATAAAAAATGAAGAAGTTCTTGAGAAAAGCATTGCAGTATTACCAGAAAAGAGAGAGAAAACACAATGCATGCAGTATTTCAAGATCCATAAGCAAAAGAAAAATCTAATTGAGATGGATAACTCTGTCAACAGTGGCACAACCACAAAAAGAAATAGTGAAGTGAATAACAAATCTCAACTAATATCTCACAAGGAGTCCAGAAAATGCAATAACCGTAAAGAGAGTACCTGGAAGGCTATGACCACAAATGCTCATAGTTTGGGAAATAAAATCCCAGATCTGCAGGCCCTAATGGCTGACGCAGAATTGGACATTGTTGCTATCACAGAAACATGGTTCACAGAATCTCATGAATGGGATACAACAATACCAGGCTACAACTTGTTAAGGAAGGACAGAGAGGATAGAAAAGGGGGAGGTGTGGCTCTTTATGTCAGAAACAACATCCAAGCAACTGAGCTACAAGGAAGTTGGGGTATTGAAGAAGTTCTATGGGTCGACCTAAAAAAAGATGACGGAGCATCCATTTATATTGGAGTGGTTTACAGGCCTCCAAACCAAAAGGAAGAGCTGGACAAAGATCTGGTTGAAGACATCCATAAGATAGGTAAGAAGGGAGAAGTGGTGATCGTGGGTGACTTTAATATGCCAGATGTAGACTGGAAAATCCCATCTGCAGAAACTAAAAATAGTAGAGCGATAGTGGATGCCATGCAAGTATCTTTGTTCAAACAAATGGTGTTGGAACCCACGAGAGAAGGAACTATACTCGACTTAGTGCTCACTAATGCAGATAATGTCTCAGATGTCCAGGTGGGCGCCCACCTCAGCAGCAGTGATCATCAAACAGTATGGTTTAATATCAATAAAAGAATAGGGAAAAGAACCACAAAGACCCGAGTTTTACAGTTCAAAAACACAGACTTTGAGGAAATGGGGAACTACCTGGAGGAAGAACTTAAAGGATGGGAGAACGAGAGAGATGTGGATCAGCAGTGGACTAATCTAAAAGGAGCAATCACCAAGGCAACTGCTCTATATGTTAGAAATGTAAAGAAAAGCAAAAGAAAACTGAAACCTATCTGGTTCTCAAAGGAGGTGGCTGACAAAATTAAAGCTAAAAGAACAGCATTCAAGAAATATAAAGGATCCCAAAGGGAGGAGCACAAAGAAGAATATTTGTATCAACTGAGGGAGACAAAGAAATTAATCAAGTTGGCAAAGAGTCAAGCAGAAGAGAGGATTGCCAAGGAGATAAAAAATGGTGACAAAACATTTTTCAGATACATCAGCGAAAAGAGAAAGGTCCAAAGTGGTATAGTGAAATTGAAAGGTGGTAATGATCAATGTGGGGAGAGAGACGAAGAAATGGCAGAAATATTAAACAAATACTTCAGCTCTGTGTTCACTAAAGAAGACCCTGGAGAAGGACCATCTCTACACAACAAGAAACTGGAGGGAAGTGGAATAGATGAAAATCCTTTTAAAGTAGAAAATGTGTGGGAAGAACTAAAGAACCTGAAAGTGGACAAAGCCATGGGGCCTGATGGGATTCATCCAAGGATATTGAGGGAGCTCAGAGATGTTCTGGCGGGTCCGCTGTGTGACCTGTTCAATAGATCCCTAGAAACGGGAGTGGTGCCGAGTGATTGGAGAAGAGCGGTGGTGGTCCCGCTTCACAAGAGTGGGAACAGGGAGGAGGCAGGCAACTACAGACCGGTTAGCCTCACTTCGGTGGTGGGAAAAGTAATGGAGTCACTGCTGAAAGAGAGAATAGTGAACTATCTACAGTCTGGAGAATTGATGGACCAGAGGCAGCATGGATTCACCAGGGGAAGATCCTGTCAGACAAATCTGATTGACTTTTTTGACTGGGTAACCAAGGAATTGGATCAAGGAAGAGCGCTCGATATCATATACTTGGATTTCAGCAAAGCTTTTGATACGGTTCCGCACAGGAGACTGGTGAATAAAACGAGAAGCTTGGGAGTGAGTGCCGAGGTGGTAACCTGGATTGCAAATTGGTTGACGGACAGAAGACAATGTGTGATGGTAAATGAAACCTTCTCTGAAGAGAGAGCGGTTTTAAGTGGTGTACCGCAAGGATCGGTGTTGGGACCGGTCCTGTTCAATATCTTTGTGAGCGACATTGCGGACGGGATAGAAGGTAAGGTTTGTCTTTTTGCGGATGACAATAAGATCTGCAACAGAGTGGACACGCCGGAAGGAGTGGAGAGAATGAGACGGGATCTAAGGAAACTGGAAGAGTGGTCGAAGATATGGCAGCTGAGATTCAATGCCAAGAAGTGCAAAGTCATGCATATGGGGAGTGGAAATCCGAATGAACTGTATTCGATGGGGGGGGGAAAGGCTGATGTGCACGGAGCAGGAGAGGGACCTTGGGGTGATAGTGTCTAATGATGTGAAGACAGCGAAACAATGCGACAAGGCGATAGCAAAAGCCAGAAGAATGCTGGGCTGCATAGAGAGAGGAATATCGAGTAAGAAAAGGGAAGTGATTATTCCCTTGTACAGGTCCTTGGTGAGGCCTCACCTGGAGTACTGTGTTCAGTTCTGGAGACCGTATCTACAAAAAGACAAAGACAAGATGGAAGCGGTACAGAGAAGGGCGACCAGGAAGGTGGAGGATCTTCATCGGATGACGTACGAGGAGAGATTGAAGAATCTAAATATGTACACCCTGGAGGAAAGGAGGAGCAGAGGTGATATGATACAGACTTTCAGATACTTGAAAGGTTTTAATGATCCGAAAACAACGACAAACCTTTTCCGTAGGAAAAAAATCAGCCGAACCAGGGGTCACGATTTGAGGCTCCAGGGAGGAAGATTCAGAACCAATGTCAGGAAGTATTTCTTCATGGAGAGGGTGGTGGATGCCTGGAATGCCCTTCTGGAGGAAGTGGTGAAGACCAGAACTGTGAAAGACTTCAAAGGGGCGTGGGATAAACACTGTGGATCCATAAAGTCAAGAGGCCGCCAATGAAGAGTGGGTGACTCGCCAGAATGATGGCTACTGCCTGGACACAATACCCTTATTCAATAAACATACACATGCTTACTGTGACTCCAACATCGCTCTAAGCTTCAACAGCAAGAGGAAATGGAAAAAAGGATTTGCACTCACAAAGAGGGGAGTAGCTGGCTTGTTACGGCGGTTACTACCCCAAACCAAATATGCCTGATACTTCACTTTCAATGCATATACAGCATAGCTCTCTGCTTCAACGACAGGGGAGAAGAATAACTGATACTTCACACATCCAGCAGAGCTCTCTGCTTCAACGGCAAGGGAGAAGAAAAAGGGTTCGCACTCACAAAGCGGGGAGTAGCTGGCTTGTTACGGCGGTTACTACCCCAAACCAAATGTGCCTGATACTTCACTTTCCATGCATATCCAGCATGGCTCTCTGCTTCAACGGCATGGGAGAAAGACTGATACATCACGCATTTCCAGCATAGCTCTCTGCTTCAACAGCAGGGGGAAAAAAAAAACCAAAAACTGATGCTTCACGCATATCCTGCATAGCTTCAACGACAGGGGTGAAGAAAAAAAGCATTCGCAATCACAAAGCGAGGAGTAGCTGGCTTGTTACGGCGATTACTACCCCAAACCAAATGTGCCTGATACTTCACTTTCAATGCATATCCAGCATGGCTCTCTGCTTCAACGGCAGGGGAGAAAAAAACTGATACTTCACGCATATCCAGCATAGCTCCCTGCTTCAACGGCAGGGGAGAAGAAAAAACAACCAACAAGGGCTGTACAACATAGTCTAGGTAAAACAAATAAGCATGGGTGTAACTTGCTTATCGCGGCGGTTACTACCCCTACTACCCCTAACTAATCAAGCTAGATATTTCACTTGATGCAGCTCCATCACTGCTCTCTACATTAATGGTGGGGTGGAAGGGGAATAGAACAAAGAGCTAAGAGAAACAGATAAGTATGAGAGAAAAAATGTGTGAAGCTTGCTGGGCAGACTGGATGGGCCATTCGGTCTTCTTCTGCCGTCATTTCTATGTTTCTATGTGTGTAACTCACTGACCCTGTTGGCAGAAATGACATTTAAGAGGGAAAGAATTTCCCATGTCAAACTGTGAAATGAGAGGAATGGAAAGGCTGAACAGGGAACGTATGAGACTTATAAGATATAGGTTCCATTCCGTGACTAGTGAAAATAGAGGCGGCTTGATCAGTGGATAATCCATGGTAAGCTGACTCAGAAGGGGTTTACCGTTAATCGGGTATCTCCACTCCCAAACAATACACCAATTGGAACAGAGATGTACCTATGTGAAGGACGTCTGGGGAGCAGAATCCGAGGGAGCAAGAGAAAAGAGTGGTGTAGAAAAAAGAAAAAGGGTAATACCCTTTTGTATGCGTCATGTGGTAAATCATGCCATTTTGAATGGTAGGATTTGTGTGTGGAAGGTTTTGTGACGCTACCAGTACCTGAGAACATCAGTGAGTCTACAATTTGAAACTGACTTGTGAGAAGGCAAATTGGTTACCGGTGTGATAGATTGAGAAGTATGGGAAGCATACTGGTCTCGACCAGGGCGTGGGTCTGAGGAACTGTGAACCCTGTCCCGGTTCAACATTAGAAGAGTGCTGGTTATGAGAGGCAGCAGAAGAGACACATTTAAGAGGCCCTTGATGGAAGAAAGGCGTCTATGGGAACGCATTGGAAACATGTGTAGGGAGTAGAATCTGTGCACCGTATGGTTTGATTCGGATGCAGAGGGCAAGTTCGGTTAATCTTAGCGTTAGAAGATTTTCCCGCTACACATGTAGTCCGAGACCATTCGAGAGGATGGAAATCTACATGGAGAAGGTCTGCTAGTGCGTTTAGTAAATCTCTTAGATAAGTGGCCCGAGGATGCATGGAGTGAGCAAGGGCCAAGGGTAGAGCTGCGCAGCTTCCTTGTAGAGCAGCTAAGAGGTTGTGTGTGCTTGTGTGTTGGAAAGCCCATTGTCCCTATGCTGTCTGTCTGTATGCACAAAGATTTGTTGCAGAGGCAGTATTGGAAGGCATAAGGGTATAACTCATGGCTACAAGCTCCAGGAAGTTCATGCGAAACTGTGCCTGGAGCGGAATAGACGCATATTGGGTTGAGAAGAGGTTAGGTCAAACTTTACAACCCTGAGTAAATGCGAGCATTAGCAGGAGCAGACTAGATATTGGTTCTATATCTGCAATATGGATGAGGGACAAAAGCAGTTGAACAGCTTAGACCCACTGATAATGGAATTTCACTGAATCTAACCCATAGCAGTTTTGGATCTATGAGGACAGTACATAGTGAAAAAACCCTATGGCCCAACAATGAAGAATTGAGGGGCTGAGATTATGGAATATGCGCGCAGGGACCTGTAAGAACTTATTAGAATGTTTGCGCGGTTGCTGGACAGGAAGGTCATTGTGACAGTGGTGTCCAGAAGTGTTGTATAAGGGATTTATGGCAGTGACAGTAATCACAGGTAGTAATTTATAGTGAGTCATGTAGAAGTTAGAGCTCCTTGCGTGGACTGACTGTGGTTATGCAGCTGTCCATGCAAGGAAAGTGTGAATGATGTTGCACTCCATAGAGAAACAGCAGTCCCCGATAGTGATTCAATGAAATACACCAGTTGCCAAAGCTGGTGCAACCGGCAGGCTTAGGACTGTAATATTGTAGACTCACCATGAAGCACATAGAAAGATTAGAGGTAATGTACTTACTGCGATATGGAAGCATGGTGACGAGAGATACCATTTTACCTGTGCCTTCTGAAGAAAGTTGGTATTTCTGAGGTCCAGGATGGGCGGAGAAATAAAGAATAGTGTAACTAAAACTCCCTAACCCCCCCTCCCCCCCTGCGCTTTGTAGCGTCTGGGGGAGTGTACCGGGAACCTTGGTACAAAGTAGGGTGGCTGCTCTGATATCCGGCCAGTTAGGAGACCAGGAGGTGTCCAACTGGAGGGGCTGATGTTCTCTGGATATCATGTAACCTCCCACGGGAGCGTGAGCGGTAAAGTCTTACCTGCATTTCTGTGTGCTGTACAAGGAGACACCGAGACCTGTCGTCAGGCTTCGAGGTGGACTTGCACTTGAGGCAGTATTTGCTGGATCTCGTGTTTAGCAGATCAGCGAATGCACCTGGAACTTTGGTTCCTAATCAGGAACCAGAAGCCAGAGCATTAATCAGTACAGAGCCTTGTTGCTGAAAATGGGAGGATGTCGTGATACAATCCCAAAGAAAAGAGAGAGAGGTTCTCTTGGTATTGTGGCTGACATAGCTGGCAGAGCGATATGTGACACTAATACGGTTCTTGGAAGGTACATGACCTAGAACGTTTCGAAACATGTGTCTCGAATTAAAGAACACATCTCAATGGGAATGCCGCAGAAGCGGGTACTTACCATCCGACGTGGATCGCCGAAGGACGAGCCGGTGAAGAATGCTGGCTCCGTGGATTTCAGGAGTCATCGAGGGAGTAGACGCCCGTCTCAACTCTGATGCCTGGTATGGTGGTGCAGGTATAGAGGAGACAGGCTGAGCGTGGCTGGTGCTACCACCATAATTAGTGGAGGGCCACAATCCCGCACCGATGTCAGTGGGGCATGCCTTGGGAACATGAGAGCCAATTAATAGCTCATTGACCCGGCCCTCATCGCAGCGGCTCAATGTCTCGTGACGCCAGTGCAGAATTCTTCGGAACTCGTTCCGGTGTTTCTGGAGCACCAAGGACTGCCAATACTGTGCGGAACAGTGTCGATGGCAGTGGTGATGTTGCTCGGCCCGAGCATTCTCCAGCATCGAGAAGGATAGCACCAATGTGCTGGATGGCATCCGTGGCGGACGGTCATCGTGTCGGTGATGATGCATGCCTGGTCTTCCCCAGTGCCGAGATGGATGCCCTCGCTGTCTTGGATGGCGACTGATGACGGACTGTCAGCGTGCCTGCACTGCTCCTGGCACTATGTAGTGTCGTAGGCTAATACGGGGCTTTAATAAGAACCCAAAGCATGGAGCACTGTATTCAGGCGAGGGCATTATGTGGCGGTGCTATGTCGGTATTGACAGTGTCAATGGCAGCCGAAGCGGCCTCGAGGATATCGTCAAAAATATATACATGAAAAAACGTTGATGACTTGGGCAGAGCAATGATGTCAGTGACGGAAGCACTGACGGCATCGGCGTAGGTATCTATGGGAATGATGTGGCATCGAATAATCGAAAAAATATCGTTGGCATTGGAAAAATGACCGCATCAATAGGAACGTCGAAGACACCAATAGAAACGACGTGGGCGTCAAGGGCATCGATGTATGGAGGTGGGCGCCGACGGCATCAGTGGCATGGCCATGGATCGACTTGGGCACCAATGGCATCCATGGCATCGATGCCACTGACATGGGCACCGATGGAATTGATGTTGGCATAGATACCACCCATGGAATTGACATTAGCATCGATGGAATCGACCCGGGCATCGATGCCCATCGATGGAATGGGCCTGGGCGACGATGACATCCATCCGGATATGGATGGCACCGAGGAAACCCAAGGAAAAATCAGTGCCATGTACGAAAAACAAGGATGGCATTGATAGAAATGATGCAGGGACGATGGCATCAGAGTACCGCGGGGGGAGGGGTACCGATGGCATCTAGGAATCCAGGACGGTCTGAAGGGGGTTCAGACGGAAGCGATGGGGGCATTGACTGCGCGAAGGTACCAAGGAATTCGAAGGCCCTGAAATAGACAGGGGCCCTGCCGGCAACGGAAACCGTGGAAGTCCCTGTCCCACTAGCGCCAATAACCAAGCAGAGTGTCACAGAGGGGCACTCGCAGGCTATGTGTGGCTAACTGAAAACATAGGGAGAGGGAAGGCCACAGTCGGTTGGCAGGCCAGGGAGGTGACAGGAACCAACCAAAAAAACAGGGCACAGTACTTACCGAGCGTCGAATAAACGTACGCGAAGGGAGACCTGTGCAGGGAAAAGTGTTTGTGAAGTAAAAGTTTAAGTGTTTCCGTAAGGAAAAAGTGTTAGAATTTTTCACAGAGCTCCTAACCGCTATGCTTACTGCAGAGTGGAAAAAAGAAGACTGAGGGAGACACCAGTGGCTCACAGGGATAATTGCAGGCGGAGCATGCTCAGTGCACTCAGTGTGCCAGTGTCAGTCAAAGCTTTGTAGAAACTTTGACAGAAAAGTTTCCGTACAGGGCTCCATCCTGTGATGTCACCCATATGTGAGGACTAACATCCTGCTGTCCTGTGAGAACACCTGTTACAAGGTAAGCAATTTTGCTTTATCCCAGGACAAGCAGGATGCTAGTCCTCACATATGAGTGATTAGCAAGCTATAGGCTGAATCAGTTTGTAATGGACCAACAGTGAAGAATTGTTGGAAAAATTGAGGCAGCCTGAAATCACAGCAGGTTGGATGTAGAAGGAGTTAGGATTATACTGGAAACAAGTTCTTTAAGACAGATTGTCCGTAGGCTGAATCTTGTCATCCTTCTTTGTCCAAACAGTAATGAGCTGCAAAGGTGTGAAGAGAACTCCATGTTGTACCTTTACATATGTCGAGAACTGGCACTGAATGATAGTGTGCTACTGAGGTTGACATTGCTCTTTCTGAATGCGCCTTTACTTGTCCTTGGAGAGGAAGGCCTGCTTTTTCATAACAGAACTCTATACAATCTGCTAACCAGTTGGAGAGAGTGTGCTTGCCCACTGGATTACCCGGTTTGTTTGGGTCAAAAGAAACAAAGAGTTGAGTGGATTTCCTGTGAACTGCAGTGTGGTCTAAGTAGTATGCTAGCTCACCTTGGTGAGAATGAGGTCTTGGAAAGTATGTGGGCAAAACTATGGATTGATTCAAATGGAATTCCATAACTATTTTGGGAAGAAATTTTGGGTGTGTACGGAGTACCACCCAGTCATGTAGGAATTTTGTGTAGGGTGAGTATGTGACAAGTGCTTGTAACTCACTAACCCTTCTAGCAGATGTAATGGCTATTAGGAAGATAGTCTTCCATGTAAGAAATTTAAAATCGCAGGAATTCATGGGTTCAAAGGGAGAACGCATGAGCCTTGTTAACACCAAATTAAGGTCCCATTCTGTGACTGGTGGCCGTATTGGTGGTTTAAGGTGAGTTAAACCTCTCATGAATCTACTGACAAAAGGTTGTATGGATATTGGTGCATCTTCCATCTTATTATGGTAAGCCGAGATTGCACTTAAGTGTACTCGCACAGATGAGGTCTGGAGACCAGAGTCTTAGAGATGACATAAGTAGTCTAGCAAAGAAGATGTGGGGCAGGAGAAAAGGGTCAAGGTCCTTTTGCGTGCACCACAAAGTAAATATTTTCCATTTCGAAGAATAGTTCTTTCGCGTGGAAGGTTTACTTGAAGCTATAAGTACTTGAGAAACAGTTGAAAGATTGAGTGGTTGTAAGATCAAGTTTTCAACATCCATGCTGTTAGAGAAAAGGATTGAAGGTTGGGATGGCGCAACCTGCCCTGATCTTGAGTTATGAGAGTAGGAGCTACACCCAGGCGAATTGGCTCTGAGATCGAGAGGTCGAGAAGTATGGGAAACCATATTTGTCGAGGCCAATGCGGGGCTATGAGTATCATGGAACCCTCGTCCTGTTGTAGCTTTACTAGAGCTTTGGTTATTACCGGTATCGGAAGATACGCATATAGAAGACCTGAGTTCCAAGGGCGAGCAAAGGCGTCCTTGGCTGGCTGGTGTTTCTGTTTGTGGAGAGAGCAGAACCTGTCCACCTTGTGATTCAGGTCTGATGCAAAGAGGTCTATTTCCTAGCGTGTAGCAGATGGACTCAAAACAAGTGGGTATAGTGTGCTCGTGCTAGCAGTTGGAGACGGATCTGACGTCAGCACGGGTACATATACCCCCGCAGGAAGTGCAGCAATTCAGTAATTTCCGTCTCCAAAGCAGTTTGGAGCTACCTCAAGCTCGCTGAGCGTTTTTCCAAATTCTAACGACTAAATTCATAGAAGAAACCTACTTGAAGACGAGCCCCGCACTCCTGCGGTGATACCATTCGGTCCCTCCCCCAGTTGAGTTTCCCGAGGCGATTTCCGTGGTCACCTCGGAGGTAAGAGCCTCGGTCCGGTGGCCGACTCGCGGCATGGACCTAGCCCCCGAGTGAGAAGGGCTCGGGCGCGGCATAGAGGCAGCCTCGGTCCCGGCGTGGACTTGGCCCCCGAGCAAGACGAGTTCGGGCGCGGCCTAGAAGCAGCGGGTGCACTTCCTTGAGCACGGCGGTGACGGTACTTACCTTCTCCCCTCGCAGCTGGGAAGCGCCGAAAACAAGGTAAGGCGTACATCTTTACTTATTGGTCTCCGAGGAAGTGAGGATTAGCAGAGTCTGCCTACGTGGCAACCCGCCAAGGGGGTCGCCATTTTGCCTGCCTACTTGCCTTCTGCCCTGGTTCGTCTGCCGTGCAATAGGCGTCCGTTGCTAACTGCACATTGATAGGCGCCCGTTGCTAAGTGCACGTGGATAGGCGCACGTGGATAGGCGCACGTGGATAGGCGCACGTGGATAGGCGCACATTGATAGGCGCACGTTGCTAAGCGCACGTTGCTAAGCGCACGTTCATAGGCGCACGTTAATAGGCGCACATTGATAAGCGCAGATTGGTAGGCGCACATCTTTCGCGCATGTTACAAAGCGCAGACTCCAGCTGGGTTCACAGACGAGATGGAGCGTAAGAGAGCCCATGCGTCAGCGGAGCCGGCACCTCCAGAATCAGGCATAAGCCTCTGCTCTGCATGCAACCTCAGAGCCACTCAGCGTGAGGAAGCAGACTCCCTATGTGCCCAATGTGAAGAGGCCCTGGGAGTTCCAGGCCAGGACCGGTCGCAGCCCAGCGTACTTGCCAGTTCCTCAGGGAACACCCCGGACCTAGCAGGCAGCGGTGAGCTGCCAGGGAACCCGAGAGACCTGGTGCCCCTAAGTTCAGATCCGGCTTCGCTCTCCAGGGTGGAATTATTCAAGGGGATTCACGCCTTTGTCACAATGCAGTCTGCTCCCCGAATGGGTCCATACGTACCGAATGACCCGGCCCCTGGACCCTCAAGGCCTAGGCACGGCCACTCACCACCCGGAAGCCCCACTTATGGGGATTCAGATTGCTCTGAGGAAGATGACGAGCCCCCCGAGGAGGGAGAACTTCCCTCGGGGATTGAACCATATCGGACCATGCGGTGTTTCTTTCTGAAAGAGGATCTCCCAGGCCTGATTTCACAATGCCTGTCGGAACTGGCTCTCCCGGGCCATGACACCCCAGGGGAACCTAGAATGAACCCCCTGTTAGAGGGCCTGCGCCAAACGACTCACCATTTTCCCCGCCTACGAGCAGCACAGCAGCTAATCGATCTGGAATGGAATGCGCCGGAGGCCTCATTCAAAAGGGGTCGAGCCTTGGCTAGCATGTACCCCTTAGACCCGGCAACCAAGGAGATGCTGGCGTGCCCCCAGGTAGACGCCATAGTTAGCTCAATTGTGAAGCGCACCACCATTCCGGTGGAAGGGGGGACGGCCCTCAAGGATACACATGACCGGCGCATTGACGCCATTCTGAAACACGCCTTTGAGGTGGCAGCTATGTCCCTACGAATTGCGACCTGCTGCACCGTGGTGACGCGTTCCTGTTTATCACAGGCTAGGACAACACCCCGGGAGAAGAGATGGAAATCAGCTCTCTCGTTCCTCACTGACGCAGCCTCCGACCTAGTCCGTACGGCAGCCAAGGGAGTGTCATCCTCAGTGGCAGCCAGGAGACAGCTCTGGCTACGTAATTGGTCGGCCGACTCCTCCTCCAAGTCACGTCTCACGAGAATGCCCTTTAAGGGATCCCTCCTGTTCGGCAGCAACCTCGAGAAACTGGCCAATAAATGGGGCGCCTCTCCATTACCCCGTCTACCAAAAGACAGGTCAAGGAGGAGCCAGCGCCCTTTTCCTAGTCCATCCAGAGGTAGAAACTCTCAGCGCTTCAACCCTTACAGGACTCGCTACCAAGCACCTCGTTCGCAGACCAGGAACCAGTCCTTTCGGACTAAGCGCAACAAGAGGGGAACCGGCTCGGGTTCGGGTCCCGGCCGTACCCCACAATGACAATCAGCCGACCCATCCGGGGGTAGCAGCCATAGGGGGCAGGCTAACCCTCTTCTACCGCAGGTGGGTCGAGATTACCTCGGACCAGTGGGTCCTCGCCATCATCCGAGAAGGGTATTACCTGGACTTTCTTCAGCTCCCGCCGGACAAGTTTGTGGAATCTCCTTGTTCACCCCTCAAGAGGACGGCACTAGAAGTTACCTTGCAGAGGCTCCTGTCCCTAAAAGCCATAATCCCAGTGCCTGCAGGGGAGATAAATTCTAGGCATTATTCCATTTATTTCATAGTGCCCAAGAAGGAGGGCACTTTCAGGCCAGTCCTGGACCTCAAGTCAGTCAACCGGCACCTACGGGTCCCCAGCTTTCGCATGGAAACTCTGCGGTCTGTCAAAAATTCAGTACAGCCAGGGGAGTTTCTCACATCCCTAGATCTGTCGGAAGCCTACTTGCATATCCCAATCAATTGGGATCACCAGCGCTATCTACGCTTCAAAATCCTGAACCAACACTTCCAGTTCCGAGCTTTACCCTTCGGGTTAGCCACCGCGCCGCGGAACTTTACCAAGGTCATAGTAGTAGTGGCGGCGTCACTCAGGAACAACCAACAGAGTTATAGCTCTTCTGGAAAGCCTAGGATGGGTAGTAAACTTGAACAAGAGTTCCCTACAGCCTTCTCAGTCACTGGAATACCTAGGAGTCCGATTCGACACCCAGGAAGACAAGGTCAGTCTGACCTCCAAGAGGATATCAAAGCTCTGGAATCGTCTGCTGGCCCTGCTGAGCGCCACCCGGCCCATAGCTTGGGATTACCTACAGGTCCTCGGCCTTATGGCATCCACTCTGGAGGTGATACCATGGGCGCGGGCTCATATGAGACCATTACAACGCGCCCTCCTATCTCGGTGGTGCCCACGATCACAGAACTACACCGTACACCTACCTCTACCAGCCAGAGTGCGGAATCAGCTACGGTGGTGGTTGCAGCCCGGCCACATGAGCCGAGGGTCAAGAATGTCCTCCCCAACCTGGACCCTGCTCACGACAGATGCCAGCCTGAACGGATGGGGAGCACACTGCGAAGAACTCACCGCCCAAGGGCGGTGGAACAGAGAAGAGTCGGGGTGGAACATAAACCGACTAGAGGCACGGGCAGTCAGGCTAGCATGCCTGCGATTTGCCCACAGACTTCGAAACAGAGCGGTCAGAGTGATGTCGGACAACGCCACCACGGTGGCATACATCAACCAACAGGGCGGAACCAGAAATAGCCCCCCTGATGACTTGGGCGGAAGCAAATCTCCAGGACATCTCCGCCATCCACATCGCCGGGAAGGACAACACCACGGCAGACTTCCTCAGCAGAGAAAGCCTAAACCCGGGGGAATGGCAGCTGTAACCCACAGCTTTCCAGATGATTGTGGATCAGTGGGGGACACCGGGCATGGACCTACTAGCGGACAGGTCCAACGTTCAAGTACCCAGGTATTTCAGCCGCAGGCGGGATCCTCGAGCCCAGGGGATCGATGCCCTGGTACAGCCATGGCCTAGGGGTTCCTGCTATATGCTTTTCCTCCATGGCCCCTGCTGGGCGCCATTATACACAAGATTCAGCAGCACAGAGGACTAGTTCTTCTAGTGGCCCCGGACTGGCCAAGAAGACCCTGGTACGCAGACATGAGAAGACTACTGGCAGGGAATCCACTGCCACTGCCTCCACACAGGGACCTGCTGCGGCAAGGTCCCATCCTCCACGAGGATCCAGCTCAATTCTCTCTTACGGTCTGGCCATTGAGAGGGCTAGACTGAAGAAAAGAGGATACTCGGGGCCGGTAATAGATACACTCCTCCGAGCACGCAAGTTCTCCACATCACTAACATATATATGGATCTGGAGAGTATTTGAAGCCTGGTGCGAATCTCACGGCACCAATCCACATGCCGCTAAACTCCCTATCATTTGGATTTCCTGCAAGATGGACTTCAGAAGGGTCTGTCCCTCAATTCCATCAAGGTTCAGGTGGCAGCGCTATCCTGCTACGGTCCCCGGAGTGACGGCAACAGCACTGCCACACACCCAGACGTTTTACGTTTCCTGAAAGGAGTCAAACACATTCGCCCACCACTGAAGTGGCCAGTGCCCTTGTGGAACCTCAACCTAGTTTGGAATTCCTAGCGGGACCTGCCTTCAGACCCCTTCGAGGCCTGTCCCTCCGTTTGTTGACCTTGAAAATGGTGTTCCTGCTGGCCGTATGCTCAGCACGCCGTATCTCAGAGCTACAGGCACTGTCCTGCCGTGATCCGTTTCTCCGAATCACTCCAGAGGCTATCCATCTTCGCACGGTTCCTTCCTTCTTACCCAAAGTAGTCTCACACTTCCACCTCAACCAAACCATATCCTTGCCCACCACGGAAGGTTGAAGAAGTCCGGAAGAAGGTCGAATACTGCGCCATCTCGACATCGGCAGGCTACTGTCCAGATACCTGGAAATGTCAGAAGCAGTACGAAAGACAGACCACCTGTTCGTCCTTCACAGCGGGAAGAAGCAAGGGGAAGCGGCCTCATGGGCAACCATCGCCCGCTGGATCAAAGAAGTTATCAAGGCAGCCTACGTAGAGGCGGGAAAACCACCACCTCTATGGGTCAAGGCTCACTCTACCAGAGCGCAAGCGGCCTCTTGGGCAGAGAAACTAGGGATGCTGTCGCCTGCAGAGATATGTAAAGCGGCAAAGTGGTCCTCCCTCCATACCTTCTCCAGATTCTACCATCTGGATGTCCAGGCCAGGGAGGACACAGCATTTGCGAGGGCAATCCTGAACGGACCTTGGGCAGCCTCACACCCAGTCCGGGAGTAGCTTTTGTACATCCCACTTGTTTTGAGTCCATCTGCTACACACTAGGAAATGTAGAGATTACTTAGCTGATAATCTCGTTTTCCTTAGTGTATGCAGATGGACTCAGCATCCTGCCCGGCTGCCGGCATACATGGGGATTCACCGACTCACGGTAAGCCATGTTTCTTATAATAGGCCATCCATCCTGTCGGGTGTCGACGCCTTCCGGTTGAGAACACTGGCGGTCTCCAGCAACTATCAATCGGTCAGGGTAATCCTGTTCATTTAATCGATTGGTCAGCTACATATATATCCATACAGCTTTTGCAAGGAAGATTACTGAATTGCTGCACTTCCTGCGGGGGTATATGTACCTGTGCTGACGTCAGATCCGTCTCCAACTGCTAGCACGAGCACACTATACCCACTTGTTTTGAGTCCATCTGCATACACTAAAGAAAACGAGATTATCAGGTAAGTACTCTCTACATTGTTGGTTGTCCCCAATGTTGAAATATCCTGGTCACTACTAAGGGATCCAGGGACCATTCGTGAGGTTGGAACTGACGACTGAGGCGATCTGCAACTACATTGTGGATGCCCGCTAGATAAGTGGCCCAGAGAAACATGGAATGTGTCAGGGCCCAGTCCCAAATCTGTGCTGCTTCTTGTCAAAGGAGATACGAGCCCATACCTCCCTGTTTGTTCAGGTACCATATGGCTACTGTGTTGTCCGTTTAAATTAGAACAGTCTTGTGTGAAAGGCAGTCCTTGAACGCATGTAGAGCATAACGTATAGCTCGAAATTCCAGAAAATTGATTTGAAATGTTGCTTCGAGTTTTGTCCAAGTACCCTGAGTTTGGAGATTGTCTACGTGAGCTCCCCAACCTAAGGTGGATGCATCTGTAGTTAAAGTTATCTGTGGGACTGGTTGTTGGAAGAGTAGGCCCTTGCGCAAGTTGTTTCTGTTTGCCCACCAAAGGAGAGATGAACGTAGCTGGTGGGTTACTTGAATTGGAGATGACAGTGGTTGAATGGCTTGTATCCATTGTGACCTTAATGTCCATTGGGTTATTCTCATGGCTAATCTGGCCACAGGAGTGACATGAACTGTGGGAGGCCATGTGACCTAGTAAAGTGAGAAACCAAAGAGCTGTCGCTTGTTTCTGCGAGTGTAGCGAGTTTGCTAATAAGGAGAGTGTTTTCTGCCCAATCCTCGGGGTAGGAAAGCTCTTGAAAGGATGGTGTTCAATTCTGCTCCAATGAATTGAAGCAGGTGAGATGGGATTTTTGGTAATTGATGAGAAACCCCATTGAGTGCAGCAGAGTGATTGTTCGTCTGAGAGAAACAAGAGCTTCTTGTTGAGATTGACTTCTGATGAGCCACACTTTCTCTGTGTAATTGAGCTGCTACTACTGCCAAGCATTTCGTGAATACGCTGGGTGCTGAGGCCAAGTCCGAATGGCAGTACACCCCTGTATTGGAAATGCTGTTGACCCACCAGGAACGCATATATTTGGCGATGAGGAGGGAATATTGGAATGTGAGCATAAGCGTCTGTAAATCCAGAGAACAAAGCCAATCTCCTGTCTGAAGAAGGGGAAGCATGGTGCCTAGAGAAGCCATCCTGACTTTCTTTCCTTAGAAATTTGTTGAGATTTCTGAGGTCTAGGATGGGACGTAGGCATCCTGTTTTCTTTGGAATGAGGAAATAACAGGAGTAGAATCCTCTGCCCTGCGGAGTCCGGGGTACCGGTTCTACGGCTCTGGTTCTCAGAAGGGTGGATAATTCTGCTTGCAGATGAATAATGTGATTTTCGTTTAGTGAAAAGGGTCTTGCAGGAGAGTCTCTTGAAATCGATAGGAAATTGAGTTGGTAACCTTGTGATATTATTGAGAGTACCCATTGGTCTGTTGTCAACTGGAACCAATGATTGTAGAAGAAGGAGACTCGACTCCTACTGGTAAGTTTGGGTTGGGATTGCGGCCTGTAATATGGTTTTCTGGCGTCCTTTCTTGGTGACCGGCAGGATGCTGATGAGGAAGAGTCTTGCGGGACCGCCGATAATTGACGCAGTGTCTCTGTGTGTTCTTTAAGTTGGGCCACTGCATCCTGTACCTTTGACCCAAACAGGTTGTCGCCCACGCAGGGCAAGTCCACCAACGTATCCTGTACCTCAGGCCTGAGGTCAAAGGCTTTTAGCCAGGCCCAGCAGCGTGCACTGATCCCTGAAGCTGCAACCCTTGAAGAGGTTTCAAAGCTGTCGTAAGCCGCACAGACTTCATGCTTTCCAGCTTCTAGTCCCTTATGGATTATTGTTTGAGCTGCATCTTGGTATTGTTGAGATAGGGAATCAGTGAGTTCCTGCATTTGCTTCCATAGATTCCTCTGGTATTGCATCATATAGAGTTGGTAAGACGCTATTCTGGAGTTAAACATAGCTCCTTGGAATACTTTCTCCCTAGAGAATCCAGGAATAGATGATCCTTTCCTGGTGGTGCAGAGGAATGAGGGTGTACTCTTTTAGACTTTTTCTGGGCCGACTCAACTACTACGGATTGGTGTGGTAGTTGTGACTTTTGGTACCCAGGGACATGTTGTACAAGATATGTAGTGTCAATAAGAGAGTGTATGTACTCTCTTATTGATTGGTGGAATGGAACATGGATGTTCCCAAAGCCTATGTTGTAATTCCAGGAGGACTTCATGGATAGGAATGGCCAGGACTTCTTTGGGTAGATCCACGAATTGTAGGACTTCTAATGTCTGTAGCCTTGTATCTTCCTCAGACACTAAATTAAAAAGAATTGTGTCTGCCATGTCTTTAATGAAGGTAGTGAAGGACAAGTCTTCTGGTGGAGACTTTTTCCTTCCTTCAGGAGGAGATGGCTCGGCAGACACTATAACAAATGCTAATGTATCATGTTGATATGTTTCTCAATTTCAATTTCTGTATTTCTAATTCCTAGTTATAACCCCCTCGTTCTTCGTTCCTCTTCGTTAACGGATTAGTTTTGGGGTTAATCCATCTCTGTTTGATGTAATCTATCTCATTCGATGTAAACCTTCGTTTTGATGTAAACTGATGAGATATGACTTGTACCATGAACGTCGGTATAAAAAAAGAACTTAAATAAATAAATAAATGAAGCTTTCAGATGAAGAATCTGTATTTTTCTCCTCCCATGAGTCATATGGTACCTGCTTGGAAGGAGAGGTAGGAGAAGACCTTGGTGTAAGTGATGGAACCACTGGCCTGAAGAGTCCTGAAGGTCCTGGCTGAGGTTCATCAAGTGGGCCTTGTCCAGGAACATCACGTAGTCCTGCAGGCTTAGTAGGGAGAGGTTGTGGTGGGATTGTACCAACGAGGGCATCAAGTCTGTCCATTAGCATTTGAAAGATTGAGATGTCCAGTTGCCCTGGAGCCCCAGGCGTGGGTACTGGCATCGGGAATGTCATCGGGATCGGCATTAGTGCTAGTCCCGGTATTGGTGCTTGTTTTGTCCTCAGGGATGGCACCGGCATCGACAATAGTGTCGGCTTCGGCAAGGGTATCGGCATCGGTGTTGATGGTCGATGTTCCTGGAACGCTTCTCGCACCTCCTGGCAGATGAAACCCGTTCAGTTCCTCCATAATAGCTGATGCAGGCAGAGCAGCTATACATGGTAGCGGTGGGGGCGTTATCGGCTCTACCACAGGGCCCTGTGGAGGCTCGATGTCTGGCACTTCAAGAGGTGGAGAACACCTCAGTGTCGAAGGCCTCGGTGTCTCTTGCAGACGAGGTCGCTTGGTTGCTGACTTTTCCGGAGATACTAGGGATTCCGGAATCGAAGAATGTCAATGCCAATGCCGATGTTTAGAACATTACTCCGTAGCTTTTTCAAGGCCCAATGTTGACTTTGTTGATGCTGCAGATGGGGTCTGTGACGACCGGTCCCCCGAACCCTCCAGACGTAGCTTTTTAAGAATTATTCTTTTCGATACTCCGGCCGGAGATGACTGGGTGGACGTCGATGTGGAAGGTAGCAATTTGATGTGGAACAAATGTTCCATTTTTTCTTGCCATGCTTTCCGACCTTTTGCGGTCATATCCGCACATTTTGGGCATGATGAGACATCATGGGACTGACCCAAACAGAGAACACACTCAAGGTGTGGATCAGTAATCGACATCGTTCGATTACAATTGGGGCATTTTTTAAAACCTGTAGCCATGATCACAATGACAACCGTCAATGGATGTGTGACTAAATGTTTTGTGAACTCGATAATAGTCAGAAGAAATATTCTACTCACCGGCCAGTAGATAAAGAGAGACCCCGATGTGGGAGTGAGAAAAAATGAAATTTTAATCTGATTTTTAGTCAGAATTGTGCGAAGAATTTCACACAGGGCTCCTGCTCCGCCATGCTGAAAACAGTGCAGAAAAACAAAGACTGAAGGGAGACCCCTATGGCTGAGAATATCATGGCATGCTGGGCATGCTCAGTGGGCTCAGGATGCCAGTCAAAAGTTTCTAGAAACTTTGACAGAAAGTTTTCCGTGATAGGACTTCATCAATGACATCACCCATATGTGAGGACTAGCATCCTGCTTGTCCTGGGATAAAGGTCACATCAGGACATGCTAGGGATGTAAAGTTTCTAGATGAAATAAATGACTTCTTCATAGTGCAGCTGGTACAAGAACTAACAAGAGCGGAGTCCTTTTAGATCTAATTCTTAGTGGCATGCAGGATTTGGTACAAGAAGAAATAGTAATCAGCAACAGTTACTATAATGCAATCGAACTTGAGTTAATGTCCTCATTAAGTAAATCTACTGCTCTAGCATTTAACTTCCAAAAGGAAGACTTTGATAAAATGAGAAAAACAGAAAAAAACCTAAAAGATGCAGCTGGCATGGACATTTTTTAAAAATACCATCTTGGAAGCCAAGACTATATGTATTCCATCCATTAGAAAATGCGTAAGGAAGGCCAAACGACTGCCAGCATGGTTAAAGGTTTGGTGAAAGAGGCTATTTTAGCCAAAAGAACTTTTTTAAAAAACTGGAAAAAGGATCCATCAGAAGAAAATAGGAAAAAGCATAAGTATTGGCAAGTTAGGTGTTAAACATTAATAAGGCAGAAAAAAAGAGAATTTGAAAAGAAGTTTACCATGGAGGCAAAATATATATGCAGCAGGAAGCCTATGATGGAATCAGTCAGGACCGTTAGAAGATCAAGGGATTAAAAGATCAAGGAATTATGATCATAACCATGAAGCTACCAATATTCATGCCAAACATATACTACATAGAAATGTTTATAAACCTAAAGATCCTAATATTTATATTAAGTTATCTTAGACAGAAACAGTATTTAATACAGAATGTTAAGTTATCCTAGACAGAAACGGTATTTAATACAGAATGTTAAGTTATTTTAAACAGAAATGTTCATCTTAATAAGCGAACCTACTCTAAATGATAATCACTCAGTGTTAGGTTAATTCTCCCTATTATGTTTTGGGGTTTTTTTTCCCATTTTAACTACTACCTTGTTACAATGTAAAGAACCTCAATTGTTCCCTGTAAACTGATGTGATATTTATTTATTTATTTTTAATTTGTATATACCAAGGTTCTTGTATGAAATACAAATCACTCCGGTTTACATAAAACAGTGAAATGCCCAAAAAGGGGGGGAGGGGCTTTACATAGAACAATAGAACAAAGTACAAATTGAACGTAGTATAGTTACAGGGAACATTTGAACTCGGTATAATGGTACAGTTACAGACTCGGTAATGAGAATGCCCAAGGAAAAGGGGGGGGGGGGGGGGGCTTTACATTGAACAATATAACAAAGTACAAATTGAACATAGCATAGTTACAGGGAACATTTGAACTCTGTGTAATAGTAAAGATTGCAAAGAACATTTGAACTCGGAATAATGGTACAGATTACAAAAAAACAATTGAGCAAAGTAGCTTAAAAAGGGGAACAAGGGAAATGACAACGTGAAAGACTATGGAATATAGGGAGTACGAGTACACGAACTTGAGTAAATCGCTCTGTGCTGAAATTTGTTATAGGCATTAGACCCGGGAAATGCCTAAAAAAGTTTTCAAGTTATAAAAGGAGGGGAGGTGTATTGCGTAGAAAGAGGGCAGAGAGATACCCTTTAGAAGGGGGGGGGGCCTGGGGCAGAGGATGAACATAGTGATGTAATGTAGTCTTGTGACCTGAAAGAGAATAAATCGATGAATTACAATACAATATCTTGTATTGAATGTCAGTATATAAAACCAATTAAATAAATAAATACATACAAACATACATAAAAGGCCACTTAGGGAAGACAAGGCCATAGCAGAAAGACTATATAAATTCTTTGCTTTGGTGTTAACTGAAGAGGATGTTGGGTAGATACCTGTGTTGGAAACAGTATTTAATGGTAATGATTCAGAAGAGCTGAAACAAATCACACTGAACCTGAATGATGTAATAGAGCAGACTGACAAACTAAAGAGTAGCAAATCGCCTAGACCAGATGGTTTACACCCCATAGTTCTGAAAGAACTCCAAAATGAAATTGCAAGACTATTACTAGAAATTTGTAACCTATCATTAAAATCATCTATTGTATCTGAAAATTGGAGGGTGCCCAATGTGATGCCGATCTATAAAAAGGGTTCCATGGATTATCCGGAAACACTAAATCTGAGAGCCCAACATCAGTGCCAGGAAAAATTATAGAAACTATTCTAAAGAAGAAAATCACGGAACATATGGAAAGGAATAGTTTAATGGGTCACAGTCAGCATGGATTTACACAAGGGAAGTCTCGCTTCACAAATCTGCTACATTTTTTTTGAAGGGGTTAATAAACGTGGATAATGTTAAGCTGGTGGCTATAGTGTATTTGGATTTTCAGAAGGTGTTTGACAAAGTCCCCCATGAGAGACTCCTGCGAAAAATAAAAAGTCATGGGATAGGTGGCGATGTCCTTTCGTGGAGTGCAAACTGGCTAAAAGACAGGAAACAGAGAGTAGGATTAAATGGACAATTTTCTCAGTGGAAGGCAGTGGGCAGTGGAGTGCCTCAGGGATCTGTATTGGGACCTTTACTTTTCAATATATTTATAAACGATCTGGAAAGAAATACAAGTGAGATAATCAAATTGAATCCAGCTTTGGGAAGCAGCAAGGGAAGTTGAAAGTTGGTACTAGTCAGACTTTTTCCAAGTGCCTGTAACTAAAAATTCACCTGAGCTAAAAAAAATTCTAACTTATCCCTATCAAACAAACTTTGAAATGTTTGTATGCTAATGCCAGAAGTCTAAGAAGTAAGATGGGAGAATTAAGAACATAAGAACATGCCATACTGGGTCAGACCAAGGGTCCATCAAGCCCAGCATCCTGTTTCCAACAGTGGCCAATCCAGGCCATAAGAACCTGGCAAGTACCCAAAAACTAAGTCTATTCCATGTTACCGTTGCTAGTAATAGCGGTGGTTATTATCTAAGTCAACTTAATTAATAGCAGGTACTGGACTTCTCGTCCAAGAACTTATCCAATCCTTTTTTAAACACAGCTATACTAACTGCACTAACCACATCCTCTGGCAACAAATTCCAGAATTTAATTGTGCGTTGAGTGAAAAAGAACTTTCTCCGATTAGTTTTAAATGTGCCACATGCTAACTTCATGGAGTGCCCCCTAGTCTTTCTATTATCCGAAAGAGTAAAAAAACTATTCACATCTACCCGTTCTAGACCTCTCATGATTTTAAACACCTCTATCATATCCCCCCTCAGCCGTCTCTTCTCCAAGCTGAAAAGTCCTAACCTCTTTAGTCTTTCCTCATAGGGGAGCTGTTCCATTCCCTTTATCATTTTGGTAGCCCTTCTCTATTGCAATTATATCTTTTTGAGATGCGGCGACCAAAACTGTACACAATATTCAAGGTGCTGTCTCACCATGGAGCGATATAGAGGCATTATGACATTTTCCGTTTTATTCACCATTCCCTTTCTAATAATTCCCAACATTCTGTTTGCTTTTTTGACTGCTGCAGCACACTGAACCGATGATTTCAATGTGTTATCCACTATGACGCCTAGATCTCTTTCTTGGGTAGTAGCACCTAATATGGAACCTAACATTGTGTAACTATAGCTGCGAGTGATGGCATAGACTTAACTGGCATCTCAGAGACATGGTGGAAGGAGGATAACCAATGGGACAGTGCTATACCGGGGTACAAATTATATTGCAATGATAGCGAGGAGCACCCGGGAGGAGGTGCGCCGCTTTATGTCCGGGATGGCATAGATTCCAACAGGATAAAGATCCTACATGAGACTAAATGCACAATCGAATCTTTATGGGTAGAAATCCCTTGTGTGTTGGGGAAGATTATAGTGAAAGGAGTATATTACCTTCCACCTGGCCAAGATGGTGAGGCGGACAGTGAAATGCTAAGAGAAATTAGGGAAGCTAACCAAATTGGTAGTGCGGTAGTAATGGGAGATTTCAATTACCCCAATATTGACTGGGTAAATGTATCATTGGGACATGCTAGAGAGATACAGTTCCTGGATGGAATAAATGACAGTTTTATGGAGCAATTGGTTCAGGAACTGACAAGAGAGGGAGCAATTTTAGATCTAATTCTCAGTGGAGCACAGGATTTAGTGAGAGAGATAATCTGTGGTAGGGCCGTTGGCAATAGTGATCATAATATGATCAAATTTGGATTAATGACTGGAAGGGGGACAGTAAGCAAATCCACGGCTCTCGTGCTAAACTTTCAAAAGGGAAACTTTGATAAAATGAGAAAAATCATTAGAAAAAAACTGAAAGGAGCAGCTACAAAGGTAAAAAGTGTGCAAGAGGCATGGTCATTGTTAAAAAATTGCTCACACTACAAAGTGTAACACTTTAGAGAGGGAAATAGTCTTATAACTATTTACCACCAAAACGTATCAAAGACTAGACTAGAGACAATATCATAGGCATTTGCTCACGGTAAAACTTTTAATCCGCTGTCTCTCGCCCGCAATGGGCCGCAGGCAGTAGTCAGCCTGTGAGCTCAAAAGTTTTTAATCATCTATTGTCTCATGTCTACCCACCCAACACTCCAAAGAATTTTTTTTATTAGTAATTTTATATATGACCATTAAAGTGCAAATTAGTAAAACAACTTTTTGTCATTAAACCGGCTGATAACCCACAATTAATCAAAAAATACTTAGCCACAAAATGGTCAAACAAGCATCGGGAATAATTCAGTAGAATAACTGAATTATTCCCGATGCTTGTTTGACCATTTTGTGGCTAAGTATTTTTTGATTAATTGTGGGTTATCAGCCGGTTTAATGACAAAAAGTTGTTTTACTAATTTGCACTTTAATGGTTAACTGAATGACCTTCCAGTCATTCAGTTATTCTACTGAATTATTCCCGATGATTGTTTGACCATTTTGTGGCTAAGTATTTTTTGATTAATTGTGGGTTATCAGCCGGTTTAATGACAAAAAGTTGTTTTACTAATTTGCACTTTAATGGTTCATATATAAAATTACTAATAAAAAAAATTCTTTGGAGTGTTGGGTGGGTAGACATGAGACAATAGATGATTAAAAACTTTTGAGCTCACAGGCTGACTACTGCCTGTGGCCCATTGCGGGCGAGAGACAGCGGATTAAAAGTTTTACCGTGAGCAAATGCCTATGATATTGTCTCTAGTCTAGTCTTTGATACGTTTTGGTGGTAAATAGTTATAAGACTATTTCCCTCTCTAAAGTGTTACACTTTGTAGTGTGAGCAATCATTTGAGAGGTGTTTGCTTCTGTTTAGTGATTAAGTATCATTGTTAAAAAATACCATCCTAGAAACACAGTACAGATGTATTCCACACATTAAGAAAGGTGGAAAGAAGGCAAAACAATTACTGGCATGGTTAAAAGGGGAGGTGAAAGAAGAGCAAGTTTGCTTACCATATACGGTGTTTTCCATAGATAGCAGATGAATTAGGCATGCTGTCTGGGTACTAGGTGGCGGAGCTCTCTAAGTCTAGCAAAGTCTTTCAGCTAGGTGCTCCCTCTTGTATATTATCTCCCTCTTGTATATTATCTGATCCACCTCAGGCTCCTCAGTCAGTAATAAAGCAAGTGCAGTGTATGCTGGAACTGACCAGGGAGGCGGGTGGGTCAGCATGGCTAATTCATCTACTATTTACGGAAAACACCGTTTACGGTAAGAAAACTTGCTCTTTTCACGTAGATAAGCAGCTGAATTAGCCATGCTGTCTGGGAGTCCCCAGCTGATGTATTGAGCATGGAAGAGTTAATTAAGTGTATCTCAATACCAAAATTCATGGCAGACAGGTGTTTTTCAGCGGGTCTTATGAAGGCTGTATGTAAGAGGAACATGTGCTCTTCTGTAGGATAGTCCGGCCCATTATTGCATCATCCTTTGCCTGTTTATCCAAGCAGTAATGGGATGTGAAAGTGTGTAGCGACGACCATGTTGCTGCTTTACAAATGTCTATGATGGGAACATCATGTAGATGAGCCATAGAAGCTGCGAGTGCACATACTTGGTGCGCTTTCAGAGTTGTAGGTAGAGTCTGTGAGCATTGCTGGTAGCAGAAGGGAATGCAATTGGAAATCCAGATGGATAGAGTTCTTTTCGTTACTGGACGTCCTTGTGCGTTCGGATTGAAGGAAATAAAAAGTTGAGATGGTCTGATAGGTGAATGGGTGCACTGCTTATAGTAGGCAAGCTCACGTTTACAGTCCAAAATGTGGAGGTTTTTCTCATTATCATTCGCATGAGGTTTTGGCTGAAAAATAGGTAAAGTTATGGTTTGGTTGATATGGAAACTGGAAGTCACCTTTGGTAGGAATTTGGGGTGAGTTCACAAAGTCACCTTGTCATGGTAAAATTGAAGATAAGGGGGGTAGTGGACTAAGGTCTGTAGTTCACCAACCCGTCGTGCAGAAATTAAAGCTACTAGAAAGAGTACTTTCCATGACAAGTATCGGAGATGACAAGTGTCTAATGGTTCAAAGGGTGGAAGCATTAGTTGTTCAATTATATTAATGTCCCATGGTACCGGTGGTTTCTGTAAAGGCGGACGTAGGCGTAAGACACCCTTCATGAATCTGGATACTAGTTCATGACATGAGATGGGGTTTCCGTTGAGAGGTTTGTGGTAAGCTGCTATAGCGCTTAAATGGACTCGAAGTGATGATGTCGCAAGGCCTCTCGTGTAGAGCAACTGGAGGTAGGATAGATGTTGCTCAGGTGAACAAGATAAAGGTTCAAGATTCCGGGTGGAACACCAGGCAGCGTAGTTGTTCTATTTTCTATTGTAATTAAGTCTTGTGGACTGTTTCTTAGAAGACAGCAAGATATCCTGAAGATCAGATGAAATGTCTAGGTGTTGGTATGCGACCCGTTCAATCTCCACGCTGTGAGGTGTAGGGACGAGTGAAGTGGGTGAAGAAGAGATCCCTTGTCCTGGGTGAGTAGCTGGGGGCTGCTTCCCAGGGGTATGGGGTCGCAAATTGATAGGTGCAATGGGTAACTGTACCAGGGCTGTCTGGGCCACGCTGGTGCTATTAGAATTAGATCCGCTTGGTCCTCTATGCATCTCTGGATCGTACAGGATATGAGCGGAATCAGAGGGAACGCATAAAGGAGGCCATGAGACCAATTCGCTAGAAAGGCATCCGGAGTGAGTCGATGAGGGCTCGGGTAGACTGAACAAAAGGCTTTCAGTTTCCTGTTGTTCTCTATTGCAAAGAGGTCTATAGAAGGGAGACCCCATACGTAGAAGATTTGTTGAACTATTGCCTGGTCTAGTTCCCATTCGTGGGGATGAAAAATTCTGAGTTTGTCCGCTCTGGAGTTTTGGATGCCGGGCAGATAAGTTGCTTGAAGAGAAATCGATCTCTGGTGAGACCATTCCAGGATCAGGACAGTTTCTTTGCAAAGGTTCCAAGAACCGGACCCTCCTTCCTTGTTTATGTAGAACATTGTTACCTGGTTGTCTCTGTGAATCATTACTATCTTCCCTCATAAAGATTCTTCGAAGGCTCGAAGGGCGTTTCTCACTGCTTTGAGTTCTAGGAGGTTTATGTTCTGTGTTCTTTTGTACGCAGTCCATGGACCCTGAGTCGTTAAGTGATCCAGATGAGCTCCCCAACCCTTGGGGGACGCATCTGTGGTAAGTATTATCTGATGACAAAGGGGTCATAGGGGCGAGCCCGTCTGGCGTTGACGGAGAAAGCCACCATTGGAGGTCTTTTCTCATCCTGTCTGTCAAGGTAATTGGGGGTAGACAGTGGATGAAGGAATTGGATCCATTGTAACTTCAGGCCCCACTGCAGACAACGTATGTATAGGCATGTGTGAGGGACCACATATATGGCTGCTGCCATGTGTCCTAGAACAGTTAGTATCTGGTGAGCTATTGCGGTTGTGTTGTGTGGTAGATCTGTAGCCAGCGAGGATAGGGATAGAGCTCTCGGAGGAGGGAGGAAAGCCTTGTCCTGAATTGTGTCTATGAAGGCGCCTATGAATTGCAAAGTCTGAGTAGGCTCTAGGTTCGACTTTTCATAATTGATGAGAAGACTGAGGTTGTCGAGACAAGAAATTGTGAGGAGGAGATTGGATTGCAGTAGATCTCGATTGGGTGCTACTAGAAGCCAATTGTCCAGGTAAGGGAATATCTGCACCCCCTGATGAAGAAGGTGCGCCACCGCCACTGTGAGACATTTGGTAAAAACTCTGGGGGCAGAAGAAAGGCCAAAGGGAAGGACTTTATATTGAAAGTGCTGGTTGTCCCCTTGGAAGCATAGGTACCGCCAGGAACTGGGGTGCATTGGGATATGTGCATACGCATCCTTCATATCGAGCGAGCACATCCAATCCCCTGATTGAAGATAGGGAAGGATGGATTTGAGCGAAGTCATTTTGAATTTCTCCCTGTAGAGTTGTTTGCTGAGGGATCGTAGATCCAAGATTGGAAGCAGACTTCCCAATTTCTTGGGAATTAGGAAATATTGGGAATAAAATCCCTGACGGAATCCTTCGGAAGGTAATTTCTGAATGCAATTGTTGTGCAGAAGCATTTGAAGTTCTTTCATCAGAGGTTCTTTGTGAGATGTTAATTGCTTCTATGGAACCCAATGAGGAAGGGTTGGGAGGGAAGAAAAGTGAAGGGTGTAACCCTGGCGTATGATTGTAAGGACCCATTGATCCATGGTTATTTGATTCCAGGCTGGTAGATATTTGGTTAATCTGCCTCCCACCGGAGAGGGTTGTGACGGTGGCGAAGGTAGGTTCAAAAACTGGATTGAGGCTTTGCGGGTGGAGGATCCGCCTGCTGTCGTGGTGGACGGGCAGCTCTTGCACGCTGACGTGGTGCTTGAGCTTGATAGAGAGGTTGGCGAGGCTGCTGGTAGGTTTGAGGCTTAAAGTATGAAAAGGGCTTAAAGATTTAAATGGAACCCTTCTGTAGGTTGTCAAGGACGTATAAGGACATCTTGATGTGGATGGAACGTGAGGAGTGGTCAAGGAAAGGACGGCCATCTTTTGTTCCTTGAGCTTAGCTACCATTTCGGTAAATTTGTCTCCAAACAAATTTTCGGGACGACAGGGTAGATTCGCCAATTTTTCATGGACATCGTCCCGTATGGCACTGGATCGCTACCATGCCAAGCGCCTCGCTGCAACTGCGTTCGCTGAAGATTTTGAGGAAATATCAAATCCCTCATAGATAGATCGTAAGAAGTGACGAAGTCCTTCTTCGATGTTATGATATTGAGGAGGAAGAGCTACATCCGGTGAAGCTTGTTGCATGGACAATTTCAATGCCTGGAGATTCTCAAACAGGTATTGGGTTATGTAGAATTGATGATTCTGGATGCGTGCATTTAACATTGTGGACTGGAAGGATTTCTTTGCAAAATCATCCAGCGACTTTTGGTCCCAGTATGGCGGGGTATTAGCATGAATTCTTGACTTTCTGGCTTTTTGCATTGCGGATTCAACTACCACAGAATTATGAGGTAGTTGAACCGATGTATGAAAAGAGGAATCTTTCATCCGGTATTTTAAATCTATTTTCCTTGATGTAGGAGGACTGGTCAGTGGCGTGTCCCAGGATTTTTCTAACAGAGCTGTTAATACCGGGTGCAGCGGGAGAGCCACAGGTTCTGTAGGAGTGTCGAAGATCTTCAATATGCCAAGCATTTCTTGGCGGGGATCAGGAAGTCGACACGTCTCTACGTTCAAGAGTTGACCACTTTTTCAATAAACTGCGAATACTTCAGGTCTTCTGGGGGAACCTCTGCCGGGTCAGGGGGTAACCCGTGGATGAAGTATCCGTATCTGTTAAATCGTGTGTCGGAGATGGTGTTTGAGTGGAAGGAACCTTTGGTGCTGGTCCTGGAATGACTGGCTCCACTGCAGGCTGTGATGAGTCTGCAGGTACTGCTGGTGGGAGTTCAGATTGTTCTACTGACTGTAAAAACTGAGTCAGTAAGGTTGTGATTTGGCTTATGGCCTGTGTAGCCAAGCCTGAACTGGAAGGCGTCGGCACAGGTTGAGGTGGATTGGGGCGAAGCCCTTCTTGAAGTAGCCGCCATTTCTGTGGAGGCGGTTTCAGTGGTAGAAGTTGTGGAATATCCAAAGGTTGTCCTGGAGCCAGAGGCCCTTCCGATGGCAGAGAAGTAGAAGATATCTCTCCCGGTGAAGAAGGAGAAGTGAATGAATGGAATGGTGAATTATCTCTGACCAGATCCCCCACTGTTGATAGTGACACTTCCCGAGGCCTCTTATGGCCGGAATGGTGTTTTTTATATTGACTGATCGGTGTCTGTGTCGGTTGTGCACCGACATGCTTCGTCTGCATTGGTGGTGCGTCAGTGAGTCGAGGGTGCGTCGATGCATGGTATGCTTTGACGATGCGCCAGCATAAAACTTCGGCGTAGAATCCCCTTTGCGCCGGTGCTTCGACCGCTCGGCTTCACTTTGATGAGTTGATGCTTCGAAGCAGTTTCAACGGACCATCCTATGGAAGTGGATGCATCGGTGAGGCATGCAGCCGCGATGCCGACGACGCATCACCCACTCCGAGCTCTGATCCCAGCCGGGAGAGCAACTGCGGGTGTCCTGATGAAGGAGGGTCGACAGAGGAAGTCCTCTTTGATGAGGGGGTGACTCTCTTTCTCTTTGGGCCTGGGGAGGATCGCACCGAGGCCTCAGACGGGGCATAAGGATCCGTAGCAGTTAGTTGTAGCTCCTGCATTTTTGCAGCCCGCTGACGCTGGGCACGTGGGGACATGCGTCTGCAGTCCACACAGTTTAACTGATCATGGGATGGCCCCAGACAAATATAACACACCTTGTGGCCATCGGTGGCAGACATAATTTTGCCGCAGAAGTAAAATTTAAAGCCAGAACGTGGCATTCTCTGACTGATAATAGTTTTCTGACCAAACCTTGATGTTTAAATGCTGATTTTCTTTCTTTTTGTTCTCTTCACAAAGTTCTCTCACAGGAGAGCAGAACTCCGCGTGCCAACTGCTGCGCGGAAAAAAACTGACTGAGTAGCCTGAGGTGGATCAGAAAAGATACAAGAGGGAGCACCTAGCTGAAAGACTTTGCTAGACTTAGAGAGCTCCGCCACCTAGTGGCACGGAAGACGTACCCAGACAGCATGGCTAATTCAGCTGCTTATCTACGTGAAAAGCTATCTTAGCCAAAAGCTCTTCATTCAAAAATTGGAAGAAGAATCCAACAGAAGAAAATAGGATAATGCATAAGCATTGGCAAGTTAAATGTAAGACATTGATAAGACAGGCTAAGAGAGAATTTGAAAAGAAGTTGGCCGTAGAGGCAAAAACTCACAGTAAAACCTTTTTAAAATATATCCGAAGCAGAAAGCCTGTGAGGGATTCAGTTGGACTGTTAGGGGCACTTAGAGAAGATAAGGCCATCGTGGAAAGATTAAACAAATTCTTTGCTTCAGTGTTTACTGAAGAGGATTTTGGGGAGATACCCGTCCCGAAGAAGGTTTTCATGGGTAATGATTCAGATGGACTGAACCAAATCATGGTGAACCTAGAAGATGATGTAGGCCTGATTGACAAACTGAAGAGTAGTAAATCACCTGGACCGGATGGTATACACCCCAGGGTTCTGAAGGAGCTCAAACGTATTAGTAAAAATTTGTAACCTATCAATAAAATCATCCATTGTACCTGAAGACTTGGAGGGTGGCTAATGTAACCCCAATATTTAAAAAGGGCTCCAGGGGCGATCCAGGAAACCACAGACCAGTTAGCCTGACTTCAGTGCCAGGCAAAATAGTGGAAAGTGTTCTAAATATCAAAATCACAGAACATATAGAAAGACATGGTTTAATGGAACAAAGTCAGCATGGCTTTACCCAAGGCAAGTCTTGCCTCACAAATCTGCTTCACTTTTTTGAAAGAGTTAAAAAACATGTAGATAAAGGTGAACCGGTAGATGTAGTGTATTTGGATTTTCAGAAGGCGTTTGAGAAAGTTCCTCATGAGAGGCTTCTAGGAAAAGTAAAAAGTCATGGGATAGGTGGCATTGTCCTTTTGTGGATTACAAACTGGCTAAAAGACAGGAAACAGAGAGTAGGATTAAATGGACAATTTTCTCAGTGGAAGGGAGTGGGCAGTGAAGTGCCTCAGGGATCTGTATTGGGACACATACTTTTCAATATATTTATAAATGATCTGGAAAGAAATAAGATGAGTGAGGTAATCAAATTTGCAGATGATACAAAATTATTCAGAGTAGTTAAATCACAAGCAGATTGTGATACATTGCAAGAAGACTTTGTGAGACTGGAAAATTGGGCATCCAAATGGCAGATGAAATTTAATGTGGATAAATGCAAGGTGATGCAAATAGGGAGAAATAACCCATGCTATAGTTACACAATGTTAGATTACATATTAGGAGCTACCACCCAAGAAAGAGATCTAGGCGTCATAGTGGATAACTCATTGAAATCATAAGTTCAGTTTGCTGCAGCAGTCAATAAAGCAAACAGAATGTTGGGAATTATTAGAAAAGGAATGGTGAGTAAAACGGAAAATGTCATAATGCCTCTGTATCGCTCCATGGTGAGACCGCACCTTGAATACTGTATACGGTTCTGGTCGCTGTATCTCAAAAAAGATAAAGTTGCATTGGAGAAGGTACAGAGAAGGGCGACCAAAATGATAAAGGGGATGGAACAGTTCCCCTATGAAGAAAGACTAAAGAGGTTAGGACTTTTCAGCTTGGAGAAGAGACGGCTGAGGGGGGATATGATAGAGGTGTTTAAAATGTATTTATTTATTTTATTTATTTAAACACTTTTATATACCGACGTTCATAGCAATATCACATCGGTTTACAGTCAACAGGGGTAAAAATTAAATGAACCAAGAAGCATAACGTTACAATAAACAGGGCATATGTGAACTTGGGCTGTAGGGAAGATAGTAAAAGAGTTACAGAAACATAGAACGAGATTTTTTCAAACAAATGGTGGCCTAGAGAAGCAAATCATGAGAGGTCTAGAATGGGTAAATGTGAATCGGTTATGTACTCTTTCAGATAATAGAAGGATTAGGGGGTACTCCATGAAGTTAGCATGTGACACATTTAAAACTAATCGGAGAAAGTTCTTTTTCACTCAACGCACAATTAAACTCTGGAATTTGTTGCCAGGGGATGTGCTTAGTGCAGTTAGTGTAGCTGGGTTTAAAAAAGGATTGGATAAGTGCTTGGAGGAGAAGTCCATTACCTGCTATTAATTAAGTTGACTTAGAAAATAGCCACTGCTATTACTAGCAGCAGTAACATGGGATAGACTTAGTTTTTGGGAACTTGCCAGGTTCTTATGGCCTGGATTGGCCACTGTTGGAGACAGGATGCTGGGCTTGATGGACCCTTGGTCTGACCCAATATGGCATGTTCTTATGGTTTTATGGATCTTCATTTTCAATTTTATTTTTCCTGGGAATTCATCAGTTTATTACAACAAAAATTGAGAAAATCAGTGTAAAAAACAGGCTAATTTTTTTCCCACTGATTTTCTCCCTTTTTTGTTTGTTGTAATAAACACTGATAAATCCCCATGAAAAATATAATAAAAACTGAAAACGAAAATCAATAAATAGTGTGCACTTTGGTAGCTACTGTATATTCAATGTGTTGGATATATTTATTTTGTGTCACTTACATAGACTTCAATCCATGATTTAATCAGAGGCCTAAAGAATGTTAGAAAAGAGTAATTTGGTCCCTGGGCTGGTAAAAGCAAACATTTTTCAGAATAAAGAAGTTCAAAAACTAATGATCTGAGGCTCTGAAGGGGTAGACTCAGGAATAACATAGGAAAACATTTTTTCACAGAAAGGATGGTGGATGCATAGAATAACCTCCCAGTGGAGGTGATAGAAAAACAATAATAAAGAAAACACAGGATCATTAATTGCAAAGAAGTAAGGGAAAAGCCAGAAATCAACTAGGGTCTAAGACACTGCAGCAGAAAGTAATTGAGCAAATTAGATTGGTCCTTAACTGCTATCAAATATACATTTCTATTGTTTTGTAATGGTGAAGAGTGGTAATAAAAGTTGCATGTGCATAAACCCCATCACTGAAGATCAGAACCGGATTTAAGGCAAATGACACCATGGGTGAAAAGCACCCCCCTACCTCAACAGATGGCATCCCCCTTCAGTCCTCTCTTCAGCTGCGATGGGATCTGCCACAGCTATGTGATTTCAGTCTTTGGTCATGGCCAGGTTGGGCCTGTCTTCAGCCGCGGTGGAATGGAATATGCCACAACCGGGCTGGGTGTATCTTTGGCCGCGGTAGGATGGGATTTACTGTGACCACGCTGGGCCTCTGACCCCATGGTGCTCAGGGCACCCCTCGGCTGATGGCACCCTGGGTAACTGCCTGGCTCACCCACCCCAAAAACTGGCCCTAGGAAAGATATTAAACAGCATTTCCAAATGATCAGATATTTGACGGTTAAAAGTTGGCAACCCTAATCTGGCAGGATCCCAAAAGGTCAATAGATTCCATGCTGCTTTCTCCAAGTTCACCTAAATTGTGGTTTATGGGCTTTTTTTTTTACAGGAACTTGTCTAAATCTTTTTAAACCCAGCTACTCTAAAGGAAAATTGGTTCTTACCTGCTAATTTTCATTCCTGGAATACCACAAATCAGTCCAGACAAGTGGGTTTTGCATCCCTACCAGCAGATGAAGGCAGAGAATAAAAACTTTTCAGCCACTGCTACATAACCGAGAATGCCACTTGCAGTCCCTCAGTATTGACCTGTATCCAGTGTAGAGGAAAAATTCTCCAACTCAATCAAACTTTCACTTCTAGGATGAACAGAGAACCCAGGGGTTGGAGCCCCGTGATCTGGAGCCTTCACACCCGAACAAGGAATTGAAAACCACCTAACTCCATCGGTTCAACATATATACACGCGGAAAGCTCTGAATTAGATTCTAATCACAGCTACAACAGTCTTTGAGAACTAAGGTGATGGGCCTCTGGAATGATCTGTGGTATTTCAGGAATGAAAATTAGAAGATAATCAATTTTCCTTTCCTGTTCATACCCCAGATCAGTCCAGACAAGTGGGATGTACCCAAGCTCCCCTACACTAGGCAGAACCCCGAAAGACCTGCTTGGAAGACTCGCCAAACGTCACATCCTCCCATGGCCAAAGATCCAGTTGGTAATGTCTGGTGAAAGTGTGAAGCATAGACCATGTCGCAGCTCTACATATCTCCTGAGGTGGCACCAACTAACACTCCACCCAGGAGGCTTCTTGTGCCCTAGTACAATACGCTCGCAACTCTACTGAGGCCACACGGTCTTTACAAAGATAGGCTGAAAAAATAGACTCCTTCAACCAGTGAAAAATCATATCTTTAGAAACCTGACTTCCTTTCTTCGCTCCACTGAACAGAACAAAGAGATGGTCTGAGTGAGAAAACTGTTCATAATCTTAAGATATCACAACAGAATCTGATGAACATCCAATAAATGAAGTTTTCTTACAGGCGGTGTCTCCCATAACCAATTCAGAAAAGCTGGATGCTCCACCGTCTTGTTCACATGGAACAAGGAGGCTACCTTCAGTAAAAAGGAGAGGATCGTACGCAGCATCACACCATCATCTGTAATCCTCAAGAAATGATCTCTACATGACAAAGCCTGAAGCCCCAAAATCCATCTGGCTGAACAAATTGCCACCAGAAAAACCATCTTCAAGGTGAGATCCTTCACCGATGCCACCTGCAAAGGCTCAAAAGGAGGACCACACAGCACCCATAGAAGTAAGGTTCCACTCCAGACATAACTTCCGACCTGAAGGTTGTGCAAATATTTGACCCCCTTCAGAAAGCGAATGACATCCAGATGAGAGGCCAATGACCTCCCCCGCAACTTGCCTCTAAGGCATCCCAAGGCTGTCACCTGAACCCGAAGTGAATTATAGGCCAATCCCTTTGACAAACCCCGTTGCAAAAAGGCCAAGATGTGAGGATGGTCCACCAACAATGGATTCAGGCCTTTCTCCAAACACCAGAATTCAAATACCTTCCACACCCTGGTATATGCTAGAGACCTCCTAGCCTGTAGCAAGGTGGCAGTAACCAGCTCAGAATGCCCTTTCAGCCGCAAGTGTCATCTCTTAAAAGCCAAGCCATGAGACAAAAGTGATCCATCTGATCCAAGAAGCCGGATCCTTACCAAAGCAACCATTGTAGATGAGCCAATCAGAGATGCCCATCTATTGCGAGATATACCAGATCCGCGAACCACAGACGGCACAGCCATTCCGAAGCCACCAGAATCACCTTCCCTGGGTGGCCTTCTATGCGACGCAAGACATGAACTACTAGAGGCCATGGAGGAAACATGTAGCGCAGGATTCTGTTCAGCCAAGGACGAACCAAAGCATCCATCCCCTTGGACCCAACCTCCTGCCTGTGACTGAAGAACTGACACCCCTTGACATTGCCGTATGACGCCATCGGATCCAACTGTGGGTTGCCCCACCTGACTCAAATGAGGTCGAAGGCCTCTGAGGATAACTCCCATTCCCCCGGGTCTAGCTGTTGCCTGCTGAGATAGTCTGCCTGCACATTGTTGACTCCTGCAACACGTGACACTGTTATTCCTTCCAGATGCAGTTCTTCCCAGGCAAACTACTCCCGAGCCTCCAGGGCCACCACCGCGTGACTCTTCATCCCTCCCTGACAATTGATGTACGCCACCGTCATCACGTTGTCCAAGAAGATCCTTACCATTTTCCCTCAAACTTGAGGAAAGAACGACAGCAACACACTGTGCACTGTCCTCGTTTCCAGGTGATTGGTATACTAGGACACTTCCGCTGGCACCCAAAGACCTTGAGCCATCTGTCCCTGACAGACCGCCCCCCAACCTTTGAGGCTGGCATCGATGGTTTCCACCTCCCAGTCCGGAATCTCCAGGTCCACTCCCTTTTCCAAATTGTGGTGAGACAGCCACCAAGAGACTGGCTCCGGACTCCGCCTGCAGTGGTAAAGGAAGATGATACTCCTCAGACAACGGATCCCTATACAATAAAAGCACCCTCTGCAGTAGACGTATGTGAGAAAATGCCCACGGCACCAAATCTAACATGGATGCCATGGAGCTCAGCACTTGCAAATAATCCCAGACCCTGGGCAGCGAGAGGTGTAATAGATAAGTCACTTGCGTCTGCAACTTCACTAACTTCACCTAATCCAGGTGTCAAATCGCACTCCCAGGTATTCCAAAGACTGGGTTGATACTAGATGACTCTTCGCCAGGTTTATCACACAACCCAGTGATTGCATCCTTTCTATGACCTGTCTAATTGACTGATAGCATTACTCCTCTGTCTGAGGAGCAATCATCAAAGTAAGGGTGAACTAGAATCTCTTCCCTTCTGAAGACCGCTGCCACCACCATCACCTTCATGAATGTCCGTGGCACTGTCGCTAGCCCGAAAGGGAAAGCCCAGAACTGGAAGTGCTTCCCTAATACCATGAACCGCAGAAAAGTCAGATATTCCACACATATGGGGATATGCAGATAGGCTTCTATCAGTTCCAATGACGCCAGAACCTCTACCATGTGGACTGCTGCTATCACTGTCTGCAATGCTTCCATACAAAAACGTGGAACTTGCAATACCAAGCTGACCTTCTGAAGATCTAGAATAGACCGAAAAGTATCCTCCTCCTTGGGGACCACAAAATAAATCGAGTACCTCTCCTCTTCTTGCTCTGCTTGTGGGACTGGAACAATTACGTCTAGCCTTTGCAACCGATGTAGTGTGTCTTTAACTTGCTTCAAGATGAGCAATGAGACTCCAGGAAGGCTTCTGTAACTGGGCGCAAAAATTGTAAAGCATAAGCGTCTTTTACCACTTCCAGGACCCATTGGTCTGACGTGATCTTGGTCTACTCCCCGTAAAATTGGGCTAATCTTCCTCCTACAGCCTATACAGAAGAGTGGACCCCTCTGGCCTCATTGCGAGGACTTTTCCTCCGGTCCCCTAACTGGAAGAGTCCCTGTAGGGCAGTCTGCTGTCTTCCCGAGGTTTGCTTTTGTCCTGAGGTTGAAGAACTCTTGCCAGAGCGAAATTTCCTTGCATCCCGAAAATGGGGATGGGTAAGAAAAGTCTTCTTGCCACTCTTCTTATCCTCTGGCAACCTGTTTCCCTTAAACTCCCCCAGATGCTTCTTCATCAACTGGTTGAGTTCTTCACCGAACAAATGCTTCCCCTTAAAGGGGAGATTACAGAGCTGGGTCTTGAACCACGTATCCGCTGACCAGTTTCGCAACCACAATAGCCGGTGAGCCATAACTGCTAAGACCATACTTCTGGCTGACGTACGAACCAAATCATACAGCACGTACACCACGTAGGTTACCACGCCCTTCAACCAGGCTGCCTGTGTGGAAGTGGCTATCTGGGAGGAATCCTTTTCCTGAGCCTTCTGCACCCAGCATAAACAGGCCTTCTGCATTAGGCTGCCAAAGATAGCCGCTTGCAGACTCAAGGCGGAAACCTCAAATATCCGTTTTAACTGAATCTCCAGTTTACAATCCTGTACATCCCTCAGCGTGGCCGAACCTGCCACTGGAAAAGTCATCATCTTGATCACCGTTGAGACGAAAGCAACTACTTTAGGAATCAATAGGTCCTGGTCTCTTCCATCAAAAGGTATAATTTAGCCATTGCCCTGCCGACCTTGAGACCTGCCTCAAGAGAATCCCACTCCTGATTTACTACCTTCACCTTTTTGGGCACTGGAAAGGCCCTAAGAGGACTATGCAGTCCATCCAGAAACCAGGTGCATCCCTTCATTATCTGACTCCTCTTGGGCAACCTTATTTCCTAATTCCTCCAGGACCTGCAGAATAAGAGGCCGCAACTCTTCCTTCCTGAAAAATTGGACACCCTCGGGTCATCTTCTTCCATCATTGGCACCGCTTCTGGATCGGCATCAGGATCAGCTTCCGGATTTCCACATGGACCACCATCCACAAGACCATTATCCCCTGGATCATCTGCCGAATCCTCCTTAAGGGTAATTGAAGTCATCCTCGGCCTCTCTTGCAGCATGCTCAAGACCCAGGCATCTGAGCAAGCCCCCAGATCCCAAGCCTCCAGATTCCCCTGCTGAGGCCATCTTTGCTGTCTTAGAGGGGTGCTGCTGCTGGCCCCAGGCCCATTTCCTAGCCAAATAGACCTTGTGAAGGAGAACAAAATCTGCTGAGAAATCTTACAGCTCTGCGGAATCCTCAGCCTGCATGCTCCCTTCCAAATCTCCCCCCACCCAACCCCTGTTCCTGGTCCCCTGATACAGATTGGACTATCATAGATAAAGGAGGAGGGGAGTCGTTGGGCTCCCTGGAAACATTATGCTTCTTACTGGGTACCTAAGCCAAATTACCCACATTCCCGAACTCCTCAGGGATGTCTCCAGCAGTCCCTGCCGACCTGGTGACTCTCTTCCTACTGTCTGTCTCAGCGGAGGTTCCCCCCTCCCCCCCGAGGCACAGTCCATGCAAAGCATGGAGGAATCAAGTCAGCTGCACCGCAAGCCACATACCCTGCAGGATCCCCTGCGGTGAGAAGTCAGTGCTATTAGAACTGTGCACGAGGCCTGAACGCAGCATGGCTTGGGTAAGCAGACCCGCAGAGGCGTGCGATCGAAGGAGCCCTGCCGCCGGTGCAAGCCACCCTCCTCAAACTGCTAAGGACCCTGGTGCTGACGAGAGACTGTCACTCTCTCTTCCCGCGGCCTTAACAGCTCTCGCTGAAGACATACACCACCCTTCCAGCCTTTCAAGCTGATGTCCTTCTCTTCTCTTCAATCTGAAGGCACAACTCTCTTTAACAAGATAATCCTTGAGAACAGTCATTCTTCCTTGAATCTGGACAAAGGCAGTGAGGAGGAGACCATGGAAGGAGAAAGGGAGCCAGACCCCTGGCTATCAATCCCTCTGGATGCAGCAGGCAGAGACCAAACAGGGATCACCAAGCTCCCGCTCGCCCGGCTGTACCTGAGGGATGGCCCATGACGGTGCCTAACACCTCAAGCAGCACCTCCTCTTAAAAATGCTTTTTTTTTTCTCTCAGACTGCAGATTGTACCTCTGCAGGTTTGCACCATCTGCTTGAGACAGAGAAATACTGAGGGACTGCAGGTGGCACTCTTGGTTATGTAGCAGTGCCTGAAAAGTTTTTATTCTCTGCCTCCATCTGCTGGTAGTGAGCAAAACCCACTTGTCTGGACTAATCTGGGGTATGAACAAGAACAGCTTTCACCGCATCCTCCAGCAATGAATTTAAGTTTATGCGCTGAGTTAAAAAATATTTTCTCCCATTTCTCTTAAATGTATCACCTAATAATTTCACTAAATGTCCCCACGTCTTTGTACTTCTTGAAAGAGAAAACAACTGATTCGCATTTACCCATTCCACTCCACTCATTATTTTATAGACCTCTATCATATCCTCCCCTCTTCTGTCTCTTCTCCTAACACCTTTAGCCTTTCCTTATCATTTTCACATAGATAAGTAGCTGAATTAGCCATGCTGTCTGGGACGTCCTCCCGTTCTGTGGGTGGCGGAGCTCTCAAAGCAAAGTTCTATGTCTTGCTACAATGTGTGCCTGCTTGGCACCTCCCCCTCCTCTGCGTAGAGTCTCCTCAATCCTTTTTTTTCCGCGAGCCTGACAGCACACGGAGCTCTCGGTCTCCTCGAGCTTTTTTCTCTGAGAGAAAAGTTTGTTTTTTCAAAAGAAGATTTCTGAAGTTTTAATTACTTCTTAGTAGTTAGGCTTAACTATTTTTCAAAATGTTCTTAAATTCACTTCAAAAATACCTCGTCCAGGATTCAAATTTTGTGACTGTGGAAAAATGTTTGTCACAGACAGGCATCTTAAATGTTATATTTGTCTGGGGCCCCAGCATGAACAGAGTACTTGTGCTGACTGCGGACGCATGTCCCCCAGAGCACAATGTCAAAGAAAAGCCAAAATGGAGGAGTTGAGAAAATTTACGGTAGGATATGCCCCCTCAGAGGAATCAGCAAAACCTCCCCAGGGCCACAGCGCACCCCGAAAGAGTCGGAACGGCCGCGTGCAGCATCGCTGAGTCACGCTGCGTCGATTGCTCCACACAAAACATCATCCAGAGCGGGCGACGCACCCAGCGGAGTGAGTGCATCGACCGGAGCGAGTGCGTTGACCATCATCTCATCGATGCAACCCTTACGCTCTGGCGCATCGAAGCACCAGCGCTTCGACGCACCTCATACACCTAAGTCAAGCCATGCTACGGGCTCGAAGCAGCTTCAGCATTCCTTGACGCATCGACGCAGTTTAGAGCCAATGCACCGCAAAAAACATGTGCATTCGACGCCAGCGACTCATAAGGCCTCTCAACTTCCCAAAAAGCATATATCAGGACATAAAAGGCGAAGGGAACCTTCCCCACTCCTAGTTTTGGAGGATGACCTCGCATCCTCTCCTCCAGGACACTCTTCTTTGTCAATTCAGTCTGAACCAGAGGAATCATTACCAAAGAAACTGCATAAATCATCAAAAGATAGACCCAGTCCGGCTGGACACCCTGTACCACCCCCTGTGGAAACACCGCCGACTACTTCCACACAACAGGTACTAGCATCTCAGGCAATGTCTGAAATTTCCATGATCTTAGCACATTTTTTAGCATCTTTGGCTAATCTGGAGCAACCTACTGGTCAATCACCATTAGAGACACCCCAGCTGCCTTCAGATAACCGTATTCCGGGCACTGAACCATCTCTCCCTTCACCACCACCACCGGCATTTTCGCCACTAACATCCTCCCCTGGATCTTCTACGGGATACCCATCCAACCCGCCAGAGCCAATTTCACCTCCGGAAGATCTTACATATTCGAAATTCCTGGACAAGGTAGGAAACACCCCGGGAATAGAAACCAGAAAATTACCAGATACCAGATCAAGGTCCTCGGACTACTGAAGGTTTTCGAGACCAATCAGAACAATATCTCTGCCTTCCCATGAGGTACTTGACACCCTCATGAAAAGAACTTGGGAAACACCTCTCACAGGACAGGTTACTTCAGAAAAATCTGAGCTAAAGTATAGGATGCGAAAATCTTTCTTACTACAACCTATCCTACAACGACCTCACGCATCAGTGGTAGTAGAATCCGCCATGCAAATGCGCACAAAACACGACTTCATGCCAACATGCCTCCAGGTCATGGAAACAAGCTTATGGACGACTTCGGAAAAAGAGCCTTTCAATCAGCATGTTAAATGCCCGAATTCAACAGCATCAATTCGCAATAACCCAATACCTGTTTGAATGCTTACAATTATTAAAGCCAAAACTACAGGAATCATCTGATGCTCAGCTGCCAACCGAATTCCACAATATGGAGGAGGGACTGCGCCACCTTATACGCACAATATATGAAGGCTTTGAAACTTCATCAAAATCTACAGCTAATTCAATTACCGCAAGAAGACTTGCTTGGTTAAGAGCTAGTGCGATAAGGGAAGACGTACAGGAAAAACTAGCAAATCTCCCTTGTCTCCCAGACAATTTATTCGGAGATCTTTTCAAAGACACCGTATCGCAACTAAAAGAACAAAAGCTGGTGGTCTAATCTTTGACCACTCCAACTACCTTCCCATATTATAGAGGATATTACCCCTCTTCAGGCGATTTCAATATCAACGGTGACAGTTCAGACCTTATCCACCTTCCAGGCCAGCCTATTATACTCCACACGCTTCTTCGTCGCAAACTCAAACATCCCGTCAGCGACAAAGAACTCCTAGGCAGACAAAAGCCCCTCAGGATCAGGCACAGCCTGCGACTTCTAAGAGTTTTTAGACCATCGGAAACCACCGCTACCTCCCTTAGTCGGCGGCAGATTAATTCAGTTCTTGTCTGCATGGACATCCATAACAACCGACAGCTGGGTATTAAGCATTATAAAACAGGGTAATGCATTAAATTTCAAAACCCCTCCCATACTACCACATTGGATACCCGAAAGAAATCAACACAAGCATTCTCAAAACTTACACCTAGAGATCAACAACCTTCTACAACAACAATACATACAGGAACTCCCGGTGTTGCATCCCTGCACTGGTTTTTATTCCCCATTTTATTTATTTTATTTATTTATTTATTTGTTTATTTATTTAAAAGTTTTTTATATACCGCGCATGGGATCACTTACGTGTCCGTCTAAGAGAAATCAGGAGGACTTCGTCCAATCCTAGATCTCTGGTCACTCAACAAACATCTCAAAACAGAGAAATTCAAGATGACTTCTCTCAAGTCTATTCTGCTCTTCATTCAACCCGGAGACTGGATGTGTTCCATAGATCTCAAAGACGCATATTCACACATACCGATGCACAGAGCCTCCTGGCGGTACCTTTATGAATCGTCAATTCCAATACAAGGTTCTTCCATTTGGCTTCTCATCGGCACCCAGAGTGTTTACAAAATGCCTAGCGGTAGCCCATCTATGTCGCCAGGGTATTCAAATATTCCCTTACCTGGACGACTGGCTTCTAGTAGCACCCAGCCCCTCCATCCTACAGAACAATCTTCTAAAGACAATCCAATGTCTAGACACATTAGGACTACTAGTCAACTACGAAAAATCAAATCTACACCCAACACAGGTGTTACAATTCATAGAAGCCATCATAGACTCTACAAAAGACAAGGCTTTCCTTCCTCAACCAAGAGCAATAGCTCTAACAACTCTGGCACAACATCTGTCCCACTCATTAAAAGCACAAGCCCATCATATTTTGATCATACTTGGCCATATGGCGGCTTCGATATATGTAGTCCCACAAACACGACTACACATGAGACGATTACAGTGGGGCTTAAAAGCCCAATGGAAACAATACTCCAACCATCTCTCCACTCCAGTTTCAGTGACAAACAGCATGAAACAGGATTTGAATTGGTGGCTGCACTCACCAGCCCTTACTATGGGAGCTTCCTTAAGACCTCTGGTTCATCAGATAATACTCACAACAGATGTCTCCCCGAAAGGCTGGGGAGCCCATCTTACCCACCTAGAAACTCAGGGCCTCTGGAACGCATGGGAGAGGAAGCAACAAATAAACCTCTTAGAACTTCACGCGATTCGGAAAGCACTTCAAGCCTTCCTTCCTCAATTACAAGGAAAAATTGTCATGATTCACACCGACAACCAGGTAGCAATGTTCTACATCAACAAAGAAGGTGGGTCAGGTTCCTGGACACTGTGCCAGGAAGCGGTATCAATTTGGGAATGGGCAACAGCCAACTCCATCATTCTGCAAGCAACATATCTCCCAGGGATAGACAACACCAAAGCAGACAAACTCAGCAGAACTTTCCATCCCCTCGAATGGGAACTCCAAAACAATGTGACATTACAGATCTTCCACGCCTGGGGATGGCCACAAGTGGACCTATTCGCCACGGAACACAATTGGAAAGTCCACCATTTTTGTTCCATTTATCCCAGCCCACGTCGGATGTCACAAGATGCATTCCTCATGGACTGGTCACACGACCTACTTTACACTTTTCCCCCTATACCACTAATTTCACGCACAGTACAGAAATGCATCAGGGACAAAGCGAAACTCATTCTCATAGCTCCAGCATGGCCCAGACAGCCATGGTATGCATATCTAGTTCAACTCTCGACAGACACTCCAATGCCACTAGGAAGCAACCCTCGTCTACTTACACAAGCCAGGGGAACACTTCTCCATCCACTCCATTCTGCGCTGGAACCTAACAGCATGGAGGTTGAGCGGCTGCTATTTCAAGACCTAAACCTCCCACCTCAAGTAGAAGATATCCTACTTTCCTCCAGAAAACCTTCCTCCAGGAAAAATTATAGAAGAAAGCGGGTTTAACTATGCTTCATGGTGCTCCGCTGCGAATATCGACCCGTTCACTTGCCCACCGGACACCCTGCTCACGTATCTCCACATACTCTGGCACTGAGGTGGACTCTCAGGGAAGCTGTCGCTTCCCTGAGAGTCCACCTCAGTGCCAAATCTGCCTTTCATGCACTACACGATAATGCACCAATTTCCACTCATCCTCTCATCTCTAGATTTATGAAGGCATTTTACGACTCCACCCACCAGTCTCAAAAACCACCTGTACCATGGGATTTAAATTTAGTTTTGGAGCAACTAATGCTTCCCCCTTTTGAACCATTAGACACCTGTCACCCCAGATACCTGGCGTGGAAAGTACTCTTTCTCACAGCCCTCACCTCAGCAAGACGTGTCAGCGAGCTACAAGCGCTAGTCCATTACCCACCTTACCTAGTATTTCATCACGACAAAGTGGTTCTTCGACCACACCCATCTTTCCTTCCCAAGGTGGTTCCATCATTTCATCTCAATCAATCCATCACTCTACCAACCTTCCACCCTCGTCCTCACACGGATGAGGCTCAATGATGTTTGCACACGTTAGACTGTAAGCGAGCGCTGGCATATTATAAACAATGAACAACCTCTCCTTCAAGATCTTCGCAACTATTTCTATCATTTAATCCGAATGCACCAGGAGTACCAGTCTCCAAAAGAACTTTGTCAACCTGGATAACAAATTGCATCCATTTCTGCTACAAGACGAAGTCGACACAACTTTCGTCCAACCCTAAAGCACACCAAATCAGAGCAGTAGCAGCTTCTGTTGCCCATCTGCATGAGGTTCCAATCCTGGACATTTGCAAGGCGGCCACTTGGTCCTCACTGCATACTTTTACCATTCACTACTGTTTAGACAAACTGACTTCGTCGGACGCCTCCATGGGTAAACATATTTTCAAGTGGGTACCTCAAACACCACAAGAGACTGTCCGCACTCTACCTCAGCAATTTGAGCACCCACATCAAGAACAACATCAAAACAGCTCAAATTGATAGCTGGGGACTCCCAGACAGCATGGCTAATTCAGCTGCTTATCTACGTGAAAAGAGCAAGTTTGCTTACCGTAAATGGTGTTTTCCGTAGATAGCAGATGAATTAGCCATGCTGACCCTCCTGCCTCCCCAGACAGTCTTGCACTATATACTTGCTTAATTACGAACTGAGGAGATTCTATACAGAGGAGGGGGAGGTGCCAAGCAGGCACACACTGTAGCAAGACTTAGAACTTTGCTTTGAGAGCTCTGCCACCTACAGGACGGGAGGACGTCCCAGAAAGCATGGCTAATTCATCTGCTGTCTACGGAAAACACCGTTTACGGTAAGAAAACTTGCTCTTCCATTCCCTGTACCATTTTGGTCACCCTTCTCTGTACCTTTTCTAATTCTGCTGTGTCTTTTTTTTTTTTTTGTAAATAACAGTTTTATATTATAGAAATAGTATCATAACATGGTACATAACGTCAAAACTCAGATATACTGTTCATCCATTACAATGTATTGATCCCTCATTTCTTTCCATCCTCATGATATGCAATGTTGACGCTTGATCCCCACTCGCTGGAGTATAATATGTAATATTCCCCTCCCCCTGTTATCCACCCCTGGTTGTTTACTGAAAATATAAATTATACATCAAGCTCAAGTGTTATCTTTACACATAATATGAGAAGCTTAACATGTGCTAATTGACTGCCCTAATATATATAGTTGATTGTGGGGTTATAGATATCGTCCCATTTATCCAGACTCTGGACCCTTATGCTCCAAGAGTAAAGCTCCCGACTATTCTATTCCTGCTTCAATGTCAAATAAGGACTCCATGTCCTCTGAAAATTAGACATATTATGATTCTTCAGCACCGTCAACTGGAACAAAGAGCAAGTGTGGCCTAGGCGCAGAAGTACCCTATCTTTAGTAGGGATAGAGGTTTTTTTCCATTGGGCCGCTAATTCACATCTGTTACCGTGCAAGGTCGGCATGGCCCCGGGTCCTCCTCAGTTTCACCGCAAAGCAGCGGCAGTCGGCAACAGTGCTCCTTGACGCGATTTGGGCTCAGGCCCCGCCCCCTTTAAACACGTCAGTTCCCGGAAGCCCTGCAATTGCACGGGAACTTTTCTTATTTAAAGCCCGAAGCCCAGCACAGCATTGCCTCGGCTACAGGCTTGCTTGTGCTGGTGCTTCGTTTGGATTGTTGCCTCTTTGCCTGACCTGGGCTGCCTGTGATATTCCTTGCCTGCTGCCTGCCCTAATCTTGGTGTTCTCTGGATATTCTGTCTGTGCCTGCCTATGACCCGGACCGGAATTGGACTTGCTCTTGTCTGCTGCCTGCTACGACCCCGGTCTGTCCTCTGGCTATCCTGTTTGCCGCCTGACTATGACCCGGACCGGAATTGGACTTGCTCTGTCTGCTGCCTGCCACGACCCCAGTCTGTCCTCTGAATATCCTTTGTTGCCTGCCTACAACCTGTACCAGAATTGGACTTGCCTTGCTTACCGCCTGTCTACGATCTGATTTGGAATTGGACTGCCTCTCCTATCTACTGAACTGAGTCTAGTTTGGGACATTCCTGTGCCAGATACCTCGACTTTTCCATCACGGCCTAAGGTAAGACTGTTGTCCATCAAGGATTCACACAATTGTAACAGTTAGCTGAGGCCATGGATCCCGTGGATTTAACAGCACTATAGGCTATTCCCGGGTTAGCTTCTCACATCCAGCAGCATCAGGGGGAACTTAATCAAGTTATGGGTGTTCTGGAGAGATTGGTGGCTAGAATGGACGCCCTCTCAGTCACGACTCCGGCCCCTCCCACACCTACTCCTGTCTTACGTCTAGCACCACCACCACAATTTAATGGAGACCCTCAACTATATCGAGGATTCATCAACCAATGTCGCATGCATTTCTCACTTCAGCCTGCATTATTTTCCACTGACAAAACCAAGGTCACGTATATTCTATCTCTCTTGGAGGGACCAGCCTTGGCATGGGCTTCTCCTTTTTGGGAGCAAGAGGATTCGCTACTAAACAACTTGGACCATTTCTTGAGGGACTTCCGTCTCATATTTGATGAACCTGGTTGCTCCTCTTCGGCAGCGGCAGAATTACTCCAAATCCGACAAGGAACTCGATCTGTAGGAGAATATGCAGTTCAGTTCCGTACATTGGCAGCAGAACTCCATTGGGGAGAGGATAGCCTCATGGCCATATTTCGGCAAGGGACTCTCTGAATCCATTAAAGATGAATTGGCAGGCCGTGACATTCCAGAAAATTTAGAAGAATTAATTCATCTGGCAATCCGATTAGATCTATGCTTCCAAGAAAGATCTCGGGAGAGGGTCTCGCCGCGACGGCCCATCCAGCTGGCTCCAGCCTTCCAGCGACCCCTCATGAATCCCAGGATACCTTATAAAGAGGTGCTCTCTCTCTTTCTCCCCCCACCCCCAATGAACTCCTGTGCCTAAAAAGCAGCAGTTGCAAAGTGGCGCACATATCTTTGTGCATACAGCTCTAGACATGCGTGCCTTAGGTTATAAAATAGTGCATATTTTTGTGTGCGATGAGATGCGCTCATTTATGGGCATGCATGGCCCTTTAAAAATCTATCTTTAAGCCTTTAGTGCCACTGGGAAGAGGGGCCTATAGGCATATTATGCATGGGCATCTACTTTGCTTACATATATACAATACTTGCATAATGTACCTGCATATGCAGTACTAGATTAATCTGAACTCTGTTTTTCTTAAATTAAAGTGGTAAAGGTAAATGAAGCAGCTAATTAACCCATCCAACAAAGATCCACCAATCAAAATGTATACCAAGTACTAGAAAGGAAACGGATGGAAGGCAGCAACTTCATTTAGGTTTATTCCCTCTACAACTTTTCATACAGCGAATGTATAAAACTCATTTATTGTTGTGAAGTTACCTGTCTGCTGGAGCACTGAATTCTGGGAACTGATGCTAAAGTCCATTCTTCCACTGGCCATCTGCTGTAAGCGAGGAACATCAACAGATGTCAGCCATGAGAGGGATTGTAAATCACCAGGAAGATCATCTTCACTTAAGTGGGAGGGGTCAGAAGTCAGGATTCTGTAGGTCATGATATATAATGAGTGAGTAAAAAGTGTCAAAAAACTTGGGATCTGAATGGAGTTACCAGCATAAAGAGATTCTGGAGCAGGTGCGATATCATATCACATTGCTACTTGTAATTCTGCCCAATCTGAAACTTATTGTAAAGCAGATTTCTAAGTCTGTAGTTTTATAATAATAAATTGAAGCATTTTGCTATAAAATAGTTGCTATAGAATTCTCATAATGTTGATTCATGCTCACAATAAAACAACCTGCCATACAAAAATAATAAATATGTGGTGGAGGGAGGAATAACAGTTTTCATTTTCCTGCATTAATAATCATAACTTAGTGATCCAGGGCCAAGTTCTGAAGAGACAGAGGCAGATACAGTATACTAAAATGCGAATAGCTTTACAAATGCAATTTCACACAGAAAAACAGCTGTTGGCTGTTTTTCTATGCATAACTTTGCATTTGCAAAGCCATTTACAAGAAATTAAGCAAACTTGCTAATGGCTGAAAAATTCATACAAATTAGATCACTAGTGATTTTGCAGTAGAATTAAATGCATTTGTGAAAAATTTCACAAAACCCAAAATTTATTTTTTTTTACTAAACACCTCAGGCAGGTGCACTTTAGCGGCCCATTTACAACCTGTGATTTCATGCTAACTTTATTGCAAAACATTGCCATACCAACAATTTGCAGTTTATTTAAATGGTCCAGTAAAGTTCACACTTTTTGGAACTTTACTGGCCCATTTCATTGAACCCACTTGTGGATTAGTATATTGGCCTAAAAAAGAGAGAAGCTTTATGCCATGTTCATTCCCATGACATTACAGAATACAAAACATTATACCGTAAGTAGCACATTTTAATGAGCAGTTCATGTCTTTCTATCAGAACTTAAGTATTTGGTTATATAATATAGTTTTAAAAAGTGAGTTAACTGCTTCAAAATTGTGCAAGATACAAGCCAAGGACACTTCTGCTACTTGTTTCATATTAGTTTTGAACTGCTTTAAATGCTTTTCTGTGACTCCCTTGGGAGTAGGCATGTTTGGAATAATCTCATAAATGATCTCAATTGGTTCATACAGAATGTGAGAGATCATTTGTAACATCACAATCCATATGGACTTACAGTATTCAATGAATGTTACGTCATGTGTGAGGTGGGTTTTTTTTTTTGCTAACATAGTTACACTGAAGCATGGAGAGGACTTTCAGGGGTGCACTTCAAGATAAAAATGACCGTTGAATTTCACAGATTTTAGCAGACATAAAAAGAAGCTGAATCAGCACAAGGATAACACTTGTGAGAAGTAGCACCAATCGCCACGGCTTCAAATGTAGAAAGAGTACTATTCTGAACTGAATACAGCATTTAAAAAGGACAGGTGGAAATTTCTGTATCAGGTTTGGCAAATCACAAAAAGCTATATATTGCCCACAAAAGCATTGAATTTAATGTTGATTCTTGCTAGATGTAGCTTATTTTATGTTTAGGATGATAACTGTGATAATATTGGTGTTTTTACTTTGAATTATTTAATTCTCCTGTAAACTGTAATGTACACCTAAATGTGGTATGTTTTTTGTTGTTACCTGCTGAGAACATTTCTATGATCCAGTGAAACAAATACTAAATAGAATAAGCATTGCACTGCTTAATCACAGGTATTATTTCGAATAATCTATACTGTTATGTATGAAACACTGAAAATTCAGTTATTAGAAGTGTGAGATGGTATACAGACTAGCACATCCTTTTCAGTGGAACATGAGATTTGCATGAGAAACTATCTAAGGTGTATTTTCAATTCGATCTTAAACTGCTACTTTGGAAAAAAAAAAAAAGTGCAATTAACAAAAATAAAAGTCTCTGTGCATGTATTTATCTACTTCAAAGTTAAAGGCTACCATTAAGTGTATGTGTTTTGAAAGTACATTACCTCTTTTAGGTTCGCTAGCCACAAGCTGCACCTTACAAACAGAAATTAATTTAAAATACACTTGGTGAAAATAAAGCTAGACAGTAGTGTTAATGAGTAAGCCACATAAAATGTTGAGAGCTGAAGTAGTTCAGAAAATCTGGTCTTCGCTGAAGTATCTTTCATACTGTTTCCTCTTTTACAAGAGGCTAAACCGGCTTAACCACAAGCCAAAATACCAGTGTGGAGGAGTCCAGGCAAATGCAACCGCCAGTGTCTTTTCAAAGTTTTCAGAAGTATGTATCAGAGCCGACTCATTATTCCAGGTTTCTTTAGCATAGGACTCTCCTGAACACTAATCAAACCAGAATGCTTGGTAAAGCCGATCAATGCTCCCTGCTCCTGTAGTGTAGTTATAGGGCAATAATTAGTGTTGCCATGGTCACTAACACTATTCGGTTATTTTGCTGGGCTAGGGACTTAAGTACAAGAAAGGACATCAGGTGACCACTTTCCTGCTACTGCTATTGGCAGAATTGTAGGTAAACAAGAGCATTAAACAATTTGAAAAATGGGCAGGCCCAAATTGTTTGCAACAGTTGGCCCATCTATTGTAAGCTGATAAGCCCATTGAGTTTCAAACGACTGTTACCCGGTGGCACGTGGCACGCCCCCCCCCCCACTCCACCCCATTGTTTTTGGTCTCCTGCTTAATTGTTTTTTTTTTTCCCTTCCTTTACAAACTTCACATTAATCTGGCTGAATGACAGCCGACACACAGCACATAAAGAGATGCCATCTGGCACTCCAGTGCCTGCCAGTCCTTCCAGACAAGTCAGCCCCTTCAACAACTAATGGGGTCATCTGGGCGGCTGGGTCAGAACCCACTGCACACGCCTCCTGTCAAGAAATGAATCTGTCACATGCTCTGTTTCTGCTCCTCAGCATGGGCAAAAGATGGAAATGCTTTCCCCATTTACATTCTGATTATTTTACGAAATCGAGACTTCAGTTTTTCTAAAGCAATTTTTTTCCTTTACAAAACCACACCTTTTATTGTACTCTGTTGGGATGTGGAAAAATAAATAATTGCCCTGGTATAATGACATACAATACAATAACATTGCTGTCAATATGCCCCTAAACTTTAACTTGAACACTGTGCCACTGAGTTCTGGCTTCTTTCTTACGAATCTGAAATAGTTGAAAAATTTGTGGTTCATGTGTACATTTAAACTGTAAGAGGAATCAGATAAAAAATTAGTTCTAAAATATCATTCCACTCCCCTTCCATTACATGCCAAAAAATACATTATATTACCCATAAATAGCATTACAGAACATCTAAACTTCGATAGCTTTCTGGCCCCTGCTCTTTACCAATTAAAGTTACTCTTCTCTTGGCAAGTTCCTCTACTCTTTTCTTTACATTTTAAAAAACTCTTTGTGCGCTGATATTTTGTTGGCAATATATTCAGAAAAGGCTAGTAAGCATACATGCAATAATCAGGCAGTTTCTACAAGTCAAAATGTGCTTTATTCATTAAAAATAGTCAGCATTTCTTTCAGTGCCAGCAGAGTTATAGTAACATCTTAATGCTGTAAATAAAGTCTGCTTCAAACCCATGTACACTTTGGGGGTAACTTTCAAAAGGATTTACACGCTTAAAACTGGGTTTTACACATGTAAATAGGCTTTTGAAAATTGCTAATATGTTACATTTATGCATGTAAATCCTTTTGAAAATTACCCCCTTTCCATTTTAATCCCGCTAAGACACATGTAGTTACTGTTTTCTTTCAGCTCTGTTAAGGACAGGAAATTCATTCAAGGTTCCTGTTCTCACAAACTAATTTCATATCTGTGTGTTTCCAAGTCTAGATCAGTCTGTGTCCACACAGATTTTGTGCCGAACAGCCAAACAAGGCATGCAGGAGAGGGAGCGTCCTGAAAATGCTTTAGTTTTAAAATAAAACGTATTTATAGGTGTTGCGCATATGGTACTGACATAAAAACTGATTTAATTACTCCCTAAAGTCTTTTTTAAAAAACACACCCTCTCCCTAGAGCTCTGCATTTGACTAAACTCATTTCCATTTCAGTCACACAATGAATGAGTTTGAGAAACAATTTGCAAACAAATTTTGTGATTTGGCCAGGGTTCATTGCAGTGCTTCCTCTGAGTTCCAGTGGTTACTTTTTTTTTTTCACATTTGCTTGAGGTACAGTAACCTGATCCAGGTGCTGACAAACTCTTAGCTAATAAATCTAAAGTGTTTACACAGGGATATGACTGCATGAAAGACAGCTTACCAACCCACCTTTTAGCAGAAATATGTAGAGCTGCCAATCCACTGAATTTATTTAAAAGTCAAGCCTGTTTTAGACCGTGATTAAACACGTTCCTTGGATGTAGAAAAATAAAAAAGCAAAACACAGTTCCTGGCAAACTACACTGGACATAGTATTCCATGTTAGTGATGGCCTGCCACTATAGTTTAGTACTCTAGCATCAGGGTGAGCTGTAAGTTTATTTTAGCTGCTTCTTGCCAGTCTCAGCCTGACACTTTTACTAAAACAAATAGAGCAAGTCACAGGATACACTGCCTCACCAGGAGCTTCTTGCATTTCTGCCTGGAAACTATTTCTCCAGTCTGCCTTCAGGACTACCCATCCATGTGAAATACACACTTTTATCTACAGATCTCAAAACTTCAGATTCTATGTGGCATGAAGATTAAAATTCATTCTTCCCACTAAACTAAACAACATGTGTACCCTTTCAGAACAATATTCAAAAGTATTATAGACCTATCCATTTTTGTTTAAGCTACTTACACTGAAGTTGGCACAACAAAGAATCAAAAGATAAAGATCCATCTGGAACTCTAATCAATCATTTCTCCTTTAACTCCATAGGACTGAATTTTCAAAAGGTTTTATGTATGTAAACGGGCTTTTGAAAATTGCTATGATATGTTACTTTTATATGCATAACTCCCTTGAAATTCACTCCTAAGTTCTGAGCCATAAGCTGAGGACAGTTTCACCTTTACTTTTGAGAAGCTGTATAACATGGATGGGGAGGGTTGTTTAATCCCCTACCACCTGACCTTTGCTAGGTGTTATAATTTGTAAGAGTGTGAACCCTGGGCCGAGGTGAGAGGTGTCTCTGCCCACAGGGAGGAGCCCTGTGAGCCTCACCGTCAGTAGGCGCAGTCTCAGTGGTATCGGACCAGCTAAGGAAAAGAGTCTTTATTTAAGAGAGGAGAAAGGCACAGCCTGCGGAGTGGGAGGTACAGTATAAGTATAGTTCTGAGCAGAGGGGTATACCCCAGGGTGATACCTCCGATGTGAAGATCCGATAGTGGCCCGCAGAGCGGGGTACACCGAAGAGGATCCCACAATGAGGCTTGGTATAGTTGAAGTCCGTAGTAGAAGGGTACTCACAGGAGGTAGTTCCAGGAGAGGTCCCGGGGAGCGGGACAGATAGGAGTCCAAGCAAGAAGGCCCTCCGAGGAGCGGATAGCCAGAGATGAGGAAGGGCCCCCGAGCAGCGGGTACCCAGAGCATCTCACGTCAAATGTAGAGTCCAAGGATGGAGCGGAATTCAGCAACAAGGGAATTCCTTGCTAACTCGTCAAACCGAAGGGCCAGCCAGCTTAAGTGCAACAGATGGATGACATCATCCGGAGAGGATGCCCCCAAGGTTCCCGCCATGAAGTGTACAAAGGTGCCCGTGCGCATGACTAGGTAATTCCTGAAACAAGATGGCGGTTGGCAGCGCCCACGCCGTTCCGGGAATGCCAGGCTGTTCGGCGGGGGATGGCGGAGACTGCCATTCTTCCCAGAGATGACAAGGCAGCAAAGAAAGAGGTGAGCATTTGTGGTCGCAGCCATCTGCGACCAGGTGTAACGGTACCCCACTTCTTAGGGCCCCTCCCCAGGGGTTTTGATTTCCTAGGATGAGAAATATGGAATTGTCTGAACAACTCCTTGTCGAGGATGTTGCTTGCAGGCTCCCTACTATTCTCCTTGGAACCAAATCCTTCCCATGAGATGAGATACTCCCAGCGCCTTCCACATTTTCTTACATCCAGTATATCCTCAACCTGATAAGTGATGTCCTCTTCTGCTGTAAGAGGTTGGGGTTCAGGTGTTTTCTTCGAGAATTCTGAGAGGATGAGTGGCTTTAAAAGGGAGATGTGGAAGGCGTTGTGGATTCTAAGTGAAGAGGGCAACTGAAGGCTGTAGGTGACTGGACCCAGGCGGCGAAGTACTGAAAAAGGTCCAATGTATCTGGGCGCAAATCGAGCGGAAGGCAGCTTTAAGCTGATGAAGCAGGTGCTGAGCCACATCTTGTCTTCGGGATGCAGCTGCTGAGCTGCTCAGTGGAGAGCGTCATAGAACTTCTTAGCCTTTGGCCCAGCCTTTTGGATGAGTTGTTTGGTATGCTCCCAGAGTTTGTGCAGTTCTTGTGCCAAAGCCTGTGCTGCAGGAGGCAACACCAACAAAGGCATTGGAAGAGGAGGCAAGGGTTGATGTCCGTAGATGATTTGGAGAGGTGAAGATCCGGTTGAAACAGACTGGTGTGAATTTAACGCAAATTCGGAGCAGGAAAGCAACTCGGACCAGTCACTCTGTCTGGAGTTAATGTATGCCCGGAGAAACTGTTTTAGCGTACGGTTCGTCCTCTCTGTCTGTCCATTGGCCTGCGGATGGTAAGCTGATGTGAGATATCACATTTTTTGCATAGGGATCTCCAGAATTTTGCTGTAAATTGGACCCCTTGGTCGGAGAGGATGTGTCTTGGCAGGCCATGGAGGCAAAAGACGTGGCGGATGAAAAGCTTCGTTAATTCTGGAGCTGAAGGTAACCTGGGTAGTGCCACGAAATGAGCCATCTTTGAAAAGCGGTCCACAATGACCCAGATGGTATTGTTGCTGTTGGATACAGGTGTCAACAATGAAATCCGTGGCTCTATGCGTCCACGGTTCGCCAGGTGCGGGAAGTGGCTGAAAAAGTCCCCAGGGACGACCAACCGGTGTGTTTTGTTGAGCACATGTAGGACACGACTCTACGTAGGTCTGGACATCTTTCTTCATGGTGGGCCACCAGTAGAAACTGTTGCGACCGTCGCAGCTCGACATCCTCACTCCGCCCTCTTTACCTCAGTGGCGACTCCCTTCGGGTTTGATGGACTGCTGGCTGCCGCGGCGTCCCCATGCCGTCTCCCTCCGGCGTCCCCGGACCGGCTCGACGTTGCAGATCCGCCATGTTGCCTGAAGACCTAGGGCGCGCGCGCTCTGATTGAAGTACCAGCAAGAGCGCGAACCTCAGGGGCGTTCCCCTGAGATGACATCAACCACTTCCATTATTTAAAGGTCTTTGTTATCACTAACAAAGTGAGTTAGCAAGGACTCACTTCGGCTAACCTAGCTACTCTGCCTCCTCGGACTTACCAGGGGTACCCGCTCCTCGGGGGCCTCGCTCTTTTTTTTACTTTCAGATTACAGATAGGAACCGGCACTCGCTCCTCGAGGGCCCATGTTCCTGGACACTCTGAAGATTCTCTACTGCCTGGAAGCTATAGCTGCTACAAACATTTGTGAGTTACCATCGCTCTCTCAGAGCTTTCCCTGGAACCAGGTACTCGCTCCTCAAGGGCCTAAACCTTTCCAGCTCCTGAGCTTCCTTGAGACCTTATGTGAGTTTTGTCATCTAGTTCTGTTCATGAACTCTGCCTATTCTGCCTCCTCACTTTCTACAGTTTCTCAACAGCTCAGCCATCCTGGATCGCTGTTCCAGTACCTGAGGGACTACAGCCCTGCCAGGCATATCAGCTTACTATTGCCACCTCTGGTGGTTTCAAAAACCCTGTTTAATAAAAGAACTAATGTGTGTTTGTCTCCATACTCAAGCCTAGCCGGTGGTCCCTCTTGGGATATCCTCCCGGGGGCGTAGTCATCTGCCACAGGCCCAGGGATCCACCTACAACTATATCAGATTCATTACAGATTGCTACTCTTTAGCAAGACGATATCTGAGACACTACAAGATTGCTGACTCCTCCTTTAGGAGCCAATAAGAACAGATTGCTATCTCTGCAGTCTAACTAATACAGAGTTTTCCTAACAGATTGCTAACTCCTCACGGAGTCTCTAACAGAATCTTTGCAGAGTGGAAAGTATTCTGGCTTGTCCAGGATGACCTGCGAGCAGAGAGTCATGCGCCCATCTGAGGATCTTTTTCCTGAGTGCTTGGGGAACCACAGTCTTCCTGGCCGGAACCGTGTGGGTAGCAGAGAGGAGTACTCTTGTGGGGTCAATGATATGACGCGGAGTATCAGGAACATCTTCCATGGAAAAGGAACAGGAGATTGCGTCAGCACGGGTGTTCTTGTCCACGGGATGGTATCGCAAAAGGAAATCGAAGCGATTAAAAAATAGAGACCAGCGGGCCTGCTGTGATTCAGGCGTTACGCATGACGTAAATATTCGGTGGTTTTTGTGGTCGGTGTAAACCGTGATTTGATGTTGTGCACCCTCGAGCCATCGACGCCATTCCTCTAATACCAATTTAATTGCCAGTAACTCATTGTTTTTATTATACTGCAACGTAGATGGTAACCTGAGGAACGGGTAATGATCCCAGCCAGCAGAGGAAATGTCTGATGGCAATGTTCCGTCTGAGGGCTGCAGAGTGGGGAAGGCAACTTCACAATCTCACCAGGTCCCAAGAGGGAGATGGGTCCAGTAGTGGTCCGCGAAGCAGGGTAGGCCGAGAACCCAGGCCACAATGTGGTGGGGTCGCCCCCGAGGTTCCCACCATGACGCATGTAAAGGATGCGGCTGCGCGCGTGCCCTAGGTGACTCCGGGAGAAAGATGGCAACCGCAATCGCCCATGCCAGACCGGGGATGCCGGAGGGGTTGGCGTGGAGAAGCAGAGGCAGCCATCTTCCCAAAAGGAACTGAATCAGGCAGAAAAAAGGTGAGCAATAGAGGGCGCAGCCGTCTGTGACCGGGCATAACAGTACCCCCCCTTCCAAGGACACCCCTCCCCAGGGGGTTTCGGCTTAAGAGGATGAGACTGATGGAAGTGACAGATCATGTCTTTATCCAGGATATTAGCCAAGGGCTCCCAGGAGTTCTCCTCCAGTCCGTATCCCTTCCAGGAGATAAGGTACTCCCAACGTTTACTTCTCTTCCGTACGTCCAGTATGTCATCAACAGTATACGCAATATCTTCTTCTGTATCGAGCGGTGCTGGTTTCGGGGCTTTGTTGGAAAATTCAGACAAGACGAGAGGTCTCAATAGTGCCATGTGAAAGGCATTATGAATCTTCATGGATGGCGGTAGCTTCAAACTGTAAGTCAAATTCTCAAGGCGTCAGAGGACACCAAAAGGTCTGACGTACAGCGGAGCGAAACACGCAGAGGGCAGCTTTAAGTGGAGGAACTTTGTACTAAGCCATACCTTATCCCCAGGTTGAAATTGAGGTGCCTTCCCATGGTGAGCATCGTAAGTCTTTTTGGCCCTTTCTCCTGCCTTAAGGAGAAGATCCTTAGTCTGTTTCCACAACTGTTGCAATTCTATTGCAGTGACTTGAGCTGCTGGAGACGTGACAGAATGGCAGAGGTAACAGAGGTAATGGTTGGCAACCATACACCACTTCAAAAGGTGTTGATCCCGTGGCGGCAGCAGGACGTGAGTTTGGGGCGAATTTGGCCCAAGGGAATAATTCTTCCCAGTCACTTTGTCTAGTATTCACATAAGAGCGTAATAATTGTTTGAGCATCTGATTCATTCACTCTGTTTGGCCATTGGACTGCGGGTGATAGGCCAAGGTCAGATCTAACGCGATGTCGAACTTCCGACACAGAGCTCTCTAGATGTTTGCGGTAAACTGGTCGCCTCTATCAGACAAAATGTGTTTGGGCATGCCGTGGAGGCGAAAGATGTGCTTCCCGAATAATTTAGCCAATTCAGCAGCAGATGGTAATCCTGGCAGGGCCACAAAATGTGCCATTTTCGAGAATCGATCAACGGTCACCCAGATTGTATTGTTTCCGGTAGAAGGGGGTAAGTCCACCACGAAGTCGGTCGCAATGTGTGTCCAAGGTTCCTCTGGCACAGGGAGAGGTTGGAGGAGACCCCAGGGATGTCCGGCAGGAGGTTTTTGTCTCGCGCAGGAGGCCACGTAGGCTTGGACATCTGTCTTCATGGAAGGCCACCAATAGAAACATTGAAGCATGGCTAATGTATGACCTTGCCCGGGATGGTCGGCCAGTCGGGAGTCATGGGCCTACTTTAGTAATTTCTCTCTCATTCCCAGCGGCACCACAGTTTTCCCAGTGGGGACGGCGTGAGTGGCTGCTAACACCACCTCCTCCGGACTGATGATGTGACGAGGTTTGTCGGGTACATCCACCGTAGAGGAGCACGAAAGGGGCATCTGCTCTAACATTCTTTTCTGCAGGACGATATTTTAGTAGGAAGTCAAAGCGGTTGAAAAACAACGACCTCCTCGCTTGCCGGTGGTTAAGGCGTTGGGCATGTCGTAGATATTCCAAATTTTTATGATCGGTATACACCGTTATTTGGTGCTGCGCACCTTCCAACAATGGACGCCATTTCTCAAAAGCCAATTTTATAGCTAGAAAGAGCAAGGATGGAGGACATTGGCATTGCTGTATTGGCTTAGTACTGCTCCTATGCCGACTTCGGAGGCATCAACCTCGACAATGAAAGGATGCTAAGGATTGGGATGATGAAGACAAGCTTGGTTAGGAAGGCTTCTTTGAGAGTTTGAAAGGCCGCTACAGCCTCAGCAGACCATCGAGATGGATCAGCCCCTTTTTTGGTCATGGCTGTGAGTAGTGCTGTTAGGGTGGAATAGTGCTTGATGAAGGTATGGTAATAGTTTGTGAAGCCTAGGAAACGGCGCAATGTCTTTAGGCCAGTGGGTTGAGGCCACTCTTGACTGCTTTTCAGCTTTTGAGGGTCATCTGAAAGCCGTTCTTGGAAACGATGTACCCTAGAAAGGGCACTGATTCCTGGTGGAAAGCGCACTTCTCGAGCTTCACATATAGGCGATTGTCATGTAGCCCTTATAGTACCTTTATCACATCTGCCTGGTGTGTCTGGAGGTCCTGAGAGAAAATCAGGATGTCAACTAAATATACCACCTCGCACTGGTACAGTAAATCTCGCAGAATATCATTCGTCATATTCTGAAACACTGCTGGTACATTGCACAATCCAAAGGGCATGACTAGGTATTCAAAGTGTCCGTCACGGGTGTTAAAAGCTGTTTTCCATTCATCCCCGTGATGGATTTGGACCAAGTTGTAGGCCCCTTTTAAGTCCAGCTTAGTAAACACCTTGGCCCCCTGGAGTCTGTCGAACAGCTCGGTTATCAACGGTAGAGGGTAGCGATCCTTGATGGTAATTTCATTGAGACCTCTGTAATCGATACAAGGGCAAAGGGATCCGTCCTTTTTCCCAACAAAAAAGAACCCCGCGCCAGCCGGAGACTTAGAAGGTCTAATGAACCCTTTTTTCAGGTTCTCCTGGATATAGGCTGACATGGCCTCAGTCTCTGTTATTGAGAGGGGGTATACCCTTCCCTTGGGAGGCTCTGAGTTAGGTTTGAGATTTATTACACAATCAAAGGTCCTGTGCGAGGTAATACATCTGCTGCTTGCTTGGAGAAGACGTCCTGAAAGGATGCATATTGCAGTGGTAGACCAGGTAAAGAGTGAAAGGTAGTGGTGAAACCTTGGCTAGACAACGATCATGGCAGCCAGGGCCCTACTCAGAAAGCTCCATGGTGGTCCAATTGAACTGAGGTGTGTGTTTCTGTAGCCATGGTAGGCCGAGTACCACGGGGTGAATGGCCTTCTCAAGGAGAAGAAAGATGTTCTCTGTGTGTAGGGCCCCTGTGCGAAGGCATATGGCATATGGGTTGCGTGGTAAGTGAGACCTCCCCTGGAAGTGGTTCTCCATGTATAGAAGACAGCAGTAAGGGGGTAGCTATTGTTGTAGTAGGAATTCGCAGATGGTCTGCAATTCTCTTTAGCATAAAGTTTCCTCCCGCACCTTAGTCCACGAGTGCGGAGTGTTGAAAATTCAAGGTTCCCAGAGATGAGAGAGACGGGAAAAGATAATGGAGGAGAAGGTGCAGTTAGACCTAGGAGGAGTCCTCCAGCAGATCCTAGGTCTGGCCTTTTCCCGGACAGATAGGGCAGGTCTAGACACCATGGCCAGATTGGCCGCAGTACATACAGAGACCTGAGCGTCTGCGAAAATGTCTCTCTTTAGAGGTCAGGTGACTGCGTCCTAGCTGCATAGGTTCTTCTTCTTCTTCACTGGGCACAGAAGATTGGGTTGAAGTCGTGTGCATGACTCAAGGGCGACTACCTCCCGTAGAGTGCTTCTTAGACACTTTGCCTCTTGAGTCCGATCTCTTATCCTGCAATCAACTCTACCAGCCAAATCAATGAGAGATTCCAGGGTGTCTGGTAAATCACGAGCTGCTAGCTCATCTTTTATACGGGAGTTGAGGCCCTCTAAAAATATAGCACGAAGACATCCCAAGTCCCAATGGAGCTCAGATGCTAGTGTCTTGAATTCAATAACATAGTCTGGTAAAGGCTTACTTCCTTGTTGAAGGTGAAGAAGAGTAGACCCTGCGATAGTCTGACGTCCTGGAGCATCAAACACCGATTTGAACAGGTTCAAGAAGTCAGTCAGATCATTTAAAACAGGGTCGCTGCGTTCCCAGAGAGGTGAAGCCCAAGCCAGGGCTCTTCCATCGAGTAGCAATAGGATATAGGTAGTCTTGGAAACAGCAGTGGGAAAGTAGTTCGGTTGCAACGAGAAGTGCATACAGCACTGATTAATAAAACCCATGCACATCTGGGCATCACCAGAGAACCGTGAAGGAGCTGGAAGCGGTACAGTGGTGCAGACTGCAACCACTTGAGGAGAAGAATTTTTCTCTGGAACTGTCAGGCGTCTGGAACCGTCAGGCATCCAACTGGTTGAAAGCGGCGGCTAGTGTCTCCAGAGATTTCTGTTGCTCTGTCATCCGCTGGGCCAGGCCAGGAATGGCCTTCAAGGCGGCGAGCTGAGCCGGGTCCATGGAGTTAGCAATCTGTTGTACTTTGGACATTGAAGCGTGGGCCTTTGGTTGCTGCAAGAGATGGCACCTCCCACAGGGTGGAGCCCTGCGGGAACTTCCAGTGATAGGCTAGCTCCTGAGCAGAGATGGACACAGAGAAGTTAGTTTTTATTATACTGCAATGTAGATGGTAACCCGAGGAACGGGTAATGATCCCAGCCAGCAGAGGAGATGTCTAATGGCAATGTTCCATCTGAGGGCTGCAGAGTGGAGAAGGCAGCTTCACAATCTCACCAGGTCCTGAGAGGAAGATGGGTCCGGTAGTGGTCTGCGATGCAGGGTAGGCAGAGAACCCAGGCCACAATGGAAGGCCAATGAGAGTAGATCCGATAGTGGTCCACGATGCGGGGTAGGCCGAGGATCTATGGAGAGAGAGGTGAGACAATGAAGAGACAGAACTGGAGCGGTAGTACTCACTCTGATGCTGGCAGTTGTAGGAGACGAGAACCCCGAGGAGTGGAGGTCCGGGACGAAATAAGGCCCCTGAGGAGCGGGTACCTTAGGCGTCCTTGTAGATGGTAGGCAACCCCAGAGGGTAGTTAGGAGCAAAGCAAGGCCCCCGAGGAGCGGGCACCTTAGGTGTCCTTGTTGGTAGTAGATAACCCCGAAGGGTGTAGAGGAGCGAGGCAAGGCCCCGGTGGAGCAGGTACCTAAGTCATCCTGGAGCGAGAGTACACAGAGCGGGACCGTCTGGTACCATAGAGAGATCAGCATGGAGGATTCCTTGCTAACTCTTATTCGGAATCATGAATGGAGATTAAATACCAGAGCTTGTGACGTCATGCGGTGGGGATGCCCCCGAGGTTCCCGCTATGATGCACGTAAAGGACGGGGCTGCGTGCGAGCACACGTGCCCTAGGTGACTCTGGGAGAAAGATGGCAAACGCAATCGCCCATGCCGGACCGAGGACGCCGGAGGGGTCAGCATGGAGAAGACTAGGCAGCCATCTTCTTGAAAAGAACTGAATCAGGCAGAAAAAAGGTGAGCAATAGAGGGCGCAGCCGTCTGCGACTGACGGGCGCAAGAGGCGCGGTTAATGTAGAATAATGGTGAATGAATGATCTGTAGTAGTTAGTGAACCCTAGGAATCTTCGCAGAGCCTTAAGACCAATGGGTTGTGGCCAGTCCCAAATACTTTTTTTTTTTTTTTTTTTTTTTTTACAGATCCATCTAGAACCCTTTGCTGGATACCACATAGCCTAAAAAGGGGACAGACTCCTGGTGAAAGGAGCATTTTTCCAATTTGGCATATAGGTGGTTGTCTCTTAATCTCTGCAGGACGTTAACGACGTCCAGTTGATGGCTCTGGAGATATTGAGAGAAGACCAGTATGTCATCTAGTGATACTACTACACAGCTGTAAAGCATGTACCTGAAGATTTCATTCATCATGTTTTGGAAAACGGCCGGGGCGTTGCAAAGGCCAAAGGGCATGACTAAATATTCAAAATGGCCGACGCGGGTATTAAATGCGGTCTTTCATTTGTCGCCCTAACATATCCAGACCAAGTTGTACGCCCCTATGAGGTCCAGCTTAGTGAATATTTTGGCCCCTTGGAGCCTATCAAAGAGTTCAGAGATCAATGGTAATGGGTAGCAGACCTTCATAGTGATCTCATTTAAGCCGCGTAGTCTATGCATGGGCGAAGGGATCGATCCTTCTTTCCCACAAAAAAGAATCCGGCTCCAGCAGGAGACTTAGAAGGCCAAATGAAGCCCTTCGCCAAGTTCTCTTGAATAGAATCAGACATTGCCTTGGTCTCCGTCAGAGAAAGTGGGTACACCCTTCCTCTGTGGGGTTCGGTGTTGGGTAGTAACTTTTATGGTGCAGTCAAAAGATCGGTGAGGTGGTAAAGTGTCCGCCGCTTTTTTAGAGAATATGTCTCGATAAGAGGAGTACTGAAGAGGTAGACCCGGAAGAGATGTGGTGGTGGTCAGGCAAGGCATAGGAATCACAGTCTCTAGGCAATTTCCATGGCATAGATTGCCCCATTGGGACAGTTGCAGGGTGCTCCAATCGAATTGGGGAGTGTGTATTTGTAACCATGGCAGTCTGAGTACCACAGGGTGTATTGCCTTATCTAAGACCAAGAAGGAAATGGTCTCCATGTGCAGAGATCCAGTGCGGAGTCGGATAGGTTGAGTGGAATAGGTGACTTCACCAGGTAATGGCTCGCCATGAATTGATGACAATAGCAGAGGTGTAGGTGTCCAAATGGTGGGGATTCATAGGTGCTCCACGAGTTGTCTGAGTATAAAGTTCCCACTGGCACCAGCATCTACCAGAGCTAAAGTGTGGAATTCAAGGGTATCTGAGTTAATGGAGACTGGAAGTGTCAGTGGAGGAGATGGAGAGGTGAGACCTAGGAGGAGTCCTCCAGCGGATCCTAGGTCTGAGAGTTTCCCGGACAGATAGGACAAGAGGGCACAGCGTGCCCTGGCTGACCGCAGTTCATGCAGAGGCCTGATCTTTGCCAGTGACATCTCTCTTTAGCAGATAGGTGACTGCGGCCCATTTGCATGGGTTCCTCTTCCTCGATACTGGGCATGGGAGTAGTCTGGGTGACCGGTGTTGGACGAGAGCACGGGAGTCCCGAGGACGTCTTCTTGGGCCCCTTATTCTCCTGGGATCGCTCGCGCAGGCGACGGTCAACGCGACCAGCAAGGTCAATGAGAGAGTCCAGAGTCTCGGGAAGCTCACGTGCAGCTAATTCGTCTTTGATGCGTGAATTGAGACCTTCCAGGAATATAGCACGTAGGCAACCCAGATCCCAATATAGTTCCGAGGACAGAGTTTTAAACTCAATCACATATTTAGTCAAAGGTCTGGTACCTTAATGTAAATGAAGGAGTGCAGATCCAGTGACAGTCTTGCAAGCAGGATCGTCAAATACAGAACAAAATAGAGCAAGGAATCCTGTCAAATCATTGAGAATTGGATCCATTTGTTCCCACAGGGTATGCCCAGGCCAGGGCGTTCCCGTCCAAAAGGGACAAGATGTACATAGTTTTGGACACTACATCCGGGAAGTAGGTAGGTTGCATCGAAAAGTGCATACAGCATTGATTCAGAAAGCCCCTACATAACATGGGATCACCTGTAAAACGAGTCGGTGCAGGCAAGGGCACAGAGAGCCATACAGACAGCGCATGTAAAGCGGAAGTGGGCTTGACAGGCGTCGAGGCAGAGTCCAGCCGAGAGCTTAACTGATTGATGGCATTAGCCAAAGTCTCTAATACCTTTTGTTGCTCTGAGATCCGTTGGGCCAGGCCAGGGATGGCCTGGAGGGCTGAGACCTGAGCCGGGTCCATGGAGTTAGCAATCTGTTATAATTTGTAAAAGTGTGAACCCTGGGCTGAGGTGAGAGGTGACTCCGCCCACAGGGAGGAGCCCTGTGAGCCTCACTGTCAGTAGGCACGGTCTCAGTGGTATCAGACACAGCTAAGGAAAAGAGTCTTTATTCAAGAGAGGAGAAAGGCACAGCCCGCGGAGTGGGAGTGCAGTATAAGTATAGTTCTGAGCAGAGGGGTATACCCCAGGGCGATACCTCCGATGTGAAGATCCGGTAGTGGCCCGCAGAGCGGGGTACGCCAGGAAGTCTCTCAGTAGTGTAGAATTACCTCAGACAAGCAGATCCGGTAGTGGCTTGCAGCACACCGAAGAGGATCCCACAATGAGGCTTGGTATAGTTGAAGTCCGTAGAAGAAGGGTACTCACAGGAAGGTAGTTCCAGGAGAGGTCCCGGGGAGCAGGCCAGATAGGAGTCCAAGGCAAGAAGGCCCTCCAAGGAGCGGACAGCCAGAGACGAGGAAGGGCCCCCGAGGAGCGGGTACCCATAGCGTCTCACGCCAAGTGTAGAGTCTGGAACCGGAAGTCCAAGGATGGAGTGGAATTCAGCAACAAGGGAACTCCTTGCTAACTCGTCAAACCAAAGGGCCAGCCAGCTTAAGTACAACAGATGGATGATGTCATCCGGAGGGGACGCCAAGGTTCCCGCCATGACGTGTACACAGGTGGCCCGTCCGCGCGTGCAACTAGGTAATTTCTGAAACAAGATGGCGGTCGGGAGCGCCCACACTGTCCCGGGAATGCCATCTGGTCGGCGGGGGATGGCGGAGACCGCCATTCTTCCCAGAGATGACAAGGCAGCAAAGAAAAAGGTGAGCATTAGTGGTCGCAGCCGTCTGAAACTGTTTGGACTCTGTCCAAATTGGGAAGACTGAACCTCTCATTTAAAAAATATATATTTGATTATATGTACAGGTATATGTAAAAGTAAGCAGATTTGGTTTTTTTGTGTTGTAATACTTATGGAACTGTGTTTTCCTATATTGCATTACTTGTTTTCTTTGTTTAGAATGTGTACACATTTAAAAATTCCATAAACAAAAAATTATAAAAAAAAAAAAATACTGTATAAATATTAGGGATGTGCAATTGTGGCAGAGTTAGTGCGCTCTATCTGGAGTTAGTGCGCACTAACCCAAAAATCGGGGCCCCCGAAAAAAAAAAACCTGAACCGCAGGAAAAAAGAAATTCCCGCGGGGGGGCCCTGAAATGAAGCCCGACACAATATTTAGACCCGAAGCACATCTCTAATAAATATATATATTTTACATAATTAAAATGAAAAGGCCAGGGTATGTATTGTTTAGCTTTAATATCTGTTTAATGTTAGGGTTAGATTTTATAGTTATGAGATCCTACACAATGTGAATTTAAGACTACTCTTTCCGCTTTCTGACATATTCAGTGGTCTACTTGTTTTTTTCAAAACTTCTAAAGGCTAAATCAAGTTTATTGTAGATAATTTTGTAACATTGCGGGTAAACTGATGTGCATATTTGCTTTGAAAATTATGCAACATTACATGCAGAAACTCATCTATACAAAGTTAAACCTGCTTTTTGCAGGGTGTAACTTAAGGGTGTTAATCTACGCGCTAACAGGTGAATTTTCAAAGAAGTTATGCATGTAACTATAATATACTATCGTAGCAAATTTCAAAAGCCTCTGTTAAATTTATTTAACACGGGTAAAACCTATTGACAATTCAATGGAATATAGGGGTAGATTTTAAAAAAGTACGCCCGCGCATACTTTTGTTCGCTCACCAGGCGCACACAAGAGCACGCCGGATTTTAACAGATAGCACGTATCTTTTAAAATCCGGGGTAGGCGCGCGCAAGGCTGTGCAAAATCGGCAGCCTGCACGCGCCAAGCCACACAGCCTGCCTCCGTTCCCTCCGAGGCCGCTCCGAAATCGGAGCGGCCTCAGAGGGAACTTTCCTTCCACCCCCCCACCCCCGCACCTTCCTTCCCCTACCTAACCCCCCCAGCCCTATCTAAACCCCGTCCTACCTTTGTTTGAAGAGTTACACCTGCCCGAGGCAGGCGTAATTCGCGCGCTCCGGCTGCGCGATTCCCTGGCCAGGGAGCAGTTTCGGAGGCCTCAGCCACGCCCCTGAAACGCCCCCGGGCCGGAACCACACCCGCAACCCCACCACCGGATGACGCGGTGCGGCGACACGCCCCCCCCAGGAAAGCCCCGGGGCTTGCACGGCGCGCGCAGGCGGAACTTGGGGGCAGGTTTTCGGGGGGGTATGCGCATATCTTACGCGCGTACCCCTTTGAAAATCTGCCCCATAGTGTAGCAATTTTCAAAAATCCATGTGTAAAGTGTATTTACATATATAATACCCAATTTTAAGTGTGTATCTACTTTTGAAAATCATGCCCTAAGGAGGTAATTTTCAAAGGAGTTACATATGTAATTGTAATACACTATCCTAGTTATAATTATAAAGTATAATTATAAAATAATCTGTGACCAAAATGACCAAAAACAATTTATCCTAACATAATCAACTCATACAAAATCTCAAATAGAATAAATCAAACCAAATAATAAATAAAATAAAAAACGATCCATTTAGTTCATACAACCGGCAACAATAAATCAAAATGCACATATACCAAAACATCAAAAACATAGCAGTCTAAAAATTAGCATATATAATGTAAGTAGCCTGCATTTGCACAATTCTATAAGAGGCAGTCTAAAAGCACTCTGGGGCGGGACCAAGAGTTACACGAATAAGTTGTTATTTTATAAAACACCTGCGTGCATGCATTTAGCAACATACATAATTTTACACTTGCTAATTATCTTACATAATTGGTAGCAAATTTATTTATTGTACTATTGACTGGGATGGAAGTCTGGGTGAACAGAGGTAAGTTCAGGATGAAAAACCAAGAGGGTTGTGATGACCTGGTGAAGGACTGGGCGAATTGGTAGAGGAATCAAAAAAACTGGTAATTACTTGTACATATTTTTAAAAATACCGACTTTCTTGTGCAAATTGGGTTTTATGTGAGCAAGTCCTACTTTTTTTTTCTGTATAAAATAGTTGGGCTTATAGGAAAAATGTGTATTCGATGCATTAAAATACTCGCTTTCAAAACATTACTTGTGTTTACACAGAAGCAGACTATTGTGATTCCGCTTGCTTGACAGGCCCGCGAGCGACACACTCACCCCGATGTCTTGCCTCTATGCGGCCTGAAGTGCCACCGACCTCCTGGATGCTGCCTGTGGTTTTCGAAGTGAAGAGCTGCTGCCAATGTCCCTGCTCTTCGCAGCAGTCAGTTGCCGACACCACTAAACTGGCTGCCACTCCTAGTAATCCAGTGTAGCTCTTCTTCGCGGCCTGGATGCCGCTGACTTCCTGCCTCAGCGTCCCTAGGCACACACGCGCACCTCAGTTTCCAATTTGCAGGGCCTATGTCAGGAAAAACCCTGTGACCCCTTCTGATGACATCTTGCCTCGTCTTACAGCCATCCCTATAAAAGGGCTCTTCATTTTGTCCTTTGTTGTCTTCGCAAGGTCTTCCTTGTTCCTGTAATCATCAATGGTCTTCATGGCCCTGATCTCTTGTCAAATACTGCTCCAGTGTTCCTTGTCTTCAGCCTGTTCCTGCTTCTTGAGTCCTGTACAAGTTTTCAGTGAAGTTCCTGGTGTTCCAGTCTTCGTCCTGTCCAGAGTCTTCCTGCTGGATCTACTTTCCAAAAGTCCACCCTTGGTTTTAAAGTCTGTGTCTATGTTGCTGAACCTGAATCTGCATTCCTGTGTCCAGTCCCCGGTGTTCGGAGTCTTGTTCCAGCTTCCACCTTGATCCTGAGCCCAGTGCCTGCACTGCTATTGTCATGATCTGCGACCAGCCTTTGGGATGTGTAGGGCACGCAGTGGTGCCAGACACCTTCAGATCCTTCGTCTCCTCCGTCTTCAGTGTCTTTATCATATCCTCTTCACCAGAGTCATCTACTGTCCTTGACCCCCATCTGTCCTGACACTCAAGCCATTCCAAGCGGCAAGTCTGAAAGGGCTTTCAGAGTGGCTGAAGGGCTACCCCAGAAACCAGCGTTGCTGAGTCTCACTCCTGTATGTGTAGGTTCAGCGGACGTTTGAGTGTTCCAAGTCTCCAAGCTTGTTCAGCCCATGCCCGGATGCGTCCACTTACCCATGGTGCATTCCTTGAAGCCTTGCCCCAGGGTTGTGCCTTGGCCCAAGGACTTAAGCTCATAAGAACATGCCATAATGGGTCAGACCAAGGGTCCATCAAGCCCAGCATTTTGTTTCCAACAGTGGCCAATACAGGCCACTGGCAAGTACCCAAAAACTGTGTCTATTCCATGTTACTGTTGCTAGTAATAGCAGTGGCTATTTTCTAAGTCAACTTAATTAATAGCAGGTAATGGACTTCTCCTCCAAGAACTTATCCAATCCTTTTTTAAACACAGCAACACTAACTGCAATAACCACATCCTCTGGCAACAAATTCCAGAGTTTAATTGTGCGTTGCGTGAAAAAGAACTTTCTCCGATTAGTTTTAAATGTGCCATATGCTAACTTCATGGAGTGCCCCCTAGTCTTTCTATTATCTGAAAGAGTAAATAACCGATTCACATTTACCCGTTCTAGATCTCTCATGATTTTAAACACCTCTATCATATCCCCCACTCAGCTGTCTCTTCTCCAAGCTGAAAAGTCATAACCTCTTTAGTCTTTCCTCATAGGGGAGTTGTTCCATTCCCTTTATCATTTTAGTCGCCCTTCTCTGTACCTTCTCCATCGCAACTATATCTTTTTTGAGATGCGGCGACCAGAATTGTACACAGTATTCAAGATGCGGTCTCACCATGGAGCGGTACAGAGGCATTGACATTTTCCATTTTATTCACCATTCCCTTTCTAATAATGTCCACTCCCAAGCACCATCCATGCTCATAACACAGACAAATGCATATTTTATAATGGAAGTGTATCTGATATGTGCGGGTTATAAAAATTATCATAGATATCCATGTGACTGCGTGGAGTTGTTTGAAAGTTATGGTCATTGCATTTTGATCCATAAGAGAATCAGCAGGGATGGAGGAATTATGTTTGAGGGTTATTAGAAAAGGATTCTAGAGGCCCCGCACCCTTTGCAGTAGAAGAGGACCGGAAGTCTCATCTGCATACTGCTCCCAGCATCCCCCGGGAGAGGACTCCACAGGTCACAGCGAATGATCCAGGCTTTCGACTCCACAGCCCCAGCTTCCAGAGGCCCCACACCCTTTGCAATAGAAGAGAACCGGAAGGTTCATCTGCATTACTTCTCCCAGCATCCCCCGGGAGAGGATTCCAGAGGTCACAGCGAGCGTTCCAGGCTTTCAACTCCACAGCCCCAGCTTCCAGAGGCTCCTCACCCTTTCAGTAGAAGAGGACTGGAAGGCTCATCTACATACTGCTCCCAGCATCCCCCGGGAGCGGACTCCACAAGTCACAGCGAGCGATCCAGACTTTCAACTCCACAGCTGCAGCTTCCAGAGGCCCTGCACCCTTTGCAGTAGAGGAGGACCGGAAGCACACGCCTAATGGTGCATGAATCTCAAATCTTTCAATTCTTGAGTGAAGATCAAATTAATGGTGGTTGAAGAGGATTGGTAAGTATAGCTTTGGGAAACATAGAAATGACGGCAGAAGAAGACCAAACGGCCCATCCAGTCTGCCCAGCAAGCTTTCGCACTTTTTTTTCTTTCACATACTTATCTGTTTCTCTTGGTTCTTAGTAACCTTTTTTTTTTTTTATTCTATTTCCCTTCCACCCCCGCCATTAATGTAGAGAGCAGTGTTGGTCCTGCATCTAAGTGAAATAGCTTAATTTAGTTAGGCGTATTAACCACCACTATAAGCAACCTACACCCATGCTTATGTGTTTATTCAGACTATGTAATTCAGTCCTTGTTGATTGTTTCCTGAATATAGATCCACCTTTCTTCATTCCCCCCTGCCGTTGAAGCAGAGAGCCATGCTGGCTATGCATTGAAAGTGAAATATCAGTCTTGCTCCCCTGCCGTTGAAGCAGAGGGCTATGCTGGATATGCGTGAATTGTCAAAACTTCCTCCTCTGCCGTTGAAGCAGAGAGCTATGCTGGATATGCGTGAATTGTCAAAACTTCCTCCTCTGCCGTTGAAGCAGAGAGCTATGCTGGCTTTGCTTTGAAAGTGAAATATCAGACTTGCTCCCCTGCCGTGGAAGCAGAGGGCTATGCTGGATATGCGTGAATTGTCAAAACTTCCTCCTCTGCCGTTGAAGCAGAGAGCTATGCTGGCTTTGCTTTGAAAGTGAAATATCAGACTTGCTCCCCTGCCGTGGAAGCAGAGGGCTATGCTGGATATGCGTGAATTGCTCCCCTGCCGTTGAAGCAGAGGGCTATGCTGGATATGGGTGAATTGCTCCCCTGCCATTGAAGCAGAGGGCTATGCTGGATATGTGTGAATTGCTCCCCTGCCGTTGAAGCAGAGGGCTATGCTGGATATGCGTGAATTGCTCCCCTGCCTTTGAAGCAAAGGGCCATGCTGGATATGCGTGAATTGACAACAATTTCCTCCCCTGCTGTTGAAGCATAGGGCCATGCTGGATATGTGTGAATTGACAACAATTTCCTCTCCTGCCATTGAAGCAGAGAGCTATGCTGGATTTGCATTGAAAGTGAAATATCAGACTTGCTCCCCTGCCGTTGAAGCAGAGGGCTATGCTGGATATGCGTGAATTGACAAAATTTCCTCCCCTGCCGTTGAAGCAGAGGGCTATGCTGGATTTGCGTTGAAAGTGAAGTATCAGGTATTTTTTTGGTTTGGGGTAGTAACCGCCGTAACAAGCAAGCTACTCCCCTGCTTTTATGTGGTTGCAAATCCTTTTTTCCACATTTCTTCTTTCCATTGAAGCATAGAACAATGTTGGAGTCGCATTTTTTAATAAGGATATTCATCTCCAGGTAGTAGCCAACATTCCCTCAAGCCACCCCCATGCCTCTTGTCTTCATTCACATCCTCTAGACTTTATGGATCCACAGTATTTATCCCATGCCCCTTTTAAAATCCTTCACAGTTTTGGTCTTCACCACTTCCTCCGGAAGGGCGTTCCAGGCATCCACCACCCTCTCCGTGAAGAAATACTTCCTGACATTGGTTCTGAGTCTTCCTCCCTGGAGTTTTAAATCGTGACCCCTGGTTCTGCTGATTTTTTTGCAACGGAAAAGGTTTGTCGTTGTCTTTGGATCATTAAAACCTTTCAAGTATCTGAAAGTCTGTATCATATCACCTCTGCTCCTACTTTCCTCCAGAGTGTACATATTTAGATTCTTCAATCTCTCTTCATAAGTCATTTGATGAAGACCCTCCACCTTTTTGGTCGCCCTTCTCTGGACCGCCTCCATCCTATCTCTGTCCCTTCGGAGATACGGTCTCCAGAACTGAACACAGTACTCCAGGTGAGGCCTCACCAAGGACCTGTACAAGGGGATAATCACTTCCCTTTTCTTACTTGATATTCCTCTCTCTATGCAGCCCAGCATTCTTCTGGCTTTAGCTATCGCCTTGTCACATTGTTTCGCCGACTTCAGATCATTAGACACTATCACCCCAAGGTCTCTCTCCTGCCCCGTGCACATCAGCCCTTCTCCCCCCATCGAATACAGTTCTTCCGGATTTCCACACCCCCATATGCATGACTCTGCACTTCTTGGCATTGAATCTCAGCTGCCATATCTTCGACCACTCTTCCAGTTTCCTTAAATTCCGTTTCATTCTCTCCACTCCTTCTGGCGTGTCCACTCTGTTGCAGATCTTGGTGTCATCCGCAAAAAGACAAACCTTACCTTCTATCCCGTCCGCGATATCGCTCACAAAGATATTGAACAGGACCGGTCCCAATACCGACCCTTGCGGTACTCCGCTCAACACCGCTCTCTCTTCAGAGTAAGTTCCATTTACCATCACACATTGACTTCTGTCCGTCAACCAGTTTGCAATCCAGGTCACCACCTTGGCACTCACTCCTAAGCTTCTTATTTTATTCACCAGTCTCCTGTGCGGAACCGTATCAAACGTTTTGCTGAAATCCAAGTAGATGACATTGAGCGCTCTTCCTTGATCCAATTCCTTGGTTACCCAGTCAAAAAACTCTATCAGATTTGTCTGACAGGATCTTTCCCTGGTGAATCCATGCTGCCTCTGGTCCAGCAATTCTTCCGACTATAGATAGCTCACTATTCCTTCTTTTAACAGCGACTCCATTACGTTTCCCACCACCGAGGTGAGGCTAACCGGTCTGTAATTACCACAGTTTCCACTCTTGTGAAGCGGGATCACCACCGCTCTTCTCCAGTCACTCGGCACCACTCCCGTTTCTAGGGATCTATTGAACAGGTCACACGGCGGACCCGCCAGCACATCTCTGAGCTCCCTCAGTATCCTGGGATGAACCTCATCAGGCCCCATGGCTTTGTCCACTTTCAGTTTCCTCAGCTCTTCCCATACATTCTCTACTGTAAATGGAGTTACATCTACTCCATTCCCCTCTAGTTTGTTAACTAGCAACGGTCCTTCTCCAGGGTCTTCTTTAGTGAAAACAGAACTGAAGTATTTGTTTAATATTTCTGCCATTTCTTCGTCTCTCTCCACACATTGATCCTTTTCACCTTTCAATTTCACTATACCACTTTGAACTTTTCTCCTTTCACTGATGTATCTGAAAAATGTTTTGTCACCTCTCTTAATCTCTTTGGCAATCCTTTCTTCCGCTTGACTTTTTGCTGTCTTGATTACTTTCTTTGTCTCCCTCAGTGCTACCAGATATTCTGCTTTGTGCACCTCCTTTTGGGATCCTTTATATTTGTTGAATGCTGTTCTTTTAGCCTTTATTTTGTCAGCCACCTCCTTGGAGAACCAGATAAGTTTCATTTTTCTTTTGCTTTTCTTTACTTTTCTAACATAAAGATTAGTTGCCTTGGTAATTGCTGCTTTTAGTTTGGTCCACTGTTGTTCCACATATCTCTCGTTCTCCCAGCCTACAAGTTCTTCCTCCAGATATTTCCCCATTTCATCAAAGTCCGTGTTTTTGAACTGCAAAACTTGGGTTCGTGTGCTTCTTTTCCATATCCTTTTTGTGATATTAAACCATACCGTTTGATGATCACTGGTGCTGAGATGGGTGCCCGCCTGCACATCAGAGACATTATCTGCATTAGTGAGCACTAAATCGAGTATAGCTCCCTCTCTTGTGGGTTCCATTACCATTTGTTTGAACAAAGCTCCTTGCAGAGCATCCACTATTTCTCTACTATTGTTGATTCTGCAGATGGGATTCTCCAGTCTACATCCGGCAAATTGAAGTCTCCAACAATCACCACTTCTCCTTTCTTTCCCATCTTTTGGATGTCTTCAACTAGATCTCTGTCCAGCTCTTCCTTTTGGTTTGGAGGCCTGTAAACCACTCCAATAAAAATGGATGTCCCATCTTTTTTTAGGCTGGCCCATAGTGCTTCTTCATTGCCCCATCTTCCTTGCAACTCAGATGCTTGGATATTGTTTCTGATGTAAAGAGCCACGCCTCCCCCTTTCCTATCTGCTCTGTCCTTCCTTAACACGTTATAGCCCGGTATTGCCGTATCCCAATCGTGAGATTCTGTGAACCATGCTGTAGTTACACAATATTAGGTTCCATATTAGGAGTTACCACCTAGGAAAAAGATCTAGGCATTATAGTGGATAATACATTGAAATTGTCAGCTCGGTGTGCTGCGGCCGTCAAAAAAGCACACAATGTTAGGAATTATTAGGAAGGCAATGGTGAATAAAATGGAAAATGTCATAATACCTCTGTATTGCTCCATGGTGAGACCGCACCTTGAGTACTGTGTACAGTTCTGGTCACCACATCTCAAAAAAGATATAGTTGCACTGGAGAAGGTACAGAGAAGGGTGACCAACATGATAAAGGGGATGGAACAGCTCACCTCTAAGGAAAGGCTAAAGAGGTTAGGGCTATTCAGCTTGGAGAAGAGATGGTTGAGGGGAGATAAGCAAGTTTGCTTACCGTAAACGGTGTTTCCGTAGATAGCAGGATGAATTAGCCATGCTGTTTGGGAAGCGCCACGATCCCGGGTAGGCGGAGTTTCTCTTAGTTGATCACAGAGTTTTGAACTCTGTGCGTCTGCGCGGTCGTCTTCCAGCGCGGTTCCCTCACCTCTTCAGTTTCTTTGTAGTCAAGCGAGAGGTAAGTTCAGAAGGTGTGTCTGACTCTTTGAGACTGTCTAAGGAGGTGGGTGGGTCAGCATGGCTAATTCATCCTGCTATCTACGGAAACACCGTTTAGGGTAAGCAAACTTGCTTTTTCCCGTCGATAGCAGGGCTGAATTAGCCATGTATATTTATTGTTGTTATGTTAGGACATCAACCTTTGAAGTGGTAGACACTCATGTTCTTTTTAGTGATGAGATGACTGCTGTGCCTAGTGCCGCATCAGAGGTCGCCTGCTGTTGGAGGCAATAATGCGATGTGAAAGTATGAATTGACGATCATGTTGCCACTTTGCAGATCTCAATCAATGGAACCTTACTTAAGTGTGCAACTGATGCTGCGGTGGCGCGAATTTGCTGGCCTTCGGAGTGAGAAAACTCACTCCAAGATGAGATTTGGGCAAGGTTCTCTCAACCTAGCTTGAGGGACTCTCTACCTGGGTAACATCAAGCTAGGTTGAGAGAACCTTGCCCAAATCTCATCTTGGAGTGAGTTTCCTCACTCCGAAGGCCAGCAAATCTTCACAAGAGACCACTGTTCTGTTCGTACATCTCACGTTGAATGTCAAAGTGGCCCCTACCCCCTACACTAATACTTAACCCTCACTTCGAGTTACTAGGTGGGCCTCCCATAGGGATACAAATACCTGTCTAGGGAGGAGGCACTATAGCAAGTCTCTCTCTCTCTCTTCCCCCCCCCCTACTGAAACAGGCCTGTCCGGAAACATCGTGAACAGCGATATATACTGGCAATAATTGGGCTAATAGTGCAACTTGCGATAGCTTTTCGCATAGCTGATATCGCAATTTGCGATACACATGCTTATTAGCATAAGGTACACCCCTTTTTGGTATCACATGCGATACCAATGCGATATTGGAAAATGAGTCCCTATATTTGCAAAGCTAAATTACAAATACTGTCAATTTTTAAAACTTGTTTAAATCTAAGACAAAAAATCAGTACCTTCATACTTCACATGTACAGACAGCAAGTAGCAATACTCTCTTATGTTCTTTCAGTTAAAAGTCTAACCTACAAGTAACTTCTATAAATCACAGTCTAGGTGGGTAAATGGATTTTAAAGGAGTAATCAGCACTGAGTAGCTATCTCTTCCCACCTGCATACAATTAAGATTCTGCTTTCTCAGTCTGCAATCAAATAGTAGATAAATCCCAATCTACTTCAGATCTACTTCAGATCACTATTTGAAGGATGAAAAGAGCAGTCTACTAAAGCAGCAAATAGCACGTACAATCTTATTCATATCCAGTTGTGTAACTCATCCAAAACAGAAAGATACAATTAGACTGAGAGGTCTGAACTAGGCCCCATTAGAAATAAGTGATTTATTGAGCGGTTTGAAAATATGGATTGGACATGTAATTTTGCCTAAGCTCTGTACCTACTCTACATTTCCTGCCAACATATGTTAAGTAAATATATGAAAAGTTAGTTATATTAACTGAATAAACAATTCAATAATTATACGGTAAGAGAGTGATCCCTGGTAAAAGTTATGACCACAATCATGCAATGAACTATAAAATGTCATATCTGTTCATTTTGATTTGTATAATGTAATTCCAATACGGCAAAAGAGGAAGCTATATTGAAATGCTCTCCCACAGATGTTATGATTTAATGCTATATAAAATATATCTTGTTGAAGAAAAAATCTTATAAAACATGTTTAAAATACTTTTCCTATGATGTTTGATACCTCTGAGCTAGTACTCCAGCCCCATTCTACATAGAAACATAGAAACATAGAAACATAGAAATGACGGCAGAAGAAGACCGAATGGCCCATCCAGTCTGCCCAGCAAGCCTCACACATTTTTTCTCTCATTCTTATCTGTTACTCTTAGCTCCTTGTTCTATTCCCCTTCCACCCCCACCATTAATGTAGAGAGCAGTGATGGAGCTGCATGCAAGTGAAATATCTAGCTTGATTAGTTAGGGGTAGTAGGGGCAGTAACCGCCGCGATAAGCAAGCTACACCCATGCTTATTTGTTTTACCTAGACTATGTTGTACAGCTCTTGTTGGTTTTTTTTTTTTTTTTTTTCTTCTCCCCTGCTGTAGAAGCAGAGAGCCATGCTGGATATGCATTGAAAGTGAAGTATCAGGCACATTTGGTTGGGGTAGTAACCGCCGTAACAAGCCAGCTACTCCTCGCTTTGTGATTGTGAATCCTTTTTTTTCTTCACCCCTGTCGTTGAAGCTATGCAGGATATGCGTGAAGCATCAGGTTTTTTGTTTTTTTTTCCCCCCCTGCCCTTGAAGCAGAGAGCTATGCTGGAAATGCGTGATGTATCAGTCTTTCTCCCATGCCGATGCAGGAGAGAACCATGCTGGATATGCATGGAAAGTGAAGTATCAGGCACATTTGGTTTGGGGTAGTAACTGCCGTAACAAGCCAGCTACTCCCCGCGTTTTGAGTGCGAACCCTTTTTCTTCTCCTTTGCCGTTGTAGCAGAGAGCTCTGCTGGATGTGTGAAGTATCAGTTATTCTTCTCCCCTGTCATTGAAGCAGAGAGCTATGCTGTATATGCATTGAAAGTGAAGTATCAGGCATATTTGGTTTGGGGTAGTAACCGCCGTAACAAGCCAGCTACTCCCCTCTTTATGAGTGCAAATCCTTTTTTCCATTACCTCTTGCTGTTGAAGCTTAGAGCGATGTAGGAGTCACAGTAAGCATGTGTATGTTTATTTAGTAAGGGTATTGTGTCAATAGCCATCATTCTGGCGAGTCACCCACTCTTCATTGGTGGCCTCTTGACTTTATGGATCCGCAGTGTTTATCCCACGCCCCTTTGAAGTCTTTCACAGTTCTGGTCTTCACCACTTCCTCCGGAAGGGCATTCCAGGCATCCACCACCCTCTCCGTGAAGAAATACTTCCTGACATTGGTTCTGAATCTTCCTCCCTGGAGCCTCAAATCGTGACCCCTGGTTCTGCTGATTATTTTCCTACGGAAGAGGTTTGTCGTTGTTTTTGGATCATTAAAACCTTTCAAGTATCTGAAAGTCTGTATCATATCACCTCTGCTCCTCCTCTCCTCCAGGGTGTACATATTTAGATTCTTCAATCTCTCCTCGTACGTCATCCTATGAAGATCCTCCACCTTCCTGGTCGCCCTTCTCTGTACCGCTTCCATCTTGTCTTTGTCTTTTTGTAGATACGGTCTCCAGAACTGAACACAGTACTCCAGGTGAGGCCTCACCAAGGACCTGTACAAGGGAATAATCACTTCCCTTTTCTTACTCGATATTCCTCTCTCTATGCAGCCCAGCATTCTTCTGGCTTTTGCTATCGCCTTGTCGCATTGTTTCGCTGTCTTCACATCATTAGACACTATCACCCCAAGGTCCCTCTCCTGCTCCGTGCTCATCAGCCTTTCCCCCCCCATCGAGTACAGTTCATTCGGATTTCCACTCCCCATATGCATGACTTTGCACTTCTTGGCATTGAATCTCAAATCAAATTATGTGCTCCTTCTGTAGATCTCTGATTGACCACAGAATCAAGCACAACTCCACTCCTTGGAAAAGTTATTTCTTCCTCAGAAAGGATTATAATGCTGTATTACACCAGTGAAAAAAAACGTAGTTACCTTCTAGTCAGTTATGTTATAATATTCTTTTAAATGTTTCACAAGAAACCTGACTAATGTTAGACCCATAACTAATGTAAGACATTTATAAATATTTAATCTTATCAACAGTTTGTAAGTCAAAGAATTTGAGGATCAAGAAACAATTGTATTAATGCTAATATAATGATAGAACTAAAACCATGGCTATTCAAAAATGCATACAACCTAATTTAAAACATCTGAATGTAGAGATCTACAATAACAAGTAGGACAAGAGATAATGTTTGATCCATGAGAAACACATTAACAAGAGATTGAAAGACTCTCAATACAACGCACATAATATGTGAAATTTATTTTATTTGTTTCTGTACTGCACATCTTATGTCCTTGATCTTTAATTAATATGTATTTGAACAATTGAATTGATAGATGTTAATGCCTGTTTATGAATACCTCCTATGTAACCCGTCAATATTTGCTGATTTATACCTATGAATGTTGTTATTGTAAACCGTTGTGATATTTACATGGAACAATGGTATATAAAATGTCTAAATAAATAAAATAATTACAAATGAAATTTTAAAACCTGCCCAAGAGTTGATATAATCCAGTTAAATTAATTCACAATGACCTAAACTTGACTGGAATTTAAATGGTCCACTTGAGCGGTGAAGGTGATGAAATCTCTGACAAATACAGATTTTGACACCGACAATGATGGGAAGATGGAGATCAACTGAGGCCTAGGACAAATTCAACAAGAGTTGCACTGGGCAAACCAGATGGATCTCATGGTCCTTATCTGCAAATATTCTGTGTTTCATTCTTTTAATCAATAGTAAACAGCTCTGTCCTATGCCAGTCAAAGGCCCCTGCTGTGCTGATAAAATAGTCAGTCATTGCCATGCCCATGCCCATGCCCATCCTGCCACAGGCCCTAAAAAGCTGAGCACCACAGGAAGCAGGAAGCCCCATACAGCCAAATAAAAAAGCAGGTCTACAGTAGTGATTAACGGTGGAGCCCTGAACGCTAGTATTAGCCTTCTAAAATTAGGTTTTACTACTTCATATTAATTTTTTAAGAAGCCACAGATATCTGCAGGATATAAAATGCTTGCACATAAAAGTGGAAGGAGGAGGCTGGGAACTATAGAACAGTTAGTCTAACCTCTGTGGTGAGCAAATTAATGGAATTGCTGCTAAAACAGAAGAGAGTGCAATTTTTGGAATCCAATAGATTGCAAGATCCAAGGCAGCATAATTTTAGCAGAGGTAAATCTTGTCAGGCAAATCTGATCAATTTCTTTGGATAACCAGAGAATTGGATCAAGGGAGAGCACTAGACGTAGCGTACATGGATTTCAGCAAGACCTTTGACACGGTTCTGCACAGAAGACATAAATTGTGTGTCCTTGGTATAGATCCTAGAGTGACTGTCTGGGTTAGAAACTGGTTGAGTGGGAGGTGACAAAGGGTAGTGGTAAATGGAGTTGTCTCTGAGGAGAGGGTTGTTACTACGGTAGCAGTGTGCCTCAGGGATCGGTCCTTGGACCAGTTCTTTTCAACATTTTTGTGAGCGACATAATGGAAGGATTGTTGGGAAAAATGTGTCTTTTGCCAATGATACCAAAATCTGTAACAGGGTGGACAGCCTGGAAGATGTGGAATACATGAGGAGGGATCTAGTGAAGTTCAAGGAATAGTCAAAGATCTGGCAGATAAGAATCAATGCTAAAACAAAATGTAGAGTAATGCATTTAGGATGCAAAAACCCAAGGGAAAGATACAGTATTGAAAGTGAAATTCTTCTAAGTACAAAGAGCAGGATCTGGAGTGTTAAGCTTCAGGGTATAAGCAATATACGTGACCAGGAGAGTGAAGGAAGTCAGGAAAATAAAGAGGAAAACTAAGAGTCAGCAGAAGAACTCACACTGTATTGTGCATACATAATGTGGGACAAGTTACAAAGGTGTTGAAAAGCATAAGACATGTTCTGGTCATAGGCAGAAGTGGGAATATAGGTAAACAGAAGTGTCACACTACCAGAAAACAGGAGGTAATTGTATCTTATGATGTTAAGGTGACCATACAGGTGGCTAAAGCCACAGTAAAAGCCAGAAAGATGCTTGGCTGCATAGGGAGAAAAATGGTCAGCAGGAAAAGGAAGGTCTTTGTTCTAAAGCATATGGGGATAAAGATCTAAACATATATATCCTAGAGGAAAGGCAAGATAGGGGAGATATGATAAAGATATTCAAATATCTCAAAGGTTTCCATGCACAGGTAGTGAGCCTTTTTCAACATAAAGGAGGCTCTAGAATGAGGAGTCATGCAATGAAGTTGACAGGAAGTAAACGCAGGAGTAATCTTAGGAAATGTTTCTTTTACAGAGAAGGGTGGTGGATGCATGGGACAGCCTCCCAGTGGAAGTGGTGGCGACAAACACAGTATCTGAATTCAAGAAGCGTAGGATAAACACAAGGGATGTCCAAGGAAGTGATGAGAATTATGGGGTAGATTTTTTTAAAAACGCGTGAGCGTCCATGTGCGTGTGGTTCCCAGCACGTGCACATGGACACACTGATTTTATAACATGCGCGCACCGACATGCACATGTTATAAAATCTGCCCACGCGCACATGCATACCCAATTTTGTGTTGACTCGCGCAGGTGCCCACTCCCGCACGTTGGGGGGGGGGGGGGGGGGGTTTTAAATATGTGCGGCGATGCTATCCAACTATTTCCCAGTTCCCTCCCAGTCCACTCCAATTAAGGAACAGACTAGGATGGAACTTTCCTATCCCTCTAACTACCCTTCCTACCTTTTCCCCTCTCCTCCCCCTAATCCCTACCCTAATTTTTTTTTGTTTTATAATCTACCTGCTCCTTTGGAGCAGAAGTAAGTTACACATGCCGGCCGGCTGCCAGCACATGCAAGACAGGGCCTAATGGCCGCTGTCCCAGTCCAAATGGCGCAGACTGGGAGGGAACTGGGAGAGGCTCAATCTCGTCGCCGCGCGTATGTTTGTAATATTAGGGCCCCCCTGAGTGCGCCGCCCGCACATGCGCACAGCACCCGGATTTTATAATATGCACGCGCATGTTATAAAATTGGTGCATCCATGTGTGAGCGCATGCGCTTCTTTTAAAATCTACCCCTCTATATGCACAGGACCATATGCAAGGGAGGCATTAATTATAATACATTATCATAGTCTTATAGCAGCTTTCATCCCAGCTTGACTCTTGTATGTGTTTAAGAACATAAGAACATGCCATGCTGGGTCAGACCAAGGGTCCATCAAGCCCAGCATCCTGTTTCCAACAGTGGCCAATCCAGGCCACAAGAACCTGGCAAGAACCCAAACACTAAGAAGATCCCATGCTACTGATGCAATTAATAGCAGTGGCTATTCCCTAAGTAAACTTGATTAATAGCCATTAATGGACTTCTCCTCCAAGAACTTATCCAAACCTTTTTTGAACCCAGCTACACTAACTGCACTAACCACCTCCTCTGGCAACAAATTCCAGAGCTTTATTGTGCATTGAGTGAAAAAGAATTTTCTCCGATTAGTCTTAAATGTGTTACTTGCTAACTTCATGGAATGCCCCCTAGTCCCTCCATTATCTGAAAGTGTAATTAACCGATTCACATCTACTCGTTCAAGACCTCTCATGATCTTAAAGACCTCTATCATATCCCTCAGCTATCTCTTCTCCAAGCTGAACATACATAAAAACATACAATACGTGTCTTCTCATACATGGACTGATCTGCAATTAATTTCCATACTTTCACTTGGCATCTGAACTTCAAAAGGGAAGAGGAAACACTGCTGCTTGACCATGGAGCCTGGCACTCTGTTGATCAGACCAACTATCATTTCTTCTTGCTTACATGTCCAAAAATAACTGAAATTATGGACAGGCAACTTTAATTATTGAAGTGCCAATTCTGAGTGCTACTTTCTTCTTTTTGTGAAACTATGTGATGTCATTTCCTTATTCTCTCATGCCTTCCTTTGTAGATAATTACAATGTTGTCCCTCCCCCCATTTAAAAATGAAAAGAAGACATTAAAGGAGGCTCAAAATATTGACTATAACATTTTTGGAGATGTAATTTTTTTGCTGTTGGCATGGCTTATCTTCCTCTATATCTGAGCCTCCAGGCTAGCTGGAACCTGTCCAATCCTCACTTACTGGTACTGATGACAGAGAGTGAAGTGCCAGGCCCTTATTCATGGCTGCCAGGAATTTTGTCAGATTAGGTTCCACCTGTCTCCTTACATAATCCCAGCCCTAGTAGCAACAAATCTCATTAGGAAGGGGCTACAGGCCATGGATTTCTTCAGAATCCTGTATATGTGTACCTTAAATTCCACCCAAAGCTATCACTGCTATTCAATGAGTGGGATTCCCTCTTCCCCTTGCTCCAAAGTCTAAAAATGCTGCCTCCGCAGCATCCTTACCTCTGCCAGGTGTAGCATTTTTAATGGTAACATAAACCAAAGAAGTAGAAAACTATTTAGCACCACCTATCGATATGTCTGACTTTCTCTTCGTACATGTCATTGCTATAAATATTTCATGATTAAGACCAGGTCTGATCCTAAGATGGGACTGGGGACTGGGGACTGGGGACTGGGTCCCCCCCCCCCCCAGCACAATCTTCCTCTCTCCCCTTTCCCTACACAATCATCATCTCTTCCGCTCCTTCTCCCCAACACCCAGGCATAATCCATTCCTGCCAAATAGCAGCCCTTACTATCTGGGCTGCTTCCTCCTATGCTGGCTTCAATTTGAAGTTTGAACTGTGCAGGACCAGTGTGTCCTGCGAAAGCTTATGGCCCTGCATGATTTAGACTTCAGCAAAGGAGGCAACTGCAGGTAAGAAGTGCTGCTCTCCAACTCCTCCTGCTGGTGGGAGGAAATTGTGCCTGGGGTAGAGGTTAGGGACAGGATCATGCCCAGAGGAGTGAAGTTGGAAGAGGCTACAAGCATTACCATGGGGTAGCAATACAACAAGGAAGAGCTTTGTTTTGGATGAGTGGCAAACAAGTTGTAGATGTGCAGTAGTGTGGGCCCAGGGCAGTCTCCTCAATTCACCCCTTTCTCTCTCCAAGTTCATCCCTGATCATGTCCCTAGAAATTACCTCCTCCGTGTTTCTTTACTAAATTACTATGAATAATAAAGTAATACCCACATTTTTATACTTTCAATATAAATGGGTTGATTATGTGAAACTCCAGCTAGAACCTTTATGGTCACTGGTCCTCAAATATGGAATTCACTTCCTAATGCATTGAAAGTTGGCTTTCAGGAAATAACTAAAAGCATTTCTTTTCACGCAAGCGTTTGTGGCATTATATTAATCTGGTGATAAATCATGGGCTTGAGGAGATAGGAAAAGACTACATTTGAATCTCTCTTGGCTTATTAAAAGTAGCATGGAAAGCATATTTTATTGCATATTTTGTGGCAAGCGTTTTGTCATTCAATTAGTCTGACTTATTTGTTTTATTACAAATATTTTGATGTACCCCACCTAGAACTTTGGAATAATATTTAACAAAATTAACATTTAATTGAGTGGATTATCTTCCACAATCACAAGAAGATAATTCATGTCCCATTACTCCAGCTCTAATTACTAGTTATGGAAGCTCGACCGGCAAGGTAATGTGGGGCCCGTGCCCTCCGCGAGATAGGAAAGAGGGGGAAAGGGGGGGGGGGTAGGCGGGGGTGCAGCAAGGGTCCGGGTCGGCGCGCGGTCAGCTGGGGGGGGGGGGGGTTAGGAAGGGACGCCGGAGAGGGGCAGGCGATTGGCCACCAGGGCGCGTTGCCAGGGCAACGATAGGCCAGGGTTGGCCGGGGTGGGGTCACGTGAGGGGACGGGATGGGGGATCTTGGGGGCGCGCGCTCGACGAGCGAATTCGCGCGGCGGCGCAACGAAGAGCGGCTGGGTTTTGTTCTGTGGGAGCAGTGCGGGGCGCGGATCGGGCGGCGTTTTTGGCGCGGTTTCCGTGTGAGTCGGCGGATCGGGAGTGCCATGGCGGCCCGAGAGCGAGCGGACGAGGACCCGAGCGGCGCGGAGTCTGAGGAGGCGGCGTGGGTACCTGGAATCGCGGAGGAGGCCAGCGCGGAGTCGGAGGAGGAGTCTGTCGGCATGGCGGTTTATAGGCGTGGCATGGCGGCACTGGATCGGGTGAGCAGGAGGGTGGACTCGGCAGAGGCCTGGGGAGACTTGGGGGAGCTGGCTGGGAGCTCGGGGGAGCTGGGGGGTGGCGCCGTTGACGCACGTGGGAGCTCGGGGCCGCGGCGCGAGGCTGAGCCTGAGAGGCAGGGCCGGGGACTGGGGTCGAGGGTCTCGCGTGCACGGGCGCACGGCCGGGGCAAGGAGGCGGGGCGGTCTGAGTCGTTGGCGTGCCAGGCGGAGGCGCGGGGGCCAGAGGGGGGACGGCGTGAGGGGGCGTGGGGGAAGTGCTGCGGGGGGGCCTGGGCAGGCCGGGAGGGGCTAGAGATGCGGGAGTGAGGGGGGCTGTGGGGAGCGGAGAGCCGAGAGGCCGGGGGCTGGGGCAGGCGTGCCCGGGCGGCGTGCGAGCCGGGAGCGGCTTGTGAAGGGAGCTGCGGGCAGCGGGGAGCCAGGGGTAGGTCGGGGGCGAGGGACCCGGGGGTGTCAGAAGGAGAGGGGAGGGGCGGCCGACTCAGAGGTTCGAGCCGCGGCAACTGCAGGTTGGGCAGAGAGAGGCGGGCGGTAGCCCGGCGGGGGTGTGTTGCGGGCGGTGGGGGGGGAGGGGTGGACGGAGCAGGCTGGGGGCCGGTGAGGCGGACCCCGTGTGTTTGGGGTGGTCAGGGGTGTCCTGATGGGGTCGGGCCTCTCGGCAGGGGGAGGGGGGGGGGGTAGGTGGCAGTCCGGCGGAGGAGTGGGGTGATGGGGCGGGTTGGGCGCCTTCCCCGTCGCTTGCTGTACTGTCGTTGCAGGAGGCTGCTACGGAGGAGGACCTCGCGGAGGCGGGTTTGTCCAGTCACGAGGCTTGGAGGAACGTGGCGCCGGTCGGCCGGGCCAGGCGGCACAGAATCCGGGGACAGGAGCAGGGCTGGGTGACCCTGTGGCGGCAGGTGAGTCAATCATCTTCCCGCGCCCGGTGTGGGGTGTGACAGCGGGGGCGGAAGGGGCGGATCCTGGCGCGGTGAGGGTCGGAGGGGTAGCGGGGGCCGTCCGGGGTGTCGGCGGTGTGCGGGGGTCGGATGCGGCGGCGGAGGGGGCCAAGGAGAGGGGGGGGGTAGGAGGGGCAAGGGCCGGAAGCGCCGGAGACGGGACAGGGGGAGCTCTTCGGACTCCTCGTCGTCCAGCTCCTCTTCGTCGTCATCTTCGTCTTCCTCCTCTGTGGAGGCGGCGGCGGCGGCCGTTAAGGAAAAGGGGTCGGCGGTGCCCGGCGCTCCCGCGCTAGTGGCCCTTACGGAGCTGTGGGAGGAGATGCCACGGTCGTTGCGGCGGTGGATTAGGCGACGCCAGTTCATAGATATTTTTCAGTTACTGGAGGGGCACCGGGGGCGCCGGAAGGGGAAGAAGCGGCGAAAGAAGAGTGAGCGGGCGGGGGGTGGTCCGCAGAAGGTGGCGCGTACGATCCATAATTGGATGCACTCGTTCCTGCGTTTGGCCAGCGTAGTGGGACATAGGGATCCGACGCAGTACGGGCCTCTATTAGCTTACGCGGACGGGATACTGGCGGCAAGTAAAATGTACGAGGGCTGGTCGTGGTTAAACTACGACGAGCGTTTTCGCGATCGTATGGAGGAGAACAGGTTTATGTCCTGGGGTTCACAGGACGTGGGGCTGTGGTTAACACAAATGGCTGCCAAGGTGTCGCCGGGGGCCTCCGGACTGGGGGTGTCGGCGGGGGTGGGAGGGGGAACGCGGCCATTTCGGAGTGGGACGCCCGCGGGGGGAGCGGCCAAAATGGGTGCGGGACGCAGAGATGTTTGCTGGCGGTATAATCGAGCCACTTGCATCTTCCCCGACTGCAAGTTCCGGCATGCCTGTTCTCTCTGCGGAGCGAATCACCCCGCCGTGCGCTGCGGGAAGCGGCCGGCTGAGGGCGCTGGAGCTGCCCCCGCCGCTAAAGGCCCCGGAAAATAGGTGGTTGCGGCTAGCCGTCACGCCTGTGCGGGTTGCGGCTATGCTTCCATGGCTTCGGTCGTATCCGGTGGGGCAGGTGGCGGAGCTGTTGTTGGGGGGGTTCACGGCGGGTTTCCGGATTCCGTGTTCGGAGGGGGGTATTGCGGGCAGGGGGGTCAATTGTCCCTCGGTACGGCGGCTGGTGCAGGTGGTGCGGGACAAATTACGGGGGGAGGTTGAGTTGGGTCGGATCGCGGGGCCGTTCGCGGTGTCTCCGTTTCCTAATTTGGTGCTTTCCCCGTTGGTGGTGATCCCTAAGAAGGAGGTGGGAAAGTTTTGGCTTATCCACAACCTTTCGTTTCCCGAGGGGCGTTCGGTGAATGACGGGATTCCCCAGGAGTTGTGTGCGGTTCGGTACGCTTCCTTCGACTCGGCGGTGCAGGTGGTGCGGCGGTGTGGCCGTGGGGCCTTGATGGCCAAGGCGGATGTGGAGGCGGCGTTTCGGTTGCTGCCGGTGCATCCGGAGAGTTTTCATCTGCTGGGCTTTCGCTTTCAAAGTGAGTTTTACTTTGATAAGTGCATGCCTATGGGCTGCTCGATTGCGTGCACGTATTTGAGGCGTTCAGTACTTTCCTCCATTGGGTAGTGGCGCAGCGGTCGGGTTCGGCGAATATCGTGCACTATCTGGACGACTTCCTCTTTGTGGGGCGTGCCAGAAGAGTCTGGGTTGTTTTCAGTTGGTGGCGGAGGAGTTCGGGATTCCGCTCTCAGCGGAGAAGACAGAGGGGCCTCGGACCAAGCTGGTGTTCCTGGGGATAGAACTGGACTCGGTGGAGATGGTGTTGCGGTTGCCTCGGGATAAGGTGGAGAGGCTGCGCGGGGCAGTGAAGGCAGCACAGGAAAGGCCCAAGTTGATGCTGGTGGAACTGCAATCTTTGGTGGGGAGTCTTAACTTCGCGTGTCGGGTGATCCCGATGGGAAGGGCGTTCTTACGGCGTTTGTCGCACGCGATGTCCGGGGTTTGTCGGTGGCATTATCGGATACGGATAACGGCGCCGATGCGCGCGGATTTGAGGCTGTGGGACACGTTTCTCCAGAAGTTCAACGGGGAAGCAATTTGGCAATCGAGTCCATTGGCCAATCACAATCTTGAGTTGTGGACGGATGCGGCGGGATCGGTGGGGTTTGGAGCGTACTTTCAGGGTGCATGGTGTGCGGCACGGTGGCCGGAGGACTGGGCGTCAGCGGGGGTCACCAGTAATATTACGTTCCTGGTATTGTTTCCTATCATGGTGGCCCTGCACGTCTGGGGGGAGCGGCTGAGGGGCACGCGGGTGGTGTTCTGGTACGATAATCAGGGAGTCGTGGAGGTCATCAACAAGAGGGCGGCTCGGTGTTTGCTGGTGTCCGAATTGTTGCGGGAACTTGTATTGCGTTGTATGTTGATTAACGTGACCATTTGGACAATAGTGTGGCTGACTCCCTTTCTCGTTTCAAGTGGGAGTTGTTTCGAGAGCTGGCGCCGGAGGCGGACCTGTGCGGAGCTCCTGTGCCGCCTTCCCTATGGAGGTTCGGTGCCCTGAAGCATGGGAACTGCTGCGGGCCTCGCTAGCCCCATCTACATGGTCAGGTTACGTAGGGGGTGCCAGAAAGGTGGCGGAGTTCTTTTCGGCCTTGGGGTGGCCGGGGGGACCGGTATCGGACGTGGCGTTGGCGCATTATGTGGTGAGGGCCAGGAGCGAGGGTCGCTCTAGGGCGGCGGTGGGGAGGCAGTTGGCGGGCTTCTCATTTTTTATGCGGGCCCACGGGTGGGGTTTCCCTTCGGGTCGCTTTGTGGTACGGCGGATGCTAGCAGGCTGGTTGCGCATGGCGGGGCGCCCCAGGGACAGCCGCTTACCTATTATGCACGACATTTTATTGCAGCTATGGGATGTGCTGTCGGGTCTGTGTTCATCGGGGTACGAAACGTCACTATTCCGAGTGGCGTTCGTGTTCGCCTTTTTTGGCGCCTTTCGGGTTAGCGAGTTGGTGGCCAGATCGGCGGGAAGTGAGGACTGTCCGGGTCTGCTGGCTTGTCATGTGGTGGTAACCAGCAGATCGGTGGTGATTCGGATCCCGCGGTCTAAAATGGACCAGCAAGGCAGGAGGATGGCGGTGGCGCTTACGGCGGTCCCCGGGTTACGGACTTGTCCGGTGGCGAACGCGGTTAGTTATTGCCAGGTGTGGCCGCTCGCTCCGGCGGCGTTTCTGGTGCATAGGGATCGGCGGCCGCTCACTCGGTATCAGTTTGAGGCGTTATTGCGCCGGGCGTTGTTAGCTGTGGGGCTGGATGCGCGAGGTTTTGGGACTCATTCCTTTAGGATCGGGGCGGCAAATGCGGCAGCGCATGCGGGGCTGGCGGAGGGGGTAATCCAGCGGATTGGGAGGTGGCGCTCGCAGGCGTTCCAGGGGTATATTCGCCCGGGGCACGGGTGCTCCTGGTGGTAGACTAACGCTTGTTTCCTTGCAGGTGCGGCGGCCGAAGGGACGTCCGTATGGATCTTGGGGCATTCGTATGTGCACTGGGCCTACAGACATGCCTGCGGACGACCTTACGGGCCACACTTGGACTTGACATGCAGAGGGGTGCGGGTGTATTGGTTGGGGCGGCGGGGCATGGGCTGGGACGAGTTGATCCCATGTGTTCGCAGGGAACGCGAGCGGCTGGGGCCGCCGCGGGCCCTGGTGGTCCATCTGGGGGGCAACGATTGGGGTACAATGCCAGGGAAGCACTTTATTAATATAGTCCGGAAGGACTTGATGACCGTTTCTATTCTGTTGCCGACCACCGTGTTGTGTTGGTCGGACATCATCGTGAGACCGGCGGTGGGGGACCAGGTTATGTGGCGCATGAGTCGGTCGAAGGCCAACCAGCAGATTGGGTCCTGGTTGGCCCGGCTGGGTGGCCGGCATATCCGGCACGAGTGGTCTTGGGGGAAGGTCACGGGGTTGTTCCGGAAGGATGGTGTTCACCTTTCCTTTCTGGGGATGGACCTCTTTCTGATTTCAATTCAGGAGGTCCTAGAGGAATTGTTCCCGCGTTAGTTAGAGGCCGCATCTTTGGGGGGGCACGGGGCATGAGATACCCGTGTCTATGGCGGTTGGCCCGAGCCATAATGTTTGTTGTTGTTAGACTATGGGGGTTTCAGCTGGTACGGGACGGAGGTTGACAACTGGGGGCTGTTGTCAGCGATGGGGGCTCCTTGCTGGCAAGGTGGCGGGAGACTCTGGGTCTGGCTCCTTGCAGGTTGGCGGCAGGAGCCCACCCGGGTTCGGCTCCTTGCAGGCAGGTGGCGGGAGTCCGAACCGGGGGTGTGAGGCTGGATCAGCGAGCCGGACGGCTGGTAGCGACCATCCTGCCGGAGAGCAGCGGATGGTCGGGGGGGTAGCTAGATGCTGAAACCAGGATGCATTGTATATTGTCAAATGATGGCTCGGGCCTGTGTATCAATAAAGCTGCGGCCTTATTTAACCCAACTAATGTCTGCTGGAAATTATTGAGAAGTGAATGGAGGGGGACGAGCAAGTGTGGTCACGGGTGCCCATATTACTGATATTCAGCACAGGAAATGCTAAATAATTATTGATTATATTATCTATTTGCGTTATCAAGTTGCCTGCTTTCTCGTGGTTAGTTGTTGGAAATTATTTTATTCTAGACAATAAATAATCATGAGCCTTTTATATGAGATTACACAAGAAAATGCTGGTTAGGTCAATTGAATTTATATGGTCTCTAATGCTGATATACCCTATCCTGTAGTTCCATCCCATACAAGCAACAATTTAGAGGGAAAAAATTAAACAATTTCAGAATTACATCAAAACTCTCTGATATGCATACTACTGAAATAAATTTTGCAATAAAAATGTAGATCCAGTTCAGGAGCACATCTAAGTAACGAATCATCTGTATCCATTAAAGCACAGAAGAATATTATTAAAATATTAGCTTATAAGTCCTACATGACAAAATTCAGTATCTTTACTATGACCAATCATACTAGGCACTACCGGCCACTAAAGCCTTCATTGCCTTACATTTAATCATAGATCATGTTAAATTATTTTGTACATTTTTTCTTTTTGTAATTAAAAAGTTATTACTTGAAGGGCAAATTGACAAACAAACAAGTAGCAAATCACCTGGACCAGATGGTATACATCCCAGAATACTGAAAGAATACCATTGGATCTGCCATTGGAAATTTGTAAACTATCAGTAATATTATCTATGGTACCTGAAGACTGAAGGGTTGCCAATATAATGCCAATTTTTAAAAAAAGAGATCAAGGTGTGATCCAGGAAACTGCAGACCACTGAATCTGATGTCGTGCCAGACAAAATGGTAGAAACTATCATAAAGAATAAAATTGCTGAACATACAGATAAGCATAGTTTAATGGGAAAAAACCAACATGGAATTAGCCAAGGGAAGTCTTGCCTCACAAATTTGCTACATTTTTTTTAGGGTATAAATAAACATGTGGATAAAGTTGATCCGGTTGATATAGTGTATCTGGATTCCCAGAAAGCATTTGACAAAGTCCCTCACAAGAGACTTCTTAGGAAATTAAAAAGTCATGGGATGGGGGGCAGAGTCCTTTTGTGGATTGCCAACTGGTTAAAAGATAGAAAACAAAGAGTAGGGCTAAATGGTAAATTTTCCCAATGGACAAAGGTGAATAGTGAATTGCACCAGGGCTCTGTTCTAAGACCACTGCTTTTTAATATATGTATAAATGACCTGGAAATGGGAGCAACAAGTGAGGTGATCAAATTTGCCGATGACGCAAAATTATTCAGAGGTTGTTAAATCACAAGAAGATTGTGAGAAAGGACAAGAAGACATTGCAAAACTGGGAGACTGGGCATACAAATGGCAAATGAAATTTAATGTAGACAAGTATAAAGCAATGCAGAAGAGTAACCCAAATTACAGCTCCATAATGCAAGGTTCCACATTAGGAGTCTAATCCCTTTCATGCAGAAATTACCCGGAATTTGGGTAATTTCGGCACTAAAGAAATTTGAGATGCTGAACAGATTTGATAAATAATGAGTCCATTGTGCAACAATAAACATTGGACTTTATAACAACTTTGAAGGCACTCCTGTATACCCTCTGATGCAGACCACGAAACACAGACCATGTTGGAGTTCATGCAACAAGAAGATGAACTGATTTCAATGGTTAAGATCAGTAATAACTTTTTAATTGCAAAAAGAAAAAATGTACAAAAAAATATGTAATCACACATGACCTATGATTAAATGTAAGAAATGAAGGCTTTAGTGGCCAGTAGCGACAGTATGATTGGTCATAGTGATGATACTAAATTTTGTCATGTAGGACTTATAAATATTACTGCAATCTAATTTGGTTCTACTTTATTTTTGATTCTTGATTTATTTCTTGAATAATAAAGTATTAGCTACTATTAATGTGCTTATAATTTAAAACAGACTATTACTATTAGATTAGATTACTGTTTTGTGCACAGATACTCTTCATTTATTTGAGTCATTATATCCTCTCTTACTAGGGAGGAAAGAGTAAAGGTATGCCAACAAAACAGGTACTTTACCTAGCTGAATCAGCAAAGCTATTATTACATCAAACTTTCTACAAATTTTTATAGAAGTTGGAATTTGAAGAAAGGCTATAATCTCTTGTATTAAAAAATTAGCTCAATTGTTTCACCCATCTCCTTTAATGAATTGAATAAAATATCAAATAAATTAATTGCACCCCATTAACACAATTTTTTATTAAAGCTTCCAATTCAGATTAGCATATTATAGCAAAAAGTGATTAATTTAAACATGTTAAATAAGGTGTGAGCTAAATATCACCAATATGTATCACAAAATGTATCACTTTTTCACAGCTCAGGTCCTATGATTTGAAGGCTAATAAAGTCCTTAATGAAAATGAAAATCAAATGAAAATCACTTTTTGAAATAAGTAGTAGTATCTCAAGATTCATAATATACATTTAATAGATGGCTTCATTTAAATCTTTTCATGTAATATGAAAACCCTTTGAACTATTTCCTTTCTAGACTTTCTGAGAAGCCTAGTTCCTTCTCAACAAAGTACAACTGTACAATGGAAAAATTCTAATGCAGGAAAAAGAGAAATGGTCTGCAGCCACCTCCCTCTCACTAATTGGAGGCCAATCCCGTTATAAGGAGCCTTGATGCTCCCCATTGAGAACTCAGGACTGTGGGTTCCAGTCCTGGGCTGTGATGACAGCAGGGGAGTAAATAGAGCTGATAGAATTTGACAGGTCTATTCTTTTCTTAAAATCATGCAGTCTGAAAGATTTCTTTTTCCATAATTCAAAGTGTTTTCTCATGAAGTAATACAAATGCTAGTGATAGTGCTTCAGCTCTTGGTTCCCATGTTTATAGAATGCTTAATTTGTCTTAAAATATAAATAAACCGAATGAATAAAAAGTTAAGAAATTACTTAACGTATTTACTGTAAAAACTGTTGGACCTCTTGAGCTATAGTGTAAAACAGTACTTAATAACAATAAAACAGAAATACTATATTTTCCTATTGCTTTGAATAAAAAAGAAAAAGGACTCTCCTCCTCAATATCTTTGTTAAGGTGCTATATTTCACAGAGCTCTAAGGGAGAACTGTCATTAAGGACAGAGGTCATACATACACCCTTCATTAACAACTGAATCCTTTCTTTACAAACAAAGCTTAGAAAATTGCTAGCATGGAAAGCGCTTTATTAGGGAGGGAAAAAGGGTTTGACAAATTTTCCTGCACGATGGCTTCTACAAAGCATAACTTGCTTGTTTAGGCATTGAAGAAGTATAATGAGAAGTTTGCAGTTTCAATAACTGCTTGCTATCCCTGAAATACCTGACATGTCTGCTTTTATCTAAGCTATTCAGCAATAACAAAAACAGCCACTGTGTCTGTGGGTCATTAGCCACTTATTTAAAGAGATTGGCAATGTATTTTGACACATGTACCATATATTTGCAACTAATGCGTATCATAGTACCTGATATACTTAACACATAGGTATCAAAATACAACTGTGGAAGTTAACAAAAATCCCATGCCCACTATTGATCAATTGATAAGAAAGTAACTAGTCAATTTGTTTTATAACAGACTTTGTGTAATAAGCAGTTTTATTAGAATATTCCTAATTGTTATTTGATAAGTGAGTGTATCACCCAACTGTGTAAAAATTCAAATCAAACAAAATAAATGTTTTATATACAGTATTTTGTCAAACCATGATGAAAAAAAAACTGCTAATAGAAACTTTAAAAGTGGTTTTAAAACTCTAGTTGAAAACCGAACCTTATCTTGTTTGGGGACCCCTGAAAGTTTTGAAAAACATTACCTCAGATGCTGCAGATTTAAGAGCCATGAAATGGCATTAAGACCATCATTCATCAAAAGAACTTTAATTATAATATTTTTTAATAACTGTGAGAAGAACATCAATTAATTCTTCTCCTAGAAATATTTATCTACACTGTTAAAATTATAGTGGTTAATGTCCTTAAATAGAATAAAATTGCTCACCTGTACTCCTGACTGGAAGGGTGATGATTTTGGCCTGAATTTCGAATAATTCCTGACATTATGGCTGAGATGTCACTCTCTATCATCTCCTTTGAGAAGAAGAGAAAACATATTTTAAGTATAAAACTGCTATCCAACATTTCAGCACTACTAAGTCAGAAATGAACAAAATTCATGTAAAATGTAGTAAAATCTGATTTTCATATTGTTATTAAATGTTACATTTCACCATAATCCAATATGATGTAGACACTAATAAGGAAAGACAACAAATAATGGAGTATTCATGGAAAAACTGAGAAATAAAAAATGCATTAGAAAAGAACACGTCAGAACTTTGGAAAAATATATTTTCTAAAATAATTTAAAATAAAAACAGAGCAAAACTTTTGGGTTCAGATGTATATAGGAACATACAAATAAAGATTTATTTTCTCTCTACTAAAAGCCTAACTTAAACTTAGAAAGTTGATAAACAGTCTTACAAATGTAATCATTCATGGCTTGCACTAATAAGTAACTGTCTGTGCAACATTATTTTAAATCAAACTGTAAAAACCTGACAGGTTTCATAAAACTGATTCAACGTGTGCATTATAAGCACTACCTAAATGATCTAAAATAAATATGAAACTTCTAATTGTGAAGCTTATGGATTACCTTTTTTATGATTTTGAAACACACAATAAATGTAAACTACAAAGAAAATAATAGGAATACAAATCCTAATATACCTGGAGTAGATGTGTTGTTCTCTTCTACTATGGGGGATCTCTCTCTTTGTAATTTAACTGCAGTCTGTCTTCAAACCGTTTTTAAATTTCCCTCTCAGGAGCTGTCCAGCTTGGAGCATGCGCAGTGCGAGAGAGGGCTCTCGCAGGGTCAGTTATAGGGCAGAATCAATAGGACTGGAGAATTGCCCAGCCAGATGAGTTTATATTCCCTCAGGTTTTTGGGTTTTTTTGTTTTTTGTTTTGCTCAAATGTATCTTATAAACCCCGAAGTTTCATCATAGGTCAGGGGAGCTACTGTGTATTGCCAGGCTCTCTTAAAGAGGAGGAAGGTAAACTAAAAACCACTTTCTGACATTTTTTTTTTTTTTTTACACCTGAGCTCCCTTTCCAGTAATGGGGAGGGGAGACCCTTTTAAAACAGAGAACAATTATTTTATAGTAACAGAATTCTCCAACGTCCAAACCCTTCCCATAAAAAAAAATCGTAAAGAGAAAAAGAAAATAAAACAGCTCTTTATTCCCTCAGACGTTCAAATTTGTATAGAATCACCTTTTTAAAACAGAAAGTGATTTTTGTGTTAGGAGAAAGGAAGGGAGAATTCATCCCTTTAGTAGAGAAAAAACGTAATAATAAGGATAAGAAAAAGAAATAAGCGTAAAGTGCACAGCGGTGAGCAGCTGAGCGTTACTGTTTCTTTAAGAAAGTTTTCACAGCGGCCGCATCTGCAGCAGCCGCCGCCGCTTTCCTTCACTCTCCGGCTCCCTCTCTGTCCAACGGGTCCCTACGGGGTGGTAGGGGTTAGTCCAACTCCTGGCTGGGGGGGGGGCTGGGATGGGAAGGAACCGTCCGCTTCCCACGCGCCGGCGAGCCTGGAAGGAAACGGAACGGAATCCGTAGTGATGAGTGGTGGGGAGGGGGAGGGAGAGGACGGTTGTATGCGCGCCCCCTTCTCCCCCCCCCCCCAATCAATAAAGTGATCTGCCCGCGGGACTGCGCGCGTGCGGCAGGACTCCGGCCGCAGTGCGGGTGGAAGCCGTTGGAACTGTCAGTTTATAGTTCGGGAGCCGGCGGCGCTCGCGGTCAGGGTGCCGCGAGGAGTCCCGGGGTAGGAGGGGGCGGGGGTCTGCTCGCTGGTAGATAGAATCACAGTTGCCGCTTCCGCTGGTGGTTTGATCCAGGTTAGGTCTTGCTCTCGCTGCCGTACCCCCTTTTTTCCCTCCCCCTCCTTTGGCTGAGCTGCTGCTCGGAGCTCCTACGCCGTGTGCTGTGCAGGCTCTCGCTCTCTCGTTGTGCGTGGCTGTGTGGAATGAAGCCGTTGGGAAGTGCCAGAGTTCTGACGGAGGGGAGCCCGCCCGGCTCTCTGTGTCATCCCGCCGCTGGGCCCGCGCCTCAGCCCGGCTCCTGGGCCGCCCTCGCGGGAAAGGTGGCGCGGGGGGGAGGGGAGGGGACAGGCAGCCCTGAGGTGAAGCAGAGCGGTGGTGGCGGGAGGGGAAGAAGCCAGGGAAAAACACGTTCATTGTTTCAAGGAGAAAACACACACCAAATAGAAGAGAGAGAGAGAGCCAATTAGAAGTGCCCGGCTCCAGGGAGTCGCATTTATTGGCAATGTAAATAGAAAGAAGTGGCAAGTGCCACTGGACTTCAGATTCGCTTTCAGATTTCTTTGACATAGTTGTGTAAAACCTCTATCTTTAACTGAATTTCTCAGATATTTCCTGTCAATCGTAGATTGATATGAGTATTATGTCCTTTTATTGTGCTACACAAAGTTTATATATATAGAGAGAGAGAGGTTTTATATACAAACACGTATTCCTTTGTTTCCTTCTGATTTCTCAAAGTATAAATAGCATGGACACTTATTTTTTATGACACCAGTATAATACCAAACAGTTCAATCCATAATAGTAGGTAGGACCGTTTCTCTACGTGCCACCCCCTTCCTCTCACTAATAAAATTACTGAGTAATAAAGCTTGTTTTGACTACTTTATGATGTTTAGTGTGTATCTGCTTAGATTATGAATTAAAACACTTTTAGTCGTAAGATAATGAAGCTCGGAATTGGACAATATCCAGTGATAAAAGTGATCTTGTGTATGATAACAGTGGTTTCACCTTGGGCTCAGCTAAAGACCTGTCCTGAATTGCCTCTCCCAGTTATTCTGTATGTAATCCACCTTGAGCTTGAGCCTACTTTTAGAAAAAGGCAGAATATTAAAAATGCTTATAAATAAAGAATGCAAGTGTGGAGGGCTATATAAAATGGAAAAGGTTAAGAAAATAAATTTGGAACTAGTAAATGGCATAAATATAACTTGGAAATTAAAATAGATATCTACCAAAAATCTTGTTTCCAAAAATGATTTTCTAAGTATAGAGAATGCTTTAAATTAATAATAAATTACATGGGGTTTTAAAGTGGACATGTTCAATCAAAATAATATGACCTTGGCAGTATTATTTGCACAAACTGTATCTCAGCTGAGGTCATTATCTGGCTGATAAATACCAAGCATGCTGGGTTTTATTACCTAATTAAAGCCATTCAATATATTGCTACAGAACTCTGCAGCCAGAATCCTTACCAATACGAATAAAAGAGATCACATCACCCCCATTCTCAAGCTCCTCCACTGGCTGCCTATAAAGCAAAGGATCCTATATAAAGTACTCACCGTAATTCATAAATCCATTCACAATATCTCTCCTCTTCAATTATGTAACCAACTACGCCCTCACTCCTCCTCTAGACCCATCAGAGGAGCATATAAAGGCACACTCTATGTACCTTCAACAAAATCCTCGCATCATAAACGTGCCATATCTACAGCAGGCCCCATTCAATGGAATGCGCTCCCACCAGACATTCGGCTTGAGTTCTGCCACTCTTCATTCAAAAAAAAACTTAAAACCTGGCTCTTTAGCCAAGCTTTTCCAGGACCATGATCATCATTTTTTCCCCTCCAACCAGCAAGAACATATCTTCTTCACAAACCCCCATTTTCCATACCACTACCTACTTCGGTATCTAATCTCTTGCTGCAGGACACTTGAGACTTTCTCACTTATACGTTATAATTTTTATGCTCAATAAGACCTGTCAACTTAATTGTTTAAGTCTTTTTTTTTTTTTTTTCTCCTTTATCTTTTGGTCATCAATGTTACAACGTTATTGTTAAATTTTGAACTTATGTACACTGTTCCAAGTTTCATAACCTTGTTCTATGTAATGCCTTTTGGCAATTTTCATGTTCTGTTTCAATGTAAACCGATGTGATCTTTATTTCATATAGGAACACCGGTATATAAAAATCTAAAAATAAATAAATAAATAAAATATTAAGTCCTTGCTCAACAGGAAGTGTTCTTAAGTTAACATGGTTAAGCAATAGTGTAAAATGTTATAACTTGTTAGAACAAACTAACTGTTCCCTGACTGGATAGACTAGTGAGTTGCATCTCCCTTGGAGTTTATGCTAATGTAAACAGCATGCAAGCCAATCATTTGAAAAAATGGTCAAAACATGATTGTTATTTTTATTTTGTTATGATATTGCTAAATGAAAATTGGCCTAAACTCCATCATTTACAATTCTAGAAATGTTGTTGGTCTTTGTGAACCAAAAGAGGGTATCAAAAATGTTTGTCGTGTATGACATGATAATAAATTACAAGTCATTGCTGATGTCACATGTGAATTATGATTTACTAAAGTAATTTTTTCCACTGTTTCCAATCTTTTAAATAGGTGTTTCTGAAATGGTTTCCATTTTTTGCATGTTATAAATAACAAATCCATAATTATTTTGATTTTTTTCTCCTTAATAGAGTTAAGTAGTGCTTTATTTATTTATTTAGACATTTTATATACTGTTGTTCCATGTAAAGATCACAGGAGTTTACAAAGTGTCATTCATAGTTGTAACTCAACAAACAGACAAAAATTGGTATGAACACCCTCTTATCTGAAATTAAGACTAGGAGACGGATAGACAGCATTCATGGGCTGAGCCCACATTGACAGAAAATGAGAGACAAAGTAGGGGTAGAAATGCAGCCTGATATTCTTGATCAGTACCTACGATGTTCTTAATGAGCAACTAGATGATTCAATCAGTGATATTCTCGAGGACAAGCAGGATGGCAGTCCTCACACGTGTATTGCTAGTTGTAATGTAAACCGAAGTGATAATTAATCTTGTTAATTGAACCTCGGTATATAAAAGTTATAAATAAATAAATAAATATTAACATCCAATGGAGGCTGGTATAGAAAACTTATGTTAAAGTTTCTAGAACTTTGACTGAGACTTTCTGAGCATGCTCAAGTATGCATTATTCCAGTCTCTTCTTTTCCGCAGAGCCTCTGTGTCGCAGCAAATTGAATCTCTGAATCCTGAAGTTTGTTTTTCTCACTTTTTTTTTTCCCGTTGATAGCAGGGCTGAATCAGCCATACTGTCATGGGAACTGTCCTTCAGGGCCCAGGAGGCAGAGCTTCAATAGTAGAATACAGAGCTTTGCTCTGTGCGGCTGCGCAATCCTTCCCGCGCAGCAAAAGATATTCTCCTCAGTCTTTTCTTTCCGTGCACGGGATCGCACGCGGGGCTTCGTGTTCTCCTCAGATACCAGCAAGATGACAACTCCAAGACCCTCTGGATTTAAGAAATGTACATGCGGGAAGGTCATGTCCATCACTGCAGCCGGATGTCGCCGCGAGCTCAGCAGCAGCGAGCTCAAAAGACTCAGCAGCTAAAATTAGCGGCGGATGAGTCTCAGGGGCCACCATCAGAAGCCCATTCTTCCCTGGGGCTGTTGAAGGAATCCGGCCCGAAGGTAAGGTGATCAGCGTCCGTCGATCCTCACACCTCCAGGACTAGAGGTTCGGAGCGCGCAGGCCGGATGGCAAACGGCACGAAAAGGCCTCAAAAAGGAGCAGAGAACCATTTCTGCCTCGATCGACCGCGTCTGAGGGGCTCCTCATAGACAAACGGTCGAAGACGGGGGACGTGCCTAAATTCCATTGAAGCTTGCTGCCTTAGACGCCAATGTCGGCGCCGACATCGTCAGCGTTGAAGGCGATGCCCTCGACGCCCCGATCGACGCAGGATGCGTAGAAAGCAACTCCAATAGCATCGACATTAGCGCATGCGTCGAGAGCGACGCCACATTCATCAAAAGCGTCGCCTGGGGGGGCGTGTGACGTCACGCTGAGAAATGGCAGCCTGAATCTTGTGCTCCCGCCGCCCTAACCCGAATCCGCGGCGATCCGCGCTCTAACTACATCTTGTAACCTACTTATAGCCTTGGCAGTGCTGCCCCTTCGTGTACCATGGCGAGCAAGAAAACAAATCCAGACTTACAGCGTTTTTCCTACCACAAAGAAGGGCTTACAGAATCTGACGCTGGCCCTCCTAACATAGACGGAGACCAAAATGGCGGCTCCCCGCGGGCAGAGACCCCGGAGGCTACTCCGTCTACCTCGGATCTTGCTGCCGGAACCATGTCTGCCCACCCCACCCGGGATGAATTTCGGGAATGGTTTGCAGGTTTGCGAGCAGACATTAAATCTTTTCGACAGGAATTTTTGACACACGTGGAGGAGTTGCGGGAGGACCTGACGACTATGGGCCATAGAGTGGACGATTTAGATGTCCGCCTCGAGGGCCATGCTGCGCAGCTTTTTGAGACAAAAACCCTCACCGATTCTCTCCGCACGGAGGCGGACCAAATTGCAGCTAAACTCGCCGATTTGGAAAATAGGGCGAGGAGGAGCAACCTCCGCTTTCGCGGCTTCCCTGAATCGCCGGGGCCAGAGGACTGCCACGTGCTGATCCGCGATTTCTGCCTACATCTATTAGGTGAGGCTAACAATCGGGGGGACCTCTCTCTCCCCGACATACAATTTGATCGGGCGCACAGGGCTCTGCGGTCCCCTCAGAATAACCGACCACGAGACATAATTGTTTGTTTCTCTGCCTACAAAGTCAAGGAGCAGGTTGCAGCAGCTGCCAGGGAACGTACTGCGTGGGCCTGGAAGGGACACGACATTGCTGTTTTCCCGGACCTCTCCTTGGCCACTCTGCAAAATCGCCAAACGTTCAGGGAAGTGACACTATTTTTGCGTACTAAAACTGTGAAATACCGGTGGTTGCACCCCTTTGGTCTCTCCTTTACGCTCGAGGGGGTTACCCACAAATGTTTCTCTGCTGAAGAGGCCACTCCTAGTTTAGCTTTACTGGGATATACTGCTTCTCAACCTCCTTCCAGGCCGCCGAGAACTGCCACCCCTCTCACTCAACATCCTGCGTGGCAAAGGGTGGGGAAGCGCAACAGCAGGCTGCGTAGGCACTCCGGCGGGCCTTCTTCCAAGCAGGGCCCACCATGACTTTTCTTTTACCAATCTATTTAAGGGAAATAGAGGTTCTGATTATTCTCTTACATTCTAATGATGGTTACTAATGCCTGAATACTGTTGAAATATGCTGAGCGCGTTTTTGATGTTTGCCTTGGTTCTATGTTAACAATTTTCTGTGGTTGATTACTGTGGGTTTGCGGGGGCGGGGGAGGGCGGGAGACTGCCTCTCTCTTGTGACATCTTTACATCCCCCATTTGGGAATGGGAGTTAGTCTGCCGGGAGGTTCAGGCAGACTGAATTTAAGGGGAACTCTGGGCTATACAGCCCTTAAAGGGGAACATGCCTTTGTCCCGACCTCTCAGGGCTTTGTTGGGATGCTCCTCCAAGCTGCATATTTTTTGCTAATGGCAGGTCCAGTCTTCTCTCTCAGCTTAAGATGCTGTGAGTGGCCTGGTGCTAATTCAGCGGTCAGAATTTCTCTTGACTCTGGCATTATTACTGCACTAGCTACTGTATTCCACTCTACTTTTAAACCATGGCCACGATACACGTAGCCTCTATAAATGCTAAAGGTCTTAATTCTCCCCAAAAGAGATCCTTATTTTACCGGGAAATGCTGGTCTCCCATCCAGATCTTATTTTTGTCCAAGAAACACATCTTTTGCGACGGTACGAATCTCTAATGCGGTCTAGGCAGTACCAGCACCAGTTTTTCTCTGCAGCTCACAAAAATACTAAGTATGCTGGAGTTGGCATTATGTTTGCCTCTCATTTGGTGTTTGAATGCAAGAAATGTATATCTGATCCGCAGGGTCGATTCCTCCTACTTTGTATTACCATGTATGATCTTGATTTTACCTTAGTTTCTGTGTACGCCCCTAATAGGGAGCAGGCTGCTTTCTTTAACGCTCTTAAACAGACCATCACTATGCATGCCTCTGGTCATTTGTTGATTGGAGGTGATTTCAATGTCACACTGTCCCCTCCCCTTGATACCTCCAAGGGGGTATCTCATACGGCACCTGTACATATCAAGGCTCTTAAGGCTCTTATGGCTGAGCACAATCTCATAGACTCCTGGAGGGCTTCTTATCCTCACTCACGATCATTCTCTTTCTATTCTAAGCCCCATGATTCCTATTCCCGAATAGATTATCTAATGGTGGACAAAAATTTATCTCATATGCTAAAGAAGTCCGATATTGGAATCATATCATGGTCTGACCATGCACCAGTCTCCCTACAGATTCAGTTGCCGGCGGGCAATCATGGGAACAAGTACTGGCGCCTGAATGCTCTATATTGCATGATCCTGTGTTTACCCAATCTACTATTCAGCTTATTCAGGAGTTCTTTTTGCTTAATAATGGGTCCGTATCTTCCCCAGTCGTGGTTTGGGATTGTTTTAAGTCCTACCTCAGAGGCCATTTCATTTCCCAATCCTCTTATCTAAAGAGGAAGAGGGAGGCAGCCTGTTCCCAGCTGAGGGCGCAGATTCTGGACCTCACAATGCAGCATAGCTTAACCAGATCCAAAAAGCTTTTGACGCAACTTACCAAAGCAAGAGATGACCTGCATAGGCTGGAGTTGGACCATATCTCTCATGCGTTAAGCCTTTCCAGGCAAACGCACTTTGAGGGAGGGAATAAAGCTGGACGAATCCTGGCCCAACAATTGAAAAAACAGTCATTCCAGAACCACATTCTTAAAATTAAAAATGAGTCAGGACAACTTGAAACTACCAATTCTGCCATTGCGCAGCAATTTCTTAAATGTTATCAAGCCCTTTATTCGGCGGAATCCCATATCCAGTCTGCAGACATAGTTCAATATCTTCAAGCTCTCCCATTGCCCCGCCTTACCCCCGACATGCAAGAGAGTTTAAATGCAGAAATTACGTCCCTCGAGATTTTGGGGGTCATCAAATCTCTGAAAGTGGGAAAGGCACCGGGGCCCGATGGTCTCACCGCCAAATTTTATAAAACTTTCAGCCATACTATAGTGCCACACTTACAGAGACACTTTAATTTTTTAAGGGGCGGGGGGCTGCTACACTTAGATTCTAACTCAGCGGGTATCACCATAATTGCTAAACCGGGGCGAGACCCCGCGCTTTGTGCATCGTATCGTCCAATCTCTTTGATCAACCTAGACCTCAAAATTTTAGCTAAAATCCTTGCTGATAGAATGAATACTTTCATATCCCGCATTATCCATCCTGACCAGGCTGGTTTTATTCCTGGTCGGATGGCCAGTGATAATGTGCGTAAAATCATGGATATTATATGGGGGGCCACACACCACCACTTGGATCATTTGTTATTGGCCATTGACGCAGAGAAGGCCTTTGACATGGTCCATTGGCCCTTCTTATTTCACACACTGCAAGCCATGGAATTCGGGCCTTTCTTCCATAACTGGCTTCAAGCTTTATATCATGAGCCATCTGCTAGTTTGAAAATAAATGGTAGATATACTGCTTCCTTTCCAGTTAGGCGGGGCACTAGGCAGGGGTGTCCCCTGTCACCCTTATTGTTCGCCATCTTTCTAGAACCCCTAGCCATTACCATCCGCCTTAATAAGAATGTGCGAGGCTTTACATATCGGTCCTATGAGTCAAAACTATCTTTGTTTGCTGACGATATTATATTCACCGTAGGTAGCCCAGCTACATCTCTCCCCCAAATAGAAGCGGATCTAGCACATTTCAGTGCGTTGTCAGGCTTTAAAATAAACTGGGAAAAGTCCGAGATATTGAACATCTCCTGCCCACCAGATCTGGTTCACTCCTTAAAGGCATCTCATGCTTTCAGGTGGGCTTCCACTAAGCTTAAGTATCTAGGGGTTTATTTAAGTAATGATCTCTCTGACCTTTATAGTCTTAATTATACTCCGTTATTTAAACAAATTGAATCAGATATGGACAAATGGACTTCGCTCCCTCTTACATGGATTGGACGACTGGCAACTATCAAGATGACCATACTTCCCAAGCTTTTATACCTCTTTCAGACGCTCCCGGTGATGATTCCACGCACGGTATTACTCCTTTGGCAGAGGAAGCTGTTGCGGTTCTTGTGGAGGCACCGGCCCCCACGCGTTGCTCAGAAGATTCTGTACCAGACTAAATTAACAGGGGGCCTGGGTTTGCCTAATTTACCCTGGTATTACGCAGCGGCGCAGATTCGTCCTATCCTAGACTGGCACTGTACTTCCAGTCCAAAATCGTGGGTAGCCCTGGAGCAGGAATGGATGGCTCCGATGCCCATTGCATCTCTTCCTTGGCAGCCCGCCAAGACGTGGCGACCAGACACCCGATTGATGCCCTGCACACGACAAACCTACAATATCTGGAAGCAGTGGAAACATAAATTGGTGGGCCACACGGACTATTTTTCCATATCCTCTTTATTCCATAACATTACATTCCCGGCGGGTCTCCCCTCGATGGCGTACGATACCTGGAAAGCAAAGGGCATTTATAGCTTTGGCCATATTATGATTCAGAACTCCATCCTATCCTTTTCGGCATTGCAGGCCTCCTATCAGCTTCCAACGAGGGAATTTCTCGCCTACATGCGGCTACGCCACTTCATCCAGCACATACAACATGAAGGTGGACTGTCTACAACCCGCTCCCATTTCGAAGGATACTGTACGTCCACACGCCCAATCGGAGGAATGATATCTAAAGTATATCAGATTCTGGGATCCGGTTCATTTACCAGACATCCCCATATGAAGGCTTGGGAACTGGACCTACAAAGAGACATTTCTGAAGAAGAGTGGCTGGCGATCTTCTCTAAGCTCTCGCGTGGTAACGTCTCCTCCAGGATCATTGAAGCTAATTATAAGATACTGTACCGCTGGTATTTGACACCCATACGTCTGCACAAGTGCTACCCTCGTGTACAACCACAATGCTGGCGGAACTGTTCGCAGCCCGGTACATTTATTCACATGTGGTGGGATTGCTCAAGTATTCAAGCATTCTGGTCTTATGTGTCTGCGTTAATTTCGAAACTCATACAGGCTCCTTGCTCCCTTACCAAAGAGCAGGCGCTTTTGTTTGGTATTATGGATGGCCTCCAGACATCCGAACAGACCCTACTATACCAAGTGTGCATAGCTGCAAGAATGGAGATAGCTTATCACTGGAAGAGGCCTCAGCCACCCACAGCGGAGGAACTACTAAAACGCCTGGATGGGACGTGTCTTCTATATCGCCTTACGGCTCTGAAATATCACCGACTTGCCAAGTTCCATCGGGTTTGGGGTGCCTACATTACCTGGTGACCATTGACTTTTACACCTCGTTGAGAAGATTGTCACCTTGTATTGATCTTTTCCTCTTTACTTACCTGCATCGGCCTTGAACTTTGACAAATTATGTTAGCTTGGACTCTTGCCATATTCTGGACTAGGCATGTTGGGAAGGGGGAGGGAAGGAGGATTCTAAAGTTTCTAAACTTGTATCTGCTGTATGACATTACGCTTGCCTTATTGTATTGTGTGTCTCTGTTTTACATATGGTGTATTGGTTGGCGTGTAATGTATTCTCCTGATATTGGATTGTATCTACAGCAATAAAAATCTTTAATTAAAAAAAAAAAAAAAGCGTCGCCTGGAACAGCGAGATCGACGCATTTCACACAGGGAGCGTCGGTATCAACGCATAAGAATTCAACTATGACGCATACAGTGTCGAGTTCGACACAGAAGGCGTCAAGAAAGAAACACGGAGCGCCGTCTATGGCGCACAGGACCGCATGGAGCATCAACCGACATACCAACAGCGTCGAGATCATTACAATACGCATCGGGATTGACGCAGGGTACTACACCCTTGACGCATGAGCCGACAAGAGCGAGAAAAATTTCTTCGATAACGAGTCATTCTTCCAGAGAACTACTACCATTGGGCGAGCACAGGGGACTGACCACATCACATGCTTCTTCAAGTTCGTCCTGCTCCTCTGACAGGGTCTGTTCAGATACATCTGTCAGGCACCTCCTGACTGACAACTTGTCACAGGATCCGCAGCGTAAAAGGAGAAGAGAGGTGTTTACTCATGACTCACACTCTCCATCTTCTCAACCAACCAAGAGTCGGACACACACCCCATCTTAGGAATTAAAGACCGGCTCTAAGCCGAAAATGCCGACCCAGACAAAAGAAAAGTTTATGCAACTTTCGTTGGCACTCTCTGACTTTTTTGGAGTCATGCAAGCGTCGTTTGATATGCCGACTTCTCCAAAAGGAAGTGACGCCCTTCGTTCCTCCTTGTCCTCCTCCCAAGGGGAAATGCCAACAGCGCTGGCAAAGGAGTCAACCCCGCCACAAGCGGTGCCTGTTCATGCTGACCAAGACCCTGTGTATGATATGGACCAGGATTCCCCGCAAACATCACCTTCTTCATCTACTGGATTTTGAGAAGTATGCCTGAACAGAAAACCAACATGGAGAAGGAAATCCCCAGAAGCCTCTGCTTTTCTTTAGCCTGCCTGGGCTGAATGAACTAAGTAACTTTCTGGATATCTATAAAGGCAGACAAGCTGGCACCAGAAAGGTGATGCCTATTCATAGGGTCACAAAGAAGAAACCAACAGGGAGCTTCAGGCACTATTCTCAGAGGTTTGTATCAACTCAGCTACAGACGTGTTAATTATCTTGACCAGTAAGATTTTAACAGAACAAAGGACTATCTTGAAAGCCATGGTAAATGGGCTACACCTCCTGGGGAAACTAATCAGGGGTAGTTAGGGATGATGTTATCATGCTGTTGACATGACAACCTATGTAAATGATTCTTTGGGCAGTCACGCAAGTCTAGAAGCTTCCACAATATTGTATGTTATCTATAAAAGAAGGATCACTTCCTGTATACGATGAGATGCTGGTCAGTTTGTCAGACAAAGGGCATCCAGTACCCAGCATCTCCCGAGAATACTTATACTGATTAATAAAAATAAATTATACTTTCTACTGAGTCTAAGTGTTCTTGTGTCCCTGGCCATAAACGTACAGTGTGCTTAACATTTTTGGCACCTGAACAGGGACCTGATGGCTGAGGCCATCGCTTGTGCAGTCTTACATCTGACTCTGCTGGACTGGGTCAGATCTAATGCTGCTACTCGGACTTTAATTGGCTGTCCGAAGTTTTGTTTATTGCATAGTAATTCCTAGGATCAGAGGTTTCAGATTTCTGGATGACTGGTTATTGAAACAGTAGTACCCGGAAGACAACAAAAGTAGTACCCGGAAGACGTGAGTGCCCCCCACGGGAAGACAGATCTGTAAGAAGTTAATCATGCCTATATAATTAATTTGCAAATTTAATTTTCTAGGTAAGTTAAGTAAAAGATTTCTTTTTTGGCCAATTGCAAATAACAGTGCACTTTATCTACTTTGGGGGGCGGATTTTAAGAGCCCTGCTCGCCGGTGCGCCTATGTTCAATAGGCCTACTGGCGCGCGCAGAGCCCCGGGACTCGCGTAAGTCCCGGGGTTTTCCGAGGGGGGCGTGTCAGGGGGTGGGGCCGAGCGGCGCGCTGTTTTCGGGGCGGGACGCGGCGTTTCGGGGGCGGGCCCGGGGGCGTGGTTTCGGCCCGGGGCGGTCCGGGGGCGTGGCCGTGCCCTCCGGAACCGCCCCCGGGTTGCGTCTAGGCGCGCCAGCAGCCCGCTGGCACGCAGGGATTTACTTCTCCCTCTGGGAGGCGTAAATCCCCCAAGAAAGGTAGGGGGGGGGGTTTAGACAGGGCCGGGGGGGTGGGTTAGGTAGAGGAAGGGAGGGGAAGGTGAGGGGAGGGAGTTAGCGAATTCCCTCCGAGGCCACTCCGATTTCAGAGCGGCCTCGGAGGGAACGGAGGTAGGCTGCGCGGCTCGGCGCACGCCAGCTACACGAAATCGGTAGCCTTGCGCGTGCCAATCCAGGATTTTAGCGGATACGCGTGGCTACGCGCGTATCTACTAAAATCCCGCGTACTTTTGTTGGCGCCTGGAGCGCCAACAAAAGTACGCCAACGCGCCGTTTTTGAAAATCTACCCCTGGGGACGCCCATTGTAGACCATTCTACTTAAGGAGTACTTATTAAGAGTGATTGTGAATTATTTGTCTGTATATTTGTTAATAAAATGTGTACTGGAAAAACAACAATAGTGTAAGTTGTAAGTCCTTGCCCTGCTTGCGAGGCTGAGGGATTATTAGAGGGACATAAGGGAAAGTGTAGTTTGCACTCTGGTTTTTTATTTATGTCTGATTGTTATGGCAGTTTCAGCACTTGAAAGGGCATTGGGAGCTGGAGAGTTAACTGGATTGGCAGGTAAAGAGAAGGTGGAAGGGTAAAGTTCCAGGCAATTTGTATGTGTAGTAGGACACAGTGGGGGAGAACTGGTTTACCTGACTGGCTTTTGTTTAAAAGGTATAAACAGACTATGGAGGAATTAAAGTTGTGGACGGTAAGTGAATTTAATTTAGTAGATTCTTTTAGAAAGTTTGGTTTCATCAGCTTTCTCTGGTGGCTAACATTGAATGTGGGTAGAAGCTCATATTATTGGGTTTGCAAACACTAAACTTAAAAGATTTTAGAGCAGACATAAAAGATATATTGCACTTTTTTCATTCAGTTTTTTGTGGTGACAGGGAGTCATCTAGTAGATAATAGGAAAGCTCATGGAAACTAACTCTCTTGTTAAATTGGTTTAAGTATGTAAAAGAACAGTCGTTAGATAAACATTTGTTTATGGTATAGGCAAAGAGATTCTGTTTCTGATGATACTGAATGGAGTAAAATGCCCCCACACTATGCTCCTGCTATGGCTGCTTGGAATTCCTATCTTTTCAGGTTAGTGCTGATATCCAGCTTTGCTGCATGCTTGTAGTCAGCTAGGTCAAATTACATAGGCATCTTAAAGGCAGCCCTGCTAGTGAAAATAAATTAACATTAACTGCAGAAGATTCAGAGATTATACAGGATCTAGTACAGTCAGTATTGAATGCACCTAGTTTGGCTCTTGTTGATTTAAGTTATGAGATTGATTTGTGGGTATATCATGGGTCTGAAGGATGGGCAGTGGCTGCTTCTCAGCATGACAATATAACCCCATGGCTTATTTCTCTGGTACTTTGGTGTGATAGAACAGGGGTTTTCAGATTGTGAGGGGTTGTGGTATGTACGGAAGCTATCTGTAAATTGCAAGCACATGTACCAGGGATTTTAATTGTCTTACATACTTCCCATGAAGTTAGAATACTTTTAGGGAATGCCCACATCTTTTACCACTACGTTGGTAAATATTCAGCCATATTATTGACTTCTATAGTATCCTAATAGACAATTACAATTAATTCCAAATGTAATTTTCTTCAGTACCCGGATGTACTGGTCCTATGAGACGTCAATATCCCTTAGCCAGAGAAGCACAGGAAGGTATTAAACTAGAAATTGCTTCACTGCTTAAACATGGTATAATAGAATCTAGTGGGTCACCTTACAATACTCCCTTGCTCCTAGTTTTAAAACCTTCTGGGAAGTGGCGATTAATGCAATGGTACTAGCAGAATACCCTAATGTTACAAATCCAGCTACAATTCTTCAAACAGAATCTTTGGGCAACTGGTATACAGTTTTAGATTTGGCTAATGAATATTATTGTGTGCCTCTAGCTGTGCAAAGTAGGGAACTGACAGCTTTTCAGTATGATAAACAGAGTTATCACTGGGTGAGGCTCCCACAAGGTTTTGTAGAAAGCCCTTCTATAGCACTCCCAATTCCCCATATGGAATAACTGGGCTGCCCCTACCTGATAAGGTTGTTATATCTAATGAACCCCCAGCAAAAGGAGATTTTTGGTTTACAGATGGGTCCTGTACAAAATCAAACCCAGGATTTGCTGCAAGTGCTTAGACGTGAACAGTTCTTACTACCATCAGAAATGTCTGCACAGGGAGCAGAATTGTGTAGGTATTCATGAATTGTGCTCTGGTTCCCCTGACAGTTTTCACTGATTTATATTATCTATTTTCATCTCTTAATGAACACCTAAGAAAATGGAATAGGAGGAATATTTCTCTTTCCCGTCGCTAGCAGGGCTGAATTAGCCATGCTGTCCTGGGATCTGTCAATCAGGTCTGGGAGGCGGAGCTTGTTAAGCAGAGGTTAGTCTTTTTGTTCCCTCTGCGGCTGCACGTGTGTGTTCCCGCGCAGGAAGTAACATTCTCCTCAGTCTGTTTTTTCCACACGCGGGATCGCACGTGGAGCCATTTTTCTCCTCATGTCTAAATCGGGTTTTAAGAGGTGTCGCTGCGGCAGGGTAATGTTGGTCACGGACGGCCATGACCAATGTTACCGCTGCCTCAGCGTCACCCCTCGATGTTGAAGACTGCGAACTTTGTGCCCGAATGTCACCCAGGGCTAAAAATCAGCGAGCCTATCAACTTAAAGAACTGCTGAGCCCATCGGACCCATCGGAGGCCCATTCTTCACCAGGCCCGGTGACGAAGCCTTCGCACTCAGGCAAGCGGGCAGCCTCATGGGAAACCTCTCGGGCGAGGGCAACGGTAGAAACTCAGGTACGGGGGAAGCAGGGCTCTGACTTACCCGACCGGAGTCACTCGACTCCCACCCGCGAGTCAACACAGGACGCTAGGAGACCTCCGCGCCATAAGACATCGGCGCCTACACCGTCGAAATGGCGAACGTTGGCAAAGCAGAGGGATCAGATTCCGGCGCCACAACCGACGTCGAGCACATCGACATGCAAGAGGGCACTGGAACCATCAGTGCATGACAATACGGCGCCGGAACCATCCACGCGCAAGACGATGCTGGAATCATCGGCGCGCAATAGGATGGCGCCGGACCCATCGGCGCGCAAGACGGCGCCGGACCCAGTATCGGCCAGCAAGACGGCGCCTCAGCCTTCAACACCACACGAGACGGCGCGGAACCCATCATGAGTGCGCAAAACGGCGCCGCAGACATTGGCGCAGGATCCATTATCGGCGCACGGAAGGACAATGGTCACAATCGGAACAGGACACAGATCAGATTTATACTCTCTATCTGGGAAATCTAGACAGAACTCTCTAATGCCCAGCTTTACACCTACGAGGGACGCAAAAGACATCACAAATGTAAACACCATTCCCGCTCCCACTCCACTTCCAGTGAGTCGAGACATAGGACGTCTGATGCCTCGGCTAAGCGATCTAAACATACTCATACACGGGCCACCTTAAAGGAACATGACCCTAAACATAGACGTAAACACCATTCGACTCGTCATACCGTACCACCACGACACAGGACTACAGACATAAATCCTTCTACCTCTAGATCCTCGTTACTTGCGCACCATAAATCGAAATGCCAGCAATCGCCTATCTGCCTCACCTCATCACAGGCGGCCAGGTCATCTACAAGCCCATCGGAGGCACAGGAAGATACATCCCGACCTATCGGCACACTTGGGTCACAGGAAGGGGAAAAACCTACCATGCCTCAGGCAACAAAAGACGCCTTTTGGCAGTTATCTCAGTCATTGGCTGGTTTTTATGAAACACTGGAGACTTCGTTTACATTAGGCAAATCAACTCCGGATTCACCTATCGACCCTACCACTACACCTCAGAGGGAACCAAGAAGTGAACCGCTGTCCTCCCCGAGAGAGCTAACCCCGCTTCACTCACCTACACACCCGGACACCCTGGAAGACACTCGCTCCTCGTCTCAATCACCTTCCTCATCAACGGGCTTTCCATCAGACACACCGGAGTTGCCACAGGAACCATATTTCCCACCGGAGGACCTATCATATCCCAGGTTTCTGGAAAAGATGGGGAATATCCTGCAATTGCAGGTTCTAAAGGAACCTGACCCCAGATCGGAAACCCTAGGACTCTTGAAGATCTTTGATGTCCCGGGGGAACCCACCACCCTACCTCCACATGATTTACTTTATCGCCTGCTTCTAAAGTCTTGGGAAACACCTCTGTCATTACAAGCGGTTTCCCGAAAGTCGGACATAAAATTCCGTATCAAAAAAGATACACCATACGCATTCCCACAACTCCCTCTCGAATCGGTAGTAGTAGAATCTGCGATGCAGCGATTTAAGAAACCTAAGCTCCATGCAACCTACCTGCCCACCAAGGAAAACAAATACCTGGATGAAGTGGGACGTAAGATCTACCAAAACGCAATGCTCACCACGAGGATTATGCATCATCAGTTCTACATGGTGCAATACATGTATGAATGCATTCAAGCAACAAAAGGTTTACTATCAATGACAGGGGATCAACCCCCACAGACCCTACATGACATGGAAGAGTGCACCAGGCATCTCCTCCGATCCGTATACGAGGGCATGGAGACGTCATCCAGGGCATCGGTGACAGCCATAGCAGCACGTAGAACAGTGTGGCTACGCTCTAGTTCTATAAGGGAAGACGTCCACGACAAACTGACCAATCTCCCATGCACAGGAGAGAACCTTTTTGGCACAAAGCTACAAGAAACAGTGGGTAAACTAAAAGAAGAGGCGATAGCCGTGCAATCTCTGCAATCACAACCGGCCTACCCGTCCTCTAAAAGATTCTACCCGTATAGTCGAAGAACATCGTATGGCCGCAGGCCTTATAGGTCGTACCAAGTTTTCCGTCCTCAGTCATATCCATCATATCAGAGACCACAAATGCACCAACAACAATCACATGTACCTCGTAGAGGAAAACTGCGTACACCACGCCAACAAAGTCAGCAGTAAACTATTGCACCTAAAGCGACACAGTCTTTTTGAGCTTCAAGCCACCATCACACCCCGTAACGCCACCAGGGAGGATTCAAGCGTGCCTTCCAGTTTGGGAAAAAATAACATCCGACCAGTGGGTATTGGATATTGTGCGCCAGGGATACCGTCTTCAATTTCGGACAAAACCAGAATTGCCCCATTTGTCTACCACATGGAGCACGAGCAATCAAATACAACTCGAACACGAGATCTCCAACTTATGCAAACAGAAGGCCATCATGCTTCTATCCCAGAATCATCAAAAGAGGGGCTTTTACTCCCCTTATTTCCTAATTCCCAAGAAGTCGCGTGGCCTACGACCGATTCTAGATCTTTGAGAACTCAACAGATTTCTGAACAAAGAAAAATTCAAGATGGTATCCTTGAAATCGATTCTACCACTACTGCAACCCAACGACTGGATGTGTTCAATTGACCTGAAAGATGCATATACTCACATTCCAATCCACTCCTCCTCTTAGCGTTACCTATGCTTTCGGTACAAGCATCGACACTACCAATATAGGGTACTCCCCTTTGGGTTATCAGCTGCACCCAGAGTGTTCACCAAGTGCATGGTAGTGGTGGTGGCTCATCTCAGACAGCAGGGGATGACAATCTTTCCTTATCTGGACGATTGGCTCATTGTAGCCCCGACTCGAGAGCTGCTCTTGCAACAACTCCACCAGATCATACAATGTCTACAACAGTTGGGGTTAGTGATCAATTTTCAAAAGTCTCACCTGCAACCAACGCAAAAACTATAATTCATAGGCGCATATCTGAATACGACACAAACCAGGGCTTATCTTCCAGTGGACAGACAACTACAATTGCGCTGACTACTACAACAATTACATGGAACCCAGACAGCCTCCGCACGACAAGTGCTAGTAATCTTGGGTCATATGGCAGCGGCCAATTTCCTGGTTCCAAACACCAAGTTACACATGAGGCGCCTACAGTGGGGACTGAAGCGACAGTGGAAACAACACATACAACCACTGACGCAACCGATCGTTCTTACAACAGAAATGAAAAAGGACATCACATGGTGGCTTTTTCAGTCCACACTAACGAAGGGTTGGGGAGCACATCTAGAGGTTGGGGAGCACATCTAGAGGTTTACAAGACACAAGGTCTCTGGACCTTGGCGGACCAAAATCTACAAATCAATTTGTTAGAACTCAGAGCAATCCGCAACGCTCTACAAGCCTTTCAAATATTTCTGCAGGGCCGCAGAGTCATGATATACACGGACAATCAAGTAGCAATGTTCTACATCAACAAGCAAGGGGGGTCGGGTTCCTGGGCCCTGTGCAAAGAGACGTTGATCATCTTTCAACATGCTCAACAACATTGCATACACCTACAAGCGACTTACCTACCGGGAATTGCAAATACAAGAGCAGACAAGTTAAGTCGCATCTTCCATCCCCACGAATGGTCTTTCAATACAGACATAGCACACAGTGTCGTCAACAGATGGGGGACACCATCAATCGATCTATTTGCAACGGAACTCAACAAACAAGTTCCGAGTTTCTGTTCCATAAGACCCAGCGACATCCGAATGGAGCAGGATGCGTTCCTAATCCTGTGGTCGACGGGTCTTCTATATGCCTTTCCTCCCATACCTTTGATCACCAGGACAATTCAAAAGTGCATAGCGGACAGAGCTCAAATGATTCTTATTGCCCCGGCCTGGCCACGACAACCGTGATACAGTTACCTTCTTCACTTATCCAGCGACACACCAATCCGTCTTCCAAATCGACCAGATCTTCTACTCCAGGAACAAGGGACTCTTCACCCGTTACATGCATCCCTCCACTTAACAGCGTGGAGGTTGACCGGCTTTTATTAACGGAACAAAAAATATCACAACATGCACAACTCATAATATTAGAGTCTAGAAAACCCTCCACAAGAAAAAATTACAATTACAAATGGCAACGATATTCCACTTGGTGCACGTCCAACCACATATCACCACTGGACTACCCACCTGAGCAATTGATGGATTATTTACATACACTATATGAAGATGGACTAGCCACGTCTTCCATTTGCGTTCATCTCAGTGCCTTTGTAGCCTACCATAGACCTTGCAATGATGTTTCAATATCCAATCATCCACTCCTCTCTCATTTCATCAGAGGACTCTCTCATCTAAGACCTCCCATCACAAGGCCGGCAGTTCCTTGGCATATCAATCCAGTATTAGAACAACTCATGCTTCCCCCCTTTGAACCTCTGGATTCACCACACATGAAATATCTGACATGGAAAGTGGTATTTCTAGTAGCAGTAACTTCGGCAAAGTGAGTCAGTGAATTACAAGCACTGGTCCACTATGAACCGTACTTACAGTTTTTCCACCAAAAGGTGGTGCTCAGAACGCATCCCTCTTTCCTTCCGAAAGTAATCTCTCAGTTTCATCTCAACCAAAATATCGAATTGCCTATATGTTTTCCAAAACCACATAACAATGAGTGTGAAAAACTACTCCACACGCTAGACTGTAAAAGGGCGCTAGCATACTATAGAGATAGAACAAACTCTCCATCCTGAGCTTCCCAACTGTTTGTATCATTTGATCCTAAGACACTGGGTCTACCTGTAACAAAACGTACCATATCCAGCTGGATAGTTCAATGCATTCAATTCTGCTATAACAAACAAAAACTGCTTCTTTCGCCAAAACCTAAGGCTCATCAGGTCCATGCCCTAACAACTTCTGGGCACACCTTAGGAATGTACAACCAATAGATATTTGCAAGGCAGCTACATGGTCATCAATCCATACATTCACGTCACATTACTGCCTTGACCAGCAAGCGACCAAGATAGGACAAGCAATCCTACAATCTGTACCATCCCACTCTAAGTGACTGCCACGATCTCATAGATCACGTTCCAGTACCATGATAACTCCTAACGTGATCGGGAGCTTCGGACTCCCAGGACAGCATGGCTAATTCAGCCCTGCTATCGAAGGGAAAAAAACAAGTTTGCTTACCGTAAACGTTGTATCCGTAGATAGCAGGATGAATTAGCCGTGCTGACCCACCCTCCTCCCTGGCAGCCACAGTCTTAGCCTTCTACCAACTACAGCTTAATCACAGACTGAGGAGAATCTGTTACTTCCTGCGCGGGAACACACGCGCAGCCGCAGAGGGAACAAAAAGACTAACCTCTGCTTAACAAGCTCCGCCTCCCGGACCTGATTGACAGATCCCAGGACAGCATGGCTAATTCAACCTGCTATCTACGGAAACAACGTTTACGGTAAGCAAACTTGTTTTTACATTTGCAGACTTTGCAGCACAAGAGATTACTAAACAAGCTTGTTAATTAGCAGTTAAGGAATGTGTACAAAATAGAGCACAAAGGGTAGCAGGATTATGAACAGTGCAGCAGCTGCATGAATCTGGGGAAATAGAAGCTGGGTACACCCAGCTGTATTATCTGTTTCGCTTTAAATGTTTAAATTTAATATTACATGAGTTTCACTGGCCTATGCCCAACAGTGCACAGCCCATGTACTAGCATGTGGGTTCCAAATCTACAGACACTTTGTTCTTTGTAACCAGGGCTGGAAAATAAACTATGGTTAGAAATGTTTCTCAATATTTGTCATTGTATGCTAGAGTAAAGAGTAAAGGAGCTGAAGAGTTAACTAAACTCCCAATTAAATTATATTCTAGGCAAATGGAGGAATTACATAAGCAGAAAGAGAGAAACGTGTTTCTAGATATGTTTAAATTGCAACTATTCAGTTGCTGAGAAAGTATCTGGGGTAAACGGGTTTCAGATGATGTGGAATATGGAACCAATGGAAGTGAAGCTTGGTATTCCCAGAATTAGGGGTAGATTTTATAATTTTGCGCAAGCGCGTACTTTTGTTCGCACACCAGGCGCGAACAAAAGTACGCTGGATTTTATAAGATACGCGCGTAGCCTATAAAATCCGGGGTCAGCGCGCACAAGGGGGTGCACATTTGTAGAACCTGCGCGCGCCGAGCCCAGCGCGCGCTGCCTGTTCCCTCCGAGGCCGCTCCGATTTCGGAGCGGCCTCGGAGGGAACTTTCCTTCGCCCTCCCCCCACCTTCCCCTCCCTTCCCCTACCTAACCCACCCCCCCAGCCCTATCTAAACCCCCCTTACCTTTGTTGGCAGATTTACGCCTGCTGAAAGCAGATGTAAATCTGCGCGCGCCAGCAAGCTGCTGGCGCGCTATCACCTGACCCGGGGGCTGGTCCGGAGGCCTTGACCATGCCCCCGGGCCGGCGCCATGCCCCCGGGCCCGCCCCCGAAATGCCGTGTCACGTCCCCAAAATGCCGCGTCATTTACGCAATGCCCCCGACACGCCCCTTTTACGAAGCCCCGGGACTTACGTGCGCCGGCGGCCTATGCAAAATAGGCGCGCGTAAATCCGGCCGGATTTACGCGCGCAGGGCATTTAAAATCCGGCCGTTAATTAATAGGTGCAGTAATCTAGAAGGATGGGAAGTATTAGAAGAAGAATAAATGGCAGAGGTGTTTAGCCCTTCATAAGGAGCTAATTTTGATCCTGACAGGAGCACAGGTATTGAATGTTGATATTCATTTTGCACATAAATATAGAGCAAACCCTGAAAGAAATCCCCCATATAACAGAATTAGGGATGTGAATCGTCAGAATCGTCAGAATATTGATCATGGGGGTTCTCTTATCGCTTTGGGGGAGGGCGGGAAAAACGGTACACAAAAATAACCCCTAAACCCACCCCGACCCTTTAAAACTAATCCCTTTGCTTCCCCCACCCTCCCGACCCCCCCCCCCAAAAAAACATTTTACAGGTACCTGGTGGTCCAGTGGGGGTCCCGGGAGCGATCTCCCGCTCCCGGGCCATCGGCTGCCACTAATCAAAATGGCATCGATGGCCCTTTGCCCTTACCATGTGACGGTATCCGTGCCATTGGCCGGCCCCTGTCACATGGTAGGAGCACTGGATGGCCCATGCCATTTTTAAAGATGGCGCCAGCCATCCAGTGCTCCCTCCATGTAAAATTTTTGGGGGGGTCGGGAGGGTGGGGGAAACAAAGGGATTAGTTTTAAAGGGTCAGGGTGGGTTTTTTGTTTATCGGCTCGGGCGCAGCGATCGGGCGCGATGGAAAAAAAAACCCACGTGAATCAGAACCGGAATCCGAATCGATTCTGGTTCCGATTCACATCTCTAAACAGAATTAGTGGGAAAGGCAGACCAGGACGATTTCCCGAGATTTAGAGATATAGAGCAGGGAATGGTTATACATAATGTCTGCTAGGAGTGGTGCAAATGAGGGCAGGAGCAGGAGAACCCATGCTAAGACTAGCATACCGTTACAATGAAAAGAAGTAACAAGTCAGTTTGTATATGCACCAGATTGTCCAGTAAATTTGTTAGGCAGGGATTTGTTACAAGCCCTGGAAATAAAGCTTTCTTTTGCATCAATCTCGAAAATTGTGCATTCAGCCAGACAGTTTGTTAATTTCACATACAGACAGGAACAGTTTCTATAGGTGCCTGTTTCATTAGGGGCAACTGAACAAGACCCTTATGGCAAAGTGCAGAGTATAGATTCAGTGGAAATTCAGTTGAAGCCCTTCTATTTTTTAAACCTTGTCCCAAGACCTTCAGACTCCCAGCTGATGTATTAGTGATTATGTAAACGATCCATTAAGTACATTATGTATAGGATCTGAGTGCAATGCACGCTACAGAACTACTTTTATAAACAGCATAGAAAGGAAATAAAATAAATTCTAACAAAATACAAAATTGTCTGTCCCAGGTTTCATTTTTAGGAATTAAGCTAGGAGTTGATGGTACAGGTATTGACCGTGCATTGTATGACCCATTAACATAGGTGACAGATTTTCAATCTTTGAATTACAAAGCACTAACATTATCACCTTAAGAAAAGGAACACAAAGGGTTTTAAATCCCAGATGGAGAACAGCTCACTCACCACACCTTGTGTAGTGCTTCCCTTTTGCATAACAAAAGAAACAAGACATTCGCTTGACTGCTATTTGCTGAATTAAGGTATATCAGAATGTTAATTTCAATGATGCTGTAATTTCACTTTAACTATTACCTTACTTTATTGTATGCCAGATTTTATATCTTTCCAGATTGAAAAAGAAAACACCTTCTTTGCCATTTGAGCTGTAAAGCTTGAAGATTATATTTTTCCTCAGTTTGATTTTTTCATTTTTAAATAGATCATTTTAATTTTGATTTTTGTTTTATTCTGGATTGATCCAAATACTTTTTGAGCTCAAATATGTTAATTGTTATCTGTCTTTTTTTGTGTTGTGTGTCATGACACCTGAATAATGCAATGAATGAATTTGTGTCAGTTTAGTGAAATGCATGTGTCTGTGTAATGTCTGAGCATTTAAGTTGTTTGTGGTCCTGACTATTGCATGTTACCTAATTATAAAGAAGGATTATTATGCAGATGTAGGGATTACTAGATGTAGGGAGCTAAGGCCATGACCGATTTTGTCTCATTGATTAATTTGAATTTGTTTTGCTCTTATACTAGGCTTTAATAACATATACATCTAATACTGATTTAAGAGGTTATGCTCTGATGTCAGAAATCCACCCAGCTGAGAGAATTGCATACGTCAAATGTCATTGATTTCAGAAATCATCTCGCTTAACAATTTCCATCTGATCCTCCAGACGAACCCCTGGAACCATACTCTCCTCTGAGGATCTATCCTATCCAAACTTCCTGGAAAAAGTTGGAACTCTGTTAAATCTTGAGATACAGAAGCTGCCAGATCCACGGACAGGTACCTTGGATTTACTCAAAATATTTGACGTATCAGCTGAATCGACATCCTTACCTTCACATAAGGTGTTGGACTCCGTTCTTGAGAAGTCGTGGGAAACGCCATTTTCCATTCCAGCGGTATGCAGCAAAACTGATTTAAAATTTAGAATGAAGCATGCTCCCTGCTATTCGGTCCAGCAACTTCCACACTCCTCGTTAGTAGTGGAGTCGGCGATGCAAAGGGCCAAAAGATCCAAGCTACATGCATCGATCCCACCAACTAGGGATCAAAAGTTCCTGGATGAATTTGCAAGAAAATCTTTTCAAGGGGCAATGTTGTCTGCACGCATTCAGCAACATCAGTTTTATATTGTTCAGTATTTGTTTGAATGCGTACAGCAAATGAAGAAAAATGTACCGAGCTCGGAACCTCTTACCACCGGTTCTAATCACCAGTTAAATGATATGGAAGAAGGTATCCGACACCTGCTGCGGACAATTCATGAGTCTTTCGAAACTTCATCTCAGCTTTGGCAATAGCGGCAAGAAGACTCGCATGGCTTCACTCAAGCGCCATTCGTGAGGATCTACACTCCAAACTTGCAAATCTACCTTGCAAAGCAGATAATCTCTTTGGGGATAAATTCCAAGAGACAGTAGCTAACTTAAAAGAACAAGCGGTCCAGTCCCTGACTCAGCCATCCAGATTCTCTTCACAGAGGAAATACTACAATCCCCTGCGCAAACAGTCCTATCAATATAGGCCGATGCGTCGGTACCCATCATATCGACCTCAACCTTAACATCAATCACAGCGGGCTCAACCACAACAGCAAGGTCAGAAACAGCAAAGAAGAGGTCGCCCAAGAGGACAACGTCCGCAGAGTCAACAAACCACATCTTCTACCAAGACTCAGTCCTCTTTTTAAGGATACCGCCACCACTACCAAATCTGTAGCTGCCGGGCAGGATCTCCACTCTCTTATTAGAATGGACATACATAACAACCGACCAGTGGGTTCTAGAAGTAGTGGAAAAGGATAACAACATTGCCAACTTCAATTTGCTACAAAACCTCAGCTCCCGCATCTTGTTCGAAAAGTAAAACACCCACAACAAACCCTACTACGGAAGGAAATACTATCCCTTCAGAAACAACGAGCAATCCAATCAATTCCACCGCCTGCTCGACACAAAGATTTTTATTCACCATACCTACTCATTCCCAAGAAGACAGGAGGTCACCGGCCAATTTTAGATCGCCGGGAGCTCAACAAACAATTAAAGAAAAGTTCAAGATGGTATCCTTAAAGAATATTCTACCTCTTCTACAACCCAGGGACTGGATGTGTTCCATAGATCTCAAAGCTGCGTATACGCACATATCAATCCATCTCTCTTCATGGCGTTACCTATCCTTCCTATTTCAGGACAACCATTATCAATACACAGTCCTCCCATTTCGTCTCTCGGCGGCCCCCAGAGATTTTACAAAATGCATGGTAGTAGTGGTGGCACATCTCCGGAAACTGAGCATCCAAATCTTCCCATATCTGGACGATTGGCTGTTAGTAGCATCACAACCCGAAACGCTCCGACACCATCTCCAGAAGACAATCCAGTGCTTGGATCGACTGGGCATACTGATCAATTTTCAAAAATCCATTCTCGAGCCAACACAGATTCTTCAATTCATTGGCGCACGTTTGGATATAATCAAGACAAGGGCGTTTCTACCTCAAGACAGGACGTTAGAGATGCGTCGGCTACTGCGATCTCTCCGTTTAACCCCACATCCAACTGCACGTCAAGTTCTCACAATCCTGGGACATATGGCAGCAGCCATCTACACAGTTCCCAATACAAGATTGCACATGCGCCGATTGCAATAGGGACTAAAGAGGCAGTGGAGACAACATTCGCAACCTCTCACAACCAAAATAGCCCTCACAGCAGAAATGACAAAGGACTTGGATTGATGGTTGAAAAGACAAACATTAACGAAAAGGGGCTTTGTTCACCCCACCTCAACACAATGCAGTCTTGACCACCGATGCCTCCCGCAAGGGATGGGGGGCACATTTGGATCATTTGCAGACTCAAGGGTTATGGTCCGCACAAGAACAACACCTACAAATCAATTTACTAGAGCTAAGAGCGATCAAGAATGCAATTTGTACATTCCTTCCCCTTCTGCAAGGTCGAAGGATAATGGTCTGTACCGACAATCAAGTAGCCATGTTCTATATAAACAAACAAGGAGGGTCCGGTTCCTGGATATAATGCAAGGAGGCGATTCAGATTCAGGAACATGCACATCAGCACTGCATATAGGTGCAAGCAACATATCTACCGGGAGTGGTGAACCCTTGAGTGGACAGGCTCAGTCGAATATTCTACCCTCACAAATGAGTATTGAATCAACAAGTGGCATTAACCATCTTCAGGAAATGGGGAATGCCCTCAATGGATCTGTTCGCTACAGAACACAACGCAAAAGTTCCTCGCTTCTGCTCTGTCTGGAGCAGCAGTCACATAGTGGCACAAGACACGTTCCTGATTCCATGGACGGAACCTCTCATGTATGCTTTTCCCCCAATTCCACTCATCACAAAAACCATACAAAAGTGCATACGGGACGCAGCACAGATAATTTTAGTGGCACCAGCTTGGCCCAGACAACCATGGTACACTTAACTAGATCTGTTCATAGATGAACCATTCACACTACCACCTCAAGTAGACCTTCAAACGCAAGACCAACTGGTGTCTAGATAAGGGCTTCCAACCCATAGATAGTCCAATAGCACTTCTGGAGAACAATCTCCACACTCTGTATACCTCAGGACTAGCCACCTCATCGATTCGAGTGCATCTCAGTGCTATATCAGCATATCATAGACCGCACAAAGGGCAACCCATTTAGGTTCACCCAATGGTTTCCAGATTTTTCCGAAGTCTCATACGCTTACGGCCTCCAATTTCCAAGCCGCTGATCTCCTGGGATCTAAATATCGTCCTGGAACAACTCATGTTACCTCCATTCGAACCAATTGAATCCGCTCACATAAAATATCTCACATGGAAAGTGGTTTTCCTGGTTGCGGTAACTTCGGCACGTAGAGTCAGTGAACTTCAAGCATTGGTGCATTACAGCCCATACTTACAGTTTCATCATAACAAGGTGATCCTACGGACTCATCCATCATTTTTGCCAAAGGTGGTTTCTCAGTTCCACTTAAACCAAGCCATAGAGTTACTTATCTTTTTTCCTAAACCACATCAAAATGATAGAGAAAAACGTCTCCACACCTTGGACTGTAAAAGAGCCTGGCATATTATAAATCTAGAACGCACTCTACATCCAGAACGTCACAATTGTTCATCTCGTTTAATCCAAATGCACCAGCACTTCCGGTGACAAAAAGAACTATTTCCAGTTGGATTGCTCAGTGTGTTACGATCCCGGTCACTAGCCTAGTGACCAGGCTCTTACCTTCCTCCGTGGCGCCGCGAACCGCCGGGTTTCTGGCCTCCAGGGCCGCATGGCAGCGGCGTCTCCTCGTGGAGACGCCGTCAGAAACTCCTCCCCCCAGCCCTGGTACGCGCGCGCGAAGAGCCGTGTTTTGAGGCGTCTGCACCCGGATGTGCAGACACGCCTCTTTTGACGTCAGCTAATTGAGCAGGGGATTTAAGCCGGGACTTTTGAAGTTGCAATTCGCCTTGCAACGAGGTTTCTCTTCGGAGTGCTAGTTGCCATCGTTCGTCTGCCTGCCTGGTTCCTGACTTCAGCCTGCCTGACTCTGGTATCGTTTATCTGCCTGCCTGGTTCCTGACGTCTGCCTGCCTGACTCTGGTATCGTTTATCTGCCTGCCTGGTTCCTGACTTCTGCCTGCCTGACTCTGGTATCGTTTATCTGCCTGCCTGGTTCCTGACTTCTGCCTGCCTGACTCCGGTATCATTTGCCTGCCCGGTTCCTGATCTCTGCCTGCCTGACTCCGCTCTCTGCCTGCTTGTACCCCGGTTCGTATCGCTTCCTTGGATTCTTCTGTTATCACCTAAGACCCAGCGGTCCGGGTCCCTACAGGCTCCTCCTGGGGGGATCTCGGGCTTCCAGGGCGAAGACTCCTAAGCCCTAGTGACCCGGGCCTCTACAGCTCCTCTGGAGGGGTCACGGGTTCCCAGGTGAAGATTCATCGTTTCATCTAGTCTGCCTCCCGTCCGTCTCCCTCCGGCGGTCGGCCCAAGGATCCACTTCCGGATTGGTCAATCACAACAGTTTGCAAGGCCATGGATCCGGCAGATCTCGCTGGGCTTCAGGCCATTCCTGGGTTGGCACAACGCCTGGTGCAGCAGCAACAGGTGTTGGATTCGTTAGTAGCCACGGTTGAGCGCATGGCTACTCGAATGGACAATGAACCTCCTGGACAGGCTCCGCCTCCGGTTCCGGCTCCAGTAGTCACATTCCAGACTCAGACCCAGCTGCCTGCTCCTTCTCGTTATGCTGGGGATGCCAAAGCTTGCCGTGGTTTTCTCAATCAGTGCTATGTGCGGTTCGCTCTACTTCCCAATCAGTTTCCTACTGATGCAGTCAAGGTGGTGTACATTTTCTCCCTGCTGGATGACAAGGCACTGAATTGGGCATCTCCTATGTGGGAGAAGAATGATGCCGCTCTCTCGAGTCTGGACCTCTTTGTGGCTGAGTTCAGAGCCGCGTTCGATGAGCCTGCTCGCCAAACTTCAGCGACTTCGGAGCTCTTGCAAATTCGCCAAGGACCACGTACACTGGCGGAGTACGCTCTGGAGTTCCGCACCCTGGCGCTTGAGGTGGGGTGGCGAGATGATGCCCTTCGGGGGATTTTTCTTGAAGGTCTAGCAGGCCGGATTAAAGACATTCTTGCTGCCAGAGAGCTCCCTGAAGATCTCAATGCTCTCATAGAGCTTGCGGGACGCATTGATCAGCGGTTGCAACAGCGGGCTAGAGAGGTACGCCCACTACGGCGCATGTCGCCACTAGCGCCGGTCTCGTCTAGACCTCTTGCCTCTGTTCCCCGGTCTACGGGGGCTACCGCAACACCATCTTCTGATGAGCCAATGCAGCTGGGAAGAACTACCCTGACTGAGGAGGAGAAGCGCCGCCGCAGGACCCAAGGTCTGTGTTTGTATTGCGGCGGGAAAGGACATTTCCTGTCTAATTGCAAAGAACGGCCGGGGGACGCTCACGCCTAGGAGTAAGGGAGGAGTGTCCCCTGGGCTGTTTGAACGCTGCTCCTCAATGTACGGTACCGGTAACTTTAAAATTTCCCGAGGAGTCTTTTGAAACTCGGGCTCTGATCGACTCAGGGGCTGGAGGAAACTTCATTGCTCAGTCTCTGGTTGAGCGCCTGCAAATAACTACTCAACCTCGGGAGCCCTCCTTGCGAGTCACCTCCATTCAAGGGACCCCATTGGCCGGGAGTATCTCCTTGGTTACAGCTCCGATTTCTCTCCAGACCGGCCTGTTCCACAGCGAGGTGATCTCTTTCCTGGTCTTGGAAAAGTCGGTACATCCTATAGTTCTTGGCCCACCGTGGTTACAACAACACTCTCCTATAATTCACTGGGACAATTTACAGATTGCTCAATGGAGTCCACAGTGCTTCCAGTCCTGCATTACTACTACTGGGAGTTCTCCCATCACTCTGGCACATGCGGGGCCAATTCTTCCGGCGGTGTACAGTGAGTTCTCCGATGTATTTTCTAAGGAAAAGGCGGAGTTGCTGCCACAACACCGTCCCTTCGACTGTGCCATCGAGCTTCTTCCCGGTACTACACCACCCCGGGGTAGGGTGTATCCGTTATCCCAACCAGAGACTAAAGCCATGTCCGATTATATTAAGGAGAACCTCGCTAAGGGGTTTATACGTCAGTCTAAGTCTTCTGCAGGGGCAGGATTCTTTTTTGTAGCCAAAAAGGACGGATCTTTACGTCCTTGCATCGACTACCGTGGTTTAAATAGGATTACTAAAAAGAACCGCTACCCGTTACCCTTGATCCCAGAACTTTTGGACAGACTCCAGGGGGCTCGAGTTTTTACCAAACTGGACCTAAGAGGAGCCTACAATCTAGTGCGCATCCGTCCCGGGGATGAGTGGAAGACTGCTTTCAACACCCGGGACGGGCACTACGAATATCTGGTTATGCCATTCGGCTTGTGCAATGCTCCTGCCGTATTCCAGCATCTCATGAATGAGATTCTTAGGGAACTGCTAAACACTTGTGTCATTGTTTATCTGGATGATGTTCTCATATTTTCGCAAGATTTGGATTCTCATCGCCGACAGGTCCGGCAAGTTCTTCAGATTCTCCGAGACCAGCACCTTTACGTCAAACTGGAAAAATGTCTCTTTGAGCAGGACTCTTTGCCTTTCTTAGGGTATATCGTGTCTGCCACAGGATTTCGCATGGACCCAGAGAAGGTTTCGGCCATCAAGAAGTGGCCTCAGCCTACAGGATTAAAGGCGTTGCAACGCTTTCTGGGCTTCGCCAACTTTTACAGACACTTTATTCCAGGATACTCCCGGCTGGTGGCACCTTTGACAGCCTTAACAAGGAAAGGAGCGGATGTTCGCCACTGGTCTGCAGAGGCTTGTAAAGCGTTTCAAGATTTAAAGGACGCGTTTCTGTTGGATACTTGCCTACGACACCCTGATCCGTCACGTCCCTTCATAGTGGAGGTAGATGCGTCCAGTGTGGCGGTAGGTGCAGTACTTTCTCAGCACTCTAGTGCAGGAACTCTACTCCCATGCTCGTATTTCTCGAAGAGATTCACTCCTGCCGAAAACAATTACGGTATCGGCGATAAAGAACTTCTCGCCATCAAGTTGGCGTTTGAGGCATGGAGGCAGTGGCTAGAAGGAGCTCAGCACCAAATCACGGTGTACACTGACCATAAGAACCTGGAGTTTCTTTCCCAAGCCCAACGCCTCAATCCCAGGCAGGCGAGATGGTCATTGTTCTTTAGTCGGTTCGATTTTATCCTCAAGTACCGACCCGCCGCTAAGAACATCCGAGCCGATGCTCTGTCCCGTAACACCATCCTTGAGGAAAGGAGTGACTCTCCACAGTATATCATTGACCCAGCCAGGATTTCTCTTGACTGCACTAGTGTATCTCAGCAAGGACGAGTAGTAGTACCTCGACGAGACCGAAGGAAGGTTCTGGAGTGGGCTCACGACTCCCTTACAGGAGGTCATGCCGGCCGAGTAAGAACTCTCACTCTCTTGAATCGATTCTACTGGTGGCCTCGGGTACGTCAGGACGTTCAGGAATACGTGGCATCTTGTCCAGTATGTGCCAGGCAAAAGCCACTTTCTGGTCGCCCTTGGGGCCTGCTACAACCGTTACCCATTGCCACAGAACCATGGACACATATTGCCACAGACTTTGTGGTAGATCTCCCTCCTTCAGAGGGTAAGACTGTAATTTGGGTTATTGTGGACCGTTTTTCTAAAATGGTACATCTCGTACCACTGGACAAACTGCCTTCTGCACCTGAGTTAGCAAAGCTGTTCGTACAACACATCTTTCGAGTCCATGGTCTTCCACAAAGTATAGTCTCTGACCGTGGACCTCAGTTTACAGCTCGCTATTGGCGAGCCCTTTGCAAACAGTTCGGGGTTCAGTTGAATTTCTCCACCGCTTTTCACCCCCAAAGTAATGGACAGACGGAAAGAATGAATCGGTCTCTCAAGTCTTTTCTCCGCAGTTTCATTTCTGAGAAAAGAGATAATTGGGTGGCGTTGTTGCCTTGGGCAGAATTTGCATATAATAACCATGAACACTCTGTCACGGGCCAATCACCTTTTCAAACGGTTTTTGGTCGTCATCTCAAACCTCCTGTCCCAGTTCCAGTGGAGGTGGCATCTCCTGCGGCTCAGTCAGCAGCGACTCAATTTCGTCACCTATGGTCGTCACTTCAGCATCGTCTTTCGTCTGCAGCACGGAAAGCACAGACTACAACGAATCGTCATAGACGGGCTGCTCCGACACTACTACCTGGTACTAAAGTATGGTTAAGTACCAAAAATTTGCACCTTTCAGGCTACTCTCGCAAGTTGGCTCCTAAATTCTGTGGTCCATTTCCAGTGGCAGAACGTATTGGATTGGTATCCTACAGACTTCGACTGCCATCATCATTGCGCATTCACAATGTATTTCATGTGTCCCTGTTAAAACCTGTGGTCCACTCACGTTATCATCACCTCACTCCGGATGATGTCTCAGCATCATCTCCTGGGGATCCGGTCTATCAAGTACACGAGGTACGGGACGTACGATTTCACAATCGTCGGTGGGAATATTTGCTAGCCTGGGAAGGCTGTGGTCCTGAGGAGGATTCCTGGGAACCTGCGCGGAACATCCTGGATAAGACTCTGCTGTCCCAATTTCACTTGGACAACCCTGGAAGGCCCGGTCCTTTAAAGAGGGGGCGTAAAGTGGGGGGTACTGTTACGATCCCGGTCACTAGCCTAATGACCGGGCTCTTACCTTCCTCCGTGGCGCCGCGAACCGCCGGGTTTCTGGCCTCCAGGGCCGCATGGCAGCGGCGTCTCCTCGTGGAGACGCCGTCAGAAACTCCTCCCCCCAGCCCTGGTACGCGCGCGCGAGAAGAGCCGTGTTTTGAGGCGTCTGCACCCGGATGTGCAGACACGCCTCTTTTGACGTCAGCTGATTGAGCAGGGGATTTAAGCCGGGACTTTTGAAGTTGCAATTCGCCTTGCAACGAGATTTCTCTTCGGAGTGCTAGTTGCCATCGTTCGTCTGCCTGCCTGGTTCCTGACTTCAGCCTGCCTGACTCTGGTATCGTTTATATGCCTGCCTGGTTCCTGACTTCTGCCTGCCTGACTCTGGTATCGTTTATCTGCCTGCCTGGTTCCTGACTTCTGCCTGCCTGACTCTGGTATCGTTTATCTGCCTGCCTGGTTCCTGACTTCTGCCTGCCTGACTCCGGTATCATTTGCCTGCCCGGTTCCTGATCTCTGCCTGCCTGACTCCGCTCTCTGCCTGCTTGTACCTCGGTTCATATCGCTTCCTTGGATTCTTCTGTTATCACCTAAGACCCAGCGGTCCGGGTCCCTACAGGCTCCTCCTGGGGGGATCTCGGGCTTCCAGGGCGAAGACTCCTAAGCCCTAGTGACCCGGGCCTCTACAGCTCCTCTGGAGGGGTCACGGGTTCCCAGGTGAAGATTCATCGTTTCATCTAGTCTGCCTCCCGTCCGTCTCCCTCCGGCGGTCGGCCCAAGGATCCACTTCCGGATTGGTCAATCACAACACAGTGTATCCAATTCTGTTACCAAAAGTGTAAGATGATTCTTCCTTCCACTCCAAACGCACATCAAGTTCGGGCAATGGCCACCTTGGTGGCTCATCTCCGTTGCGTACAACCTATTGATATTTGTAGAGCAGCAACATGGTCATCTTTACATACATTTACGTCTCATTATTGTTTAGATCAACAAACAGCAGCTGTTGCAACAGTAGGCAAAGCCGTCCTACACTCTGTTGTTCATTAATCCTGGACTACCCTATCCACTAAAACATTGTGCTAAAAAAAAAAAAAAGATCGGCTCAGTCAATATCACTTGAGATAGTAAGTCAGATAGTGTATGATGGTACAACTCAGCGTGATCGGGAGCTTGGGACTCCCATGACAGCATGGCTAATTCAGCCCTGCTATCAACGGGAAACAGCAAGTTTGCTTACCGTAAACGGTGTTTCCTTAGATAGCAGGATGAATTAGCCATGCTGACCCATCCACCTCCCTGGATAGGCAGTCAACGAATCCTACTTGATCATAGACTGAGGAGAATATCTTCTGCTGCGCGGGAAGGCATGCGCAGCCACACAGAGCAAAGCTCTGTGTTCTACTGTTGACACTCCACCTCTTGGGCCCTGAAGGACAGTTCCCATGACAGCATGGCTAATTCATCCTGCAATCTACGGAAACACCGTTTACGGTAAGCAAACTTGCTTTTACGGGATCACATGGTCGACAGGGGATCCCTTCCAGTTATCCCCTTATCCGTTGCCAGGTTTCTCAATGTTTTGGCGTAAGTTTTATTTTGCAGTCAATCTCTGGGGCATCGGTGCACTTGGTGCTTACTGGCCATCGAGAACCGCCACCATCAATTTTGACATCACGTCCCTTTTATTTCGAGACATGTCCACGTACAAGTTTCAGCGATGCCATTGGTCCACAAGGACCATGTCTATCATGGACCCCCATGATAGATATGTCCTCTGTTTGGCATTGCATAACATCAGGGGTTGCAGCAAGTGCGCTGAGATGACATCAAAAGGGTATAAAATCTGGCTCAACAAGATGGAAGGACTTTGGGCCAGCTGGGCATAGCTTGCTTATTGGGCGTAGCTTGCTTATTATGGTGGTTACTACCCTAAACCAATTAAGCCTGAAACATCACTTTGAATGCATATACTCAACGGCAGGGGGAAATGTGGAAAACAGGATTTACATTCAGACTACATCCAACAAGGCCTTGATCTGTGCAGTCGGGGTAAATAAGCATAGGGGTAACTTGATTGATGCAGCGGTTACTACCCTTAACCATTAAGCTTTATGCTCACCTTTGATGCAACTCCAACATTACTCTCTGCATCAATGACAGGGGAGGGCAGGAAATTTGAATCAAACGGTTACCAACAAGGGCCCTGAACTTGGTGGTTGAAGAAACAGATAAGTATGGGAAAATAAGTGTGGGAGCTTGCTGGGCAGACTGAATGGGCCGATTGGTCTTTTTCTGCCGTCATTTCTATGTTTCCATGTAAAATCGATATATTCAAGATGACATCAATACAGAATTGCCTTTAAATTAACTATAAGAACTATATTAGAATCTAAGCATTCATGAATATCTTATGTATTTCATAGACGACCTTCATAACGCCCTGCAGTATTATTGGACATTACTGCTCCATTATTAAACTGCTAAAGGGCCATTTTTAATCATTGGTCGTGTACTGTCCAACACTCAATTTATATTTTTTTAAATTATATTAAAAATCTGTGTTATAACGCAGAGTAATTTTAAAGCATTTGCTATTCGCCAATGTTAGGTAACGCGCTGGGCGCTTTGAGCCAGAAGCGAGAGCCCCTTGGAGCTCGCTCCCCCGCCTCACCGTGTAAGTGAAAAAACGATAAGAGATATGAGAGGTGTAGGATAAGTGGGAGGCTCTCGGGCCGCCGGTGAAATACCACTACTCTTATCGTTTTTTCACTTACCCGATGGTTGCCAGAATGTCTATGCTAAAATGTGCCCAATAGCGTGATAGTACTACTACAGCAGGTTAGACCGAAATGGCTATAATATACACAATTGCTTCCTAGCTGATTTTTCAGGTTGGCAAAGAGCCTGTTTAAATCTAGTTATTTTCCCTGAAATTAAAGCATAGGACACTTCGACACGGCAGTGCAATAAAATTTCCATAACATGCCCAATAACGCAATAGAAATGTTACAGCAGGCTCAATCTCAATACAAAATTGTTGATTTACACAATTTTTGGCTTGATTTTCAGTTTTACAAGTTTAAAATCCATTATTATTTTCCCTGCGACTGAAGCAGAGAATAATTTGCCACTGTAGCGCTGAGGTACTTTGTTCTATTTTTATTTACATGCATCCGATAGTCTCATGTTTTACATATGATAGCTTAAATTATACCAATGTGTAACCTCTCCGATGAGAATAGATTTTAGATCATATTTTTTTTAAGGTTTTAATTTTTTGATTTGTAATACAGCTTTTTGTTTTTTCTATTTTTCACTAGTATCAGACTTATTCCTTAATTGTTTATTTTTATTTCTTCTATTTCACTTGTTTTTAAATTACACATATGTGCAACACCTTTTTAATTTTGAATTCTCTATGTTTATATATTTTAGATTGTCATATATAGTAACTATTTTGTTTTTAAACACATTTTAATTTTTCTGTATCATCTCTTAATTTTCTTCATTTACTTATTTTTAATACATACATAAGAATATGCCATACTGGGTCAGACCAAGGGTCCTTCAAGCCCAGCATCCTGTTTCCAACAGTGGCCAATCCAGGCCATAAGAACCTGGCAAGTACCCAAAAACTTAAGTCTGTTTCTTGTTACCGTTGCTAGTAACAGCAGTGGCTATTTTCTAAGTCAACTTAATTAATAGCCGGTAATGGACTTTTCCTCCAAGAACTTATCCAATACTTTTTTAAACACAGCTATACTAACTGAACTAACAAATTCCAGAGTTTAATTGTGCGTTGAGTGAAGAAGAACTTTCTCCGATTAGTTTTAAATGTGCCACATGCTAACTTCATGTAGTGCCCCCTAGTCTTTCTATTATCTGAAAGACTAAACTGATTAAAATCATGAGAGGTCTAGAACGGGTAGATGTGAAACACCTCTATCATATCCCCCCTCAACTGTCTCTTCTCCAAGCTGAAAAGTCCTAACCTCTTTAGTCTTTCCTCATAAGGGAGCTGTTCCATTCCCCTTATCATTTTGGTCGCCCTTCTCTGTACCTTCTCCATCGCAATTATATCTTTTTTGAGATGCGGCAACCAGAATTGTACACAGTATTCAAGATGGGGTCTCACCATGGAGCGATACAGAGGCATTATGACATTTTCCGTTTTATTCACCATTCCCTTCCTAATAATTCCCAACATTCTGTTTGCTTTTTTGACTGCCGCAGCACACTGAACCTACAATTTCAATGTGTTATCCACTATGGCGCCTAGATCTCTTTCTTGGGTGGTAGCACCTAATATGGAACCTAACATTGTGTAACTATAGCATGGGTTATTTTTCCCTATATGCATCACCTTGCACTTATCCACATTAAATTTCATCTGCCATTTTGATGCCCAATTTTCCAGCCTCATAAGGTCTTCCTGCAATTTATCACAATCCGCTTGTGATTTAACTACTCTGAACAATTTTGTATCATCTGCAAATTTGATTACCTCACTCGTCGTATTTCTTTCCAGATCATTTATAAATATATTGAAAAGTAAGGGTCCCAATACAAATCCCTGAGGCACTCCACTGCCCACTCCCTTCCACTGAGAAAATTGTCCATTTAATCCTACTCTGTTTCCTGTCTTTTAGCCAGTTTGTAATCCACGAAAGGACATCGCCACCTATATCATGACTTTTTACTTTTCCTAGAAGCCTCTCATGAGGAACTTTATCAAATGCCTTCTGAAAATCCAAGTACACTACATCTACTGGTTTACCTTTATCCACATGTTTATTAACTCCTTCTTTACTCCATCTTTACTCACCAGCCCCTATTATAGAGTATAGTATAATAGGGGCTGATGAGTAAAGATGGCCGGCGCCATCGTTAAAGAGGATAGTGATAGGAGTATACTACCATCCACTTAGCAAAGATGGTGAGACGAACAGTGAAATGCTAAGAGAAATTAGGGAAGCTAACCAAATTGATAGTGCAGTAATAATGGGAGATTTCAATTACCCCAATATTGACTGGGTAAATTTATCATCAGGACATGCTAGAAAGATAAAATTCCTGGATGGATTTTAATGATAGTTTACAAATGTTTACTAATAGATCTGAAATTTCATTTTTGAGTTTCTTTAGAACCCTGGGGTGTATGCCATCCGGTCCAGGAGATTTACCACTCTTCAGTTTGTTAATCAGGCCTACCACATCTTCTAGGTTAACCATGATCAAATTTGAATTAATGACTGGAAGGGGGACAGAAGCAAATCCATGGCTCTAGTGCTAAACTTTCAAACGGGAAACTTTGATAAAATGAGAAAAATAGAAAAAACCTGAAAGGAGGAGCTACAAAGGTAAAAAGTGTGCAAGAAGCGTGGACATTGTTAAAAAAATACTATCCTAGCAGCACAGTCCAGATGTATTCCACACATTAAAAAAGGTGGAATGAAGACAAAACGATTACTGGTATGGTTAAAAGGTGAGGCAAAAGAGGATATTTTAGCCAAAAGATCTTCATTCAAAAATTGGAAGAAGGATACAACAGAAGAAAATAGGATAAAGCATAAGCGTTGGCAAGTTGAATGTAAGACATTGATAAGACAGGCTAAGAGAGAATTTGAAAAGAAGTTGGCCGTAGAGGCAAAAACTCACAGTAAAAATCGATAGATGATCAAGTGGTTAAAGGAGCACTTAGAGAAGATAAGGCCATCACGGAAAGATTAAACGATTTCTTTGCTTCGGTGTTTACTGAAGAGTATGTTGGAGAAATACCCGTTCCGGAGAAGGTTTTCATGGGTAATGATTCAGATGGACCTAACCAAATCACAGTGAACCTAGATTTTTACCTACATTTTTACCATGACAAGGTTACATTATGTACTCCTCCATCCTTCCTCCCAAAAGTAGTGTTGGCGTTCCACCTGAATCAAACCATCACTTTACCGACCTTCTTTCCAAATAGTCTACACTGTAAAAGGGTGTTAGCTTATTATAAGCAAAGGACTGACACTCCATAGAGACACTCTCAATTCTTTCTCTCCTTCAGTCCAAACACCCCAGGACTAGCTGTGTCAAAACAAAATTTTCCACAGAATGTATCAACTTCTGTTATTCGGCAAAATCAAAATCCCTACAACTGTCTTCGACTCCCAAAGCTCACCAGATACGAGCATTGTCCACTTAAATAGCTCACCTTAAGAAAGTGCCTATAGAAGACGTTTGAAGAGCAGCATCATGGTCTTCACTTCATACCTTTACTTCACATTACTGTCTTCAACATCCTACGTCATGCAACAAATACATAAAAACTGTCCACACTTTGCAAGGATACAAATATCTAGTTATTCAAGGCATATCCTATGCTCAGTCAGGCAAAGCTAGGTACTCCCAGACAGCATGGCTAATTCAGCCTGCTTATCTGTGAAAAAAAGCAAGTTTGCTTACTGTAAACAGTATTTTCCATGGTGGGTGGGAACGCATGGATGAATTAGCCATGCGTTCCCACCCACCTCCCTGGACAGTTTTTCTTTCTTCTTACAGTCCATATTTACATTCCTTTCTATCACTCCTGTCTTTCTTGCTATAATCATTGACTGAGGGAGAGAGTTCAATTGCGCGGGAATCCACTGCGCAGATACACAGGAGCGAGAGAAGAAAGTTGTTTTTTTTTAATTTTCTCTTTATTTAATCAAAATTTACAAAGTTTATTCACTTTACACAGAAACCAAGAAACAAAATTTTTTCATTACATTTCCCTAAATTGACCCCAAATACTATAGTAGGGGGCTTATGTCAGAAATATGAGGAGATAATTGCATCACAAGAAACAAAATATAAAAAGAAAAAGTTTAATGTTTCTGCTATTCTTTTCCTTTATGACTCACTTGTAGTGCTATCCTGGACTATGGACTATGGGATTGGGTAATACTTTTTTTCTATTCTCCAGCAATACCTTCAATTGCTCAGGCACAAAGAAAACATAAGTGACATTATCCATTTTCAATATGCAACGACAAGAGTATCTGAGCATAAATGTAGCTCCCATTGAGCGGGCTTTCTGCCTCATTGCTAGAAACCCCCTCCTCCTTTCCTGGGTTGCTTTAGCTAGATCAGGGAAAACCTGCACTACTTTACCCATAAACTCAACTCTCATATTTGAAAAGTAATTCCTCATTACTTAGCTCAGGTCCTGCATATATATAAAGGACACTAAGAGAGTTGCCCTCTCTATTATCTCAGAGGTAGAAATCTCTAAAAAGGCAGATGCCTTCTTCTTCTCTGGACCTTACGTATGGTAGGAAATACACCTGATATAAGACAGGAATATTTTCTGGTGCAATTTTTAATACCTCGATCATGAATTTCCTTAATATTATCCTAGGTTGCTCTCCCCGAACCTTAGGAAAATTAATAAACCTAAGGTTCAAGTGTCTTATTATCCATTTGTTCCATTTTTCTACTAAGGATAATACAATCCTGCACCAAAGTCACCTGGGTATCCTGAAACTTCTTGCCTTGATCTTCCAGCTTTTGGATCCTCTGCTGTTGTTCCAACTGTTTTGAGTTAAAGTTATGGGTAAGGGTTTCCATTTCTGAAGAAACATTTACTTGTTGCAGGGAATATTTTTGTAGTGCTAGCCCCAATTTAGCCATCAGCTCCCATAGAGAGTCCAGTGACACTACTGCGGGTTTGGGAAACAGGGCATTCACTGCTTCAGACTCAACATTATCTTTGCCACTTAAGGCTTTCAAAGAGAAAACAGGTTCTGACATCAAACTTGCTGCTTGCGGTGCTGCCGTTCCTTCCCCTTGTACGATACTCCCACTTCCCATGGTGGCTCCTGCACTTGCACAACTGGTCCCCGTCAGGGCAGTTTCTGCACTCACCGGGCTTGAGAAGTCCTGGGGAATCGACACTGGAGGCATCCGAGAGTCTGGAGGGCTCAAGCTGGTTTCTCCTGGGTCGACTGCCGCTCCTCCTGTAGCCACCTCCGCGGAGCATAGCACCCCCGCTGTAGAATAGCCTGCAGCCAGCTCTGTAATGGTTCGCTGTCCTGAAGGAAGGGAATGTGCTGCAGGATACACCCTAACCCTTCCTTTTCGCTTTGAGACCATAGTTCCAAAAAGAAACAAGAAAAATCAGATGAAAACGGACAGCGTCCCGAGCCATGCAGCTATGCCGCCGCCCAAGAAGAAAGTTTTTAAACATTCTAAGAGACGTTCCGCACCAGGCCGCAGGGGGCGCACCTAGACAGCATGGCTAATTCATCCTGCTATCCACGGAAAACACCATTTACGTAAGCAAACTTGCTTATACGTGCATTCTCGCGTGTTTTTTTTTTTTTTTTAATCTGTGCGTATCTCTTGCTTTGGCATGCATAGAGCTTTTAAAATTTGCCTTTCAGCAAGCAATAAATTCCATCACATTATTAATCTCATGCTCTACATCCTCTATCTTACAGAGACATGGATAGGAGAAGGTGACTCTGTGTCTCTTGCCCAACTCTGCCCACCTATCTAATGCAGCACATCCCCGACTTATAGGTCGGAGAGGGGGAGTTGCCATCATTTTTCACAATGCCCTGTCTCTCACTCCAGTTGCCACTCAACAAATAGGCAAATCTGACTGCCTACTTCTAAATTTGTAAAGCAACAAAAGACCAAAAATTCCCTTGATCTACCAACCACCTGACACTCACCCTGACTCAGAGTTCATCTATGACATGACTACCAAATCCCACAAAATCATAATTCCATGAGACTTCAACTTCCACACAGAGACTCCCCTCAGCAGCATTATAGCTACCTTCCGTCACAATATGGATGATCTGGGCCTCACCCAATTAATCAACCAGCCACTTTCTAGACCTCATATTTCACTCTGCAAATATTAATATCAACATCAACACTATAATAGTGGATCCTGTTTCATAGTCTGACCATTACCTGGTCCAAGTTACCATACCAATCCCAAAAGAAACTCATCTACCTTCCCCACCTAAACCACCTTCTGGGAACCTATCATCTGTCAAAAGTGAAAACATAATACAACTCCATATTCCCAAAGCTCCATCTCTTTCAGACCCACTTGAGACTCTGGACCAATGCTGGAATGATGAATTCATCACAGTGATTAACATCCTAGCTCCATTCAAACCCAACTCCATGAGATACCCTAAATATTCTCCATGGTTCCACAAAATCTCCTCAAGCAGCAATCCCATTAACTTGAACAAGCATGGTGTAAACATAAAACAGACACCAACCATCATAACTGCAAGAAGCATGCAAAAAAAAATACAAAACAGGTATTCGACAGGCAAAAAAAAAATCTGCATCTCCAAACAACTTGAGCTCTCAATGAACCATCCAGCCAAGCTGTTCGAACTAGTACAGAAGCTCTCTAAATCCATTTCACATTCCACTTCTATTCCCACAGGAAACCACACTAGAGAAAGCTCTGCATATTTCTTCACTGAAAAATACTAGAGATCTGCTATACCTTTGATACTTTTTCCTCCACACCCTCTTTAGAGACCTCATCCTCTACACCTACAGGAACACCCCAACTCCCACAAGACAGCACCACATTGACTGACTTTGGAACCATCACCCCCAAAGAGCTGGAAGACATCCTCCAGCATATTTGTCAATCTCCCAGCCCACTTGACCCAATCCCACCTAAGTTCATCTGCAGCCTAAAACATATTTTTGCTCCTTGGCTAGTCAATATATTTATTTATTTATTTATTTTTATTTATTTCTTTTATATACCGACGTTCGATCGAAATATCACATCGGTTTACAGTAAACTGAGAGATAGGGCGGGGTCTGCCCTATTTTACATTGTAACATGGAAGAATATAACTGTATTACATTATAACTATAGTACATTATAACACGGTAACAGTAGAACAGTATAACAGTAGAACAGTTATTTAATGGCATCTTATCTCATAGTCCCTTTCCAGAAACTGTTAAAAAAGGCGGTAATAAAACCTATCCTGAAAAAAACTAGCTTTGACCCCAATATACTTGATCACTATCCTGCAACCTCCTTTTCTTATTTAAACTAGTAGAAAAAATAGTCTGCCACCAACTCTTTGACTTCCTTGAAGAGGGAACATCTTACACTTCCACCAATCTGGCTTCGGGAAAGGACATGGAACTGAATCCATCTTATTGAACATCACAAATGGGATTCATCTTCACAGACCAAGAGGGTAAAACCATCCTTCTCTTACTTGATTTCTCCGCAGTCTTTGACACGGTCGACCACAATCTCCTGACTTAGCACCTGGGAAACATTGGCATTGCGCATACTGCCCTCAGATGGTTTGAGTCATTTCTGTCCAATAGAACTCAATCTGTTTTGTGGCCAACAAATCATCTAGGATTCTCACTTGCGGAGTGCCCCAGGGCTCTGTTCTTTCCCTGATTCTCTTCAATATCTATGTCCAACAATCTGTGACATTATTCAAATCTTCAACATCAAGTGTCACTTGTTTGCTGCTGACATCCAACTTTACGTCAATATAGGAGCCAAACAAGCTTCTCCCATAACCAGTCTCAACAACTGACTCTCTGCAGTAGTCCAATGCCTCAGTAACCATAAACTTAAACTTGATCCTTCCAAATCTGAACTTCTCTGGCTGAGCAGATAGGACCACCTCCTATACTCTCGACCATCCCAAACAATTGTTCTGAAGCTAGAGGTCTGACTTGATCCTAACCTTTTGATTTCCCACATCAGTAAAGCAGTGAGAGCCTCCTTTATGCACCATTGCCAAATCAGGCAACTACCTCAATCAGCGTAATCTGGCTTTGGTTATTCACGCTATAATCACCAGTTGATTAGATTATTGTAACTCCCTACTTAATGGTATCTTCAAGACTAACTCGAAACAGTTACAACTTATGCAAAGCACTCTCCTTCTCTCCCTTTCTATCCCTTTCCCCTCCCATCACTACCATCTCACTCATCCCTTCCTCCCTTCCTTCTCTCATTCCCCATTCTTTTCTTCACGCTCACTCCCTTCCCTCAACTCTCATTCACCCTATGTGTTTTCTTGATCTTGCACCACTGAGGCCTGGTCTCCCACCAGTGGCTCAATTCAGTGATGTGGTTTGGCTCTTCCACTGATGGGGCTTAGTCTCCCCATTAGTTGCCTAATTCAGCAGTATAGGTCAACTGGCTCTGCTGGCAGAGCCTAGGTATATTGTTGCCTCATGTCATTCACTTCTCCTGGCAGGGCCTGGGAAACCCCACCAGCCTTTCTGCAGCTGTCAGTGCTGCATGTGAGGGGGAAAAAAAAAGCAAACCTTCCTCTGAGACCAAATTCTGCCACAGGAAGGCAAAGGATGGTGGACCAGAAAAATGAGCTTTGTGGGTCGTAGTTTGAAAACACCTGTTGCCAGTGTTTTAAATGCACAATCACAGTGTAACTGATTTTCCTCACTGCTACTTTTTGCCAGATTCTAAGAGTAATATGGCTTAACTTACTTTTGGAAATTCAGATCATTATATCATTCATTTCTCCCATTAGACATGCTATAGGAGTGAATGTTTTTACCTTGATTTCTCAGTAATAATCCCTGTCTTCAACCAAAAAATAATTTTAAATTAATTAAAATAATTAAATAATTACATTAAATTAATTAAGACAAAAAGGAACCTTAAGAATATGACCCATATGGAATGAATAAAAAAAACAAGATAAACTGATGTTTAGATGAATCTAGCCAATACTATTGCTTTAATGCAAATATATCTCACTCCCGTCCCTCCCACAGAGATTGAAAATTTTATAGCCAAGTCCAATGACACATTGGGGGTAATTTTCAAAAGGAGTTACATGCGTAAATGTAGCTACTATTGTAGCAATTTTCAAAAGCTATTTACTCAAGTAAAGTGCACTTATGTGAGTAAATCCTATAGACAAGTCAATGGCATATATTGTAGCAATTTTCAAAAACCCACTTACTCAAGTAAAGTGAATTTACTCCAGTAAACCTGGTTTTTACTCGAGTATATGCTTTTTAAAATCAGGCCCATTGTGTCCTCAATCCCACTGCTGTTCTTCCTTTTTCAAATCCTCTAGAAACATCTTAGCCCCATTTTTTTCCAAACTTATTAATTTATCTCTTAGTGAAGGATCTATACATTCTTCTTTGAAAAGAGCCATAGTACGTCCATTGTTTAAAAAAAAAAAAAGTAACCTTTATCCCACTTATCTGGGTAATTATAGACTAATTTCTGCCTTACATTTTTTCACTAAAATACTCGAATCTGCTGTACTAAGCCAACTGAATGATCATCTAGAGAAATTTGAGTTATTAGATCCCCATCAATATGGCTTTCGATGCTTTCTCAGCACCAAGCTCTTACTTCTTTCTCTCACTGATACCATAAGAATAGGTCTTGACTCTGATCAACAATTTCTTCTCATCTCATTAGGTATTTCTGCAGCTTTTGACACTACTGATCATAACATTCTTCTTTTTCGTTTTCAGGAATGCAGTCTCTCTGGCACTGTTCTCAATTGGTTTAAATCTTATCTTTCCGATTGAACCCAATCCATAAAATTAAAAAATGAATTCTCCACTCTCTCTTTCATGAAGACCGGTGTTCCCCAAGGATCTGTGCTTTCTTCAACACTCTTCAACATTTACCTTGCCCCGATCTGCAAAATTCTCTCTACATTGACAGATTGTTACAAACTCTATGCAGTTGACATCCAGTTTGTTCTCCATATTTGCCCTTCTTGGCATGACACATTATAACACCTCAATATCTGGTTTTCAACTATCCAAAAGTGGCTAAAGCACCACAAACTTTCTTTAACATGTCCAAAACAGAGTTTTTAGCAATACATACAATCATACAATATAGATACAGCAATACATACAATATAGACTATAGTCTATATTCCTCTTTCAATCTTAACACAATCTCTCTTGATAATTTTTCTTTTCTTATTAAGAATCACATTAGAAGTCTTGGAGTTATACTAGATTGCACTCTTTCCTTTCGTCCTCAAATAAAACACACTCTAAGATTCTACAGAGTTGTGTTCTTGCTAGTCTCAAAATGCTTCTTCACCTGCCTGAATTCCACACAGTTTCACAAGCTTCTGTCTTCCTTATTGCAGACTAACACTTCTTTACGACCATTACAGTTATTACTAAACTTGGCCGCTCGTCTGCTTTCTGGTTTAAAATGAAATGACCACATTACTTCCAATCTAAGGGGTAGATTTTCAGACCGCGCGAATAGGCGTACTTTTGCTGGCGCATCAGGCGCAAGCAAAAGTACGCGGGATTTTAGTAGATACGTGCGGAGCCGCGCGTATCCGCTAAAATCCGGGATCGGCGCGCAGCCTACCTCTGTTCCCTCCGAGGCCGCTCCGAAATCGGAGCGGCCTCGGAGGGAACTTTCTTTTGCCCTCCCCTCACCTTCCCCTCCCTTCCCCTACCTAACCCACCCGCCCGGCCCTGTCTAAACCCCATCCTTACCTTTGTCGGGGGATTTACGCCTCCCTCTGGGAGGCGTAAATCCCCGCACGCCAGCGGGCTGCTAGCGCGCTGGGACGCGAACTGGGGGCGGGTCCGGAGGGCGCGGCCACGCCCCCGGACCCGCTTCCGACACGCCCCCAAAACGGCGCTGCGCTCGGTCCCGCCCCCGACACACCCTCCTCCGAAAACCCCGGGACTTACGCGAGTCCCGGGGCTCTGCGCGCGCCGGTAGGCCTATGTAAAATAGGCTCACCGGCGAGCAGGGCTCTTAAAATCCGCCCCTAATTGAATTACATTGGCTTCCAATTCATGAAAGCATCAAATGCAAGGTCGGCATGATAATTTTAAAATTATTAAATGACCAAACGTGTCTCTGGGCCAACGCAATACTGAGATTTTTCCAACCTACAAGATCTTTGTGTTCTTCCTAACATGGTCTCCTTGAGATTCCTTCTCCGAGAGCAAGCAAAAGTACGTGGGATTTTAGTAGATACGTGCGGAGCCGCGCGTATCCGCTAAAATCCGGGATCGGCGCGCAGCCTACCTCTGTTCCCTCCCCTCACCTTCCCCTCCCTTCCCCTACCTAACCCACCCGCCCGGCCCTGTCTAAACCCCATCCTTACCTTTGTCGGGGGATTTACGCCTCCCTCTGGGAGGCGTAAATCCCCGCACGCCAGCGGGCTGCTAGCGCGCCGGGATGCGAACTGGGGGCGGGTCCGGAGGGCGCGGCCACGCCCCCGGACCCGCTCCCGACACGCCCCCAAAACGGCGCTGCGCTCGGTCCCGCCCCCGACACGCCCCCCTCCGAAAACCCCGGGACTTACGCGAGTCCCGGGGCTCTGCGCGCGCCGGTAGGCCTATGTAAAATAGGCTCACCGGCGAGCAGGGCTCTTAAAATCTGCCCCTAATTGAATTACATTGGCTTCCAATTCATGAAAGCATCAAATGCAAGGTCGACATGATAATTTTAAAATTATTAAATGACCAAACGTGTCTCTGGGCCAACGCAATACTGAGATTTTTCCAACCTACAAGATCTTTGTGTTCTTCCTAACATGGTCTCCTTGAGATTCCTTCTCCGAGAGCCGCTCGACTGCATATGACCCTAGAGTGTGCATTTTCTGTTTCTGGGCCCACACTCTGGAATTCTTTTCCGATTGACATTGTAGTGGTCATGATAGAGAGAGCACTAGGAGGCACTCTCCATGGAGGGACTAATGATGTGCGCCCTTGCGGTGTGAAACGTCCCTGCTGGGAAGACTGGATAAACATGGTCCCTGACCCTCTACCAGACCTGCACGCTTCCGTGAGGCCACCAACGCAATGGTGGTCTCTGAATGGTCCTCCGACCATTCCCAGCCCTTTTGGACTGGCTGCTGGGTAACAGCCAGAAGTGGCAGGCCAGACAGAGGACAAGGATTGACGAAAACATCAGGCATGGCAAGGCAGACGAAGATATTTATTTATTTATTTATTTATTTAACGTTTCTTATATACCGATGACCGTTCGCACATCGCATCGGTTTACAGTGAACAAAAAACCATTGGGCAGAGCCCTTACAAATAACAGATAATATAGTAACTAGGTAACATATAGAAATAGTTGGGAGGAGCCCTTACATGAAATATAAACATCAAGGAGGAAATGCTAAGGGTATATGCTAAGGGATTGAGCTATAACAGAACCTATATACAGATTATTGCACAGTACAAAATCATCAGGCAAAAAGGCGTTCGTACCAGGATATCAGAAAAACATTCGTAATGGGCAATTAAGTAATGGGGGGTGAGATGGAGTAAGCTTGCTGGAAGAGCCAGGTTTTAAGTTTCTTTTTGAAGGCAGGAGTATAGGTCTCAATGCGAATATCATGTGGCAGTGAGTTCCATATGGCTGGGCCGGCAAGGGAAAAAGCTCTGTTCATGGTGGAGGAGAGTTTAAAAGGTTTGATAGATTGGGCATGGAGTGTTCCTTGGAGTGCAGGGCGGGTGGGTCTCTTGGAGGTACGGGGTGTGAAGGGGGGGTTAATCCAGTTGAGGTTGGAGTTAACTAGACTCTTGTGTATGATCGAGAGAGTTTTATAAAGAATTCGTGACTGTATAGGGAGCCAGTGTAATTGAATAAGTGTAGGGGTGATGTGATCTCTTTTCTTTGTGTTTGTCAATATCCGAGCGGCAGCGTTTTGTAAGAGTTGGAGAGGTCTAGTGTGTATTGCAGGAATGCCAAGTAAGAGCGCATTACAATAGTCAATCTTCGATAAAATAATAGCCTGGAGGACAGTACGGAAATCATTGAAATGTAGTAAGGGTCTGAGTTTCTTTATTGTTTGCAGTTTAAAGTAGCAATCCTTTAAGATGGATTTGATGAATGGTTTGAATGAGAGGTGATTATCAATAATGACTCCTAGGTTGCGAGTGTGTGATGGGAAGTTGGTGGCAGAGAAGGCAGGAGGGATGTCTGGGAGCGGTTGCTTATTGGATATGATTAAAAGCTCAGTTTTGTTTGAATTAAGAGCTAGATGCATGTCCTTTAGGAGTTGGTTGATAGAGGAAAGACAGGATTTCCAACTGTGTAGAGCGGTTTGGATGGTGTCTGAGAAAGGGAAGATGATTTGTGCATCATCAGCATAAATAAAATGTTTGATGTGTAGATTAGTAAGAAGCGTAGTGAGGGGAAGCATGTAAATATTAAACAGAGTAGAAGAGAGAGAGGAGCCCTGGGGAACACCTTGGGGGAGACTGATGGGATCAGATTGGTTATTGTCCATAGTGACAGTGAAAGTACGATTTTGAAGATATGATTGAATCCAAACAATGGCTTTGCCCGTAATCCCAATATTTCTAAGTATGTTGAGTAGGACATCATGATTAACAGTGTCAAACGCAGCTGATATGTCAAGTAAAGCAATAAGGTAGGATGATCCTGAGTCGGTTCCTTTGATAAGGGTATCGTGTAGGGAGAGGAGAAGTGTTTCAGTACTTAAGTGCTTCCTGAAACCATATTGGGTAGGAGGGAGGATGTTATTCTGCTCAAGGTGATCGGAGAGGCATGAGTTCACTAGCTTTTCAATAACTTTAGCTAGGAGGGGTAGGTTGGACACTGGTCTGTAATTAGAGAGGATGGTGGGGTCAAGGTTGGATTTTTTGAGTAGGGGTTTCACTATGGCTTGTTTCAGAAAGTCTGGGACAATGCCATGCTCAAGGGAGCAGTTAAGGATATTGGAGAGGGGTTTGGCGATCACATTGTGAATAGAAAGTAGGAGTTTAGAGGGGATCGTTTCGGAGGGATGTGTGGAGGGTTTCATTTTCTTAAGTATGTTCTCTACTTCCAGGGAGGATGTGGACTCAAATGAAGAGAGGGAGCTAGGGGAATTGATAATGGGGAGAAAGATATTGAGGTTGTTGTGTGAGAACTGTGCTGTGATGGAGGATACTTTGTTTTTAAAAAATTGCACTAATTCATTGCAACGATTTGTGGAGGATAAAGTCGATTGTTGCGTGTGTATGGGAGAAGTAAGGTTAGCAACCATGGTGAACAAAGCCTTGGGGTTGTATTGTAGACCATTTATTTTATTGGCTTAGTATTCACGTTTGGAAAGTTGGATAGAGTTTCTATAGTCATGCATGCGTTGGTAGTAGAGGGTTTTGGTTGCGGGGGATTGGTGTTTACGCCACGATCTTTCCGTGGCTCTGAGTTGGATTTTGAGATTTCTAAGGAAAGGAGTGTACCAGGGTTTCTTATTTTTTCTGTATGGGTTGATGGTTTTTGTTATCAGGGGGCAGTGCTCATTGGCAATGCTGCGTGTGCAGTTAACCCAGGAGGAGAATGCATTATCTGGGGATGATAGATCAATTTGTTTGTCTAAGTCTGAGCAAGCTAACGTGATAGCTTCTACATCACAGGATTTGCGAAATTTGAGGGAAATGGGCTGCTGGGGTGTGGACAAGGGGCTTTGGGGGAGTGATAGCTTGGTCTCGATCAAGGAATGATCAGACCAGGGCATGGCAAGGCAGACGAAGACATCAGGCGTGGCAAGGCAGACAAAGACTCAAGGCAATGCAAGGTAAACGAAGACTCTAGGCCAATGCTGAAGGGCGCCCTACTCAGCCCAGCCAGGCTGGTAATGGACCACAACTTAGACAGGCAAGACAGAGTTCATTCGAGGACAAGGAAAGGGCAGAAGCAAGGACAAGCCCTCCGAAGACCCGAACAGAACCCCAGGCTCCCAGGCTTGGCGTACAGAACTCAGAGCGGAGGCTCGGAGACAGGCCAGAACTGAGGCTGGTACCAGGGGCAACGGAAGGTCCGGAGACTTGAGCTGACAATCAGGAAACAGGGCAGGAAGGAACAAGGCAGGTCAGGCAAGAAATGAGATGACTCCATGGCACCATCGGAAGGAATGATCCACCAGCGCCCTACACAGTCCAGCCGGACTGGTCGCGAACCACTGGGCTACTATGTGCCCTACGCAACCCAGCCGGGCTGGTCGCAGACCACGAGGGACGGGTCAGAGTGGAGCTGAAGACATCTGGGTGTCAGGAACAGGCGGACATCTGGACAACTTGGAATAGGCGACATCAGGAACAGGCAGACATCTGAACATCAGGGACAGGCGGACAACTTGAAGACATGGACATCAAGGAACATCAAGGACATCGGAGCAGAGACTGGATCAATGACGAAGACACGAGACGAAGACACGAGATCCCACACGGAACAGAGTGCCTAGGAGGAGAAGCAGACGTGGAGTCCAAAGGAGGACTTACTCCTTGTGAAGGCGAGGAAGGAATGAACCCAGAGCCCTTTTGTAGGGCAAAGCAGGAAACACTCATGGAGGAGCTTGCAGGTGGGGCCAGAGGGTCCATTCCCTCCTGGCCCTTTAACTCCAGAGGAGAGACGCAGGCCTGCCCCTAGTAGCAAAGGAACAGGAAGTCTGCAGGACCCTGGACAGTGGCCCTGCAGATGCCGATGTCGAGGAGGAGCTGGAGCTGGACCGTGCAGGCCCCGACGTGGGAGGCAGCTCCCTGCCGCTGAAGACAAGCTGATGGCGGCTCCACGCTGCAGGAAGATCTGGGGACTGCGGCCTCCAGGCCACAGGATGGCTGGCATCGGCTGTGGCCTCCAGGCCGCGAAGAAGGGACCGAAGTCCACGGCTCCCAGCCACGGTGAAGGGGAACTCCGGAGCGACCTCCTGGCCGGAAGAAAATGAAGCCTCTAGCATCTGCAGCTCCTGCTACGTGAGGGCAGGCCCCCAGGCCTGCTAGAAGATAGCGGCTTTCGGGCTGCAGAGGAAGACCAGCGCGGCTCCGTGCCGCGAGGAAGGATCCTGGCCCGGCTCCTGCTGTGCCGGCAAGATAGCAGTTTCCTGCCATCTTGCCGGCACATCCAGGAACCCCCGGCATCCAGGAACCAGGAACCCCCGGCACGGCTGCTCCTCGGTACACTCTGTTCCGGTCTAGCTCATCTGTTTTCCACTAGCCACGCACCCTTGCTCTTGGTGGGCACACCGCTCCGCTACCTCTCTGGGAGACCCACAGAGGCCCACCTAAGCCCAGGCAGTCCGGGAATCCAAGGGCTCAACCCACGGAGCCCCCGGACTGTTATTGGTGAAGCTTCAGCTAGCCTCTGTCTCCACGTGTGCTCCGCCTCCTGGCGGCAGGCGCCCTCTGGGAACCCTCAGAGGTCCGTACCAATCCTGTGCCAGTCCAAGGGTCCACCTCCTGCGCAACAATTTCTATATATTTGACATAAACAAAGTGTGATGTCAGATTAAGTGATAGATAAACAGAAACAAGGGAAAAGACAAACCTATAGAAAGAAGTAAAGTTATAAATAAAAAAATATTAATCTACTTATTAAAGTAGCTGGGTTAAAAAACTGTTCCTCTTTTATTTGTTTAGTGATATAGAAATGATCTTGAGAACACGGACTGCATTTTTTAAACTGCAGTCTGGAAAATCAGGGAGGCACTAGGACCTAAAGCATCTTTTTCCAGCCTTTGCTGAAGATTTCTGTCCGTTACATCCATTCATGCAAGAGGTGACTATGCCTATTGTAAAACTCAGATTCACCATCTGTACATTCCCATGGGGCTGGACTAGTGGTAAAACACTGTCCCTATGGGAGTAAATGGCAATTTCACACTAAATGATTTTTAAGTACAATTTGTTAAAAGAATATGGTGTAGCAGAATATACAACTAGCCCACACTGTTAAACTGCAATTTAAGAAAAATGATTTAACAAATCGTCTATATCTAGACTGCATGTTTATATTTACTTCACTTTATAAATGGCATATGGACAGGGATAGGGCTAAAATTAAGAAAGTGAAATACTTTTCTTTTTAAAGTGAATTTCCTGATATAGTGCCTCCCTGATTTTCCAGACTGCAGTTTAAAAAATGCAGTCCATGTTCTCAAGATATTTTCTATATCACTAAACAAATGAAAAAGGAACAGTTTTTTAACCCAGCTACTTTAATAAGTAGATTAATATTTTTTATTTATAACTTTACTTCTTTCTAAAGGTCTGTCTTTTCCCTTGTTTCTGTTTATCTATCACTTAATCTGTCATCATACTTTATTTGTTTATGTCAAATATATAGAAATTGTTGCGCTGGAGATGGACCCTTGGCCTGGCGCAGGATTGGTACAGCCCTCTGAGGGTTCCCAGAGGGCGCCTGCTGCCAGGAGGCGGAGCACACGAGGAGACAGAGGCTAGCTAGAGCTTCACCAATAATAGTCCAGCGGCTCCTTGGGTTGAGCCCTTGGATTCCCGGACCACCTGGGCTTATGTGGGCCTCTGAGGGTCTCCCAGAGAGGTAGCGGAGCGGTGTGCCCACCAAGAGCAAGGGTACGCGGCTAGTGGAAAACAGATGAGCTAGACCGGAACAGAGTGTACCGGAGACCACTGGAAAGAGACAGAAATTGAAGGTCCTCCAGTCAGGATAGGCAGCGCCTAGTGGTCTAGCTTGTGGAAGGCCGCGAGCAGCATCAGAGCAGGCTGACCTGGTGGTCACAGGAGAAGCAAAGAGAGTGTCCAAATGGAGCGCAAGGGTCAAAGCCAGGGTATCTGTCCGAGGGTGGTCAGTAGCAAGCAGAGGTCAGTTCCAGGTATCAGTCCAAGTGTGGTTAGTAGCAAGCAGAGGTCAGTTCCAGGTATTAGTCCAAGCATGGTCAGTAGTAAGCAGAGGTCAGTTCCAGGTATCAGTCCGAGCGTGGTCAGTAGCAAGCAGAGGTTAGTTCCAGGTATCAGTCCGAGCGTGGTCAGTAGCAAGCAGAGGTCAGTTCCAGGCAGCGGTCCAAATGTGGTCAGAGACAAGCCGAGATCAGTACCGTGTATCAGTCCGAGAAAGTACAACCTGGGTAGTGGAACGTGAAACAGGAACAGACGTTGGAACACAGGAAGGAACATAGGAACGCAGGAGCACTGGAAGACACAGAAACGCAGGAACACAGAACGGCAACTAGCTTCACACAAGTGTGATGACCTGTTTGCCAAGGCGAGGAACCGAGGGAAGGCCCTCACCTTATATAGGATGCTTACGTGATGTCATCAGGAGGCGTCCAGCCTGAGGTTACCACCCTGGGCCCTTTAAAAGAGGAGGCGCCGGCCGCACAGCCCCTGCGGGAGCTCCGTAGAGAGGCCTGTGACGACGGAGGCATTCGGAGCAGGCGCTGGGGATGCCAAGAGCTGGCTGCTGCTGCTAGGGAGGATGGAAAAGAGCCCGTAGAGGGGAGCCCGAGGTGAGCAGGCCCAGTCGTGGCACCAACGCAGCCGGGACGCGCAACAGTACCCCCCTTCTAGGCCTCCCTCTTACCGGTCTAAGCTTCTCTGGGTGCTGTTGATGGAAATCTCATAGGAGGTTCTTGCCCAGGATGTGGTGGGAGGGCTTATCTGGTCTGAAGCCCTCCCACGCCAGGAGGTACTCCCAACGTCCTCTTCGGTGGTGAATGTCTAGGACCTTCCGGACCTGGAGGGTGGTCTCAGGTTCAGCTGAGAGCTGAGTGGGTGGTGGCGGTCTCCGAGATGGCCAGGACAAGACTAGGGGCTTGAGCAGGGATACATGGAATGTATTGTGAATTCCAAGACTTGCCGGTAGCTTCAGCTGGTATGTTACAGCTCCCACTTGGTGTAAGATGGGAAATGGTCCCACATACTTTGGGGCCAATCGTTGAGAGGGCAGCCGGAGGTAGATGTGCCGCGTGCTGAGCCAGACCTTCTGTCCTGGCAAAAATACTGGGGCGGCCCGACGATGGGTGACCGTCACCCGTTTGGCATGATCGGCCGCTTGTCAGAGGTGATCTTTAACCTGGTCCCATAGCCGGCGGATGATCTGGGCCGTGGACTGTGCTGCAGGAGATGGCACGCTGAGTGGGACTGGAAGAGGCAGGCGGGGCTGCCGACCAAAAACCACCAAAAACAGAGAGGTCCCAGTGGCGGATGCGACATGGGTGCTGTGTGACAACTCTGCCCATGGGAGAAGATAAACCCAGTTGTCTTGTTGGTCGTTAACGTAGGCCCGGAGGTAGGTCTTCAGGGAGCTATTGGTTCTCTCGGCCTGACTGTTAGCCAGCGGATGGTAGGCGAAGGTTAAGTTCAAAGTAATACTGAATTTTCTGCAGAGGGATCTTCAGTACTTTGCCGTGAACTGAAGGCCACGATCCGAAACAATCTCTTGCGGCAATCTGTGGAGACAGAAGATATGATTCAGGAAGAGTCAGGCAAGTTCAGGAGCTGACGGTAGGCCGGGTAAAGGCACAAAATGGGCCATTTTGGAGAAACAGTCTATTATGACCCAGATTACGGTGTGCCCCTTTGGGGGGGGGGGGGGGGCAACTCCACAATGAAGTCTGTAGAAAGACTAGTCCAGGGTTCTGTGGGTGCAGGAAGGGGCTGGAGAATACCCCACGGATGTCCTGTAGGTGTTTTTGTTGAGCGCAGACAGAATAAGAGTCTACGTAGTTATGGGAGTCCTTTGTCATAGTAGCCCACCAGTAGTGTCTGCAGAGCATCTCAAGGGTTCAGGCCCAGCTGGGATGGCCAGCGAGACAGGAGTCGTGGGCCCAACGAAGCACTCACTCTCGGAGGCAGCGAGGCACCACCGTCTTACCAGCAGGCACGGTGGTAGTAACTGCAATGGCGAAGCATGTGGGATCAATGATATGAGCTGGAGTTTCGGGGGTATCTTCCGGCTCTACAGAGCATGAGAGTGCATCAGCATGGAGATTCTTTTCCGCCGGGCGGTAGCGAGGTTCAAAGTTGAAGCGTGCGAAGAAGAGAGCCCAGTGGACCTGTCTTGTGTTCAGTAGTTGAGCCTCTTTCAGATGTTCTAAATTCTTATGATCGGTGTAGATGGTGAACTTGTGCTGGGCCCCCTCGAGCCAGGGACGCCACTCCTGGAAAGCCAACTTCACGGCCAGGAGTTCGCGGTCCCCAATTGTGTGGTTGCATTCTGCAGGTGAAAACTTGTGGGAGTAAAAAGAACACGGAACAAGGGCTCCCTTAGTGGAGTATTGTCTGAGGACTGCCCCGGCGCAAATGGCAGAAACGTCAACCTCAACAATGAAGGGGCGGTTCGGGTCTGGATGGCGGAGACATGGACCGGTACGGAAAGTCTCCTTAAGTGCCTGGAATGCGGACTGGGCTTTGGGACTCCACTCCCGGAGGTCACATCTCTTCTTAGTCATGGTGGTGAGTGGAGCTGCCAGCATGGAGCAGTCTGCGATAAAGTGACGGTAATAGTTTGTGAATCCTAAGAACCTATGTAGGGCCCGTAGACCAACTGGCTGAGGCCAGTCACGAATACCTTGGAGCTTGTCCGGGTCCATAGTGAATCCTTGGCTGGAAATGATGTATCCCAGGAATGGGAGACTAGACTGTTCATAAAGGAATTTTTCAAGTTTGGCGTAGAGATGGTGGTCCCTAAGTCACTGAAGAACAGTCTGGACATGAGAGCGATGGGATTCCAGATCTTTGGAAAAGATCAAGATGTCATCCAAATAGACTACAACGAAGAAGTATAGGAGGTCTCGGAAGATCTCATTCATCATCCTCTGGAAGATAGCAGGGGCATTGCATAGCCCAAAGTGAATTACTACATAGGAATGTGCATTCGTTTTTGACGAATTAGGAAATTCGTATGATATTTCCTAATTCATCATGGATCGGTAAAACCGACAAATGATTGCATTTTCCCCGAATTTTTGGGAAAAATCGTTTTTCGGTTTAGCGTTTTTCAGTTTAGTGCACACTAACTAGCTCCCATAAGTGCGCACTAACCCGAAAATGATTCGCCACGAAAAAAAAATACAGAACCGCGGGAGATACGAAATTTCCCGTGGTTGTACGAAAACAAAGCCTGATACGATCATTGATACAATACACATCTCTATTACTACGTACTCATCGTGTCCATTCCACGTATTAAACGTGGTTTTCCATATTTCTCACAGGACAAGCAGGATGGTTGTCCTCACAAATGGGTGACATCGAGGATGGAGCCCACCACGGAAAACTTCTGTCAAAGTTTAAACAGAACTTTGACTGGCCCCTACTGGGCATGCCCAGCAAGGCACTGACCCTGCAGCCAGCAGGGGTCTCCCTTCAGTCTTCTTTTTTCCGCGCAGCAGTGGCCACGCGGTGAAAGGAGCTCCCTTACCACGTTCCTGACAGGAATTCGGTACTTTTCTTTCCGAAGAAAATTTGCCCCTCAGGGGTCTCCCTTCGACAAATTTTTGTCACCTTCGTGGAAACCGGTAAGTTTTTTGCCTTTTTTCCTCGACTACCGTCGATTTTGGCCCTCGAGGCCTGTTGGCACTTACAGAGCCTGCGACTAAATTTGGCCTTAAGCCATGGCGACGGGGTTCCGTCGATGTCCGGATTGTACCCGGACTATGTCAATCACAGACCCCCATAGGGTTTGTGTTTTGTGTTTGGGTAGTGAGCATGATGTCCTGACTTGCACCAAATGTGCCCTAATGACACCTAAGGGTCGCAAAGCCAGGATGGAGAAGATGGGGCTCCTCTTCCATGCACCCACCCCAACGCCATCGATAGCATCGACGTCATCGGAACCGGCACCGTCGAAATTGCACCACCATCGTCAACCCTCCGGTGACCGTCCACCATCGATGACTTCTCGGCCGTCGACTCCTGTCCCCTCCCCGGATGGGCGAGGAGACCGGAAGGACAAGCATCGCCATCGACGGCACAAGTCTCGGCCTGTCGAGGATCCACAGTCATCGACCTCTGAACAGGCCGAACCACCGACTAAGAGGCCTCGATCAGACTTGGCACCGTCCACGTCTCGTTCGCAGGCATCGAGGAAACCCTCACCCTCTCGGGGTGTGGGAGCCGTGATCCCACCGGTTACGGTGGTCCCTCCGGCTCTGCCTCAGCCTCCCTCTCCCGTCGAGCCGGGTATTGTTACCCCTGGTCTCCGGGCTGAACTGGACCGGCTGGTCCAGGAGGCCATCGAGAAAGCGATGCAAAGATTCCAACCTCCATTGGCACCGTCTCCGGCACCGCCACCGGCATCGACCCCAGTACCGACTCCGCCACCGAGGAAGGAACCGACCACCGAACCTTTGGTGGAAGCGCTGGCACCGCTACTACAACGTATGGAGGCACTTGTACATGCCCTTCCATCGATGATTCCAGTAGCACCGACAGCGCCATCGTCTCCGACTGGATTTTCATCGGCGGGAGAAACACCGTTCCTGATTCCCCCTTCCGGGGTGGTCCCATCGGTGCCTTCTCGTATATCTCCACCGATTTATCCTTCGGCTCCATCGATTCCAAGACCGGCACCGACTCCATCGGCAGCACCGAAACCCTCGATGCCGTTCCCAGTACCGATTGTACCACCGGTTCCTCCAAGGTTTCCTTCGATGCCTTCGGATCCTCAACCAGGTCCATCGGGGCTTCAACCCCCAAGTGATCCCTATGATACCTGGGGTGATGATACATCTTCTGACACAGATTTACCATCACCGCCTTCTCCTACAGAGAGTAGAAAAAGATCTCCTCCAGAGGATCTCTCCTTTATTAATTTTGTAAAGGAGATGTCCGAAATTGTACCTTTTCAGCTGCAATCTGAGACCGATGACAGACACCAGATGATGGAACTGCTTCAATTTTTGGACGCTCCAAAAATCATCGCTTCCATCCCCATTCACCAGGTGTTTCTCGATCTCTTAAGAAAAACTGGGAATCTCCTTCATCTGTATCACCAGTTAACAAGAAGGCTGACTCCACATACCTCGTCCAGTCAGCACCAGGCTTTCAAAAGCCTCAACTGGATCATCGCTCTGTTGTGGTTGAATCCGCACAAAGAAAGGCCAAGCGTCTAAAGCCACACTCCTCCACTCCGCCTGTCAAGGACAATAAATTCCTAGACAGTGTGGGACGGAAAGTGTACCATGGAGCTATGCTGATTTCTCGCATAGCCTCATATCAACTCTACATGACGCAATATAACAGAGCCATCCTTAAACAGATGCAAGATTTTGCTGACACATTACCTGACCAATACCAGCCACAGCTTCAGGCCCTTCTTAACAAAGGGTTTGAAGCGGGGAAGCACGAGATCAGAACGGCTTATGACATCTTTGATGCCTCCACAAAGGTTTCAGCTACTGCCATCTCGGCCAGACGTTGGGCTTGGTTAAAGTCATCCAACCTTCGCCCAGAGGTCCAGGATCGTTTAGCGGATTTACCCTGCTTAGGGGACAATTTGTTTGGAGAACAAATTCAGCAAATTGTAGCTGAATTAAAAGATCACCACGAGACGTTAAAACAACTTTCTTCTGTTCCGTCTGAGGTTTCCTCCAAACAACCACTTAAGAAGGACTCTAAGAAGTCGTTCTTTCGGCCACGCCGTTACTACCCTCCATCGGCCAGGCCTCGTCCAGCTCGATCCTCTACTAGGCCTCAGCCGCGTCAGACTAGGAAACAAAGGCCTACTGTAGCCCCTCCTCCTGGGCCTGCGGCTGGCCTTTGACTCCCCTGTAGGGAACACATGCCAAACCCCTCTTCCAGACATCCCTGTAGGAGGTCGACTGTACCATTTTCTACAACCTTGGTTGCAGATCACCTCAGATCAGTGGGTGCTAACAATTATCGCACAGGGTTACCACCTCAACTTCATAACTCTTCCGGCAGACTCCCCGCCTCTTCAAGCGTGGAGTCTATCCACCCATTTGGCTCAATTACAACAGGAAGTATCTCTTCTTCTGCAATCAAATGCTATAGAACCCGTTCCTCCCTCTCAACGAGGCAAGGGATTCTATTCCAGATACTTCCTAATACCAAAGAAATCAGGGGGACTACGTCCCATTTTGGACCTTCGAGCCCTCAACAAATACCTTCAAAAAGAGAAGTTCAAAATGGTAACCCTAGGCGCGCTGCTCCCTCTGCTACAAAGAGGGGATTGGCTGTGCTCTCTCGACCTCAAGGACGCTTATACCCACATTGCGATCACACAATCCCATCGCAAATATCTGCGGTTTCTAGTAGGCCACGACCATTATCAATACCGTGTCCTACCTTTCGGTCTGGCTTCTGCCCCATGAGTCTTTACCAAATGTCTCGTAGTGGTAGCAGCATTCCTAAGGAAGGAAGGTGTCCACGTCTACCCCTACCTGGACGATTGGCTAATCAGGGCCTCCACCCAACAGATAGCTCAATCCTCCCTAAACTTGACAATTCAAACACTCCTTTCCTTAGGGTTTCTTGTCAATTACGAGAAATCTTGCTTAGTCCCGTCTCAAACCTTATCCTTCATTGGGGCAGACTTGGACACCTTACAGGCAAAGGCTTACCTTCCTCTTCAGAGGGTCCACACCCTAATATCCCTGGCTCGCCAGCTCCAGTCTCAGAACACTGCCACGGCTCGCCAGTTCCTCATTCTCCTAGGACACATGGCATCCTCGGTTCAAGTCACTCCCATGACCCGACTAGCCATGAGAGTAACACAATGGACTCTACGACACCAATGGATTCAAGCTTTTCAGCCTCTGTCCTCCATAGTCACAGTCACACAAGCGCTGCGCCTATCCTTAACCTGGTGGACGACTCAGGTCAACCTCCTTCAGGGCTTACCTTTTCTTCCACCGGATCCGCAAGTAATCCTAACCACCGACGCTTCTCACATCGGTTGGGGAGCCCATGTGGACGACTTCCAAACCCAAGGGTTATGGTCCAAAGAGGAAGCCGAACACCAGATCAATTTCCTGGAACTTCGAGCAATCCGCTATGCGCTCCGAACTTTCAAAGATCATCTATTTCATCAGATAATCTTAATCCAGATGGACAACCAAGTGGCCATGTGGTACATAAACAAGCAGGGAGGCACAGGCTCCTTCCTTCTGTGTCAGGAAGCTGCGCAGATCTGGGCGGAAGCCCTCTCCCACTCTATGTACCTCAGGGCCACTTATCTGCCGGGAATAGACAATGTATTGGCGGACCAACTAAGCCGTGTCTTCCAACCACACGAGTGGTCACTCAACCCTCTCGTAGCGTCCTCTCTGTTTCGGGAGTGGGGTTTTCCCCGCATAGACCTCTTTGCGTCCCCTCAGAACCACAAAGTGGACGATTACTGCTCTCTCATTCGGAGCCAGCACTCTCGGCCGAGGGATGCATTCTCCCTCCAGTGGACAACCGGTCTGCTCTATGCATTCCCTCCACTTCCTCTTGTGTCAAAGACTCTCATGAAGCTACGCCAGGACGGAGGAACCATGATCCTGATAGCACCTTACTGGCCACGCCAAGTATGGTTTCCAATACTCCAGGATCTCTCCATCCGCGGGCACATTCCTCTGGGAAAGGACCCGCATCTGCTCACTCAAAACGACGGATGCCTCCTCCATCCCAACCTCCAAGCCTTGTCCCTGACGGCATGGATGTTGAAAGGTTAGTCCTTCAACCATTTAACCTTTCAGATTCCGTTTCTCGGGTCCTGATAGCTTCACGAAAGCCTTCCACAAGAAAGTCTTACTCATACAAATGGAAAAGGTACACATCATGGTGCACTTCTCAGTCCCTTGATCCCCTTTCCTGTCCAATCTCCAAATTCTTGGACTATTTATGGCATCTCTCTGAATCAGGTCTTAAAACCTCTTCTATCAGAATGCATGTCAGTGCGGTAGCCGCCTTCCATAAGGGTATTGGGGGTAATCCTATTTCAGTACAACCCCTAGTAACACGCTTTCTTAAGGGCTTACTCCTTCTAAAGCCACCCTTGCGTCCTCCGGCCCCATCCTGGGACCTTAACCTGGTTCTTGGTCGTCTAATGAAACCTCCTTTCGAACCTCTGCACTCCTGTGACTTTAAATATCTCACTTGGAAAGTGTTATTCCTTTTGGCTGTTACTTCAGCTCGCAGGGTTAGTGAATTACAGGCCCTAGTTACCTATCCGCCTTACACTAAGCTCCTGCAGGACCGGGCGGTACTCCGCACTCACCCTAAATTTTTACCTAAGGTAGTTTCGGAGTTTCATATCAATCAATCTATCGTACTACCTATCTTTTTTCCCAGGCCCCACTCCAACTCTGGAGAGCAGACCCTGCATACCCTAGACTGTAAACGGGCTCTAGCTTTTTACCTAGACCGTACAGTTTCTCACAGGAAGAGCACTCAATTATTCGTCTCTTTCCATCCTAACAAGTTAGGACAACCTGTGGGTAAGCAGGCTCTTTCTTCCTGGTTGGCGGACTGCATTTCTTTTTGCTATGAGCAAGCTGGCATTCCTTTTCAAGACCGTGTTAAAGCACACTCTGTGAGGGCCATGGCGACGTCAGTGGCACACCTTCGATCGGTGCCGCTTCCTGACATCTGCAAAGCTGCAACCTGGAGTTCTCTCCATACCTTTGCAGCCCACTATTGTTTGGACAAGGCTGGAAGACAGGACTCCATCTTCGGCCAATCTGTCTTGCGTAACCTTTTTCCAACCTGATGTACCAACACCCTTCCACCTACCCGGTAGCGTGCGGATGCCCTTTCCCAAATTTCTCCTCAGTTGTTGTGCCTGTTGCACACCGTTGGGTACATTTGGTGCAAGTCGGGACATCCTCAGCTCGGTACTCACCCATTTGTGAGGACAACCATCCTGCTTGTCCTGTGAGAAAGCAAATGTTGCTTACCTGATGTAACAGGTGTTCTCACAGGACAGCAGGATGTTAGTCCTCACGAAACCCGCCCGCCTCCCCGCGGTGTTGGGTTCGTTTTATTTTACTTTCTAGGCACTGCCTGTAGCTTTGAAAATCAGACTGAAGGGAGACCCCTGCTGGCTGCAGGGTCAGTGCCTTGCTGGGCATGCCCAGTAGGGGCCAGTCAAAGTTCTGTTTAAACTTTGACAGAAGTTTTCCGTGGTGGGCTCCATCCTCGATGTCACCCATTTGTGAGGACTAACATCCTGCTGTCCTGTGAGAACACCTGTTACATCAGGTAAGCAACATTTGCTATCCTTGGGTTGAATGCCGACCAAATTATAGGCCCCAAATAGGTCCAAGTTGGTAAAGATTTGAGCCCCCTGGAGCCGATCGAACAGCTCACTGATGAGCAGCAGTGGGTACCAGTCTTTGCGGGTGACGGCATTCAGGCCTCAGTAGTCAATACACGCCTTAAGGTACCATCCTTCTTTTTCACAAAAAAGAACCCGGCGCCCACTGGGGATGTTGAGGGTCTAATGAAACCTTTGGCTAGGTTCTCCTTAATATAGGTGGACATAGCCTGGGTCTCTGGAAGTGAGAGTGGGTAAGTTCTGCCCTTGGGACGTGTGCTGCCGGGTAATAGTTCGATCGGGCAGTTGAACTTCCGGAGTGGGGGTAAGATGTCAGCTTGTTGCTTCGAGAAGATGTCTTGATAGTCAGTGTAGGGTGAGGGTAGGGTGAGGGTAGCCCAGGAAGGGGCGTGGGTGTTAGCACCGGAATGGACGGGGACACCCACCGTAGGCAATGGGTTTGGCACTCGGGGCCCCACTGGGTAAACTGGAGCGACTCCCAATCGAAATGTGAGGAGTGCAGTTGTAGCCATGGTAGACTGAGGTCAGTGGGGTTTACTGACCGCTTGTGGATTAGGAGGGTTATCTCTTCTTCGTGGAGAGTCCCTATGTTCAGTCAGATGGCTAGGGTGCGATGGGTGATGCAATCAGGTAAAGGTTCTCCATGGATGGAGGTAATTCGCAAAGGCACCTCAAGGGGTTGTGTAGAAATTTGGAGTAGTGTAACTAGTTCATCGAGAATGCAATTCCCACCAGCCCCTGTATCCACGAGGGTGGTGATGGAGAAGGAGTGTGCCTCCCTGAGGAGGGAGATAGGCAGCAGAAGTTGAGGCTGGTAACTGTAGTGCCCAAGCTTGGAACCCCTGCCGGGCTTAGGCTCTGGAGTTTCCCGGATGCACCGGATAGGTCTGGATAAGGTGAACAGGACCCCCACAGTAGAGGCAGAAACCGGACCTCCATCTTCGAAGGCGTTCCTCGGGAGTAAGACGACCGTGGTTTATTTACATCGGTTCTTCCTTTGGCGGAGGGCTAATAGATCAAGATGGTTCCAGGGCCGGTCGTCGGCTGGCTTTTACTTCCCGGTGCTGTTCCCGGAGGCGGTGGTCAATCCTCCCAACTAAAGCGATGAGATCCTTCAATGATGTGGGAATCTCTCGGGCTGCCAATTCGTCTTTCAGAGCGGGTGACAGGCCCTCGAGATAGAGTGCCTGCAGGCAGTCTTCTTGCCATCCCAATTCCATAGCCAGGTTTCAGAACTCTACGGTGTATTCTGAGAGGGAGTGGGACCCCTGGCGGAGGTGGAGGAGATGGTGGCCGAAGACCGCCTGTCAGCCTGGATCATCGAAGGTTGATGCCAGTTGTAGTTACTGTTTTTTCTTGTTTGGGTTTGAATGGTTGAATTGATTGTAGATGGATTGTTGTTAAGGATGATCATTGATGTAGACTGTATGGAAGAGGAAAGTTTTTAGGTCCTTCTTGAACTTTTTGATGTTAGATTGAGTTCTTAAATAAGGCGGTAGAGAGTTCCATTTTTTTGGGGAAGCAATGGAGAATGCTCTGTTTCTAGTAGTTGATAGTCGAGCATCTTTAATGGGAGGAATTTTTAGACAAGAAGTGTTGTTAGATCGAAAATTTGTTCTGGTAATTTGTAGAGTGATTTTTAAACCAGTATGTTTATGATGATCAGCATGTATTAATTTGTGAGTGATGATCAGGATCTTATAATCTATTCGAGATTTAATAGGAAGCCAATGAAGCGACATTAGTATTGGGGTGATGTGAACATATTTTTTTGTTCCTGTTAAAATTCTAGCTGCTGAATTCTGAAGAATCTGCAGAGGTTTGATGCTTGTTGATGGAAGGCCAATCAGAAGAGAATTACAGTAGTCTGTTATTGAGAAAATTATAAGTTGCAAGACGGTTCTGAAGTCCATTGAATTTAAAAAAGGTTTTAAACGTCTGAGAACTAGGAGCTTATAATATCCTTCTTTGATTTTAGTTGTTATGTGTATATTGTAGTATAGGAAATTTCTGTTCATTTTTCTTTCCTATAGGGAAACAGGACAGTTCAATTCATTTAAAATCTCAGGGAGCTCAGAGCATAGAGTGATTTGATTAAGCATAGTGAAAAAGGTAGTAAATCGGGAGTGGGATTCTCGAGACGGGTCTCAAGGTTGGTAGCACGATGGCTAAGTTATACACTTTGATGGAGGAGACCAGGACCTATTGATGATTCCTAAAGTAGATGCTTCAGTCTCTGCAGTGATCAAGAAGATGACTTTTCCAGTGGCAGGTTCAGCTGTGCTGAGGGATGTATAGGATCGTAAACTGGAGGTTCAATTAAAACAGATATTTGTGGTTTCCACCATGAGTCTTTGAGTGGCTATCTGTAGCAGCCTGATGCAGAGGGCCTGATTATTCTGGGTGCAGAAGGCTCAGGAAAAGGATTCCTCCCAGACAGCCATTTCCATGCAGGCAGCCCGGTTAAAGGGCATGGTAGCTTACCTGGTGGACACGCTGTATGATTTGGTTTGCACATCAGCCAGAAGTATGGCCTTAGTTGTTATGGCTCGCCAGCTATTGTGATGAAGATCAGTTTGATTCCGGTGAATGCCAGACCTTCCTGGAGGGATGAGTATGAGCTTGTACTTGATATTGCTGGTCAATCGGTGAGTATCAGCTTGCATCTGGAACATACTCATTTTAGTGGTGACTTTCAAAGTGATGCACGTGTGCACATGTGCATGTGTTTGCCAGCACACACACATGGAAGCACCAATTTTATAACATCCGCATGTTTATGTTATAAAATCAGCTATCGCGTGTACATGTCACCAGATTTTATATTGATGTTCACATTTACGCACGAATGGCATCTCGAGCACGAAAGTGGGGGGGATTTTAGTAGATGTGCGTGGCGACGCTGTTGTGACCGTCGGTCGCAGACGGCTGTGACTGCTATTACTCACTTCATGTGCTGCTACCCTCTCTCCTCTGGGGAAACTTGCAGCTGTGGCTAGCAGCTTCCGACGCACATGGCTCCGTTCCAGGACTCCCCAGGGCCGCGAGGAAGCCACCGACTACCATGTCTCTCCCGGGCCTTCCTAGGCTCGTGCTACATGGCCCCTCCTTAAGGACGCCAGGGCGGGAACCTCAGGGTGTCTCCTCTTGATGACATCACTAGCCCTGGACTCTTAAGCACCATCGGGGCCTGGCTCTAATCGACTTGGCAACGAGTTCCCTCATTGCTGAATCCTGCTGATCTCTCTACGGACGCTGGTTCCTGGTTCCTGCTCCTCCTGGCGTGAGACATTCTCGGTACCTGCTCCTCGGGGGCCCTGCTCCTGTCTCTGGCTATCCGCTTCTCGGAGGGCCCTGTGCCTTGGTCGCTGTAATGTAAAAAGCTACCTAATTTATTGTACAATGTATAACAACATAATGTGACAAAGCGCAATAAGCTTGCAAAGTTCCAATGTAAAATAGGAAGTCCACATCGATAGAACCCTCTATCTCCATGCAAACTGGTGTGATATGTACGATGAACATTGGTTTAGAAAAACAAATAAATAAAATAAATAGAGAATGTTGAGAGATTTGACAGTAGAAAATGGATGATTTTTGGAGTTTTTAGACAAAACTTCCTAGTGAGGATGGCATATGCACTCCTCTGTGGGCAGCCTTTCAGAAGAGAAATGAGAGAACTGAGAAACAGCTTGGTTAGGTTAATAAATAGGAAGTCGAGGATAGTGAGAGAAATTTAGGGTTACTTAGGCCTAGATTTTCTAAGCTACCATGGCTTCCTGAATCGTGTGGTAACGGGGGGGGGGCGCGAAGCGGGGGGGGGGGGGGCGGGCCTGTGAAAGCTATCGCTGCCGGCTTTTGCACCCAATAGCGCCATCATAAAAGGTGGTGCTATTGGGCACGCTAGTGACAGCAAAAAGGGCCCTTACCTTTTTGCTGTCAGTGAAGTCGTTGCGGAGTCTGCCCCAACTCCTCCCCTTCCAGAGCGGACTCCACCCTGATTTAGTGATCGCACGTGATCACTTTGGAAAATGACCTCCTTAATGCCTCACGTAATAAGGACAGTTATTGAATTTATTACGATATAAAGGAGTTGGATTGTGTCACAGACTTGTTACAGACTTGTCCTGGCATGCTACGAGAGGGAGAGATGAATGGGGGAAGTCTACTTCCAATGGATTTCATCATAAGTCTACTGCATAAAGTCACTGCATGGCCAGACAGCTACAGCGTATCTCAAAGACTGCTCTTTTTATTCTTGTAAAATGTGAGAGGAAGCAAGTCCTCCTGGACTTTACAGGCAAGGGTCCAATTTGGTTATTGCTTGTTAATAAAGTTGGAGGAGAGCATAATGCTCCCTAGGTGACAAATAAGAATATGTTTATGCCTGTTGTTATTTCAGTAAATAAAGTTTCTTTACAGAACCTTACAACTTCTAGAACGTGTTATATTCTTGCTGAATATAGATTAGAGGTGGACAAACTATGGTCTGCAAGAATGTTTTAATCCAGCTCGCAGCAGTTAAAGCATTTCACGTTCGGCTGGAAGTACCAATGTCAGCCCATTGGACCTCCAGGGGGACCCTCCATCCTTGCTTCTCAGACTTCCAGTTTGCCCATTTCTGATATAGATCTTCCTAGGCTGTTGAGGTTACTTGAATCTGAATCAACATTTGTTTGAAGCCCTGTTCTGTTTGATGCATTGCAGTTTTCAGGATAACTTAATGATTGTACAGTTTAAGCATTCACAATGTGGTTCCTGTTAGATTCCTTTGAATCTGTGAATTTTGCTGCTCACCTCATCACCGACTTGTGACAAAGACACCAGAGAGAACAAGAGAGCTAATAACTTGGGATTTTCCCATGTGTTGTTTTATTTTCACTATCATGTGATGGACAGAAACCAGCATTCTGGGTTTTACAGTGTGATCTGTGCAAATGTAAAGCATAAATTCCTAGATTATCTTTATGATGGGCATTTAAATTAAACCCACTGGAATTTGAAACTCAGAGCAATGAGTCTATATTGGGAGAAAAGAATTGTTTAGCCTTTTACTGGTATTCCACAACTTTAGATCTAATTAGTAGCAACTGCAAGTAGCAAGTTTTTGTTTCAAAATACAAAACATTAATCAGTCTATATTCCTTGGTGTTCTGTTGAATAAAGATGTCTATGTAAAAATTAGTGGGTGTGTCCTGAGCGTCCAGTCCTAATCACATTTAAAATTATCTAAAAATACAGGCCGCGCATGTTTTGTTTTTTTTGGATAGCATTTGAGTGCCCCTAGAACCTCACCCCATACCATTTTCCTACTATAGTATTCTATATGTTGCCTTTAAAAGATTTGTGGGAAATTACAAAACATACATATCTTCAAACTAGATATATATACTAAATATAGTGATTATACTATATATATATATATATATATATATATATATATATATATATATATATACATACATAGTATAATCACCAAAAGTATATAGTATAATCACCAAAAGACAGATCACTTATTTATTACACCTGATCCTCCCCAAAATTCAGTACATACAAATCACATATGAGGTTCTATGTGATGTGCTATTTGTAGAACTGCATATTTTGTTATTTTCAAGCTAGGATCTATATTTCATACACAGACAAATAACATACAAAACAGTAAACTATGTACATATTCTTTTTTATTGGAGCTGTGTATGTTAGAAGAGCACTTGTTAGCATACAAAATGCTGCCACTGTTCTGTTTTCCTCTCAATTAAAATTCATCTGACCTAAAGAAGGCAGGGCAGGTCTGTGAAAACTGCACTATTAGACAAGGGGAAACAAGGGCATTGCAGATAATGTATCTTGCTATTGAAAGACAGATTAGCAGTATATTTGTTTCCTTGTTAATATAATTCAGTCACCTACATAATACAAATTAAATGTAAAATGCTACATTCTATTGATTATTTAAATTGGATCAAAATTTTGAAGAAATGCTTATCAGTTTTTTTTACTTTGGCCAGTTGTCTCAATGATTACTGATGACCATGGTCTCACTGAGTTGACTAACAATGATTAGATGTTGGTCAGCAACCATGGACAAAGTTTTGTCAAATCATGACAGCTCTTTGGGGAGTTAAACAACCATATCAGAATACCAATTTAAACCAAGTTATAGGCATATTTTGTATTTCAGAGCTGATATATACTTAAATAGGGATGTAATACTCTAGGTAATAGATGACAAGATCTCAAGATGATAACAATATTTTCTTTCCATAATTGGATTCAAACCTGGATTGCTGAATTTCATTACTCTGCACCTTAACTAGTTATTTGTAATTCATAAATGAACCTCTTGCTTAAAAGACAAACCTGCAGGCTTTTTCAGCTTTAATAAGAAACCTTTATCATTAAACACCATAAATAACAAAATGCTGCATTTGTGTACTATAACTTCATTATTTTATTTATTAAATTCATATAACCACAATTTTCATTTAAAAAATACTCAAAGCAGTGAATAACATTAAAATACAATAACAATCAAACAGAAAAGAAAAAGATATCTTATGTTGCCTTAACTTCTTTTTAATGAAAATATTTTTAATTTATGTGCGATGCAGTGTGACTTTATAATAATAATCCTGGGAGTAGGCCAAGATAGCATGTGAATGAAGACACGGTTTGTTTGAGCTCCATCCTTGCTGCTTTTTCTATTTCCCCCAAAATGCTTCACATGAAGAAAAAAGGGAGAATAAGGGAGTTATCCCAGGACAAGCAGGATGTTAGTCCTCACATATGGGTGACGTCACTCACGGAGCCCTAATGCGGGAAAACTTCTGGCAAAGTTTCTAGAAGCTTTTAACTGGCAGCCCGGGGCTACTGAGCATGCCCGGCATGCCATGATATTCCCTGCCACAGGGGTCTCACTTCAGTCTTCTTTTTTCCGCGCTGCTAACGACATCACGGGTCACAGGAGCCCTGTGAGGTTTTCCTCACAACTTCACAATTTTTTGTGTAAAATTTGCCCATCGCGGGTCTCATACACTTTGGGGCGGATTTTCAGAGCTCTGCTCGCCTAAATCCGCCCAAATCCGGGCGGATTTAGGCGAGCAGGGCCCTGCGCGCCAGTGAGCCTATTTTACATAGGCCTACCAGCGTGCGCAGAGCCCCGGAACTCGCGTAAGTCCCGGGGTTTTCGGAGGGGGGCGTGTCGGGGGGCGGGACCAAGCGCAGCAGCGTTTTCGGGGCGTGCCGGCAGCGTTTTGGGGGCGGGTACGGGGGCGTGGCTACGGCCCGGGGCGGTCCGGGGGCGTGGCCGCGCCCTCTGTACCCGCCCCCAGGTCGCGTCCCGGCGAGCAAGAGGCCCGCTGGCGCGCGGGGATTTACGCCTCCCTCCGGGAGGCGTAAATCTCCCGACAAAGGTAAGGGGGGGGCTTAGACAGGGCCGGGTGGGTGGGTTAGGTAGGGGAAGGGAGGGAAAGGTGAGGGGAGGGCAAAAGGAAGTTCCCTCCGAGGCCGCTCCGAAATCGGAGTGGTCTCGGAGGGAACGGGGGTAGGCTGCGCGGCTCGGCGCACGCCGGCTATACAAAATCAATAGCCTTGCGCGCGCCGATCCAGGTTTTTAGCAGATACGCGCGGCTCCGCACGTATCTACTAAAATCCAGCTTACTTTTGCTTGCGCCTGATGCGCCAGCAAAAGTAGGCCAATTCGCGCTATTTGAAAATCTACCCCTTTGTCACCGGCTGGTGACAAACACCTTAATTTTCGCTAAAGAAAATTCCTATTTTCCATCGACAGATGTCGACTGAGAAAACATCAAGCTTCAAAAAGTGCCCGGCCTGCAACCGAACAATGTCCATAACGGACCCGCATACTGAATGCGTTCGGTGCCTTGGAGGAGAACATGACATCGCTGCCTGTTCAAAATGCCAAGAAATGACGGTAAAAGTCAGAAAATTCCGCCAAGAAAAAATGGCACAAATTTTCCAAATTCAACCAGGGCCTTCACCGACGACGTCCACAAAATCATCGCCGGTAGGCCTCTCAAAGAAGATACTGATTAAGAAAAGACTTCCGGAGGGTTCGGGGGATGCCTCCTCTCCAACACCCTCCACATCATCGACAAGGTCGGTATCTGAACCACGTTCTAAGCATAAACACCGACAGCATCGATCGATTCCACCGCTTCCGCCGCCGGAGGAACCGATCCATAAGAAGCAAAGAATTTCCTCCGCTTCGGTGCCATCGGTTCCGGAATCGATACCATCGACATCGCAGCAAGTATCAGCTCCGATTACCGACTTGACTGCTTTAATTAAACAAATAGTCACTGATGCCTTGCAGCATCAAATTCCGGCGTCATCGCCGATGCCGACCACCGTGTCGATGTCGACAACCGTGTCGATGCCGGCGGAATCGCCGATGTCTCTACCTTTGATACCTGCTTCGCAGCCGATGCCGGCGACTCCACCGATAATGCCGATACTTCAGTCGATGCCGGCATATACGCCGATGCCAGCGATGACTTCATCGATTCCGCTGATGACTTCTTCGATGACAGTTCCATTCTCATTACACGCACCATCGATGCCATCGGTTCCTTCACAAATTCCGATACCCTCGATGACTTCCAGGCCAATTTCATCGATGATTCCAATATCGATGTTCACCTTCAATACTTCATCAATTCCACCTATTTCACAATCGATGTCTCTCTACACAATGGCACCGTCTAAAGCACCTGTGCCAAGAAAAACATCTTCAACTCAAAAGTCATCGGGAAAATTTAAACACTCTTCATTTACAGCTCCAGACACTTCCACTTCTGAAGTACAGTTACATAGCATCCTCACTAAGAGGTATCAAGACCTCCTGGCCTCATTGCCCATAGCACCTGGACAAGAAGAAGAGGACAGAGAGCATTCACCGGATCCTCAAGATCCCTTACAAGGACCTTCAGGGGTTCCTCCACCTCAAAGGCCGGAACCTCCTCAGTATCATCTTCCTACTTCGGATACTTGGTCAGACACAGAATCTGAGCATTCCTCAGAGGATTTTTTGTCTGACACTTCTCCACCTCAAGCTAAAAAGCAGTCACCTCCAGAGGACCTTTCATTTTCCTCTTTTATTCAAGAAATGTCTGAGTCCATACCCTTCCAACTCCAGGCTGAGAAGGATGAGAGGCAGCAGACGCTTGAAATTTTACAGTTTGTAGATCCTCCTAAGCACAATCTAGCCACTCCAGTGCATGAAGTGCTATTACAGCTTCAGCAGAGGATATGGGAACACCCATGCACAACCCCTGCTGTAAACAGGAGAGTAGACTCTACTTATCTCTTTCAAGCAGCCCCAGGATTTGAGAAACCTCAACTTCCTCACAATTCCCTGGTTGTAGAATCTGCTCAGAAAAAATCCCGCAGATTCAGGACTCATGCCTCAATCCCTCCAGGAAAGGACAGTAGATTTTTAGATTTAATGGGCAGAAAAATCTACCAGGGAGCCATGCTGAACTCTAAAATTGCTGCATATCAGCTCTACATGATGCAGCACCAGAGGAATCTCTGGAAACAAATTGAAGAGTTTCTACCATCTCTGCCTCAGCAACAACAGGAGGCAGCACAACAGATTGTCCAAAAGGGTTTAGATGCAGGAAAGCATGAGGTAAGGGCAGCCTATGATGCTTTCGAAACCTCATCTAGAACAGCAGCATCCGGCATCAGTGCAAGAAGGTGGGCCTGGCTAAAGGCTTCAGATTTACGCCCTGAAGTCCAGGACAAAATAGGAGACCTTCCCTGTCAGGGAGATAATTTGTTTGGCACCAAAGTGCAGGATGCCGTAGCCCAGCTTCGAGAGCATTCAGAAACATTGAAACAACTCTCAACGTTGACTCATGACCCTGCAACTCACATAACTCGCAGACCACCACGTAGAGAGGCTAAACGTCCCTTCTATCGACCGAAGAGATACTATCCTCCGGCCTCTAGGTCAAGACCTCCAAGGTCTCAACAACGACCGCAACAGAGGCAACAACGGTCTGCAAGGCCACAACCACCTCCTCAAACAGGTTCTACCTCGGGCTTTTGAAATAAATTTCAGAGCACAAAGCCAATTTCCCAATCCATATCCCACCTTACCAGTTGGAGGGAGAATTTCCCATTTCTACAAAGAATGGACAACAATAACAACCGATCATTGGGTCCTGTCCATAATTCATCAAGGCTACCGCCTAGACTTCTTATCTCTTCCTCAGGAGTTTCCTCCACAAAACTCCCATATCAATCACATACCTCAGTTACAAACAGAATTATCTGCTCTTCTGAAGGCAAAAGCTATAGAACACGTACCACACGCTCAGAAGGGAAGAGGATTCTATTCCCGGTATTTCCTCATTCCAAAGAAAACCGGAGGCCTACGTCCCATTCTAGATCTCAGAAATCTCAACAAATTCTTAAAAAAAGAAAAGTTCAGGATGGTTTCACTAGGCACCATGCTTCCACTAATACAAAAGGGAGATTGGCTTTGTTCTCTGGATCTTCAAGATGCTTACACACACATTCCTATATTCCCGCCTCATCGCAAGTATCTGCGATTCACAGTAGGACATCAGCATTTCCAATACCGAGTGTTACCATTCGGCCTGGCTTCAGCTCCCAGAGTATTCACCAAATGCCTGGCAGTGATAGCGGGACATTTGCACAAACAAGGTGTTCATGTTTTTCCTTACCTCGACGATTGGCTAATCAAAAGTCAATCACAACAAGGAGCAGTAAATTCTCTGCATTACACAATAAAGTTACTTCACAAGCTGGGATTCCTCATCAATTATCAAAAATCCCACCTGAACCCTTCTCATCTACTCCAATTCATAGGAGCAGAATTAAACACAAGGATTGCACAGTCTTTTCTTCCAGAAGATCGTGCAGTCACACTGTCCCAGTTGGCACACTCAATTTCCATGCAACAACAAGCGACAGCTCATCAATTTCTAATCTTACTAGGCCACATGGCGTCAACGGTACACGTCACTCCTATGGCGAGACTGGCCATGAGACTAACCCAATGGACTCTTCGATCACAATGGATCCAAGCCATTCAACCACTACATTATCAAATCCAAGTAACCCACCAACTACGCTCCTCGCTACAATGGTGGACAACCAAGGACAATTTACGCAAGGGCCTACCCTTCCAGAAACCGGTCCCTCAGATAACATTAACTACAGATGCATCCACCTTGGGGTGGGGAGCTCACATAAACTCTCTTCAAACTCAAGGAACTTGGACAAAACTCGAAGCCACGTATCAAATCAATTTTCTGGAACTTCGAGCTATATGTTATGCGCTGCATGCGTTCAAGGACTGCCTTTCACACAAGACTGTTCTGATCCAAACAGACAATACAGTAGCCATGTGGTACATCAACAAACAGGGAGGTACGGGCTCGTATCTCCTTTGTCAAGAAGCTGCACAAATTTGGGACTGGGCCTTGAACCACTTAATGTTCCTACAGGCCACTTATCTAGCAGGAATTCAAAATGTGCTAGCAGACCGACTCAGTCACCAGTTCCAACCACACGAGTGGTCCCTGAATCCCTCGACAGCGACCAAGATATTCCAACGTTGGGGACAACCAACAACAGACCTCTTTGTGTCGCATCTCAGTCACAAGGTGGACAACTTCTGTTCTCTAAACAAACAGAAGAACCAGCCAGCCAAGGACGCTTTTGCTCGCCCTTGGAACTCAGGCCTACTATATGCATATCCTCCAATACCGCTTATCACCAAGACGCTGGTGAAGCTACAACAGGACAAAGGGTCCATGATACTCATAGCCCCATATTGGCCTCGACAAGTATGGTTTCCCACACTGCTAGACCTTTCAGTCAGGGATCCAATACGCCTGGGAGTAGCTCCCACTCTCATAACTCAGGATCAGGGTCGGTTGCGCCATCCCAACCTTCAATCCCTATCCCTGGCAGCATGGATGTTGAAAGCTTGATCTTGCAACCACTCAATCTTTCAACTAATGTTTCTCAAGTGCTTATAGCTTCACGCAAACCTTCCACAAGAAGGAATTATTCTTTCAAATGGAAACGGTTCACTTTCTGGTGCAAGCAAAACAATATTGATCCCTTCACTTGCCCCACGACTTCTCTTCTAGACTATTTGTACCAACTATCAGACTCTGGTCTTCAGACATCATCAATCAGAGTACACTTGAGCGCAATCTCAGCTTATCATAACAAGATAGGAGATGCACCTATATCCACACAACCTATCGTCAGTAGGTTCATGAGAGGTCTAACTCACCTTAAACCACCAATTCGGCCTCCAGTCACACAATGGGACCTGGTTTTAACAGCATTGATGCGTTCTCCCTTTGAACCCATACATTCCTGTGAATTTAAATTCCTCACATGGAAGACTATCTTTCTTATAGCCATCACATCAGCTAGAAGGGTTAGTGAGTTACAAGCACTTGTCACATATGAACCTTATACAAAGTTTCTCCATGACAGAGTGGTTCTCCGAACACACCCTAAATTCCTTCCTAAGGTAGTTACAGAGTTCCACTTAAATCAATCCATAGTTCTACCCACATTCTTCCCAAGACCTCATTCTCACCAGGGGGAAAGAGCTTTGCACACTTTGGACTGCAAACGTGCGTTATCTTTTTATCTGAATCGCACTACGTCCCTCAGAAAACCCAATCAGCTTTTTGTATCTTATGATCCAAATAAGCCAGGTAAAGCAGTGGGAAAGCATACTCTATCCAATTGGTTAGCAGATTGCATACAGTTTTGCTATGAAAAAGCAGGCCTTCCTCTCCAAGGGCGAGTAAAGGCGCATTCAGTAAGAGCAATGTCAACTTCAGTAGCACATTTTCGTTCAGTGCCAATCATTGACATCTGTAAAGCAGCAACATGGAGTTCTCTTCATACCTTTGCAGCTCATTACTGTCTGGACAAGGAAGGACGACAAGATTCAGCCTATGGACAGTCTGTCTTAAAGAACTTGTTTCCAGTTTAATCCCTTCTACAACCAACCTGCTGTGATCTTCGGCTGCATCATTTCCTCAACAAAGCATCACTGCTACCTGCATGGACAATGACTCAGCTTCTAGCTTGCTAATCACCCATATGTGAGGACTAGCATCCTGCTTGTCCTGGGATAAAGCAAAATTGCTTACCTTGTAATAGGTGTTATCCCAGGACAGCAGGATGTAGTCCTCACAGAACCCACCCGCCACCCCGCGGAGTTGGGCCTCAGACTTTTATTATTTTAGTTTGCTAACGCTTATTGCTACATACCAGACTGAAGTGAGACCCCTGTGGCAGGGAATATCATGCATGCCGGGCATGCTCAGTAGCCCCGGGCTGCCAGTTAAAAGCTTCTAGAAATTTTGCCAGAAGTTTTCCCGCATTAGGGCTCCGTGAGTGACGTCACCCATATGTGAGGACTACATCCTGCTGTCCTGGGATAACACCTATTACAAGGTAAGCAATTTTGCTTTACCCTGGCTACCCCCTTGACTGCCCAGTACAGCAATGGAAAATTGGGTTCCTTACACCAACATTGGGTTTTTCCCCAGGAGCTGATTCTGTTGTTGTTATTGCCATTGAGCATGCAGCAACACTGCTGGTCCTGCAAACATCCTTGAGCCCTGGAATTCCGACCACCCCTTCTCCATTGTGCCATGAATCATTTGGTGAACCTGTGCTGTTGCAGGGGCAGATGGAATTGGCATCAGGCTTGACAACATTTACTGGGGCATTCTCCCCCTTTTGAAGTCACAAGTGAAGGGACAGGAAGTCCTGCACAATGTTTGCTGCTGCCAGGAGAACGCCGAACCTCAGAGGAGGAGATGGCACAGGGAGCTCAGCTTACCTGTCCTGGCTTCTAAACCTGCACCTGGAGAGGAAGGGCTGGTTAACCTTATCCACGAGGTAAATTTGATTAAACCCTCAATAATAACTCTAGACTCTTTTTGGGTGGCCCTACTCTATCTCCTCATTAATTTCTGCTACTGTGGATTTCCACAGGCATATCAAAATTACTGAGGCCTCAATTTCTTTGCAAAAGGAAAGATTGGAATGTTTAGATCAGCAGGTTACCCAGATGCAGAGTGTTTAGTCTGGCCTAGAACAGGGAGACTTGGTGCATACAAAGAAGTTGGAGAATACAGAAAATGTCATTAGATACTTAAACTTGAGAATATTGAATTTTCCAAGCCTAAATCTTGTTTCTCCACTGGAGCAGTTCAAAAAATACATGTTGGAGATTTTGAAAATTCCCCCTGAAGAATCTCTGCCTATGGCTAAAATTTACTTCACGTCTATTAGGCAACTAGTATAAGATGTTAACTTCAATACCATGTTACTTAAAGTTTTTATATGTTCTAGGTTCTATGTAATGCTCTCAGGCAAGTTTAATTGTTTCACTGTAAACCGGTTTGATTTGTATCCAATGCAAGAAGATCGGTATATAAAAAAACCATAAATAAATAAATAAATAAAGAAGAGAGAAGGTGTAACGCATGCCACCTGCGACAGACCCATGGCGCCTCTCACCTTCTCACACGGACTCCAGCTCCTGGTTCCTCTTCACTGGCGGCGGTGGGCCACCAGCTCCGACCTCTGGTTGCCTCCGGTGCTTCTAGTTCTGCCATAGTCCCCAGTGTTGTCAGCCAAGATGTTCTTGCTCGTCGGGTCTCTCCACGTGGCCTGTGGAGAGACGCTGCCATCGGTGCCGTGCCCCTCCCTAGACATGCTCGCATTGCTAGTTCTTTTAAAGGGCCCGTGGCGGGAACCTGGCCGCAGTCTCGGATGCTGACGTCAGACTCTCCAGTGTATACAAGCTCAGGCCTCGCTCCATAGCGTTGCCTTTGCAACAGGTTTCCTCATACTCCGAGTACTCGTTGCTGATAAAGAATCCTCTCTATGTTGTGTTCCTGATTCCTGTGGTTCCCAGTTCCTGTCTTCCTTGTTCCTGCCTCGTCTATGTGTTGGACTGATTCTTTGGATTTCGACTCTGCTTTGTTTGACTATTCTTCAGCTTATCTCCAGCCCTGGACCTCTGCTATGCCTGACTACACTTCAGCCTATCGCCAGTCCTGGACCTTAGCTATGCTTGACTACGCCTGCCTTCTCTGTGCCCTGACCCTTGCCTTGATTGACTACGCCTGCCTTCTCCATGCTCTGACCCTTGTCTTGATTGACTACGCCTGTCTTCTCCGTGCCCTGACCATTGCCTTGATTGACTATGCTACAGATCTCTCCGTGTCCAGAGCTCTACATTGCTTGCCACGACCTCTGCCTGTTGCCGGCTCTGATCCTATCCTGACAGTGATGCCTCCTCTCGCCTATCCCCTGGATGTGGACTTACAAGGCTCTGGCCTTTCTTTGCTTGAGCGCCTCCAGTTACCTTCTGTTCCTTTGGCGCCTGAGCTCCTGTACCGAACCCAGTCCAGGGTAGGATTACACCACCTATCAGCTGCTGTCTCTGGGCTGAGCCACTTCTCTTTACTAACTATCTCTTTACTAACTAACCTCGAGGCCCACCTAAGACCTGCCGGCCCCGGCACCCAAAGGCTCAACCCGAGGGGAATGAGGGCTGGTATAGGTGAAGCTCCAGCGCCCTCTAACTTCAGCTCACTCCACCTGCCAACGGTGGGGACCAGTAGGTCCCTACCTACGGGTTGCGTCAACCCCACCTTGGCCCAAGGGTCCACCTCCGATACAACAGAAGGTTTATCTTCAGGGAATTTTCACCCTGCTGCTGTGAGTTCTGATTTAACTGCTATACTGGAGAATTCAGGAGAAAGACACTGTTCATTAGCTTTATTTTTCCTCAAGATCGTGATTGAATACAGATTTCTTAGAAATCGGAATATACTATATCGTGGGCAGAAGGTTTGGATTTATTTGGATATCATTAGATCTACGCAAGATCATAGAAAAACATTTCTAGCTATGCGCCAGGAAGTCCAGGACCTGGAGGCTCAGTTTATTGTAAGTTATCCATGTAAATATATTTTGAAAATCGATAATACTAGATATGTTTATTTTGAACCATCTCAGCTGAGGTTTTTCTTAGATTCTCATAAATTACTGGTGGAAACAGTTGTGGGTTTTGTATATAATGTTTGATTGATGTTCTGTCTCACATTTTTCTTTTTCACATTGCTTGATTCCAACACTTTTGATTCTTGGCCCCCTCATATTTCTTTATATCAATGTAAGGCCAGTTAAATATTTGGTTTTATATTGTAATTTATTTTTTTCTTCTATATTTGAAGATGCAATATGGCCTCAATTTACAGTGACATGCATTTTCATCTTAAATGATATGAAACTGCATAAAAATAAAATAAATAAAATAATCCTTTATTTGTTTCAGGATAATTGTGCATGTTTGTTCCCTTTCAAGTATATCTTTAAGAACATAAGAAAATGCCATACTGGGTCAGACCAAGGGTCCATCAAGCCCAGCATCCTGTTTCCAACAGTGGCCAATCCAGGCCATAAGAACCTGGCAAGTACCCAAAAACTAAGTCTATTCCATGTTACCGTTGCTAGTAATAGCGGTGGTTATTATCTAAGTCAACTTAATAGCAGGTAATGGACTTCTCGTCCAAGAACTTATCCAATCCTTTTTTAAACACAGCTATACTAACTGCACTAACCACATCCTCTGGCAACAAATTCCAGAGTTTAATTGTGCGCTGAGTAAAAAAGAACTTTCTCCGATAAGTTTTAAATGTGCCCCATGCTAACTTCATGGAGTGCCCCCTAGTCTTTCTACTATCCGAAAGAGTAAATAACCGATTCACATCTACCTGTTCTAGACCTCTTATGATTTTAAACATCTCTATCATATCCCCCCTCAGTCGTCTCTTCTCCAAGCTGAAAAGTCCTAACCTCTTTAGTTTTTCCTCATAGGGGAGCTGTTCCATTCCCCTTATCATTTTGGTAGCCCTTCTCTGTACCTTCTCCATCGCAATTATATCTTTTTTGAGATGCGGTGACCAGAATTGTACACAGTATTCAAGGTGCAGTCTCACCATGGAGCGATACAAAGGCATTATGACATTTTCCGTTTTATTCACCATTCCCTTTCTAATAATTTCCAACATTCTGTTTGCTTTTTTGACTGCCGCAGCACACTGAACCGACGATTTCAATGTGTTATCCACTATGACACCTAGATCTCTTTCTTGGGTTGTAGCACCTAATATGGAACCCAACATTGTGTAATTATAGCATGGGTTATTTTTACCTATATGCATCACCTTGCACTTATCCACATTAAATTTCATCTGCCATTTGGATGCCCAATTTTCCAGTCTCACAAGGTCTTCCTGCAATTTATCACAATCTGCTTGTGATTTAACTACTCTGAACAATTTTATGTCATCTGCAAATTTGATTATCTCACTCGTCGTATTTCTTTCCAGATCATTTATAAATATATTGAAAAGTAAGGGTCCCAATACAGATCCCTGAGGCACTCCACTGTGTTACAGTTTTGGCTGCAGTGCAACCGCCTCACCACCAGGGGTCCCTCTAGTGCTGGCTTTCCTGACAGGCCCAGTCCATCTCCTCTGTCCACTCTATGTTCTGGGTGTGCCCTTATAACCCTGCCTGACAGTTGCCTCGGTGCTTCGGCATCGAGCTCACCTGGGCTCCCTGCTCTAGCCTTGCGCGGCCTTCGGGCCTTTCCTTGCCCTGCGCGGCCTTCGGGCCTTTCCTTGCCTTGCCTTGCGCGGCCTTCGGGCCTTCTGACCTGCCTTGCTCTGCTTACGGTGTGTGGCCTACGGGCCTTCTGTGTGTGTGTGGCCTACGGGCCTTCTGACCTGCCTTGCCCCGCTTACGGTGTGTGGCCTACGGGCCTTCTGTGTATGTGTGGCCTACGGGCCTTCTGACCTGCCTTGCTCTGCTTGCGGTGTGTGGCCTACGGGCCTTCTGTGTGTGTGTGGCCTACGGGCCTTCTGACCTACCTTGCCCCGCTTACGGTGTGTGGCCTACGGGCCTTCTGTGTATGTGTGGCCTACGGGCCTTCTGACCTGCCTTGCTCTGCTTACGGTGTGTGGCCTACGGGCCTTCTGTGTATGTGTGGCCTACGGGCCTTCTGACCTGCCTTGCTCTGCTTACGGTGTGTGGCCTACGGGCCTTCTGACCTGCCTTGTCCTGCTTAGTGTGCCCTGACCCAGCCTGAACTTAGACACTGCTATCTGCCGCCTGCCCTGACCCAGCCTGAACCTAGACACTGCTATCTGCCGCCTGCCCTGACCCAGCCTGAACCTAGACACTGCTTTCTGCTGCCTGCCCTGACCCAGCCTGGACCCAGACTCTGTTTTAGCCATTCCTGTCTCTCTCAACCTGGAGCCACCCTTCTGGGTGGTGTTCACGACTCCTGACCGAAGCCCAGTCGTAACAGTATGCCGAAGCCATTCACATTGGGAGAGACAGAAAGGACTCAGTATTCAGACGGTGAGTCCTCACGGTTTATTATCTGTACCATTTGTCAAACTCTGAATTATCCTACGTACCTGAACTGTTTAGCTTGTCAGCTCTCGGACCAGGAGCACTGGATATGCAGCAACTGTCACAAAAGAAATGTGTCTGTATACCAAGAATGCCTTAATTGCAATTTTCCCAAACCAGGCTGGTGGAAGTGTCTCTGTCTTCCTTGTCTTTTGCCTCCAGGCAAACCCTGCCCCCGCTGCACAGCTAACGGGCCACCGTCTCCTCATAAAGATTCAGCCAGAGCTATCACACTCTGCCCTGCTTCTGGCTCAGCTAGGAATGTTTTCACCCTGGACAGTTTACTAACAGAAGATTGTAGCATAACTTGTCACAAAACTTTTCACCAAAAAGCAGCTTATACTTCAGGAAAACCAAAAACTTACCTGGCCAAGAGAACTTCTAGGACTTCCGTTCTAGGAGATCAAGCACAAAAACAGATGGAACTCATTAACCCAAGCAGGGCTCTGCTTCCCACAGCTGCTGAACAGCCTGTAACGAGCACCTTCCCTAGACGTCCTAGAACGGCCTGTGCCTTCTCTAACCTGCTCCTCCAGAAACAAAATCAGGAGCTTCAGACTTTGGCTCGAGGTATCAAGCCCTTGGCAGTACAATCTGTGTCTTCCATGTACACTACTTCTAACCTCGCTGCTCTGCCATCTGAGTTTGCTTCATCGCCCCGAGAGGGGTCCGAGCCTGCTTCATTGCCCCGAATGGGGTCCAAGCCTGCTTCATCGCCCTGAGAGGGGTCCGAACCTGCTTCATCGCCCCGAGAGGGGTCCGAACCTGCTACAACGCCCCGAGAGGGGTCTGAACCTGCTACAATGCCCGGAGAGGTGTCCGAGCCTGCTTCATCGCCCCGAGAGGGGTCCGAGCCTGCTTCATCGCCCCGAGAGGGGTCCGAGCCTGCTTCATCGCCCCGAGAAGGGTCCGAGTCTGCTACAACGCCCCGAGAGGGGTCCGAACCTGCTACAACGCCCGGAGAGGTGTCCGAGCCTGCTACAACGCCCGGAGAGGGGTCCGCGCCTGCTTCATCGCCCCGAGAGGGGTCTGAACCTGCTACAACGCCCCGAGAGGGGTCCGAGCCTGCTACAACGCCCGGAGAGGTGTTCGAGCCTGCTTCATCGCCCCGAGAGGGGTCCGAGCCTGCTTCATCGCCCTGAGAGGGGTCCGAACCTGCTACAACGCCCCGAGAGGGGTCCGAGCCTGCTACAACGCCCGGAGAGGTGTTTGAACCTGCTTCATCACCCCGAGAGGGGTCCGAACCTGCTTCATCGCCCCGAGAGGGGTCCGAGCCTGCTTCATCGCCCCGAGAGGGGTCCGAGCCTGCTTCAACGCCCCGAGAGGGGTCCGAGCCTGCTACAACGCCCCGAGAGGGGTCCGAGCCTACTACAACGCCCGGAGAGGTGTTCCAGCCTGCTGTTTCACCCCGAGAGGGGCCCAAGCCTGCTGCACTACCCCGAGAAGAGCCTGCTGAACCGGTCCTGCTGCCGCCCCCGGAGGGGCTTAAACCGGTCCTGCTGCCACCCCCGGAGGGGCTCAAACCGGTACCACTAACAGACTTTCTGACTCAGCCATCTGAGCCTGTTGAATTGCTCCAGCTGTTGCTGCCCTCGGAGGGGTCTGATTTCATTTTTGAGTACCCCCTGCTAAGATGGGACCCAGGAGGAGGGGGAGGCCTTGAGGAGGGGGGTACTGTTACAGTTTTGGCTGCAGTGCAACTGCCTCACCACCAGGGGTCCCTCTAGTGCTGGCTTTCCTGACAGGCCCAGTCCATCTCCTCTGTCCACTCTATGTTCTGGGTGTGCCCTTATAACCCTGCCTGACAGTTGCCTCGGTGCTTTGGCATCGAGCTCACCTGGGCTCCCTGCTCTAGCCTTGCGCGGCCTTCGGGCCTTTCCTTGCCTTGCCCTGCGCGGCCTTCGGGCCTTTCCTTGCCTTGCCTTGCGCGGCCTTCGGGCCTTGCCTTGCGCGGCCTTCGGGCCTTCTGACCTGCCTTGCTCTGCTTACGGTGTGTGGCCTACAGGCCTTCTGTGTGTGTGTGGCCTACGGGCCTTCTGACCTGCCTTGCCCCGCTTACGGTGTGTGGCCTACGGGCCTTCTGTGTATGTGTGGCCTACGGGCCTTCTGACCTGCCTTGCTCTGCTTACGGTGTGTGGCCTACGGTCCTTCTGTGTATGTGTGGCCTACGGGCCTTCTGACCTGCCTTGCTCTGCTTACGGTGTGTGGCCTACGGGCCCTCTGTGTGTGTGTGGCCTACGGGCCTTCTGACCTGCCTTGTCCTGCTTAGTGTGCCCTGACCCAGCCTGAACCTAGACACTGCTATCTGCCGCCTGCCCTGACCCAGCCTGATCCTAGACACTGCTTTCTGCCGCCTGCCCTGACTCAGCCTGAACCTAGACACTGCTATCTGCCGCCTGCCCTGACCCAGCCTGAACCTAGACACTGCTTTCTGCCGCCTGCCCTGACCCAGCCTGGACCCAGACTCTGTTTTAGCCATTCCTGTCTCTCTCAACCTAGAGCCACCCTTCTGGGTGGTGTTCACGACTCCTGACCGGAGCCCAGTCGTAACACACTGTCCACTCCTTTCCACTGAGAAAATTATCCGTTTAATCCTTCTCTCTGTTTCCTGTCTTTTAGCCAGTTTGCAATCCACGAAAGGACATCGCCACCTATCCCATGACTTTTTACTTTTCCTAGAAGCCTCTCATGAGGAACTTTGTCAAACGCCTTCTGAAAATCCAAGTATACTATATCTACCGGTTCACCTTTATCCACATGTTTATTAACTCCTTCAAAAAAGTGAAGCAGATTTGTGAGGCAAGACTTGCCCTGGGTAAAGCCATGCTGACTTTGTTCCATTAAACCATGTCTTTCTATATGTTCTGTGATTTTGATGTTTAGAACACTTTCCACTATTTTTCCTGGTACTGAAGTCAGGCTAACCGGTCTGTAGTTTCCCGGATCGCCCCTGGAGCCCTTTTTAAATATTGGGGTTACATTTGCTATCCTCCAGTCTTCAGGTACAATGGATGATTTTAATGATAGGTTACAAATTTTTACTAATAGGTCTGAAATTTCATTTTTTAGTTTCTTCAGAACTCTGGGATGTATACCATCCGGTCCAGGTGATTTACTACTCTTCAGTTTGTCAATCAGGCCTACCACATCTTCTAGGTTCACCATGATTTGATTCAGTCCATCTGAATCATTACCCATGAAAACCTTCTCCATTACGGGTACCTCCCCAATATCCTCTTCAGTAAACACCGAAGCAAAGAAATCATTTAATCTTTCCGCGATGGCCTTATCTTCTCTAAGTGCTCCTTTAACCCCTCGATCATCTAACGGTCCAACTGACTCCCTCACAGGCTTTCTGCTTCGGATATATTTAAAAAAGTTTTTACTGTGAGTTTTTGCCTCTACAGCCAACTTCTTTTCAAATTCTCTCTTAGCCTGTTTTATCAATGTCTTACATTTAATTTGCCAACGTTTATGCTTTATCCTATTTTCTTCTGTTGGATCCTTCTTCCAATTTTTGAATGAAGATCTTTTGGCTAAAATAGCTTCTTTCACCTCCCCTTTTAACCATGCCGGTAATCGTTTTGCCTTCTTTCCACCTTCCTTAATGTGTGGAATACATCTGGACTGTGCTTCTAGAATGGTATTTTTTAACAATGACCACGCCTCTTGGACATTTTTTACTTTTGTAGCTGCTCCTTTCAGTTTTTTTCTAACAATTTTTCTCATTTTATCAAAGTTTCCCTTTTGAAAGTTTAGCACGAGAGCCTTGGATTTGCAAACTGTTCCTCTTCCAGTCATTAAATCAAATTTGATCATATTATGATCACTATTGCCAAGCGGCCCCACCATCGTTACCTCTCTCACCAAGTCCTGTGCTCCACTGAGAATTAGATCTAAAATTGCTCCCTCTCTCGTCGGTTCCTGAACCAATTGCTCCAAAAAGCTATCATTTATTCCATCCAGGAACGTTATCTCTCTAGCGTGTCCCGATGATACATTTACCCAGTCAATATTGGGGTAATTGAAGTCTCCCATTATTACTGCACTACCAATTTGGTTAGCTTCCCTAATTTCTCTTAGCATTTCACCGTCCGTCTCACCATCTTGACCAGGTGGACGGTAGTATGCCCCTATCACTATAGTCTTCCTCGACTCACAAGGGATTTCTACCCATAAAGATTCAATTTTGTATTTAGTCTCATGCAGGATGTTTATCCTGTTGGACTCTATGCCATCCCGGACATAAAGCGCCACACCTCCTCCCGAGTGCTCCTGTCTGTGATTACGATATAATATGTACCCCGGTATAGCACTGTCCCATTGATTATCCTCTTTCCACCATGTCTCTGAGATACCTATTAAGTCTATGTCATCATTCACTGCTATACATTCTAATTCTCCCATCTTACTTCTTAGACTTCTGGCATTAGCATACAAACATTTCAAAGTTTGTTTTTTGTTTGTATTTTTATTCTGCTTTTTAATTGATAGGGATAAGTTAGAATCTTTTAGCTCAGGTGAGTTTTTAGTTACAGGCACTTGGACTACTTTTCTAATTATTGGAACCTCACTGTCGGGATGCCCTAATTCTAATGCATCATTAGTATCCTTTGAAGATACCTCTCTCCAAACCATGCGCTGCTGAGCGTCTGTCGGCTTTCCCCTTTGTTCTAGTTTAAAAGCTGCTCTATCTCTGAGCAATCTAATTTCCTGGATTATTGGATGTTAGTTCCTAGAAATGCCCTCTTTCAATAAATTGATTGTTTGGAAAGTTTGTGTGAAATGTCTATTATGAGAAATAGCGCTCATGATAGTAACATCAGCTGCTGCCCTATCTTACAGGCCGATACAGTACAGTGCGCTCCGGTGACTGGACGCATATTTTGGATGCGCTAGCTTTACCCCTTTTTCAGCCAAGCTGCACATTTTACTTTCAGAAATTAGCGCCTACCCAAAGGTAGGCGCTAATTTCTCTGGGCACCGGGAAAGTGCACAGAAAAGCAGTAAAAACTGCTTTTCTGTGCACCCTCCGACTTAATATCATGGCGATATATTCAGCTCAATTTTGCCGGCGTTGGTTCTCAAGCCCACTGACAGCCACAGGTTCGGAAACCGGACGCCGGCAAAATTGACCTCCGACTGTCGGAGGTCCCGAAAGTTAAAAAAAAGTAAAAGAAAAAATAGAAAAAAAAAATTTTGAAATAGGCTCGCGGGTCGAAAATTGGACGCTCAATTTTGCCGGTGTCCGGTTTCCGAACCTGTGGCTGTCAGTGGGCTTGAGAACCAACGCCGGCAAAATTGAGCGTCAGCTGTCAAACTTGCTGACAGCCGCCGCTCCTGTCCAAAAAGAGGCGCTAGGGAGGTGCTAGTGTCCCTAGTGCCTCTTTTTACCACCGGCCCTAATTTTAATAAACTACTGTATCGCGCACACAGGAGAGTGGCCTTTTACTGTATCGGCCCGTCAGTTAAGAGTCTTTAGCTGCAGGTTAGGCCATCAGCTCCTTCAAGTAACATTATTTGCTAATACGTCCATTAGAAATTATTTCGCATGTACACTTAAGAGCCTGTTCAGCCCAGATTTTCTTTCTGGAGGGTCAGTTAACATAAACTCATTGATAAATACTCTTTTTAGCATCTTCCCTTATAAATGTGTCATTCCTGTAGCATTTATAAAACGGTTTGGTACTATAAAAAGAACAAAAGGAAGAGCTTTTTAGTTAAAACTCCCTCCTGCCATCTGTCTCAAGTTTGAGCTTAGTAGCAGTGACCATGTCTGGTCAGGACACTTAACTGTCAGGCTTTATTTCTGATTTTATTAGCGGTAATTGGTATTGTATTTTGTTGATTTATGCTTTATTAACCTTGCTGAATGTGAGCTATACTTATTTCTATCACAGATCCACAACCAAAACTATTTTAATTAATGATGATGCTTAGAACAGAAAGAAAATCACTCTTGGTTTCCTAACAGATCAGTATCAATCCATCTAGCCTAATATGCATATAAAAGTGCATGCGTAGGGCCTGGATGCACGTACTTTTGCATGCCATGGAAAGAGGCATTCTCAGTAGTGGAGGTAGGGGAGGGGTTTGTATTTATATGCATAGTTTTCCTTGAAAAAAAACTATGCAAACACATTAGCAGGTGTAATTAAGTATTTTCCCTTTGAAAATTGCAACGTCTGCAGGTAAATGACCCTAAGTCTAGATGGGCTTTCACAACATCACCCACTTAATGCGTGGGTAATAATGCTAGGCTTATGTGCATTAACAATGCTTTTTAACTTGCATAAATTAGATTGCAATAGTTTAACATGAAATCTGTGCTTTTGAGGAAATGATAGCCAACATATGCAAAATAACTCATTACCCATTAGTGCAGCAAAAAAATGCACACATAAACTGCTTTGCAGATGCAGAGAAAATTAACTACACCTCAAAAATGTGTAATCAAGTTTGGTGATACTGTCTGTATGTAAAGTAGGCATGTAGTTTACCATGTGCCTCATCATCAACATTGACTGTTAGTACATGTGGGAAAACATAGCATTTATGTGTATGAATGGTTGATATTCGTACACTTAATTACATTGGCCCCTTAATGATAGAAACATCTTCTTTTCCTTAGGTTTTACCCTAAATACATTAACAAGTAAATTTTAAAACCCCAGCGTGCATCGATACCTGGATATGAGAGTGGTTGGGCTGCGCATTTTCAAAGCATCCTGGCCACTCTCGTATCTCCCAGTACGCGTGGAAGAGCTGGGTTTCAAAAAAGGGGTGAGCAGGTCAGTATAAAAACAAACAAAAAAAAAAGCTAGGTAGAGGGATTTTAGGGGTTAGGACGGAAAGGGGAAAAGGGAGGCAGGGTAGGTAAGAGGTTAAGGAAGTTCCCTCCCAGTCCGCTCCTTTATTGGAGCCAACTTGTGCGTGCAGGGGGGAATGAATTTTGTTAGAAGCGCTGTGATGTGATCGGGTCTTCCCCATTTCCCTCCCAGTAAACATCTACATCATCAAATGTGTGCATGCTTTTACACCTGCTAATCAAGTCACAGATATTAAATCCGACTTCTCTTCTGTCTGCAATTTTTAGATGGGGTTCTGGAGCAAATGGTGGAGGATGGAGAGTGTAGGTGCACTAGTGAAGGTCTGGGTCAGCTGGTGGAGGTCTTGGCGAACTGGTGCTTGGAAGTACGTGCACAAGTATTTTTATACGCGAGATACATGCATACGTCAACCAACTTTATAAATACCTGCCTCCATGCGAAAACTGAGGGCTATTATGTGTACATTACAATTTAACATGAAGAATGTGTGTGCATACTGGGTAGATTTTCAAAGGGGTATGCGCTTAGGATACGCGCGTACCCCCCGAAAACCTACCCCAAACACCCCCTGCACGCGCCGAGCCCCAGGACGCGTGTAAGTCCCGGGGCTTGCATGGAGGGTCGTGTCGGGGGGCGTGCCGGGAGTGACGCGGCGTTTCGGGGGCGGCGCCGCGGGCATGGTTTTGTCCCGGGGGCGTTCCGGGGGCGTGGCCGCGGCCTCCGGACCAGCCCCCGGGACCGGAACATGCAGCGGGGCAGCCGGCCGGCGCGCGCAAAGTTACGCCTGCTTCCAGCAGGTGTAACTTTGCCGACAAAGGTGGTGGGGGGGGGTGGGTTAGGTAGGGGAAGGGAAAGGAAGGTGCGTGCCGACCCCGGATTTTAATGGATACGCGTGGCTACGCGCGTATCTATTAAAATCCCGCGTACTCTTGTTCACGCCTGGTGAGCGAACAAAAGTACACGTGTGCGCAGATTTATAAAATCTGCCTCACTTTTTATAAAATAAGGGCTTGATTTAAAAGGGCCATGCACATAAAAACCGGGGGTTATGTGCGTGGCCAGGCCTTGTGCACGCCACATGCATTTTAGAACAGGCCTGGCAATGCGCGTAACCCTTGTTACGCGCAGACGTACTGGGCCCTGCAAAAGGGGTGGGCCAGGGGAGCCTGGTCTGGGTGGGGAGGGGCGGGGCAGGCTGGGACAGTGTCATTAGCTGCTGTTCCGGGAAGTATCGCGCCAGCAACAGGCCGAGCGCTGACTTTACTTCTGCTCCCAAGGAGCAGTAAGTATGAAAATAAAAAAAAATGGGATAGGTATGATGAGTTTAGGGGATGGGGAGGAGAGGGGAAATGGGAGGAAAGGTAGGTAGGGCTAAAGGAAAGTTCCCTCCCAGTCCATGTACGTTTGAAATTTCTCCCCCCCCCCCCCCCCCCCCCCCCCGCACCTGCAAGTCTCAGGCCACCCGCACATGCGCGAGTGGATGTTAAAATCCGGCATGTATGTGCATGCAGGTATCGCAGTTTATAACATGCGTGTGAAAACCGCGCACACATGGACGCAAGCACGCTCGTTTAAATCCTTGCATTACAAAATGCACAAGTACTGAAATATATGCGCAATCTTTTGGGGCGATGATAGGTGGTGTTTTATAAACTATGTGGCTTCCCCCTGCATGGTTTCTAAGATACAAGTGTAAGTTTAAGAGCACCTACTTATGTATGTCTGGGCTGTGTTGTGCACACTATTGAAAATTACTCTCTAAATATATTGTTAAATTACAGTTAGATCTTTTTCTTCACCATTATGGCTCCTAAATGGAAAGGGAATATGCGGGTGTTTCCTGCAAAACCCCCGCTGTTACCCAGTCAGCAGATTATCACCTCCTTTGCGGCTTCTGTGGACCTCGTTTCTCTCGGGAGCCAGCTCTCTATTGGAGCCACCGGAGAGGGGGCATTGGGGCTTCCTGGAGACAAGGTCTCTCTCAGCCCCCGAGAGCTGATCACTTTGCCGCAGGAAAGGCATCTTCCTTGCAGTGAAATTACTGGGATGCCAACGAAATTGGTAGTGTCAGAGTTCATGCCAGCGGGAACAGCTGAGGATTGGGCGTCTTTCTTTCCAGCTTTGGCAATGTCTGAAGGTCCGGGAGCTGTTGTTTTTCCTCTCCGCCTGTACCCCCTGACGGAGGTACATTGGGGAGGGAATCAGAGACTTCTAATTTGGATTCTGCTTCTTCGGCTGTTTTCACTTCGTCGGAGTTCCTCCCGATGCCCCAAAACCCGGCGATCATAACACTAGAATCCTTATGGAAACTTATGGAAAACTTTTCTAAGATTTTGTCCCTTTCTGTTTCTAAATTGGACATTGTGATTTCTAAACTAAACCCTCTTGTTCAACAACATGAAAAAACCTTATCTGAACATTCAAGGCAATTATCTGTAGTCCACCAGGATATTCAGAAAATTCAGGGGTTTCAATCCAAATTAACTTGAGATTGTGGAGTGCTTTCTCAAAGGCTTGAATCGCTGGAGAATTTTTCTCATCGTCTGAATCTTCGGATACTTAATTTTCCCAGAATTTTAGGTGAACTCCCTGAGGTTACCTTGGAATACCTCCTGGTGAACTTCCCTTGATTAGGAAAATGACGTCTTTGTCTTCATCTTCTCAATTACCTGATGGTGTCTCTTCCATATGGTTTCTTCCTTTGAACCTTACAGATTTTTTGAGTTCATCAGGACCAGATATAGTAGAAAGAGTTACTTCGTTAATTTCCTTTGTTTCTGATACAGATCTATCTAAAGTGATGTCCTTATATTTCCAAAATTTTAATTCTCCATTTTATAGGCAGAGCCTTAGAATTTTTCCAGACATCTCAAGGTCTACTCTGCAATGGCGTAAGGATTTCTTAGTTCTTAGGAAGGATACTTTCGAGTTAGGTGTGACTTTTTTATTGCGTTATCCTTGTAAATGCTTGGTGAAATTTCGATCTCAGACTTTTGTCTTTTTTGCTCCTGAGCAATTACAATCCTTCCTGAACGCTAGGAAGTGAATTACATTTTCTCCAGTTCCCACAGACTCATAGCGTCGGATTTTAAAAAGGTTACGCACGTAAATCTGGTCTTCTCATAGGACAAGCAGGATGGTAGTCCTCACATATGGGTAACATCACAGGATGGAGCCCAATCACGGAACACTTTTGTCAAAGTTTCTAGAATTTTGACTGGCACCTACTGGGCATGCCCAGCATGGCACTAAACCTGCAGCCAGCAGGAGTCCCCCTTCAGTCTTCTTTTTTCCACGCAGCAGTAGCCACGCGGGTTAAGGTGTTCCACAGAAATTCCTGACAGGAATTTTCCTCATGGAATTACTAAAAACTTTCATACCCCACAGGGGTCCCTCCTTCGAATTTTTGACTCCGCGGTACTCTGGTAAGTTTTTACCTGTTTTCGGTCGATTCCCGTCGAGTTTGGCCCTCGCGGCCTACTGGCCGTCGACCGTACCGCGGCTCAGTTTTTTCAGAGGCCATGGCATCGGGGTTCCGTCGGTGCCCGGACTATACTCGCACCATGTCCATAACAGACCCTCATAAAGTCTGTGTAATGTGTCTTGGGTGCGAGCATGATGTCTTGACCTGCACCAAATGTGCCTTAAAGACACCTAAAGGTCGCAAGGCCAGAATGGAGATGGAACATCTCTTCCGTTCTCAAACTCCGACGCTGTCTATTGCATTGACGTCGTCTGAACCGGCACCGTCCACTTCGCGCCAGTATCGGCCACCGGCCGGTGACCACCTGGCGTCGATGACTTCTCGGCCTTTGACTACCTCTACCCCCCCTCAGGACCGAGGGGACCGTAGAGAGAAACACCGGCATCGACACCGGACGTCTCGGACCATCGATGAAGGAAAGTCATCAACCTCATCATCGTCCAAGCTGCCATCGAAGAAACCCTGTCCAGAAAAGGCACCGATCCTTTCTGCGACTGGGTCATCGAGGCAACCCTCACCTGAACGGGTATTGGGAACCGCGACTCTGCCTTTAATGGTGGTCCCTCCATCTATGCCTCTGCCTCCTTCTTCCCTTCCGGAGCCGGGGCTGCTTGCTCCAGGTCTCCGTGAAGAACTGGACCGGATGGTTCAGGAGGCCATCGATAAGGTGATGCACAGACTCCAAGGTCCCCCGGCGCCAAAATCGATGCCGGTCGTGGAACCGACCATCAATCCCATTCCGCCAGCATTGGCATCGCTGTTCTCGAAGATGGAAACGCTTATAGCCGCTTTTCCACCGATGGATCCTTGGTCACCGATGGCTCCGGTGCCTTCCCCGCTTACTCTGTCATCGGGAGGAGAAACACGGTTCCGCTCCTGTAGAGGGAGGAGTTGGCAATCTGTAATCCTTCGGCTCCCGTGGTAGGAGGAGTTAGCAATCTGTACCAGCGAAGTACTTAGAGAGGGTACTCGGCTGTAAAGAAATGTAGATAGGTGGATCCCTGGGCCGATGGCAGATGACAGCGCCCCCAGGAGGATATCCTGAGAGGGACCACCGGCTAGGCTTGGGTATGGAGACAGACACAGATAATTCTTTTATTAGACAAGTAGTAGAACCACCACAGGTGGCAGTAGTGAGATGATATGCCCAGCAGGGCTGAAGTCCCTCAGGTACTGGAACGGTGTTCCCAGGGTTGCTGAGCTGTAGAGAAAACTATAGATAGTGAATAGACAGGGTATGCTGTGTACATTGCCAGAACTGGATGACAAAACTCACATAAGGTCTTTAAGAAGCTCAGTAGCTGGAAATCGTTAGGCCCTCGAGGAGCAAGTACCTGGTTCCAGGGAAAGCTCAGAGAGAGCGATGGTAACTCACAATTGTCTGTATCTGCGATAGCTTCCATACAGTAGAGAATCTTCAGAGTGTACAGGAACATGGGCCCTCGAGGAGCGAGTATTGGTTCCTATCTGTAATCTGAAATAGTAACTCACAAATGTCTGTATCTGCGATAGCTTCCAGGCAGTAGAGAATCTTCAGAGTGTTCAGGAACATGGGCCCTCGAGGAGCGAGTACCGGTTCCTATTTATAATCTGAAATAGAGAAAAGAGAGCAAGGCCCCCGAGGAGCGGGTACCTCTGGCAAGTCCAAGGAGGCAGAGAAGCTTGGAGAAATCTCTCCCCTTGCTAACTCGATTCATTAGCAAATACTGAGACCTTTTATATTGGAAGTGGATGACGTCAATTCAGGGGGACGCCCCTGAGGTTTGCACCCTTGCTGGTTCATACATCGGAACGTACACCCTACATCATCAGAAACATGGCGGATTCGAAGTGTTGTGCCGGTCCGGGGACGCTGGAGGAAGAAGACAAGGAGATGTCGCAGCAGCTAACTGTCCATCAGACCCAGAGGGAGTCACCACAGAGGTAAGGAGGGCAGAGTGAGGGCGTCGAGCAGTGACGGACGCACCACCTCCCCGTGTGTTGAAGGAGTTGGTGCGTCCACGGGCTGCATCAGTGGGTCCTCCCGCTTCGACTGCTTCGACTACCAAGAAGCTCCCATTGGTGCCAAAGCATAGCGCGGGCGACACATTCATTTCGTCAAAGAGGGCAACAGTGTCGGCCGGTGTGAAAGTGTCGACCGGCATCAGCGCTCCAACGCATCATCATCGATGCACCTACGCATCCGGCGCAAGCAAGTCCAGCCATGCTTCAAGATCGAAGCATAGACATAAAACTTTGATGCATCGAAGCACTATAGTTCCGACTCATCACCATAAGTCTCTATCTTCGACTCCATTGACGCAAAAGCCTCATAAGCAACCAAAGAAACACATTTCTGGCTATAAGAGGCAGAAAGGGCCGTCGCCTCTTTTGATTGTGGATGAAGATCCTCTGTCTTCTCCCCCTGATGTGTCCTCACCATCTCCACCATCCGACCATGAGGAGCCTTTATGTAAGACGCCACGGACAACATCACTCACTAGCACCATGCACTCAGGGAGTGAAATTCCTAATCTGCCACCGCAAGCTCCACCACGAGGTGAACCACAGGAACAGGATACACAACCTCAGGAGACATTGGCCTCCTATGCGATGTCGCAAATTTCCTTAATCTTGGCACAATTTTTGGCAATGGCAGCAAATCAGGGAGGACGCCTGCCAGTATCATCACAGGAGGCTCCAATGTCACCTCAAGAAAGCCCCAGTCCTGGTCTGGTTCCGGCATCCCCTTCTCCTCCTCCAGCTGACCAATCGCCTCTGTCATCTTCACCAGGCTCCTGAATGGGGTACCTTTCAGACCTCCCAGATGATCAACCAGAAGCAGTCTCGCCTCCTGAAGACCTCACTTATTCGAAATTCCTCGAGAATGTGGGCCAAACACTAAACATCGAAACCAAGTGACTGCCTGATCCAAGAGCGGATGTTCTTGGTTTATTAAAGATTTTTGAAACTCCAGCAGAACCAACTGCACTTCCATCTCATGAGGTGCTTGATGCAGTAATGAAAAGAGCCTGGGAAACACCTATCAGGCCCCTCCACTTCCAGAAAATCGGAGTTAAAATATCAAATGCGACAGTCTTCCTACTATTCGCATGTTCAACTGCCTCAAGCCTCAGTAGTGGTCGAGTCAGCGATGCAAAAGGCCTGTAAGTCTAGGCTACATTCAAATGCCCCTCCAGGTCGAGACTCCAAATATATGGATAACTTTGGTAAGCGAGCATACCAATCAGGTATGCTCAATGCAAAGATACAGAAGCATCAGTTTGCAATTACCCAATACCTGTTCAAGTGCTTACAAACCTAAGATTCAGGAAGGATCTCCTGATCAGAACCTCCCTGAGGAGTTCCATCAAATGGAAGAGAGTTTGAGACATCTCATCCGGACAGTATATGAAGGGTTTGAGACATCTGCGAAAGCCACTGCCAATGCTATCGCAGCAAGAAGGTTTACATGGCTGAGGGCAAGTGCCATCAGAGAAGATGTCCATGAGAAGTTAGCAAACCTCCCCTGCTTGCCGGATAATTTATTTGGCGACCAGTTCCGGGAAACAGTGGCTCAATTAAAAGAGCAAACATTAGCAGTACAGTCGCTAACCGCTCCATCGGTCTTCTCCACCTCAAGATGGTATTATACATCTTACCGCAAGCCACAATATCAGCGTCGACCCTTCAGGCCTTATCCAGCTTCACGTCCTCTCTACTACTCCTCTTTTCGCCCTCAGATGTCACAACCACAAGGACCTAGACAACGTCAGAGGACTCCGAAACAACCTTGGACTCCTCAAGATCCAAACCCCCCAAAACCATTGTAGGGTTTTTAGGGAACCCCAAACAACTGCTACCACTTCCAGTTGGGGGCAGGTTATTCCACTTCCTACTTGCATTGGAAGCCATCACAACCAACCTCTGGGTATTAAAAATAATAAAGGAAGGTTACTCCCTCAACTTCCAATCCTTTCCCCCCACACCACACTTGGTACGCATCAGGCAGCAAAACACGCATTCCCATCAAATGCACCTGGAGATCAATAATTTATTACAACAGCAGTGCATCCACGAACTACCTGTGCCGCACCATCACACGGGTTTTTATTCCCAATACTTCCTCATTCCAAAAAAATCAGGAGGATTCTGTCCTATCCTGGATCTCAGAGTGCTCAACAAGCACTTGACAATGGAAAAATTCAAGATGACATCCCTTAAATCCATTCTCCCTTTCATTCAACCCAGAGACTGGATGTGTTCCATAGATCTCAAGGATGCTTACTCCCACATACCGATGCACAAGGCCTCCTGGTGGTACCTTTGCTTTATGGTGATGGGACGCCACTTTCAGTACAAAGTATTTCCTTTTGGCCTCTCCTCGGCTCCCAGAGTTTTCACGAAATGTCTAGCGGTAGCAGTGGCTCACCTACGACGACAGAGCATACAAATATTCCCCTATCTGGATGATTGGCTTCTAGTAGCACCCAGCCCGTCTCTTTTACAAGCCAATCTCATTACCACCATCAAATGCTTAGATGGGTTGGGACTAATGATCAATTACGAGAAATCAAATCTGCAACCCACTCAAGCTTTGCAATTCATTGGCGTCCATATCGACACCTTAGAGGACAAAGCCTTCCTTCCTGAAATACGAGCAATCACCTTGAGAAATCTTGCTCAAAACCTAAGACACTCGGCCACTGCCCCTGCTCGCTGATCTTAACACTTCTGAAGCATATGGCGGCAGCTATCTATGTGGTTCCCCACACACGTCTCCACATGCAGCATCTACAGTGGGGCCTGAAGACGCAATGGAATCAATTTTCCGACCATCTCTCTACTCTCGTCTCCATCACGCCCAGCATGAAACAAGACTTGGACTGGTGGATGACACCATCAGCTCTCACAGTGGGATCCCCACTGCGACCCCCAGTTCACCATATCATACTCACCACAGATGCCTCAACAAAAGGATGGGGTGCTCACCTAGCCCGCCTGCAAACTCGGGGCCTCTGGTCCACCTGGGAATGTACGCAGCAAATAAATTTACTAGAACTGAGGGCAATTCGAAACGCTCTCCGAGCTTTCAAACTCACATTACAGGGGAAAACAGTCATGATCCACATGGACAATCAAGTGGCCATGTTCTATATAAACAAAGAAGGAGGGTCAGGTTCCTGGTCCCTATGCAAGGAAGCAATAAAGATCCCAAAAATGGCAAACAACAAGTCCATTGCCCTACAAGCCACATACCTACCTGGCATCAACAACACCAGAGCAAATAAACTGAGCAGAATATTTCATCCCCACGAATGGGAACTTCATCAGTGTTGCGACCGTGACCTACAGGTCCTGATACGGGCACGGCCACTAGCTCATGGGAGAGCGTGAGCCCCTGACCCATGGCACGACTCAGAGAGGAGCCCCGAGCCACACCGTGGGAGATGAGCGCATGCAAGCACGGGCGGAGCAGGAACAAAGCAAGGCTGGAACTAAAGCAAGGAACTCGGAACAGGCATCAAGCAGGATCAGCCCTCCGCTGGACATACACTCACCAAGGAGACCCAGCAAAGCAATGCTAGTCTCAGGAGTAGCCCTCCGGCCCCTCGAAAGCCCTTTCGGACCCGCCGCTTGGGAATGACGAGTGCGTGAGGCCAGATGGAGGCTGAGGGCAGGAACAAGACGAAGACTTGGAACTTGGAAGGATTCAGATCAAGGGTCCATGAAGCCCAGCATCCTGTTTCCAACAGAGGCCAAACAGGCCACAAGAACCTGGCAATTACCCAAACACCAAGAGGATCCCATGCGTCTGATGCAATTAATAGCAGTGGCTATTCCCAAAGTAAACTTGATTAACAGCAGTTAATGGACTTCTCCTCCAAGAACTTATCCAAACCTTTTTTGAACCCAGCTACACTAACTGCACTAGCCACATCCTCTGGCAACAAATTCCAGAGCTTAATTGTGCATTGAGTGAAAAAGAATTTTCTCTGATTAGTCATAAATGTGCTACTTGCTAACTTCATGGAATGCCCCCTAGTCCTTCTATTATCTGAAAGTGTAAATAACTGATTCACATCTACTCGTTCAAGACCTCTCATGATCTTAAAGACCTCTATCATATCCCCCCTCAGCCGACTCTTCTCCAAGCTGAACAGCCCTAACCTCTTCAGCCTTTCCTCACAGGGGAGCTGTTCCATCCCCTTTATCATTTTGATTGCCCTTCTCTGTATCTTCTCCATCGCAACTATATCTTTTTTGAGATGTGGCGACCAGAATTGTACACTCTATTCAAGGTGCGGTCTCACCATGGAGCGATACAGAGGCATTATGACATTTTCCGTTTTATTAAGCATTCCCTTCCTAATAATTCCTAACATTATCCCAGGACAAGCAGGATGCTAGTCCTCACATATGGGTGACGTCACTGATGGAGCCCTAAAGCGGGAAAGCTTTCTGTCAAAGTTTCTAGAAACTTTTGACTGGCCCTGTGAGGGCACTGAGCATGCCCAGCATGCTATGATATTCTCTGCCACAGGTGTCTCTCTTCAGTCTTCGTCTTTCATAGGAGCCATTGAGAACTTCTCAATACTTTGTGACTAAAAAAAGTCATATTATTCAGATATTCTCTCTCACAATTCTCTCAGGGGGTTTTTTCTTCACCACCTGGTGAGTACCTCGGTCTCAATTTTATTCTCCTCAGGAGAAAATCTTTTTCTCATAATTTCACTATTTGCCTCGACGGCCGTCGATAGCAATATGGCTACCAGTTTTAAAAAATGTCCGGTATGCGCCCGTAAGATGTCGCTTACTGATCCACATCTCGAGTGCGTAATATGTCTCGGAGAAAATCACGACGTTAAAAATTGTCCGCAATGTGCCGAAATGACGCCGAAAACCAGAAAGTCTCGACTGGAAAAAATGGAACATTTATTCCATCTCCAGTTAATACCATCACCTTCGACGTCATCAAGATCATCTCCGGCCGGAGCGAAAAAGCGCTTGCTACTTAAAAAATCCACCCCGGGACCGTCGGGAGATCATTCATCGTCTTCGTCCGCATCGACGAAATCCGTTGACCCGCAGAAACCAAAACATAGGCATCGACATCGACGGTCATCGACGACTGAATCCACGTCCCAGGATCCGTCGACGGCAAAGCGGCCACGTTCGGAGGAAACCTCGGTGTCTGGGCCTCATCCTCCGATCTCGATTTCTGATCCCCCACAGGGCCCTGCAGCGGATCCAATGCCTCAGCCTTCGCCACCGCTTACAACTGCTCTGGTACCATCAGTTGTAACGCCGGAATTGTCTGATATCATCAGACAAGCGATATCACAGGCTTTGAGGGAACAGCTAATTCCGACGGGCTCGTCGATGCCGTTGCTCCCAGCATCGATGCCGGCAACTTTGCCGATGCCGGTGGGACCACCGATGCCGGTGTCCACAGTGGCGCCGAAAACACTAGAGGAGTCGACGTCGACACCAAGAATAATAACCACATCAACATCAATATATGCGCAATTGCCATCGACTACTCCCGTATCGATGCCTATGTTGCCGCCTCCATCAGGAAAAAGGCCGCTCTCGACGTCGACATCGAGACCAACATCAGTTCCATCGAGGCCAATACCGATGGATGACAATGATGTTCATGACCTACCATCCTTCCAACATCTACTTCAAAGGTATCAGGATGTCATAGACACCTTACCTAAAAAGCCTGGGGAGCATGTGTTTCCATCTACTCCCACTGATGACCCATTACCAGGTCCATCAGGACTACATCTGCCACAGAGATCCACATCAAAACCACCTTATAGACAGGAAGAAGAGGATTCTTGGGATAGTCAAGATACAGACTCCTCTTCTGAGGACTTCATGTTGGATCCCTCACCTCCAGAACCCAGAAAGAAGTCCCCACCTGAAGACCTGTCCTTCTCAAATTTCATACAGGATATGGCAGGCACCATTCCTTTTAAATTAGAAGCAGAACAGGACTCAAGACAACATACTTTAGAGGTCCTGCAATTTGTGGATCCACCCAAACAAGTTTTGGCAATCCCAATTCATGAGGTGCTCTTAGACCTGCAACACCGTATCTGGGAGCATCCATCCACAGTTTCATCTGTAAACAAAAGGGTAGATTCAACTTACTTGGTACAATCAGCACCAGGGTACCAAAAGGCACAACTACCACATCAATCTGTGGTAGTTGAATCTGCCCAGAAAAAATCGAAAAGAATCCGCCCTCACTCCTCCACTCCACTGGGCAAGGATCATCGCTTCCTTGATTCCTTGGGAAGAAAAATCTATCACTCTTCCATGCTAAATTCAAGAATCTCTGCATACCAGCTGTACATGACACAGTATCAGAGAAATTTATGGAAGCAGATGGAGGAACTTACAAACTCTCTGCCTGAACAGCTTCAAGAACCTGCACAAGCCATAATACATAAAGGCCTGGAAGCAGGTAAACATGAAGTAAGAGCGGCCTACGACAGTTTCGGCACTGCCTCCAGGACTGCAGCTGCAGGCATTGCTGCTCGCAGATATGCATGGCTCAAGGCATCCGACCTCAGGCCTGAGGTTCAGGAAAAACTTGTTGACCTTCCATGCCTGGGAGACAACCTATTTGGAGAAAAGGTACAAGACGCAGTACAACAACTGAAGGATCACACAGAGACATTACGTCAACTGTCCCAAATACCTCAGGATCCTTCCACACAGCCTCCTAGACGACTTCCCCGCAGAGAAACAAGGAGGCCTTACTACAGGCCACGCAGATATTACTCCCAAACATCTAGGGGTAGATCTACTAGGCCTCAACAGCAACATGCCCAAACTAGACAACCCAGGGCACCTCGTACTCAACCTCCACCTCAGACAGGCCCTGCGACTGTGTTTTGAGATACTGCCCAGAGAACAAGCCACTCCTTTAAACCCTCACACACAACTTCCAGTGGGTGGAAGAGTATCCCATTTTTACACTCACTGGAAAACAATAACAATAGACCAATGGGTGCTCTCTATAGTTGCTCAAGGATACAAACTAAATTTCCTGTCAATTCCACCAGAATTTCCACCGAGAGCCTTCCCACAACAAGAGTCTCAACTAATTCCTCTACAAGCAGAATTATCCACCCTTCTGAAAATCAGGGCAATACAGTTAGTGCCCCAATCTCAGAAGGGAAGAGGATTCTACTCCCGTTACTTCCTCATTCCAAAGAAAACAGGAGGCCTAAGGCCCATCCTAGACCTAAGAAATCTCAACAAATTTCTAAAGAAAGAAAAATTCAGGATGGTTTCCCTAGGCACCATGCTTCCTCTTCTTCAACAAGGAGATTGGCTTTGTTCTCTGGATCTTCAGGATGCTTATACTCACATCCCAATATACCCTCCTCATCGCAAGTACCTGCGCTTCATAGTGGGTCATCAACACTTCCAATACAGAGTACTCCCTTTTGGACTCGCCTCTGCACCCAGAGTGTTCACAAAATGTCTAGCAGTCATAGCAGCACATCTAGGCAAACAAGGTGCTCATGTCTTCCCATACCTAGACGACTGGCTCATCAGAAGTCAGTCTCTACAAGGAGCTCTTGATTCTCTCAATCAAACAATTGCAACACTACATTCAGTGGGTTTCCTGATCAATTATCAAAAATCCCATCTCACACCATTACAACTGCTTCAATTCATAGGAGCAGATTTGAACACCAACCTTGCAAGAGCTTTTCTACCAGAAGATCGTGCAGAAACAATCTCACTGCTAGCAACATGGCTCAGCTCACAAACACAAGCAACAGCTCACCAGTTTCTAACTTTACTAGGCCACATGGCCTCTACAGTTCACGTTACACCCATGGCACGTTTAGCCATGAGAATAACACAATGGACTTTTAGATCACAATGAATCCAAACCATTCAACCACTGCATACTCAAATTCAAGTAACCCACCAACTACGTTCTTCTCTACTATGGTGGATGAACAAGGACAATTTGCGCAAGGGCCTACCTTTTCAACAACCAGTTCCACAAGTAACTGTAACTACAGATGCATCCACCTTGGGTTGGGGAGCTCATATAGACAATCTCCAAACACAAGGAACTTGGACAAAGCTCGAAGCAACATTTCAAATCAATTTCCTGGAACTTCGAGCTATACGTTATGCTCTACATGCCTTCAAGGACTGCCTTACACACAAGACTGTTCTGATCCAAACGGACAATACAGTAGCCATGTGGTACATAAACAAACAAGGAGGGACAGGCTCGTACCTCCTTTGTCAAGAGGCAGCTCAGATATGGGGTTGGGCCCTGAACAACTCCATGTTTCTCAAGGCCACTTATCTGGCAGGCATTCACAATGTAGTGGCGGACAGACTAAGTCGTCAATACCATCCAAACGAATGCTCTCTGGATCCCTCAGTACTGACCAGGATATTTCAATGTTGGGGACAGCCAACTGTAGTTGTCTTTGCATCACATCTGAATCACAAAGTGGACAACTACTGTTTCCTATACAACTTGAACAACAGGCCAGCCAAGGACGCCTTTGCTCGCCCTTGGAACTCAGGCCTACTCTACGCGTATCCTCCAATACCGCTCATAACCAAACTCTAGTGAAGCTGCAACAGGACAAGGGGACCATGATACTCATAGCCCCATATTGGCCTCGACAAGTATGGTTTCCCACACTCCTAGACCTCTCAGTCAGGGATCCAATTCGTCTGGGAGTAGCTCCCACTCTCATAACTCAAGATCAGGGTCGGTTGCGCCATCCCAACCTACAATCCCTATCCCTGACAGCATGGATGTTGAAAGCTTGATCTTACAACCACTCAATCTTTCATCCAATATATCTCAAGTGCTTATAGCTTCACGTAAACCTTCCACACGGAAGAACTACGCTTCCAAATGGAAAAGATTCACTTTGTGGTGCAGGCAAAACAACATCAATCCTTTCACTTGCCCTACAAATTCTTTACTAGACTACTTGTACCATCTTTCAGAATCTGGTCTCCAGACTTCATCTGTAAGAGTACATTTAAGTGCAATCTCCGCTTACCATAATCAGGTAGCAGATGCACCTATCTCTACACAACCTCTTGTCAGCAGGTTTATGAGAGGTTTAACTCACCTCAAACCACCAATTAGACATCCAGCCACACAAGGGGATCTCAATTTGGTTTTATCAAGACTTATGCGTTCTCCTTTTGAACCCATACATTCCAGCAAGCTAAAATTTCTTACATGGAAGACTATTTTCCTCACAGCTATAACATCAGCTAGAAGGGTGAATGAGTTGCAAGCACTTGTCACATATGAACCTTACACTAAGTTCTTACATGACAGAGTGGTTCTCCTTACTCATCCTAAATTCCTCCCCAAGATAGTCACGGAATTCGACTTAAACCAATCTATAGTTTTACCCACATTCTTCCCAAGGCCTCACTCTCATCAAGGAGAAAGGGCCTTGCAAACCTTGGACTGTAAGCGTACTTTATCCTTTTATCTCAACCGCACTGCAGCCCACAGGAAATCCAATCAACTCTTTGTTTCCTATGACCCAAACAAACCAGGTAAACCAGTGGGAAAACATACTCTATCCAACTGGCTAGCAAATTGCATACAATTTTGTTATGAACAAGTAGGCCTTCCTCTCCAAGGGCGAGTAAAAGCACACTCAGTAAGAGGAATGTCAACTTCAGTAGCACATTATTGTTCAGTGCCAATACTTGACATATGTAAAGCAGCAACATGGACTTCTCTTCATACCTTTGCAGCTCATTACTGTTTGGATAAGCAAGGAAGACAAGATTCATCCTATGGACAATCTGTCCTAAAGAACTTGTTCCCAGTCTAAGCCCAACTCCTTCTACAACCAACCTACTATGATCTTCGGCTGACTCATTTCAACAACAATACTTCACTGTTGCCTCAATACAAAATGACTCAGCCTCTAAGAACATAAGAACATAAGAAAATGCCATACTGGGTCAGACCAAGGGTCCATCAAGCCCAGCATCCTGTTTCCAACAGTGGCCAATCCAGGCCATAAGAACCTGGCAAGTACCCAAAAACTAAGTCTATTCCATGTAACCATTGCTAATGGCAGTGGCTATTCTCTAAGTGAACTTAATAGCAGGTAATGGACTTCTCCTCCAAGAACTTATCCAATCCTTTTTTAAACACAGCTATACTAACTGCACGAACCACATTCTCTGGCAACAAATTCCAGAGTTTAATTGTGCGTTGAGTAAAAAAGAACTTTCTCCGATTAGTTTTAAATGTGCCCCATGCTGACTTCATGGAGTGTCCCCTAGTCTTTCTACTATCCGAAAGAGTAAATAACCGATTCACATCTACCCGTTCTAGACCTCTCATGATTTTAAACACCTCTATCATATCCCCCCTCAGTCGTCTCTTCTCCAAGCTGAAAAGTCCTAACCTCTTTAGTCTTTCCTCATAGGGGAGTTGTTCCATTCCCCTTATCATTTTGGTAGCCCTTCTCTGTACCTTCTCCATCGCAATTATATCTTTTTTGAGATGCGGCGACCAGAATTGTACACAGTATTCAAGGTGCGGTCTCACCATGGAGCGATACAGAGGCATTATGACATTTTCCGTTTTATTCATCATTCCTTTTCTAATAATTCCCAACATTCTGTTTGCTTTTTTGACTGCCGCAGCACACTGAACCGACGATTTCAATGTGTTATCCACTATGACACCTAGATCTCTTTCTTGGGTTGTAGCACCTAATATGGAACCCAACATCGTGTAATTATAGCATGGGTTATTTTCCCTATATGCATCACCTTGCACTTATCCACATTAAATTTCATCTGCCATTTGGATGCCCAATTTTCCAGTCTCACAAGGTCTTCCTGCAATTTATCACAATCTGCTTGTGATTTAACTACTCTGAACAATTTTGTGTCATCTGCAAATTTGATTATCTCACTCGTCGTATTTCTTTCCAGATCATTATAAATATATTGAACAGTAAGGGTCCCAATACAGATCCCTGAGGCACTCCACTGTCTACTCCCTTCCACTGAGAAAATTGCCCATTTAATCCTACTCTCTGTTTCCTGTCTTTTAGCCAGTTTGCAATCCACGAAAGGACATCGCCACCTATCCCATGACTTTTTACTTTTCCTAGAAGCCTCTCATGAGGAACTTTGTCAAACGCCTTCTGAAAATCCAAGTATACTATATCTACCGGTTCACCTTTATCCACATGTTTATTAACTCCTTCAAAAAAGTGAAGCAGATTTGTGAGGCAAGACTTGCCCTGGGTAAAGCCATGCTGACTTTGTTCCATTAAACCATGTCTTTCTATATGTTCTGTGATTTTGATGTTTAGAACACTTTCCACTATTTTTCCTGGCACTGAAGTCAGGCTAACCGGTCTGTAGTTTCCCGGATCGCCCCTGGAGCCCTTTTTAAATATTGGGGTTACATTTGCTATCTCCAGTCTTCAGGTACAATGGATGATTTTAATGATAAGTTACAAATTTTTACTAATAGGTCTGAAATTTCATTTTTTAGTTCCTTCAGAACTCTGGGATGTATACCATGCGGTCCAGGTGATTTACTACTCTTCAGTTTGTCAATCAGGCCTACCACATCTTCTAGGTACACCGTGATTTGATTCAGTCCATCTGAATCATTACCCATAAAAACCTTCTCCATTACGGGTACCTCCCCAACATCCTCTTCAGTAAACACCGAAGCAAAGAAATCATTTAATCTTTCCGCGATGGCCTTATCTTCTCTAAGTGCCCCTTTAACCCCTCGATCATCTAACGGTCCAACTGACTCCCTCACAGGCTTTCTGCTTCGGATATAGTTAAAAAGTTTTTACTGTAGTTTTTGCCTCTACAGCAACTTCTTTTCAATTCTCTCTTAGCCTGTCTTATCAGTGTCTTACATTTAACTTGCCAATGTTTATGCTTATCCTATTTTCTTCTGTTGGATCCTTCGTCCAATTTTTGAATGAAGATCTTTTGGCTAAAATAACTTCTTTCACCTCCCCTTTTAACCTGCCGGTAATCGTTTTGCCTTCTTTCCACCTTTCTTAATGTGTGGAATACATCTGGACTGTGCTTCTAGAATGGTATTTTTTAACAATGACCACGCCTCTTGGACATTTTTTACTTTTGTAGCTGCTCCTTTCCGTTTTTTTCTAACAATTTTTCTCATTTTTATCAAAGTTTCCCTTTTGAAAATTTAGCACGAGAGCCTTGGATTTGCACACTGTTCCTTTTCCAGTCATTAAAATCAAATTTTGATCATATTAATGATCACTATTGCCAAGCGGCCCCACCACCGTTACCTCTCTCACCAAGTTCTGTGCTCCACTGAGAATTAGATCTAAAATTGCTCCCTCTCTCGTCGGTTCCTGAACCAATTGCTCCATAAAGCTATCATTTATTCCATTCAGGAACGTTATCTCTCTAGCGTGACCCGATGATACATTTACCCAGTCTATATTGGGGTAATTGAAGTCTCCCATTATTACTGCACTACCAATTTGGTTAGCTTCTCTAATTTCTCTTAGCATTTCACTGTCCATCTCACCATCTTGACCAGGTGGACGGTAGTATACCCCTATCACTGTAGTCTTCCCTGATACACAAGGGATTTCTACCCATAAAGATTCAATTTTGTATTTAGTCTCATGCAGGATGTTTATCCTGTTGGACTCTATGCCATCCCGGACATAAAGCGCCACACCTCCTCCTGACTGCTCCTCTCTGTCATTGCGATATAATTTGTACCCCGGTATAGCACTGTCCCATTGGTTATCCTCTTTCCACCATGTCTCTGAGATGCCAATTAAGTCTATGTCATCATTTACTGCTATACATTCTAATTCTCCCATCTTACTTCTTAGACTTCTGGCATTAGCATACAAACATTTCAAAGTTTGTTTTTTGTTTGTATTTTTATTCTGCTTTTTAATTGATAGGGATAAGTTAGAATTTTTTAGCTCAGGTGAGTTTTTAGTTACAGGCATTTGGACTACTTTTCTAATTATTGGAACCTCACTGTCGGGATGCCCTAATTCTAATGCATCATTAGTATCCTTTAAAGATACATCTCTCTGAACCATGCGCTGCTGAGCGACTGTCGGCTTTCCCCTTTGTTCTAGTTTAAAAGCTGCTAATCACCCATGTGTGAGGACTAGCATCCTGCTTGTCCTGGGATAAAGCAAAATTACTTACCTTGTAATAGGTGTTATCCCAGGACAGCAGGATGTAGTCCTCACAGAACCCACCCGCCACCCCGCGGAGTTGGGCCTCATACCTTTTTATTATTTTATTTTTGCTAACGCATTTGCTACATACGAGACTGAAGAGAGACACCTGTGGCAGAGAATATCATAGCGTGCTGGGCATGCTCAGTGCCCTCACAGGGCCAGTCAAAAGTTTCTAGAAACTTTGACAGAAAGCTTTCCCGCTTTAGGGCTCCGTCAGTGACGTCACCCATATGAGAGGACTACATCCTGCTGTCCTGGGATAACACCTATTACAAGGTAAGCAATTTTGCTTTCTGTTTGCTTTTTTGACTGCTGCAGCACACTGAGCCAACGATTTTAAAGTATTATCCACTATGATGCCTAGATCTTTTTCCTGGGTGGTAGTTCCTAATATGGAACCTAACATCGTGTAACTACAGCAAGGGTTATTTTTCCCTATGTGCAACACCTTGCACTTGTCCACATTAAATTTCATCTGCCATTTGGATGCCCAATCTTCCAATCTTGCAAGGTCCTCCTGTAATGTATCACAATCCTCTTGTCATTTAACTACTCTGAATAATTTTATATCGTTCGCAAATTTGATAACCTCACTTGTCGTATTCCTTTCCAGATCATTTATATATATATTAAAAAGCACTGGTCCAAGTACAGATCCCTGGGGCACTCCACTGTTTACCCTTTTCCACTGAGAAAATTGACCATTTAATCCTACTATCTGTTTCCTGTCTTTTAACCAGTTTTGAATCCACGAAAGGACATTGCCTCCTATCCCATGACTTTTTAGTTTTCTTAGAAGCCTCTCATGAGGGACTTTGTCAAACGCCTTCTGAAAATCCAAATACACTACATCTACCGGTTCACCTTTATCCACATGTTTATTAACCCCTTCAAAAAAATGAAGATTTGTTAGGCAAGACTTCCCTTGGGTAAATCCATGTTGACTGTGTTCCATTAAACCATGTCTTTCTATATGCTCTACGATTTTGATCCGGGACAGGATTCAAGACTCAGGATTCAAGACTCAGAACTTGGAAATCAGAACATTAAAAACAAGGGTCTTCCGGAGACTTGCTCTGCAGACGAGAAGAAGGCCTTGTACCATGACGTGCCCTACACAGCCCCCCATGGGCTGGTCATGGACCACGACATTGGTACTCCAAGAAATGTGGACGCAGGAAACTGGTTGCAAAGGCGAAGACAAAGGCTTCAGGACCAAGAAATCAGGAACACGGAACATCTGGAATATCAAGACTCCAGAACGGAACCACAGAACATCAGGACATGGAACAGGTGACAAAGGAGCTCCGACGAAGGACAAGACCAAGAACATCAGGATGAGGAGACCAGGAACACAGAACAAAGAGCCATCTAGACAATTGAAGACCACGGAGGACCTTGACCCAAAGAAGAACACAGACAACTGTGAATTCTGGATCTGAAGGCCCGAGGAACGGGCTGAAGCAGGAAGTGGAGTGAAGAGGACTTCCGGTGGGGCCGCAGGCTTTTCCCGCTGCTGGCCCTTTAAATAGATTGAAGAGGTGTGTGCCGGCGCCTAGAGGAGGGCCCAGGGAGGAGGACAGCACCATGGACAGTGGCATCCCTGCCGCGTGATGAACACAGAAGCAGGCAGGCATCGGGAGCGGCCTCCAGGCCGCAGGATGGCATCGGAGCGGCAGCGTCTTCCCTTGCTGCTCAGAGAGAAGGAGCCAGGCTGCCTCCTACCACAAAGAAAGAAGAAAGTGGTGGTGGCACCATACCGCACAGGTGAGAGCGTCCCGGGGCTGCTCTAGGCCGCGAAGATGCACGCTGGCAGCGGCTCCTGCTGCTTGAAGGTCCCGGCAGAATCTACAGCCACAGCACTAGGCCACACAGGGCAGCGGTGGCAGCGACGGCGGCCGGGCCGCAGGAAGTAGCCTAGCAGACAGTGGAGATCTGCTCACGGGATGGGGTCCACGAGCACGATCTAACAATCAGAAGGTGGCACTCAATTTCTTCCAGACCTAGGGGTGGCCACGCATCGACCTCTTTGCTATGGAATGCAACTGCAAGGTTCAGACCTTCTGTTAGATATATCCAAGTGCCCGAAGGCTAGTGCAGGATGCATTTCTCATAGACTAGTAGGAAGGCCTACTGTACGCTTTCCCCTCAATACCGTTGATTTCTCGCATGGTACAGAAATACATCATGGACAATGTGGACCTCATTCTGATAGCTCCAGCATGGCCCAGACAACCATGGTACGCATACCTGATTCGTCTATCAGTGGACACTCCAATTTCATTGGGAAACAGCCCTCGCTTCCTAATCCAGGAAGGAGGATCCCTCCTACATCCGCTTCACTCCTCACAGCGTGGAGATTGAAAGGCTATTATTTCAAAACCTAAACCTTTCACCTCACCTAGAAGATATTCTGATTTCTTCCAGAAAAACTTCCACCAGGTTAAATTAGAGAAAAAAATGGATTAGTTATGCCTCTTGGTGCTCGTACAGGGATATAGATCCATTCACCTGCCCTCCAAACAAATTACTTGGTTATCTTCATCTGCTCTATCAAAAAGGACTAGCCACAGCCTCACTCAGGGTCCACCTGAGTGCTATAGCAGTGTATCATTCTCTACACAATGACACACCAATATCCTCTCACCCTCTAATTTTGAGATTTATGAAGGGGATCTTACGTCTGCGCCCACCGATACGTAAACCCCCCATACCGTGGGATTTAAACGTTGTACTGGAACAACTTATGCTACCACCATTTGAACCTCTAGATACTTGCCATCCCAGATACCTGAAGTGGAAAGTACTCTTTTTGGTAGCAGTTACTTCAGCAAGACGTGTTAGCGAACTTCAAGCTCTAGTTCATTACTCTCCATATCTAATGTTCTACCACGACAAAGTCACGTTATGGATGCATCCTAACTTCCTACCAAAGGTAGTTTCATCCTTCCACCTTAATCAGTCTATAACTCTTCCAACCTTCTGCCCAAAGCCTCATAGCAATGAGGCAGAGCATAGGCTACACACACTGGATTGCAAATGTGCACTTGTTTACCTTAAACAAAGAACTGCTTTAGATACTAGAGCATTGCAACTCTTTATCTCGTTTAACCCAAATGCTCCAGGGTTACCTGTTTCCAAGAGGACTCTACCAACCTGGATCACGAACTGCATTCAATTTTGTTACCAAAAACATTCTAAGTCCTTAGCTTCTTCACCTAAAGCGCACCAGGTGCGTGCTGTGGTGGCTTCCATAGCCCACCTGCGTAACGTGCCCATACTGGACATTTGCAAAGCTGCAACTTGGTCCTCACGTCATACCTTCACCACTCATTACTGCTTGGACAAACTCACAGCAACAGATGCTTCCATGGGCACACAGATTCTACAAGCGGGCACCTCCTGAATCAACTATATCACCAAGGACTGTCCGCAGATCTTCTTCGACATCTTGAGCGCATGACATAACTCTTCAGAAATATGACCAAGACATGTCGCTCAAGTTGCTAGCTGGGGGCTCCCAGACAGCATGGCTAATTCATCCTGCTTATCTACGTGAAAAGAGCAAGCTTGCTTACCGTAAATGGTGTTTTCCGTAGATAGCAGATGAATTAGCCATGCTGATCCTCCCACCTCCCCGGACAGTCTTGCTACCAAATACTCTTCTTAATCACGGTCTGAAGAGACTCAGGAGGGTAGGGGAGGTGCCAAGCAGGCACACACTACAGCATGACTCAGAACTTTACTATGAGAGCTCCACTACCTACATCCCAGACAGCATGGTTAATTCATCTGCTATCTACGGAAAACACCATTTAAGGTAAGCAAACTTGCTCTTTTTTCCTCCCTTAATTTCCATCCCCCCTCTTTCCACTGTTTTTTGTTTTTTTTTTTTTGTCTGGACAACATTACTTTTAATTACCAAAAATGTGTAACTATGGTTTAAATTGTAAAATATCTCTGGACATAGATTGGAGATTTGTTTCTTTCGATTTTTATTTTTCTTCTTTTTAAGTATGTTATCCTCTTATTTCCATAGCAAAGTTGTTAATTCACTTTGTTTTATAAAATGCATAAAGAAATAAAGAAAAAAATTACAGCTAGATAGCTAGGAATACTGTATAAAATCAAGTTGTCTTTCATGTCTTCAAAGTGTACATCGCTATGGATTCTGTTTAGTAAGAGGTTACATGCAAATCGCATATATAGTTTTCATGAAAAATATAAAGCAAATGGGCACTTAAGTCATAAATTGTTGTAGATTAAAACCTTGAGAGGCAAAGTATTTTGGCAAAAATTCAACTGAACTGGGGAGTTAGAGCTGCATATTGCTAGTGCAGCACCTGAGGTGCATGAAATTGAAATTGTTAATGGGATGGAACAGAACTAACGTTATGCTTGAGGATTAGAAGAAGGTAACCTACCTGTGGGATTTCCAAGTGACTTTGAAATAAAACCCTACATTTTCCTGGTAGAAAAAAAAGAAAAACTATTGATTATACTATTTTGTGTAAATCCTAGAAAAACTATGCAGACAAAATATCCATGATGCTTGGTCTCTATGCTACCTTACCAGAGATGACTAGTTCTGATGTTTGAGAGCTGTAAACTCTTCTGGATTTCAATTTATCTACAATGAACACTCTGAAAATGTACTTGTATTCATTGACTCTGATTAAAGTAAGATTATATAACGAGGATGCCCTCAAAATCAAACCTGATAACAGCTCTTGAAGAAGAAGAGTAGACCGTCGTTGTGCTACATCATAGAATCATCTTCTGTAGCAATGTTGAAAAATGTACTACCTGACTGTGTTCTTTTCTTAAAAGGGAATCATTTTGTCAAAACCATTTTATAACATGTGACTTCCCAGCAGCTGCTGTGCTGAAGAAGGAACACAGTTCATTATATCTAAAGTGAAATCTTTTGAATTTGAGTCCTAAGACTTGAAAAATAATTCAAAATTTGAAATATTCAGGTCCCTCGCCTACCAGCAAGTCATCCCTGCAGTATGCAACCATCTCTCAGCCACAGCCCAAATACACCACTTTCATGACATATCCAGATCCTGACCGATAGGAGCGTGGAGCCCATTTAATGCTGCTACCCACCTACATAATATGTCATGGTGAAACAAGATATGCTTACAGGCTCTTTCTGTTACCCACATTTGTAAACATTTTGATGTAGACTATAAATGCTGTTTTCTTAAATATTAATCCCCCTTTCTGAAGTAAGAATATCCAATTTAATCATTTCTTCCCCTTCCCATCCTAATGTTCTGAGCTTAATTAGAAAACACTATAGTGGAGACTCATTGGTATGCCAGTGTTTTGGCTAAGAGTCTTAATACTGAACATCTTGCAAAAGCATTTCATGCTTTAAGAGCATGATCAATTAACTGTTTGTTTCATGTAGGGAACTCTACAAAAAACTGTCAGCAGTTCAGTCTAGAGAGCTTTGCCCAAGAACTGTAAGGCCACCAGGTTCAAAATCCTAGATTAACATTTTACACACCCTTGGTGCCTTCTTCATCACCAGTGGAGGCCACGAGTGGGGGGGGGGGGGGGGGTGTGAAGAGGATCATGCCAATGTAATGCTGAAGTGTGGTCTCCCCAAAATTATTCTTGGTACCTTTAGGCACGTGTTTACTGTGTCTAGTGGTAATTTCATTCCTAGTAAGTGTCACCGTTGATCTGTTTTGCAGGCATTAATGCTCCATGAGGTTGACATAGATAGTAGCAGTTTCTGAAATAGTATTCAGATTAATAAGTAAAAAAAATGAAACACTACTGAATTCTGCACACACATTTTCAAATTGTAGCTCGTTAAATCATTAAAAACTAACTTCCTGCTTTAACTGGTAGAACTAGCAAAACTTTTCTGGATAATTTAGTTGGCAATTAAAGTAAAATCAATGAGATTAGGCCAGTATAGTGTGCTGCCATGCGAGGATCTGAGTTTAATTCTCAGGTTAGGTCTTCCTTTCCCTGGGAGAGCTGCGGATGCAATGGAGACAGCACATGCTGCCGCCATGGGGAAGGCAGTGCCAAGCCAGTGCTCAACAGCGACCTTTACAGGCTGGACTTAGGATGCGTGCACACCAGCATCCGGAAGGATCCATGATCTGTGCCTTTTGGCCAGTCACCACTGCCATGGCTCTTATTATTAATTGTACATCGCTTTGATTTACTGTAGTAAGGAATGGCAAATAATCAAGTAAATAAATAATAATTAAATCTGTGGGGGAAACCCCAGGTTGTTCCAAATGAAATCTCGAGTTCTGATTGACTTGGAAGCCCAAAGGAGCAGAAAGAAACTATCATGCCAAGAAAAATATCATTACAATTCCTTTTTTTGAAATCTTCCTATTTAGTCCTTCTTATTTTAATGTATATGAGTAAAATTGACTGCCATTATGCTGATTCTTATCAAAGCATTATGCAGACGACATAAATGTCTTACTTTTTTTTCCTTCTCCATTGAATCAAATGGACTAAGACCACGTAAGTGCCTTTCAGCCTATTTAAGTGAGGATGTGTGTGATGCCTGAAATAAAGCAAGTGTTTTTGGTTTCTTGAGCTTTATTGTCCATCATGAGAGGAGCATATTTGGTTCACTTCCTCCATTTTATTCCACATGCTGGTGACATCAAGAGAGATATTGTGAATATCAGAAAAGGGATAATGAAAGTCATGCATGAAGTATTATACTTTTCCAAGCAGGAGCCAGTCTAAAATGGCACATAAAGGGAACATTTGTTACTTGCCCAAGAGATATACTGCCTTCAACCTCTTTTTTTAAACATTGGATGCTCAGTAGAATCTATATGGGTAGAAATTCCATATGTGTTGGGTAAGGGGCGGATTTTCAGAGCCCTGCTCGCGTAAATCCGCCCAAAACCGGGCGGATTTACGCGAGCAGGGCCCTGCGCGCCGGGAAGCCTATTTTACATAGGCCTCCCGGCGCGCGCAGAGCCCCGGGACTCGCGTAAGTCCCGGGGTTCTCGGAGGGGGGCGTGTCAGGGGGTGGGCCCGGTCGTCGCGGCGTTTCGGGGGCGTGCCGGCAGCGTTTTGGGGGCGGGTACGGGGGCGTGGCTACGGCCAGGGGGGCATGGCCGCGCCCTCCGTACCCGCCCCCAGGTCGCGGCCCGGCGCGCAGGAGGCCCGCTGGCGCGCGGGGATTTACGCCTCCCGGAGGGAGGCGTAAATCCCCCGACAAAGGTAAGGGGGGGTTTAGACAGGGCCGGGCGGGTGGGTTAGGTAGGGGAAGGGAGGGTAAGGTGAGGGGAGGGCAAAGGAAAGTTCCCTCCGAGGCCGCTCCGATTTCGGAGCGGCCTCGGAGCGCGCGCAGGCTATACAAAATCGATAGCCTTGCGCGCGCCGATCCAGGATTTTAGTGGATACGCGCGGCTCCGCGCGTATCTACTAAAATCCAACGTACTTTTGCTTGAGTCTGATGCGCAAGCAAAAGTAGGCTGATCGCGCTTCTTTTAAAATCTACCCCTAAGAGTATAGTATTAGGAGTATAGTGATAGGGGTATACTATCATCCACCTGGCTAAAATGATCAGACAGATGAGGAAATGCTAAGAGAGATCAGGGAAGCTAACCAATTTAGCAGTGCAGTAATAATGGGAGATTTCAATTACCCCAATATTGACTGGGTAAATGAAACATCAGGACATGCTAGAGACATAAAATTTCTGGATGGAATAAATGACTGCTTCATGGAGCAATTGGTTCAGGAACCGACGAGAGAGGGAGTTATTTTAGATTTAATTCTTAGTAGAATGCAGAATTTGGTGAGAAAGGTAATGGTAGTGGGGCCACACGGCAATAGTGATCATAACATGATCAAGTTTGAACTAATGACTGGAAGGGGGACAATATGTAAATCTACAGCTCTAACACTAAATTTTCAAAAGAGAAACTTTGATAAAATAAGGAAAATAGAAAAAACCCGAAAGGTGCAGCTGCGAAGGTTAAAGGTATACAACAGGCATGGACAATGTTTAAAAATATAATCTTAGAAGTGCAGTCCAGATGTATTCCATCCATTAAGAAAGGTGGGAGGAAGGCAAAACGATTATCCACATGGTTAAAAGGTGAGATGAAAAAGGCTATTTTAGCCAAAAAATAAATCCTTCAAAAATTGGAAGAATGATCCATCTGAAAAAAAAAGAAAGAACATAAGCATTGTCAAGTTAAGTGTAAAACATTGAGAAGACAGGCTAAGAGAGAATTTGAAATGAAATTGGCTGTAGAGGCAAAAACTGAAAATAAACACTTTTTAAAATATATCCAAAGCAAGAAACCTGTGAAGGAGTCAGTTGGACCATTAGATGACCGAGGGGTTAAAGGGACTCTTAGGGAAAATAATGCCATTGCAGAAAGACTAAATTAATTCTTTGCTTCTGTGTTTACTAATGAGGATGTTGGAGAGATACTGGTTCTGGAGATGGTTTTAAAGGGTGATGATTCAGATGAACTGAACCAAATCATGGTGAATCTGGAAAATGTAGTAGGCCAGACTGACAAACTAAAGAGTAGCAAATTACCTGGACTGGATGGTATGCACTCCAGGATTGTTGCTATCCCGGTCGCCAGACTAGCGACCGGGCTCTTACCGTCCTCCCGAGGCTCCCGGGTCCGCCGCGCTCCGCCGGAGGTTTGGGCCTTCTCGGCCGCATGGCAGCGGCGTCTCCCTCGTGGAGACGCCGTCGATGCCGATTCTGACTCCTCCCCCCGGCCGGGTACGCGCGCGCGCGCGCGAAGGGACGGCTCTTGTAGGTCCAGCACCCGGAAGTGCTGAACCGCCCCTTTGCTGACGACAGAGCCTGGCTGAGTATATAAGGCAGCTTCAGTCTCTCCTGCCTTGCCTTGCAACGAGGTCGCTCCTGTGAGTACTTAGTTGCTTCCCTGGATCCAGCTTGCTCCGATCCTGCCTGTTCCGGTCCTTGTTCCTGTGTTTCCAGCTGGGCTCCGTTCCTGCTTGTTCCTGTCTGTGGTTCCTGCCTTGCTCCGTTCCTGCTTGTTCCTGCCTGTGGTTCCTGCCTTGCTCCGTTCCTGCTGGTCCCAGTTCCCGCTCCAGTGAATCCACTCCTGCTTTTCAACTTCTCGTCTTCCGCCAGCCTTGACCATTGGACTTCTGCTTGACTCTTCTCGTCTTCCGCCAGCCTTGACCGTTGGACTTCTGCTTGACTCTTCTCGTCTTCCGCCAGCCTTGACCATTGGACTTCTGCTTGACTCTTCTCATCTTCTGCCAGCCCTGATCACCAGACCTCCTAAGTCCCAGCGACCCGGACCCCTACGGGCTCCTCCTGGGGGGGTCTCGGGTTTCCAGGGCGAACGCTCCTACATCCACGCCAGATCCGTGCCGCCTCCCGGCTCCTTTTCCACCGTCTGGACTCCGCTGTTCAGACAGCCGGGCCAAGGGTCCACTAAACAGACTTTCTCACAACAGTTTGCAAGGCCATGGACCCGGCGGATACTCCCGGCCTGCAGGCCATTCCGGGAATGGCCCAAAGGATACAGCAACAGCAGCAATGCATAGAAGTTTTGGCTGCTACTGTGGATCGCCTGGCCAGTCGCCTGGAAGCTCAGCCTCTGGACGTAGTGGTACCACCTCCGCCTCCTGCGCCTATACCACATCCGTCCGTACAGACCCAACTTCCGGCTCCCACATGTTACTCTGGGGACGCCAAGACTTGTAGGGCCTTTTTGAATCAGTGCTTTATTCGTTTTACCCTGCTGCCGGGACAATTTCCTTCCGATGCTATCAAAGTAGCCTACATTTTGTCCCTCCTGGACGGGAAGGCTATGGTATGGGCTTCGCCTTTATGGGAACACCAAGATGCCTTACTCCAAGATCTGCAAAGATTCGTGGATCATTTCAAACAAACGTTTGACGAACCAGCACGCCAGACTACCGCTACTACGGAAATTCTGCAATTGAGGCAAGGCTCACGCTCCCTAGCGGACTATGCTATTGAATTTCGCACCCTGGCCATGGAGCTGGGGTGGCAAGACGACTGCTTGCGTGGCATATTCTTGGAGGGTCTCGCAAGTCGTATAAAGGACGAACTGATGACACGGGATATTCCCACTACCTTGAAAGAGGTTATAGATTTGGCAGGGAGAATCGATCGGCGGTTACAGCAGCGAGCGAGGGAGGGCCGACCGCCTCGACGACCGGTCTCCCTGGCACCCACCTTTTCAAGATCCCTCTCCTTGCCTCACAAGCCACAGCCTACTCCCTCTTCCAATGCCTCTGAGGAACCCATGCAAATTGGGCGTACACCGTTAACCGAAGAAGAGAGGAGGCGACGGCGCACCCTAGGATTGTGCCTGTACTGTGGTACTAAGGGTCACTTGCTGGCTCAGTGCCCCGTACGGCCGGAAAACGCTTGAACCTAGGGAAGAGGGAGGAGATCTCTCTAGGTTGCCTTAGTCCTGCTCCTCAATGTACGGTACCTGTCACCCTGGAGTACCCAGGGGGTTCCTTCCAGACTCTAGCCTTTATAGATTCCGGAGCTGGGGGGAATTTTATTCTGAAAGACTTGGTATGTCAACTGGGGCTTCCTACTTTACCCCGGAAGCCTCCGCTCCGAGTCACCTCGATCCAAGGAACTCCATTATCAGGAGACATCTCAGAGATTACAGAGCCTATCACACTTCAGACCGGAATTCTCCATACTGAGAGGCTCTCTTTTATGCTACTGGAGAAGTCGGTGCACCCTATAGTATTGGGTCTCCCTTGGTTACAACAACATGCTCCAATTGTTCACTGGGACTCTCTGCAAATCGCTCAGTGGAGCTCCTATTGCTTTCACAACTGTTTGAAATTACCTTTGAAACCAACTCTTCCACTTTGTCAGACTCTCTTGGAACTGCCACCTCAGTACCAAAGTTTTGCGGATGTATTCTCCAAACAGAAAGCGGAACTTCTTCCAGTTCATCGTCCGTTCGACTGCGCTATTGACCTGCTTCCAGACTCCATTCCCCCGAGAGGTAGAGTCTACCCTTTGTCTATCCCTGAGACGCGGGCGATGTCGGAATACGTATCTGAAAATCTGGCCAAGGGCTTTATCCGCCCATCTCATTCGCCGGCGGGGGCAGGGTTTTTCTTCGTGGCCAAAAAAGATGGCACCCTCAGACCGTGTATTGATTACCGAGGATTAAATACCATCACCAAGAAGGATCGGTATCCGCTTCCTCTTATACCTGAACTTTTGGACAGACTTCAAGGTGCTAAGGTTTTCACTAAACTTGATCTACGTGGAGCCTACAATCTCGTTCGTATTCGTCCCGGGGACGAGTGGAAGACAGCTTTTAACACCCGGGACAGTCATTATGAATACCTTGTAATGCCGTTCGGACTATGTAATGCGCCTGCTGTCTTCCAAAACCTAATGAATGAAGTACTACGAGAAATGCTCTATTCTTTTGTCATCGTTTATCTCGACGACGTCTTGATCTACTCTCCAGATCTTGTCTCTCATCGCCGTCATGTCAAACGCGTCTTGCACGCATTACGAGACAATCACTTGTATGCCAAATTGGAGAAGTGCCAGTTTGAGTGCGAGACACTTCCGTTCCTGGGTTACATTATTTCCTCTTCTGGTTTTCAAATGGACCCGGAGAAGGTTGCAGCTATCACTAATTGGCCTCAACCAGTAGGGTTAAAGGCTCTCCAACAGTTTCTTGGTTTTGCCAACTTTTACAGACACTTTATACCACACTATTCCCAAAGAGTGGCTCCTCTCACCGCACTCACTCGCAAGGGTGCCAACACTCATGCTTGGTCTACTTCAGCTTGTCTCGCCTTCGAAGACTTAAAGAAGGCTTTTTTACGGGATTCTTGCTTGCGCCATCCAGATCCACAGCGCCCTTTCGTTGTGGAAGTTGATGCTTCTACGTTGGCAGTTGGGGCCGTTCTTAGTCAGCACGATGCTTCAGGCAAGCTGATGCCCTGTTCCTACTTTTCAAAGAAATTCACTCCTGCCGAGTGCAACTATAGCATTGGAGACAAGGAGCTTCTTGCTATTAAACTCGCATTTGAAGAATAGAGACAATGGCTCGAGGGGGCCAATCACCCGGTGACCGTCTATACGGATCATAAGAATTTACAGTATTTGGCTCAGGCCCAACGGTTGAACCCTCGTCAAGCTAGGTGGTCATTGTTCTTCAGTCGCTTCAACTTCATACTTAAGTATCGCCCCGCTGAAAAGAATGTTCGAGCCGACGCTCTCTCTCGTACTTCTCAACCTGAGGAGGAGGAGTCCCTGCAGCACATTCTGGATCCTGCAAGTATTCAATTAAATCTCACTCTGCTGGACACTTCTTCTAAGACTCCAGTGCCTATAAGACTTCGTAAAAGGGTTCTATGTTGGGGTCATGATTCTTTAACCGGAGGCCACGCAGGAGTACAAAGGACACTAGACCTCATAGCCCGCTTCTATTGGTGGCCTGGACTACGTAGGGATGTCTCTCTGTATGTAAGTTCCTGTCCTACCTGCGCACTACAGAAACCATTAATTGGTCCCCAAAGGGGGTTGTTACAACCATTACCCATTCCTACAGAACCGTGGACGCATATTGCTACAGACTTTGTGGTAGAACTTCCACCTTCTCAAGGCAAGACTGTGGTCTGGGTTACTGTGGACCGCTTTTCTAAAATGGCTCATTTTGTGCCTTTACCCAAATTTCCCTCCGCTACAGAACTGGCGTTGCTTTTGTTCAGCATATATTCCGCATACATGGTTTACCTCTGGATATAGTCTCCGACCGGGGACCCCAGTTCACCGCCAGATATTGGAGAGCGTTATGTAAAAAATTCAAAGTACAATTAAGCTTCTCGACTGCATTCCACCCACAAAGTAATGGCCAAACAGAACGCATGAACCGTTCATTGAAGTCCTTTCTGAGAGCATTTATCAACCATAAGCAAGACAATTGGGTGGATCTCCTACCTTGGGCGGAGTTCGCCTACAACAATCAGGTACACGCCGCAACCGGAAGATCTCCATTCCAGGTCGTGTATGGCAAACAGCTGAAACCACCCTTGCCGCTACCAGAACCCATCTCCTCACCTGCTGCCCAGTCAACCGCTGACCAACTGGGTAGGCTTTGGACTTCTACACAGCACCGGCTCCAAAGGGTGGCACTCTCTTCTAAACGATTTGCCGACCGGCATCGAAGAACTGCGCCACAGTTTCTCCCAGGAGACAAGGTCTGGCTCAGCACTAGACACATTCATCTCCGACAACCGTCGAAGAAGTTGGCACCCAAGTTCTGTGGACCCTTCCGAGTTGCGGAGAGAGTGGGCATGGTGTCTTATCGGCTACGCCTTCCCAATTCCCTGCGCATTCACAATGTTTTTCATGTTTCCCTACTGAAGCCAGTCATACTTTCTAAATTTCATCCTAGGCTACCTGATTCCTCTCCGGCGCCCTCAGCAGAAGATCCCACCTTTCAAGTACGAGAGGTACTGGACACTCGCTTTGTTAACAGGCATTGGGAGTACTTGCTAGCATGGGAGGGGTGTGGCGACGAAGACAACACTTGGGAACCAGCTCGTAACATCTTAGATAAAGCCCTTCTGCATCAGTTCCACTTGGACCACCCTGACAAGCCTGGCCCTTTAAAGAGGGGGCGTAAGAGGGGAGGTACTGTTGCTATCCCGGTCGCCAGACTAGCGACCGGGCTCTTACCGTCCTCCCGAGGCTCCCGGGTCCGCCGCGCTCCGCCGGAGGTTTGGGCCTTCTCGGCCGCATGGCAGCGGCGTCTCCCTCGTGGAGACGCCGTCGATGCCGATTCTGACTCCTCCCCCCGGCCGGGTACGCGCGCGCGCGAGCGAAGGGACGGCTCTTGTAGGTCCAGCACCCGGAAGTGCTGAACCGCCCCTTTGCTGACGACAGAGCCTGGCTGAGTATATAAGGCAGCTTCAGTCTCTCCTGCCTTGCCTTGCAACGAGGTCGCTCCTGTGAGTACTTAGTTGCTTCCCTGGATCCAGCTTGCTCCGATCCTGCCTGTTCCGGTCCTTGTTCCTGTGTTTCCAGCTGGGCTCCGTTCCTGCTTGTTCCTGTCTGTGGTTCCTGCCTTGCTCCGTTCCTGCTTGTTCCTGCCTGTGGTTCCTGCCTTGCTCCGTTCCTGCTGGTCCCAGTTCCCGCTCCAGTGAATCCACTCCTGCTTTTCAACTTCTCGTCTTCCGCCAGCCTTGACCATTGGACTTCTGCTTGACTCTTCTCGTCTTCCGCCAGCCTTGACCATTGGACTTCTGCTTGACTCTTCTCGTCTTCTGCCAGCCCTGATCACCAGACCTCCTAAGTCCCAGCGACCCGGACCCCTACGGGCTCCTCCTGGGGGGGTCTCGGGTTTCCAGGGTGAACGCTCCTACATCCACGCCAGATCCGTGCCGCCTCCCGGCTCCTTTTCCACCGTCTGGACTCCGCTGTTCAGACAGCCGGGCCAAGGGTCCACTAAACAGACTTTCTCACAACAAGGATTCTGAAGGAACTAAAAAATGAAATTTCAGATCTATTAGTTAAAATTTGTATCCTATCATTAAAATCATCCATTGTTCCTGAAGATTAGAGGGTGGCCAATGTAACCCCAATATTTAAAAAGGGATCCAGAGGCAATCCAGGAGCCTGACTTCTTTGCCAGAAAAATAGTGGAAAATATTCTAAAGATCAAAATTACAGAGCCTATAGAAAGACATGGTTTAATGGAAAAAAGTCAGCATGGATTTACCCAAGGCAAGTCCTGCCTAACAAATCTGCTTCTGTTTTTTTGAAGGAGTTAATAAACATGTGGATAAGGGTGAGCTAGTAGATGTAGTGTTTTTGGATTTTCAGAAGGCATTTGACAAAGTCCCTCATAAGAGGCTTCTAAGGAAACTAAAAAGTCATGGGATAGGAAGCGGTATCCTTTTGTGGATTACATACTGGTTTTAATTGATCTTCTGGCACTGACTTCTCTTATCACAAGTGCCTGCTGCCTGGACCTGACCTCTTGCTGGACCTGACCAAGAGTGCCTGCTGCCTTGACTTGACCTCTTGCTTGGACCCTGACCATGTTTGCTTGCCTTCTGTCTCAGTACTTCCAGCAGACCCCGGTATGCCCTTGGACTCTTGCTTAATCTTCTGCCCTATTGTCCCACCTAAAAACTGCTGGCCACCAGAACCCAAGGGCTCAACCTTGAGTAGCGGGAAGGCAGCTGGTATAGGTGAAACTCCATTCTGTAACACTACAGGGCACGTTTGCCTGCTGTCTGCGTAGGCCTTGTAGGTTTGCCTTTGAGGCTGCATCAACTACACCACGGCATAAAGGGCTCACTCCTACACCAATCATTACACCATGCAGGTTATCTCTGTACCTTCTATTAAAGGTAGTAACTGCCGCTCCATACAGGTTACCCCATACCTTCTGTTAAAGGTAGTAACTGCCACTTCATGCAGGTTACCCCTTTTCTTCATTTCCATCCTTTAGCCATTAGGGATCCTCTGTGTTTGTCTCACGCCCTTTCCATTCCATGACCATTGTCTTCACCACCTCTTCCAGGTGCATACTTCAATGCATCCACCACCCTTTCCATGAAAAAATATTTCCTGATGTTGGAACTTCATATTATGTTCCCTAGTTCTACAGCTTTCTTTCCACTGAAAAAGGCTTGATTTCCTTGTATCATTAATACCCTTCAGGTATTTAAAGGTCTGCATCATATTGCCCCTGTTCCTCCTTTCCTCCATGGCATACATGTTTAGTTCCTTCAGTCTTATAAGTCTTTTGGCATGGACCCCACCCCTTTTTGTTCACCTTTCTCTGGACTGCATTCATCCAGTCTCTATCCTTTTTGAGAAATTGAACACAGTATTCCAGATGAGGCCTCACCAGGGACCTGTACAGGGGCATTATCTCCTTTTTTCCTGCTATTTATGTCTTGACCTTATTTCTTATCTACACTTTGTGTTATTGTGCCTACTGTATTTGTTTTTCACATCCCCATTCGCTTTCTGTTTATTTCAGTAATATAATTTAAAAAAATAAAAGGATGATAAATTGCAAAGTAAGAATGTCTTGTACATAAGATGTTGAAGATGCCATCACAGTATAGAATAAAATAAACAGTAGATATTAATGGAAACATGACATTAACACAATGAGACTTCATTTCTTTCTGGGACTATAGGGACTCTGAAGGAAGGAATGTTTTTCAAAGGATTAGAAAGTTTAAGTTAACAGGTACATAAAAAATGAACACAGGCTGCTACCTATTTATTGCTCTCAGTGGTATGTAAATAATGGTTCATAACATAATAAGGCACTGTTTTGTTCAAGTTGAATTGATAATGGGAAGCAAACGAATGATCTGGGTGTGTGACTGCAAAATGGTGAATATGATGCAGGTACTTTTTGATCTGAAACTGTGATTTTGCACAAGGGATACATTTTGTGTTATGGTAGTATGAGATGACCCAGCAAAGTATTGTGCCACTAAATTGCACATTACAATGGATGGTACTTCCTGATTGAGGCAGCATATTTTGCTCTGTAAGAGTATTATCATAGTAAAAATTCATACCTTCCTATCGGGCCGATACAGAAAAACCCGCGGGAGAGCCGGCGAGCACCCGCTTTCCCGGCGCGCGCCCAGGCCACTCTCCTGGGCGCGCAATTCAGAAAAAAAAAATGTAAATGAGGGCCTGTGGTAAAAGGAGGCGCTAGGGACACTAGCGGCGTCCCTAGCACCTCCTTTTTGACAGAAGTGGCGGCTGTCAGCAGGTTTGACAGCTGACGCTCAATTTTACCGGCATTGGTTCTCGAACCCGCTGATAGTCACGGGTTTGGAAAACGGACACCGGCAAAATTGAGCGTCTGTCTTCCAACCCGCAGACCGCGGCCAGATTTTTTATTTTTAATTTTTTTTAATTTTTGGGGCCTCCGACTTAATATCGCTATGATATTAAGTCGGAGGGTGTTCAGAAAAGCAGTTTTTTCTGCTTTTCTGTACAATTTCCCGGTGCCGACTGAAATTAACACCTGCCTTTGGCAGGTGTTAATTTCTGAAAGTAAAATGTGTAGCTTCGCTGCACATTTTACTTTGTGTATCGCGTGGGAATGACTAATAGGCCATCAACATACATTTGCATGTTGCGGGCACTATTAGTTTCGGGGGGGGGGGGGGGTTGGCCGCGCGGTTTCCATGCGCTATTACCCCTTAGGGGTGGATTTTAAAAGGCCGGCGCGCCTAAAGCCCCGGGACGCGCGTAAGTCCCGGGGCTTTCGAAAAGGGGAGGGAGGGGACGTGTCTGGGGGCGTTCCCGAAACGATGCGGCATTTCGGGGGCGTGCCGCGGCATTTCGGGGGCGGACCCAAGGGCGTGGCGCCGGCCCAGCCCCCGGGACCGGAGGACGGAGCGGGGCTGCCGGCCGACGCGCGCAAAGTTACGCCTGCTGAACTTTGCCGACAAAGGTGGGGGGGGGGGGTTTTTAGATAGGGCCAGGGGGGTGGGTTAGGTAGGGGAAGGGAGGGGAAAGTGGGGGGAGGGCGAAGAAAAGTTCCCTCCGAGGCCGCTCCGAAATCGGAGCGGCCTCGGAGGGAACAGGCAGGCCGCGCTGGGCTCGGCGCGCGCAGGTTGCACAAATGTGCACCCCCTTGTGCGCGCCGACCCCGGATTTTATAAGATACGCGCGGCTATGCGCGTATCTTATAAAATCCAACATACTTTTGTTCGCGCCTGGTGCGTGAACAAAAGTACGCGATCGCGCAAGTATTTAAAATCTGCCCCTTACTGTATAAGGGGTAAAAATAGCGTGTCGAAAATGTGTGGCCAAATTGGGCTAACAGTGCGCTCAGCCTGAGCGCACTTTACTGCATCGGTCCATATAAGATTAATTCTCCAGATTTTTTACAGTTGGTGGCATAGTACTTCTTATTGGACCAATGTCAAAATTGGCCAAGGAGCCTATGAAGACTTAAAAGCTCATGCACAATGCCAGTTTTGGATACTTCTTATGTTGAGCCAATAAAAGCTATCACAACCTGCAAAGAATCCACTTTACTCCAGGATCAATATGGCCTGTCAGTGTAGTCACATTCAGATTTATAAAAGGTTTTGCCCTATTATGTACTTAAGAGAAAACCTTTATAAATACAGTTCACTGTGTATTAACACAGCTTTATCAAAGCTACTATTGCTGGAGACTAGTTCTATGGAATCATTTTTGCTTCATTGAAAAATAAAGCAACATGGTGGCCATATTAGTTCCATTTGGATATGCAGAAATGCAGATCAACAAACAAATTCTGAACTTCACTGAGAAAAACCAGATAAAGTGAATGTGATATTTGTTTGCACTGGGGTTAGATGAGGTAAGCAGTTTTCCAGCTAGAATGCTTAAGCGCTGGACATTTTACAGGATTGGCTATGACATTTCTCATTGCCTTAGATTACCCTTCTGTGGCAATAGTCACCTTCTTCCTTCTATCCTGATTAGTTTGGATGTTAAAATGTGTTTCCAGATCATTCACTTCAGTGTTTATTTCATGTGCATTTTGGAAGTACTAAACTGAACACGCCAGGATTATATCTGGATGAAAGTTGTCTTAGCATTCCCAATTATTACTATTATTTAATTTGTTCTCGGTTGGAGAAGTTGACAAATTATGTTTCTGTAAGTCGGATTACTTTATATCCAGACCTTTCTTTTAAAAACATCTTTTTATTTTGAGCAAACATCCTAGTTGGTTTGTTGTTCATCTTCATAAGGAACACCATGGAACTCTTTTCGATTGGCAGAATAGCACTATTCTGGCTCAGTACTCTTATTCAGGGTCAAGCCCTGGGTGTGTGCAGCAAAGATCCCCCTTCCTCCTCCACATCTCCTAAGAACATAAGAAAATGCCATACTGGGTCAGATCAAGGGTCCATCAAGCCCAGCATCCTGTTTCCAACAGTGGCCAATCCAGGCCATAAGAACCTGGCAAGTACCCAAAAACTAAGTCTATTCCATGTTACCATTGCTAATGGCAGTGGCTATTCTCTAAGTGAACTTAATAGCAGGTAATGGACTTCTCCTCTAAGAACTTATCCAATCCTTTTTTAAACACAGCTATACTAACTGCACTAACCACATCCTATGGCAACAAATTCCAGAGTTTAATTGTGCGTTGAGTAAAAAAGAACTTTCTCCGATTAGTTTTAAATGTGCCCCATGCTAACTTCATAGAGTGCCCCCTAGTCTTTCTACTATCCGAAAGAGTAAATAACCGATTCATATCTACCCGTTCTAGACCTCTCATGATTTTAAACATCTCTACCATATCCCCCCTCAGCCGTCTCTTCTCCAAGCTGAAAAGTCCTAACCTCTTTAGTCTTTCCTCATAGGGGAGCTGTTCCATTCCCCTTATCATTTTGGTAGCCCTTCTCTGTACTTTCTCCATTGCAATTATATCTTTTTTGAGATGCGGCAACCAGAATTGTACACAGTATTCAAGGTGCGGTCTCACCATGGAGCGATACAGAGGCATTATGACATTTTTCGTTTTATTCACCATTCCCTTTCTAATAATTCCCAACATTCTGTTTGCTTTTTTGACTGCCACAGCACACTGAACCGACGATTTCAATGTGTTATCCACTATGACACCTAGAACTCTTTCTTGGGTTGTAGCACCTAATATGGAACCCAACATTGTGTAATTATAGCATGGGTTATTTTTCCTTATATGCATCACCTTGCACTTATCCACATTAAATTTCATCTGCCATTTGGATGCCCAATTTTCCAGTCTCACAAGGTCTTCCTGCAATTTATCACAATCTGCTTGTGATTTAACTACTCTGAACAATTTTGTGTCATCTGCAAATTTGATTATCTCACTCGTCATATTTCTTTCCAGATCATTTATAAATATATTGAAAAGTAAGGGTCCCAATACAGATCCCTGAGGCACTCCACTGTCCACTCCCTTCCACTGAGAAAATTGTCCATTTAATCCTACTCTCTGTTTCCTGTCTTTTAGCCAGTTTGCAATCCACGAAAGGACATCACCACCTATCCCATGACTTTTTACTTTTCCTAGAAGCCTCTCTTGAGGAACTTTGTCAAACGCATTCTGAAAATCCAAGTATACTACATCTACCGGTTCACCTTTATCCACATGTTTATTAACTCCTTCAAAAAAGTGAAGCAGATTTGTGAGGCAATACTTGCCTGGGCAAAGCCATGCTGACTTTGTTCCATTAAACCATGTCTTTCTATATGTTCTGTGATTTTGATGTTTAGAACACTTTCCACTATTTTTCCTGGCACTGAAGTCAGGCTAACCAGTCTGTAGTTTCCCGGATCGCCCCTGGAGCCCTTTTTAAATATTGGGATTACATTTGCTATCCTCCAGTCTTCAGGTACAATGGATGATTTTAGTGATAGGTTACAAATTTTTACTAATAGGTCTGAAATTTCATTTTTTAGTTCCTTCAGAACTCTGGGGTGAATACCATCTGGTCCAGGTGATTTACTACTCTTCAGTTTGTCAATCAGGCCTACCACATCTTCTAGGTTCACCGTGATTTGATTCAGTCCATCTGAATCATTACCCATGGAAACCTTCTCCATCACGGGTACCTCCCCAACATCCTCTTCAGTAAACACTGGAGCAAAGAAATCATTTAATCTTTCTGCGATGGCCTTATCTTCTCTAAGTGCCCCTTTAACCCCTCGATCATCTAACGGTACAACTGACTCCCTCACAGGCTTTCTGCTTCGGATATATTTTTAAAAGTTTTTACTGTGAGTTTTTGCCTCTACAGCCAACTTCTTTTCAAATTCTCTCTTAGCCTGTCTTATCAATGTCTTACATTTAACTTGCCAACGTTTATGCTTTATCCTATTTTCTTCTGTTGGACTGTTGGATCCTTCTTCCAATTTTTGAATGAAGATCTTTTGGCTAAAATAGCTTCTTTCACCTCCCCTTTTAACCATGCCGGTAATCGTTTTGCCTTCTTTCCACCTTTCTTAATGTGTGGAATACATCTGGACTGTGCTTCTAGAATGGTACTTTTTAACAATGACCATGCCTCTTGGACATTTTTTACTTTTGTAGCTGCTCCATTCAGTTTTTTTCTAACAATTTTTCTCATTTTATCAAAGTTTCCCTTTTGAAAGTTTAGCACGAGAGCCTTGGATTTGCACACTGTTCCTCTTCTAGTCATTAAATTAAATTTGATCATATTATGATCACTATTGCCAAGCGGCCCCACCACCGTTACCTCTCTCACCAAGTCCTGTGCTCCACTGAGAATTAGATCTAAAATTGCTCCCTCTCTCGTCGGTTCCTGAACCAATTGCTCCATAAAGCTATCTTTTATTCCATCCAGGAACGTTATCTCTCTAGCATGTCCCGATGATACATTTACCCAGTCAATATTGGGGTAATTGAAGTCTCCCATTATTACTGCACTACCAATTTGGTTAGCTTCCCTAATTTCTCTTAGCATTTCACTGTCCGTCTCACCATCTTGACCAGGTGGACGGTAGTATACCCTATCACTATAGTCTTCTCCGACACACAAGGGATTTCTACCCATAAAGATTCAATTTTGTATTTAGTCTCATGCAGGATGTTTATCCTGTTGGACTCTATGCCATCCCGGACATAAAGCGCCACACCTCCTCCCGGGTTCTCCTCTCTGTCATTGCGATATAATTTATACCCCGGTATAGCACTGTCCCATTGGTTATCCTGGAGAAACAGTTACTGTAGAGTAGAAAATGACTCAGCGCTTTTCAGTGGTTGCATGCAGGGAATACCTTACTTGGGAATCTGAGATGAAAAATAACATTATGGGGTAGATTTTTAAACGTGCACGCGCTACCCGGCATGCCCATATGGATGCCCGATTTTATAACATGCGCACGAAGATGTGCGCATGTTATAAAATCAGGGGTTGGCGCGCGCAGGGGGATGCACACTTGTGCATCCTGCACGCACCGACACCCGCGGCCTTACTCAGTTCCCTTCCAGTCCGCTCCAATTTCGGAGACGACTGGGAGGGAATTTTCCAACCCCCTACACTAACCTCCCTTCCCATTCCTCTAACTTATCTGCCCCCTAGCCCTAACCTATCCCCCCCAAAATTTTTAATTTACCTCTTGCGCCTGCCTCGCTGCAGGTTGCGCGTGCCGGCACCCTGCTGGTGTTGCGCCGGAGGTGAACCCCTGGGCCGAGGTGGGGTTGATGCAACCTGTAGGAGAGGTCCTACGAGTCCCCACCGTCGGCAGGTGGATTGGGCTGATGGATGGAGGCTGGCTGGTGCTTCACCAATACCAGCCCTCATTCCCCGCATGTTGAGTCTTTGGGTGCCGGGGCCAGCTGGACTTAGGTGGGCCTCCTTATGTCATCGTCGATGGAAGGATCAAGGTCAGCCCAGAGGCAGCAACAGATGAGAGAACATAAGAACATGCCATACTGGGTCAGACCAAGGGTCCATCAAGCCCAGCATCCTGTTTCCAACAGTGGCCAATCCAGGCCATAAGAACCTGGCAAGTACCCAAAAACTAAGCCTATTCCATATTACAGTTGCTAGTAATAGCAGTGGCTATTTTCTAAGTCAACTGGACGAGGCATAGTCCTGGAGATCCGGGCGCCAATAGAACCAAAGTTAGACAGAGGGCGCCCGAGGAAGAACAGGCCAAAGCCTGAAGAGGCCAAGTCCAGGACATAGACTGAAGAGGCATCATAGGGCAAGCTGGGGTCAGGGCCGGTGGCAATCTGGAAGCAGTGGCAAGCAAGGTTGAGGTCTGGATGAGGAGAGAGTCAAGAAAGTAGTCTGGCAATGCAGAGGTCCGGGTCTGGAGAGAGGCAACGGAGTAGTCGGGCAATGCAAAGGTCTGGGTCTGGAGAGAGGCAACGATGTAGTCAGGTAAAGCAGAGGTCCAGGGCTGGAGAGAGGCAACGACGTGGTCAGGCAAAGCAGAGGTCTGGGCTTGGAGAGAGTCAACGGCGTGGTCAGGCAAAGCAGAGGTCCGGGCTTGGAGAGAGTCAATGGCGTGGTCAGGCAAAGCAGAGGTCCGGGCTTGGAGAGAGTCAGCGGAGTGGTCAGGCAAAGCAGAGGTCAAGGTCTGAGAAGGCAATCCGAGAATAGATAGAGGATCAGGAACACAGGAACGGGAGGACTTCTGGTGAGTGAGCCGGCAGCGGGAACTCATAGCTCCGTGCCCCTGCCGGCAGCGGGAACTCATAGCTCCGTGCCCCTTCTCCTCCCTATTGCTATAGTCTGCTTTAAATCGCGGTGATTTTTCCCAGAAACAGCACCACGAGATGTCTGCAGTGTCAGGCTGCTGAGAAGTTAAAATTGGCGGCGCTCGCAACGGGGAGCGGAAACCCAGCCATGCTGCTAGTATGGAGCGGCCGTGTAATTAAGATGGTGGCCGCGCGTGATTTGGTTACCTTTTCCGCTCCCAGGAGCTTTATCAATGCGGCGATTCTCACCCCCCTCACCATCAGGGATTTCCCTCGGCCCTAAGGTGCTGCAAAATCTCTTTTCGAGCAGCTGGAAAAGTGGCTTGGTAAAGCTAGTAAGCAGCCTGCAACATCCTGCATCAAAAATGGCAGCTCCACGTGGTTCTCATTCCGGGGCTTTTTGCTGGTCAGGCTAGCCCACGTCTCATAGTTGATCTCAGAGCCTCAGCCCATCTTTACAGGTTTGGCACTATCTGTTCAGTACATGAATTTCCTACTGCCAAAGAACCTTTGCGCTGTTCACTCTCTCATCAGTTGCACTCTCATCTCTAGATCCAATGACAGAGTCCATGCGTTTTCAACATCTAGTCGAGGTGTTCTCCGCTACTATTTTTGTTAAGTGAGTGCTGACAGGGAGGACTTGTCTCTGTGGTTTTGTTTTTGCGTACTTCCCTGTCTACTCAGTGCTGTTTTCATTCATTGACTTTCTCTGACCCGAGCTTAGGCGTTTGCGTTCCAGACAATCGGAAAAGAATGCGTCATAGGAATTCCCGGAACACCTCTGAACGACATTCGCACCCTCCGTGAGCAGCTAAGATGGCGACAGCCCCGGCCAGGGAACCAGTGATGGTCTCCTTCATGGAAGAGGCCCTGCAGCAGTTATCATAGAGGGTTACCGCTGCTCTGGATGGGCGCTTAATCAAGTTACAGTCCTCAATGGAAGATATTAAAACTGCAATTGAGGGACATTCTAAGCAGCTGGATACAGCAGAAAGCACTCTCTCGGATCTAGGGGACCGTCTTTCGGAATCAGAACGCCATGTGGCAGTTCTGCAGACCCAGCAACGCGATCTACTAGCAAAATTAGAGGAACAATAAGATCGTGGTAGACGGAATAATTTAAAAATTATTGGCTTGCCGGAAACAGTAAAGGACAGTGAACTGCAACAGTTCATGGAACACTGGCTGCCACAACAGGTTGGACTGGCCTTAGCTGATGAGCGCCTACAATGTGAAAGGGTATATCGGATCGGACTGCAAAGGGAGGAGAATACCCGCCGAGGCCTGTAATGGCACGCATCTTGAATTGGGCCCATAAGACGCAATTGATGAGAGCCTATCGGCAGACAGCCACGGTAGAATATCAGGGTCATTGTTTGCTGCTGTTCAATGATTTCTCTGCTACCACCGCTGCTCAGAGGAAGGTCCTCGCCCCAGCTTGTACTGAGCTGCACAAACGTGGCATCAACTTCTCTTTACTATATCCTGCGAAGCTACGAGTCTATCATGCTAACAAAGTATTATTTTTCTACTCTAAGGAAGAAGCAGATGGTTTTTTAAAGTCCTTGCCGGCACCTGGCAGGGAATGAACAGGAGATCTGAACTGCTTTTGGTTCTCAATTACGTAGTTTTACTAAGTTTGAGTTATGGAGCCGCAGCTCTATGTTCAGACTGTTTCTTTAGTGACCAAGACAGATCTGTTTTGGTCCAAAGCTGGTTGGGATGAGGCCTCAGGAGTTGCATCGTGAGTTTCAATGTCCTGCACCTGAGTGGATTTCTCCTCTTCTCTTCTGTTCCAGACCATAGCAGCTCGACCATACTCTTCATCACAAGGCTTGTAGTATTAGGATATCAGCGCAGACCTCTATCTCTTCGGAACTGGAGCAGTGGGGAACGGATACACTTATTCTGGAGTCCTGGGATGCACCTTTTACTTGATTACAATGGCCAAAGACAAGTCCTGATCCTGTTGGTTGTCACCTCATAGGGATAGGTGGCATGGGAGGAGAAGGGGCTGAAGGGAGAAAGCTCTATCGTCCAGAGTACCAGCTGGGGATGGGGCAAGCCTTGAGCCTCTTGGAGCGCTGGTGTGTATGGTTTCTATGGATGTATGGTGTACGAATGTATGGCTTTTGGAAGATGTGGATGCTAGGGGTGGGGGAGGGGAAGGGTGAGAGGGCTGTTTGTAGATCTAGACCAAAAGTTAGGATCAAGCACATTAAAATATGGCTTCTTTTTTCTCCGGGGTCTAGGCTGGGAGGCCTTGGAGATGTTTCTTCTCTGTTTTGGGAGTCCCAGGTTGGGGCTCCTCCTAGAGCTACTTTCGACATTAAGGGTAATGGCACAAGTTAAAATTGTCTCACTGAATGTGGATGGCATTCACTCTCCTATTAAATGGCAAAAGCTTTTCACACTGTTTAAAAGGTTGAAAGCTCAGGTGGTGTTTTTGCAGGAAACCCACCTAGTTAATAAGGAACATGTTAAATTGAGAAGGGATTGGGTGGGACAGTGTTACTATTCCTCATACACATCGCGTAGGAGAGGGGTTGCCATCCTCATACATAAAAATCTGCCATTTCAGTTATCGTGCACATATCAATATGTGGAGGGAAGATACCTCATAGTAGTGGGAACTTTATATCAACAAAAAGTAGTATTTTGTAATTTGTATGCCCTGAATGTATACTCCCAGACATTTTTTACTACAATGGTGAGCTTACTGGCAGCTTATTCCGACTGCAAGACAGTTGTAGGTGGAGACTTTAATATAGTTGCCAATAAACAATTGGATGCTAACCCCCCAAAACCTGTTTCTGGGTTGGATCAGGATGTGGGAGTGAATTTACTATGCCGGGAATTGCAGTTACTGGACGTCTGGAGAGTTTTACATCCGGACGACCGGGACTATACATTTTTCTCTAACCCACATCATACATACTCCCGATTAGATTATTTACTAGTTTCAGACTGTTGTTTTCCTCAGGTGACTGATGCAAGCATTGGTACCATTTCCCTCTCTGACCATGCCCCGGTGAGCATGGTACTACAATATGGTCGCCAAGCCAGACCTCCGTTCTTGTGGTGCCTGCTGCCGGATCTGTACTTAGATAAGCAATTCCACTTATATCTTCAAGGCTGCTGAAAAGACTATATGGACATCAATAATACTGCTGTCACCTCTGCGACGGTATGGGAGGCGGGAAAGGTGGTCATGAGGGGGGCTTGCATAGCTTACGTGGCTAAGCACAACCGACAGTACAATGCTGAAATTTTGCGGTTAACAAGGGTCCTTAAAGATGCCCAGAAACACCACATGCTAGTGATGACGCCAGAGGCAAAATCTCAGGTGGACAAGGCCCGGGAAGCCTTAAATCATTTGCTCCACCAGCGTGCATCTAAATATGCTTGATACTATCAGTATCAGCTCTATAAGCATGGTAATAGAGCAAGCCACCTCCTGGCTCACCTAATAAGACCACGAGGTCAGAGAGCGTCAGTGGTGGGTATATGAGACAGTCAGGGGATTCATCAAAATTCCCCGGAAGCCATTGCGCAGCGTTTTTTGAACTATTATACAGCATTGTATGGGGATAAGTCTATGGATGTGGGGACCGCGGATGCCCTTTTTGGTACAATTCAATGGCCGCGACTGACAGCCCCCCATATTGCTGCTTTGAATGGCCCTATAAACACTCAGGAAATTTTTGCTGTAATACATCTCTTAAAGCTAGGTAAGGCTGCAGGGCAAGATGGCTTGGGCTCTGAATTTTACAAAATTTTACAATCTACTGTCCTATTCCCCTTGCAAAAATATTATATTGCGCTGTTGACCTCCAATCACCTATCTGAGCTCTCCAATCGTTCTGTTATAGTGGTACTTCCCAAACCGGGGAAAGACCCTTTGGAGGTAGGGTCATATCGCCCCATTTCATTGTTAAACACTGATGTCAAAATCTTAGCAGCTGTTTTGGCGTCCAGGCTAAATAATATATTGCCTACACTTATTCATGGGGATCAGACAGGTTTTGTTAAGGGCAGGCAGGGAGTACGGAATGCACAGCAGTTATTGGCAGCGCTTAATTACCAACCAGAAATGGAAGCCCTGATCCTTAGTCTGGATGCTGAAAAGGCTTTCGATTCCTTATCCTGGGGGTACATGTTTTGGGTGTTGCAGAGATTTGGATTTACGGGTGATTTTTTGCTGTGGTTACGAGTTCTATATAACAATCCCAGTGCCACGATCCTGTTGAATGGAACCCCTATGGATCCTTTTGCCTTGCATTGCGGGGTCCATCAAGGCTGCCCTCTGTCCTCCTTACTCTTTGTGCTGGCATTGGAACCTTTTGCTCTCCGTCTTCATAGTGAGCAACAATTTAGCGGGATTAGCGTGGGAGGCCATCCTTTAAAAACTGCTCTATTTGCAGATGACATTTTGTTGTTTGTGGGGAAGCCCCAGACCAGTGTGCCTGTCATTGTTAATCTCTTTAATCAATTTCAGATGGTAGCTGGTCTTACTATAAATTATTCTAAATCAGAAGCCTTAGCTTTAAATGACTGGTTACCTAATAACTGGGGAGGACCCTTTCCTTTTCAATGGGCCCCGGGAAAAATTAAATACTTAGGAGATTGGATCCCACGGCATTTAGATTGTCTGTATGATCTCAATATCACTGCATGCATTGCCCATCTTCAGGCATCTCTGCAACTGTGGACTCCTCTCCCATTGTCTCTGGTAGGTGTGCTTTGCTTAAAATGGTGCTCGTGCCAAAGCTCCTGTATCTTCTGCATATGGTACCTTGTTGGGTGACAGTTGCAGTTTTACGTCTCCTGCACTCTAGTATACAGTGCTTTTTATGGAAGGGGAAGTGAGCCCGTCTCACTTATACAGTATTGGATCGTCCCCGGGAACAAGGAAGATTTAATATGCCAGATTTTCGGCTATACAATGCGGCCTGTCAATTAAGGTTCGTGGGGGAATGGCTTACGGGGACTTATAAGTACTGTGAGCCTAAGTAGCATAGTTGCTCCCGGAGTTCCCCTCAGAATTATTCAGCAACTGCTGGGTGCGCGATGCCCTGTTAATTATCCTAAAGTGATGTTATATCCCTGCATCCGGGCTTGGAGATGGCTCCGTAAACATGGAGGGCGAGCGGGCGTCGCTTCCCTTTTGATGCCTCTGTTGGGTAATGTAGACTTTTTGCCGGGGAGTGACAGTGGTGCAGTTTTCCAGACATGGGCGGGCAATGGGGTGGTTTTTCTATTTCACATGTATGATCCAGAAACACATGGGTTACTGGACTTTGCCATCCTTGCTCGCACTTTTCAATTGCCAGTGCGACAGTTTTATGCATACCAACAGGCACGACATTATGCAAAGTTGTTTTCGTGGTCGCCGGTGGAGCTAGTGAATGAAATGGACTTTGTTAATAAAGTGTTTGATGTAGCGTACCTTACCAATACTATCACCGGTTGGAAAAAACTGGGAATCAAGATGTGACCAGCTAGCAATCTTGAATATCTGGCTGCCCGATGGTCCTCTACTTTGAACTTTCCAATTTCAGCTCAACAGATGGCAGCGTACTTTACAGCCCTATATAAACAATTACCTGATTTAAGTCTTCCAGAGGTACAGTTCAAAATTCTGCACAGTTTATACTGCGATGATGTTCGCCGGTTCCGGATGAAGCTCGCTCTCTCACCTCTATGTCTTAATTGTGGTAAAACAGATGGCACGCTCTTCCACTGCCTTTTTGAGTGTGAGTTATTAAAGTCCTTTTGGATGTCCGTCCTGGATATTATTGCTAAAAGTACAACTACTGTTATACGTAACACGGGGCAGATACTCTTGACTAGCTCTTTACCTCGGGCTCTTCCCGGGACCGGCTCAAAAACGAAATTTGAGAGAATAGCTGTCTTGCTGGCGTGCAGAACTATATTGGAAGATTGGGCAGACTCGAAAGTGTTGCCAACACTTGCAGCCTCATTTGGTAGAATGGCATCCCTTCTACAGCTGTAAAGACTGGACTTCCTAGCCGGCAAACGGAAGACAGATAAAATTTATACTGCATGCTGGGATACCTGTTTTGACCTTTTCCCACAAGAGTTACAGGATGGACTTCTTAATAATGGCTATATGTCTGTATGGTCCTCTGGGTAGGTGGGGTAGGGAAGGGGGTAAGTAGGGTAGGGAGGGTAGGGAGGGGGGTGAGAGGGGTAGGTATGGTGGATGTGTGCGGTCTGATTGTGGAATGATTCTGGTCAGTGTGGATGAGCTGTTGGTTATTGGGGTGGTGGGATATAGTAGGGGTGGGCAGTGAAGAGGTGGGAGTAGGTTACTCTTCAAAAATTGACAAGGGTACATGCTGCCTCGAATTCTGGTGTTTTGTGCTTATTGCCTCTAATGGCCTGATTCATATTTGTACAATTTTGAATGTATTCATGTAACTGGTTATTGGGGGACGCTGTTCCTTTGTTCTTAATAAAAATTATTTTGATTAAAAAAAAAAAGGAACACAGGAACGAGGAAACCAGGAACAGGAGACAGCGAGGATCAGGAACCAGGAACAAAGGAGAATCTCTTAAGAGGCAATGAGTACTCGACCAGCGAGGAGACCTGTTGCAAAGGCAAAGCTTGAGAGCGGAGTTCGGGCTTAAGTACCAGAGCTCCACTGACTTCATCATCCAGGGCTGCGGCTTGGTTACCGCCGCACGCCCTACTTAAGACACAGTGATGCGGGTGTGCCTAGGGAGGGGTGCGGTGCTGAGTAGCAGCGTCTCTTCGCGGAGCACCAGGATCTGTAGCTGAGCCGGAGGCACCAGGGGCGATGGGGGACAGAGCTGGTGGCCTACAGCTGTCAGGGATGAGGGACCAGGCACTGGATTCACTTGAGAGAGGTAAGGGGGCTGAGCCGTGGGTCTGCTGCAGCCGGCACGTGGAACAGTACACCCCCCCCCCCCCTTTATGCCCCCCCCCCTTGGAGGTCTAGGTTTGCCCGGATGGGCACGATGAAATTGAAGGAGGAGGGTTTTATCAAGGATGTTACGAGCTGGTTCCCACAAATTTTCTTTGGGGCCGTAATCCTCCCAGGAAATGAGGTATTCCCACTGGCAGCCCTTATGGCGAACATCAAGGACTTCATGAACCTTGTAAGTAGTGTCGGTCTCAGCAACCAACAGAGGAGGTTCAGGAGCTTTTTGTGAATGCCAGGATAGGACTACTGGCTTCAGGAGTGATACATGAAACGTATTGTGGATTCCCAATGTAGGTGGCAACCAAAGCTGATACATAACTGGTCCAACACGACAAATGATTGGAAAAGGTCCAAATACCTTGGCGCAAACCTTTGGGAAGGTATCTTAAGCCAGATATACTGAGTGCTCAACCAGACTTTCTGGCCAGGAAGGAACTCAGGAACCGAGCGTCGATGGCTGTCTGCAGACTTCTTGGCCCGGGATGTGGCTTGTAATACAGTTGGATGCAGGTTGTGTAGGCGCAAACTAATCCCCTTATGCAATAAGGGGATTAGCGCCTCCACAAAGCGCGTCCAATGCACTGGAAAACTAATAGTGCCCATCACATGCAAATGCATGTGAATGAGGCTATTAGTTATTTACTTCCAATGCAAAAAAAAAAAAATGTTTGTCTAAATCATACATTTTTGAGTTCAGAAATGAACACCTGCCCAGAGCAGGCATTAATTTCTGAGCACTCCCAAAAGTTGTACAGAAAAGCAGAAAATCTGAAAATTTTTTTAAAAAAATTTGTTTTTTAAGTTCTGGCAGTCAGGTTCGGGGAACGCTCAGTTAACCAGCATCTGTTTCCCGAACCCATGGCTGTGCGCTGATTAGGAAAACAGACTCCGACAAAGTCAGCATCCGTTTTCTAAACCAGTGGACAGCCACGGCAGACCAGCACTCCCGGTCTCCCGCTGTCGAGGAGGTGTTAGGGGAGTGCAATCGACCCTAGCGCCTCCTTGACAACGCGACCCCAAATTTAAATATTGCATGGTGCCCCCAGGAGAGGTGCCTGGCGGTGTGTTAGGAAAGTGGGTGCTGAAAGCTCAGTGCCCGCTTTCAGCACTTTTTTTTTGCATCAACCCCAAAATGCAGCAAAACGTCAGCCCCACAGTTTCCTCTCTTCCTGCCTATAGATGTCTCACAGAGACCTAAGCCTTCTGAAACCATTCTCTTGCCCAAGCTTAATTTTCTGAGTTCCCCAGTAACTAATGAGTTCTAATCCCTAATTGCTTTTCAAAAAAGGGGGCTTAACTTTATTGCTGCAGTTGCTATAAAGCTGGCTCTGATTCCTCTTCCTTATAGAGGCTTCTTCCATGGTTTGGATTTGGGGAGACTCATGTGTTCTGATGCTTCTGTTTCTCCACCTCTTATAATCTCTTCTTGCTGTCTGAACTATTCCTCTTTTACAACAAAAGAACATAAAAACATAAGACTTGCCATACTGGGTCAGATCAAGGGTCCATCATGCCCAGTATCCTGTATCCAACAGTGGCCAAGCTAGGTCACAAGTATCTGGCAAGATCCCAAGGGGTAGATAGATTCCATGCTGCTTATCCCAAGAATAAGCAGTGGATTTCTTCAACTCTACCTTAATAATGGTTAATGCTCTTTCCTGCAGGAACTTGTCCAAACCTTTTTTAAATGCAGTTGCACTAATAGCTTTCACTAAATCCTTTGGCAATGAATTCCAGAGCTTAGTTATGCATTGAGCAAAAAAAAAATTCTCTTATTAGTTTTAAATGTATTACCTAGTAACTTTATTGGGTGTGCCTTGGTCTTTGTATATTTCAAAAGAGTAAACAACTGATTAATGTTTACTTGTACCATTCCACTCATTATTTTATAGACCTCTATCATATCTTCCCTCAGCCATCTCTTCTCCAAGCTGAAGAGTCCTAACCTCCAGCTTTTCTTTATAATAGAATATTTCCATCCCCTTTAGCATCTTGGTTGCCCTTCTCTGTACCTTTTCTAATTCTTTTCCATTCCTTTCCTAATAATCTTTAACATTCTATTTGCTTTCTTGGCTGCTGCACGTTGAGCAGAATATTTCAATGTATTTCAATGATGACACCTAGATCCTTTTCCTGAGTGGTGACTCCTAATGTGGAACCTTGCATTGTGTAGCTATAATTTGGGTTACTCTTCTCTAAGTGCTTTACTTTGCACTTGTCCACATTAAATTTAATTTGCCATTTGCATGCCCAGTCTCCCAGTTTTCTAATGTCCTCTTACAATTTCTCACAATCTTCTTGTGATTTAATAACTTTGAATAATTTTGTGTCATCTGCAAATCTGATCATTTCATTTGTTCCCATTTCCAGGTCATTTATAAATATATTATAAAGCATCAGTCCCAGAACAAATCCTTGGGGCACCCCACTAATCGCCTTTTTACATTGGGAAAATTTACCATTCAGCCCTACTCTCTGTTTTCTATCTTTTAACCTGTTGGCATTCCACAATAGGACATTAAGCCCTAGCCCATGACTTTTAATTTCCTATGAAGTCTCTCATGAGGGACTTTGTCAAATGCTTTCTGGAAATCCAATTATACTATTTCAAATGACTCACCTTTATCCACATGTTTATTTACGCCCTCAAAAAAATATAGAAAATTGATGAGGCAACACTTCCTTTGGCTAAATCTATGTTGACTTTGTCCCATTAAGCTATGCTGATCTATATGTTCAGCAATTTTGTTCTTTATGATAGTTTCTACTATTTTGCCTGGCACAGACATCAGACTCACTGGTCTGTAATTTCCTGGACCACCCTTTGAACCTTTTTTAAAAATTGACTTTTCATTGGCAACCCTCCAGTCTTCAGGTACCATAAATTATGTTATTGAGCAGCTGACAGCCAATTACTATAATTCTGATGAATTACTGTGGTTCAGCTGTTCCTTGCCCTGCCTCTTTTAACCCTAACTGCAAGGGAGAATGGGCATTGTAGTTCCCATAGCAGCGATCTTAGATTTTATTAGATGTTTGCTCCCAAAGTGCCCTGTCCTTTTGTTTTGTACTCCCTTGTCTAACACAAGAAGTTGTCCTACATCATCACATGTCATATCACCTGATGCAACAACCAATCAACATCAAACACTAAAGGGGTAATTTTCAAAAGGATTTACATGTGTAAATATAACAACTATTGTAGCATTTTTCAAAATCCATTTACCTGCGAAAAGTGGACTTATGCGGGTAAATCCTATGGACAATTCAATGGCATGTATTGTAGCAATTTTCAAAAGCCCATTTATTCAGGTAATGTGCATTTACACGTGTAAAACCCATTTTTAAGCATGTAAATACTTTTGGAAATCAGTCCCTAAGTGCATACACAAGGCAAACACATTGTTATTGCTGCATAACCACACATTGTGGCAAAATTATAAAAAATATACCTATCCTCTATGACTGTATTATAACTAGGTATCCACAAATAACATGTCAGAGCAATTACAAAAATGAAGACAATATCTACATAAAGACCATTAGGAAGTATTCTACATATAAATAAATCACTGTTTACACTAAATGAGCTTCTGAGAAATGTCGGGATAAGTTAGGAGACACAATATTTCCTTCCTCTTTATTTTACCTTAAATCATCTTTAACCACCAATGAAAGCTCCTCCTATATTCTGAGGTCTAAATGTAGTTGTAGCTCATCTCATGAAATCAACATTTGAACCTTTGGTGAGGCAGAATTAAAGTTCCTTTCCTGGAAAGTTTTATTTTCAATAGCCATCACATCTGCCTGGAGAGTAAAAGGTGAATTTTTAGACCCACGCGTGAGCGTCCATGTGCGCATAGTTCCCAATAAAGGAGTGGATTGGGAGGGATCTTCCTTAACACCCTAACTACCCTGCCTCCCTTTCCCCCTCTCTGCCTCAACCCCTAAAACTCCTCTCTCTTACTTTTTCTTTTTGTCTTTAAACTTACCTGCTCTCCTGAGCAGTAGTAAGTTGTGCAAGCTGGCCAGCTGCTGGCACGCGCTTCAGCAGGGCAGCGCCTAATGGTGCTGTCCCAGCCCGCGAAGACCCCATCCCTGGCCCTCCCTCGACCTGCCCCTTTTTACTTTGCCTGCTCTTCCGCACATACTGGGAGATACGCACGTGGCCCGGCCACGTGCATATCTCCCGTATTGGCACATGCTGGCATTTTAAAATTTACCTCTAAGGGGGTCATTTTCCAACTTGTGTTATGGCGTTTTCGCATGTGTTAAGGTGTTTTTTGCATGCAAAAAGCACCATAACGCATGGTGCAATAATAATTTTTATGTTTAAACGGTTTTTATTAATTTTCAATAACAATACAACAAGACTGAGGTGAGTGCATTCCTTAACCCCCCCAGTATATACAGCAACCGTGAACATTTAGCTGCCCCCCTCCCACCCCTCCCCCCCCCAAATTACAGCAGAAGGAGTAAAAAAATGAGTTACAAGCCAAAAGAAACCACAAAGCTTAGGTAAACAATAAACAAGAAAAAGGGGGGAATAAGTGATACTGCATGATTAGTCATTCACTACAAGACTTCGTGCACGATGCGGGAGAGATTGAATGTAGAGACGCCAAATGGCAAGAAATCATCGCCGATGATTTGGAGATTGTCGAGCAGCCAAACCCTCCATGGTCATCATGATATGCAGGCTGTTTCGCCAGGCCCAAAAGGATGGATTGTCAGGAGAACGCCAAACAGAGAGGATCATCTTCTTACCTACAAGACAAGCTTTATGCAATAACATGCGTGAGCCAGGATCGCGAAACAATGATAATTTTTAAAAGGGGAGGGATTGGGGTGGAGTCGGGGACGGGATTTTTGTAAAAGTGGGCTGGCTACGCCCTTTGTGAAGCCATAGGGGTAGATTTTAAAAGGTACGTGTGGGCGTACATGTGCGGGCGCTACGCAATACGCACACATGTACACCCAATTTTATAACAATTGTGCATCCCCTTGCGTGCGCCGAACCGCGCTGCCTTCCCCTGTACCCTCCTCCCCTACCCCACCTTTCCTTCCCCTACTTCCCCCGCACTTTCCCCCCACCTTTTTCTTTTTTCTTGTTTCTTGGGGCTGAAGTAAGTTGTGCATGCCGGCCAACTGCCGGTGTGTGATCCCCCGCACAGCGGCAAATGGCCGCTGTGCCAGGAGCCTCTGACCCCCGACCCCATCCCCGTCCCCTTCCCACTCCTTTAGTAAAGCCCCAGGACTTACACACATGTGGGCTTTACGCGTGTCGCCGGGCCTTTTGAAAATAGGCCTGGCTTGCGTAAGCCCTCCGGATTTACGCGCATAACCCTTTGAAAATCCGGCCCATAATGCATGATATTGCACAATTTTAACGCCGAAAATAACTACACCTTTTTCTTTGGTGTTAGGCTGTGCAATATACCCATAATGCAAATTGTGATTTTTTTTCACAAATTGTGTTTTGGGCATTTTTAGGCTGGGGACGGGCCTGAGATGTGGGGGAGGATTGGGGGAAGGGCCTGAGATGTGTGTGTGTGTGTGTGTGGGGGGAGGGGGGATTGGGGGAAGGGCCCGAGGAGAGAGAGGGATAGAGAGAGAGAGAGCCTCTGGGGGTGGCACCATAGTAAGCAGCTATTTATGCTACTATAGGAGGCCCACCTAGTAACTCGAGGTGAGGTTTAGGTAGTAGTGTAGGGGTTAAGGGCCACTTTGACAAGTAGAGTGAGACGTACAAACAGAACAGTACACTCTTGTGAAGATTTGATGACCTTCAGAGTGAGGAAACACACAACGATGAGATTTGTACAATGTTCTCTCAACTTAGCTTGATGGATTCGCTACCTGGGTAACATCAAACTAGGTTGAGAGAACATTGTACAAATCTCATCGTTGTGTGTTTCCTCACTCTGAAGGACATCAAATCTTCACAAGAGTGTACTGTTCTGTTCGTACGTCTCACTCTGCATGTCAAAGTGGCCCCTAACCCCTACACTACTACCGAAACCTCACCTCGAGTTACTAGGTGGGCTAACTACTACAAGGGTCTTATAGATAGTCTCTCTCTCTCTCCCACCCCCCCAGTGGTTGCAGGTAGGAAATGCAATAATTGTGGTATTACCGCAAAGTGTGAAAAGTTTACGCACTTTGTGGTAATACCTATGCAAAGTGTTAAGATAACTCATATTGCGATAAATAGGCTATTACCATAAAACACGCCCCTTTTCTTATCGCATGCGATATTTTGATGAATCTAGCTCTAAGTGAGCAACAAGGCTTGGTATCATACTCTTCCAATGCTAACAGTTTCCATAGCAGAGCAGTTTTGAAAACTCATCCCAAATTTCTAGCAAAAGTTGAGTCTTATTTTCATTTAAAACAATCCATTTTCTTGCCAACAATTTTTCCAAGACTACATACATTAATGGCAAGCAGGCTCTTTGTCCACTGGACTTCAGAAGATCTATGTTCTGTTTAGAAAGGACAAAGTCTTACAGGAAGTCTTCACAAATGTTTGTTGTCTTCAGTCCAGTCAAACAAGGTTCTTCAGTTACAAAGAGAACTTTTTCAACTTGGATATGTGACTGCTTTTCTCACAGGACAAGCAGGATGGTAGTCCTCACAAATGGGTGACATCGAGGATGGAGCCCTGTACGGAAAACTTTTCTGTCAAAGTTTCAACAAGCTTTGACTGACACTGGCACACTGGGTGCACTGAGCATGCCCAGCCTGCAATTATCCCTGTGAGCCACAGGTGTCTCCCTCAGTCTTCTTTTTTCCGCTCTGCAGTCAGCATAGCGGTTGGAGCTCTGTGAGGATTTTTTAACTAATTACCTCATGGAAACACTTAACTTTTCACTTCAAAAAACACTTTTCCCTGCACAGGTCTCCCTCCGCGTACGTTTTTACGACGCTCGGTGAGTACTAATTCTTATTTTTCGGTCGGTTCCTGTCACTATCTTAAGGCTGTTAACTGACTGAAGCCTTCCCTTCCCCCATTTTTCAGTTAGCTTTAAACAGCTTGCGAGTATCTCTGTGACACTCTGCTTGCTTATGCTAGTGGGGTAGGGATTTTTTCCTTAACTTTAGGACTTCTGTAGCTTCAAGTCCTTCGTTCCCTGGTACCCTCACGCAGTCGATACCCTATCGCTACACCGGGACCCTCCTAAACCGCCCTGGGCTTTTATATGTCATCAGCGCCCCTCCCCCCACGGTGCCCTGATGCCTTTATCCATGTTTTTTGCTTTTCAGTGCTACCAGGCTTTTTCCTCCTACGCACTGTTTTTTTCCTTGGGCTTCCTCGGTGCCGTCCCTACCCGGATGCATGCCATTGACGCACACGCTGTTAGTCACTGCCATGCATACTCGGGTCGCCGCCACCGCTGCCCGAGACACTTTTTAACGATCCCAGGGTCACTTCATCGATGCCACCCCCCCTTTTGGGGATGCCATCGATGCCCCATCCTCCCCACCGATGTCCAGCCCTTTTCCATCGGTGGGCATCGGTGCCACATCGATTCGTCGGTGGGCATCGATGCCGGATGGTCCCCATCGGTGGACATCGGTGCCGGATGGTCCCCATCGATGGACATCGGTGCCGGATGGCTTGTCCGTCGATGGCATTGGTGCCGGATGGCCGTCCGTCGATGGCATCGGTGCCGGGTCCTTTTGCATCGATGGACACCGATGCCCAGGTGTTTCATCCATGGGCATCTATGTTAGAATGCATCCATCGAGGGCAGTCGATGCCAGGCTGCTCCCATCGGTGAAATTCGATGCCCAGGTGGGTCCCATCGGTGGGTATCCATGCCGGCTCAATTCCGTGGATGGGCGTTGATGCCAATGCCAGCCTTATGGCTGGCATCGATGCCCATGCCGATTCCAGGACTGGCGTTGATGCCGGGATGGAATTCATCGACTGGGAGATCCATGCCATCGATTCCATACGTGTCCATATCGATGCCACCGACACACGTGTCTGGGGCACCGATGCCATGTACACTTGGAAATCTGAGTCTGTCCAAATCGATACCGTCAACGTCTGTGGCCCTATAGTTGATGCCCGTGGCCATGCCACAAACGGCATAAATGCCCGCCTCCATGCATCGATGCCCTCGACACCTCCGTTTTCCTTCGGTGTCCTTGACGCCCTATTGATTCGACTTCGACTCAGTCGATGCCGGTATCTTTTTCAATAACGGCAATGTTTTTCGATTATTCGATTCCACATCGTTTCAAAGATACCTATGCCACTGCTGTCAGTGCCCGTCACTGTCATCATTCTCCTGGCCAGTCATCGACGATTTTTCATACCCATTTTGATGATATCCTCGAAGCCCCTTAGGTTGCCTTCAATATCGTCAATACCGACATAGCACCGCCACATAATACCCTCGCCTCCTCACATTGCTCCACGCTTTGGGTTCTTTTTTAAGCCCCGTATTAGCTTAAGACACTCCATTGTGTCAGGAGCAGAGCAGGCGTGCTGACAGTTCGTCATCGATCGCCTTCCAGGACGACGAGGGCTTCCATCTCGGCGCTGGGGAAAGACCGGGCCGAGCACCGTGGCACCCATCATCGCCGACATCGTGATCGTCCGCCGCTGACGCCATCCAGCACATCGGTGCCATCCTTCTCCAGGCTGGACAACGCTCGGGCAGAGCGACATCACCACTGCCATCAGCACTGTTCCTACAGTTTTGGCAGTCCTTGGTGATCCAGAACTTCCGGATCCAGGTCCGACAGCTTCTGCATTGGCGTCACGACACATCGAGCCGCTGTGACGAGGGAAGGGAACATGAGTTCCGTTAGGGCTCCTCTGTTCCTGGCGTGCCCCACCGTCAAGTGGTGTGGGACTATGGCCATCTGTTACACTTAGCAGTCTAAACGCCACTCACGCCTGGCCTGTCTCCTCTGTACCTGTGCCACCATACCGGGTTTCAGAGCGAGATGGACGTTTACGTCCCCGGCCTTACCCTCGAGGACTCCGGAGACCGTCGGGGTCAACAATCTTCACCGGCTCGTCTTGCGGCGATCCACGTCGGATGGTAAGTACCCGCTTCGGCGGCATTCCCATAGAGTTGTGTTCTCCCATTCGGACCGTGGTTCGAAAAGTTCTGGGTCATGTGCCTTTTAGAACTGTATTAGTGTCACATATCACTATGTTAGCTATGTTAGCCACAATATCAGGAGAACCCCTCTATCTTCTTGGGATTGCAGCAGGGCTTCTTCTCTTGTCAGTAACAAGTCCCTGTGCCGACCAATGCTCTGACTCTTGGTTCCCTCCCAACCAAGGTCCAGCTGCATTGGCTGATCTGCTAAACATGAGATTCAGCAACCATTGCCCCATGTACAAGTCCACCTTGAGGCCTGGCCACAGGTCTCAGTGTCTCCTTGTACAGCATACAGAAATGCGGGTACCACTTACCGCTCACACACCTGCAGGAGCCTACATGATATCCTCCATTGGGACACCTCCTGGTCTCCCATCTGGTCAGATATCAGAGCGGCCACCCCACCTTGTACCAAAGTCCCGGTACACTCCCCCAGGCGCTACGAAGTGCAGAGGGGAGAAGGGAGGGGGGTTGGGGAGTTTTAATTGCACTATTCTTTCTTTTAACAGAAAATAGTTACTCTCCGCACATCCTGGACCTAAGAAAATCCAACTTTCTTTAGACGTCACAGGTACAATGGTATCTTTGGTTACCATCACTCCATACTGCAGTAAGTACATTATTTTAATGTTTCTATGTTCTTTATGGTGAGTCAACATTACAACCCCAAGCTCTGCCGCCGGCACCAGCTTCGGTAAGTGAACTGTCTCTTGCATCACTGTTGGTGAATGCTGTTTTCTCTGCGGAGTGTAACATCATTCACTTTCCTTTCAGTACATGCAAGGAGCTCTCACTTTTTTCAGGACTCACTATACATTTACTAACTGGGATTACTGTCACTGCCATAAATCCCTTCTGTAACACTTCTGGACACCACAGTCTTAAGACCCTCTTGTCCAGCATGCGCACAGACATTCTGATACATTGTTATATGTCCCTGCGCATATTTTCCATAACCTCAACCTTTCAACTTTTCATGGTTGGGCTATGGGGTTTCTTCCCACTATGCATTTTTCTCATAATTCAAAACTGCTATGGGTTATATTCAGTGACATTCTATACTCAATGGACCTAAGTGGTTTCATTGCTTTCGTCCCTGATTCTTATCCCAGTTCGAACTAGGACCTAGTCTCCTTCGACTCATGCTCGCAATTCCTTAGGGTTATAAAGTTTCTCCTGAAAGCTGTCAACCCATTATGCATCTATTGCACTCCAGCATAGTTTCTCATAAACTTCCTGGACGTTGCACCCATGAGTTATGCCCTTATGCCTTCCAATACTGCTTTTGCAACAATTCTTTGTGCATACAGACAGACAGCATAGGGACAATGTGCTTTCCAACTCATAAGCACGCATTACTTCTTAGCTGCTCTGCTAGACAGCTGCGCAGCTCTACCCTTGGCCCTTGTTCACTTCATGCGTCCTTGGGCCACATATCTAAGAGATTTAATGAACGCTCTATCTGACCTTCTCCACGTAGGTTCTATCCTCTCGAATGGTCTCAATTACATGTGTACAGGGCAAATCTTTTAACGCTGAGTTTAACTAAACTTTCCTCTGCGTCTGCATCATTCCATACGATGCACAGGTTCTGCTCCCTACACATGTTTCCTATGCGTTCCCTTAGATGCCTTTTCTTCCATCAAAGGCCTCTTCAATATATCTCTTCTGCTGCCTCTTGTAGCCAGCATTCTTCTAATGTTGAACTGGGATGGGGTTCAGTATTCTTTTCCCCACTCCCTGACTGAGATCAGTATGCTTCCCATACTTCTCAATCCATCATATCAGTAACCTTTTATTCCCTCACCAGTCAGTCCCAAATCATAGACTTACTGATGTTCTTAGGTTCTGGTAGCGTCACAAAACCTTCTAAACATAAATCTTGCCGTTTAATATGGCAGGCTTTACCTCCTGACGCTAAAAAAAAAAAAAAAAAGAGGTATTACCCCTTTTACTTTTCCACCATTTTTTCTTACTCCCTCGGATTCTGTTCTCCAGACATCCTCCACATAGATACACCTTTCTCTTAGGAGGTGTATCGTTTTGGGAGTTGGGTTCCCGTTTTCGGTAATCCTCTCTGAGTCGGCTTACCATGGATTATCCACTGATCAAGCCGCCTCTATTTCTCTAATCACGGAATGAACATATATATTCTCCTTATAAGTCTCATACATTCTACGTTTGAGCCTTTCCATTCCTCTCTTCCACAGTTTGGCAAGGGAACTTCTTTCCCTCTTAATGTCATTCCTGCCAGCAGGGTCCGTGAGTTATGCACTCTTTCCATACTCACCTGACTCCGTTCCTCTGCCACTGAGTAGTTCTACGCATTCAACTTTCTATCCTTTTCAGGTAGATGTTGTATCTCCTTTCCTCAGGAAATACTCTATTAATTTTTCCTAACCTCTCTCTCTCGCCCTAGGGAGAGACTGGGTTTTCCACATTCCTGGACAGTAATGCTGCGCTTACATTCTATCTACATTGCACTGCATTCCATGTGAATTCCACTTGACTCTTTCCTTCATGCAAGGGTCAAGCTGCTACTTCCAGTGGCCACACAGACCTAATCCTTCTGATTAAGTGGTCTATATTTCCTTTCCTACCAACAAGCAGACATTTCACTACAACACTGTGGGTATCCACATACTGTTGTGTCCGTCTTAGCCTTAACAGCTTCCCTTTGGTTACTGCTGCTTGTACTTTTTTATCAGGTTGCAGCCTGGAGTCCTCTCCATACCTTCGCAGCCTATTATTGCTTACATTTGACTAGCCGGCATGCTCATGTTTGGCCAGTCCGCCTACTCTTACTTTTTTCAATTCACTACCCAACATCCTTCCACGAACCCATTATGGTGTTGCGGATGCCCTCCGTTCCCATTTCCACCTCAGTCGTTACGCCTTTGCGCATCTGCGGTGTATCTGGTGCATTCCCGGGCATCCTCAGCTCGGTACTCACCCATTTGTGAGGACTACCATCCTGCTTGTCCTGTGAGAAAGCAAATGTTGCTTACCTGATGTAACAGGTGTTCTCACAGGACAGCAGGATGTTAGTCCTCACGAAACCCGCCCGCCACCCCGCGGAGTTGGGTCTGTATACTTTTATTTTAGTTTCGCTTGCGCTTTTTAGCTATAAGACGAGACTGAGGGAGACACCTGTGGCTCACAGGGATAATTGCAGGCTGGGCATGCTCAGTGCACCCAGTGTGCCAGTGTCAGTCAAAGCTTGTTGAAACTTTGACAGAAAAGTTTTCCGTACAGGGCTCCATCCTCGATGTCACCCATTTGTGAGGACTAACATCCTGCTGTCCTGTGAGAACACCTGTTACATCAGGTAAGCAACATTTGCTTTCCTACTTTTAGAATCATCTTCAAAGTACAGTGAAAGATTATCAAGTCAGGGCTACAGTAGCTTCCTTAGCATATCTTCGCTCTGCCCCCATAGAAGATATATGCAAGGCTTCTATTTGAGTCTTCCATCCATACATTTACTGCTCATTACTGGTTAGAAAATGCTTCACATCAAGACAACTGTTTTGGACAGGATGTTCTTATTTGATTGATTCCTTCAATCCTCCAATCTCAGCCATAATACAGGTTGCATATTCCTCTGCAAAATACAAAGGTAATAATAATTTTCATGCAACCCTCAGCTTGGGAATCCTCACTTGAGTGGCTGATCTTTGTCCTGCCTGTCCATGGAGAAAGCAAAGTTGCTCACCTAGTACAGGTGTTCACCATAGACAGCAGAACAAATCAGCCACTCAGTCCCATTCTCCTCCCATTAGAGATGAAAGTTTACTTGTTAAAAGACTGAAGAGACTAGGGATGTGAATCGTTTTTGAACGATTAAAATTATCGTCAGATAATTTTAAAATCGTCCTAAATCGTTAGCGTGCACAATACAATACAAATGCCCCCGATTTATCATCAGGGGCATTTGTATTGTATCGTTAAATAGGGCACGGGAATTATTTGGGGGAGGGTGGGAAAACCGGCACACCAAAACAACCCCTAAACCCACCCCGACCCTTTAAAACCAATTCCTTACCCTCCCCCACCCTCCCGAACCCCCCCAAAATGTTAAGTTACCTGGTGGTCCAGTGGGGGGGTCCTGGCGCGATCTCCCGCTCTCGGGCCATTGGCACCATTTTGGCTGCCACTAATTAAAATGGCGTCGATGGCCCGATAAAAAAAAACAAACCACCCGACCCTTTAAATCGACCCCCTACCCTCCCGACCCTTTTTTTTAGTGAGGCCCGTGCCGCTAAAAAAAACAACCCACCCGACCCTTTAAATCGACCCCCCCCGACCCCCCCAAAACCTTTTAAAATTACCTGGTGGTCCGGGGGGGCCTCGGGGGGCCTCGGGGAGAGATCCAGGGGAGCCTCGGGGAGAGGAGAGATCCAGGGGGGCACGGGAAGAGATTTCCCATTCCCAGGCATCAGCTGTTCTAAAAAAAAAATGGCGCCGATGCCCCTTTGCCCTTACCATGTGACAGGGTATCCGTGCCATTGGCCGGCCCCTGTCACATGGTAGGAGCACTGGATGGCCGGCCCCATCTTTAAAGATGGGGCCGGCCATCTTTACTCATCAGCCCCTATTATAGAGTATAGTATAATAGGGGCTGATGAGCACTGGATGGCCGGCGCCATCTTTAAAGATGGCGCCGGCCATCCAGTGCTCCTACCATGTGACAGGGGCCGGCCAATGGCACGGATACCCTGTCACATGGTAAGGGCAAAGGGGCATCGGCGCCATTTTTTTTTAGAACAGCTGATGCCTGGGAACGGGAAATCTCTTCCCGAGGCCCCCCTGGATCTCTTCTCTCCCCGAGGCTCCCCTGGATCTCTCCCCGAGGCCCCCCGAGGCCCCCCTGGACCACCAGGTAATTTTAAAAGGTTTTGGGGGGGTCGGGGGGGGGGGTTCGATTTAAAGGGTCGGGTGGGTTGTTTTTTTTTTAGCGGCATGGGCCTCCCTAAAAAAAAAATTAGCGATGTGAATTGGAATCGGAGACGATTCCAATTCACATATCTTAACGATCAGATTCCCCCCCCCCCCAGCCGAATCTGATCGTTAAGACGATCTGGCACACGATTCACATCTCTAGAAGAGACTGACGCTATGGCGGCTGACAGGAATGCCCGTGCATGCTCAGAAAAACCTTTTTTTTTTGTTGATTTCTCTTGCTGTATGCAGAAAACATCTGTTACAGGTGAGCAAATCTGTTAGCTCAATTAGAGCAGGTCTGTACTGTGGCTATAGCACTACAGACATCAGTTTATAACTACTCAAATTTTGTCCCTCTGAAGATTTGTCTTCATTGTTATTCTCCCTTTAAGTTTTTACCCAGCTGTCAGGGTCCACAGACTGCAGCGCCCTCCAGAAATCCAGGATTTTTGCTCCCCAAGTCTGGCAGTAGACTGCCCAGTCTGGCTGTTGAGCAATGCTTGGCACCGCAGAGTGGGGAGGGGAGAAAGAACAGGCTCTCAATGCTGCTTCTGTGCTATTCCTAGTTCTGGACAGCCTGAGGAGCATAAGCTAGATTCAGAAACTGAACACATCTTTTATATGGTAGTGCACAGCAGTGCATCTGAAACAACTTTTAGATTAAAAAAACAACATCACATTTAGAAGAATTGAAAAAAATAGCATTCATTTTTTTTCAGTGAGAATGAATACATCAATTTATTGTAATATGTAAGAGGGCTATATTGTGCTGTAATGGAAAAAAAAAACTCTGTTAGACTTGTTGATGTTGCTATGGATTTCATTTTTCTCCATTTCCTTATTTAATAACTGAATTCTAAAAGCCTTTTTGAGCTTAATTCACCTAAGTTTGTTGCCAGGTCTACCCCAATGGCTCTTGCCTAGGCCACTGCCCCAGTTCTTCTGTTAGACACAAATGAATCTGTTCTAGGAGCTATCAGTCCCTTTTGCCTCTAATTGGGCCTGGCCGTTGGAAACAGTCCCTCATTATTTTTAATTGGGTCCTACAGCACTAAAGTTAAAATATTTTCAACTTTATTTTATTTGCATGGTCCATATATATTTGTATGGTGTACTCAAGTAAAAGTGAATTGCCAGTGTTTGAAGAAATCATAAAGAATCCATATTGACTTTCATTCTTTTACCCAGCGATCTTCAGAAATGCAAGATCTAAACTGAAAAAAATATACCGGTAAATCAAATTTATGGCAGTCAGCATACCAGATGATTTGAAGCATCATTTATACTGAGATTAAATTCAATCTGTACATAATTAATGTATGTATAAATGTTGGTTAAGGTGGAAATATAGAATCTACGTTTCCTTGTGGATACATTAATTATCCACTGTAATGAGTTTCAAAAGTTAATACAAAAATTAGACAAGTATTCTAAATCGACTTCTCAACTGGATCATGTTACAATATAGCAGCATAAATAAAGAAGTCTTGATTTTATCCATAATAACATGCAGACTTCCAATTTTGGAAATGATTTCAATAATTTTCTGCTCAATTTATAACAGTACTGGTTAGTGGGGCATACGTAACCAGTCACGTTTTCTGGATACCCACAATGAATAATATGCATGAAGTAGATTTACATGCACTGCTTCCATGGGTATGTAAATCTATCTCATACATATTCATTGTGGGTGTCCTGAAAACCAGCCTATTTTTGGCACTCCAGGACCAGAATTCCCTACTCCTGATCACATGTAAATCCTTTTTAAGATTACCTCTTGTTATGTGTATAAAGTAGAGGTGCTCTGGGGTGACATCATCTAGATAAGGTTGGAACTTATTTGCATACTTTTTGATTTAAAAAAACAATCATGCAAATTCTCTTGCCAAAACTATGAATAACAAATAGCTGGTGTAATTGTGTGTGCATAATGTTTCTGGTATGATCTTCAAAGTGAACTTAAATGCATACATCTGCTTTGTAAATTGGTGCAAATTATGAGCATGTTTACTGTCTAACTTATGCATGGTTACAAAATCACCCACTTAAAGTTTAAACTACTGCTCAATGTAGTACCTACTGTTGCTGAACATTGTCAAACAATAATGTGTATTAATGGTTCTTCTGTGTAACACTGTTGAGTTTGCTTTTCTTGCCCTCAGTTTTATGGGCAAGATAATGTGTTCTTTTCTTCTAAACTCCAATTATTATGATAGATGAAGAGTCTTAAGCTCCTAAATTATTTGATCATGCTTAACCAGAGTATTACTTTCAGAATGCACTGTTCCACAGCTCTAGGACTTTCCATAAAGGAGGTTAAATTTGCAGTGTGTAAGGTATTTTTTTTAAAAAAAAGGGGGTCCATATTCAGCTGCTGGCCGGCCGGCAAAATTAGCCAGATAAAAATCATCTGGCTAATTGGACAGGGATATTCAGTGGTGCAGGGGCACTGCTGAATATATCTAGCTATATCAAAGTTAGATGGATAAGTCTAGCCAACTAACTTTAGAACTGGTCTCATGCAGCCATAAAGTTATCTGGATATGTTAGCTGGATAACATCGAAAATCAAGGTTATCTGGCTAACTTATAGGGTCATTCACTAAAGCTTTATCGCGTGCGTTAGGGCCCTAACGCACGCGAAAAGGCCATATTGCATGCAAAAAGGGACTTTTCGCATGCTATATAATGCTAATTAGGGGGAGGGGAGGAATCGGGGAGGAATCGGGGAGGGGAGGAGTCGGGGCAGGGGGAGGGAGGAGTCGGCAGTGTCTTCACTGCCGGCGATAACATTACCAATGTTATCATTGGCAGTAGCGCACCAAATAGCACCACCTTTCACAGTGGCTCTATTCAGTGCGAAAGCCGGCAGTGAAGACACTGTGGTGGTGCGAAGGCTGCGGGCTTATGCAGGCCCACCCCCCCACCCCCGCTTTCACTGTATTCATCATTATCCCAGGACAAGCAGGATGCTAGTCCTCACATATGGGTGACGTCACTAGCGGAGCCCTAGTGCGGGAAAACTTTCTGTCAAAGTTTCTAGAAACTTTTGACTGGCCCAGTGAGGCCACTGAGCATGCCTAGCATGCTATGATATTCTCTGCCACAGGTGTCTCTCTTCAGTCTTCGTTTTTCCGCTCTGCTACCAGCATCGCGGTTCCGGAGCCGTTGAATATCTCTCAACCTTTCAATTTGACTTAAAAGTCATATTTTGATATTCTCTCTCTCAGAAAATCTCTCGGGTTCTTTTTCTTACCGGCCGGTAAGTAACCCAGTCTCAAATTTTCTGTTTACGGGAAAATTATTTTTTCTCACGTCGTATCGACGGCCATCTATCGATTAAAATGTCAACAGGATTTAAAAAATGCCCTGTTTGTGCCAGAAAAATGTCACTTACAGACCCACACACCGAATGTGTAATATGTCTGGGTGACAAACACGACGTAGGCAATTGTCCACAATGCGCAGAGATAACACCGAAAAGTCGGAAAACCAGGCTCGAAAAAATGGAGCATTTATTCAGCCTGCAACTAATACCTTCCCCTTCACAGTCATCGAAGTCGTCTCCGGCGGGAGCGACTAAGCGCATAATTCTTAAAAAACCTCACCCGGGACCGTCGGGGGATCACTCGTCCCCTTCATCCTCCTTGACGTCGACAAAATCCAAGTCGAAACATCGACACCGGCATCAAAGCCCTTCGTTGTCAGACTCGGCTTCCCAGGAAGGTTCGACAGCGAAACGGCCTAAGCACCAAGAAACATCGGAGTTCTCAACGCCTCGGCCTACCTCGATTCCACTTCCTGCACCAGATCCTACACAAGGTACAGTACAAGAATTCGTACCTCAGCCTACGCCACCGCCCTCAACCGCTCTGGTTCCAACGGTTGTGCGGCCGGAATTGTCCGATTTAATCCGACAAGCGGTTTCACAGGCTTTGAAAGAACAGCTTTCAGGACCGACTTCTCTGTCGATGTCGATGCCGATGCTTACTGCATCAATGCCGGCAAATTTGCCGATGCCGGTGGTAACACCGATGCCGGGGTCCCTCTCGACTCCGACAGTACGGGAATCGATGTCGACACCTAAGATTATTACAGCATCGACTTCGATATATGCTCAAATTCCGTCTGTTCCATCGATACCGATGACATCGATGATACCGCCGTCGACAGTATCGACACCGAGAAGACCAGTTTCCATAACTGCATCGATACCACCTGTTGCTTCATCGATACAACCAGGAACAGAGAACACTGACCCTCAGGAGTTAGCACTCTTCCAACGTCTTCTACAGAAATATCATAATGTCATCGATACAGTTCCACAGAAACCCATGGATAACATCCCTCCATCGGTTTCCATCGAGGAACCATTACCTGGACCATCAGGTATTCATTTAAAATCAAAACAAACCCCAAGAACTCCCTATCAAGATCCAGAGGAAGATGATTCTTGGGATGATCAAAGGTCAAACACCTCTTCTGAGGACTTTATGTCAGAGCCCTCACCTCCTGAATCACGAAAAAGATCCCCACCAGAGGATTTATCTTTTTCTAGTTTTGTGCAAGACATGGCAGATACAATTCCTTTCAAACTATCCTCAGAACAAGATTCTAGACAACACACTCTAGAAGTCCTCCAGTTCGTGGACCCACCAAAACAGGTTTTGGCAATTCCCATTCATGATGTGCTTTTAGACCTGCAACATCGGATTTGGGAGCACCCATGCATGGTTCCAGCAGTAAACAAACGTGTGGACACCACCTACCTAGTGCAACAAGCACCAGGTTTCCAAAAAACACAATTACCACATCAATCTGTGGTGGTGGAATCCGCCCAGAAAAAATCAAAGCGTGTGCGTCCACACTCCTCAGCTCCTCCAGGGAAGGATCATCGTTTTCTCGACTCCCTTGGCAGAAAAATTTATCAAGGTGCACTCCTATCTTCCAGAATCTCTGCCTATCAACTGTATATGACACAGTATCAAAGGGATCTCTGGAAGCAAATGGAAGAACTCACAAATTCTCTACCAGTGCAATTTCAAGAATCAGCACAGGCCATAGTTACCAAAGGTCTGGAAGCAGGAAAGCATGAGGTACGAGCTGCTTATGACAATTTTGACACGGCCTCAAGAACAGCGGCAGCAGGAATCACAGCACGAAGGTGGGCTTGGTTAAAAGCATCAGACCTCAGGCCTGAGGTACAAGAAAAGCTTGTAGACTTGCCTTGTCTTGGAGACAATTTATTCGGGGAAAAAGTACAGGATGCTGTCCAACAACTTAAGGATCACACAGAGACCCTAAGACAGTTGTCCCAACTACCACAAGACACAACAACTCAGGCCTCTAGGCGTCTTCCTCGAAGAGACCCTAGGCGACCATACTACCGACCGAGAAAGTATTACAATCAACCTGCTAGAACTAAGCCTTCTAGGCCTACTCAACGCTCACAATCTAGACAACCCAGAACAACCCGCACTCAACCACCTCCACAGACTGGTCCAGTGACGGGTTTTTGAACAACAGCCCAGAAAACAGGCCCTCCTTCTAAACCTCAGACAAGACATACCAGTGGGAGGAAGAATTTTATATTTCCACTCAAATTTGACAAATATCACAACAGACCAATGGGTACTCTCAATAGTGTCTCGAGGATACAAACTGAATTTCCTCTTCATTCCTCCAGAATTTCCACCAACTTCCTGCCCACAACAAAATTCTCAAATAATTCAATTACAAATAGAATTATCCACCCTCCTGAGAGCCAGGGCCATTCAACCAGTGCCCAGGTCACAGCAGGGCAGAAGATTCTACTCCAGATATTTCCTTATTCCAAAGAAAACCGGAGGCCTCCGTCCCATCCTCGACCTCAGAAATCTCAACAAATTTCTAAAGAAAGAAAAGTTCAGGATGGTTTCCCTAGGTACAATGCTCCCACTTCTTCAAGCAGGAGATTGGCTCTGTTCTCTGGATCTTCAAGATGCTTATGCTCACATTCCAATATACCCTCATCGCAAGTACCTGCGTTTCATGGTGGGCCTTCAACATTTCCAATACAGAGTGCTACCATTCGGACTGGCATCTGCTCCCAGAGTGTTCACCAAATGTCTAGCAGTAATAACAGCACACTTACACAAAGAAAGTGTGCATGTTTTCCCATATCTGGACGATTGGCTCATCAGAAGCCAATCTCAACAAGGAGCAATACAGTCTCTCAACCGAACAATTGCTCTACTGCACTCCATGGGATTTCTCATCAATTATCCAAAGTCTCAACTTACTCCATCTCACCTGCTTCAATTCATCGGAGCAGAATTGAACACCATCCTCTCGAAGGCTTTTCTACCAGAAGATCGAGCAGACACACTTTCCCTACTGTCAAACTCGATTCACTCCAAGAAACAAGCAACAGCTCATCAGTTTCTAACCTTACTAGGCCACATGGCTTCCACAGTTCATGTCACTCCTATGGCAAGACTAGCCATGAGGATAACCCAATGGACTTTAAAATCACAATGGATACAAGCCATTCAACCACTGCATTCTCCAATTCAAGTAACCCACCAACTACGTTCTTCTCTACTTTGGTGGGTGAACAAGGACAATTTGCGCAAGGGCCTACCCTTTCAACCACCAGTCCCACAAATAACTGTAACTACAGATGCATCCACCATGGGTTGGGGAGCTCACATAGACTCTCTCCAAACACAAGGAACTTGGACAAAGCTCGAAGCAACATTTCAAATCAATTTCCTGGAACTTCGAGCTATACGCTATGATCTACATGCCTTCAGAGACTGCCTTACAAACAAGTCTGTACTGATACAAACGGACAACACAGTAGCCATGTGGTACATCAACAAGCAAGGAGGAACAGGCTCATACCTCCTTTGTCAAGAGGCAGCTCAGATATGGGGTTGGGCCTTGAACAACTCCATGTTTCTCAAGGCCACTTATCTGCCAGGCATTCACAATGTAGTGGCGGACAGACTCAGTCGTCAATTCCAACCACACGAATGGTCCCTGGATCAGGCAGTAGCGACCAAGATATTTCAACTTTGGGGTCAGCCAACAATAGACCTCTTTGCGTCACATCTGAATCACAAAGTAGACAAGTTCTGTTCTCTACACAAACAGAAGAACCAGCCAGCCAAGGACACCTTTGCTCGCCCTTGGACCTCAGGCCTACTATATGCGTATCCTCCAATACCACTCATAACCAAAACTCTCGTGAAGCTACAACAGGACAAAGGGACCATGATACTCATAGCCCCACATTGGCCTCGACAAGTATGGTTTCCCACACTGCTAGACCTCTCAGTCAGAGATCCAGTTCGTCTAGGACTAGCTCCAACTCTCATAACTCAGGATCAGGGTCAGTTGCGCCATCCCAACCTCCAATCCCTATCACTGACAGCTTGGATGTTGAAAGCTTGATCTTACAACCACTCAATCTTTCCTCCAATATATCTCAAGTGCTTATAGCTTCACGCAAACCTTCCACACGGAAGAACTATGCTTCCAAATGGAAAAGATTCACTTTGTGGAGCAAGCAGAACAACATCAACCCTTTCACTTGCCCTACAATTCTTTATTAGACTACTTGTACCATCTTTCAGAATCTGGTCTCCAGACTTCATCTATAAGAGTACATGTAAGTGCAATTTCCGCTTACCATAATCAGGTAGCAGATGCACCTATCTCTACACAACCTCTTGTCAGCAGATTTATGAGAGGTTTAACTCACCTCAACCACCAATTAGACCTCCCGTCACACAATGGGATCTAAATTTGGTTCTATCAAGACTCATGCGCTCCCCCTTTGAGCCCATAGATTCCTGTGATATAAAATTTCTTACATGGAAGACTATCTTCCTTATAGCCATTACATCAGCTAGAAGGGTTAGTGAGTTACAAGCACTTGTCACATATGAACCTTACACTAAGTTCTTACATGACAGAGTGGTTCTCCGTACTCATCCTAAATTCCTCCCTAAGATAGTCACGGAATTCCACTTAAATCAATCTATAGTTTTACCCACATTCTTTCCAAAGCCTCACTCTCAGCAAGGAGAGAGGGCCTTACACACTTTGGATTGCAAGTGTACTCTATCTTTCTACTTAAACCGCACTGCTGCCCACAGGAAATCAAATCAACTCTTTGTTTCCTATGACCCAAACAAACCAGGTAAAGCAGTGGGTAAACATACTATATCCAACTGGCTAGCAGATTGCATACAATTCTGTTATGAACAAGCAGGCCTTCCTCTCCAAGGGCGAGTAAAAGCACACTCAGTAAGAGCAATGTCAACTTCAGTAGCACACTATCGTTCAGTGCCAATCCTTGACATATGTAAAGCAGCAACGTGGAGTTCTCTTCACACTTTTGCAGCTCATTACTGCTTGGACAAGCAAAGAAGACAAGATTCAGCTTACGGACAATCTGTCTTAAAGAACTTGTTTCCAGCTTAAACCCAACTCCTTCTACATCCAATGTTATCTGATCTTCGGCTGACTCATTTCAACAACAATATTTTACTACCAAATGACTCAGCCTCTAGCTTGCTAATCACCCATATGTGAGGACTAGCATCCTGCTTGTCCTGGGATAAAGCAAAATTGCTTACCTTGTAATAGGTGTTATCCCAGGACAGCAGGATGTAGTCCTCACAGAACCCACCCGCCACCCCGCGGAGTTGGGCCTCATACCTTTAATATATTTATTTTTGCTAAAGCTTTTGCTACATATGAGACTGAAGAGAGACACCTGTGGCAGAGAATATCATAGCATGCTGGGCATGCTCAGTGGCCTCACTGGGCCAGTCAAAAGTTTCTAGAAACTTTGACAGAAAGTTTTCCCGCACTAGGGCTCCGCTAGTGACGTCACCCATATGTGAGGACTACATCCTGCTGTCCTGGGATAACACCTATTACAAGGTAAGCAATTTTGCTTTCAGCGATGAATGATGAATCCAGGCATTAGCTGGATAATGATGCTCCACTCCGGAACACCCCCAGACCACCCTTGACCTAGCCATGTAAGTTTTTAGCCAGCTAATGACTTATCCAGCTAAATCAGGTATAGTCAAACTAGTGGTAGTCCAAACTTACGGGGTTATTTTCTAAAGGCTTATTGCACACGAAAAGGCCCTTTTCGCATGCGATAGCATGCAAATTCAAGTCACGGCGGAGTCGGGGCAGCGAGGGGAGGAGTCGGGACGGCAAGGGGGCAGACTTGGTGGTGTCTTCGCTGCCGGCGATATGGTTAATAACGTTATCGTCGGCAGTAGCGCGCCGAATAGCACCACCTTTCATGGTGGTGCTATTCGGTGCGAAAGCCGGCAGCCGGCGCACCACTGTGGTGCGAAGGCTGCGGGCTTTTGCAAGCCCCCCCCCCCCGCTCCCTGTTTTCGCAGGATTCATCATTCTTTCGCAGAATGATGAATCCTGCGAAAACAGGGAGCGGGGGGGGGGGGGGGGGCTTGCAAAAGCCCGCAGCCTTCGCACCACAGTGGTGCGCCGGCTGCCGGCTTTCGCACCGAATAGCACCACCATGAAAGGTGGTGCTATTCGGCGCGCTACTGCCGACGATAACGTTATCCAGGCCCCTTTCTTCCTAAGGCCTGGATTCATCATTCTTTCGCAGAATGATGAATCCAGGCCTTAGGAAGAAAGGGGCAGTCCAAACTTGATGAACAAACTGCTTTCAATATGAACTTAGATTTTATCAAATGACGATTTGGTTTTATGATATCCATAAAGTTATGATGCTGTGGAGGAGTAGCTTAGTGGTTAGAGCAGAGCTTTCCAAAGTGTGTATCGCGACACTTTGGTGTGTCGCCTGAGGTGTGCCGGTGTGTCGCGCAAGCCCGGTGCACGTGACACACCGGCAAGTGGGAGCCAATGCAGCCGCCGGTGGAGCTCATCCCACTGGCAGCTGAGCAGTAAAATATCGCTGATCGGCAAGGCCGTGGTGGAGCTCACCTCACCACAGCCCGAAGAAGAAAAAGGTCACGTCGAGACGTGCAGGTGCTTCTCCTCCTTCCTGCCCATGCGGCCCCGGAAGAAAAATGTTGCCAGAGCCGCACGGGCAGAAAGGGGGAGGAGCGTCAGCCGCGTCCAGAAGAGGAGCAGCAGCGTTGTGGCAGCGGGGAGAGAAGAGGAGGAGGAGGCCCGGTAGCAGGGTCGCCGCCGCGATCGGCCCGAGAAGATCAGGGCCGCTGCAGAGCTCATCCTGCAGCGACCCGTGAAGAGGAGGCCCAGAGGTAAGAGAGCGGCTGAGGGCCCGTAGAGTGCGTCTGTGAGCTGAGTTGAGCGATTGTGTGCGTCTGTGAGCTGAGTTGAGCGATTGTGTGCGTGAATGAGGTGAGTTGAGAGATTGTGTGCGTGAATGAGGTGAGTTGAGCGATTGTGTGCGTCTGTGAGCTGAGTTGAGCGATTGTGTGCGTGAATGAGGTGAGTTGAGAGATTGTGTGCGTGAATGAGGTGAGTTGAGCGATTGTGTGCGTCTGTGAGCTGAGTTGAGAGTTTGTGTGCATCTGTGAGCTGAGTTGAGAGATTGTGTGTGTGTATGAGGTGAGTTGAGAGATTGTGTGTGGGAGTGAGGACCTGAATGTTTGCAGAGACAGCATGTGAGAGAGCCTGTGTGTGTGTGTGTGAGAGAGAGACAGCATGTGACAGTGAGAGCCTGTGTGTATGAATGATTGTATGAGAGAGAGCATGTGACAGTGAGAGTCTGTGCTTGAGCAAGACAGCATGTGGGAGTGAGAGAGAGCCTGGGTGTGTGAGAGTCAGCATGTGCAAGAGAGAGACTGTGTATGAATGATTGTATGAGAGAGAGCATGTGACAGTGAGAGCCTGTGCTTGAGCAAGACAACATGTGGGTGTGAGAGAGAGCCTGGGTGTGTGAGAGTCAGACAGCATGTGCAAGAGAGAGACTGTATGAATGATTGTATGAGAGAGAGCCTGTGAGTGTGTGAAAGAGAGAAAGCATGTGAGAATGAGAACCTGACAATGTTTGAGGGAAGAAGATAGATGGAGAGAAAAGAAATAGAAAAAAAGACAATATGAAAGGAATTGGCAAAAAAAATAAGAAAGGGGAGGTGGAACAAAAAAGCCTGTGACCAACCGATTAGAAAACTAAGATCAGACAGCAAAGGTAAAAAAAAAGAAATAAATTACTTTTTACTGATTGGCACATGTAATCTTTGGTAATGTGCAAGAGTAGCACTTTCTCTATGCTGATTTCACAATGTACGAGATCAACATGGAGGAAGTGGAAACCCACGGGTCCTGCACAGAGGAGGCAGCAGAATGGGCTTCAGTGCCAATAGCAGCGATCAGCGCCTCCCCAATAGCCATGCGGTAGCAGTGACAGTGGCAGCAGAGGAATGAGAGAGGCTCCGAGGTTGCTGGCAAAAGAAAGAGAGGGGGTTTGCCTTTAGTGTGTGCCTGCCTGAGGGTGTGTCTGTGTATGAGAATGTATGGGTGTCTTCCTGGGGTTTGTATGTGTGAGAATAGGTGCCGGCCTGTGTGTGGTGTATGTGTGTGTGAGAATGAATTGGTGCCTGCCTGGGGGTCTGTGTGTGTGAGAATGAATGTGTGCATGCCTGAGGGAGTGGTGTGAAATTGAATGGAAGCCTGCCTGGGGGTCAGTTTCAGTGTGTGAGAATGACTGGGAGCTTGCCTGGGTGTGTGTGTTTGTGTGTATGTGAGGGAGCCAGACAGAGTATGTATGAGAAAATCCAGGGGAGTAAGAGTTTGTGTGGGGGTGTGTGTGTGGAGGGAGAGAGAGTGTCTTAGAGCTTGAGAGTGTGTCAGTGTCTGTGAGAGCGAGAGGTTATGGTGGGTATAAGAGCATGAATGTGTATGTATGTGACAGTATATGTGTGAGAGAGAATGGAAATGTGAGTATGTGTGAGAGAGAGAGGATAACCTCCTAATCCTTGACAATATCAGGGTGACTGGAAATCAAGAGCTCCCACGTATGGACAGCAGGGGCTTTTTAAAATCCTTAGTTTTAATTATTGGGTGTTATTTGATATATGTGCTGTTTTGAAATATTTTATTGGTGTTTAGGAAATTGTAAAAAATGTATATGATTTTAATGAATAGAAATTCTATTTATCAGTAGTTTTAAAATATTCTTTTTATTAGTATGGTTTTACTATTATAACTGATGCTTTATGTTTCTTGATTTTATTTGTTTTATGAGGAATGATGGTTCTGTTTTTCCATTATTAATACACAGAGTCTGGCTTCTTGGGGTTTCCATTTCAGTTTTTGTCTAATTTGTGCTCCTTTATTTTGTATTCTGTATTTGGTGAGGGTCTGTCTCTGCTCTGTGTGTGTGACCATGATGAGAAATTCGCTAGCATAGGGATCTATAGCAATCGGGTTTGTTTTGTTTCCTCAGTAGGTGGTGTATTGGTATTCTAGGACCCAGTATAATATTTACCCTTGCTTTTTCACAGGTAGGGTTATTGTTGTTAGAGTCCTTGGTGTTATTACTGTTATGTTATGATGGGATTGCAGTATAGATTTTGAGTGTCTTTTTTTTTTGCGAGGTTTTATTTTCATTCACAATGTGCCTGGCAGTGGAAGGTGTTTGTGCTGCTGTTACTGTGAGTGACACCAGAATTTGAAAACATCTTTTAGTATGATGAGCTGTAAGGGAAACATTCAAGCTCCATTGTTTGGGGGAATTTCAGTGGATGCACAGAGTTACAGAACTGGAGGTACAGGATTTATATTGACATTCTGTCCCTTCCTATAAATTCCAGTCTTCACTCTCATAGCCATATAGAATTAGTTGAATGAGGCTATCAAATAATTTTATAGTGTGAAACTGGCCAGCTTTTTAAAATGACGCAGAAGACCCTTTGGACTTTCTTATTAACACCAAATATTCAAATCTGTGTTCATCCCATCAAGCTCATATATCTCATTAAAGAGGTAAATTGAATAACACAATAACTTTGTTTTATTATTGTTACTCATAAATTATAACAATAAAATTAATCTTGGAATATTATATATTTTTAATATAAATGAAAGATTTTCACAAGATAGGTTGTGTCGTGAAACATTTTATTATGTATATATTTAAGGAAACATACATAAATTGTCGAAATACATTTTGTTCGTTTAACCTTTAACCTCTGGTTTACTAGTAGACTGAATTACTGTGTCCCGAAATTATGTTTGTCTAAAAAGTGTATCAATCACAAAACTCTACCCTTTCACACACTGTAATCCAGCGTAATTTATATGTGAACCCACAGAACCAAAAACAACTGTTACACTGGTAGTCAATTCATATATATTAATTTCGCCAAATATATGTAGGCCCCTCACTCAAAGGGTCTGTCAAAATCATACAGACTCCTAATTAGGTATAGGGCCACCTTGCTTTAATTGTAAACTTATTTAGATTATTTGCAGTTTTTACTTTTTTTACTTTTTTTAAAATGTCAAGCAGGATAATCACTCCTGGGCAATAGGTCACCGCTGTTTATAGCACAGAAGTATCAAAAAGGTTACAGGAAGAACCATAATACTCATCTGTTGCCAAATTTTGGCTGGTCTCCCTCTCCCCGACACGCGCGTGTTTCGAACCCGAAGTTCTGCCTCAGGGGGATGTCCTTCTGTATCTGGTACTCCAAGAATTGTCCCACTTTCAAAACGCGATTTGCCTCTGATGCTCAATGTCAAGAGCGGCGAGATGCGGCCGCTGAAAATGAAGATAGCTTTGAAGAAGCCAAGACATTGAGCATCAGAGGCAAATCGCGTTTTGAAAGTGGGACAATTCTTGGAGTACCAGATACAGAAGGACATCCCCCTGAGGCAGAACTTCGGGTTCGAAACACGCGCGTGTCGGGGAGAGGGAGACCAGCCAAAATTTGGCAACAGATGAGTATTATGGTTCTTCCTGTAACCTTTTTGATACTTCTGTGCTATAAACAGCGGTGACCTATTGCCCAGGAGTGATTATCCTGCTTGACATTTTAAAAAAAGTAAAAAAAGTAAAAACTGCAAATAATCTAAATAAGTTTACAATTAAAGCAAGGTGGCCCTATACCTAATTAGGAGTCTGTATGATTTTGACAGACCCTTTGAGTGAGGGGCCTACATATATTTGGCGAAATTAATATATATGAATTGACTACCAGTGTAACAGTTGTTTTTGGTTCTGTGTCTAAAAAGTGTGTCACCAACATGAAAAGTTTGGAAAGCTCTGGGTTAGAGCATCAGCCTGGGTATGTCGCATCACCCTCCATTGCCTCAGGTACCTAAATAGAATCTGCTTTGAAGTGCCTGAAAGGTGGAATTTAAAAAAAATAATAAAAACTGAACTGGAATTGTTTTATGTTTCATATAAATCATGTTAGATTAGTAGCATAACAGAGATAGGGATTTTGAGCAGATTGGTAAACTTGTTTAGATAGTTAAAAAGCCAATCTTTTTTAAATGGAAAGATTTAAAGTTTCTTACTTTTCTAAGTGATAGGTCATTTGAACTTTTTTAATATTTATTCACAGAGGAAGTAATTTTCACAAGGATTTATGCACATAAATAGGCTTTTGAAAATTGCTGCATTAACGTGTAACTCCTTGAAAATTCACTCCATAGGGCTGAAATGTCAAAAGGTTTTGGGGCAGATTTTAAAAGCCCTACGTGCATCGGGCCTATTTTCAAAAGGCCCGGCAGTGCTCGTAAAGCCCCGGGATGCGTGTAAGTCCGGGGACAGTCCGGGGGCGGGGCGGGGCAGGTGCGTGGCCAGAGGCCTCTGCAAGGCTGCTGGGACGGGAGATCGTGCGCCGGCATTCGGCCAGCACGTGCAAGTTACACCTGCCTCTGGCAGGCGTAACTTGTCACATAAAGGTACGGGGTTTTTTGGGGGGGGGCTGGGGGGGGGACAGGTAGGGGAAGAGAGGGGAAGGTGGGGGGGAAAGGAACGGGGAAAGCCAGCTGGTCTCCCCAAGGGCTCGGCGTGCACAAGGTGCACTAGTGTGCATCCCCTTGCGCGCGCCAACCCCTGATTTTATAACATGCGCGCGGCTGCCAGGCTGTGCATGCGCTGAGTGCATTTTAGAAACGGCCCGGCCACGCACGTATCTCCTGATATGTGCAGAAGTGTCGGCCCAGTAAAAGGGGTGGGCCGGAGGCCAGCCTTGACAGCACCATTAGATCCTGTCCTGGGGAAGGACGCGCCGGCAGCTGGACAGTGCATGGAATTTACTTCTCTATTTAACAAAAAAATTAGGCTACAGAGGTAGCCTAATTCCCAACACGCACCTGTTATAAAATTGGCATATCTGGGAACTGCACGCGCCTTTTAAAATCTAGTTTTTACTGAATTCAGAGAGATGGTTGTCAGGTTGGTCCTCTTGAAGGGACTCATTTTGTTTTTACCTGAGAAAAGGCGTTTAACTTTTAAAAGCTAATCAAGGCATGTATTGTTAGTTCCATAAAAAGATGCCAATTATGTTTACTGACCTTTTATTTTTGTGAATGAAGAGACATTTGTACCAGAATTCACTGAAGCAAGTGAACAGTTCAATCCTAGTACTCCTCACCTCTGCAATCATGAACAGCTGTCTTTGAAACTGAAAGAATTAGTTTTCTCCAGGGTTGCAGTATGTACTGGCTAAGAGTGCTATATGTGGCCAGGATAAATTACAGTCCCTCAATGTGCATTAATCTTGGGTTACTGCATCTCTTCTTTGTAAGAAACCTCAAGGAAGCTTCAGATTTATTAATTTACTTTTTAAATAATGCCACTGAACAGGGATCAAATAGGGAAATGACTGTAGAGTGAGCAGAATTCAGCAGATTGGCAACTGACTGCTTTGTGGCCAATGTATTTAAACGTCTTTATTCTGCCTGCCAAGGTTTTTTTCTGTGCAGTATGGGGATGTTACTGCCGTAAGCCAGTGTGTTGGATGCAGAAGCCATTGTTTCATTCCTTAAGTTCTGCAACAAGGAGATAAGTTTAGGAAGGAATGCTCATGGAGAGATGAATCCCTGAACACACCTTTTCTCCCTCTCTCCCATTCCTTTCCTCTCTGTGTTGGTCTTAGTCCAACATTTTATTAAAATGGTTATATCTCCTGCTCAATCACACTCAAATGAAAATCCAACTCCTCTTGCCAGAAAAGCAAGAATCACATGAACCTGATACGGTAATTAAACAAGTTGTACAAATGCCTTATGTACATTGTTTCACCCTGTACTATATTTTGTATGGCATAATTGTAAGGAGTAACAGAGCATCTAGTAATTATGCATATATAATACAGAGGCTTCTTGACACTGAGCTATAAACACAGATGACTGCATAGTTCAAATTACATTTTCTATGAAAACAAAGCAAAACACAACAACCTTAATGAAAAACACTGTATTACAGTAAAGTTCTTGAAAGACTTTTGGTTTTCACAGATTAATGCAGTTGGTGGTGTTACTGCTGGGCAAATGACTTGGCTAGTAAGGAAGCAGTGATGACTATATTCCTAGGATTCTATTTTTATCCTCAATTCTTATGTTTCACATTTTTGTGGAACAAAATATGCACCTCATATTATGGTCACACACTTCTTCAGTCCATATTAAATTATACCGTAATTTACATGCATTAGTGTGATGGACCTATCACTGGACTACCTGCCAAACAGCAGCACCATGTCAGAAGAATAAAAGTAAAATAAATAAAAAGATCAGCAATCATTGTGGACTACAATTAGACACTGTCTTACTCCTGGCTGCAGCCAGGCAGGTACATTGAGGCCAATGTAGTAAAAACGGGAATAAAATTTTAGTACTGATTTTTTTTACTGCTCACATTAAAATCACTCAGCTCCATTTGATATAGTAAGCTAATGTATGCAAATCAAACTGACACTAAAAATCCATGGTTAAGTTCAAAAAGCGCACCAAAATTGCAGTTAAAACTGAAATGCAGAAAACTGCAGTAAAACCGGCAGTAAACAACGGCAATAGTTTGAAAAATGCTGCAGTGTTCCCTAATGGTTGACAGAAGTGATCTAGGCCAACCTGTGGTGTGACTGGTGGTGCATAGATGTCCATCGGTTTTCTTGGGCACTTTTAGGGAAATAAAAGGCAGCTTCTCCCAGGGCTATTCTGTCAGTGCTGGATTGTGTTAGGAGAGCTCTGGTCTAGGAGTTGGAGGTTTTAGGTGTTGGAGTTAGTGGTTGTTCAGTTGCGATTTGTTACATTTGATGGCCCATGGGATGGCCCCAGGTGCCGCCACACTCACCCCAAACATTGCTGGCCTCGTTCCTGGCATGGTCACCGCTAATGCAGGAACTCCATTGAGAGCTGCACATTGCGCCAGGATGCCACCATCATGCTTCTTTACCAGACCTTCTTAAACGTGCACAATGCGGCATACACAGACTTAAAGGGCCCGTGGTTGGAAAAGCCCCCAAGTTGCTCCTTGATGACATCATTGGCTTTCCCTATAAAAGGCTGCCCAGAATGATCCCACAATGCCTCAGCAGTGGGTCTCCTGCTTAGTGCAGTATGTGTTGCTCCTGTGTTCTGCTGCTCCCATGTTCCTGTACTTTGCTTCCTTTGTTTCTGAGTTCTGGTGAACCTGCCTCGTCCAGCCTTATCTCCCTGTCTCCTCATCCTGGTTTCATCCAGTGTCTCTTCATGTACTTTTGCATCGCTGCCCTGATCCCCTGGTACTGACCTATTGCATTGGACCTGACCACGCTTGCCTGCTTCTGACCTCTTTCATTGGACCTGATCACACCTGCCTGCCACCTAGACCTAACCTTTTGCATTGGACCTGTCTCCGCTTGTCTGCCACTTGCCCCGACCCTTGCCCTGTCTCCAGTATCTCCAGGCTGCTGCCTGTCCTGACCCCGGAATGTCGTTGGACCCTTGCTCTCTTTACCACCCTAGGGACCCACCTAAGTCCTGCTGGTTGCCAGAACCCAAGGGCTCAACTTGCGGGGAAGGCGGCTGGTATAAGTAAGCTCCAGCTTATCCCACTTCAGAGCGCATTCACCAGCTGACAGCATAGGCTTTGTAGGTTCACCTACAAGGCAGCATCAACTGTGCCACAGCACTCCCACACCACTCATCACAGTTTGCTGAGGCCATGTTCTCGGTGGACTCATCCTAGGCCTCCACCATTGCCAAGTTAGCTGACCAGCTAAAACAGCAGCAAGACCGAAGATGGCGTCGGAGCGCTAGCATCGAGAGCGTGGGGTGCTTACCTTTGGAGATTTTCTTAAGTTTACCTTGTTAATATGCCCCATTCGGCCAGAAAACGGCGAGCCAGGGAGAAAGCCTTCCCTGGGGACATTCCTGAGACACCGAAAACTGGCCCGATGGATGCCCACGTTTTAAGGGTTGCTTCGACATTGGGAGGAGAGCCGCAGGAAATAGGAACTGAAATGGAGGAAGCAAGTTCCTTACCGGACTCAGAAACCACCCTTTCCCCCGATGATGAGAGAAGCGCCGAGGAATCCAGCATCGCTGCGAAACCCGGATGGAGACCCGGAAGCAACGCAAGCCGAAGTAGCTGCGGAGTGTAGCCGGCCAGGGAGTCTCGACCTGGGAGAGGACAGCATTGAAGATCACCCCGGAGGGCTAGACGCGGCCTCAGGCAGCCCAGACAGAGGATTAACAGGGCTGAGTATGCTGGAAAGCTCATCGACACCCCAACAGTTAAGTTTGTCTATCTCTACTTTTTCATTACAAAAGCCATCTCAGATTACGTTGGAATCACTGTGGGAAGCGATGGAGAGACTTGGCAATTTAGTTATTGCACAGACAGTAACAAATGTGCAAAATCATGAAGTCCGTATTAAAATGCTAGAAAATACTGTTAAGGTACTACACCAACATGATGTTGAGAAATTACCATTATTGGAATCTATCAAAATTAAGCATGAGTTAATGGTAAAAGATAATTTGGCATTACTTGATAAAATAGAAAACTTGGAGAGCACTTTAAAAAATAAAAATCTACGGTTGGTGAACTTTCCGAAAGTTCCATATATGTCGCCAAGAGATATCTTTAATAAATATCTTAAAGAGACTCTGAAAGTGAAACAAGAGCAAATTCCATCACTTGTTCGGGCATTTTATATACCAGTTAAAGAGATGAGAAGAGGAGACTCTAATAGATTAACATCTATAGATGACAAAGAATTGCTAGGAGCGACTGGAGGGGAAAAAGAAACAAAAAATGGGTTTAATTTAACAGATTTCTTGGAAACATCGGATCAGGCCCAGGCGGAACCAGCGACAATGATAATTACTTTTGCGTTAGAAATAGATAAAGAATGGGTGCTGAAGCTTTTCTTTAAAAATCGATTGGAGAAATTTATGGGAATGCAAGTTAGAGTGTACCCAGATGTTTCAAAGACTACACAGAAAAAAAGAAGGCAATTCTTATTATTGAGACCACAGGTCTTACAGATAGGGGCATCTTTTTTACTTAAATTCCCTTGTAAATGTTATGTTAAATTTAAAGATAAATCCTTTTTGTTTTATATACCCTCACAGTTGACCCAGTTTTTGAGTGATAAACTTGAAAAGGGTTCTGATAGAGTTTCTGATATTCAGTCTTGAAACCTCATTATGTCTGAGAAAATGCTATCTCATAGTTAAAATATAGCACCCGAATGATGCTAGTTTACTTAAGTTTTCTTTTTTCCTCCTTAATATGTGAAATAATTGATAATTGGGGTATAGCTATTCTTGGATCAGTATTGTGGACTTAAATATTGTATACTTACTGATTTGATATTGCTTAAATACTTATAATTTTGAAGAATATTTTGTATACATATATGCATATCGAGAAATTTTTCTTGATGTAATATTAAAAAGTTAATAAAGAGAAAAATATAAAAAAAAAACAGCAGCAAGACCAACTGAATACAGTGGCCAATTATCTGCAGGATATGGTTGCCCATCCAGTTCCCAAGGCACCTGCTCCGGCACCTTCGATACGGCCTACTACTCCCTTGCTCCATCGGCCTCCTCCTCCAAGGGACAATGGGAACCCCACCAAGTGTAGAGGCTTCTTGAATCAATGCCAGATGCAATATGATTTGCAAGCACTTCCCATCTAATTGAGTCAAGGTTATTTATATCCTGTCCCTGTTGGATGGTTCAACCTTGGCCTGGGCTTCAATCCTTTGGGAGAGAGATGACCCACTCCTTGGGAATCTGAACAACTTCTTGCGAGAATTCTGCATGATTTTCGATGAGCCTGGCCACATGTTTTCCAAAGCCTTCTAGCTTCTTCAGATCAGACAAAGTTCACAAGTTGTTGGGGGAATATGCAATTCATTTTTGCACGCTGGCATTTGAACTCCAATGGGGCAGTGATAGCTTAATAGCCATCTTCAGGCAAGAACTGTTAAAATGTATCAATGATGAATTGGCTGGCCGGGATCTGCCTGATACGTTGGAGGGGTTAATCAGTCTGGCCATTCGCCTGGACCTCAGATTTCAAAAACAGGCTTGTCATCCTTTTGCCTTGCTCCTAGTTTCCAACATTCAGTGGACTCTAGGTTACCTTCTGAGCCAGGACCAATATAGGAGAAGTCCATGCAGATAGATCACCTCAAGTTGTCCACTGAGGAGAAGCAGAGACACCGACACCTCAACTTGTGCCTATATTGTGCCACCGCCGGGCACTTCATGAATCATTGCCCAGCAAAGCTGGGAAACTCCAGGACTTAAGTCTGGTGGTTGACCATATTCCTCTTCTCAAATTCTAGTATCAGTACTTCTCTTGTTCAGGGACACCCATGTTGATACACTAGCCTTCCTTAATACCGGTGCTGGATGTAGCTTCATTCATGAGTCTTTAGTGCATCAGTATGGTATCCCGACCATCCTATTGGACACTGCACTCACCATCTCTTCTGTCCATGGAGAACCCTTACAAGGATTTGTCACTTTGGCTACTATTCCACTCGCTATGCAGACCGGCCTCCTGCATAGAGATCAGATCAGCTTGTATGTGTTTCTCAAAGCAGTCAACATTGTCATCTTAGGCCTGTCCTTGTTCATGTTACACCAGCCTTACATCGATTGGGGTACTCTACAGATTGCCTGATGGAGTCCCTGCTACCCAGAGCCCGCGCCATTTTTAAAGATGGCGCCAGCCATCCAGTGCTCCATGTGACAGGAGCCGGCCAATGGCACGGATACCCTGTCACATGGTAAGGGCAAAGGCCATCGGCGCCATTTTTATTAGTGGCAGCCGACGGCCCTAGAGCGGGAGATCGCTCCCGAGACCCCCACTGGACCACCAGGTACCTGTAAAATGTTTTTGGGGGGGTCGGGAGGGTGGGGGATTCGTTTTAAAGGGTCGGTGTGGGTTTTTTGTTTATCGGCTCGGGCGCAGCCGATAAACAAAACCACGATCGGGCCCGATGGAAAAAATCCCACATGTGAATCGGAATCCGAACCGATTCCGGTTCCGATTCACATCTCTAGTAGGTACCACCCAGGAGTAGTCTACCTGCTCTCCTCACCAGAAACAGAGGCTATGTCCAAATATATCAAAGAAAATCTAGATAGGGGGTTCATTCACTCTTCTTCCTTGCCTGCCGGGACAGATTACTTTTTTGTGGGGAATAAAGATGGTTCCCTATGCCCTTGCATCGACTACCATAGGTTCAATGCAATTACCAAGAAGAACCGATACCCTCTCTCAATAATCACAGAGCTCTTTGACAGTCTCAGAGGAGCACAAATATTTACTAAGCTTGACCTGCAGAGGGCATACAACTTGATTAGAATCCGAGAGGGTGACAAATAGAAGACCGCTTTTAATACCAGGGATGGACATTATGAGTACCTGGTGATGCTCTTTAGGTTATGTAATACCCCCACAGTCTTTCAGTTATGGTCAATGAGAATTCTTCGGGATCTTCTGTACTCCCATGTGGTGATATATCTGGACAATATCCTAGTCTTTTCAAAGTCACCAAAGGAGCATCAAGATCAAGTGAAGCAAGTTCTCCAGAGGCTCTGTGAGCACCACCATTATGCAAAGTTAGAAAAATGTACTTTTGAACAGAAGGAACTCCCATTCTTTGATTATCATCTCCTGGGAAGGCCTACAGATGGACCCAGAGAAACTAAAAGCCATCTTGGAGTGGCTCCAACCCATGGTCCTCAAGGCCTTGCAGTGCTTCCTCAGATGTGCAAACAATTACAGGCAATTCATTCACGTCTACTCTATGTTGGCTGCATTCCTCACCACTCTTACAAAAAAGGGTTCAGATACTGGCAGCACCATTCAAGCCTTTCAGTGCCTTAGGGAGGAAGAACCCATGACTCGTGCCTGCACCATCCAGACCTTTCTAAGCCATTCATCCTGGAGGTAGATGCTTCTACTCTCAGGGTAGGGGCAGTCCTCTCACAGGATAACAATCATGGAACTCTCATGTCCTGCTCCTAGTTCTCTAAGAAATTTACTTCCACAGAAAGAAATTACACCATTGGAGATTGTGAGTTACTAGCAGTAAAGCTAGCCTTGGAGGAATGGTGACATCTGTTGGAAGGGGCTAGACACCCTGTGACTATCTACACAGATCACAAAAATCTGGAACACTTGACGCAAGCTCAGCAACTGAACTCTCGGCAAGCCTGCTGGTCACTATTTTTCAACTGGTTTAACTTCGAACTATGATATTGCCCAGCAGAGAAAAACTGACGGGTTGATGCCCTCTCACATTCTTTTGATACTGAATGCTTCCCGGAGCCCCCACAACAAAGCATCAACCCTGCAAGGTTCGTGGTTGCTGCCGCTGTTCCCCAGTGCCTATGTTTGGCAGCCGACAGGATGGCCTGATGAGCTGCTGCACTCACCCCAGATATTGCTGGCTTCATTCCGCTGTGCCTTTTGCTGGCAGGATTTTGCTGTCCCCTAAATTATGGCAGTATAGGCGGCCACCTAGTTTTCCTAATGGAAGCACCAGCCCTAAATGGTGGAGTTAGAATATTATCACTTCCACACAACTCTCCCCACCCCTATCAACTAAGCCCCCTAAAACATACCTCCAAAATGTTCTTGCATTGGAGGTCATTTCCCCTTGCCATATTGTCTCTGTCTGTGGAAGGTATGAACATATTCAGCTGTGGTCCCAGGTCTGGATCCACATCTCAATGAATGCCATGCTGGAGGGTGGTAGTGTAAATCTGCAATTTTCTCTGACAAATACTGTAGTGCTCCTCTAGGGTGGTCAAGACAGTGGAACTCGCTTTTCAAAATGCCAAACATACATTCTATGACCACTCTGGTAATTGTGTGCCTTGTTATACTGGATTTCTGCTGCTGTACATGACTCAGACAGGGGCGTGAGCAGCTATGCTTTGCAGCTGTAACCAGCATCTCCTGCAAAAAATTGGAAAACAACAATCCATTAATTCACTGCATACCATGCCTTCCCTTGACACTCAATAATAATTAAGTGGCTCAGCCAAAAATGGATCCAAGGCACCAAATAAATGCTGACAACCTATTGATACCAACCCAGAAAGCTTACATATATAGCGGGATAGTGGGAAAGTATTGGGTAGATTTTCAAAGGCTATGCGCGTAACCTGAGGAAATCTGCCCCTGCGCGCACCGAGCCTATTTTGCATAGGTTCGGCGGCGCGCACAATCCCCGGGACGCGCTTATGTCCCGGGGCTTGCAAAAAGGGGCGGTCGGGGTGTGGCCAGGGGGGTGTGGTGTCAGCTCGGGGGCGTGTTCGGGGGCATGGTGGTGGTCCAGGGCGGTCTGGGGGCATGGCCAAGTACCCCGACACAGCGGCCTGTGTCAGGGCATGCCGTGCTAGCAGACATTCGGCACGCGCAAGTTACGACTGCCCAGAGGCAGGCGTAACTTCCTGGATAAAGGTTAGGCGGGGGATTTAGGTAGGGCTGGGGGGTGGGTTAGATAGGGGAAGGGAGGAGGAGTTGGAGGAGAGAGGTTGGCCTGTGGCCTTCAAACTAGTCTGTGTCTGTGTCTGTATAAGAACTCTGAAACCATTTATCCTAACCACTAACTACTTCTTCAGCCACAGTAGTCAGAAATAATTCCATCACATTCCACCCATGGATTCAGATGACTTACACTGACACCTGCTGAATGAAGTTTCCTACTCTATAGTTATATTGCTGTCAGCATGAATCAGAGCACTATCTATTACTTGTAGACTAATGCATTAAACACTGGTCCCCTTAGGACTAGCAAATGTAAAAGAATAAGGCTACTACCATATTTGCAAGAAAAGCTAAATCCATTAACTCATTGCTTCCTCTCTGCAAGTGGTCAGATGACCCTCATCAAAAATACCTAAACCCCCATCTAAGCTTCATGTCACCTGGATTTTAGTTGACCCAGATGTCTGACCAATTTAAAATCCTTAGCAAGGCATGCCTCCAGGCTGCCAGGAATCCCTACTGTGTTTCTCAGTATCTTCTGTCATCCATTGCAATCTCCATGCTGGTAGTTGCAGACATGGTTGGCCTAGATGATGTTATGACTGTCGGCTGCAGCCGCCTGCAGTCAACCCAACTCACGTCTTGTGCTGCCCTGCTCTCCTCTCCGGGCGATCTCGCGGCTGTGGCCAGCCGCTCCCGATGCATGCTGTCTATCTCCTGGAACTTCTCATGGCGGCTGGGATGCCGCCAACCTCCATGCCTCCTCCGGGCCTTCCTAGGCGCGCGCGCCACTGAGTCTACCTGTAAGGATGCTATGGCGGGAATCCTCAGGGGTGTCTCCTATTGATGACATCACCAGCCAGGATTCATAAGCTCTGCCCTGGCCCTGCACTAATCAACTTGGCAATGAGTTCCATCACTACTGGTGCTTGTGCCTGTCTGCTCAGATGTCTGTTCCTTCTTGGATCTCTACTTCGGTTCCTGGACTCTGGCTCGGGTACCCGCTCCTCGGGGGCCTGTGTGCGCTTCGCGGGAGACTTGTCTCCAGACGTCCCCACTCCTCAGGGTGGTCCCTGTTCCTCTCAAGAGGTCCTGCCTTTTGGCCTCCCTGCTCCCCGGGGTTGCCCTGGAACTACTTTACATAGACTCTTGCTTCACCCTTCCCCACTCCTCGGGGCCGTGTCTACGTCTGTGCCTACGTCTCTACACCAGTTGTTTGCTCCGTACTTCCCTGCTCCTCGGGGCAGTGTTTACATCTCTACACTGCAACTGGCTCTGCACTTCCCCGCTCCTCGGGGCAGTGCCTACGTCTCCACATCAGTGACTTGCTCCACTCTTCCCTGCTCCTTGGGGTAGGGCCTACATCATTACATCAGAACATAAGAACATAAGAAATTGCCATGCTGGGTCAGACCAAGGGTCCATCAAGCCCAGCATCCTGTTTCCAACAGAGGCCAAACCAGGCCACAAGAACCTGGCAATTACCCAAACACTAAGAAGATCCCATGCCACTGATGCAATTAATAGCAGTAGCTATTCCCTAAGTAAATTTGATTAATAGTTTATTAATAATTTACTATGCACCCCTGTTTTATGTGAACCAGCACGATGTGACTTCTGTCTCGAATGCCGGTATATAAAAATCTGAAATAAATAAATAAATAAATAAAATAGCTGTTAATGGACTTCTCCTCCAAGAACCTATCCAAACCTTTTTTGATTAATCCAAACCTTTTTTTTATTAATAGCTGTTAATGGACTTCTCCTCCAAGAACTTATCCAAACCTTTTTTGAACCCAGCTACACTTGTTCCACACCTCCCCGCTCCTTGGGGCAGTGTTTACATCTCTACTTGAGTGACTTTGCTCCTGCTTCCCCGCTTCTCGGGGCAGTCTCCATTACTACTGCTAATCTGACTTTGTACTTCCTCGCTCCTCGGGGTAGCCTACGTCGCTGCTACTAAGACTGACTCTGTGCTTCCCCGCTCCTCGGGGCACCCCTACGTCATCATACCAGAGACTGTTACTACGCTATACTACAGTTGTGTCTCCTACTACTGCTGACCACGCTTCATGATGGTGATGACCTGTGGGGCTCCTCCCCTCAGGCTAGAACAACACTCACCTTGGGCCAAGGGTCCACTAACCCACGAATCCTAACAGCTGACTTTTGGGAGCCACCTAGTTCATCAGAGTATATAGGCAACCTTTCACTGACTGCTCAGTGTCAGGCCTACTTTGCTCATCATGGCCTGCTTTACAAAAACTCATAGTTCTGCACATCTGCAGTTATTTGGGTGCCTCTCCACACTGCAATGAATTATGGTCTCAGGTCTTTACTGGTCAGCATCTCCCACTGGCAGTGTACAGCCTGATTATCATTATTTTATATGTATCTGGAACAGTTTAACTCAGATGTATCACCTATCTCCCTCCACTCGCTGGTGGTACAAGCAAACAAACTCCAGTTTCAAAAATCTATTCTAGTTCTTTCTACAATAATAATTACTATCTGGATGTCAGATTGACATGCAAGTAGCACATTCTGCTGAATCATAAACACAGAGAGTAGCAACTATGGACCAATAAACGTGCATTAATTCAGTCTTTATCATCTAAATGAGAATCAAAACAGTAGCATTTACAATTAAGTATGAAACTAGGTATTTATTAAGGGGCAGATTTTCAAAGGCTATATGCGTAACATATGCGCGTAACCTGAGAAAATCTGCCCCTGTGCACGCTGAGCCTATTTTGCAGGAGGTCGTTCAGCGGGGGTTCCGGACCGCCGCTGAACGACCTCCTGCACTCGATCTCCTGCCGGCGCCATTTTCCGTACGAAAACGATTCGCGGCAAGAAATCGCTCCCGGAACCCCGCTGGACTCCCAGGAAACTTTTGGCCAGCTTGGGGGGGCCTCCTGACCCCCACAAGACTTGCCAAAAGTCCAGCGGGGGTCCGGAACGACCTCCTCCGTCGAATCGTTTTTGTCTATGGCCGCCGCCATTTTGCGGCGGCCATTTTGAAAAATGGCGCCGGCTGAAGACAACACGATTCTATTGAGGGGGCCGTTCCGGACCGCCGCCGTTCTGGACCACCGCCGGATCCCCAGGTAATTTAAAGCATTGGGGGGGGGGGGTTGGGGGGGTGGGGGATTTAATTTAAAGGGTGGGGGGTGGGTTTTAGGGGGTTTTTAGTGTGCCGGTTTTCCTGCCCTCCCCCTTCCCCCGATTTATAACGATAAATCGGGGGGAATTGGTATTGTATCGTGGCCCTAACGATTTTTTGACGATTTAAAATATATCGGACGATATTTTAAATCGTCAAAAAACGATTCACATCCCTATGGATTAATACCTGATATGAGATGAATAAAAACTCAAATTAAGTAATAAAGAAACAATGATAAATGTCAATAATTTCTTGTATCTAATAATCCCTGCATACACTAATAATATGGAGTACAATATTGTTTTGTCATAGTTCAAAGAAGCAGCTGCATAATGTTCAATCCCACTTTTCTATAAAATAACACACAATATTCAGATACAAGCAACCTTTGTACTCATTCATCCATTCAGACTCTACATGGAAAACCATGACATATAATATAAACCCCAAAAAGCAAAAGGAGGAAAAAGGGAAGGAGAAAAAATTCACAAGTACTTGTAAAAACAACCCAAGAACAAACCGCCCCCCCCCCCCCCCCCATACTACCTCCTTTCCTGCAGGTTCATGAATTGTGATTGAATTTGGTCAAAAGTTAACAAGAAAACAAATTTTCAGTTATCATATTTTAAAACAGTATAGTCTCGCACAGATTATTTAAAACTTTTGCCCATAAAACTTAAGCACAGTGTCTATTTCACTTAAATGACTTCAGAAGCTATTGTTTATTCATTGCACTTTTCTCATACTCAGTACCAAGGTAAAACACAGTTATGTTTGTTTGTTTTTTAGCAAACTCTGCTGTTTTTATCTTTCTCCCAGGACAAGCAGGATGGTAGTCCTCACATATGGGTGACGTCACTGGATGAAGCCCTAACATGGAAAACTTTTTGTCAAAGTTTCTAGAAAGCTTTGACTGGCACACTGAGTGCACTGAGCATGCCCAGCATGCCATTATCCCTGTGTCCACACGGGTCTCCCTTCAGTCTCTTTTTTTCTGCGCTGCAGTTAGCATCGCTTTCAGGAGCTCTGTGAGAAATTTCTCACAACTTTTCCTCACGGAAACACTTGAAGTTTTACTTCACAAATAATTTTTCCCTACATGGGTCTCCCTTCACGTACATTTAATTGACGCTCGGTGAGTACTGTGCCCTATTTTTCGGTCGGTTCCTGTCACCTCACTAATGGTTTCCCCGGCGTACCAACCAAATTGCGACCTCCCTTCTCCCTATGCTTTCATCCTCAGTTAGCCCCACAAAGCCTGCGAGTGTCCTCCTGTGATCCTCCACCAGGTTATTGGGACTAGAAGGATAGGGACGTCCACGGTTACCATTGCCACCAGGGCCGTTGTCGAGGCCATCAATGCTCTCATCCCATCCATGCCTCCATTGGTTCCCTCGGTACCTTCGTTGCGATCAATGCCCCCATCGATACCTTCGGTGCCTCCATCCATGCCGTCCTGCCTCCATTGATACCCCCATTGATGCCCCCTTTGGTTCCATCGATGCCATTGATGCCTACATCGATTCTGTCAGTGCCATGGATGTTTACATCCATGACACTGATCCCTCCATGAATTCCATTGATGCCCATATTGATTCCATTGATGCCATCGACACCCACGTCAATGCCATCAATGCCATCAATGCCCGGGTTGATTCCATCGATGCCTTCAATGTCCAGGTCGATTCCATCAATGCCCAGATCGATGCCATCGATATCCAGGTCGATTCCATCAATGTCCATGTCGACTCCATCGATGCCATCAATGTCCATGTTGATTCCATTGATACCATCGATGCCCATGTTGATGCCATCGATGCCCATGTTGATAAGATCGATGCCATCAATGTCCATATCGATGCCATCGATGCCATCGATAGCAGTATTGATTTCATCCATGCCATCAATGGCAGTGTTGATTTCATCGATGCCATTGATGCCCGTGTCCATTCCATCGATGCCATTGATGCCCACATCATTTCCATTGGTGCCATCATCAATTCTATCAATGCCATCGATGCCTTCATCGATTCCATCGCTGCTGTCGATGTCCTTGTCAATGCCTTCGATGCCGCCATCGATTTTGTTGATGCCGCCATCGATTCCGTCAATGCTTGAGCCGGACGTTTACATCCCTCAGGCTGTCCTCGATGCCTCCCAAAATCCATGGAGCCATCGATATTCACCGACATGGCCTTCTGCGATCCACCACAAAGGACGGTAAGTACTCTAATCCTGCTTCAGCAACAATCTCATCGAGACCTGGTCGCTAAATTGGGCCACATGGTTTCAGAAGGTTCTAGGTCGTGTTATCTTCCAAGAACCGTATTAGTATCACATTTCGCTATTGCAGCTATGTTTGACACAAAACCAAGAGAACCTCTCTACCAATAATTTGGGATTGCATCGAGACATCCTCCCGTTGTCAGCAACAGGACTCCGTACTCGATAAATCTCTGGCTTTTGGTTCCTAATTAAGGCCCAAAGTCCCAGATATATTAGCTGATCTGCTAGACACAAGATCCAGCAGACACTGCCTCATTTGCAAGCCCACCTCAAGCCCTGGCAACAGCTCTCGATGTTTTCTTGCACAGCAGACAGGGATGCGGGTAAGACTTTTACCGCTCATGCTCCCGCAGGAGACCAGCTGATATCCAGATTACATCAGCTCTGCCAGTTGGACACCTCCTGGTCTCTCATCCTTGCCGGATATCAGAGCAGCCATCCCACTTAGTACCAGGGCTTGGGGTACAGTCCCCTGGACACTACAAGGCACGGGGGGGGGGGGTGTTTAATCCCACTATTCCTTCTCTCAACAGAAAGCAGATGCTCTCCGCCCATCCTGGACTTCAGAAATGTCAACAACTTTCTTCAGAAGGGACAGGTAAAATGGTGTCTCTCGTTACCGTGCTTCCCTTTACCGCAGTAAGTTGGTTGCCTCTCTCCTCTAGTCTTTCTATGTGCTTCATAGTGAGTCAAACAATATTCCAATGCCAAGTTCTGCCGGGTCGCACTAGCTTCAACAACTTGTGTATTTCACCAAATGCCTAGCAGTGACTGCTGTTTCTCTATGGAGTAAAACATCATCACGCTTTTCCTTGCATAGACAACTGCCTAATAGTCAATCCAAGCAAGGAACTTTAAATTCTCCACGACTCACTATAAATCTACTACCTGGGATTGCTGTTTAACTACCATAAATCCCATATGGAGCAGTTCTGGACACTACAGTCGCAGCGAACTTCCTGCCCAACAACCGCGCAGACATACTGTCAAATTCCTACACATCTCTGCGTGCATGCAACATAGCCTCAGCCCCTCAATTCTTTCATTGATGGGCCACGGGGTTAAGAACATAAGAACATAAGAAAATGCCATACTGGGTCAGACCAAGGGTCCATCAAGCCCAGCATCCTGTTTCCAACAGTGGCCAATCCAGGCCATAAGAACCTGGCAAGTACCCAAAAACTAAGTCTATTTCATGTAACCATTACTAATGGCAGTGGCTATTCTCTAAGTGAACTTAATAGCAGGTAATGGACTTCTCCTCCAAGAACTTATCCAATCCTTTTTTAAACACAGCTATACTAACTGCACTAACCACATTCTCTGGCAACAAATTCCAGAGTTTAATTGTGCGTTGAGTAAAAAAGAACTTTCTCCGATTAGTTTTTCACTATCCACTTTACTCATATGCTCAGATTGGCTATGAGTAAGATTCAGTGGATTTTCAAATATCAGAGGCTCTAAGCTGTTCAAACGCTTTCATCCCTGATCCATATTACCGATCTAGATCCAAATCCTCAGAAGGTCCTGGTCATGGTCGCATTTACATAGGGTTGAAGAGTTCGAATCCACATCTTCCCAACCCAATATGCATCTATTCCGCTCCATTCAGAGTTTCACATCAACTTCCTGGAGCTTCGAGCCATGAGTTATGCCTTTTATGACTTAAAATACTACCTCTGCAACAAACCTTTGTGCACACAGACAGACAGCACAGTGGCAATGTGGTATTCCAACACACAAGCATGCACAACCTCTTAGCTGCTCTACCAGGAAGCTGCGCAGCTCTAGCCTTCGGCCCTTGCACATTCCATGCATTCCCGGGCCACTTATCTAACAGACTTACCAAACGCACTGGCAGACCTTCTCCATAGATGTTTCCATCCTCTCGAATGGTCTCTGACTACATTGTAGTGAACAAAATTTTCTAGCGCTGAGGTCAACCTACCTTACCCTCTGCGTCCAAATTGAACCATACGGTGGACAGATTCTACTCCCTACACATGTATTGGAATGCGTTCCCATGCATACCTTTGCTCGCTCTGCAACAAAGGCCTCTTATATGTGTCTCTTTCGACGCCTCTCATAGCCAAAACTCTCATTATACTACAACAGGACGGAGTTCACTGGTTCTCAGACCCATGTCCTGTTATGGCCGCTGGCTGCGGCGGGCCGTGACCAGGACCAGGTGTCATGGCCGCCGGTCATGGCGGTCCGCGACCGGGGCCAAGGACTCACCCGAGGCAGCTCGGGAACTTCGTTCCTCCTTAAACTCTCTCATTGGACTAGCCACCAGACTTGACTGCCGTCTACAGGAAAGAGTTCGTGAAGTCCTGGGTTCAAGAAGACGCATGGCAGTTCCTGTTACTTCACATTTATCCTCCTCGACTTCTCGAGATCCCTCTAACCACCGAGGGGATCGCCGAGGAACCCATGCAGCTGGGTAGAGGCCCTCTCTCACCGGAAGAACATCAAAGATGCCGGAAGGCTGGCCTTTGTCTATATTGTGGCGGGTTGGGTCATCGCATTGCGGGCTGTCCTATATGTCTGGGAAACTATAAAGCCTAGGCTCCACGGGGGGAGTGACCCTAGGCATCATTTCACCAGCTCCCCCACTCGCCTTGCCTGTTACCCTTGTTGTCGGAGGACATAAATTTACCACACTGGCTTTAGTAGATTCTGGGGCAGGTGGAGGCTTTATCATGCAAGAAGTGGTGGAACAACTCCATATTCCCATATGTCCTTGCCTGAGGCCGTTGATTATCTCCTCTATCCACGGAGAACCCTTGCCTGGAAGAATAACACACCACACTGTACCTCTGGACTGTCACATTGCACCTAACCATACAGAACAAATCACTTTCTATGTCCTCCAGAAAGCAATTCATCCAGTGGTTCTTGGTATACCCTGGCTGCAATGCCTCAATCCGCAGTTTGATTGGACATCCTTAAAACTTGCTCATTGGAGCCCAGCATGCCATGAAACCTGCCTAAAAGGAATTATTCCCTGTAGTAGTTTCATCTGTTCCTTTCTCCTGGAGAATTTGCCCTTTCAGTACAAACAATTTGCGGATGTTTTCTCCAAAAAGGCCGCAGATACCCTGCCTCCACATTGAGATTTTGACTGTGCTATTAACTTGCTTCCTGGATCCACACCACCTCTGGGTAGAGTCTATCCTTTGTCCACTTCTGAGACTCAGGCCATGTCCGAATATATCCAGGAAAATCTTCAGAAGGGGTTTATCCGAAGATCCACATCCCCTGCTGGGGCAGGGTTTTTTTTTGTCGGGAAAAAAGATGGAACTTTACATCCTTGTATTGACTACCGAGGACTGAATGCTATTACTATTAAGGATCGCTATCCATTGCCTCTTATTGCTGAACTATTTGATCACCTACAGGGAGCCCGGGTATTCTCCAAATTGGATCTCTGAGGACCATATAACCTGGTCAGGATTCATGAGGGGGATGAGTGGAAGACAGCTTTTAACACAGAGACGGCCACTATGAATATCTTGTCATGCCGTTCGGACTAACCAATGCTCCTGCCGTTTTTCAGCACTTTGTTAATGAAATATTTAGAGACTTGCTCTATCTCTGTGTGGTAGTTTACCTAGATTATATTTTGATTTTTTCCCATGATTTACAGACACATCTTCAACATGTTATTCAAGTATTGCAACGTCTGAGAGAGCATTGACTCTATGCCAAACTAGAGAAATGTATTTTTGAAAATGAATCATTACCTTTTTTGGGGTATATCATCTCTAAACAAGGATTTCAAATGGATCCCACTAAATTAAAATGCATCCAAGAATGGCCTCAGCCTAGTGGTCTACACGCCCTCCAGCAATTCCTTGGATTCGCAAACTACTATCGTAGTTTTATCCAGAACTTTTCCAAGCTGGCTGCACCCCTTACTGCACTCACTCGTAAGTGGCCAAACATCAAGGCCTGGCCCTTAAAGGCTGAAGAAGCCTTTCAGGCTCTCAAAGAATCCTTCCTATTACAACCTTGCCTCCGACATCCTGATCCCAGACGTCCATTTACAGTGGAGGTTGATGTCTCCGCTGAAGGGGCAGGAGCTGTCCTGAGCCAGATTGATGTATCAGGGACATCTCATCCATGCTCCTACTTCTCTAGAAAATTTTCTTCAGCTGAACGCAACTATTCCATTGGCGACAGAGAACTTTTAACTATCAAGCTCGCATTCGAGGAGTGGCGACAGTGGTTGGAAGGAGCACAACACCGTATCACTGTTTTCACGGACCATAAGAACTTGGTTTACCTCCAACAAGCTCAACGCTTGAATCCGTGTCAGGCTCGCTGGGCGCTTTTTTTCACACGTTTTGATTTCAAACTGTGATATCGACCAGCTAACAAGAACATCAAGGCTGATGCGTTGTCTCAATCTTTCTCCAATCAGGACATTGAGGAGCCAATTCAGAACATTATTGACCCAGCTCGCATCATCCTGTCTGCAACCTTCACAGTCCCACCTGGCAAAACTGTGGTGCCCAAGAGGCTTCGTAATAAAGTATTGAAATGGGGACACGATTCCCAATTGGCTGGACATCCAGGACGTATACGGACGCAAGCCCTTATCCAACAACATTATTGGTGGCCCGAGATGCGCAAGGACATTCGCGCTTATGTAGACTCGTGTCCGATCTGTGCTGAGCACAAGAGTCCTACAGGAAAAGCTTGGGGGCAATTACAACCGCTTCCAACTCCTACGAGACCATGGACTCACATCTCCACGTATTTTATTGTAGATCTTCCATCCTCTGAAGAACATACTGTGATATGGGTAGTAGTGGATCGATTTTCAAAAATGGCTCACTTCATCCCGCTACCCTCCCTCCCGTCTGCTCCCCGTCTGGCCCAGCTATTCATGTTGCACATCTTCCACCTTCCCGGAATACCTCAGCACATCACATCTGACCGTGGTCCACAATTCATGGCTCGATATTGGCAGAACCTCTGTACCAAGTTTCGCATTGCTCTGGACTTCACCACAACATTTCACTCTCAGGCAAATGGTCAGGCGGAACGTACTAATCGTACGTTGAAATAATTTTTACGCATGTATGTTAATACTTGTCAGGACGACTGGGCCGCACTGCTTTCCTGGGCAGAGTTCTCATACAATTTTCATGCGGGGACCTCGACTGGGGCTTCACTGTTTCAAATTGTCTTTGGGTGACAACCCAGGCCGCCTTTGCCTCTACCTCTGCTGGTTTCATCCCCGGAGGCCCACCTTACAGCTATGCAACTGAAGAGACTCTGGGTTCATACCCAACAGATGCTGTGCAAAGCAGCTAGTGCCACAAAAAAATTTGCAGACAGACATCGACGACCAGCTCCTTGGTTTCTTCCAGGGGAGAAGATGTGGCACAGCACCAGATATATCCGCTTCAGAGTTCCTTCGATGAGATTGGCCCCTCGTTATATTGGCCCTTTTCTGGTGATACGGCAATTGGGTCCCGTGACCTAACAACTACGTCTGCCTGCCACACTACGAATACATAATTCCTTTCATGTATCGCTGTTGAAGCCATTGGTCCTCACTTGGCCCTCTCGGAAGGCTCCTGCAGTTCTACCACTGAGGGCCGAAGAAGAGACTATATATCAGGTTCGTGAGGTTTCTTGATGTCCGGAGAAGAGGGACGCAAATGGGAGTACCTCCTAGCCTGGGAAGGTTTTGGGCCCGAAGAGAATTCCTGGGAACCTGCTACTAACATCCTGGATAAGACTCTTCTCCAGAACTTTCATGCTGAACATCCAGGAAACCCAAACCTTCTAGAGGCAAGCCTAAAGGAGGGGGTACTGTTATGGCCGCTGGCTGCGGCGGGCCGCAACCGGGACCAGGTGTCATGGCTGCCAGACGCGGTGATCCGCGACCGGGGCCAAGGACTCACCCAAGGCGTCGGACCGCATCCGGAGATCCCACTGAGACAGGCAGGCCTCCGCTCTGATGCTTTGCAGCCGCTGCTGCCGCTGGGCCCGGCTGCTTGTGTTCCCTCTCAGCCAAGCTGACTCCTCCCCCTCTGAGCTCCCTAGAGCCGCGTGCGCGTGGCAGAGACCATTCATTTAAAGGGGCCACGACAGGAAATTGTCGTGGCTCCTCCCTAAGAACGCCAACTTCTGGCTTCTTGGCTTCTAGTTGGTGGTTCTGGTGCTCCGTGCTCCTGGCTTCTTATTCCTGGTTCTGCTTCACTCCCAGTTGGTTGGATTTCTTCAGGCTTTGACCCGTGGGCCAGCTTCCGATCATTCTTCAGGCTTTGACCGGATTCCGACCATTCTTCAGGCTTTGACCCTTGGACCGGCTGCCGACCAATCTTCAGGTTTTGACCCTTGGACCGGCTCCCGACCACTCTTTGAGTTTCGGCTCTTGGACTGACTTTTTGACCTGCTGGAGGCGCCAGCTATCTGGATTATACGACCCGCAGGAGGCGCCTGCATCCAGAACTCCTCTCAGTTGCCAAGGGTTCACCTGAGTCCAGCCTCGCCTTCTGACGGTAAGGACCCAAGAAGGGCTACCCTCTGGAGTAGTGTCAACTCTACCTTGGACCAAGGGTCCACCCTCAGAATCATAACACGTCCTGACCGTGACAAGTATGCTTTCCCATACTTCTCAACCTATCTTGCCAGTAAACAATTCACCTGCTCACAGGTCAGTCTCATATCACAAACTCACTGATGTTCTCAGGTATTGGTAGCATCACAACAGCCTTCCACACTTAAATCCTACCATTCGAAATGGCATGATTTACCACATGGCGCATACAAAAGGGTATTAGCCCCTTTTTTCTACACCACTCCTTTTCTCTAACTCCCTCAGATTCTGCTCCCCAGACATCCTCCGCATGGGTACACCTCGGTTCCAATTCGGCATACCACTTGGGAGAGGGGATGCCCAATTAACAGTTCAACCCCTTCAGAGTCAGCTTACCATGGGTTATCCACTGATTAAGCTGCATTTATGTTCACTGGTTATGGAATGGGGCCTACACTTAGTGTTTACAAGACTCATACATTCCCCGTTGGAGCCTTTACATTCTTATAACTTAACAGTCTGGCATGGAAACTTCTTTCCCTTGTAGTCATCACTTCTGCCAACAGGGTCAGTGAGTTACCCACCTTGTTGCATACTCACCCGATCCTGCGTTCTTTCGTGACCGAGTGGTCCTACGTACTCACCCTCATATTCTTCTTAAGGTAGACGCAGCCTCTCACCTTATTCAAAATATACTCTGCCCACTTTTTCCCAACACCTCTCTCTCACCAGGGCTAGAGGGTTTTCCACTCCTTGGACTGTAAGAGTGCACTTGCATTCTATCTAGACCACACTACACTCCATAGGAATTACACCTAACTCTTTCCTTCTTTGACAAAAGACAAGCTGCGAGTTCAAGTGGGCAAACAGACTCTCTCCAACTGACTAGCAGACTGTATCAAATTCTGCTATGACGCACCAGGCCTTCTTCTCTAAGTGTGAGTACAGGCACATTTTATAACGGCCATGACAACATTGGTACCACACTATCATTCAGTCCCAATGGCCGCTATTTCCTAGGCTGTGACTGTAAATATCTTCACACATTCACAGCCCCCTTCTACTTATCAATGAAAGTCTGTCAAGACTCTGCCTTTGGCCAACCTGTCTTGAAAGCTTTCTTCCACGATAATCCCCAACTCCTTACACAACTACCTGCTGTGATGTCAGGCTGCCTCATCTTTACCAATAGCACCCAATTATTGTGCCTCCGCACGAGTTGTTTGCTATTGGCCTGTTATAATTCGAGTCAGCCTGTAGCTTGCTAATCACCCATATGTGAGAACTACATCCTGCTGTCCTGGGAGAACACCTGTTACAGGTAAGCAATTCCGCTTTATTAAAGATACACAGCGTAACGTACGCAACATATAATGACACACAAACATAACATATAACACTCCCCACTCGACTTACAAGTCCCTTTCCAAAAGTATAACTCCTCCAGACCAACCAGAGACGCACTCAGAGGATCCCTCCAAGTACCCCCAGCCAAAACTACTAAACACATCACTCTAAGAGATCGGGCCTACTCAACAGCCGGCCCCCTTTTATGGAACTCCATCCCACCAGACCTCAGACAAGAACCCAGCCTCCCAATCTTCAGGAAAAGACTTAAGACCTGGCTGTTCAAAAAAGCATTCCCGGACACTGATTAACCCCTGCAGCCTGTTGAACTACCTCCCATTGTAAAAATGTTAATTTAATGTAAATATCTTTATCTAATGTTATCCTCTCCCTTTCTTCTCTACTCCCAGTTCTAGTACCTTGTTATTTGTAACTGCTTCCTCCTCACTAATAGGTTACTCATTTGTTCTTTGTACACCCCTGTTCTATGTAAACCGGCATGATGTGATTGTATCATGAATGCCGGTATATAAAAATTTTAAATAAATAAAATATAATAACAGAGAACCACAAACAGTAAACAGTGATAAAAACATTAGAACTCACAAAAGTAGGCCTTTAAAAAGCAAAAAAACATAATTTGGATCCAAAATTAAACAAAAAAAACAGAATTTATAAGACCTATCTGTTCAAAAAAGCAAAAAGGGAGAGATCACGTGATGTGGTGAGCGGGGAAGGAGGCTTTCTTTCTCGCTCCGGGTTCTGCGCTCCCCCAACCTAACAGCAGAGTGAAACTAACACTAAACATTGCAGAAAAAATATAAGGTGGCCAACGGGAGAGTGGGCTGTACTACCTGATCAAGTGCGGCAGCAGATATGAGCACCAAACCGGTAAGGAAGGACAAACAAAAACCTGCGGAGGCGGAACAGAAAATGGCGGACGCCGCTGCTAGCCGCGAAGGCACGGCAGTAGACGAGCAGACGATATCCAGGATCACTGAGGCTGTCATTAAAGGTTTGGAGCTGCAATTCGCAGAGCTTACCGATCGTTTTGGGGCATTGAAAGAGGCTCTGGGTGATGTCGGGCGGCGAATAGATGCAGCAGAGGGCCGGGTCTCGACAGTTGAGGAAGACATCATGGCGGCGACCGCGCGGCTTTCAGCGATGGAACGCAGTGTTTCACTTACAGAACAAAAACTGGAGGACCTAGAGAATCGGGCTAGGCGAAATAATCTAAAGTTCATGGGCTTTCCCGAAAACCTTATGGATGCAGAGCTCAAACACACATTGGAAAGTTGGCTGCCCACAGCTCTAAAATTAACCGATATGGAGGGAAAGCTGATGATCGAGAGGGCGCATCGTCTGGGGCCTAGACGAGAGTCTGATCGCCGGCCCCGGTTGGTCATAGCCCGGTTTCTCGATTGGGGCCAAAAAACTGTGATATTTACTGCTTTCAAAAAAATGAGAGAGCTACAGTACAAGGACAGCAAGATCATCATATTCCAAGACTTTTCTGCTGCTGTGGCGGCGAAGAGAAAATTATTTTCGCCGACGTGCAGTACCCTGTTCAATAAAAATATTAGATTCGCTCTCCAATTCCCGGCACTCCTAAAAATTTGGAATGAAGGTCAGACGCTTTCTTTTGATGTACCTGAGAAGGCTGCTGCATGGCTAAAACAGTTGGAATCAGCCAAGGAAGTGCCCGGTTGAGATTGGGACGTTTTTTTTTTATTGTCCTTTCTCACTCTCTATATTTCCTGAGCAGTATATGCGTAAAACTGCAAAGTAGCAGTCATCGGTTCAAATTGTTAAGTTTGCAGCATTCTCGTTCTGTTCAATGGGCTGGTTGTGTATGTTGTGGTATGGGAAGGAATTCTTGTGGGTTGGCACACGGAGTCTTTTATCTTATTCTATTTTTCAGGGTTAACGGGGGTATTTACAATACTCTAGAGTGGTTGGTTTGACAAGTGGGGAGGGCAGAACCTGGTCACATTTCAACGGTTCTCCAACCTCACCTCGTGTGTGAGGACTAGCTCTGGTTGCTTGGGGGGGCATCTCACTTTAAAAGGGATGAGATGGGGGGTAGCTGATGGGACGGGGCAGGGAGGGGGGTTGGGGTCCGGGAAGAAAGGACAGAAGGGATTTCCTAGGATAGGAGGAAATGGGAGGGGGAGTTTTCTGGGTAGACGGTATGTGAGGCTGGAGGGGATACATGATAGTGGGAGAGAAATTAGGGAGTTGCAGGTGCGGTTCTGGGTAGGGTTAGACTGGGGGCCCAGGCTGGGGGGCTCACCAGTAGACGGAATCATATTTCTTAGCTTGGTCCTGCTTCTTCTGTGCTATCCTGCGACATGACAACCTTAAGGGTACACTCATGGAACGTTGGTGGCATAGGATCACCCATTAAGAGGCAGAAAATATTGAGCTCGCTACAGCGACTCAGGTCGGACATTGTGGGTCTCCAGGAAACACATTTGACTGAGGCAGAGAGTCAGAAGCTGAAAAGAGGCTGGGTTGGCCAGTGCTTCTCCACACCGGCACTACACAAAAAGGCGGGCATAGCCATACTGCTCCACAAACAATTGAGGTTTGAGATTTCCCAGCAATACTCAGATTCGGAAGGTCGGGTGCTCATTATTGTAGGTAAACTGCAAGGGAGGGAGGTTACTTTATGCTCCGCCTATGCACCAAATCAGTACTCACATGTGTTTTTCCAAGCCCTAGTGGGAAAACTTATTCAATTTCAGAGGGGCCAGCTCATCCTTATGGGAGATTTCAACTGTGTCCACGATGCTGCGCTCGATAGATCTCAGCCGGGGGCGGGAGCGGGCCTCTCTTCCCGAAAAGGGATAGCCTACCTCTGCCAGGAATTAACCCTGATTGATATTTGGAGAACGCTTCACCCTATGGAGAGGGACTATACACATGTGTCACGGGCACATGCGACAATGTCTCGCATAGACTATGTCTTAATATCCGAAACCATGTTTCCTCGAGTGAAAGAGGCGTCCATACGAGATGTGGGGGTTTCGGATCATGCAGTGCTCGAGCTGGTTGTTCATGCTGGCACTACGGAGCCCCGAACAAAACTGTGGCGGTTCCCTGTTCATCTGGCGGATGATGTGAAGTTCACTGAATTTTTACAAATCAAATGGAAACAATTTGCAGACCATAATTCCAATCATAAAGACCAGGCCGGCTTATACTGGGAGACCAGTAAAGCGGTCATGCGAGGAGAGATTACTTCCTATGTGATAGCACAAACCAAAATCCTACATAAGAATATTTTGCTGCTGGAAAGCCGACTAGCTCAAGCTAGGAAAGAGTTGGGAAATCGTAAAAATAGAGAGGCTTTCGCTTCATATATGGATTGTCTACACACCCTCAATGATACCTTACATCTAAGAGCACAAAGAACATTATTGGCTGGAAACCATAAACTATTCCAATATGGAAACAAAGCCGGAAGACTGCTGGCCAATATGGTACGCCTGCAAAAAGGGAAAACGTTTATAGACAAATTAAAAAACAAGCAGGGGACACCCCTCACGACCGGCAAGGACATAGGGGAGGAATTTCGACCCTTTTACCAGCAGCTATATACAGAGGATAGGGTAGGGGGTGCGGCTGAGGAGAGGCGGTTCTTTAGAGATCTGCCGATCCCGCAGGTTTCTGATGAGCACTTGGAAAAACTAAATGAACCCATTACCCTGGATGAACTTAAAAGGGTCATAGATTCGAGTAAACGGAATAAAGCACCAGGACCGGACGGATTATGTGCAGAATATTATAAAACTCTCAAGGAGCAAGCGGCAGAGGCCTTGCTGGCATTTTTTCATGAGGCTCAGGCGCGGGGGAGATTTCCCGATGATGTAACCAAAGCCTTTATAACGGTCTTGGAAAAGCCTGGTAAGGATTTGGCGAGCCCAGCAGCGTACAGACCAATCTCTCTGCTCAACTGTGAGGCGAAACTATTCGCCAAAATCATAGCCGACCGATTGAGCGTGGTGTTTCCCTCACTGATTATGGCCCAACAAGCGGGGTTTGTCAAGGGCCGGACTATCAGTAATAATATGACAAAATTGCTGATTTCCATGGCTGAATGTCAACATAACGGAATAGAAGCGATGCTGGTCACATTCGACTCGGAAAAGGCCTTTGACCGCGTGTCATGGGACTATCTATTCTCGGTATTGGAGAGATATGGCTTTAAAGGGGAGATTCTGAAGAGCATATCACTACTCTATCGTAACCCCATCTCGGCGATCTTGGCGAACGGACAGGTCTCAGAAGAGTTCAAGCTGTACCGGGGCACGCGGCAAGGGTGCCCGTTATCCCCTTTGCTATATATACTTTCAATTGATCCTCTCTTGAGAAAGATTGCGGGGGATTCCCAGATAACAGGATATGTTATAGGAGACCAGAACTTTAATGTTTCTGCGTTTGCAGACGACGTACTCGTTTTCCTTACCTCCCCTCAGTCGGATTTACCCAAGGTGCTGCAACATCAGAGGGAGTTTGGGGTTTTTGCCGGTTTAAAGATTAATACGGATAAATCAGAGGCTATGGCACTAGGGCCTACCTTACGGAATGAATGGACAGGCACGTTCCCATTGAAGTGGGTCGACAAAGATATGCGGTATCTGGGGATCCGTCTCACCAAGGATGTACAGCAATTGCATAGGGCAAATACTAACCCGCTTATGACCAACATGCTTAGTAAGCTGAAAGGGTGGGCAAACTTGCCTCTCTCAATTACCGGGAAAATATTCCTTTTGAAAATGATGGAATTGCCAAAATGGATCTACGTATTGCAACAACTCCCTATTTGGTTAACCAAAACAGAGATTACCAGTATTCACCGAGCAATAAGACAATTCCTATGGGGCTCACACAAAGCACGTTTACCACTGGCCACATTGATGTTACCCAGAGAACAAGGGGGTCTGGCTTGTCCGAATTGGAGAGACTACAATTTAACTTGCCTCTTACGACATTTCTATGACTGGTTCAATAATACTAATATAGCCTCGCCGACGCAGTTTCTCGTCAAATGGATGTCGCCTTATAGACCTATGAACATCTTACAAGTCCCGGGGAGGGATGTGCCAGACAGGTTCAAACGGACCCTGATAATTCGCTCGGGCAGAGGGGCATGGCGGTACCTTTGCCAAACCAAGTTCCGGATGAAAGATATTGTAACACCTTACTTATCCTTCATTGGTAATCCGCAGTTTCCAGGGGGACTGTCCTCCCAGGTTTAGATCATGGGCTAGCAAGGGCCTAGATAGTATACAGAGCTGTATAGATCCTAAATCCCTAATTTTGAAAAGTTTCACGGACCTACAAGCTCAGTTTGGGTTAGCCTCCAGGGATTTCTTTGCCTTCCTGCAGCTTAGGCACTACATATTTTCCTTAAAGCATATTTCTGTCGATTTTCTTAAGGCCCTGGAGCTTCAAACCTTTTTCTTTACGGGAGGGAGGAAGCCCAACTCGAGCGGGACTTTTGCCAAACTACTGAAGCAGCGGGCCAATAATGTTGCATTAGAGTGCATTCAAAGCAAGTGGGAAAAAAAGGCGAACATTAGCGTCAGTATAGGCGAACTTAAAACATGTTTACAGGAATATTATAAGCTAACCGATAATGTAATCCTTCGCGAAGTAAGTTACAAGGTATTGCAATGTATGTAAATGTCAAGGACGCAGATGTATCTTGCTAAGATGTGTGACACTGCTAAATGTTTAAAATGTAATATTGTAGACGGGACAATATTCCATCTCTTATGGGAATGTGAAGAGATTGTAAGATTTTGGACTAGAATACTATCTGACGTGGGTGACCTTCTGGGAATCACATTGCAGAGGAACCCTAGTTTTTGTCTTCTAGGTATTCCGATGCAGGATCTTGAAGACCTGGCGCCCGCGGACATTCTCTTTGTGAGGAAAGCGTTGCTGATCGGCCTCCAGACTATATTGGCTCAATGGATTGAGGTGACTGGGCCTGGGAGGGCCCAATGGCAGTCTAGGATGATACGATTGCTGAGCTTTGAATATTTGACGGCCAGACGGTCGACGAAGCGCAAAATGATCCTTTGGGAAGCGACATGGTCGAGATACCTACAACACTTACCTTCACGCCTACAAGCTTCTGTCAGGCTTCAATTGGCCATGGATTACAAAGCATCTACGAGGTGATCCAGAAGATGTGGCGATGCTGGATTCTGCTGAGCTCTCCATCTCCCATATAATGGACCTTATGTTGTACTGTGCCTACCTGGATGTTTTCCTCCTACGATTGGACTTGTTCAACCCGGGGGTGGGTGGGAGGGATGGGGAGGGGAGAGGGGGAAAGATGACTTATCTGCTTTGTGTTCTGTATACCTTCAGCTTTCCGTTTATGGTGTATAAGTTAAAAATTCAATAAAGAAATTTAAACAAAAAAAAAAAAAAGCAAAAAGGAAAAATTGGGAAAGAAAAAGAAATCAGGTTTTGTACACTATTTGGCAGAGCAGGCTTCATTCTTGTTAATCTGTAATAAAAAGTCTCGCATACGAAGTCACATCACAAGGTAAGAACAGCTATAAACAATTAAGCTAACTAGACTTCTTCATTTCCAAACAATTAAAATATAAAACTACTTTGATTAATTTACACAATTTAAAAAAAAAGAAATCTCACTCTGTTCTAAATACATGATTTTGATTTCTTAAGCAAACGAAGCAAAATGTTTACATTCCTTCGTGTTTAGTCATAGATAATAAACAGATCAGGGAGAAGGAAGGAAGGAAAGGAAACATCTTGCAATGAGACAGATTACTTCCCATCTCTTCTCCCCTACTTCTATGAAATCTTTTTGCTCAAACAAATACTACAGCTGCACAATTAACTGTAATACAAACTTTAAATTAGGTGTTACCACATAAAAAAAACAAAGACATCTACTTTGCTAGCAACCCTCCTAAATATGTAAAAGATACAAGCTATTCTCCCAGGACAAGCAGGATGGTAGTCCTCACATATGGGTGACATCATTGGATGGAGCCCTATCACGGAACACTTTTGTCAAAGTTTCTAGAACTTTGACTGGCACACTGAGCATGCCCAGCATGCCACCAATCCCGCATCCAGCAGGGGTCCCCCTTCAGTCTCTTTTTTTCCACACAGCAGTTGCCTCGCGATTATTAGGAGCTCTGGGAGAATCTCTCACAATTTTTTCCTCACGGAACTTTTTCTCAGAATTCCACAACTTTTTCCCCGTCCCAGGGTCCCCCATCGACTGCCAGCCTCCGCTAACACCGGTAAGTTTACCTCATTCTTAGTGGTCGGTTCCCGGTGGTGCTTTCATCGGTGCCCGATGACCACCAACTGCACGCCGCCCTTATTTTTCAAAATGGCGACCGGTTTTAGGAAGTGCCCCGAGTGTCCGAGGACTAGGTCCATTATGGACCCTCATGATGTCTGTGTCTTATGCTTGGGGCCTTCCCATGACGTCCAATGGTGCACAACTTGTGCCCAAATGACCCCTAAAGGCCACTGTGCCTGCCTGGAGAAGATGGAGCACCTGTTCGCCTCTAATCGCTCGTCTCCATAGATTCCGGCCAAGAGCGCACCGAGTCGGAAGCCTTCTTCCTTATCGACTCCATCTCCATCGACATCTCAACAGCATCTGGTGAATGGCTGTAACCGGCATTATCCCGCTCAAAAGCTTTGATGTCCTCATCCTCGGTGCCGGAGAAGGACTGGGCCAAACATCGTGAAAAGCACAGTCATCGGCATTGATGAGAAACTTCATCCAATGCCGGCACCAACAAGCCATCGACATTGGTGGAGCCACCATCCAAGAAGTCCCGAGGAGAGGAGCCCCCATCCTCCTCAGGACCCGGGACACCGAGGTGTTCCCCACCTGTTATGGTGCCGGGAGCCGAGACTCCACTAATTTCTGTGGACCCTCCAGCAACGCCTACTCAGCCTCCAACCCTGGCCGCTGTGTTACCAACACCAGCCTTCCGGGAAGAACTGGACCAGATGGTCCAAGAGGCAGTCCTTCAGGTGCTTCGAGGATTTCAGTCACCTCCGGCACCAACTCCCATGCCGATGCCTGACCCGGTGCCTCCGATGCTGGCTCCACTCCTCAATAGGTTGGACCCCCTAATCGGCGCACTTCCACCAGTGCCCGTTCCTTCTGGACCAACAATACGACCGAGACCATCGATTCTGCCACAGGCATCGATACCAATTCCTTTGTCTTCGGATGATGAAGAGCCGGATTGTGCTTCGTCTCCTTCCCGAGAGCCACCGATGCCGGAACCGATTCCTAGGCCCTGACGGCCATCGACGGCCCCGATGGCCATCAAAAACACCAATGCCATTGGTGCCACCACCTTCCTCGGTCCTGCCTCCGCCTATCTCGGTGCCTCCATCTATTCCATCGCTGCCACCTCTTGATCCAGCTGGTTTTGGACTTCTGCCTCCATCTGAAGGCCCACAAGGTGGAGGAGATCCACCATACAAGCCCTGGGATGATGATTCCTCTGACTCTCAAGATTCTAAGGACATTCTATCAGAACCTTCACCCCCAGAAGAATGACACTGCTCCCCTCCAGAGGACCTATCATTTGCCAGCTTTATAAAAGAGATGTCTGAAACCATCCCTTTTAAATTGCAAACAGAGGAAGATGCCAGGCGTAAAATGCTGGAGGTGCTTCAATTCGTGGATGCCCCCAAAGAGGTGAAGGCAATTCCACTTCATGAAGTCCTGCTCGACCTGTTACACCATACCTGGAAACACCCTGGTACAATTCCACCAGTGAACAGGAAAACTGATGCTACCTACCTGGTTCAATCAGCTCCAGGTTTCCAAAAGAGCCAGCTCCCTCACCATTCCATAGTGGTCGAATCCGCCCAGAGGAAGGCTAAGAGGTCCCGGCCTCATTCTTCTGCCCCTCCTGGCAAAGAGCAGAAGTTCTTGGACACCTTCGGCCGCAGGGTGTTCCAGGGATCTATGCTGATGGCACGTATAGCGGCCTACCAGCTATACATGACGCAATACTCCAGAAACCTCTGGAAACAAGTTCAAGATTTCTCCGAGTCCTTACCTGAGGCGTTCCAGGAGGGATTGAATACCATCCTCCAGAAGGATCTTGATGCTGGGAAACACGAGGTCAGAGCTGCCTATGACATCTTCGAGACTGCCTCCAGAGTGTCAGCAGCAGGAATAAGCGCTAGACACTGGGCATGGCTAAAATCTTCAGACTTATGCCAAGAAGTCCAGGACAGGTTAGCAGACCTTCCATGTGCAGGGGACAATTTGTTTGGAGAAATAATTCAGGAGGCAGTGGCGCAACTCAAAGATCACCATGAGACCTTGCGCCAACTATCCACTGTTCCTTCGGACTTCTCATCTACCACCAAAAGACCATTTAGACGAGAACCTAGGAGGCTCACCTATAAACCACGCAGGTATTACCCTCCTCCATCCCAGTCTCGACCGCCCAGACCCTCTCAAACACAGGGCCTCAAAAGCACAACCAGCTCCTCAGACTGTTCCTGCATCGGGGTTTTGACTCTCTTCTAGAGAGGAGCAGTCAACCCCCACCTCCAACAATATTTCCTGTGGGAGGCCACCTGTTCCACTTTGCCAACACATGGCGCACAATCACCACGGACCAATGGGTCCTTTCTGTGGTTGCCCACAGTTACCATCTAAACTTCCTTTCACTACCACCGGACTCTTCACTGCATCCGGTGTGGAGTCTAAATGACCACACTCCACTTCTCAAGGCAGAACTCTCGTCTCTCCTGCTGTCCAATGCCGTGGAACTGGTTCCTCGACTCCAGCGAGGAAAAGGGTTCTACTCTCAGTATTTTTTAATTCCAAAACAGGCGGCATACGTCCTATACTGGACCTCCGCGCCCTAAACAAACATCTCTGCAAGGAAAAATTCAGGATAGTTACCTTGGGCACCATGCTCCCTCTCCTACAAAGGGGAGATTGGCTCTGCTATCTAGATCTTCAGGAGGCGTATGCCCATATAGCCATATCCCCTCCTCATCGAAAATACCTCAGATTCATAGTAGGTCACAGACATTTCCAATACCGGGTGCTACCGTTCGGCCTATCGTCAGCACCCCGAGTGTTTACAGAATGCCTGACAGTAGTAGCAGCATACCTAAGGCAGTGCAGTATCCATGCCTATCTGTATCTAGACAATTGACTGCTCAGAGGTCCATCCAAGGAGGTAGTACTTCAATCCCTCACTCTTACCATATGCCTGCTAGCTACAGTCCTTGGGGTTTCTCATAAACTACCCCAAATCACATCTGACTCCTTCACACACCCTCTCGTTCATTGGAGCAGATCTCAACACCATTCAAGCCAGATCGTTCCTCCCGAAGGACCGGGCACGCACACCTTCAACCTTAGCCAAAGCAGTACAGACTCGCCGCATTACTACAGTTTGTCATCTGCTAACCCTGCTAGGACACATGGCTTCTACAGTTCATGTTACCCCAATGGCTCGACTAGCCATGAGAGTAACGCAATGGACTTTAAAGTCCCAGTAGTCCCAATCACATCAACATTTGTCCCACATTGCCCACGTCACCAGCCAGCTTCGACTCTCACTAGCTTGGTGGATACAGGAATCCAATCTTCAGATAGGATTCCCTTTTCAACCTCCAGACCCTCAGATTACATTAACCACAGATGCCTCCAACCTGGGGTGGGGAGCCCAAGTCAACTACCTACAAACCCAGGGAACCTGGACCACGGCAGAAGCAAAACACCAGATAAATTTTCTGGAGCACAGGACGATATGATATGCCCTATTCACATTTCAGGATTGCCTATCCAACAAAGTGATCCTAATTCAAACAGACAACCAGGTAGCGATCTAGTACCTCAACAAACAAGGGGGCACAGGCTCTTACCTGCTATGCCAGGAGGCGGCGCATATCTGGGCCTGGCTCTCTCCCATTCCATGATACTGAGAGCGACCTACCTGGCAGGCATGGACAATGTGATGGCGGACAATCTCAGCCGGACCTTTCATCCCATAAATGGTCCCTAGATCCCACTGTTGCAAACATGATTTTCCACCAGTGGGGCCACCCACACATAGACATCTTTGCATCAATTCACAACCGCAAAGTAGACCAATTCTACTCTTTACACCACAGCCGCAAGACACCTCCAAGGGATGCCTTCGCCCACTCATGGACAACGGGTCTTCTATACTCATAACCTCTGACTCCATTCATCAGCAAGACTCTCGTGAAGTTATGACAAGACCGGGGCACAATGATTCTTATAGCCCCATACTGGCCACGGCAGGTTTGGTTTCCCATCCTACGCGACCTCTCAGTCAAGCAACCAATTCGCCTGTGCACAGATCCAACTCTAATAACGCAGAACAACGGACTGTTGCGTAATCCAAACCTCCACTCCCTGTTGCCAATGGCATGGATGTTGAAAGATTGATTCTGCAATCACTTCACCTTTCTAACGATGTGTCCCAGATCCTCGTAGCTTCATGGAAGCCTTCTACTAGGAAATCTTATCATTCCAAGTGGAAAAGATTCTCCTTATGGTGCATGACAAAGGAAATAGATCCCTTTTCCTGCCCCACAACATGGTTCCTGGACTACCTCTGGCACCTCTCGGAGTCTGGCCTACAAACTTCCTCCATCCGAGTGCATCTAAGTGCCATAGCCGCTTACCTCAAAGGTGTAGGAGATTCCTCGATTTCGGCGCAACCCCTGGTAGGGCGCTTTATGAGAGGCTTACTCCAGCTGAAGCCTCCACTGCGTCCCCCAGTTGTGACATGAGACCTCAATGTTGTGCTGGCACAGCTCATGCGACCTCCGAGCCCATACACTCTTGCGAGCTCAGATATCTCACTTGGAAAGTGATTTTTCTAGTTGCTATAACATCAGCTCGCAGAGTCAGTGAGCTACAAGCACTAGTAACATACCCACCTTATACCAAATTTCTCCACGATCGTGTGGTACTCCGCACTCACCCTAAATTTCTGCTAAAGGTGGTTTCTGATTTCCACTTGAATAAGTCCATAGTACTTCCTACCTTTTTTCCAAAGCCTCACTCACACCCAGGTGAGCAGGCACTGCATTCCTTGGACTGTAAACGTGCACTAGCCTTTTATTTGGGCCACACTACAGCCCATAGGAAGTCCACCCAACTTTTTATCTCCTTTGATAAAACCAAACTGGAAGTTCCGGTGGGCAAGCAGACTCTGTCCACTTGGCTGTCGGACTGTATTACCTTCTGCTACCAACAAGCAGGCCTTCCATTACAGGGATGCGTGAAAGCGCATTCGGTCAGAGCCATGGCAACGTCAGTGGCACACCTCCTTTCTGTACCTATTGCTGACATCTGTAGAGCTGCCACATGGCGCTCTCTCCACACCTTTGCAGCTCATTATTGTCTCGACAAGGCTGGCAGACAAGATTCCTTCTATGGCCAGTCTGTACTACGTAATTTGTTTCCAATTTATTAACCCAACTTCCTACCTGCGACCCACTGTGGAATTCAGGCTTCCCTTATACCCAACAGCATCCCTGTTGTTGTGCCTGTTGCATGTTGTTGGGTGCTTTGGTTCACTTTATTCGGGCATCCTGTAGCTCGCTATTCACCCATATGTGAGGACTACCATCCTGCTTGTCCTGGGAGAAAGCAGAGTTGCTTACCTGTAACAGGTGTTCTCCCAGGAAAGCAGGATATTAGTCCTAACGAAACCCGCCCGCCACCCCGTGGAGTTGGGTTCACTTACATTTTATTATTTTATTTTTCGCTTGTACTTTTTGCTACAAACGAGACTGAAGGGGACCCCTGCTGGATGCGGGATTGGTGACATGCTGGGCATGCTCAGTGTGCCAGTCAAAGTTCTAGAAACTTTGACAAAAGTGTTCCGTGATAGGGCTCCACCCGATGATGTCACCCATATGTGAGGACTAACATCCTGCTGTCCTGGGAGAACACCTGTTACAGGTAAGCAACTCTGCTATTTCATAGAAAGGAAAAAAAACCTCAGCATGTAGAGCCATGCACAAAGACAAACAAACACTTCAAGCAAACATTTCATTTTAGTCTAACCCTGTATACTGCTGGCTTCACAAAAATCAAGGAAGAGTTCAGGTTATCAGCTGAGACCAGACACCCCACTGTTTAATAGGGATGTGCAGAGCAAAATTTTATGTTCATATTTTTTATGTCCGAAAGGGGGTCCCACTTGCGGCCAATATGGACATAAAAAAAATCCAATGAGTTGGGTATATGTACATATGTGCAAAAAAAAAAATTAAACCCCCTCACCCTCCTTAATCCCCCCCCAGACTTACCACAACTCCCTGGTGATCGAGCGAGGAGTGAGGACGTCATTTCTGCAATCCTTGGCGAGAAGCATGTGACGTCGGTGGCACGTCGAGTGACGCGGCGTCACGTGATTCCCGGCTCGTTCGCGCCGGACGGCTCGTTCGGCCCAAAAAGAACTTTTGGCCAGCTTGGGGGGGCCTCCTGACCCCCCCAAGCTGGCCAAAAGTTCTTTTTGGGCCGAACGAGCCGTCCGGCGCGAACGAGCCGGGAATCACGTGGCGCCGCGTCACTCAGACGCGACGTCACGTGATTCCCGGCAAGTTCGCGCCGGATGGCTCGTTCGGCCCCAAAAAGAACTTTTGGCCAGCTTGGGGGGGCCTCCTGACCCCCTCAAGCTGGCCAAAAGTTCTTTTTGGGCCGAACGAGCCGTCCGGCGCGAACTTGCCGGGAATCACGTGACGTCGGCGTCACGTGATTCCCGGCTTGTTCGCGCCGAACGAGCCGTCCGGCGCGAACTTGCCGGGAATCACGTGACGTCGCGTCTGAGTGACGCGGCGCCACGTGATTCCCGGCTCGTTCGCGCCGGACGGCTCGTTCGGCCCAAAAAGAACTTTTGGCCAGCTTGAGGGGGTCAGGAGGCCCCCCCAAGCTGGCCAAAAGTTCTTTTTGGGCCGAACGAGCCGTCCGGCGCGAACGAGCCGGGAATCACGTGACGCCGGCGTCACTCGACGTGCCGCCGACGTCACATGCTTCTCGCCAAGGATTGCAGAAATGGCGTCCTCACTCCTCGCTCCATCACCAGGGAGTTGTGGTAAGTCGGGGGGGGGGGGGATTAAGGAGGGTGAGGGGGTTTATATTTTTATTTTGGCTCAACAATCGCGATTTCCCACATATCGAACATATCTATGTTCGATATGTGGGAAATCCGATCGTTTATGTCGAATCAATTTTTTAAGTAAAAAAAAAATATGAGTTGCGTTTTACTAATGCGGTCAATCCGAATGCACACCCCTACTGTTTAAGTACCACCTTCTCTTTCATTCTCATAATCAGAGAGGGATTTGGGTTTACAGTGTTCCTAAAGGATTTCTGGGTAGTAGCAATGTTTAGCTTCTCAATTAAATAAGCCTCATGCTTCCCATAGTGTTGTCTATCTTCTGGGGGCTTACCCAGCGTAAACACACACAACTGCTGGGATTATACCTGAGAGCTTGAACCCAGGAGCTTATTCCCCAAACAAATAACCACACACAGCTTTGATTTAATACATCACAGTTTCAGGTATTTAGGAAAATACGTTTATTTGGGCAATAAAAGGATAAAACAAACAGAATCAGATCATGCACAAGAATTAGTTGCTGATAATAACAATTACTATATATATATATATATATATATATATATATAAAGATATATATAAGAACATAAGAATATGCCATACTGGGTCAGACCAAGGGTCCATCAAGCCCAGCATCCTGTTTCCAACAGTGGCCAATCCAGGCCATAAGAACCTGGCAAGTACCCAAAAACTAAGTCTATTCCATGTTACTGTTGCTAGTAATAGCAGTGGCTTTTTCTAAGTCAACTTAATTAATAGCAGGTAATGGACTTCTCCTCCAAGAACTTATCCAATCCTTTTTTAAAGCTTACATATTTCCAAAGGATCAGTCTGTTCTATCATGTCCGGAAGCGCTCTCTCTCTCTAGCTGTTATTTCTCCTTATACACTAAATGCTTGGGAAAAGCAACAATGTTCCCTCCCTTTGGGGCCAAACGAATAAACTCACGTAGAAAGCGGGTGCTGAACAGCAGAGCCCACTCTCTTAACGCACCCCAGGCGCCCCCAAGGTGGGCGCCATGCAATATTTAAATGAGGGGGGTTGCGTTAGCAAGGAGGCGCTAGGGTCACTTGCGCGACCCTAGCGCATCCTTGCTAACGGAACCCAATCAGTTTTCGTGACTGCCGTACGCCGTTCATGAAAACCGACGCCGAGCAGTCGTTAATAGATGACAGTTAAATGTGTGTCGGAGACGCACAATTATTTTTTTTTTTGCATTGGGAGTGAATGCCTAATAGCCTCATTCTCATGCATTTGCATATGATGAGCGCTATTAGATTCATGCCACGTTGGACGCATGTTGAATATGTGCTAATCCCCTTATTGCATTAGGGGATTGATTAGAGCCTATTCTACCCGCATCCAACTGCAGGTTAACAGTGCGCTCGGCTCAGCACACCATATTGCATCGGCCCTTTTGAGTTCTTAACAGTTTCAGGCATAGCTGTGTGGCCTTCACTCTCTCAGGCTTTAGTATCAGTTAATTACTTACTTTCTCACCAGAGAACTACTGGCATAACGATAATAAACAGATTCTTTCCTGTTCATAAGTATTTTACAGTGCAAAACAGTAAATATGAGTTCACTCAGAGGTTGGCCTGTGGCCTTCAAACTAGTCTGTGTGTGTATAAGAACTCTGAATCCATTCAGCCTAACCTCTAAATATATCTTCAGCCAGAGTAATCAGAAATAATTCCATCACTACCCCAGAAAGCTTACATGTACTCACCCCAGACAACTAATGTTTTGATTGTATAGCAGGATAGTATGCACCTTTGGCACCATGCACCAGAAAGTGAGTAAAAACCAATGGTAGGCTCAGTGTGGCTCATTACATCAGTCTCATTATTTGTATGTGACTGGTTTCTACAGCAATATCTCCTCCCAAAGTTATTCACACACATACACACTTCCTCCTCCATTCTCCTTTCCATTCCTAATTTTCTTTTTCAAATCTATTTTAACTCTTCACTGTCTTTTCCTGTACTGATGCCTCCCAGTATACAGAGCTCAGCCAGATCTTTCCTGCTGATATACTGAACTGGTGGGGGTAATTTGCTTAGTCTACATGCCCAGAACTGCTGAAAGGCTGAGATTCTGTGGGAAGTAAATCAGAAGAGATTATTTCCATGCCATTTCACTGCCAATTGGAAACAATCCAATCCATACGTGATTTTTGGGATGGAATTTCTACAAGCTACCCCTTCCTGGTCATTTTTGCATCATGAGCTTTTGAAATCCTAAGGTCGGAAAGGATTACAATTTGTTTAACCATTGCACCCATCTGTAATTAATACTGCCAGCTCCTGCATGCTAGTTTTCAAAGTTACATGCAAGAATTATAGAGTGAATAAGATTAAATGTTTTCATCATGATGTGCACCAAATTCAGCTTTCTTCAATATTACTTATTATTATTCATTTGTACAGCACAGAACAAAGCACTGCACAAAGTCACAGAATGGACAGTCCCTGCTCTTTGGAGCTTACCATTTAATCAACCTGGCCCTGTTTGTGGCTCTCAAGGTCTGGAGTTGGCCACCCCTGCTATAGACTTCGCTCCACAAATTCTACCAGCCAATGCACTCATTACGAAGCCACACATTCAATATACTGACATGGTAGCCCATGATTTTTCTAACTATTTTGCCAACAGTAGGGGCATGATTGATGACCATTGGCAGTGTCACATGACTACCTGTTAGCAGATCAGATTACTACGTTTTTTTGTTGTAAGGTCCAGCAGGTAAACAGAGACAATGTTTCTTATTTGTAAGTGACTTACCCTGGCTTCAGACAATAGACTCCTGCAAGATGTTACAGTAGAACATAGCATTCTCTACATTGTAATGTGAGCTGTGTCACACTGCTTCCTGCATTATGTAATATGCACAGTGGAAAACTGTGAAAACCTTTAACCTTAAACAAAGTAAAAAAAAAAATAAATTTAACTATTTAAGGGTTCTATCATTTTAAAGAGAACAACTTTCTCATGATACTTTGGAGGATATAGGAACATATACCTGGGAATAAGAGATATTTAAATGCATTTAACTGGATGATTTTTTTTCTGTACAAAATATTTTGCTTTGGTCACAAGCATGATTTTTATTAGACCAAATGTCCAAACAAATGTCAACAAACAAATTGTGATCATATCTTTTTATTGGCTAATAAGCTTGCTGACCTTTAATTTTTTTCCTATGTATTTTTATGATGCCAAATGAGATCTACCAACCAACCAGCCACTTAAATACAGCCCCCTTATTGTATGTCATAATAGATGACAGCAGATAAGGACTTTCTGGGGAAAATAAATTGTAAGTCAGTTAGGGGCAGCACAAGGTAAAACCTAATTTCCAATCAGAGCATCATTTGGGGCTATCCAAACATCTCTTGTTGGAATTGTATTCCACACGTTGTTAGCCACAGGAGGTCACCACCATAGTGGCCTCTGTGTGGGAGGGGATGAAGCAGCAGGAAAGAGAATACTAGAAGCCGTGCCCGATCAATGCGAAGAAGTAACTATAAAGGGAAGAGAAATGTAAGGAGACACATTTCCATCAGCTGCAGTGCATGAAGGAGCAGCCTTAGCCTAGTGGTTAGAGCAGTGGGCTATGAACCAGGAGACCAGCGTTTGAGTCACACTGTTGCTCTTTGTGACCCTGGGCAAGTCACTTTACTCTCCATTGTCTCAGGTACAACCCCAGAGGGCTTAGATTGTAAGCCCTCTGGGGATAGGGAAATACCTTCAGTACCTGAATGTTATCCACTTTGAAGTGCTGCAAAAAGTGAAATATAAATGGAGGATTAGCTATACTTGAGCTAGTGTCTGAGCTCAGCTTTAAAAGAATCCAGAGCTGTTGACTGCTAGAGAAGAAACCTAGACAAAATCAGTGTTCTTAAAATAGCTTTAATGAAACATCTAAAGCAGACCTGTACATTCAATATATTTGTGCTGAGGGGTAAAGATGAATGACAAAATTAATTTTATAGTGGAACTGCTTCAAATATTAATCTGTGGTCTTGTTAGCATTATTTTTTTCCTTTGTAGGGTATCTGTATTTTTACATTTTTATACATTACTCCAAGCCACAGGAGTGAGATACTGTAACCCCTTCAATATACATTATTAACCTTAAAACCCTGCTCTATTTTGAACAGGTTCTACTTTTTGGATTCTAAAAAGATAATTCACACTTCTCCAGTGTCTGTTCACCCAGCCTAAGAGTGCAGTGACTTGATTCCAGGAAGAATTGACTGCTAGGCGCCCCCCTTATTCCAGTTTTTAGCAATTGTAATTAATCGGTAATGACACTGTCTAATCAAAGATCAGTAGCGGCTGTAACACAATCCGGAGGAAGATATTGTTTCCAGTTGTCATCTTGGAGGAGCAGCCGATGTGTGTATACAAGTATCCCTAAGACAAAGTCACTGACTCACTCAGTAAATTATTGATTGTGCTCCAGTCAGGCAAGGAAGTAGCTTCTCATACCTTTCTGCACAGTGCTACACAGCACCATAAGCAAGTGCAAAGCAAGTTTTGAATGGGGTTTGCTGGAATAATTGCTACCCGCCTCTTAACAGCACTCAAGATGAACATCCAGGTAACTTTAATTACTGTTTCAGTCCGTGATTTCTAGACCCTGCTGTCATAGCAAAGGGAAGGGCAGGTCCAAGATTAGTGCTCGAGGGCATGATTTTAGATTGCATTACAAAAGGACCGACTCAGAACTACTACATTTTGAATTTAATCTGGTATTCTAAAAATTGGTGTTAAGGGTCTAAGTAGCTAAGGACTGATGATCCATTAAAGGAAAAAAAAAAAAAGCCTGGTGCCTAAAGATAGTTTCTGTAATTATTAGTTTAAGTAAATTTCTTAACAGCTAGTTGCTGGTGACAATGCATTTTCATATTTTGTGCCTGCCTGCGTGGAATGGACGCTTGAGAACTTGTGCTTAGTCCCTCTTTGCCATCAATTTTAGGAGCCTGGGTGATTACAAAACGAGCCATGTTGTGAAAACTTGTTTAGGGGGAGAAAAGTGAGGTTTCAGTTATGTGAGGGAGAGGGGAGTGACAATGGTTTGCGGGGACTTTAGGTGAAAACAACAAAGTCTTAGGCTGAGTGCCATTGTAATAGAAGAGTGAAAGAAATTGGTAGGCTGCGTGCTTACAACTTCTGATCATGGTATTGTAGCCTGAAACGTGATGTTATTTTTCTATACACTAGTGTTAATGTTTTCAACCTCTCCCTATCAATCTGCATAACTTACTTCAAAAGAGGAGATGTTCTGCTATAAAGCCCAGTTAAATTTTATTAATATTATTTACCAGGATGATTTTAGTTAGGTCAAATGTTTATTTTGCAAGCATATTCCAGTTTGACAATAGCAAAAAACTAGTTAAAAATAACAACCATGGCAACTGATATTTTATGCAGTTGGGGTTAGCAGGTAAAAACCTTAATAAGATGATTCACTTCTTGTCTTATCCCATCCTCTTGCAGATTTGGATTTCTTCCATTAAAACATAGCAGAGAAGTGCAAGGATACTATAGGTAGGAGTTAAAAAATCCCAGGAATGATTAAGCCTGACAGCAGTGTTCTGGGTCAGGAGGCAGTGTTACAGATAGTTTTGGATACCAAATAATTATAGGATTATCAAATGACTCCAAATAATCAAGGGTGGGCCAGGCAAATCCAGTTATGATGCATTGCATACATGGTTTTGTAGGTCTGATTTCCCTTACAAAGACAATACTGGAAGTTCATATACAGAAAAGAAAAGTTTAAAAGCCAGGACTAGCTCAATCTGGAGCTACTTGGTACCCTTAGATTTGAATAAATTCAGGTAATTCTATCCTAAAAAGGGTACTTTACTGGCAGTGTAAATTATCTGCTTAATATGAACAATCCTAAAGTTTTGGTAAGGTATCAACACCAGAAAGGCCTTGCCTGGGATGGGCAATGAGGGCTTGAAATCACTAGTTAGCCAATCTCTAAAGCAGTGCTTCTCAGCCCAGTCCTTGGGACATACCTAGCCAGTCAGGTCTTCAGGATATCTACAATGAATATGCATGAGATAGATCTGTATACAATGGAAGCAGTACATGCAAATCTGTCTCTTGCATATTCACTGTGGATATCCTGAAAACCAGACCTGGTTAAGTGTGCGCCGAGGACTGGGTTGAGAAATACTGCTCTAAAAATATTGTGTCAGTAGTCAAGGCTTGATGCTGCAGTGTTGAAGGGAAAGAAGGATTAAGAACATAAGGACATAAGAAAATGCCATACTGGGTCAGACCAAGGGTCCATCTAGTCCAGCATCCTGTTTCCAACAGTGCAAGTATTTTTGCACTCTTATGATTATAGACCAGAGGTTCCTAGACCTGCCCTGGGGACCCCCAGCCAAAATGAGGTTCAGCAGAAAACAACCCTCTGCTACCCTGTAACAGATCCTTTCTGGGGGGGGGGGGATGGGGGTGTGAAAGCACCAAAAGTACCTAGTGCAGCAAATCCTAAATCCGTCCCTGGAAAAAGGACAGACTGTGGTATTGCATAAAACAGCTCCTTCTGTGACTTTTATGTGTTTATTCAAAATACTTGTAAAGAATGTTTTAGTTTCTTAAATTCAGCCAAACTAAAATGCTTTCTTTCTCCATTATATAGAACCTCTACCATGCATCACCATTTTGTGAACTAAAACTGTTATCCTCCTTGCTTATCTCTGCATGGTAAACAAAGCAAGGGCAGTGTCTTTATTTTATTTTTTTAGGAAATTTTCAATAAGCTGCTTAACTGGCAAAGTGCACCCTTACTTTTCAACCCCCATAGTAACATAGTAACAATGGTAGAAAAAGACCAAATGGTCCATCCAGTTTTCCCAGCAAGCTTCTTATGGCATTTTATTTTATTTTATTTATTTACTGAATTTTTGGATTGCCTATCAAACATTCCTAGGTGATGTGCAGATTTACATTCATAAGCATATAAAACATTATATTCAATAGTAACTGCTGTTCTGTTCAAGTTACCCCCATGCCTTATGTTAAGGGTAGTAACTGCCACTTCATGCAAGTTACCCTCATGCCTTTTGTTAAGAGTAGTAAATGCCGCTCCATACAGTCTACTCCCATGCCTTCTGTTAAGGGTAATAACTGCCACTCCATGCAGGGTTACCCCAATCCTTCTGTTAAGGATAATAACTGCCACTCCATGCAGAGTTACCCCATGCCTTCTGTTAAGGATAATAACTGCCACTCCATGCAGAGTTACCCCATGCCTTCTGTTAAGGATAATAACTGCCACTCCATGCAGAGTTACCCCATGCCTTCTGTTAAGGGTATTAACTGCCGCTCTGTACAGGTTATGCCCATGCACTCCATGCAGATTACTCACATAAACTTTCCTGGTCTTCAAACACTGATTATTTGTAGTTTGTGTTGAAAGATTGGATGGATATGCAGATAAAAAGTATGATTGCATTACACTCCCTAAAAGACCTAATTTTAGTGCATTTAAGTGGAGGAGTACCCTATAGTTAGAGCAGTGAGCTAAGAAGTAGGGAAGACAGAGTTCAAATCCCACTCCTGCTCTTTGTGACCTTGGGCAAGTCATTTCATCCTCCATTGCCTCAGGTACAAACTTAGGGGGTTTTCTCCAGTTTTGTGTCTATGGGACAAAAATGCTTAGTAAATAGGGCCTTAGATTGTAAGCCCTCTGGGGACAGGGGATTAACTACAGTACCTGAATTGTAATTTACCTTGAGCTTGGATTTAGAAAAGGTGAGTAATGAAATCTAAAATCCAAATTTTAAGTGGTTGAAAATCCCCTTTGACTGATTCAGCCTAACCTGCCTAACCCCTGAATTTGCCTGCCTAGTTCCCCAGCTAAGGCTCTGAAAATTTGCCCCTTTACTTCCATGATCAAAGCTGGCACTGACCAACAAAAAGGCTCTCTGACTATGCAGAGGGAGCATGACATGAGACCACAATTTCCTTTATTTGCATTCTACTGGCTCATAGCACAGAAATTTGAACTCAGCTTATAAAAAATTGCATGAAAGAACATTTTTGTGCATGTTGTCTTTCAAAAATTAGAGGGAACATTGTATGAGTAAACCATGTAAGGAGCACGTTGATTCAGCAGCATGCTCTGATCTGACATAACTGGGCAGCCTAGACACCCATGGGCTCCTATCCGCCCACCCCAGTCTTGCTGGGCTCCCCCATTTACAGACAAAGAAAATGAGACAAACAATTTGGATGCAATGTTATGGCTAGACTGCTGTGAGGGTAGATGGTGGACCCTTGGGCCGGCCTACCGGTGACCACAGGGTAGGCCGGGAAGCAGAGGCACGATCTGGCAAGGTTTCACCCGGAGCCTGGGGTCCCCCCGGGAGGAGCCCGTAGGGACCCAGGCCCTTGGGACTTGGGCACTGCTGAGAATGTCCTGAAGAGCTAGTGCGTAGGGAAGGCAGGAGGCCCACTAGGAGCTGAGCCGGCTAGAGGTTTGCCAGAGAGTCAGAGAGACAGGCCGGGTCAGGAAGCTGGCCCAGAAGGTAACACTCGGGACCAGAGCAAGCGGGCAGTGGTAAAGAAGTCCGTGGCACCCGGGACAGGGCCGGCGGCGGGCTGCAGCGAAGTCAGAAGCAAACCGGAGTCAGGGCAGGCCGCAGGCTGTAGCGAAGTCAGAAGCAAACCAGAGTTAAAGGCAGGCCGCAGGCTGTAGCGAAGTCAGAAGCAAACCGGAGTCAAAGGCAGGCAGCGGGCTGTAGCGAAGTCAGAAGCAAACCTAAGTCAAAGGCAGGTATCAGGGAGTCAACAGGAAACGCAAACAGGAAGCAACTAGTCAGCTAGGAACCTCGTTGCAAGGCGTTTAGTGAATGACTGAACGCCGGTTATACCGGGAGCAGAGCGTGATGTCAGCCGAGGAGGCGGAGCTGGGCTTCCGGGAGCTGGACGCACAAGAGGAGCCTCTTCGTGCACGCGAGGCCAGAGGAGAACAGGCCTATAATGGCATCCACCACGTGGGAACCGCGTGGGCAGAGGGCCTCCCGGGACCTGGGCTGGGCGGAATCCCGCGGCTGCCGGAGTGGAGGTAGGCGGGCCTGAGCCCGATCAGGAGAGGGGCGGTCGGGACCGCAACAGTACCCCCCCCCCCCTTTTCGGCCCCTCTTCAGAGGACCGGGTTTCTCAGGGTGGTCAAGATGAAACTGCTGAAGGAGGGACTTGTCCAGGATGTTACGGCTTGGCTCCCAGGTGTTGTCTTCGTCGCCGCAACCCTCCTAGGCGAGGAGGTACTCCCATCTTCGGTTGTAGAATCGTACATCTAGTACTTCGCGTACCTGGTACGTGGGATCATCAGCTATGGGAGTAGCGGAAGAGTCCGGAGGCTTGCGGTGGTAGCGGGAGAGGACCAGAGGCTTTAGCAGAGAGACGTGGAAGACGTCGTGGATCTATAGCGAGGATGGCAACCTCAATCGGTAGGAAATGAGCCCCACCCTTTCGGCAACCCGGAAGGGTCCACAGAACATGGGCGCAAATCTCCTAGAAGGAAGCCTCGGATGGATGTTCTTCGTACTGAGCCAGACCCGGTCTCCAGGCTGATACATGGGTGCCGGGCGTCGGTGGCGATCAGCTGCTCGCTTGGCAGAGGAAGCAGAGACAGCCAACTTGTCCTGGGTTGTTTGCCAAAGAGTCTGCAGTTGCTGAGCCGTTAGCTGGGTGGCCGGGGAAACGCTGGGTGTGGAAATGGGGAGCGGAGGCTTAAGCTGCTTCCCATATACCAGCTGGAAGGGTGAACATCCGGTGGCGGCATGATACTGGTTATTATAGGCAAACTCGGCCCAGGGTAGGAGCTCAGTCCAGTTGTCCTGCCTTTCATTGATGAAGGCACGCAGGAAGGTCTTTAGGGAACGGTTCATCCTTTCGGATTGACCATTGCTCTGAGGGTGGAAAGCGGTGGAGAAGCTGAGCTGAACCTTGAAGCATTTGCAGAGAGCCCTCCAGTACCGCGCGGTGAACTGCGGCCCTCGGTCAGAAACGATATCCTGGGGAAGCCCATGAATCCGGAATATGTGTTGGGCGAAAAGAAGGGCCAGTTCGGGTGCGGATGGCAGCTTGGGCAGCGGCACAAAGTGCGCCATTTTGGAGAAACGGTCGACGGTGACCCAGATTACCGTCTTCCCGTGTGACGGCGGTAGGTCGACCATAAAGTCAGTAGCGAGGTGGGTCCAAGGTTCTGTGGGAACCGGGAGAGGCTGCAGAAGACCACACGGAGGACCAGGACTGGGTTTATGTTGGGCACAGGTGGGACAAGAGCTTACGTAGGTGCGGGTGTCCTGCCGAATGTTGGGTCACCAGCAGAACCAGTTGAGGAGTTCCAGTGTTCGCTTCCGCCCGGCGTGGCCTCCAGTAAGGGAGTTGTGGGCCCAGCGCAGGGTCTTTAGTCGGTCTCGTTGGGGGACCACGGTTCTACCTTGAGAAAGGACCGTCAGGGCTGATAGGCGGACCTTGCTGGGGTCCAGAATGTATTGGGGAGGCTCGAGGTCCTCTTCCGACATGGAGGTCCGCGACAGGGCGTCGGCCCGAAGGTTCTTTGCTGCAGGGTGGTATTGCAGTGTGAAATCAAAGTGGCTGAAGAACATAGACCACCAGGCCTGACGGGGGTTTAACCGCTGGGCTTGGGACAGAAACTCCAGGTTCTTGTGGTCAGTGTATACGGTGACCGGGTGTTTAGCTCCCTCGAGCCACTGCCTCCATTCCTCGAAGGTGAGTTTGATTGCTAAAAGTTCCTTATCTCCAATGGAGTAATTCGCTTTGGCTGGGAAGAATTTCTTGGAGAAATACGAGCAGGGTAGTAATTAGCCTGAAGCGGAGTGTTGGCTGAGAACCGCCCCAACAGCCACGCTGGAGGCGTCGACTTCGACGATGAAGGGTCTTGCCGGGTCCGGGTGGCGGAGACAGGTGTCGGCCAAGAAGGCCTCTTTTAAATCGGAGAATGCCTTGACGGCGGCGTCGGGCCAGCTCTTGGCGTTGGCTCCCTTTCTGGTTAGGGCAGTGAGGGGAGCGACCCAATGGGAGTAGCGAGGAATGAAATGTCTGTAGAAGTTAGCGAATCCCAGGAATCTTTGAAGAGCCTTGAGACCCAGGGGCTGGGGCCATTTGGTTATGGCCGAGACCTTCTCGGAGTCCATCCGGAAGCCAGTGGACGAGATGATGTACCCCAGAAAGGGCAAGGACTCCGCCTCAAAGACGCACTTTTCTAACTTGGCATAGAGGCGGTTATCCCTTAGAGCCTGTAGGACTTGCCTGACGTGCTGGCGGTGAGATTCCAGGTCTTTTGAAAAGATTAGCACGTCATCAAGGTACACGATGATGTGAGAGTGTAGCATCTCACGTAAAACCTCGTTCATGAGGTTCTGGAAGACGGCCGGGGCGTTGCAGAGTCCAAAGGGCATTACCATGTACTCCCAGGGTATTGAAGGCCATCTTTCATTCATCTCCAGGACGTATACGGACGAGGTTGTAGGCCCTCCGAAGGTCTAGCTTAGTAAATACTTGGGCCCCTGGAGGCCGTCCAAAAGTTCAGGGATCAGCGGAAGGGGGTAGCAATCCCTCTTGGTAATGCCGTTCAAGCCTCGATAGTCTATACAGGGGCGAAGTGAGCCATCCTTCTTTGCCATAAAAAAGAAGCCGGCTCCAGCGGGGGAACGAGAAGGGAGAATGAAGCCCTTGGCAAGGTTCTCTGTAACGTACTCGGACATGGCAGTCGTCTCTGGCAGGGACAGCGGATAAACCCGGCCTCGAGGGGGTGTGGTGCCAGGCAATAAGTCAATAGGGCAGTCGAATGGCCGGTGTTGAGGGAGAATCTCTGCCATCTCCTTGGAGAACACGTTGGCGAAGGCTTGATACGGCTCCAGTAAGAGAAGAGATGAGCAAAGCTGGAGCGGCGGTGGAGGACGCGGGACCTGCAGGCAGTGTGCAAAGCAGAAGGGACTCCACTGGGTCAGCTGGAGGGTGTCCCATTGAATTACCGGGGAGTGGCGCTGCAGTCACGGCAGTCCGAGGACCAGAGGATGCACTGCCCGCTCCAGAACCAGCAGGGAGATCTCTTCAGAATGGAGCAGTCCGGTCTGAAGGGTCAAGGGACCCGTGCAGCAGGAGATGGTCCCAGGGAGCAACGTACCTCGGATGGAAGAGATACACAGTGGAGGAACCCTGGGCCTCGTGGGGAGCGATAGCTGGTTTACCAGGTCCGCTACTATGAAGTTGCCCTCGGCCCCAGAGTCGATGAAGGCACGAGTCTGGAGTTCCCCTCCGGGGTATTTAAGAGTCACTGGTATGGTGCATTGAGGAGCTGAGCCTGCAAAGCCTAGTAGTAGCTCCTCAGGGTAACCTAGGCACGGTCGTTTCCCGGATGCTCTGAGCAGTTGGCGAGGAAGTGCCCCTTGCCGCCACAGTAGAGGCAAAGGCCCTGCGAACGGCGTCTCCTCCTTTCTTCTGTGGTCAGTGGGGATCTGCCCAACTGCATACGCTCTCTGGGGGCGGCAGAAGCGGGTGGTATCTTGGGTGCTGAGGGCCGGTGGTATTCTGGGGAACCAGTGGAGCCCTTCGATAGGAGCGTGTCTCCTTGTCTCGTTGCTGTAGACGACAGTCCACCCTTCCGGTGATATCAATTAAGTCATTGAAGTCATCCGGGAGATCTCGACCCGCTAGCTCATCCTTGATACGGCTAGCTAGACCTTCCAGGAAGATCCCCCTAAGGCAGTCGTCCCGCCAACCGACCTCTATGGCGAGGGTGCGAAAGTCTATAGTATAGTCCGCCACTGAGCGCACCCCTTGCCTGAGGTGCAAAAGTTCAGAGGTGGCCGTAGTTTGGCGTGCAGGGTCGTCGAAAGCTAAGCGGAAGTTGAGAACGAACTCCTGAAGGTTCTGTAACAAGGGATCTTGACGCTCCCACATGGGAGAAGCCCAGTCGAGTGCTTTGCCATCCAGCAGCGAGAATATGTAAGCTACTTTGACTGCGTCCGAGGGCAACTGTGCTGGTAAGAGAGTGAAGCGGACATAGCACTGGTTCAAGAAGCCACGGCATGTCTTGATATCCCCGGCATAGCAAGTTGGTGCAGGCAACTGGGTTACCGACGTGGAGCTGGGGATGGAAGCAAGGGGCAGAGCTGGAGGCGGGTCCGGTGGGGAAGCCTCCAGGCGGCTGACCAGCTGTTCCACGGTGGCAGCAAGGGTGTCGATGCAATGCTGTTGTTGTTGGAGGTGTTGTGCCATCCCAGGGATGGCCTGTAGACCGGGAGCCGCCGCCGAGTCCATGGCCTTGCAAACTGTTATGGCTAGACTGCTGTGAGGGTAGATGGTGGACCCTTGGGCCGGCCTACCGGTGACCACAGGGTAGGCCGGGAGGCGGAGGCACGATCTGGCATGGTTTCACCCGGAGCCTGGGGTCCCCCCGGGAGGAGCCGTAGGGACCCAGGCCCTTGGGACTTGGGCACTGCTGAGAATGTCCTGAAGAGCTAGTGCGTAGGGAAGGCAGGAGGCCCTCTAGGAGCTGAGCCGGCTAGAGGTTTGCCAGAGAGTCAGAGAGACAGGCCGGGTCAGGAAGCTGGCCCAGAAGGTAACACTCGGGGGCGGGCAGTGGTAAAGAAGTCCGTGGTAGGGATGTGAATCGTTTTTTGACGATTTAAAATATCGTCCGATATATTTTAAATCGTCAAAAAATCGTTAGGGCCACGATACAATACCAATTCCCCCGATTTATCGTTAAAAAATCGTAAATCGGGGGAAGGGGGAGGGCAGGAAAACCGGCACACTAAAACCCCCTAAAACCCACCCCCGATCCTTTAAATTAAATCCCCCACCCTCCCGAACCCCCCCCCCCAATGCTTTAAATTACCTGGGGATCCGGCGGTGGTCCAGAACGGCGGCGGTCCGGAACAGCCCCCTCAATAGAATCGTGTTGTCTTCAGCCGGCGCCATTTTTCAAAATGGCCGCCACAATATGGCGGCGGCCATAGACAAAACGATTCGACGCAGGAGGTCGTTCCGGACCCCCGCTGGACTTTTGGCAAGTCTTGTGGGGGTCAGGAGGCCCCCCCAAGCTGGCCAAAATTTTCCTGGGAGTCCAGCGGGGTTCCGGGAGCGATTTCTTGCCGCGAATCGTTTTCGTATGGAAAATGGCGCCGGCAGGAGATCGACTGCAGGAGGTCGTTCAGCGGGGGTTCCGGACCGCCGCTGAACGACCTCCTGCAGTCGATCTCCTGCCGGCGCCATTTTCCGTACGAAAACGATTCGCGGCAAGAAATCGCTCCCGGAACCCCGCTGGACTCCCAGGAAAATTTTGGCCAGCTTGGGGGGGCCTCCTGACCCCCACAAGACTTGCCAAAAGTCCAGCGGGGGTCCGGAACGACCTCCTGCGTCGAATCGTTTTTGTCTATGGCCGCCGCCATATTGCGGCGGCCATTTTGAAAAAATGGCGCCGGCTGAAGACAACACGATTCTATTGAGGGGGCCGTTCCGGACTGCCGCCGTTCTGGACCACCGCCGGATCCCCAGGTAATTTAAAGCATTGGGGGGGGGGGGTTCGGGAGGGTGGGGGATTTAATTTAAAGGGTCGGGGTGGGTTTTAGGGGGGTTTAGTGTGCCGGCTCACGATTTTAACGATTTTTCACGATAGTTTACACACCCAAACGGCAACAATACGATTCCCTCCCCCTCCCAGCCGAAATCGATCGTTAAGACGATCGAGGACACGATTCACATCTCTAGTCCGTGGCACCTGGGACAGGACCGGCGGCGGGCTGCAGCGAAGTCAGAAGCAAACCGGAGTCAGGGCAGGCCGCAGGCTGTAGCAAAGTCAGAAGCAAACCGGAGTCAGGGCAGGCCGCAGGTTGTAGCGAAGTCAGAAGCAAACCGGAGTCAAAGGCAGACAGCGGGCTGTAGCGAAGTCAGAAGCAAACCGGAGTCAGGGCAGGCCGCAGGTTGTAGCGAAGTCAGAAGCAAACCGGAGTCAAAGGCAGACAGCGGGCTGTAGCGAAGTCAGAAGCAAACCAGAGTCAAAGGCAGGCCGCAGGCTGTAGCGAAGTCAGAAGCAAACCGGAGTCAAAGGCAGGCAGCAGGCTGTAGCGAAGTCAGAAGCAAACCGGAGTCAAAGGCAGGCAGCGGGCTGTAGCGAAGTCAGAAGCAAACCGGAGTCAAAGGCAGGTATCAGGGAGTCAACAGGAAACGCAAACAGGAAGCAACTAGTCAGCTAGGAACCTCGTTGCAAGGCGTTTAGTGAACGACTGAATGCTGGTTATACCGGGAGCAGAGCGTGACGTCAGCCGAGGAGGCGGAGCCGGGCTTCCGGGAGCTGGATGCACAAGAGGAGCCTCTTCGCGCGCGCGAGGCCGGAGGAGAACAGGCCTGTAATTGCGTCCGCCACGTGGGAACCGTGCGGGCGGAGGGCCTCCCGGGACCTGGGCTGGGCGGAATCCCGCGGCTGCCGGAGCAGAGGTAGGCGGGCCTGAGCCCGATCAGGAGAGGGGCGGTCGGGACCGCAACATGCAAAGGCCACAGCCATTTATTAGAATCCCTAACATGGGAGTCTAAGCGCCGAGTCCGTTCAATAATGTTTAAAAAAATGCGGCCGGGAATGTGCCAGTACTATAATATCCGCCCAAGCGGAAACACGGGGTCTCATGCCAAGAGAGCCCCTGGAACAGGCGTGGTGACTGCCAAGAACCGGATGGGATTACAGCTTGGATTGCCACAAAGTAAGCCCGCTGTTTTATCCCATCCGCCCGGAGGGGATCCCAGCCTGGCTGCCACAAAGTTGATCATCCATGGCATATCGGTGAGGGCCCTTAGGCCTCTCACGTACATATCGGCACCTCCCAGCTTCATTCTAATGTTTCTCAATTTACAAAGGCACTCCTGGACTCAGTCACTGTCGCCACAGGGGCTTGGCATGCGAGAGCGCGGAAGCATCTTCCCGCCCATGCGAGACAAACACCCCTCAAACAACAGCCACTGCATCTGGGTGAAACACCTCTGCATCACTTGCACGAACAGATCGTTTCCCAAGTTCGACAAGTGTACCCTGTCCGGGGTGTACAGCCATTCATGTCACAAATGATAACCACCCTGGAGTTGTATAGCTTTGGCTACTTGCCGGTTAAACTTGACACGATATCTACCCCACCACTCAGTTCACATCAAGGTATGATCTCGGACCAGCAGAGTTTTGCGGACAGCCACGAGGAGGTCAAGCGGCTAAAGTCTTTCCTGATCGCGCTCATTAGATCGATGCCGACGCCTTTGCCTAAGTCATTGCCACCGAGGTGAATGATGATTAGGTCAGGCGGCGCTGTGGTTACTCTTCTCGCCTGCAACGTGGGCCATTGCTGATGCCATCGCTTGCCTCCTTGACCCAGCCAATTGATTGTCCAACCTTTCTGCAAGAGCCCAAGGTCCTGACCAAACTTCCCTTCAATGACTCTTCTCCATGCATGCATGATGAATGAGTGACCAACAATCCACGCAGAGCGACACAGGACGACAGCTGCAAGTGAAACTGAAAACTAGGTCATGGCGCATGCCCAGCTGGGTGCAAGCGCAGGGGAACTATCCTCATGCCTAATATATGACGCGTAAGCTCCTGACCTCCATCAGGATCCTGGCAGTGGTGACACTGGAAATGGCTTCAATGCGGAATGAGTGAGTGCCAAAACATTCGTTCTGGAGCCCTGCCTCCGCTAGGGCTTTCTTGAACACTGCCAAAAACTGATAGCATATTAAAGGGGATTTATTGCAGTGTAGCAAAAATAAACCGTTCCCTTTTGGGCTTATGGCTAGGTATCTGGTTATGGCCGCTACCGGGCATATCTCCGGATCCCTGACCACTGTCAGTGTGATGACTTGGCTACGGGCACTGTGGACAGTCTTAGACTGCCTCAACTTTAGGTATAGGGTGCTGACTGTGATGCTGATGTCCTCCCCCAGCAAGCCCCGCAGCTGAAATGCCTTACGTGATGGTGCCGTAAATTCACTAACACGCAGGGCACTGAAAAATGCCAGTGCAAAGGCGACCCAGAAAAGTGCAGTCTTGAATTTGTCAGTAGCTACCATGGGCAAGATGTGCCACAGTTGTAGAAGTAGGTCATGTGTTAATGATCTCCGAGCATCATGCCAAGGCAGGGATTCTCTGGCCCAGCCTAGCATCACTCTTTTCAATGTGAAATGGTGCTCGGGCCACTAGGTGTGAACAAACCATGTTCCTGAACAGTCCCTGCTGCTTGGCTTGAACAATGTATCTAATCAAGAGGTCCTCTGGAACCCGGTGGCCGGACCAGCGGTTTGCAATGAGAAACGCCTTCACTTTGCTGTAGTTGGGGACATATGAATTTCATGTAGCTGGGGCAAATGATCTTCGCAGCATCTCGCACACTGTCTGGTTCCGAAGGACCAAAGCGGTTATGGGACCTCTCTGTCATTTGGTTTGGCTTGCGGTGCCAGCTTCCTGAACAGGGACCACTTGCAACAAGAAAAAGTCAGCTATCTCATTGCGCATACTCTGATCTTTTCCATTTCCTCCTCTCTATCCGTTCTATGTAAACCGATGTGATGTCCATACGAACTTCGGTATATAAAAGTGTTAAAAATAAATAAATAAATAAATAAATTCCAGGAACATGCTTCGTTCGCGCCACAATGTTCTCATGTAGGCAGCATAAAACGAATTCCCTCAGCAGCTCTGCCACCATGAGGCACTTAGAAGTCTGATTGTTATTTGATTGAACTACTGCCTCGTTGTCACACTATAGCACCACTCGTTGGTGGCTAAGAGCGCCGCCCCAGATATGCATGGTGACAATGATGGGAAAGAGCTCCAGAAATGTGATATTCCTGGTTAGGCCGTGAGTGGACCAGCTGTCCGACCAGCGCACTGCAGACCAGTTGCCCCTAAATAGACATCAAAACCAATGTCTCCTGATGCATCAGAGTATAGCTAAAGGTCGTTGTTGCTGACCAGGCTTGGAAGTCAGGCTGAGACACCATTGAAGTCCCTGAGGAACTTGGACCAAAGCTTCAGGTCCTCCTTGATGGGCCTGCTAACCCGCAAGTGATGATGGTCATGAATCAGTCCTACTGTGGACCAAATCAAACGAAGCAAGAATATCCTTCCCATGGGAATATCCCGCATGGTGAAGTTGAAGGCTGCCTGTAAGGAAGCTCATGTGTTTCAGCGTGATTTTCCTGGTCCGGGGCAAGGGCGGGTCCAGAGGCCTCCAACATAGTGGCCATATACGGCTGTGTAGGAGGATTGCGTGCCGGGAGGCTGCCAATGCGCACAACTTGCGCCTGCCTTGAGGCAGGCGCAAAAGGTAAGATAACAATTTTTTGGGGGGGGGGGGGGGGACGGTTAGAGGAAGGGGTGGGAAGGTTAGATTAGGTTAGGGGGAAGGAAAGTTCCCTTCCAGGCCGCTCTGATTTTGGAGCGGCCTGGGAGGGAACGGGGGAAGGCAGCGCGGCTCGGTGCACGCAAGGTGCACAATTGTGCACCCCCCTTGCATGTGCTGACCCCTGAGTTTATAACTTGTGCGCGCCTGCGAGCACAAGTTATAAAATCAGGCGTACATGTGTGCGTGCCGGGTAGCACACGTACATGTGTGCACGCCGGGTAGAGATAGTGATCCAGAGGTGGTACTCACAGTGACAGGAAGCAAGCAAAGTCCCATAGAAAGCTTTAGGAGAAGGCAGGCTGGAAACCGGGTGAAAAGGCCCTCCGAGGAGCAGATAGCCAAGAGATGAGGGGGGTCCCTGAGGAGCGGGTACCCAGTAGTCTCACATCACGGAAGCCAACCGGAACAAGCAGAGTAGAAGTTGGAACAACAGCAAGTGAACTTGTTGCCAAGTCGCCGACTGTCTGGCAGGCCAGATTAAATGAGAGCAGAGTGACGTCATCTGGTAGGGACATCCCCAAGGTTTCCGCCATGATGTGTTTAAAGCTGGTCGGGAAGCGCGAGCGCACACCTAAGGAACCCCATGGGTAAGATGGCGGTCGGGAGCTTCCACGCTGCTCGGATAGGCCCAGGAACGGAGGCCAGAGGGCCGGTGGTAGCTGGCCGAAGCCGCGAGTTCGCCCAACAGAACCAAGGTTGTGAAAAGGGAGGTGAGCAATGGCGGCCGCAGCCATCTGTAGCCACGGAGCGTAACAGTACCCCCCTTCTTAGGGCCCCTCCCTGGGGGTTTGGGTTTCCTCGGATGAGACACATGAAGCTGTCTGATCAGTTCTTTATCGATAATATTTGCTTCTGGCTCCCAATTGTTTTCTTCTGGCCCGAAGCCCTCCCAAGATAATAAGTATTCCCATCGTCTTCCTCTTTTCCTTATATCCAAGATGTTTTGTGCCTGATAAGTGATATCCTCCTCAGAGGTTAGAGGTTGTGGTTCGGGCTGTTTCTTGGAAAACTCGGAGAGAACAAGAGGTTTAAGTAAAGAGACGTGGAAGGCGTTATGTATGTTGAGTGAGGTAGGCAGGCATAGACTGTATGTAACTGGGCCCAGCTAACGAAGTACGGGGAATGGTCCGATATATCTAGGAACAAAGCGGACTGACTAGTTTCAGACAAATGAATCAAGTACTCAGTCACACTTTATCTCCTGGACTGAATTGTGGTGCTGCCCGATGATGCATATCGTAGCATTTTTTGGACTTCTGGGCAGCTTGGTGTATTTATTTATTTTATTTATTTATAGAGTTTTATATACCGTTATTCGGGAAGCCATCATAACGGTTTACAAAGTGAATACATTTTTTAACAAAGAGGTTTTGAGATATCATAACATGTTGTAATTACAATAATAATAAACATAACCAAGTAAGTCTCTGAAGGTATAAGGTTGAATGTGGAGGGAGGATATTTTGGATGAGAATTAAGGTTAAGAGTTCATTTGAGAGTTGGACTGTGTAGATGATTGTGGATCCATGAAGAATTTATGAAACAGTAAAGTTTTTAGGTCTTTTTTGAAGGTTTTGATATTGTGTTGAGATCTTAGGTCTTCAGGTAGTGTGTTCCAAAGATTAGGGGAGGCGATGGAGAAGGCTCTCTCTCTTGTTGTTGTTAGATGAGCATCTTTGACAGTGGGGATTGATAAGAGGTTTGAATTGCTGGATCGTAGGTTTCTTGAGGAGTTTTGAGGAGTTATATTAAGGGTGTTAAGTCCTTGATGATCATTGTTAAGGACTTTATGGATGATAGTCATGGATTTGTAAGTGATTCGTGCAGTGAAGAGCCAGTGAAGAGAGGGCAAGATGGGCGAAATATGGTCATTTCTTTTTGTTCCAGTTAGGACTCTAGCAGCAGAGTTTTGAAGTATTTGAAGTGGTTTGAGGGATGAGAAGGGTATACCAATTAGAAGGGAGTTACAATAGTCGAAGGTGGAGAAGATAAGTATTTGAAGTACAGTTCTGAAATCATCAGTGTTGAGAAATGGTTTTAAATGTCTTAGGGTTAGGAGTCTGTGGTAACCTTCTTTGGTTTTGTTTGATATGTGGTTCTTAAACGACAAGTCTTTGTCGATGATGATTCCGAGGTTCCTGGAGTGGGATGTAGGAATTATAGTTGCTTAGTGTCTTCCCAGAGTTTATGCAACTCTTGAGTGGTGGCTTGCACTGCAGGAGAGGCCACTGACAGAGGCAACAGAAGTGGAGGCAGGGGCTGGCGTCCATATACCACTTGAAAGGGTGAAGACCCCGTGGACGCAGAGAGGTGAGAAATGAGAGCAAATTCAGCCCAAGGCAACAATTCAGACAAATCATTTTGTCGTGAGTTGACATAGGCCCGGAGAAATTGCTTCAAAGTCCAATTTGTTCGCTCCATCTGTCCATTAGCCTGTGGGTGATACGCCGATGTAAGATCTAATGCAATGTCAAACTTCCTGCATAAAGCCTTCCAAAACCTGGCCGTAAATTGTACTCCCCGATCGGAAAGGATGTGCCTTGGGAGTCCGTGGAGTCGGAATATGTAGTGGATGAACAGTCTCGCTAGCTCCGGTGCAGAAGGAAGGCCAGGTAAAGCCACAAAGTGAGTCATTTTTGAAAACTAGTACACTGTCACCCAGATAGTATTATTGCCATTGGAAAGGGGAAGATCCACTATGAAAACAGTGGCGATATGTGTCCAAGGCTCGCTGGGAGCAGGCAGTGGTTGTAACAGACCCCAGGGTTGGCCCATTGGCGGCTTCTGGCGTGCGCAAGTGGGGCACGACTACGTATGCCTGGGCGTATTTCCTCATGGTTGGCCACCAATAGAATCTCTGGAGCGATGACAGGGACCTAGCCTGGCCTGGATGACCCGCCAACAGGGAATCGTGTGCCCATCGGAGAATCTTTTTACGCAGAGGACGGGGAACCACCGTCTTCCCAGGTGGAACGGTGTAGGTGGACGAGAGAAGAACTTTGGGCTGATAATGTGACGCGGAACGTCTGGCACGTCCTCAGTGGTGAAGGACTGGGAAAGAATGTTGGCTTGGATATTCTTGTCGGCTAGCCGGTATTTTAGCAGGAAATTGAACCGAATGAAAAAGAGAGACCAGCAGGCCTGCCGGTAGTTAAGACGCTGTGGGCCAGATTTTTAAACCTACGCGTGCGGGGTACAATTGTGCGCACTAACCGGCGCGCAAAAATGTACGCCCGATTTTATAACATGCGCGCGCAACCGTGCGCATGTTATAAAATCCGGGGTCAGCGCGCGCAAGGGGGTGCACACTAGTGCACCTTGCGCACACTGAGCCCTAGGGGAGCTCCGATGGCTTTTCCAGTTCCCTCCGAGGCCACTCCAAAATCGGAGGGGCCTCGGAGGGAACTTTCCCTACTTAACCCGCCCCCCAGCCCTACCTAAGCCCCCCTCTAACCTTTATTTCATAATTTGCGCCTGCCTCTGGGCAGGCGTAGGTTGCACGCGCCGGCCAAGTGCTGGTGTGCGATCCCCTGGCACAGCTGCTGTGCCGGAGGCCTCGGTCCCGCCCCCGACCTGCCCCCGCCCCACCCCTTTCACAAAGCCCCAGAACATACGCGCGTCCCGGGGCTTTGCGTGCGTCGCCGGGCCTATGCAAAATAGGCTCGGCGCGCACAGGAGCGGTTACGCGTGTAAATCCTGAGGATTAGCGGCAAGGGGTATCAGTTCTTCTGGGTAATTTTGTTTAAGCTGCAGTAATCTATGCACAGTTGGAGGGAACCGTCCTTTTTCCCAACGAAAAAGAAACCCGCTCCACTGGGAGACTTAGAATTTCAAATGAACCCTTTAGTCAAGTTCTCTTGTATGTAGTCAGACATAGCCTTGGTTTCAGTCAGCAAAAGTGGGTACACCCTTCCGCGAGGAGGCTCAGAATTTGGAAGCAAATTAATCGTACAGTCAAAGGACCGGTGCGGTGGTAATGTGTCTGTAGCCTTTTTAGAAAACACATCGGCGTACGTGGAGTACTGCAACGGGAGACTAGGAAGAGACATTGTGGTGGTTAAACAAGGCAGTGATGACATGACTTCCAAGCAACTTTTATGACAGGAGTTTCCCCATCGGGAAAGTTGTAAGGTGACCTAGTCGAATTGTGGAGTATGGAGTTTCAACCAAGGAAGTCCAAGAACCACTGAATGAATAGCTTTGTCTAGTACAAGAAGAGAAATGGTCTCTGTGTGCATGGATCCAGTATGCAGTTGGATAGGAATTGTGGAGCAAGTCACTTCGCCAGGTAACGGCTCACCGTGGATCGAGGAGAACAAGAGTTGCGTAGGAGTGCAGACCGTGGGGATAGGGAGGTGCTTCACCAGCTGTCATAGAATAAAATTACCACCAGTCCTGGAATCCATTAAGGCTAGCGTGTGAAATTCCAAATTTCCTGAGTTGATAGAGACAGGTAAGGTTAATGGAGGAGAGGGTGATGTCAGGCCTAGGAGGAGTCCTCCGGCAGAACCTAGGCCTGGAAGTTTCCCGGAATGAGTGGGCAGGCAGGTACCGCATGTCCGGGTTGACAACACTACATACATAGCCCTGAACGTAGACGGCGACATTTCTCCTTTGAGGATAAGTGAATGTGGCCCATTTGCATGGGTTCCTCTTCGTTGGCCTCTGGCAAAGTAGCGATCTTCATAGAAGGAGCAGGAAGTGTGCGGGGGGTACCCTCAGCCACCCTCTTGGGTGCTTGGATCTCTTGTGAGCGTTCACGAAGACAGTGGTCAATGCGTCCAGCGAGATCTATGAGGGCATCCAGGGTATCTGGAAGTTCTCGAGCAGCCAGCTCATCTTTGATACGTGGACTCAGCCCTTCAAGGAAAATTGCACGCAAGCAGCCTAAATCCCAGTGTAGTTCAGAAGCAAGGCTTCTAAACTCGATGACGTATTCAGAAAGGGATCTGGAACCTTGATAAAGGTGTAGCAACGTGGAGCCGGCGATGGTCTTGCGAGCAGAGTCATCAAAGACAGAACGGAAAAGGGCGAGGAAGCCTGTCAGATCTTGGAGGATCGGGTCCGCCCATTCCCACAAGGGTGAGGCCCAGGTCAAAGCCGTTCCCTCCAATAAGGAGAGGATGTACGTCGTCCTAGTAGTCATGTCAGGAAAGAATGTGGGTTGTAAAGTGCATGTTGCACTGATTCAGGAAGCCCCTATAGGACAAGGGGTCACCTGAAAACCAAAGAGGTGCAGGCAGGGGCACAGGTGGCCAGAACGGTGGCATCTGAGGGGTAGCACTCAATTTGGCAGACGTTGCAGCGGTGACCAGCTGGTTATTTAAAATGTTTATGGCGTTAGCCAAGTTCTCCAAGACTTTCTGCTGATCAGAAATTCGCTGGGCCAAGAGCTGTGCCGGGTTCATGGACTTGGCAATCTGTTAGGATAAGTAAGTGAGTGAACCCTTTGTCCGAGGTGAGAGGTGGAATCACCCAGGGGGAGGAGATCGCGGGGCCTCACCGTCGGGAGGCGGAGACTCGGCTGTGGGATGGAGATACAGCAGTCGTAGAGGTGGAGATGTAGAGGGTGACCCCTGGAGGAAGGCCACAGAATGGCAGCAACTGCTGACATCAGTCTTGCTTGAGACAAGAGTCAAAGGAGGAAGCGGCAAAACCCGAGGAGCAGGGGGTGCCGAGAAATACAGTCACTGTAATACACTGAATCAGTAGTGGAGAATGCAGGGAGGTTCCTTGGTGGAAGAACATGGTAGTGATCCGCAGAGCAGGGTGCCCCGGCGAGGGTTCCTCAGATGATACACGGCACAGGTCCGTAGCGCAGGGGGAACCCGGAAGAGAGTCCTCACTGTAATGGTCCGCAGAGCAGAGTACACCAGCGAGGGGTTCTTATATGATATCACCGAGTGGGTCTGCAGAGCAGGGGGGAACCCGGAAGGGTGTCCTCATGACAATGATCCACAGAGCGAGATACACCGGCAGGGATTCCCACATAGCAATAGAGATAGTGATCCAGAGGTGATACTCACAGCAACAGGAAGCAAGCAAAGTCTCATAGAAAGCCTTAGGAGAAGACAGGCTGGAAACCGGGTGAAAAGGCCCTCAGAGGAGCGGATAGCCAAGAGACGAGGGGGGCCCCTGAGGAGCGAGTAACCAATAGTCTCACACCATGGAAGCAAACCGGAACAAGCAGAGTAGAAGCTGGAACAACAGCAAGTGAACTCATTGCCAAGTCGCTGGCTGTCTGGGCAAGCTAGATTAAATATGAGAGCAGAGTGACGTCATCTGATAGGGATGCCCCTGAGGTTCCCGCCATGATATGGTTAAAGTTGGTTGGGAAGCACATGCATGCTCCTAAGGAACCCCATGGGTAAGATGGCGGTCGGGAGCTTCCACGCTGCTCAGATAGGCCCGGGAACAGAGGCCAGAGGGCCGGTGGTAGCTGGCCGAAGCTGCGAGTTCGCCCAAAGGAGCCAAGGTTGTGAAAAGGGAGGTAAGCAATGGCGGCTGCAACCGTCTGAGGCCACGGAGCGTAACAGTGGGTTAGAGGTTGATAGGTCTGGTCGAAAAAGGGGGGTGGTGGAAGGAGTATTGGGAAAGGGATTAAAGGAGGATGGGGAGAGTGCTTGGGTCAGGTCTGGCGAGGAAGAAGAGAAAGTATAAGAGTGCATGTGTATGAGAGAATGTGTGAAGAAGTTGTGTTTGTGTGAGTGTGTGTGTGGTGGAGCCTAATCCATGCAATTCGGAGTGGGGAAAAAAAGTAGAGAGATAATTTGTACTCCTTTCCCTCACTCCTTTTTTAATCTCCCAAAACCCACACCCCACAGATCTGACCTCCCTACCCCTTGCCCCCCACTCTACCAAATTAAGTAGTCAACTTCTTCATGTATGGGCAAAACCCTAAGGTAACTATGAATAAAGGCTCATGATGCACAAGGGTTCATAGCCCCAGTAGGAGATGATTAGGATTAAACTGGAAGCCCACAAGGAGCAGGAGGAAGCTACTTGGAAATAAGAAAAAAAAAAGTGGCCAGCCTTGTCAAAATAAACTGGAAAAATCATGTAATTTTGCTTTACAAACTCCAATTTCTGGAGCTCAGACTGTAAATGGAAGGGTGCGATAACCCGTTATTCTGCTGCACCTCCTCTCCTCTCCTTCCTGGATGGATGTCATGACGAAAGCTGTGTTTATAGGGGAGGGGAAAAGCAGATGCCAGGTGAGACTGTTCTCTTGGTCCTGATTAGCACTTCACAAATTAGGAAAAGTGGTGACGACCTTGGAAGGAAAATTTGATTCTAATCCTTAATTACTTTGGAAAAGACCTTGCCACACAACATACAAGTAGTCTACAAAATTTATAAGGGTCACAAAATCTATCGATTTTAAGTTCTTGAATCTATACTTGCATTATAAAATCTAATTTCCTAGAGCAGTCACCCATACAGTTTAGGTTAAAGTCAAAACTAAGACAATACAACACTTAAAGGGTTTTTGAAAGCTTATAGATAAAAGTAAAACTGAACATAATTACTTTTGGGAACAAATTAAACCCAGTATCCTCTCCAAGATCTGTTCCAGTTTAATCTGTACTGTAGCTCTCTGTTAGCCTTTGCCTCCTGTTCTATAATAAAAAAAAAAAAAAAGAGAAGTGTAGCATTTTTTGGTCTGTCCTGAATAGCTGGAAGAACAGAGAATGTATCTGTCATGGTGTACAGAAGTCATGTCAGACACTTTAAGATTCAGAATATCTGAATATATCATGTCCTGTGTTGTTTTTCCGTTGGATATGTGCTACCAAGTTCTTGTCAGGAGATGCTCTCTCATCAGCTTTGTTCCACTCAATCCTTCAGAGGATCACCAGGTAGGGGAGAGGAGGGATGAGCAGGAGAGTAATTATTGACGTCCTTCTTTGTAAGCAATGTGATGACAGGAAATCTTTTTGCTTTTTTACTTTGTAAAGAAGGTTTCATAGATCTCGAGGTGTTCCAGATCTGCTTAGAGTACAACAATGATATTTCTATATTCATTTAATTTTTTATGCTCCAGTATTACCTGTAATATATTCTTCAGATTGTATCAGTTTCCCTGTGTTTCATTATATTCCTTCTTTCCAAATTCTGTTTCTTTTTGGACTCCTCTCAAGACGATACACCTACATTTTTTTTTTGGGGGGGGGGGGGTCTGGACAAAAAAAATTTCAGCATGGCGTGAAAAAGATATTCAGAGCATGCAGTACGCAGAAGTACCATAGAAATTTCCTGGATGCAATCTACTTCCCCCAGAAACACTCACGCAAATACTGGGCACCTTTTATTCACCTCTAGGAACACTCATATCCAATTAAAATTACTCCAGCTCGAGGGTGGAATAAGTCTGGGCCCAGTTCTGCTGCAGTTACTTACTTTCTAAGGGAGTGATTTTCACGTTTCAAAAATATGTTATGCTTGCAGAAAAATAGACCTTGATCAAACCCTCTTTGATGTACATACATGTTGCTCTATGAGTGACCCAGCTATTTTATCACCGTGTAAATAACCTGAGCCCCAAGCTAGGTTTGGAGAAGTTTATTTAGGCGTAGTTAGTGGCTCCTTCAAGTTGGTGACAAGGAAGCATGGACTAGCATCAGTCAGTTCTCTGTGACTGATTATTATCATTATCATCTTTGTTCATCTGATGCCTTCCCATTTAAATGCCCAATGCGACTTACAACAATAACCAGATGTATCAATTTTTTTTTTATGCCATGGTTGCCTACATTATCCAATACATCCATTATAACTCTTCACTGTACATGAGACATGAAGTATCAGTGGACTTCTATGAGACAAGTCACTTACTTTATATGCGATGCTTTTGAAACTGGCTGTGTTGTACTAGTCAGAAGGCCTTTCTTTCTCATCTTGAATAGTTTATCATGTGTTGTGTATAGAGTTGCCAACTAGCTCCAGATTTTAAGGACAGGTTGATCCAGTCCTAGTTTTATTCCATTGCATGCTGGAATTTATAGTCTTGCTTTTCTAAAGACATGAATAGGTAAATCAGAACTACAATTCCCTGCATGCAATGGGATAAAACCAGCCCTGGATCAACCTGTCCTGAAAATCCAGAGCCAATTGACAACCCTAATTGTGTAGTTTACAGATGCCAAGTCATAGTATCCCAGGAATGGTGGAGTGGAGAATGACGTTTTCAAGTTGTGGAAGGACCTGATGTGTTGCTTGTGAATCTGATTTGTTAAACCAAAGATATGATTATTTTTATCTGCTGATTTTCAACAAATAATTTTCTGCCAGAAATGTTTCTAAGATCCAAAAATGTGGATTAATCGACGCCTATATGTTTTATTTCTTCAAATCTGGTATTTTAAAACAGTACAAAGGTACCCAGTCCTTTGGGCGCCACTCAAAGCTCCTGTTTTCCAAAATCTCTGTTGCACATCCCGGCTGCATGTATACCGTGACTGGGCCTGCTCACCTCGTGCTGCCCTCTACGAGCTCCGGTCTTGCCGCTGCTGCCAGCTCCCGGCGTCCCGGCATCTGTAAACTACACAATTAGGCTCACCGCGGCCCTCTCCGGCTGCCTCCATACCGCAGGCCTCGCAGCGGAGCTCCCATCGGGGATCCACTTCTTCGGCTGCCTCGGCCCGCCCCTAGGCACACGCACAGCCGATGTTCTTAGATTTAAATAGCCAAGCGTGTGAAACTTGACTCTGTCGCAAATTGATGACATCACATAAGAGCCTTATATAAAGTGAGGTCCTGCCCCCAGGACCTCGCCTTGGCAATTGGGTTGACACCACGGTGTACTAGTTTGCCTGTTCCTTGTATCTGATCCTTGTTCCAGCGTCTCCTTGTTCCAGCATCTCTTTGTTCCAGCGTCTCCAGTGTTCCTGTGTCCTTCCTGTGTCCCTACTCAGGTAGTACCTTCTCGGACTGATCTCAGGTACTGACTTCGGCCTGCCTGACTACGCTCTTGTCTGCTGCCTGGAACTGACCACTGCCTGCCTGACCATTCTCTTCGTCTGCTGCCTGTAATTGATTCTCGCTTGCCTTGACTACACTCGGACTGACCTTGGTTTTGACCCCTGCTTTGGTTGACAACTTCTGGATTAATACTCTGGCTTGCGCTTCACTTGTACACTCTCTTCTGGCCTACCGTGACCACCAGACCAACCTGCTTGGACTCGAACCGCGGCCTTCTCACCTGGAGAACCTTCCTGAACTGTTACCTCCCTGAGGTCTCCGGAACTTCCAGTTCGGGTCTGGTCCATCCTCTCAGCATCAGCCGCGCAGCCTTGCTCGTGGTGGGCACACCCCTCCCTCTCCAGGAGACCATCTAAGACCCAACCTAAGTCCAGGCGGTCCGGGTACCCAAGGGCTCAACCTGCGGAAACCCCGGAGTGTTATTGGCGAAGCTCCAGCCAGCCTCTGTCTCCTCGTGTGCTCCTCCTCCTGGTGGCAGGCACTCTCTGGGTCTGACCAGATGGCCATACCAATCCTGCACCAGGCCAAGGATCCACCTCCAGCGCACCAATCTCCAGGTGGTCAGTCATCTGCTCTGTAAAATGTATTCATACTTCAAATATATATACTTTATATATATATATAATATATATAATAATAATAATAATAAATTATTATAATAATAATTATATAATATATATAATTATTATTATATTATAATAATAATTATATAATATATATTATATAATATAATTATATAATATATTATATAAATATATATATTATATAAATAATTATATAATATATATAATTATTATTATATTATAATAATTATATAATATATATAATATTATATAATATAATAATTATAATAATAATAATAATAAATAATAATTTATATAATTCAAATATATATACTTCAAATATATATTCAAATATATATCCATTGAGATCCAAGGTATTCTACGGAAAATGAAACCATCTTCTCACCCTTCGGATTACATCCCCTCGAAACTGCTTCTATCAGGCATCTCCAAAGCCCTGTCAAACATCATAAATTGCTCAATAGCACAAGGATCTTACCCAGATGACCTAAAACTGGCCTCTCTCAAACCACTACTCAAGAAACCTGATCTAGATCCTAATGACCCAAACAACTACCGACCGATCGCCAACCTCCCCTTCATAGCCAAGATTATGGAGAAATTGGTGAACACCCGACTCTCAAACTACATTGAAGAAAATAACCTCCTATCCACATCACAATACGGATTCCGCAAAACACTAAGCACAGAGTCCCTCCTCATTTCCTTAACTGATCACCTCATCCTGGGCCTCGACAAAGGTCAAGCCTTCTTACTGATCCTACTGGACCTTTCTTCAGCCTTTGACACTGTCAATCATTCCCTACTCATTAACCAGTTAGCCTCCATAGGTATCTCAGGCACAGCACTATCTTGGTTCACATCCTTTCTCAGCAACAGAGGATACAAGGTCAAGATACAGAACAAAGAATCCTCTCTACACCCGTCGTCAGTAGGAGTTCCTCAAGGGTCCTCCCTGTCTCCTACTTTATTTAACATTTACCTTATACCGCTATGCCACCTTCTCACCAACCTCAACCTCAAACATTTCCTTTATGCGGACGATATCCAGGTCCTGATACCCATTAAGGATTCCTTTGCAAAAACTCTGGCTTACTGGGATACATGCCTTCAAAAAATTAAACTCCTCCTCACCAGCCTAAACCTGGTATTAAATTCCAGCAAAACTGAAATACTGCTCATCGCCTCAGAGAACAACACCATCACCTCTGCACAGCAAGCCACGCCAACAATCACACAAGTGAGAGACCTAGGAGTCCTAATTGATAATCGCCTGAATTTCAAAGCCACTATTAATAAAACCACCAAAGACTGTTTCTACCAACTACAAGTGCTGAAAAGAATTAGACCTCTTTTCCATGCCCAAGATTTCAGAACCATTCTATAAGCAATCATTTTTTCAAAATTAGACTATTGTAACACCATCCTACTTGGCCTTCCCGCTTCATACACCAAACCGCTTCAGATGGTGCAAAATGCAGCTGCACGAATTCTGACAAATACCAGGAGAAGGGACCACATAACCCCCATTTTAAAGAGCCTCCATTGGTTACCTATACACTTTAGAATTATATACAAGGCCATTCTTACCACATACAAAAACATCCACCAACTGGCTCCTATTGACCTACAGATCCCCCTCCGACTACACAACTCGTCAAGACCAACAAGAGATGCATACAAGGGTTCGCTACAGGTACCACCGCCCAAATCCACCAGACACAGCACACTAAGAGACCGAGCTTTCTCTACAGCCATCCCACCGTTATGGAACTCCATCCCCTCAAATCTCAGAATAGAACCATGCATCTCAACCTTCAAAAAAAGACTAAAGACCTGGATATTCATACAAGCCTTCCCGGACGCTAATTGATCTAACTCTTCCAAGCCACCCCCATTCTCCACCTATACCATGGTTAACCTTATCTTCTATCGTTACTCGTGTGAATAATAACCTGTCCTTTCTCTTCTAAGCCAAGTTCTTAACACCCTGTTATATGTAACTGCCTTTTCAGCACCATTGTTATAGTTATGTTTACTTTGCACCCCTGTTCTATGTGAACCAGCATGATGTGACTGCTGTCTCGAATGCCGGTATATAAAAATTTGAAATAAATAAATAAATAAATATAGCAGAATGGTGTGAACACAAAGGTCAATGCAGTTGTGACTATGTATTTAAACAGCCCCAGAGATATGTGAACAATTTGAGGCTGAACTGGAACCAGGCTGAAATCTACCTGGTTCAAGTTTCACCGAATTTCCCAGATCCACTGGGAAATCTATCAAGTTTTTGTTTTTTTTAATGACAGATTCGGGCTAAAACTTTTAATAATCTGAAGCACGTTTGACAAAATCTGCTTCAAGTTTTTGAAAAATCCCAAGCAAAAATTTAAAATATGGTTTGGACTTTCTCAGAAAGACAAACCAATGCGATAAACTTTCAACATTCTTCCAGGGTTGTCAAAATGGTTCAATGACTCCATTTAAAAGAAACTCCCACATACCTGTACAGAGTGCCTTTCATTTAAACAAGATCCTAATGTGCTTTCCATGTAGAAGCACTAGGCGAAGTAGGCAGCTGCCTAGAGCGACACGGGTTTGAGGGTGGCAGTTTTGCGCTTTCACTGGCCCTACTCATATGTAGAAGCAGCATTCCAACTTTTCCCTGTGCCTTTACTGCAGCAATTGAGCATCCATCTTCCCGCCCACAGGGGCTGGAAGAGGAAGTGTGCCATAAGCCCACACAACTGAGAAGAAGGAAGCCCAATCGCACTGCTGGAAGGACCAAGAGGCATTGGCCCTACAGGTGGCAAAGCACTATCACTTGATGTACACAGCTCAATTATGCTGGAGCAGCATCGGCATTCAGCAGACCTGTGCAGCCTTAAAGAGGAGCAGGAACTGTGGCTGGGTCTGCACAGTCTTATGGAGGAAAAGGAACAGTATCTGGGCCCATGCAGCCTCGCAGAGGAGAAGGACCAGCAGCCAGGCCTGCGCAGTGGAAGAGAGGAACAGGGAGAGTGAGTGGGCCTGCGCAGCCTTACAGAGGGGAAGGAACAGTAGCTGGCCCGCATGGCTGACGAGAGGAGCAAGTGCAACTTTGGAAGAGACAGCAGCATCCACCCCACCAAAGGAAGAGAGAGGAGATATCCCGATGCTGCAGGGGCCCAAAAAGGTGGATGGTGATGCTTGTACTTCCTGAGGGGGAAAGAGCGTGAGTATTCTATGCATATGTGTATGCGTGTGAGAGAGCAAGTCTGTATGTGAGAGAGAGTGAGAGACTGTGTGTGTGTGTCTGTATGTTATGTGTGTGAGAGAGTGTGTATGTGTGAGAGTGCATGTATGTACATGAGATCAAATTTGCCTGAGAACGAGAGAGAGACAGAGTATGTGTGTGTGTGTGTGTATGTGAAGAGCATTGTGTGTTTTGTGAACATGCCCAAATAAATAAATACTGACCAAATAAATAAATACTGACGTACCAAAGCAACCTCCACTACACATTCAGCACAATGTAAATAATTGCTGTTCATAACGTTGTTACTTATGCTTTGTCTTCTTCTTCCCCCAGTTCCAGCATCCCTGTTTTATTGTAACTTCTACTTCTCTTCGCTATGTTAATATTTAAGGTTTTATTGTTCCCCTGTTCCATGTAAACCGGCATGATATGATTGTATCATGAATGCCGGTATAGAAAAGCACCAAATAAATAAATAAAATAAATAAATGTATGAGTAAGAAAGTATGTGTATGTGAGCAAAAGAGGAGAAAGTTTGTGCACCCCACTTCCCACTAATCAACCACACAATCTCAGGGTGAGGTTTTAATTATTGGATGTTATTCTGTTCTTATTAGTATGGTTTTACAATTATGATTAATGCTTTATATTTTTTATTTTATTGTTTGTTTTATGAGGCATGGTGATGTTTCTGTTTTCCCATGTTGTACTGCATTCAGAGTTTGGCTTGTTGTGGTTTCTAGTTATGCTTTTTTTATTCTATATTTGATGAGTGTCCCTCTGTGTTCTGCATATGTAACCAAGGTCAGGTATTCTGCTAGTGTGTAGGGATGTGTAGCAGTCTGGCTTGTTTTGTTTTCCTATAGGAGGTGTATTGGTGTGTTAGGTCTTAGTGTAATATTTGCAGTGTTGCTTTTTCATAGCTAGGGTTGATAATACTACCAGTGAGTACTGTTCTGGTATGGAACAGTTACTGTATTGTAATTATATTTCACTTTTCTTATGGGTGTAGGCTTGGCCCTCAGAAAGCCATGTTACAGCATAATACTAGTACCATATGGGTTTCTTTTGCAGGGTTTTCTGATTGATACCTCAGCAGTGCATGTAAATCTAATATACATGTTGTAAGTGATATGTTTACCTCAAGATGTCATTTTCCATGTAAAATCTGTTATTATAAATGCATAATTTTTATTTGTGTGTGAGGAGGTCATGGGAGTGGTTGCAGAGAGACAGGCTGTAAGGTTCACCTAGGGCGCCTTATACCTTTGAACTGGCCCTGTTTCCATGTAGGGTACGACAGAAAAGTGCAAGCACATTTAGGGCTGGGGGTGGGGGGGCTCTTAATGCTGGTTTCTCCCAGTGCCACAGAACCATTCCTGAAGGCAAAGCGAAATTTCAGCCTTTCCCTGGGTTTTGCGGATCTGTCCTCTAACTGCTAGGTCACATTTCTAGTCAAGTTGTAGAACACAAGATTATCTTTTTTTCCAATTACAGTTGTACTGATTTAAGGTTATTTCTGTATTTCTAGAAGTTTGCAACCTTGAGGTATTTTTCCTTTTCTGGTGGTCTAATATTGACTTGAATGACCAGAGTTCAAGTAGAACATGCAGTTCTGCCAATAATGAAGATATGTGTTTAAATAACAGCGCTCAGGTCAATAGCTTTTATGGTCACAGCAAAGGAAAATAGAGGGATTTGCATCGTTTAGTTATGATTTATGAATCAGAGATCTTCTTAATGTTCAGTAGTACAGAAACTATAAATCTCCCAGCTATGAGCTGTTCTGTTCAATTTTCCTCTACCTGCGAAAATATATTGCTTTCTCCTCTTTTGTTATTATCCTGTTATATCATAGCTTGGGCGACAGGACAGGGATTACATAACAGAGCAGGTCTGAGACCAGCGACCTTCACTCCATCAGCAGCTGCCACTGAGGTGGAACATTAACCGATGGCAAGAGCGGGGCCCATAAACTTCTCCTGCAAAGCGAGACTTAGACAAGTTGGACCATTTTTTTAAAATGTTTTGGAGAAACCATTGGAAGCCAGGGCACTTTCACACTTTATGTTTTGCATTAGATCCGATATGAAATATATATTTATATTTTTTAAAGAAACATTGCTCTTCTTTTGCTGATCAGACTTTCACTATTTGTCATATTGAAGAAATATAGCAAATAGCAGAATTTCACCTTGCTACTGAACATCCGTTCCCATGTCTATTGGTGGGTTTCCCGAAGTAGTGTGCATGGATGAAATGGCAGCTTTATATGGCTCCATGGTGCTGTACTAGTGGGATCTAGTACCTTTTAAAAGAATTCCTCCCATTCTCTGCTTATGGAAAAGCTCCTCAAAAGAAGGAGAGCTAGGGATTTTTCTCTCACTTTGACATCTTTCTTTGAAAATAAGGCCATTTCTACTAATGCCATTTGTACAAAACGGGAAAAATTCCTTAGCCAAAAAACTCCAAAAAATCTGTAGACCGGTTTTAGTCCAAGACTTTCTGTGTTTCTGACATTATCCCTATCTGCTCACTGAGGGGCCAGTGCAATAAGAAGCACGTTAAAATGGGTGCTCGAATTGAGCGCCCGTTTTCCTAATGTGCACACAGCCACATCCCCTGGGTGCCTGATGCAGTATTTAAATGAGGGGCTATGTAAAAAAGGACACGCTAGGAGAGAATTGGGCATCCCTAGCGCTGAAATGCATTGGGCACCTCCAATTGCAACGGATGCTCAAAATGAGCGGCCGTTTTATCCCATTTCTGGCCAATTTTGCTGAGGTTGCTGGATGCCTCTAGCAAAGTGCCCCTTGCTATTGTGCATATAAATTGTGTGTGTACATGTGTGTACATTGTGCATCCAGAATTTTTTTTTTTTAAATCAAGCCCATATACCTTTATTTTTAAACACTGCAAGCAATACATTTAAGTGTCACAGCAATACTAACTAGGAGAAACCACAGAGGTCAGTATTTTTAATTTCTTATGAGCCCTTGACTTGCGGATTGACTTAACAACGCTTCCAGGGTTGGAGTTAAATTTACCCTTTTAAAATGTGTGCTTTGAATGCCCAGCGATTTTTTTCATTGGGGGGTAATAGCTAATAGCCTCATCTACATGGAATTTACATGTTATGAGCACTATCGGCTAAGCATTTGTTTGGGTGCGCATTTTGGACACGCTTATCTCCTTATTGCATCAAGTACTAGTCTAGCGCGTCCAAAACTCACATCGAACCGCATGTAAACCCTGGGCGCTAGGCTGGGCGCCCTTCATTGCATCGGCCCCTGAATGTGGCCATTTATGCTGTTGATTAGTTTCACTCGGCAGGGTCTTTACAGTTCTCACAAATAACAATAATAGAAAAGATTTGTTCTTAGCCCTCTCACTTTTCACACCTTGCTTGAAGACCTTATGTTTCTTTTACTCAAATGGGCCAATTTGGTTTTCTCGCAGGTAACAATCAAACTCCCTCCGTTCATTTGCATTGGTGGATTCAGCAGCTCAGGGTTGCTTACCTGAAGTCTGAATGTTTTTCACCATTGGTGGGGGAGAGGAGGGAGAAAAATATGTGAACAGGATTACTGGCAGCAGCCCAAATTTTTGAACTCCTTATATTAACCTGACAAGCAATTGTATGATCAGAACTGACATTTTCAATGGTGCTCTTTTAGTGATATTCTCCACCTGTCTCATTGCGTTAGAATGGGAACAAGCTAAGCAGCATGATAGAGGAAAGTGAAGTAGAGTGCGAAATGGCAGGTGGAACAAACTATTACTACTTGATTCATGCATTGAACAGCCAGGCTTAGTCTATGTAGACCATATAACAAGAGAGTAGCTAAGAACAAATCTCTATTGTTCACTGTCATCTTTAAATGAGTGTCAAAGTAGGCAGGGGGGCTTTGACCGTTAACTGCACAATTTAGCTTGCCTGTTGTGTCAAGAAGGCCCCCACCCCCTTGGAGTTTCTCAGCTTAGCAAAGAAGGCCTCAGCCGCTGATAAATGGGCCAACTCTTCTCCTTTGTCTGCAGACTGGCCAGTGTGAAATCTGCAGCGACGTTAAATGTTTTCTAATGAATAATTACTGAAAGGAAATTTTAGGAGTATATGTGTAATGGATTGTACCACATATAAAATGTTTTATTTTGCACACAAAAAATGTTGGTCTTCACAAAACACTGCGATTGATTCAGAAAGCCCTTTGTGCCTGTGTGATTCAATGGATTATCCCAAGCTTTCAGATTCCATACAGAAATGAAAGGAGCCCTTTGGCCAGTGAATGTTTTCAAAATGGCAGCCATGAAGCCCATTCTCGTATTCAAAAGTTTGGGTGTTGAAGGAATGCTTGAACTCCTGGAGTTTTTCTCACTTTTTTTCCCTTTCTCTTTTGATTTCTAAATAGTTCAACTTGACCTCTCCTAACAAGTCCCATATTTACTAGGAACAGATGAGAGGAGGAAGCCTTGAGAATTTTCCCTGGGTTGTCTCTATTTTATTTTCCTTTTGGTATATAAGTGTTTTGAAATTGTTTAAAAAAATATGAATATGTGTAACTTCCCTACTATTGTTGCCACTGTTACAATTAGGTTTCAGGTTGAAAATATGAAATGAAGCTATGCTCCAAAAGAGCTTACGGTCAACATTTCTCGGACTTGATTGCTTGCCATAGTACTCTATCATCTTGGGGAATATTTAGTCATGTGACTATTGTAAAAGACAGTCATTCTGACATCTCTGTCATTTTTTCATGTCATCTAGAGTTTCCATAACAGAAGTCCCATTCTTTTGTAGGGGGAGGGAAGGTGCCAAAAAAATAAAAGTAGGAGCTGTTTAAATATTTTCTAAGGTTACTGGGATTTTAGGACCATTTTCTGGGCTGTGTTTGCTAATTAAGTCACAGGTAAAATGACTCCAATTTTTGCTTTTGCAGTTCTGTTCCACAGGACTCACATAGCAAACAGTGCAATTTGTTACTCAGGTTTAGAAGCTGATATGTACTGTCTGTCGACATTATTTCTTGCTATAGAAGAATGCTCCCGCATGAGGACAAAAAGGCAAGTGAAATGTGAGTGTTGACATCATTCTATAGAAGTTCCTGAGGCCAAGCAATACCTTTTGAAAACTGGGTGCTGGTGGGGCAGGAGCCATTGGAGATTGTGCCTGCTGCCGGAAGACCACTCCTTCGACGGGGCAAGTTTTGGGGGCATAGAGTGGTGGGTTGACTCCACATACAAATTTTCGTTGATTTTGGAGGACAGTGGGGCAGGACTTCCCTCAGGCTCCTATTTTTACATTTACAGCCTGTGAGGGGTTAGGGAGCTGGAGTGGGAGGACCAAAAAGGCCACCAAGGACTTTTCACTTACACTTGGTGAGGGGCTGGCAGGATGCTTACATGGGCTGCAAGGCCCCTTAAAATTCCTGCAGTGGTTCATGTAAACTGCTGTTTCCTGGGCCTGACCTGGAAAATACAACTAATTGAGATGTAGTGTTTTTTGTGAAAACAAGCCTGCAAAGCCTTTTCTATGTGACCATTTGCACAAAATTCCCCAGTAATGAGCTGCTTTGCACAATTTTGCATCACAGCAGCTCATTTCAGGGAAATGTGATTAACTTTTTGCATGTAGCTGTTTACCACGCCAAAGGCCGCTTTTGCTAATTTTTTTTTCCAAAAGGGTTTTTGTGCAAAAATTCATGCACAATGCCTACATTTTTGTTTTTTGTGCTTTCATAGGCATTTTGTGCAATTTTTACATGAAAACCCTTTTTGTGGAAACATTTTGCAACTTCATATATCATAAGAGCATAAGAAAGCCATCAAGCCCAGCATCCTGTTTCAAACAGAGGCCAAACCAGGCCACAAGAACCTGGCAAGTACCCAAACACTAAGTAGATCCCATGCTACTGATGCCAGTAATAGCAGAGGCTGTTCCCTAAGTCAACTTGATTAATAGCAGTTAATGGACTTCCTCCAAGAACTTATCCAAACCTTTTTAAAACCCTGCTACACTAACTGCACTAACCACATCCTCTAGCAACAAATTCCCGAGCTTGACTGTGTGTTGAGTGAAAAATAATTTTCTCCGATTAGTCTTAAATGTGCTACTTGCTAACTTCATGGAGTGCCCCCTAATCCTTCTATTATTCGAAAGTGTAAATAACAGTCACATCTACTCGTTCAAGACTTCTCATGATTTTGTAGACCTCCATCATATCCCCCCTCAGCCATCTCTTCTACAAGATGAACAGCCTTAACCTTTTTAGCCTTTCCTCATAGGGGAGCTGTTCCATTCCCCTTATCATTTTGGTTGCCCTTCTCTGTACCTTCTCCAGTGCAACTATATATTTTTTGAGATGCGGCAACCAGAATTGTACACAGTATTCAAGTTGCGATCTCACCATAGAACGATACAGAGGCTTTATGACATTTTCCATTTTATTAACCATTCCCTTCCTAATAATTCCTAACATTCTGTTTGCTTTTTTGACTGCTGCAGCACACTAAGCCGACGATTTTAAAATATTATCCACTATGATGCCTAGATCTTTTTCCTGAGTGGTAGCTCCTAATATGGGACCTAACATCGTGCAACTGCAGCAAGGGTTATTTCTCCCTACATGCAACACCTTGCACTTGTCCACATTAAATTTCATCTGCCATTTGGATGCCCAATCTTCCAGTCTCGCAAGGTCCTCCTGTAATATATCAGAATCCACTTGTGATTTAACTACTCTGAATAATTGTGTATCATCCGCAAATTTGATAATCTCACTCGTCGTATTCCTTTCCAGATCATTTATAAATATATTGAAAAGCACCGGTCCAAGTACAGATCCCTGAGGCACTCCACTGTTTACCCTTTTCCACTGAGAAAATTGGCCATTTAATCCTACTCTCTGTTTCCTGTCTTTTAACCAGTTTGTAATCCACGAAATGACATCGCCTCCTATCCCATGGTTTTTTAGTTTCTTAGAAGCCTCTCATGAGGCTCTTAACAAAGAGCAAAACAGTCTCTGCCATTTTATGAATAATTTTAATCTCTTATACAGTTGGCCAGTTAAAAATCTTAAGGGAGAAGTTTGTAAATTCAGTTCACATCCTCATGATATATACTCCCAAATAGATTTCACTCTTGCTGACAGTGAACTCAGTCATCAGATTAGTTACAAACATTTGGATTATTCCATAGTCTGACCATGTGCTACGACTGTCGCTGCCCGACGTCTCCTCTCCGCCCTCCTTACCTCTTTGGTGACTCCTCCCGCAGTTGATGGACTTCTGGCTGCCGCGGCGTCTGTCTGCCATCCTCTCCGGCGTCCCTGGTCCGGCTTGGGCGCTGCATCCTGCCATGTTGTTCAGCTGCCATAGGGCACGCGCACCGTGCGGCCTTGCTTCTTATTCCTTCTTTGACGTGAAACCTCAGGGGTGTCCCCCTGTGATGACGTCACACATCCCGGATACAAAAGCCTACTCTGTTTGCTAACTAAACGAGTTAGCATGAAACTCCTTACAGATGGGATTCGCTCTCCGTACCTAGCTACTCTGCCTCTCCTTATTGGACTTACTCTATTGGGGTACCCGCTCCTCGGGGGCCTCTCTCTTTTCTTTCAGGTCGCTGTCTGGAACCGGTACTCGTTCCTGGACTCGCTGCCTGAGCTCACTTCTGCTTGGAAGAAACCGCTGCCTACACCATCAGTGAGTTACCATCAAGATTCTCTCAGAGCTGTTCCCTGGAACCAGGTACTCGCTCCTCGAGTGCCTGCCTCTATTCCAGCTTCTGTGTTTGGTCTTTTTCCTAATGCCTGACATTTCTAGTTCAGCAGTGCGGGACTGAAACAAGAAGTACTTAGGGAGTTTGAGAAGATCACTTAGACATTTGTTGCTGCTCAGTTTGAAGATATTTTTGGTTGCAATAAATGTTTGTTGGAACCACCACCCCAAGCATGTCCTGTCTCTTTTTGAGAATCAAAGGTGACCCCCAAAGCCTGGGCATTCATATTGTGATGCATCTGTGTAAGAAAGAGACGGAGAGACTGTGCTCCCACCACCATCACCATGAGCCTAAGGCCTTGGAGGATTATTTCTCCCCCCTGCCGGAAAGGACCCTGGCACCTGGGGCCTGTGCACTGAGAGAGAGGGGAAGAAGGAGAGAATTTGTGGCCCCCAAGACACCATGATCCCCTGTATTCAGGACACCCCCTGAAAAAGGGGTTACAATTATATTAAAGAAAATGGTGATGTCCAGACTTCAATGAACTTTGGGAAGCTCTTAAATCACTAGTCCAATGAAAGTTAATTCCAATGACTGATTTATAAAAAAAATCAGAACAAATGCACAGAAAGATCTGGAAACAATAGTAAATGGCTATGGAAAATGAAGATAATTAAAAAGAGGAAACAAACTATTTAGGAGATTAACTGTAGCTAGGGCTGACCTTCATGTGCCTCAAGGGGACTGAAATGATGATAATTTGAAAGAACAAGCACATTATGAAAAAAGGGGCAAAGTTCATAGATGACTGACTGTTAAACTGAAACAAAAAAACAGACAAACTCAATGAATGAAAAATAAGGATGGCAAGTTAGAAGGGCAATCCAAAACATTTGCAGAAAGACCTGCAGAATTTTAAGAGGCACTTCATATATTTGAATTAGTCACTGAGGACCTTTTTGTTTTTTAATGCAACAAATAAGAAATACCTGAAAATTTTGAGGTATTTTTGTCAGAGGCTATTTTCAGTTCGTTCCATTCAGAACAACCTGAAAATGACCTCATTTGTTGCATTTTTTTGTATTTGTTAAAAACAAATGCACATTCCTACCATCAGCACCTCCTTCGCTGCGCAGCTCCGCCCCTCGGGGTTGCCTCTCTGGAATACCTCCCGCATGGCCAGTCTTGTGCCTCCCGCTCTGCGGCCTCCCTAGCGCCTTCCCCCTCGGGGGTCTCTGCCCAGGTATTATCTCCAGCCTGTCTACCTGCTGTGGGGATCCCTCCTGGCTCCTTGGGACCTCTCCACAGTCTCACCCAGAGCTCCTTGCTGTGCCTGACCTTGCCTCCCGATGGTGTGGACCTGTGGGGCTCCTTCCCACAGGGCCGGTGGAAGCACTAGGCAAACTAGGCAATCGCCTAGGGCGCCTAACATTAGGGGGCGCCGAGCCGCTGGTGGCCGATAAGAAGGCTCATACGGCCACCGAAGATCGGCAGGGCCGTGGTGGACCTCATGTCACCATGGCCCAAAAAAAAAGGTCGCTCTAAGCCTGCAAATACTCCTCCTCCTTCCTGCCCCTGCGGCCCCGGAAGAAAAATGTTGCCAGAGCCGCGCGGGCAAGAAGGAGGAGGAGCATCAGCCACGTGCCGGAAGAGGAGCATCAGCTGCGTGCTGAAAGGAAGAGGAGCATCAGCCGCGTGCCAGAAGGAGGAGGAGCATCAGCCACATGCAGAAGAGGAGCAGCGCTTACGGGCTGCTGCGAATCCCACATTGCGGGCAGCCCGAGAAGACCAGGGCCATTGCAGAGCCCATCCTGCGGCGACCCTTGAAGAGGAGGCCCAGAGGTGAGGGAGAGGCTGATGGCCTGTAGAGTGTGTGTGTGTGTGCGCGTGTATGAGATGAGTTGAGAGATTGTGTGTGAGAGACTAGAGTGAGTTGAGAGACTGTGTGTGGGAGTGAGGACCTGAATGTTTGAAGAGACAGCATGTGAGAGCTTCTGTGTGTGTGAGAGAGAGACAGCATAAGACAGTGAGAGCCTGTGCTTGAGCAAGACAGCATGTGGGAGTGAGAGAGAGCCTGTGTGTGTGAGTCAGACAGTATGTGTCAGTGAGTGACTGTGTGTATGAATGATTGTATGAGAGAGAGCATGTGACAGTGAGAGCCTGTGCTTGAGCAAGATAGCATGTGGGAGTGAGAGATAGTCTGTGTGTGTGAGAGTCAGACAGCATGTGCCAGTGAGAGACTGTGTGTATGTGTGTGTGAGAGAGAGAGAAAGCATGTGAGAATGAGAACCTGACTGTGATTTTGAGGGAAGAAGACAGATGGAGAGAAAAGAAATAGAAAAAAAGACAATATAAAAGGAATTGGCAAAAAAAATAAGAAAGGAAAGGTGGAAAAAAATCCTGTGACCAACCGATTAGAAAACTAAGATCAGACAGCAAAGTAAAAAAAAAAATTACTTTTTACTGATTGGCATATGTAATCTTTGGGAATGTGCAAGAGTAGTACTTTCTCTATGCGGATCTCACAATGTAGGAGATCAGCATGGAGGAAGTGGAAGCCCACGGGGCCTGCAGAGAGGAGGCAGCAGAATGGGCTTCAGTGCCAGTAGCAGCAATCAGTGCCTCCTCAATAGCCACGCAGCAGCAGTGACAGTGGCAGCAGAGGAATGAGAGAGGCTCTGAGGTTGCTGGCAAAAGAAAGAGAGGGGGTCTGCCTTTAGTGTGTGCATGTGTATGAATGGGAGTCTGCCTGCGGGTGTATGTGTGTGAATGCATGGGTGCCTGCCTGAGTGTGTGTCTGTGTATGAGAATGTATGGGTGTCTTCCTGGGGTTTGTATGTGTGAGAATAGGTGCCTGCCTGTGTGTGATGCATATGTGTGTGTGAATGAATTGGTGCCTGCCTGGGGTCTGTGTGTGTGAGAATGAATGTGTGCATGCCTGGGGGATGGGGAGGGAGTGGTGTGAAAATGAATGGGAGCCTGCCTGGGGGTCAGAGTGAGAATGATTGGGAGCTTGCCTGGGTGTGTGTGTTTGTGTGTATGTGAGGGAGCCAGTGAGAGTGAGAGCATGAGTGTGTATGAGAAAATCCAGGGGTGTAAGAGTGTGTGGGGGGGAGTGTGTGTTGGGGGAGAGAGTGTCTTACACCTGAGAGTGTGTCAGTGTCTGCGAGAGTGAGAGGTTATGGTGGGTATAAGAGCATGAATGTGTATGTATGTGACAGTGTATGTGTGTGAGAGAGAGAGGATAACCTCCTAATCCTCGACAATATCAGGGTGACTGGAAATCAAGAGCTTCCATGCATGGACAGCAGGGGCTTTTTAAAATCCTTATTAGTTTTAATTATTGGGTGTTGTTTGATATATGTGCTGCTTTGAAATATTTTATTGGTGTTTGGGAAATTGTAAAAAATGTGTATGATTTTAATTAATAGAAATTCTATTTATCAGTAGTTTTAAAATATTCTTTTATTAGTATGGTTTTACTATTATAACTGATGCTTTATGTTTCTTGATTTTATTGTTTTATGAGGAATGGTGGTTCTGTTTTTCCATTATTAAATCACAGAGTCTTTCTTCTTGGGGTTTCCATTTCAGTTTTTTCTAATTTGTGCTCCTTTATTTTGTATTCTGTATTTGGTGACGGCCTGTTTCTGCTCTGTGTGTGTGACCATGATGAGAGATTCTGCTAGCATGTAGTGTCTGTATAGGGATCTATAGCAATCGGGTTTGTTTTGTTTCCTCAGTAGGTGGTGTATTGGTATTCTAGGACCCAGTGTAATATTCCCTTGTATCTCTTACTTGCCCCCTCTATGGTTTGAGTCCTTGGTGTTATTACTGTTATGTTATGAAGGGATTGCAGTATAGATTTTGAGTGTCTTTTTTGCGGGGTTTTGTGTTAGTTCACAATGTGCCTAGCAGTGGAAGGTGTTTGTGCTGCTGTTACTGTGAGGTGACACCAGAATTTGAAAATATCTTTTAGTATGATGAGCTGTAAGGGAAACATTCAAGCTCCATTGTTTGGGGGAATTTCAGTGGATGCACAGAGCTACAGAACTGGAGGTGCAGGATTTATATTGACATTCTGTCCCTTCCTATATATTCCAGACTTCACTCTCATAGCCACATAGAATTAGTTGAATGAGGCTATCAAATAATTTTATAGTAGTTTTACTAGAAGTGTGAAACTGGCCAGCTTTTTAAAATTACGCAGAAGACCCTTTGGACTTTTTAATTAACACTTTTTTTTATAACCAATTTTAAAGCAGGATCCATGCTATAGAGGTGGGTGTGATGAAGAAATGTCATTTTGGCTCCCCCCCCCCCCCCCCCAATTCTTTTGTTTAGAGACGCCACTGATTTTCTGTGACCTTAAACATTAGTACAAGAAGGATTAAGGGGGGGATGCTGGAGAGGTACACAAATGCATTGGTCCCCAGGCACCGGAGACCCTTGGTGCACCACTGGGAGCGAGTCATATGGGGCCGCAAGCGATGGCAAAGAGGACTGGAGATTTGGCGGGCCGTGAGCAGTGCCCAACCTGCTCGCGACCCAGAAAACCACACAGCGGGCGTGATCGAGAATGAGGTAGGAATCGGGGCCAAAACGGGGGGTGGCGGCACAACGGGGGGGGGGGGGGGGGGGCGCAAGGGAGAAGGCTCGCCTAGGGCGCCAAATCCCCTTGCACCGGCCCTGCCTTCCCACAGGTGGTATCAACTCTCATCTCGGGCCAAGGGTCCACATACCCACAAACCATAACACATTCTATATAGTCTGCCTTTTCATTCTCTCCTTGCCCTGCCTGTCTCTGTATCTCTTACTTGCCCCCTCTATGGTTATGGCAGCTACATAATACAAGCTGCTAAAGAGCAATTATGTAAATAGACTTCCACCCAGGACAGGTATTTATAAACTTTTAAGGTGCTGAGAGAAGGAGGGATAATTACTTGGCAAAAGTAAAAGGAAAGACTTTGATGGCCTCAAGGTCTAGCCCAAGCACAGTATTGTTTTCCTGTTCAGGTTAGCCTCCTTAAAGGCACAGGGGATCATGGACTGGTGGTGATTCCAATGCCTCTGAGCCCTCTGCTGTACCTTTAAAGGCTGACTCAGTTGTGACATGACCCTGCTGCTAAGAGTGTGTGTCTCAGCCAAATGTGAGAGACTCTGGCCCCCAAGGCCCACTGATAGCTATGCCCCCGTATATCCTAGAGGAAATTCAGGATATGGGACATATGATAGAGAAATTTAAATACTTCCAAGGTATCAATGCAGAGGAGGCAAGTGTCTTTCAATGGAAAGGAGGCTCTGGAATATGGATTCATGGAACAGCTTCCCAGTGGAGGTACTGGAATTCAAGAAAGTAAGGGACAAGCGCAGGGGATCTCTGAAGAAATGGTAGGGATTGTACAGGTGAGCAATGGGTGTGTACAGGGCTGGTGGCACTAGGTGAACTAGGTCTGGGCCTAGGGCGCCGAGCATTAGGGGGCACCGAGCCACTGATGGCCAACATGAAGGCTCATGCGGCTGCCAGTGGACCTCTTCCCACTGGTGGCTGAGCAGTGAACTACTGCTGCGCTGTGTGCTGGATACACACAGCAAGATCAGCAGGGCTGTTGTGGAGTTCACGTCACCACGGCCCGAAGAAAAAGGTCGCGTCTAAACGTACAGGTGCTCCTCCTCCTTCCTGCCCGCACAGCCCCGGAAGAAAAATGTTGCCGGAGCCGCACGGGCAGGAAGGAGGAGGAGCATCAGCTGTGTGCAGAAGAGGAGCAGCGCTTACGGGCCGCCACGAATCCCAAGTCGCAGCGGCCTGAGATGAAGAGGAGGCCCAGTAGTAGGGCTGACACTGTGAATCCCTCATTGCGGGCAGCCCGAGAAGATCAGGGCCGCTGCAGAGCCCATCCTTCTTGCTCTTCAGGAACGCGGCGATCCTCCTACAGCGGTGTTCGGTGCGAGGAGGGCCTGCGCGATCGGCGCCACAGACCCATCGGGGTACGGCCTCTAACATCTCCTCTTACCCTCGGTGGGTCCGCGCCCGACTGCGTGGCAAACAGCGCCGTCCGCCCGCTGCCGCCGCCGCTGCAAACTCCGCCCTAATCAGCTACTGGGGAACAGCCTAGCACGGCTGCCCCCAGCAACCAATCAGCAAGCGCGGAGAGGCCCTTTAAATTGAAAAGACGGGCCGGCCATCCTTCTTGCTCTTCAGGAACGCGGCGATCCTCCTACAGCGGTGTTCGGTGCGAGGAGGGCCTGCGCGATCGGCGCCACAGACCCATCGGGGTAAGGCCTCTAACATCTCCTCTTACCCTCGGTGGGTCCGCGCCCGACCGCGTGGCAAACAGCGCCGTCTGCCCGCTGCCGCCGCCGCCGCAAACTCCGCCCTAATCAGCTACTGGGGAACAGCCTAGCACGGCTGCCCCCAGCAACCAATCAGCAAGCGCGGAGAGACCCTTTAATTCGCACAGACACTCCGGTGTCGCGCGCCGTGCGTCGCGCGACAAAGGGGCCTGCCCCTTTGTGCGCCCCTTCGGGCAGCCCCTTCGGGCAGCACCGGACTTCCTCCACTACCCTGCTACTCTATTTCCCTTGCAAGAAATAGATACAACCAAAGAAATCCTAACATCATGCAGCTGTTCTTATATACTCCAACCTGCAGCGAAGCAACAACACCAACAACAACAACAACTGCGGCATTCAATCAACCATAGCAAGGCCTCTTGCAAACGGCACCGACTACCTTCCAGGTGTTTCCACTTAACTACGACAGGCCCTAGCTCCAAGCAAACGGTGAGCGTCAAACACAGACACTGTAAGGCACCAGACCAAACAGAAGGCTTATTGAAGCACCTTGAACTTAAATTTCAGTCCTTAAACGGCGTCCCGCAACCTAAGGAGTCAGTCTCACAGGGCCCCCGTTTGAGACCACAGATCTCTCAACTACTCACGCACCTGGCCTAGCCAGTCCTCACAGCTGCTCACCCCCTAACTGATTTGAGGATTTTCAGCGGATACAACTATCGTCCTTCACAGCTGTCACCCCTCCAGCACTCATCCAGCAGAGCAGCAATCGTCCTTCACAGCATTCACCCCTCCAGCACTCATCCAGCAGAGCAGCAATCGTCCTTCACAGCATTCACCCCTCCAGCACTCATCCAGCAGAGCAGCAATCGTCCTTCACAGCATTCACCCCTCCAGCACTCTACCAGCGGAAGAAGCAAACAACTCAAACCCATAATCAACCTTCTACCACTCCTACATCAACAGCAGAGTCAATCTACGGAGCCAACATGCTAACCTACCCCATCCCGATTATCCATCGCCACGTCTCTCATAACTTGAGACCTCTACTCCGACCATTGAACCACACTAAGAGATCTCTCATCCCTATCTTAATTTCACCTCTCACCCAACTATTAGGATTCACGTTATTTTCGCTGACACTTTTCAACGCCCAATCACTCACTAAGAAAACCCACATCCTCAATGACTTTCTGCTGGACTCCAAACCAGACGTCTGTGCCATCACAGAAACATGGTTAAAAAGTTCCGACACCCCCCTGATAAACCAACTACCAATACACCTCTACAACTTCTTCTCAATCCCAAGACTCAAAAAAAGAGGAGGAGGACTTCTACTAGCTACTAAGAAAGAATTCCATCTAACACAGCAACCTGTCAAGTCTTCTTCAAAAAAACTGGAACTAGGTCTATTCAAGTCAAAACACATCCAAATCCTCTTGGTCTACGCCCCACCAGGAATATTGGACACTGAAGCCTCCCCTCTCATAGAAACGATTGCCAAATACATAAATTCAGACTTACCAGCTATGATTTTGGGGGATTTCAATCTTCATGTTGATGCCTCGCCACTCTCTCCTATCTGTGAAACCTTCCTCTCCACTCTCAGAGCAATGGGTTTTGAACAAATCATCAACAAACCTACCCACAAAGCAGGTCACACACTGGACCTCATATTCATCAACTCAAACCTGTCTCAAAAGAATGCACCAGTCTGCACCCCTGTACCCTGGTCAGACCACTCCCTGATATCAACTACTCTCACTACCATAGTAAATCCTGCAAAAACTCAGCCTCATTCTACCATTCACTTCCGGAAATTATGCCCCTCTGACACTCTTAGCGAACAGCTAACTAAAGATCTCCCTAATCTGGACTACTCCAACCCCAACTCTGCGCTCCTCACTTGGAGCAGTATCACGGAAACAATTGCCAACAAACTATGCCCGAAAATGACAAAAATCATCAATTGGTCACAAAAATCGAAACAACCATGGTTCTCCCCAGAACTTAAACAAATGAAGCTAGACCTCAGACATAAAGAAAGCACATGGCGTAAAAACCCCAACACCACAACTCTATCAGACTACAAACGTACCCTCCATCTCTACAAGACCTCTCTGCTACAGACTAAAAAGGAATTCTACGCAATCAGAATCCATGATATACAATATGATGCCAAGGCTCTGTTTTCATTTGTTTCACAACTCACAAAACCCTCTGCCCCCACCATTCCAGATGAACAGGCTCAATCTAAAGCCAATGATCTTGCACGCTTCTTTCAGGATAAAATTGCAAACACATTGGCACTTCTCCCCACTAACACAATAACCTCAGTTTTCAACTCCAACACCAACTATCACCCCAGAAACACCCTTGACTCCTTCGAACCCACTACCACCATGGAGATAGAATCCATTCTCAAGAAAATGAAACCCTCCATCCATCCGACAGACCACATCCCTACAAAACTTCTGCTTCTCATCCCCAGCACCATCTCCAGATCACTCACCAACATCATAAACTGCTCCCTAGCCCAAGGAACCTACCCTGACGAACTAAAAACAGCATCTCTCAAACCCCTCCTGAAGAAACCCAATCTGGACACAAAAGAACTCGCCAATTTCAGACCCATATCGAACCTGCCGTTTCTAGCGAAGCTCACAGAGAAAATTGTTAACACACAACTCTCAGACTACCTTGAGGAAAATAAAATACTTTACCCTTCACAGTATGGTTTTCGGAAATCAGCCAGCACAGAAACCCTTCTCATCTCCCTATCAGACCACATCCTCATGGGACTAGACAAAGGGCTTACATACCTACTGGTCCTTCTAGATATCTCATCGGCATTCGATACAGTAAACCATGCCATCCTCCTAAATCGTCTTTCAGAAATTGGAATCACGGGTCTTGCCCTCAATTGGTTCAACTCATTCCTTAACAATAGAAGCTACAAGGTGAGAATCAACAACAAAGAATCACCAAGCTATAAATCAACGCTAGGCGTTCCACAAGGCTCTTCATTATCTCCAACCCTTTTCAATATCTACTTACTACCCCTTTGCCAACTACTCACTAGGGATGTGAATCGTTTTAGGACGATTAAAATTATCGTCCGATAATTTTAATATCGTCTTAAACCGTTATGGAACACAATACAATACAGATTCTAACGATTTATCATTATAAATCGTTAGAATCGTGAGCCGGCACACTAAAACCCCCTAAAACCCACCCCCGACCCTTTAAATTAAATCCCCCACCCTCCCGAACCCCCCCCCAAATAACTTAAATAACCTGCGGGTCCAGCGGCGGTCCGGAACGGCAGCGGTCCGGAACGGGCTCCTGCTCTGAATCTTGTCGTCTTCAGCCGGCGCCATTTTCCAAAATGGCGCCGAAAAATGGCGGCGGCCATAGACGAAAAAGATTGGACGGCAGGAGGTCCTTCCGGACCCCCGCTGGACTTTTGGCAAGTCTCGTGGGGGTCAGGAGGCCCCCCACAAGCTGGCCAAAAGTTCCTGGAGGTCCAGCGGGGGTCAGGGAGCGATTTCCCGCCGCGAATCGTTTTCGTACGGAAAATGGCGCCGGCAGGAGATCGACTGCAGGAGGTCGTTCAGCGAGGGTTCCGGCGCCTCGCTGAACGACCTCCTGCAGTCGATCTCCTGCCGGCGCCATTTTCCGTACGAAAACGATTCGCGGCGGGAAATCGCTCCCTGACCCCCGCTGGACCTCCAGGAACTTTTGGCCAGCTTGTGGGGGGCCTCCTGACCCCCATGAGACTTGCCAAAAGTCCAGCGGGGGTCCGGAAGGACCTCCTGCCGTCCAATCTTTTTCGTCTATGGCCGCCGCCATTTTTCGGCGCCATTTTGGAAAATGGCGCCGGCTGAAGACGACAAGATTCAGAGCAGGAGCCCGTTCCGGACCGCTGCCGTTCCGGACCGCCGCTGGACCCGCAGGTTATTTAAGTTATTTGGGGGGGGTTCGGGAGGGTGGGGGATTTAATTTAAAGGGTCGGGGGTGGGTTTTAGGGGGTTTTAATGTGCCGGTTTTTCGATTTTTCAATTTTTAACGATTTTTAACGATTTTTCACGATATTTTACCCCCCCAAATGGCAACAATACGATTCCCTCCCCCTCCCAGCCGAAATCGATCGTTAAGACGATCGAGGACACGATTCACATCCCTACTACTCACTAACTTACAATTAACATACTACCTCTATGCAGATGACGTTCAGATATTGATCCCCATAAAGGAAACCCTGCCAAAAACACTCGACTACTGGGAAAATTGCTTGAAATCCATAAAAAGTCTCCTCTCCAGCCTGAACTTGGTTCTCAACGCTTCCAAGACGGAAATCCTGCTCATCTCCCCTGAACACATGACCAACACCGATTTCACATCCTCGGACACACAGATTTCTCAAACAAGAGATTTAGGAATCATACTAGACAATCATCTGAACCTAAAAAAATCAATTAATAATATCACCAAAGAATGCTTCTACAAGCTTCAAGTTTTGAAAAGAATTAAACCACTCCTCCACTTACAGGACTTCAGAACTGTCCTTCAATCTACACTATTTTCAAAAACGGACTACTGCAACGCATTACTTCTGGGGCTCCCCATCTCAACAACAAAACCACTACAAATGCTCCAGAACGCAGCAGCCAGAATCTTAACTAATACTAACCGAAGTGCCCACATTACCCCCATCCTCCGTAACCTACACTGGCTGCCAATAAAATACAGGATTCAACATAAAACACTCACCATAATTCACAAAACCATTCACAAACAACTCACCCTAGACCTACAGTCCCCACTCAAACTCCATGCCTCAGACAGGCCCATCAGAGAGGCATATAAAGGAATGCTGCAAGTTCCACCTACCAAATCCACCCGGCTAACAACCACCAAAGAACGTTCCTTCTCTACAGCAGGACCAATCCTCTGGAACAAACTACCGACTGATTTAAGACTGGAACCCTGCCTCCTCACCTTCCGAAGGAAACTTAAGACGTGGCTTTTCCTCCAAGCCTTCCCCTAACACAAATTAACTCATCATACTCAGATCAAGGAACTGAATGTCTACCAATTTCATACCATATTATATGATAATTATCTAGTTAATTTCTATCGCTCCTACTCCTACTTCACTTATTCCTAGCTACTCTAGCTCCCAAGTTTTAATACCCCTGTTTTATTGTAACTTTGATTGTTTCGACCTTTCTTATTTATAGTTACTTGGTTTTTCCCTTGTTTCATGTAAACCGGCCTGATATGAATCCCATTCATGAAGGCCGGTATAGATATATTTTAAATAAATAAATAAATAAAATCCTGCGCAACCCGTGAAGAGGAGGCCCAGAGGTGAGAGAGAGGCTAAGGGCCTGTAGAGTGTGTATATGTGCATGTATGAGATGAGTTGAGAGATTGTGTATGAAAGTGAGTTGAGAGACTGTGTGTGGGAGTGAGGACCTGAATGTTTGCAGAGACAGCATGTGAAAGCCTCTGTGTGTGTGAGAGAGAGACAGCATGTGACAGTAAGAGTCTGTGCTTGAGCAAGACAGCATGTGGGAGTGAGAGAGAGCCTGTGTGTGTGAGAGTCAGACAGCAAGTGCCAGTGTGAGACTGTGTATGAATGATTGTATGAGAGAGAGCATGTGAGAGTGAGAGCCTGTGTGTGCGTGTGTGAGTGTGAGAGAGAGAGAAAGCATGTGAGAATGAAAACCTGACAGTGTGTTTGAGGGAAGAAGACAGATGGAGAGAAAAGAATTAGAAAAAAAGACAATATAAAAGGAATTGGCAAAAAAATAAGAAAGGGAAGGTGGGAAAACAAAAGCCTGTGACCAACCGATTAGAAAACTAAGATTAGACAGCAAATGTAAAATAAAATAAATTACTTTTTACTGATTGGCACATGTAATCTTTGGGAATGTGCAAGACTAGCATTTTCTCTATGCTGATCTCACAATATACGAGATCAGCATGGAGGAAGTGGAAACCCACGGGTCCTGCACAGAGGAGGCAGCAGAATGGGCTTCAGTGCCAGTAGCAGCAATCAACACCTCCCCAATAGCCATGCGGCAGCAGTGACAGTGGCAGCAGAGGAATGAGAGAGGCTCTGAGGTTGCTGGCAAAAAAAAGAGAGGGGGTCTGCCTTTAGTGTGTGTATGTGTATGAATGGGAGTTTGCCTGGGGGTGTATGTGTGTGAATGCATGGGAGCCTGCCTGAGGTGTGTCTGTGTATGAGAATGAATGGGTGCCTTCCTGGGGTTTGTATGTGTGAGAGTAGGTGCCTGCCTGTGTGTGGTGTATGTGTGTGTGAGAATGAATTGGTGCCTGCCTGGGGGTCTGCGTGTGAGAATGAATGTGTGCATGCCTGGGGGATGGGGAGGGAGTGGTATGAAAATGAATGGGAGCCTGCCTGGGGGACAGTGTGTGTGTGTGTGTGTGTGTGTGTGAGAATGATTGGGAGCTTGCCTGGGTGTGTGTGTTTGTGTGTATGTGAGGGAGCCAGTGAGAGTGAGAGCATGAGTGTTTATGAGATAATCCAGGGGAGTAAGAGTGTGTGTGGGGGTATGTGTGGAGGGGGAGAGAGTGTCTTACAGCCTGAGAGTGTGTCAGTGTCCTTGAGAGCGAGAGGATATGGTGGGTATAAGAGCATGAAAGTGTATGTATGTGACAGTGTATGTATGAAAGAGAATGGACATGTGAGTATGTGTGAGAGAGAGAGGATAACCTCCTAATCCTCAACAATATCAGGGTGACTAGAAATCAAGAGCTCCCATGTATGGACAGCAGGGGCTTTTTAAAATCCTTATTAGTTTTAATTATTGGGTGTTATTTGATATATGTGCTGTTTTGAAATATTTTATTGGTGTTTGGGAAATTGTAAAAAATGTATATGATTTTAATTAATAGAAATTATATTTATCAGTATTTTTTAAATATTCTTTTATTAGTATGGTTTTACTATTATAACTGATGCTTTATGTTTCTTGAATTTATTGTTTTATGAGGAATGGTGGTTCTGTTTTTCCATTGTTATTACACAGAGTCTGGCTTCTTGGGGTTTCCATTTCAGTTTTTTCTAATTTGTGCTCCTTTATTTTGTATTCTGTATTTGGTGAGGGTCTGTCTCTGCTCTGTGTGTGTGACCATGATGAGAGATTCTGCTAGCATGTAGTGTCTATATAGGGATCTATAGCAATTGGGTTTGTTTTGTTTCTTCAGTAGGTGGTGTATTTGTATTCTAGGATCCAGTGTAATATTTACCCTTGCTTATTCACAATTAGGGTTATTGTTGTTTGAGTCCTTGGTGTTATTACTGTTATGTTATGATGAGATTGCAGTATAGATTTTGAGTGTCTTTTTTGGCGGAGTTTTGTGTTGGTTCACAATGTGTCTGGCAGTGGAAGGTGTTTGTGCTGCTGTTACTGTGAAGTGACACCAGAATTTGAAAATATCTTTTAGTATGGTGAGCTGTAAGGGAAACATCCAAGCTCCATTGTTTGGGGGAATTTCAGTGGAGGCACAGAGATACAGAGCTGGAGGTACAGGATTTGTATTGACATTCTGTCCCTTCCTATATAGTCCAAACTTCACTCTCATAGCCATATAGAATTAGTTGAAAGAGACTATCAAATAACTTTATAGTAGTTTTACTAGAAGTGTGAAACTGGCCAGCTTTTTAAAATTACACAGAAGACCCTTTGGACTTTTTTATTAACACTTTTTTAATAACCAGTTTTAAAGCAGAATCCATGCTATAGAGGTGGGTGTGATGAAGAAATGTTATTTTGGCTCCCCCCTCCCCCAACATTTTTCTGTCTAGAGACACCACTGATTTTCTATGACCTTAAGCATTTGTACAAAAAGGATTACGGGGGGGATGCTGGAGAGGCACACAATTGTATTGGGCCCTGGGCACCGGAGACCCTTGGGTGCGAGCACTGGGTGCGAGCAATATGGGGCCGCAAGCGGTGGCAAAGAGGAGTGGAGATTTGGCAGGCAGCAAGCAGTGCCCAACTTGCTCGCGACCCAGAAAACCACACAGTCAGCGGTCGTGATCGAGAATGAGGTAGGAGTTGGGGCTGAGACCAGGGGGTGGCTGTTAGGAATTGAGCAATCTGTTAGGAGTTAATACTCTGTAAGGAGTAGTTGTGGGTGGATCCTTGGGCCGGTAGCAGATGACCATGCCCCTGGGGGAAGATCCCGAGAGGGACTACTGGTCAGGCTCAGAGTATGGAGACAGACACACACTAGTTCTTTTATTAAACAGTATATTGAACCACCAGAGGTGGCAGTAGTGAGCTGGAATGCCCGGCTGGGCTGTAGTCTCTCAGATACTGGAACAGCAATCCTGGATAACTGAGCTGTAGAGAAACTGATAAATAGTGAGTAGACAGGGTAGGCAGATCTCTTGATGGTAACACTCACACAATAGTCTCTAGGTGAAAGCCCAGGAGCTGGAGAGAGCAGGCCCTCGAGGAGCGAGTACCTGGTTCCAGGGAACGCTCTGAGAGAGTGAGTAATTCACAGATGTGAAGGTAGCGAGGACTTCCTGGCAGAAGAGGTATTCAGTAACAAGTCCGGGAAAGAGGCCCTCGAGGAGCGAGTGCCGGTTCCGAATGCAATCTGAAAAGTAAAAGAGAGAGCGAGGCCCCTGAGGAGCGGGTACCCCTGGTAAGTCCGAGGAGGCAGAGTAGCTTAGGTAGAGTATCCCTTGCTAACTCGAATAGTTAGCGAAAACAGAGACCTTAAATATCCAGTGGAGATGACTTCACCTCAGGGGGGACGCCTCTGAGGTTCGCGCCATTGCTGATACTTCAGTTGGGGCCGCGCTGCGCGTGCACCCTTAGGCTCCAGGGAAACATGGCGGTATGCAGCATCTAGCCGGTCTGGGGACGCCGGAGGAGAACGGCAAGAGGAAGCCGCGGCAGCCAAACTTCCAAATGAGCAAGAGGGAGTCGCCGAGGAGGTAAGGTGGGCGTAGTGGAGACATCGGGCAGTGACGGTCGCAACAGTGGCGGCTTCTGGGGGGGGGGGGCGCGCAAGGGGCTTGCCTAGGGCGCCTAATCCCCTTGCACCGGCCCTGGGTGTGTATGGACAGACTAGATAGACCAGGACTTCCCAAACCTGTCCTGGGGACCCCAGATCCAGTCGAGTTTTAAGAATATTCACAATGAGTATGCAGGAGATAAATTTGCATATATTGAGTCTCCATGGTATACGCATTTATCTCCTGCATATTCATTGTGGATAATCCTCCTGGTTGTCCATCTTGATGGACACAGGAACAGTCAGTGGAGGAGATGGTGAAGTCAGGCCTAGGAGTAGTCCTCCAGCAGAACCTAGGCCCGGGAGTTTCCCGAACAGACTGGACACAAAGCAATGGCATGTCTGGGCTGGCCACAGTACAGGCAGAGGGCGGATTGCTGTCGACAGCGTCGTTCCTTAGGAGAAAGTCTACTCCTACCCATTTGCATGGGTTCCTCCTCTGCTGGATTCTGTGGTGTGTTCACTCTAGGAGAAGAAGAATGCCGAGCTCGGGACGAGCCTGGTGCAGACTTCCGGGATGCTCTGGACTCTAGAGAGCGTTCTTGTAGCTGACGGTCAATAACGTAGTGCGTTAAAGGGCGAGAGCCTTGTTAGAAATGAAGAAGAGATGATCCGGAAATGGCTCATTGACCAGGGTCTTTGAAGACGGACTGAAACAGGGCCAGGATCCCTGGAAGGTCTCGATGGACCAGGTCTGCTCGCTCCCAGAGAGGCGACGCCCAGGCCACGGCCTTACCATCCAAAAGGGTCAGGATGTATGTAGTCTTGGTGATCACGTCTGGGAAGTAAGCTGGTTGCAGGCAGAAGTGCATATTGCATTGATTCAAGAAACCCCTGCACATGAGAGGGTTCCCTAAAAAGCGTGGGGGTGCCGGCAAGAGCATGGTCAGCCGAGGAGCTGGCATAGAGGTGGAGGTATCGAGCTTGATAGACATTGTAGTGGCAGTCATAGTAGCATCTAGACGAGAGCTCAGGTTGTCTATGGCAGCTGCCAGAGACTCCAAGAATATTTGCTGTTCGCTGATTCCTTGTGCCAGGCCAGGAACGGCCTGGAGGGCCGAGACCTCTGCCGGATCCATGGACTTGGCAATCTGTTATGGTTTGTGGGTATGTGGACCCTTGGCCCGAGATGAGAGTTGTTACCATCTGTGGGGAGGAGACCCACAGGTCCAGACCGTCGGGAGGCGAGAACAGGCACAGCAGGGAGCTCTGGTTGAGACTGTGGAGAGGTCCCGAGGAGCCAGGAGGGATTCCCGCAGTAGGTAGACAGGCTGGAGATAATATCTGGCAGAGACCCCCGAGGGGGAAAGTACTAGGCAGGCCGCAGAGCGGGAGGCGCGAGACTGGCCGTGCAGAAGGTATTCCAGAGAGGCAACCCCGAGGGGTGGAGCTGCGCAGCGAAGGAGGTGCTGATGCAATGACGTAGGCCAACCCAAGGTGCAGGGAAGACCGAGTCAGGTCTCCAATGATGACTTATGCTCAACTCCGAGGAGCGGGAAGCACTGACAGTCTCTGTATAGCACGGAAGCACTGCCCCAAAGAGCGGGGAAGCACTGGCAGTCTCTGTACAGCACGGAAGCACGACCCTGAGGAGTGGGGAAGCACGGACAGTCTCAGTATAGCACGGGAGCACTGCCCCGAGGAGTGGGGTAGTGCTGACAGTCTTTGTACAGCACGTAGGCACAACTCCGAGGAGCGGGGAAGCACTGAGGTAGAATTCCTGAGTGGTAAAGGTGTTCCAGGGGCAGCCCCGAGGAGTGGGAAGCTTTGCAGGGTAGGACTTCAGGAGGCGCAAGGCCAGCCCGAGGAGAGGGGGAGGCCAGGAGACCGTCCCCATAGAGTGCGCACACTAGCCCCCGAGGAGTGGGTACCAGACAGAGTCCAAAGTCGAAGGAGTCCGATAGTGTAGTCACAGGAACACGGAGGCAAGAGCTTGTAGAGACGTACGGAACTCGTTGCCAAGTTGACTAGCTGGGGTCGAAGGTGGAGCTTAAGTACCTTCATCCGATGACATCATCAATCAGGGATGCCCCCAAGGTTCCCAGTGGCGAGAGCCCAGTGGCGCGCGCACGCCTAGGAAGACCCAAAGTCGACATGGGTGGCGGCGTCTCGGCCGCCACAAGGAGTCATGGGAAACGCGGCAGTGGAGACTAGCCTACGCCGCGAGCAGACCCGGGGAGGGCAGGAGAACAGTGCAGGATGTAAGTAGACGTGGTCCCAGCCGTCTGTGACCAATGGGCATAACAGAGTGTTGCCGAAATTAAAGGGTTTTGTAGCCACTACCATGAAGACGCACATAGGATGAGATTTGGGCAAGGGGATTAGCACATGCTCATCCATGTTAACTTTATGCTTGCCCACAAATTCAATTCTAGCTACAATTCTGTGATATACCATATGCTTTACAATGACCACTGACCATTTTAGTAGCCACCCTCTGGATCGACTCCATTCTGTTTATATCCTTTTGAAGATGCAGTCTCCAGAGATCTCACCAGAGACCTACACATCCAAGCATCTTTCTGGCTTTTGGTGTCACTGTATCCCTCTTGTTTGGCCACCTTAAGATCATCAGATATGATCACCCCTAGATCCTGCTCTTGTTTCATGCATAGAAGAATTTCACTCCCTTTTTACTGTACCAATTCCTTCGATTTCTGCAGCCCAAATGCATGATTCAGCATTTTTAACATTAAATCTTAGCTGCCAGATTCTTGACAATTCCTCAACTTATGCTAGATCTATCCTCATGTTTTCTACGCCTTCCTGGATGTGTACCCTACTATAGATTTTGGTATCATCTGTGAAAAAACAAACCTTTTGAAAATGTTGAAAAGAACCAGTCCAAGGATTGATCCCTGAGACACCACTAGTAATGTCCCTCTCCTGGAAATGAGCTCCAATTACCACTATCCTTTCTTGCTTCCCAGTCAACAAGTCTCTCTAACCCAGTCACTTTAGGATCCACACCAAGGGTGCTCAGTTTTAATTTGACAACAGTATCTTTAGAAAGGGTTAATACAATCTGTTACCGAAGATTCTGTGTAAGAGATCACCAAACATATCTCCAGAAAAACAACTCTAGGGGCTATGAGTGTCAGGGCAAAAACAAGCTTCACCACAAGATCATGAGAGAAAATGAGATACTGTGTACATCAACCTGGTATCCTTCTTAAGACTTCAACTTTAAAATGGATTCTATAGAGACCTCTAGTGGACAGCGATTTTATCAGATTTTTGGTGAAGAAAATGATTAGTTAAATGTTTTTCAGTGCATGAATCTTTTGGCCACTGTTTTTGTAACCCTTGGTAAGGTATGCATTGATAAAAGGGAGATGCCAATTACATTGTGACTATTTTGCACTATTGCCCCATCTGGTCCTTGGTGAGGCCTCACCTGCAGTACTGTGTTCAGTTCTGGAGACCGTATCTCAAAAGGGACAGAGACAGGATGAAGGCAGTCCAGAAAAGGGCGACAAAAATGGTGGAGGGGTCTCCATCAAATGACTTATGAGGAGAGGTTGAAGGACCTAACCATGTATACCCTGGAGGAGAGGAGGTACAGGGGAGATATGATACAGACATTCACATACCTGAAAGGTTTTAATGATGCACATTCGAGAAACCTTTTCCTTTGGAAAGAAATCAGTAGAATTAGGGGTCATGAAATGAAACTCCAAGGAGGACGACTCAAAACCAACATCAGGAAATTATTTCTTCATGGAAAGGGTAATAGATACCTGGAATGCCCTTCTGGAGGAGGTAGTGAAGACAAAAACTGTGAAAGATTTCAAAGGGGCATGGGATAAACACTGTGAATCCCTAAAGGCTAGAGGTTGGAAATGAGGAAAAGAGAACATGGGGGTTATTTGCTGGTGTGGCGGTTACCATCCTTAACCAACAAGCCTTCATACTGTTAATCCAACTCATTATTGTTCTTTGCTTTAACAGCAGGGGAAAAAGAGGAAAAGGGGAATTAATTTCAGACAGCACCCAACAAGGACATGAATTTTATGGTCTGGGAAAACAAATAAGCATGGGAGTAACTTGCTGATGTGGCTGTTTCTACCCTTAACCAATAAGCCTTATACTTGTGATGTAACTCCAATATTGCTCTCTGCTTCAACAGCAAAGGGTGATGGGGAATCGGACTCAAACAGCAACCAACAAGGGCCCTGACTTTAACAGTTTGGGAAACTAAGTATGGGTGTAACTTGTACGGCACAGCAGTTGCCACCCCCTGATGATACCATTAATGGGGAGACCTGTATAGCGCGGCTGGTTCTACCATAAGTTTTCTGGGCAGACTGGATGGACCATTTGAACCTTTTCTGCCGTCATTTCTATGATTCTATGTCTGTGTTTCTGATCTAGTGTTGTATCCTAGTTCCTAAAGGAAATATTCTTAATGACTTTCATCTTGCATCAATCAGTTAACAAGAAAAGTCAATGTAGCCCTGGGTTCTTTTCCTGATGGGGAGGGGAGGTAAAATCTTTCGGACCCTTAGGTTTCCTGTGGAGCTCTTCTGCTTCTGACAGTTAAAGAAGCATACTTCACAGGATCTCTGTTGTTCAAAAATAAATCTTTGTACTGATTATTTGATTGTAGGTGTAAAATCACAGAAAAGTACCCTTTGACATGGTACACTTAACCACAGAAATAAAATTCCAGAAGTAAAATCTGCAGTCCTGGCAGAAGCTGCTCTTCAAAAGGGACCTTCCCTGGGTTCTTCCCCGATGGCACCTGCAAGCTGGATGCAGACTCCTTCCCAATAAGAAACTGGAACTCCTACTGATATATTTCAGAAGCTCCTAGATTGATGCTTTCTTTTAAGCAGCAGCTCTGTGGGACTTTGTCCCTGCAAGGGTTTCTTCCCTTTGACACCCCACAAAGACAATCTTTTCTCTATACATTAAGGGGTAGATTTTCACAAAGCGCGCCTTAGCGTACACAAGGCGCAAACAAAAGTACGCTGGATTTTAGTAGATACGCGCGTAGCTGCTAAAATCCTGGATCGGCGCACGCAAGGCTGCCGATTTCGTGTAGCCGGCGTGCGCCGAGCCGAGCAGCCTGCCGCCGTTCCCTCCCCTCACCTTCCCCTCCCTTCCTCTATCTAGCCCCCCCCCCTTACCTTTGTCGGGGGATTTACGCCTCCCGGAGGGAGAAGTAAATCCCTGCGCGCCAGCGGGCCTCTAGCGCGCTGAGACGGGACCTGGGGGCAGTTCCGGAGGGCGCGGCCACGCCCCCGGACCGCCCCGGTTCGAAACCACGCCCCCGGGCCCGCCCCCGAAACGCTGCGTCCCGCCCCGAAAACGCTACGCCGATCGGCCCCGCCCCCGACACGCCCCCCTCGAAAAACCCCGGGACTTACACGAGTCCCGGGGCTCTGCGCGCGCCGGTAGGCCTATGTAAAATAGGCGCACCGGCGCGCAAGACCCTGCTCGCGTAAATCCGGGCGGATTTACGCGAGCAGGGCTCTTAAAATCCGCCCCTAAAGAAATCTCTCTCAGACAGATGAGGAATAGAGGACTAACTCACCTCTTGCTTGAGACCTCTTCTCTGGTTCCTTAGAAAATCTCAGAAGTCTATTTTTGGACTCCCAAGACAAATCTCCCTGATCCTAAGAGCCTGGGAACCCCACCCTTGGGTCCACCAGCCACCCTCTCAGGATAGGAGACAGAAAGGAAGGAATCCCAAGCCAAGTGGGCTCATTTATTTTGATAAACCACAGTCCAGAAAAGACAACTCCCACTGGGATGTGTCAGGCACACCACTATGCTTCTCCTTTCTACAACCTTATCAACCAGTGTCTGTGGAGACACTGAACTATTCTTATTCTCCTTAGATATTGTACTTTGTAGCTGTTGCATACACTAACCTGTAACATGCTTTGAACTCTTTTGTTGGAAAAGCTTGATATAAACTAACAATGATGATAATAGTAAATTATTATTTTTTTAAAAGTACCCCCAGCACGTGGATGTGTATGTGCCTCTACCTTTTTCTCTCTGTTCTGTCCTGCTCTTTTTCTAACTTCATTCTTGTTTCTCTTTATATGTGTGTGGTGTCTGGAATCCATTTGTGAAAAAGGTTTCCAGTCCATTCTAGAGAAGATTAAATCTACTAATTGGAGAAAATTATTTTCACTCAACGCACAATTAAGCTTTGGAATTTGTTGCCAGAGGATGTGGTTAGTGCAGTTAGTGTAGCTGGGTTTAAAAAAGGTTTGGATGAATTCTTGGAGGAGAAGTCCATTAACTGCTATTAATCAAATTGACTTAGGGAATAGCCACTGCTTATTATTGGCATCAGTAGCATGGGATCTACTTAGTGTTTGGGTATTTGCCAGGTACTTGTAGCCTGGATTGGCCACTGTAGGAAACAGGATGCTGGGTTTGATGGACCCTTGGTCTGATCCAGTATGGCAATATCTTATGTTCTTATGTAAACTTGTTACTAATAATCTGTAAGTTATCATCTCAAACAGGAAGGTAGCCAAGTAACACCGACTTTCATAAAGGACTGCAGGGGTGAGCCAGGAAACTAGACTGGTGAGCCAGACATTGGTGCAGAGCAAACTTGTAGAAGTTATTCCTAAAAATAAAATTATTGATCATATAGATAGGCATGACTTAATGGGGAAGAGTCAATATGGTTTTAGCAAAGGGAAGTCTTCCCTTACAAATCATTTTTTATTTGTGTTTTGTAAATAAACATGTATATAAAGATATGTCTATTAATAAAGTATATTTGGTTTTTGTATAACAAAAATGATAAAGGGGCTGGAATAGCTCCCCTACAAAGAGACTACACAGGTTAGGCCTCTTCAGCTTGAAAAAGAAATGGCTGAGGAGGGAACATGATAGAAGTATATAAAATCATGAATGGGATGCAGTGGGTAAATAAAAGACAGTTGTTAATATGCTGAAATAACACTAAAAGAAGGGGATACTTCATGAAACTAACAACCAGCAGATTTAAAACAAATCATAGAAACTGCTTTTTCACCCAGTGCACAATCAAACTGTGGAATCTGTTGCTGATGGACCTGGTCAAGGTGAGTAGCATAGTGAGGTTTTGGACAAGTTTCTGAAGGAAAAATATATAAAACATTATGGGGCGGATTTTAAGAGCCCTGCGCACCGGTGCGCCTATGTTCAATAGGCCCACCGGCGCGCGCAGAGCCCCGGGACTCGCGTAAGTCCCGGGGTTTTCCGAGGTGGGGCGGGGCCGATCGGCGCGGCGTTTTGGGGGCGGGATGCGGCGTTTTGGGGGCGGGCCCGGGGGTGTGGTTTTGGCCAGGGGCGGTCCGGGGGCGTGGCCGCGCCCTCCGGAACCGCCCCCGGGTCGTGTCTAGGCGCGCCAGCGGCCCGCTGGCGCGCGGGGATTTACTTCTCCCTCCGGGAGGCGTAAATCCCCCAACAAAGGTAGGGGGGGGGTTTAGACAGGGCTGGGGGGGTGGGTTAGGTAGAGGAAGGGAGGGGAAGGTGAGGGGAGGACGATAGCGAATTCCCTCCAAGGCCGCTCCGATTTCGGAGCGGCCTTGGAGGGAACGGCGGCAGGCTGCGCGGCTCGGCACGCACCGGCTACATGGAATAGGCAGCCTTGCGCGCGCCGATCCAGGATTTTAGCGGATACGTGCGGCTACGCGCGTATCTACTAAAATCCCGCATACTTTTGTTGGCGCCTGGAGCGCCAACAAAAGTACACGAACGCGCCGTTTTTGAAAATCTACCCCTATTAGCCAGGTAGATTAGGAAACGCTATTGTTTTCCCTAGGGTGAAGTAACAAGAAAACCATCTATTTTTTGGGATCTGCTAGGTATTTGGAATTCGGTCTGGCCATTGTCGGAGACAGGATGCTGGGCTCGATGGACCTTGGTCTGACCCAGCAGGGCATTTCTTATGTTCTTATGTCATCATCCTGCAAAGGGTCGGTGATCCCCTCTTCCAGGCTTGGTGGAAAGGGGAGGAAAGAGCAGTATCAGCTGACCTGGGAATCTCCTCCTGGAATCCAGTGTACAGGGAAGAAGAGACCACTTGGTGCTGTCCTGGGACTTTCCTTGGCTCTGATGGAAAGGGGAGAAGAGGAGAATCCCCATCAGCCTATGGATATCCTTCCCCTGGCCTGGAGGACATAGGAAGAGAGTGCAGCTATCAAGGGGCCGGGGATCTCGTCTCTGAAATGTTGTGGCTTCCACGTGCATGCATGCATGTGTGTATATATATATATATATATATATATATATATATATATATATATATGTGTGTGTGTGTGTGTGTGTGTGTGTGTGTTTATCTCTGTCTACATTATCATGCTCAACAACCTAAAAGGATAAATAATGTTGACTAATATATGACAAAATAAAAAAAAGCCTGAAAAATATGATTTTAAAGAATATTATCTTGTTTGAAATAAATAAAAGTCCTGATGATTTATTGCCTGACAAAAAGACAAAGAAGTACAAAAAAAAATCTCTGAAGGTTTCCTGGAGAGGAATAGGAGGGACGAGTAAAGATAAGAAAGTTGTATGTAGTATCCGCCCCGACCTTCCCAGGGTCAAACATGGTTTAGGATTGTCAGTATCCTGGTTTATCAGTTCTCTGCTTGTTTTGTACCAAGAATATCAATGCAGGATGCAGGCCTACAGGAAATGTTTGATGGGATTTTGGCAAAGAGTTGATTTTTTTAGCCGGTGTCAATGCGCCACAAGTTATTGCTAAAGTTTCTGAGCAGTGCAAACAAATCGTTAGCATGCCTAAGAAATCAGGCCTGTAAGTACCTCTTATATTCCTTCACTAAATGTACTGCCTGCTTCAGTAGTTTCAACTTCAAATGAAACATCAAACAATTAAGTGGCGCTTAGCAGAGATCACGGCCTCACACCTTGTACCTGTTAAAATAGAGCAGTTCCTTAAGACTTTACATAAAGGATCTGTGCACTGGAGTTTCTGTTTTGGATGAGAAACCTGGTAAACAAAGGAATGTACAAATAAAAGTGCTAAATAAGTTATGTGTCATATTGTTAGGGCTTCTCTTTCAAAACTGTTTTCTGATGCCACATGGTAGAATGGAGTTACCATCAGAATTTGCATGGTTCGCCTGGCACCGCACATAACACTAGATTGGATTTTCAAAATTCCAAATTATAGGGAGGCTGTCAAACAGTCTGATGTACCTTATTTTGAAAGCAGTGGTTCTCGAGTTTGCAGCCAGCCATCTTCTTCCTCCCTGCTTGCTCAACTGCCAAAGCAGAGTAGAGCTGGGAATGAGCTCGGTTGCCCATCCACCCAAGGAAGGAAAAAGAAGTCAGGGCCATTTGGGGCTGTCTGCATGCTCTCTGCCTGCCTTGCCCTTGAAGTAGTGAGGAGCCAGGCAGGAAAGGAGCCATGTGGCCCCTCTCCCCCAGCAAGTAAGAGAGGTAAGCTGCTTGCCTAACTTCCACTGAAGAAGAGAGGCGCCATACAGAGAAGAGCCACAGAAGTTTCCTATCTTTTATATATACTAGAACACCTTTTATCTGCATAAGTTGGGGCCAAGCCTGTAAAAGAGAATGGATATTTCTGGCTAACTGAAGCTCCTTTTTCCTGACAGGAGGAAAAGATAAAGTCTTTCATGGACCTCTGCCTTCCTGTAGAGGTCTTCTTACGATTAAAAAAGCACACTTCACAGGGTAGCTGTTGTTCAAAAACTGACCCAGCTCTTTTGTAACCTGCTCCTCTAGCTGCCCATGCATCTCCACCCCACACAATTCCCAGTTGCAGATCAAATGCATGTTTGTAACATATGGCATGCTGTAGATGAAATGTAGGGAGCACCATGCAGTCTAAACAGCTGATCAGAGATTGTGGGAGGGAGAGGTGATTACAGAAGAACCAGGCTGCATGGATTTTTTTTTTTTTATTTTTTTTTTTTTGCGATATTGGGAATTTCTGGATAATGGAAGTCCAGATAACAGATATTCTTCTGTCTATTGTATTTCTTTCAGTGGGTAACATTTGTTAATTAGGATAGGTGAAATTCATTTTTCAACTTTGCAAAACAAAATATAGGGTGGAAGGCTTTTTACAGCCTGTGTGATGCTTTTAGGGGAGAGGGTTTAACGTGGAAAATAGAGATGCACACACAGGGATGGTAACTTTCAATGTGGTCAGCGGGCGCACATGTAAGTGCATTTGTCGGCCCGAGCCCAGGGATACAGCCATTTCATAACATACGCGCATATATGTCCTCATATTATAAAATAGCCTGACTGGGTGCACATGTGCACACAATTTTAAGTGGATGTATGCCTGTGCACTTAAATGCCACTTCTACCACGTAACTGGGGGGGGGGGGGGGGGATTTTAAAAGCCACGCACACCATTGGCCATTTTCCCAATTTGTATCCAGTTTGCTCAGTTAAAGGATAGGACTTCCAAATCCCCCTAGTGTAATAGCCTCCTTTCCCCCCTGTTAGTCCCAACCTTTAAAATCCTGCTGATCTGCCTAGAATTTTTTGTTTTACAAATTACACATCATTGATAGCAGAAGTAAAGTTATGCAACAGGGGACCCTGGCATGCCTGTGCGAGTAAGTATTTCCACACAAATTTTAGGTTACAGTCCTGGAAAGCCCATGCCCCACCCCTTTTAAAAACTTTTCATTTGTGCACGCAGTGGCTAGTACATGCATATCCGGCTAGCTTTTAAAATCTACTTGGTGTGCACTGGTCTGAAATATTCACACATTCCCTAACTTCAGCACGCATCAGGCTTTTAAAATTCACCTTTAATTTTTTCATCTTCATTTTGTTTTTCAGAAATTTTTAATTTTTAGAGTTTTTAATTTTTTTTTTGTTTTCAGGAAATAGTGCACACTGTTTACAAATAGGGCACACTATTTGCTCATAGTATATCCTAGTTGCAAATAAGTGCACTATTTGTTCATAGTGTGCCCTATTTGCTATTAGTGTGCACTAGTTCCTGAAAGCAAAAAAAATGACACTTTTTTTTTTTTTTTGGTTCATTTGAAACAAAACGAAAGCTCATTCGTCATGTTTTACACTTTTGCGTCAAAAAATGCACATCTCTAGTGGAAAAAAGATCTAGAACTTCTTTTTTAAAGAAAAGGAAACTTATTAATGACAAGAGATGCAATTTAGCTCTTAGATGATAATGTTAAAACAAGCATGCGTGCACCCATACATGCACATATTGGTGCGTGAGCGAAGATAGACTGGAATTATTAATTGTGTGCACACTTGAATGCATATGCTTTAAAATACACCAACCACGCGTAAGTATGCTCCTAATTATAAGAGGTTACTTGAGCACAGCTAGCATGCTTGGCTTCCATAGGACTTTGTCAGCTTTTATGCATGTATGTACGCAAATTTTAAAACACACTCGCATGAGCCACTTTCACAGTTTAATCCAGTTAATATTGAAGTCTTTCAAACCCCTCTTAGTCTTCATCCTGCACACTGCCCATTTGACTCGGACCCCTCATCCTATCCTATAAGCCCTAAAACTTGAGATCTACAGACTTCCTCCTCATCAGGAACAGCAGTAAAGATGCGTGGATATCTTGTGTGCGTGAACTGCAGTTATAGTTTTAAAATACGGAGTTACGCACATAAGTGTTGGCCCCAACCTGGAACACCCATGCGTCGCCCATGCCCCGCCCCCCTTATTTCTCATATGCACACAGGTAAATATGCACATAATTTGCGGCTTTTTAAAATCTGCGTTGCTCATGCGTAGCTGACATATACACGTTGTGGGCATTTTGGCGTTAGCAATGCTATTAAAATTGAGCCGTTAGGCTGAAAGATAAGTGTTCTCATCAGAAACCAAAGCACTAGGAGGAAAATTTATGGAGAATTCCATAAACTGTATTAATCAATAAGGAATAGCCAGTCACTGCTTGTTGCCAACATTAGTAGCATGGGATCTATTTAATGTCTGAGTACTTGCCAGGTTCTTGTGACTTGGATTGACCACTGTTGGAGACAGGATACTGGGCTTGATGGACCCTTAGTTTGACCCAGTATAGTATTTCTTATGTTCTTATGATTTGGGCATTTTAGTTCATTAAGGGGGAAAGTTTCAAACTCCCAGACTTAGCTGCAAAGTCCGTACATACTTTGTACCCAGGGACCTTGCCCCTAATATTCAAAGGGAAAGCGCACTCGTACCTTCCTGTTGAAAAATCTCTGTGGGTACGTTTGGTGAAATATCAATAGTAAATAATGCAGATAGATTTGAAAATCCAGTCTAGGCGTGACCTAAACCCACCTCTGGGAGTGCCTCCTGGCAGTCCATCTAAAAGCACCTGCACTATGGAAGACCTGTACAGACTTTCAGCTGGACCAAGCTGGGCTGTCTTCAGGCAGGCTGATTGACGTGGGTAAATGGATTTGGAAAATTGCCCTCCAAGAGGTAACAGGAAATGAAGTCCCTCCTCTAGTTCCCTTTCTTCAAAATCTGCATGCTTTTATTCAAAACAAAAATCTGAAACATGAACTTAACATATTTCTGAAATGATATTCCCATCCCATCTCTAGGCTCAACTTCAGACCATAATATCTGTGTGTGAATCCAGATTGTGATTAAATCCTCTGCTTATGATGTTAATAGTTTGCTAATCCCTGTGCAGGACTGAAAGAGTTAACTGAAATGGTAAATGATAAGTACCTAAAATTCAGAGAGGGAACCAGGTGTGATATTGTGCTCCAAAGAACTCCATTTTTCCCCTCCTCTGAACAAATGGCATGGCCAAAAGCCAGTCTAGACATCTCCCATAAAAATTATTTTGACTTTATGTCTCTGTTCACCATTGATTCCAGGATATGGGGAAGTTTTGGATTCTGGATGATAACTCAATACAGAGACTTCCTCCTGAGGATTTTAATCTGGAAAGCAGTTCTAACTTATCACCATTTAGTTCTGTGGAATAGAATGGCACATGGGGCACAATGATAGTCCTTAAAGAAGTTATAACCCTCCCAGTCCTGAATAGGGATTGCCACGCACATTCTCAGCAGTGTTTCCTGCCCAGTTTGTGACCCTGCGCGGTGCTCCTGAATGATCTCTCTGCTCTTACAGGTCAGTGTCTGTGCAAGCTGTAACAGTCTCCGCTGCAGACACTGAATGCTGTCCTATTGGTAGAGTCTTGCTCAGAGCGACTTTGACATTATCATCAGACACAGAGGCTACAGATGATCCAATTTTCTGTGCAAACAAGACCTCAAGTCCTCTCATGGAAAGTAGTGGGATAGTAGAAAAGAGACAGGTAATGAAATGCAACTGGACAATTATCTTGGAGCTCAGAAATTCACTTTATTTCATATATTTATTTGGCATTGCTTATTTTTATATTTATTGCTACGTTAAATAGTTATACTTCTTATATATAAAATATTATATTTATTTATTTATTTCCAGTTAAACTATTATCACTTTATTTAGTATTATGTTAAATTATCAACCAGTTATACTGTTCCATATATTCTACAGTTCCATGTAAAGCTCCGCTCTCTGTTGAGCAGTTCTTCGTTTTATGTAAACCGGAGTGATTTGTAGTCCCTACAAGAACTTCGGTATATAAAAATTAAAAATAAATAAATAAATAAATGTTCCTTGCTATACTTGATAATATTAGAAATGTGTGCACATATGACTATCTATAGATGATGCTTATCCTTTGAATAAATAGTAAATACAGCACCTGTGAAAGTACATTTTAAATTTACAATTTAGTTTTGTCTATGATGTAGGTTCAGTGGTATGCAAGATTTGTTGCATACTTTTTCTACTTGGGTAGATGTCACATTTTATTGCTTGCCCCATGGATAATGATTTGCTGTTGAGATGATGCATCATTCATTATTTTGTCTTTAGATGACTTTGAATGGTTTTACCATTATTTTATCTGAGGCACAGAAAACTGATAGCATAGCTTTCTACCGGAGATAACAGAGCAAGCACAGCAGCTCAGATATCCTCAAACAGCTTTTATACACTGTGCCTACAGCATAATTCCAGATGTGCAGTAAAGGCAGGTCCAAGTGTTGAGGTGGACTGATGTGAGCTGCTTGTCTGCTGCAGCCTGAGGCTGCCTGAAACCAGTGTGCAAAGCACTGAGACACAGCGTGGGATGACCAGGGTTTCCATACCTCAGCCTCCTCAACCTGAGGGAACCTCAAAAGGTCTTGAAATGCTTAGTGACGGTATGTGGGTGAAAGTGAACAGGTAACATTGCTTCTTAGACCTAAAAGGATGGTGATTGGCAGGATGTGAACAGTACCACCAAGTTTCTGAATGCTCCGACATGAGCACACATGCTTTTGCATATGTATTTTGTATTTTGTTTTGAATACATTGGTATTTTCATTGTATATTTTGAACCACTGAAGAGATTCTTCTCCTTCATTGTTCTATTATTTGCACCTTATTTATTTATTTATTTGGAACTTTTATATACCGACATTCATGTGCAAAATTACAAATCACATCGGTTTACAGTGAAACGATAAAACCTTATTGTAGGATTTTATTTTCTATCTTATGTCTTAGCTTTAATTTCATTTGTTTCTGATCAACTTTTCATAACTGTTACAGAAGGACAGCACTCCATAAATAATGCATTATCACTGCTTTATCTGATGGCTGTTTTCTTTTTCTAGGTCAGATCAAACTAATTTTTTCAGGCTTTGTAGCTCATTTTCTCAAGTTGTAAAGTTCAGATAGTATGTGTAATCTTATCTTTTCTGATCAGAAATCCTGCTTGCTAGTAGGGGTGAAATGTGTACCTAGCAGGCAGGAGCAATATACTGATACTGAAAGAAGATGCTATCTTGTTTTTTATTTGGGTGGGGGAAGGAGGAGAGGGGAGTTTAATGATTTTTAGCAATTGTATTTTGTATTAATATCTGCCTCATGTCATACAGCAGACAGAGGACCCCAAATCGTCTATTAAACATGAGTAAAGTAATTAATTTATGGTCAAATGTACTTAGTTTTCTCTTCTGCATAGACACAGATTGGGAGAACCCTTATTTATTTATTTTAAAAACTTATTACCTGCACACTCCACAATTCAAAGCGGAATACATAAGATCATTCGAAACGGTCAACACACAAAACAGAAAATAACTAACTAAGAAACCTTAGTTACACTATATACAGTCTAGACCTATGTACTGAAGGCTTTCTCCCATCGTGTCTATGAGGAAAAATGCTTGGAGCATAGATCTGAGAACAGGGAAGTTAAGTGACTTGCTCAAGGTTATACAATGAAGGGACAGGTGAGGGAACTGAACCGGAAACTCTAGGTTTGCCCCTCTGTGTTATGAGCAGTCCTGTGCTTGTGATAATTAACATTTCTGTATGCACAGCAGTTAGTAGACAATGACATGCCTCTACCGAAAAACCTTTATCCAAGGTCACTGCTCATCAGGGTACATAAGTTATTCCTGGAGAAAAAACAAACAAAATAAAGATGATTTTCTTACTAGAGATGAAATTTAATTTTGAAGTGGCATGGAAACAGCAGCAAAATGTGTTTTCATTTTGTGTTTCCAGTCTAAAACCAGATTTTCTTTTGTTGTAGTTTTTGTTATTTTAGTACTTGCTAGATTGTTTTCAGTGCATGCTAAAATGGTTTGGAGTATGCTAAATCAATTTAGCACACACTACAATCATTTCCGCTAGAATACAAAACAAATAAATCAAAAGAAAAGACGAAATGAGCATGTTGTGTATGCACACCCCAATTTCTTGTTTTTGCATTTACAAGGAATCCATAGGGCACTGAGTTAACCAGCAAAATACAACCAATGGAAAGTAACAGTATGCAGTAGACTCATTAACGTGGAACAATGTTTTTTCTCTGCTCTTTTCTGTTTTTCTTAAACAATTGAACCATCCAAAATTCTAGGGAGCTAGAACTGAAGAATGAAGGTTTGAAAAATATAGAAGGTACATGAACAAGTTCTCTATTGGAGATTCTTGTATTTGCTATATCAGACTGCTTTGATGTATTGTACTGCTTTCTTTATTATGTAAATTGCTTTGGGTCCTCTTTCTGGCAAAAATAAAAGTTAGTATATACATTTGAAACAGAAATATTAACGATTTTGTTTGAAGTCAAATGAACTATGTAAAAATGTTTAGGCAGTGTTGTCACTTGGAAAGATTCTGCTGTGAATTTGTGATGGGGGCCTGGCGTTTGCTTCAGCCTTTGAATGGGCAAACGTTAGGAACCATCACATTAGTGGGGCTCAGCTGGTAGTAGGAAGCAGAAGAGTATCAAGGCTGTTGGTTATGCATTGAGACAAATGGAGTCTTGGTTATCAGAGGCATTCAAAGGTACCTGAAAGTCACTTCAAATGAGGAGCAAACATTTAACTTGGGTGTTTCTGAATGCAAAGCTCATTTTCAGGCCAATACAGTACAATGCGCTCCGGTGGAACGCACTGTTAACCCACGATTGGACGTGCGTTTTCGATGCGCTAGCTTTACCCTTTATTCAGTAAGGGGTAATAGGGCGTCGAAAACGCGCGTCCAACCCCCCCGAACCTAATAGCGCCCGCTACATGCAAATGCATATTGATGGCCCTATTAGGTATTCCCGTGCGATTCAGAAAGCAAAATGTGCAGCCAAGTCCACATTTTACTTTCAGAAATTAGCGCCTACCCAAAGGTCGGCGTTAATTTCTCCGGGCACCGGGAAAGTGCACAGAAAAGCAGTAAAAACTGCTTTTCTGTGCACCCTCCGACTTAATATCATGGCGATATTAAGTCGGAGGTCCCGAAAGTTAAAAAAAGTAAAAAAAAAAAAAAAAAATTGAAATAGGCCCGCGGCTCGCGGGTTGAAAACCGGACGCTCAATTTTGCCGGCGTCCAGTTTCTGAACCCGTGGCTGCCAGCGGGCTCAAGAACCGACGCTGGCAAAATTGAGCGTCGGCTGTCAAACCCGCTGACAGCCTCCGCTCCTGTCCGAAAAGAGGCGCTAGGGACGCGCTAGTGTCCCTAGTGCCGCCGGCCCTAATTTAAATAAATGAATTTACTGTATTGCGCGCACAGGAGAGTGTCCTTTGCGCGCGCCGCGATTTTTACTGTATCGGCGCATTTCATTGCAACTAAAGTTCTAGTGAGCATGAACATGAACTTCTTACTGCCCGTCAGGTGGCTTTCTGGAATCTGGATGTCTTATGTTTCCGCATGCTGATTTTACTTCTCATCAAGTGGGAGGGTTGCTAACTGGCTCCATTTTTTTTCCAGGACAGGTTGTTCCAGTCCTGGTTTTAACCCATGGCCTGCAGGCCTTCCTAAGCCTGTCCTGTACTGATATGCAAATTTATCTCATGCATATTCACTGTGGATATCCTGAAAACCAGACTGGTTGTGGGGTCCCTGGGATAGTTTGGGGATGCCCTTCTCTATCGATTTCCTAAGAAAAGCAAGATTACAAGTCCATGCTGGCCATGGGGTAAAATCAGGATCAGCCTGTCCTGAAAATATGGAGCCAGCTACCCAACTGTGTAGCGGCAGGGCTGGGGGAAACTGCTATTACTGCTTTGTAGATGCAATATGAGGTGGCCACTCAACCCCAACTCCAGTCCTGATTTTGCGTCATTTCAATGAATGGAGAGGCAGTCCTGCTTTTAATTGTCAAATTCGAACCTAGGCTGCATGTGTGTGCTGGGATAAAAACCAGGATTTGATCAGCCTGGGTGAGCTGACAAAGGCTACAATGGGCCCAGCTTAGCATGTCCCCAGTGACTTTGAACCTTCCAGCAACCTTAGTGTCACCACCACCTACTCTTCCTCAGGAACAACCTGCTGATGACCCTGAAGAAAGCCAGGGTTTTCTCAATGGGATTTTACTTACATCTTCACTTGCAAGATCATTCTTTGTACACTGGCCCTTGAACTTGCGGTCCAGTTCAGGCTACTGGAAATAAGACAAGAAGCAATTCTTCTTGCTCTATTCCCAGCTTTTCTGCATAATGTTTGTAAAACAAAAATGCTCTCTGTCCAAAAGAAAATTTTAAAAAAGTAAACCCCAGCTGATGAGCCGCAGAACATCTTCTAGAAGGTCATTTTCAAAACGTTATGCAGGGATTATGTGCATAAAATGAAATATATTTATTTTTTATTTAAGTGTTTTTATATACCGATAACCATATGCACATCGTATCGGTTTACATAAAACGTATAATAATGATAGAGAAAAAAAAAAGATAGACATAATACCCAAAGTACCTATTGTATAAAAAACGTGAGAACGTGTGTTTTTGCGGCTTCACATGTAAATGTGAATAGGGAAAAGTGACAGTTTAGGGGCGTTCCAGGGTGGGGTTTGGAAGTACCCACACGAGTTGCTATTTTGTAACTAGTGTATGCACCTACATTACCAAACTTGTCCACCTGCTAACTGACTTGTGCAAATCGAAATCGCACGTTGTCTTCTAGCTGTAGTTTTTGGTTGGGAGATCTGAGTTAAATGCTGGAGGGTCGAGGCAAACTGGCGAAGGTCTGGGTGAACAGGCAGAGGTGAAGGCAAGCTGGTGATTTCAAGAACATGTGCAAGGATTTTCAGAAGCGGAGTGCATGTATTGTTTATTTAAAAAAAACCTGCCTCGACATTTAAGTCTGAGTTATTACATGTGCACTGTTAAAATTATCACCCGCATAAAATATATGTGTGTGATTTTATAAAATAGAGGAATTCTGTGTGTTCCTGCAGGAACTGAACCCATCATGCCTACTTTCAGGGCAGAAGTATATAGTATATTCTAAGCTGTGCAGCTCCCACCACAGAGTTTATAAAATGCCAGCAGAAATCTTCACAGGGCCTGCTTACCTGCGCAAATGTTGTTCTGTGGAGAGTTTTGAAAGTTGGGGTTCTTAGAGGGTATTTTTCAAAAGAGCCCATATAGACGTAAAATCTGCGGGTACTTTTTACCCGCAGACGGGAGCCAGAATTTTCAAAGCCAATTTATCCGCAGAAATCCACTTTCAAAATTTGCGAGCTGTGTCCATTTGCCCCTGGAGCTTAAGCACGCAGAGCTGTACCGGCTCTCAAGCAGGGGTAGCCTGGGATGGGCAGACTTACGCACGCACTTCTGAAAATTGAAAACATGCACGGAAATCCTTTTCCTAATCCAACTCCGCCCCTTGGAACGCCTATGTACCCTGTGTGTAAAAGGAAGCACGAAATCATGTTTTGCTCGCCCTTTTCACTCCAGATGGATTTTCAAATGGGGATGTATGTGCAGAAACCGGGGCTTCTGCACATAGATTCTTTTGAGAATGATCCCTTCTTTTGGGTATTATGTCTATCTTTTTTTTTTTTTGCCCACTTTGGCATTGTGGTAAAGCAGCAGATCCTTGGAAGAAAGGAAGATTCAAGTCCAAGAAAAGGACAATTTCCAAAGCTATTCAGAGTGAGTGTGAATCGGCCATCGGAAAATTATCCTCCTGCAACGTGGCTAAAAGTCCCCGTGCTGTTCCCCCCACTGAGTGCACTTTAAGCTGCATTTAGGGCAGGGTTTTGGCTGGAATTGGAAAATAATACGAACGCAGATGGATTAACCCACCTGAAAAATAAGTGCGAATGTCCGTGGGCATCCCTGGTGGCTTTCGATGGCCGCACTCTCTCATTTAAACTTGGTGCAAAGTCCATGGGGTAAAACTGTACTCATGAACTTTTGTCCTAATGTGGACAGACTGAAAATTGCCCCCATTGGGCCAACATTTGAAAGCTATTTGGATGTAGTTTAGCGTGAGAAAAGGGGTCGTCTTGAGTCCCCATTGTAGTGGATGGAAGTAAGGCAACTTTTCAAAGGAAGAAAAAAGCAACGTGCCATTGACTGAGGCTAGATCAGAAGGAGGCAGCTTTCTAAAGAAGGACATTGATGTCATCACCGCTTACTCCCTTATTTCAAGAGGTGTTTTTCATTCAGGCCCATCAATCCATACTAAAGAAGATGCGACCAGCCACACATATCGCAGATGCCATCCCATCAAAAATTCTCCTCACCATTCCTTCCGCCATTGCAAAGCCAATAGCAGATATTATAAACTGCTCCATCACCACCGGGAAAGTCCCCGAACCACTGAAACTTGCCATCGTGAAGCCTCTACTGAAAAAACCCACCCTCGACCACAATGACCCAGCAAACTACAGGCCCATCTCCAATCTGCCTTTTATATCCAAAATCATGGAGAAGGTGGTTAACATGCAACTCACTGATTTCCTAGAAGAAAACAATATCTTACATCCCGCTCAATATGGCTTTCGTCAAGACCGAAGCACCGAAAAACTCCTGCTTGCAATAACTGACACCGTCCTCAAAGGCATGGACCACGGTCACTCATATATACTTGCCCTCCTTGATATCTCTGCCGCTTTCGATACCGTGAACCATCAAATCCTATTATCACGGTTAGCGGAGATAGGCATTTCAAATACAGCCCTATCCTGGTTCTCCTCATACCTTGACCACAGAAAGTACCTAGTCAAACTTGATAACTTTGAATCCGCTCACATTCCCCTCACACAAGGCGTACCACAAGGCTCCTCTTTATCGTCCACCCTCTTCAATATATATCTACTCCCACTCTGCCACCTACTCTCTAAACTAGGACTAAAATTTTTCTTATATGCAGACGACATACAAATACTCATTCCCATTCGGAAATCCCTCACTGAAACCCTGCAATATTGGGAAACTTGCCTGACATCCATCAACTCTCTCCTCTCCAATATCCACCTTGCACTCAATGCCTCTAAAACAGAAATCCTTATCCTAACAAATCAATCAATCGACTCGATCCACCAAATGAATCAAAACACCTCACAAGCTCACACACTACCGCCCTGTGTCAGAGATTTAGGAGTTTCCCTAGACAATCAGCTAAGCTTCAAATCCCACATTAAATCACTGCTAAAAGGGGGCTTCTTTAAACTTCAAACCCTCAAAAAACTGAAGCCCCTCCTCCACGCCCACGACTTCCGTACTGTTATGCAAACCACCATACTATCTAAAATCGACTATTGCAACTCCCTTCTCATAGGTCTCCCTGCCTCCACTATTAAACCCCTCCAAATCCTCCAAAATGCTATGGCTAGAATCTTAACAAACACCAGGAAAACTGACCACATCACTCCCATACTACAGGATCTCCACTGGCTCCCTATTTCCTACCGTTCCCAATACAAAACACTTACTATCCTCCATAACACATTATACAAAAACAACTCCCCCTGGCTTGAGGACATGCCACATTTCCGTCAAACTAATCGCCCCACCAGAAACACCCTCGCTGGCACACTTCAAACCCCTTCACTCAAAATTGGGCACCTTACCACTACCCGGGACAGAGCCTTCTCCATTGCGGGTCCCACCCTCTGGAACTCCCTTCCTGCTAAACTCCGCCTAGAACCGTCCCTGAGCCATTTCAAAAAAGGGATCAAGACATGGCTCTTTAAACAGGCATACCCCAACTCCTCCCAATCCTAGGCATTGTCATGTCTCGATCTTACTCAGCTCCCGCTCAGCCTACACACCCCCTCCTCAACCTCCCTTTCGCCATCCCAACTCCCCCTGCTCCCTTACCTTCCCAGCTCCCCCCTTCTCCCTCACCATTCTAACTCCCTCACCCTCCCCAGCTCCCTCCCCCCACCCTTCCCCAGCACCTTGCTGCCTCTCCCCTACCCCTCCCCTCTTTTCCTACAAACAGCCCTTCCTTGAAAGTGCCACTGCCTTAACGTTCTCCTATACCCCTACCCCCTCCTCTCCTTTCCCCCCCTCGCTCCCCCTCTCCCCTTCTCCCTGCCCCTGCATTTAATTTTAATTCTGTAAATAAGTTCATATGTTAATTTCTTAAGTGTAAATGCATCCTTAACATCCTGATGCATACCTACTCTTAACATGGATAATCATCATCCAGTTCGTTTTTCAAAGTTGTATCCCTGCTCGTTGACTCTCTCTATCCTGGTTTCCTAGTTCATTGTAATATCGTTGACTCTCTCTATCCTCGTTCATTGTAATTTCCTTTCTCAGTTAATTGTGAACCGACATGATGTGTCCTACGAATGCCGGTATATAAAAATTGTTAAATAAATAAATAAATAAATCTAACATGCCCATTTTACTTCCTGGTACAATGCCATAGGTATCTTCCTGTTATTATTGTAACCTATGGCCATAATTCGATAAAGTCCTCCTGCAAGAAGAGTGGGATTTATGATTGCAATCCTAAAGCATGCTTTTCTTGGCTCATCTCTGTTTCATGCATAAAACCTTGCCCTCCTACAGCAGGGATTTTTCTCTTACATTCTGGCTGTCTCTCTCTCTTCTTATCTTCTGAAGCCATCTGCTGGCCACTGGTTAAAACTTCTACTTGTGCCTGGCAATGCTCTTTTAAGAGTACAGAAAAGCAGTGCTGAGACACCAGGCGCAGTAAGATCCTGCCTTATGTTCTGATAGCAGCACTGTAAAGACCTCATTCTGATCGCAGCAAACTTTATTAGAGAAGGTCTCCAGATGTTCTGGGGGTCTGGGGGTGATATCTAGCCTCTTTATGGCTAAGATCCAAATGCAGACTCTGAGTTGAAGATGGTCCCTTCTTAGCCTTTTGGCTAAGATTGAGAATCTGTAGAATATGATGGGGGTGGGGTGGGATGGAGGAAGGAAGAGGTTAAAATTTTCCCTTCTGGGGGTAAAAAAACCCCCCAAAACATCTGGACCGTGGCTAAAGTAGGAGTATTAAACTTTCCCTTAAAAAAGAAAAGTAAAATAGAGAATGAAGTTCCCCCATTAAAAAAAGAAAAAAAAAACTCAACCCCACCAACCTCAGACTGGTAAGTTACTTCTTACTTCATACCCTGGATGGCCAAAAGAATTTAATTTCATGAAGCACCTAGAATTTTAAAAAAGGCAGGATCTGTTATGAGAGGATCTGAATCGAGCAGAAACAGAATGAGACATGCATTCATAGTAACAATACTAGGAAGGACAAGGAAAACTCCTGTACACTGTGTAATGAAGAAATATTGCTTTATTTGCCACTTGTAGCGTAGATTACAACGTCTTTAATCAATGAGATAAAACATAGGTTTGCCAAGACAAACTGGGACTTCTTTCCACCTCATATAATGGGAATTTTTTACAACTTCTTACCCTGTTGTATCATTCTTTTATGTGATCCATTAATCACCTTGCGGAACTGTAGAATTAGAGGTAATCACTATGTTTAACATAAACTTTGCTATTTTTCTACTTCATAAATAGTGGCAGAGGAGTTACAGTTCAGAAAACTCAATCTTGGGATCTTCCTGTTGAGTTTATAGTGAATTCAAGAATATTAGAGGCCTTGCTGGGCTTCTCAAACTTATCCTAGGGACCCTCCCCTAGCCAGCTGGGTTTTCAGGATATCCACGATGAACATGCATGGCATAAATTTACATATACTAGATCTCCAATACTGAATCTCATCTATATTCATCATGGATATTCTGAAAACCTGACTGACTGGGAATCCTGAGGAAAGGTTTAAGAAGCCATGGCTATGGAAATGTAAAATATTTATTTGCACAAACATGTCACCACAACTGTCCTATTGGAGCATCAAAGTTAGGAAAACATTGAGCAGTGAGTGCTAATGAGATCTTATTCTCTTCTGCCTTTTCCAGGAAGAAACAGCAAAAGAGAACTGAGAGGGGCAGAGCATGGAAGGGGCACTGCCCGCCCGGGAGCGAGTTGGGGTGCAGGATTTTGTCCTGTTGGATTCCTTCACCAGTGAGACGGCTTTTCTGGACAACCTGCGCAAGCGTTTTCGGGAGAACCTCATCTATGTAAATCTGCATTGTTTGTTTGTTTTTTTTTCTCACTGTGCTGGAAAGTCAAGTGAAATGTTTATCTGGAAGGAGACTTTTGGCCATTCCTGGCTCTTAGATTTCCATTCCATTGGGCTAAGGGGTTTATAGCCTGCTTCTTCCAGTTGAGATCAGCACTGCTGGTACACAAATACATCAGTAGAGAGTGTCAAGAAGCAAGGCGTGGTATGAAGTCTCTCTCCAGAAACTGCCTCACTGAGCAGCAAGGAGGAGAATGTCTTTCTCATTTGAAATTCAGCGTTATTCCGCCTAACAAGGAAGATTCCAAGTTACCTCTAACACATGATTTGGAAGGCTTCTTTCCTTGCTGTGAAACATGGCATCATGATCATTGATAGGAGAGTAAGTCATGATAGATTAGAACACCATTTCTAGCAGCAAAACCTCAGCCAGTATTTTAGGAAAATTTAATGTGAGCCCCAGGGCAAGGTCACTCCCATTGTGACCTCAGCTTTTGAAGTCTCAAACTTTAGGGAGCCCAATTGCATCTGGTATTCCTTCACACCTAAAATTTATAGACCATCAACCATATATCTGGAGTTGGAACACAAGTGTTTTGGAACGTATTTAAATGAGGCAGTTTGCTGATTGAAATTTGATCATGTGGTTTTGGCTACTCTACCTATGTTTGAGGTGACGTCATGTGGAAGCATCTTCCGTGCACTGTCTCCACCCCATTCCAGTGCCGGATTTAAAATTTTGTTGCCCATAGGCAGAATCAAAGATTCAGGGTTGAAAGGGAGGTTGGATGAAGTGCCCTTTGAAACAGATTTCCTCTTCAGCTAGGGTAATTGGCTGTTGTGATTCCGCCTTCTGGACAGGCCCGTGAGCAGCTCACTCACCTCCCGACTCCCGGATGCCACCAACTCCCGATGCCGGTGGGTGCCACTTCTGTCTCCTGGCACGGCCTTGTGTTGCTGTCGCTGCGTTGCCTCTCTGTGCAATCGGAGCACTGCTTCTGCCATCCTTGCTGCCATGGCTCCTCTCCTGCTGGTATGCATAGACAAGCGCGCATGTCTCTTCAAGATTTAAATGGACCGTGGTGGGAAATGCCCCACCTGATGACGTTCTTCTCCCAGGGCAAGCAGGATGGTAGTCCTCACATGTGGGTGATGACACTGGACGGAACCCTATCACGGAAAACTTTTCTGTCAAAGTTTCTAGAACTTTTAACTGGCACACTGAGCATAACTCGCAGTTTAGGAGCTCTGTGAGATTTTCTCACTCCTTTTTTCCTCACGGAAAAGTCTTGAAGTTCACCTATCAGGGATCTCCCATCGCACCCCGTATACCTCGATCGCTTGATGAGTACTCTCTCGCATCTCCGGCCGGGTCCCGCCTGCCACTCGGTTCCCACAGGCCACTGACCATTTTTGCGCCCTTTCCACCGACATGGTGACCGGGTTTTGAAAATGCCCCGACTGTCCGCGAACAATGTCCATCACAGACCCACACACCGTGTATGTGCTATGCCTGGGCTTGTCTCACGACGTCCGTCGGTGTCCTGAATGTGCCCAATTGACTTCCAAGGGCAGAAGAGCACGTCTGGATAAAATGGAGTCTCTTTTCCAGTTAAAATCTGCTCCATCGACTTCTGCCCAGTCATCTCCGGCATCTAAAACTCCATCTCCATCTACCGACAAACCTCGCTGGGAACAACATGGAGCCGGTGACCATCCGTCACCGACGTCATCCAGGACATCTATTGCATCATCCTCGGTGTTGGGGAAAGACCACACCGAGTACTGGATAAAGCATTGGCACCAGCATCAACCCAATCCCATGCCCGGTGCCAGCACTGACATCCCATCGGCATCGAAGGCCACCGAGCCACCATCGAAGAGGTCCCGGTCATAGGAGCCTCCATTCTCCTCTGCACCTGATGCCCTGAGGCGTTCCCCACCGATACCGGTGCCGGGAACTGAACCTTCACAAATTATTGTGGAAAGGCCAGTACGCCTAGCCTGCCTCCCCCTGTAGCTGCTCTGTCTATACCAGCTTTCAGGGAGGAACTGCATGTCCTCATCCACCAGGCAGTGCTCGATGCCGTCCAAAACCTCCAACCTCCACCGTTGTCGGCCCCCATACCAGCGCAGACTACTGAACCATCGATGTTTGCACCGCTATTACATCGACTCAATGCCCTCATCTTACCCAACGGCCGTGCAGACACACTCTCCAAACTGGCTAAGTCTCTGCGCACAAAGAGAACAGCCTCAGCCCATCAATTCCTAACATTGCTGGGCCACATGGCTTCCACGGTCCACGTCACTCCTATGGCCAGGCTGGCCATGAGAATAACTCAATGGACTTTGAAATCTCAATGGCTCCAAGCCACTCAACCTCTTTCATCCCAGATTCACTTCTCTGGTGGACAAACAAAGCCAACCTGCTGACAGGTCTACCCTTCCAGCAGCCAATTCCACAAGTAACCTTAACCACGGACGCATCCAACTTGGGTTGGGGAGCTCACGTGAACAACCTTCAAACTCAAGGTACTTCGACACAACTCGAAGCAAAATATCAAATCAACTTCCTGGAGCTTCGAGCCATACATTATGCTCTTTATGCATTCAAGGACTGCCTTTCACACAAGACTGTTCTCATACAAACAGACAACATAGTTGCAATCTGGTACTTGAACAAACAGGGAGGAACAGGCTCTTATCTCCTTTGCCAAGAAGCTGCGGAGATCTGGGGCTGGGCCCTTGCACACTCCATGCATCTCTGGGCCACTTATCTAGAAGGCATACAGAACCTACTAGCAGATCGCCTCAGTCAACAATTCCATCCCCACAACTGGTCTCAAGATCCCAATGTGGCGAGCAAACTCTTCCAACGCTGGGGTCAACCAACCATCGATCTCTTTGCATCTGAATTGAATCACAAAGTGGACAGATTCTGCTCCCTGCAGAGGCAACAAAACACATTAGCCATGGACGCCTTGGCTCACCCCTGGAACACAGGCCTCCTATACGTGTATCCCCCGATACCGCTGATAGCCAAAATCCTCGTGAAACTACAATAGGACAAAGGATCAATGATACTCATAGCCCCATACTGGCCTCGACATGTGTGGTTTCCCATGCTTCTCGACCTCTCGATCAGAGAACCTATTCGCCTGGGCACAGCGCCTACACTCATAACTCAGAACCAAGGCATGTTACACCACCCAAACCTTCAGACCCTATCCCTCACAGCCTGGATGTTTCTCAAATGCTTTTTCCTGCTTTTTCTCTATTATCTATTATCTATTATCTATTATCTATTATCTATTATCTATTATATTATATTATATTATATTATATTATATTATATTATCTATTATATATTATCTATTATCCACTGGCTCCCCATCAAATATAGGATTCAGTTCAAGACCTGCATGATGATTCACAAGGCACTTCATAACATCTCCCACTCAACTTAACTTTCCAGCTTCAACTACACTCTTCTAACAAACCAACCAGAAGGGCATACCAGAACAGAATGATCACCCAACCTGCAAAATCTTCCCTGAGGAAACGTGCTCTATCCACAGCGGGCCCGTCTCTCTGGAACTCACTACCACCGGACCTCCGCCTTGAACCGTGCCATACTACTTTCAAGGTGAAACTCAAGACTTGGCTCTTCCATCAAGCTTTCCCAGAGAGCTAAAAGCAAGAAGAACAAACATCCAGCCTTGTCTTACAGCAATAAAGTAATGTTCATCTTGCGTCAGTTATATGTTCCAAGTTATTTTCTAAGTTGATTTCAGTTGTTTCAAATTAGATTGTACTTTATTATAGATTATCTGTTCATTTTATTCGATATGTTCCATGTAAACCGCCTCCCCGGCGACAGTTATCTCTGTTATTTGTGAACCGGAGTGATATGTATTGTATACAGGAACTTCCGGTATATAAAAACCAAAAATAAATAAATAAATAAATAAATAAATAAATAGACTATCTCTGGCACCTTTCAGAGTCTGGTCTCCAGACTTCCTCGGTGAGGGTACACCTGAGTGCCATCTCAGCGTTCCGCAGGGGAGTGGGGGAATGCCCTGGTAACAGCGCAACCCTTTGTGAGTCGGTTCATGAGGGGTCTACTTCAACTTAAGCCCCTTCTACGACCACCAGTCACTGAATGGGACCTAAATGTAGTACTTACAAGGCTCATGCGCTCCCCATTTGAGCCTTTGCACTCCTGCGATGATAAATTTCTTACATGGAAAGTTCTCTTCCTAGCAGCGATCACATCTGCTCAAAGGGTTAGTGAGTTACAAGCACTTGTCACATACTCACCCTATACAAGGTTCCTACATGGAGTGGTCCTCCATACTCACCCTAAATTCCTTCCCAAGGTGGTCACTGACTTTCACCTGAATCAATCTATAGTCTTACCCACCTTTTTCCCAAGGCCTCACTCTCACCAGGGCGAGAGACTTTTGCACACCTTGGACTGTAAAAGTGCATTTGCGTTTTATCTAGACCGCATTGCAGTCCATAGGAAATCCACCCAACTCTTTGTTTCTTTCGATAAAAACAAACCAGGAGTTGCAGTGGGCAAACAAACTCTTTCCAACTGGCTAGCAGACTGTATCGAGTTCTGCTATGAAAAAGCAGGCCTTCCTCTCCAGGGACGAGTGAAGGCACACTCAATAAGAGCCATGGCAACCTCAGTAGCACACTATTGTTCAGCACCGATTGCTAAGATCTGTAAAGCTGCATCATAGAGCTCTCTTCACACATTTGCAGCGCATTTCTGCCTGGACATGGAAGGACGTCAAGACTCTGCCTTTGGACAATCTGTCTTAAAGAACTTATTTTCAGTATAATATCAACTCCTTCCACTTCCATCTGCTATGATTTTCAGGCTGCCTCATTTTCCCCAATAGTACACCAGTTGTTGTGCCTGTTGCACAAGTTGTAAGCTGTCGGTCCAAATTAAATATGAGTCAGCCTGTAGCTTGCTAATCACCTACATGTGAGGACTACCATCCTGCTTGTCCTGGGAGAAAGCAGAGTTGCTTACCTGTAGCAGGTGCTCTCCCAGGACAGCAGGATGTAGTCCTCATGAAACCCACCCGCCACCCCGCGGAGTTGGGTCCGAAACGTTTTATTATTTTATTTTTCGCTTGCACCTTTTGCTACAAAGGAGACTGAAGGGAGACCCCTGTGGCTACAGGGATTATGGCATGCTGGGTATGCTCAGTGTGCCAGTCAAAAGTTCTAGAAACTTGACAGAAAAGTTTTCCGTGATAGGGCTCCATCCAGTGACATCACCCACATGTGAGGACTACATCCTGTTGTCCTGGGAGAACACCTGTTACAGGTAAGCAACTCTGCTTTCCTGCTGCCCTATAAAAGGGTCCTTCAGTCAGTTCCTTGTTGCCTTCACAATGATTTACTAGCACCTTCAAGGTCTTCATTGTTTCTTCATTCCTTGTTAGTTGTTCCTGGTCTCTTACCAGTTCCTGGTTTCTGTCTTCAGCGTCTTCGTTCCTGACTTCTGGTCTTTGTTCCTGAATCCAAGTCCTTGTTCCTGCATGCCACGTCTTGTTCCTGATTTCAAGTCTTTGTATTGTCTGGAATCCACAGAGTCTTCATTGCTGGTCCTAGTCTCCGGATATCCCTTGGTTTTAAAGCCTTGTTCCTATGTCCTGAGTTCTTGTTCCAGCTTCCACTTTGTTCCTTAGTCCAGTGCCTGCACCACTATTGTCGTGGTCCACAACCAGCCCACTGGTTGTGTAGGGCGTGCAGCGGTGCCAGACCTCCTGAGAGCCTTCGTCATGTCCCAAGCCTTGATGCCAAGTCCTCATTAAGTTCCAAGTCCAGAATCTGCACTGCCATCAGCATGGTCTGCAGCCAGCCCACGAGCTGTGCAGGGCATACTGCAGTGCAGGGCTCTCTCAGTTTCATCATGTTTCCAAGTATTGTGCCTTCATCTAGTTCCAAGTCCTCAGTGCCTTCATCATGTCCATGTCTCCAGAGTCATCTTCTGTCCTCGCCTTTGTCTGTCCTGACACACAAGCTGTTCTCAAGCGGAAAGTCTGAAAGGGCTTTCGGAGTGGTCGGAGGGCTACCCCAGAGACATAAGAAAATAAGAACATGCCATACTGGGTCAGACCAAGGATCCATCAAGCCCAACATCCTGTTTCCAACAGTGGCCAATCCAGGCTATAAGTACCTGGCAAGTACCCAAAAACTAAGTCTATCCCATGCTATTGATGCTAGTAATAGCAGTGGCTGTTTTCTATGTCAACTTGATTAATAGCAGGTAATGGACTTCTCCACCAAGAACGTATCCAAACCTTTTTAAAACCCAGCTACACTAATTGCACTAACCACATCCCCTGGCAATAAATTCCAGAGTTTAATTGTGCGTTGAGTAAAAAAGAACTTTCTCTGATTAGTTTTAAATGTGCTACATGCTAACTTCATAGAGTGCCCCCTAGTCCTTCTATTATCCTAAAGAGTAAATAACCGATTCACATTTACCCATTCTAGACCTCTCATAATTTTAAAAATCTCTATCATATCCCTCCTCAGCCATCTCTACTCTAAGCTGAACAGTCCTAACCTCTTTAGTCTTTCCTCATAGGGGAGCTGTTCCATCCCCTTTATCATTTTGTTGCCCTTCTCTGTACCTTCTCCATCGCAACTATATCTTTTTTGAGATGCGGTGACCAGAATTGTACACAGTAATTCAAGGTGCGGTCTCACCATGGAGCAATACAGAGACATTATGACATTTTTTGTTTTATTCACCATTCCCTTCCTAATAATTCCTAACATTCTGTTTTCTTTTTTGACTGCCACAGCACACTGAGCCGACGATTTCAAAGTATTATCCACCATGACGCCTAGATCTCTTTCCTGGGTGGTAGCTCCTAATATCCAACCTAACATGGGCTATTTTTTCCTATATGCATCACCTTGCACTTATCCACATTAAATTTCATCTGCCATTTGGATGCCCAATTTTCCAGTCTCACGAGGTCCTCCTGCAATTTGTCACAATCTGCTTGTGATTTAATTACTTTGAATAATTTTGTATCATTTGCAAATTTGATTATCTCACTCGTCGTATTCTTTTCCAGATCATTTATAAATATATTGAAAAGCACAGGTCTCAGTACAGATCCCTGAGGCACTCCACTGCCCACCCCCCTCCATGAGAAAATTGTCCATTTAATCCTACTCTCTGTTTCCTGTCTTTTAGCCAGTTTGTAATCCACAAAAGGACATCGCCACCTATCCCAGGACTTTTTTCTTGGTGTTACTTCCTGGTGTGTATTGGATATCTAAGTGTTCCTGTTCCAAGACAAGTGTGTTCCTAGTTCCAAGAGTATTCTCATTCCAGTCAGCCTGTGCCCAGATGTGTTTGCCCACCAGCATTGTAAACTTCAGCCAACCCTGTTATTATACAGGTTGCACCATGGCTGTTGCAGGAGCACTGGGGAGTGATACCATTTCTGGGGAAAGTGCCCTTGGACCATAACGCGACTGCAGAGAGGAGCTCCATGGAAGCGCCGAGGCAGGTGAGACATATCCCAGCACAGGCAGACAGGCAGAAGACCAGGGATTCGGACCTCCGCTGAACCTGACACATCAGTAGAGACCCAACAACGCAATGCTGGTCTCTGGGGTAGCCCTCCAGCCACTCGATAGCCCTTTTGGACCTGCCATACGGGAATGGCAAATGCGGTCAGAGGTCGAGGGCAGACGATGGAACTGGAACAAGACGAGACTTGAAGACAGAAGACGACGATCAGACGATACTTGAAGACGAGTTCAGATGATACTGGATAAGGATGAGGCAAGGCTGAAGAGAAGAACATCAGGGACACTGATGAAGACACTTGCTGAGTGAAAAGACGACAGAAGAGTTAGAACTCAGTATGACGGTATCCGGCCATGACTCATAGCAGCATCAATCCTGGACTGAGCTTCGGGGACCAGGCGTGATCGGCGCAGGCCAACCTGAAGAAGCGACGACTTCAGACCCAGCGTGGAAGATGCATCCGAAGGTCATCCCAAAGTTGGACATAGGACGGCGGCCCACTAGGAGGTAAGATCCGGAACCAAGACATCTGAGAAGAAGGCTACCCTGAAGAAGAAGCCAAAAGGGTCTGAATGCTTGACAGCAAAAGAACTGAAGACAAAGAAGTCAAAAGGGTCTGAGGACAAAGACATCTGTACATGAAGATGTCTAGAACATCAGTACACCTGGACTTCAATCCCCAGGACACTCAATCAAAAGCATCCAGGAGGTGTCGAGTGAACTGGAGAACAAGACATCTGAAGGTCCAATAAAACAAATCGGAAGGCGGTCCCACGTAGCCAACGCAATAAACAACAAAGGAGCTACCTTGCACCGTGGAAGATTTTATTAAAAAAAGCCAGACTCAGGCTGAGTTTCGCCAACCAAGGCTGCATCAGGGGCTTGGTGCTGCAAGAAACTCTCACTGCTGCAAAAGCCGATATCTCAATCTAAGTATTGACTTATATCGTCGCCAGTTTTGAAAATATAGACTCAAAAAAGACTTGTAACGCAGAAGTTTACCAGGAAACAAATATCGCTGGTAAACTTCTGCGTTACAAGCCTTTTTTGAGTCTATATTTTCAAAACTAGTGACGATATAAGTCAATACTTAGATTGAGATATCGACTTTTGCAGCAGTGAGAGTTTCTTGCAGCACCAAGCCCCTGATGCAGCCTTGGTTGGCGAAACTCGGCCTGAGTCGGGCTTTTTTTAATAAAATCTTCCACGGTGCAAGGTAGTCCCTTTGTTGTTTATTGCGTTGAGCAAGACATCTGAGACATCTGGACTTTGGACCCCCAGGTCACCCAATCAAGAGCATCGAGGAGGCTCCAAGAGGCAGAACAACAGGATGACGGACTTCAGAAAGGACAGGACATCAGAAGGCGAGGACTTCAGGAAGATCTGAAAGTGAAGACATCAGGAGGGTCAGATGATGAAGACATCTGAAGACAAGGACTTAGGATCTGGAGAGACCAAACATGGAACGAAGATGTAGATGAAGGATCAGGAACCACAGAGGAAGACAAGGGAATTCCCACGAAAAACAAAGTGCCTTGAAGAAGCAGAGGAGGACATCGTTGGAGACTCCTGGACCGAAGAGTTGGAACAGAGGATCCAGGAGCAGACCAACTCCATGACTGACTCCTTACGAAGACGACGAGGAACTGAAGGCTGAGCCCTTTTGTAAGGCTGAAGAGGAACACCCAGGATGACATCATAAGGAGGAGCCAGAAGGACTGGCCCTTTATATCCAGAGAGGAGGCACGGCCCTGCGCCTAAGGAGGCAGGACCAGGGACAGCAGCCATGCTATGCAGGAGAAGCAGGCCTGAGGCGGTTCTTGCCGCAGGAGAAGGCTGGGGACGGCTCCAGCCGCTGAAGAGAGGACTGAGGGTGGCTCCAGCCACGTGAAGCACCAGCAACGGCCTCCGGGCCGTGAAGAGGAGCTCTGGAGTGGCCCACCGGCCGCAAGAAGAGGAAACTGAATGTGGTTCCTGCCACGGAGGACAGCACTATCGTCGGCGGCTCCCAGCCACAAAGTGGAGCGATGGCGGCAGTTCCAGGCCGCAAGGAAAGCTCCAGGGTGGTCTAGCCGTGAAGAGGTCAGCTGTGGCTTCCTGCCACCACAGTGGGGGGAGAGCGTTGGCGGCCTCCAGGCTGCATGGAGGCATGGCGGCAAGGCCCGCAGTACGGGAGCGGAGCATGGGCGGTCTCCAGACCGCGGGGAACACCGGCGGATGGCATCGGGGGCTGGCTGGCAGAAGAAAAAAGTGAGAGGCCGCTTGTGGGCTTGTCCCACAAGCAGAATCATAACAGTGGCACAGAGGCTCACGCTCTTGGGTGTCCGTCCACGCTTGCAACATTGGCACCTATCAAAATTTGGCACCTTAGGCTGTTGCCTATGCTGCCTGTGCCTAAATCTAGGCCTGCCCCATTCCAAATGTTATTGACATCAGGAAGATGATCATGCATATCTGGAAATTAATAATAAGTGTCATGCCTCTTGTAACAAAATAGATAATCTATTAAGTGATTCCAAATTGGACTAGTCTTAAAAACATGTATAGGGGGGTTTATTTGGTTTTCACAGACTATACAAGGCATTTGAGCAGTGTGTTGTTTTTTTAAGCATATGATGTGATTCATTTTATTTAGGCAAGCTGATGCATATCATTTTGTCATAAATTTTCTAAGTCCTAAGTTTGTGTGAAAAAAGCTCTAGCGTGATCAGATGGGGGAAAAAAGTAATTAAAGAGGATAAAGAGTAAATGAAAAGAATATCATGTCTGAGATTTATTTTGGATGCTGGGATTAGAAATATAATAGGAAAACACAGAAGATGTATTTTTACAAAATATACATCATGCAGCTTTAATACGTTGTTTTGACACTTTTTTTTTTCAGGTTGTCATTTCAGTCCATAGGGCGTAGTCATTCTCTGGACATGATTCTTTTGGGGGAAAAGTTGATTTTATTTTGGATGGACACCACATATCTTGTTCTGTTTGCCTCTGTAGACTTATATTGGGACCCTTCTAGTGTCAGTGAATCCCTACAAAGATGTGGATATCTACTCAGTCAAGCAAATGGAGCTTTACCAAGGAGTTAATTTGTTTGAGCTACCACCACATATGTAAGTACGAAGTAGCTCTGTGAATCTTTACACATGAAATGAGAGAACTGAAACATGCTTCCATCATAGATCTGGTAACTGAGAGATTCAAAGTTTTCTTGTTCATGTGAATATTTTTCTTCCTAGATATGCCATAGCTGACAATGCTTATAGGGTGATGTGCACCGAGCGTAATAACCACTTTATCCTAATCTCCGGGGAGAGCGGGGCTGGGAAGACAGAAACATCAAAGAAGATCCTCCAGTACCTGGCGATGACATGCCCTACCACGGATCGCTTGGAAACAGTCCGTGATCGATTACTCCTCTCCAATCCAGTGTTGGAGGTAACCCTTAGAAGAGGGGGAGGTGTGCTCTGGGCACTGCAGACCACAGAATGTTTTCTGATACAAAAATATGTATGTGGTGGGGGGGGGGGGGGGGGGGAAGAATTTCAGGATCTTTACATGCATTTGAACTAAGAAAACCATGACTCAATACAGAAAAATGACCTTGCTGATTAGTTCTTTTCTATTTTATCGCTAGGTGAATTTTGTCCCAGCTTAATATGATTAGACCAGTCTGATCCAGATATCCAAGTGAACACACTGTACCGTTTACTTTAGTTAATCTTTTATAAGTTACTGATGTCTTCCAGAAACTTTTCTTATTGTGTGCATGTGTTGGGTAATAGTATAGTGTGATGAGCAAAGCAAGGTGACTAGTTTTGGCAGCCCGTAATAGCACAAGGTAACATTAATACAATGTAATCTCCCACATGACAAAATAATATATAAAGCACTTATGAAAAATGTTAGTCTCGTAGGTGTTTTACAAAATTTGAGTTTAAAAATATTTGCCCAAGGAGGATTTTAGCCCTTTGACCCCCCCCCCCCCCGCCCCCCATTGGAATGGTCCACCTATGTGTTTCAACAGCTGTACTAAAAATTCAGCTAAGGATGTGTCAGGAAATGGAGTGATGTGACGTAGATGAATGCTACCTAGGCTGCTTTAAAATAGCATTGCTAGAATAGCAAGTGAATAGTGTAATCCATATTCTATTGGTAGCCTAAGGATAAAGAATCTGCAGAGCATCTCAGGAGTACTAAGTAATTCTTAGCACAGGAATAGCTGTAAACCAAAATTCTACAGGTAGATATTACGCAAAAAAAATAAATGAATGTGTAAAACCAATGAACTAATGAATATGCTAAAATGAGGTCTTCTGGATACCTGGTATTGTTTTTTTGGGAAATCTGTTACAATTGTAAGGGGGTCCCAAAACTGCCTCTTACCAGAATAGCAGCAGTGTCTCAACAGACCCTGCATGAGGCGAGTAATATCAGAATAGAGTAGGAGAGGAAGATTGACACTCCCTGGTAGGAGGTATCGTGAATTTAACAAAACTCCTCTGCCCTTGTAGTTCATGGTTCTTCAAGACCATCCTTCCAACCAAGGTAGAGGGGTCTTCAGGTCCCTCCCTCCAAGGGGAGAGGTCATACCTGGTGGGGTACTGGAGGGAGTCTTCTTCCCTGGCAAAGTGGCTTGAGTCCAAGGACTTCAGTATCGGGTGGTCTTGTCTTGGGGTTCAAAAGGGATTCCTGAAATATTCCAAAGTATCTGAGAAAAGGGAAATTAAGCTCCGTACTCCCTAGCCTGTCTCAGAGATGTTTCTGCAGAGCTTGGAGAAAGAAGATTGTCCTTTTGTCTAACAAGGAAAGGTCCCATGAGTTTCTGTCTGAAAAGAAGAGAGAATGAAAGAGCTACATCCAGAGATACAGGCAGCAGAAGAAAAGCTCAGGGAGGGTGTGCCTGACCCAGAGTACTTACCTGTTGGAGTGTTCAATCTTTGCACTGAATGGTGCACAAAGCCTTAGTGTACTGGCTGTGGGTTTTCTGGCACGGTTCACCGCTACTTAGCCGGCTAAGTAGTGGTGAGTCGTAGCAGATAGCTGTATAAGTACTAATTTATGTGTATATCTGGTGGCTGCTTCCCGCTGCTGGATAGATGGATAAATCCCTAGTTAAAATGTGTATTTGACAGTTTTTATGTGTTTTTTAAATTCCTGATACATTTCTGCATCGGGAATTTAAAAAAAAATCTTTACTGCATCGGGAATTAAAAAAAAAAATCTTGTTGTTAAAAATATGCGCTAAAAACCAACACACATTTTATTAGCACCAAGATTATTGCATTGGCTTGTTAGATTGTGAGCCCACTGGGGACAGAACAAAACCTACAGCACCTGAATATAATCCACTTTGAAGTGCCTGAAAAGCAGAATAAAAATCAATAAATAAAACATAAACTTTAATTCTAATAAGTTGATTGTTGGTGCAGACGTGCATGGAAAGAATACTGTAATTTCAGTAATGGGGAGGTGAAGAGGTGAAGCAGCAGACATGGAAGCAATAACGCTAAACACCTATAGGAAGATAACTTACAGAGTTTAAAAACTTGTCTTCCAGGCTTTCGGAAATGCCAAGACTTTGCGTAATGACAACTCCAGTAGATTTGGAAAGTACATGGATATTCAGTTTGATTTTAAGGTAAATTAGGTATCTATTGGAGGAAGAACAATCAACAAAATCAAGTCAATATTTGTACGAAAAAGAAAATGAATGTTTTCCTGTATGCTCTTTTTTGTGTGTGTGTTGCCTGATTGAGTTCTGTAGGTCCTGAAAGACAATATCCCCTGCACCTCTTACATGATTCGAAAAGAGGAGTCTATACATGTGGTGTCTCGTTTCTCATTCGGCTTGCATTGCAGGTCTATGATTGTATTTTCTCCACTAACGGTGATTAAAACCTTCTACTAAATAAGAAACATGGCACTGCAAATACTGGTGCATTCATCTGTGCCTATAAAGGTGGAAATATTCAAAACGCTTTCTGTGGGTCAAAAAAAAAAAGTATTATACCCATAAAAATTGGGGCTTTAAACATTGGCCAGCCTATCTGCGGGTAAAACCAAATGCAGGGTTGAACAATGCGAGCATTTTTACCCATGGACTGCAGAAAAGGCCGATAAGGGGGAGGATTGCGGGGAGAGGGCAGAGGATTGAACAGTGCACATAATTATGATTATGAAAAACGATACATGTTGTTTGTGTCACAATATTATACACGCAGACAAAAGCCGACACACATTTCTGCATGTCATTTTTTCTTAGGCAATAATCAAAGCAAAACTACCAGCGTACTTTTGCTTTGAATATTGCTGCACGCCCCACAGGTAAAACTACCAGCAGGGTTTGCACCAATGTGGCAGGTTTTGATTATTTACCCCGTAGCATCATTTTTCTGGATACCTTCTTAAAACATTATGGGGTAGATTTTAAAACCCCGGCGCGTGTAATGGACCCGGCCACGTGCAAAAACCCCGGGTCGCGTGTAAGTGCCAGGGTGTTAAAAGGGCAGTCCGGGGGATGGGGCAGGGCTAGATGCGCTCGGCACCGTGGTCATTTGCCGCTGTGCTAAGGGATCGCGCGCCGCAACTTGCTCCTGCTCCTTGGCAGGAGCAAAAGTTAAAACAATTTGGGGCAGCTAGGATAGAGATCGGGGGAGGGCAGGATATGGGCAGGGGAAGGGAGGATAGGGTGGGGGTTTGGGAAGTTCCCTCACAGTTCGCTCCTTTATTAGAATGGACTGGGAGGGAACTGGGGAAGGCCCCAATATGTTGCTGCGCGTATGTGCAAAATTATACCACCTTGCGCGCGTAGACCTGAAATTTTATAACGTGCACGCGCCAGCGCGCGCATGTTATAAAATCATGCGTCCATGTGTGCGCGCGTGCGAACGTTTTGAAAATCTACCCCTATATTTATAGAGCTGTACAAAAATCAGACCATCTTATATCCATAATACTACCTGGTAGTGCTTCAGGGGTTCGTATTGAATGAAAAAAAACTGATGGAAACCCAAAGGTGATCGCTGGCGTGCTGAATGCTTCTGTAAACCTTTGGAGTTGTGTTTTTTGGAAGCATGAAGAGTGAATATTTTGATCATGAAATTGGATGAATTCCTACAAGTTAAGCACATTACTACAAATTCTGATTTTAAGTGATAGGTACATTAGGGGTTAAGGGAGGCTTTTCCACAAGTGGAGCATCCAAGTAAGACACACGTTACTGGTCACAAAGCCCTATGATACCAATAATATGCCAAGAACACTTGCCAGCCATGATTTAGTTCAGTGAATTTGATGCCATTTTGTCCAAGCGATTGCCTTCCCGGTCTAGCTGTGTGAATCAGATTCACAGCTGTTCTGTTATTGGCATTTGATTCACACAGCTTTTTTGTCACCTTCATGCTCAGGGTAAACATAAACAAATAATTTCCCAAGTACATGTAATTTGAATGAAAAAAAAGCTGAGCACAAAAAAAATCTAATATCTACATCTGGAAAAAAGCTGAACTTCCTTACTATGGTTGAGGCAATCTTTTATTGCAGGGAGCTCCGGCTGGTGGACACATCCTCAGCTTCCTGATAGAGAAATCTCGTGTGGTCCATCAGAGCAGCGGTGAACGTAACTTCCATATCTTCTACCAGCTGCTGGAGGGAGGCGAGGAGGAGCTGATGCGCTGGCTGGGGCTGGAGCGTAATGCTCAGAAGTACAGCTATCTTATGCAGGTTGGAAATATGATGCTGTCAATGTTTAACCTTGTTTATCTTTCATCTTTGTGCCTGAAACTCCTCAAACAGGAAGACATCAAGGGCCAGATGTCCTGAGCATTTTTCTCACAGGCCCATGTGGAAATAAGGGTCAGCAACCAAACTTAATTCTACAGGATGATACTTTTTTTTATTGGAAAATGTATTTCTTGACTAGTTTGGGGGAATTTTGCTCCCTTCGTCAGGTCCAGAGAAAATGAACAAACCTGCTCATTTTGTTTTAACCTGATGAAATGAGTGTAACCCAAAAGCTCGTCAAGAAATGTATTATTAGTCCAATAAAAAGGGATCACTTTATATATTTTTTGCTTTTTGACCTTTATTTCTATGCATACAAATGGACTAACATGGCAAATACACAATTTATCCTCAGACACAAAATGGGAAAAGATCTTCAGTACATCTGCCTCTAAGCATTTCATAAACTACAATCTTACAAGTGATGGTGCGGTCTGGCAGCCTTATCATTTGGGGTTTTAGGACTTACCAATGACACATACCAAGCTCAAAAAGTTTGCTACCATCACTTATGTGGTACCTTGTTTTCTGTCTAAACTCTTTAGGGGAAATGCTGCCCATATTTGTCTGTTTTAATATATTTCTTTTTTTACAGACCGAGGTGAGGCAAGCTTGCGGAAAAAAAGAAATTACCGAATTGTTCTAATAATGTCTTGAATTAAAATTGCCCTTCACATGTATACATAAGCTTAGAAAGAATTATAAAATCTGTTATGTAAGCTCTGCACTGAATATCTCTGCGGGCTATCATTTCTCCCAGGACAAGCAGGATGGTAGTCCTCACATATGGATGACATCATCAGATGGAGCCCTATCAAGGAACACTTTTGTCAAAGTTTCTAGAACTTTGACTGGCACACTGAGCATGCCCAGCATGCCTGATGGCCTGGATGTTGAAAGGTTGATCCTACAGCCCCTCAACCTTTCTAGTGGCGTCTCTCAAGTCCTTGTAGCTTCATGAAAGCCTTCCACGTGGAAGTCTTACCGCTCTAAATGGAAGAGGTTCACCATGTGGTGCACGCAGAAAGGGTTAGATTCCTTTACTTGCCCCACACCAGCGCATTTAGATTATCTCTGGCACCTCTAAGAATCTGGTCTCCAGACTTCCTCCATACGAGTAAACCTCAGTGCCATCTCTGCTTACCATCAAGGAGTAGGGGGATTTATTTATTTATTTTTAATTTTTCTATACCGATGTTCCTGTATACAATACATATCGCACCGGTTTACATGGAACTGAACTGACGCCTCTGGGGCGGAATACATTGTAACATGTTGACAAAGAACTTTAAGGGAGATATTCATGAACAAGATAAACTGAGGCAGGGTACAAAACTAGATACAAAGTGAGGGTATCCACAGGTGATATAAGGTACAACAATCAGAAAGGAGTATGTACAGTGATATGGATACCGTCTGTCTCTTCATCAGGTTTTAGCTATCAGGGAAGGCTTGGGTGAATAGCCAGGACTTAAGCTTCTTTTTGAAAGTTGTTAGGCAGGGTTCTTGGCGGAGGTCTGGCGGAAGCCTGTTCCAAAGGAGGGGACCTGCAGTGGACAAAGCTCGTTTCCTCAGTGAAGTTGTAGCCGGGTGGGTGTGAAGCATGTTCTGGGATGCCCTGATAACGGTTCAACCCCTTGTGGGTCGCTTCATGAGAGGCTTACTACAGCTTAAGCCTCCTCTACGATCACTGGTTGTGGCATGGGACCTCAACGTAGTACTTGCACTGCTCATGTGCCCTCCTTTTGAACCCCTGCACTCCTGCGAATTCAGATTTCTTACATGGAAAGTAATTTTCCTGGTAGCTATCACATCTGCTCGCAGAGTCAGTGAGTTGCAAGTCCTTGTAACATACTCACCTTATACAAGGTTCCTCCATGACCGGGTGGTTCTCCGCACTCACCCTAAATTCCTTCCTAAAGTGGTAATGGATTTCCACTTAAACCAATCTATTGTCTTGCCCACTTTCTTTCCAAGGCCTCACACTCACTCGGGTGAGCGAGCTCTGCACACCTTGGACTGTAAACGTGCGCTTGCATTTTACTTAGACCACACCGCAGTCCACAGAAAGTCCACCCAACTCTTTGTTTCTTTTGACAAAAACAAGCTTGGAGTTGCGGTGGGCAAGCAGACTCTCTCCAACTGGTTGGTAGACTGCATTGCATTCTGCTACCAGCAAGCAGGCCTTCCACTTGAGGGACGAGTGAAGGTGCACTCAGTAATGGCCATGGCAACGTCAGTAGCGCACTACCGTTCAGTACCGATTGCTGACATCTGCAGGGCTACAACGTGGAGCTCTGTCCACACCTTCGCAGCTCACTATTGTCCAGATAATAGGGGTGTGAATTGTGTGATCGATCGTCTTAACGATCGATTTTGGCTGGGGGGGAGGGAAATCTGATCGTCGTGTTTTTTGTTTTTTTTTAAATCGTTAAAAATTGTAAATCGGGGGAGGGCGGGAAAACCGGTACACCAAAAAAACCCTAAAACCCACCCCGAACCTTTAAAACAAATCCCCCACCCTCCTGAACCCCCCCCAAATGTTTTAAATTACCTGGGGTCCAGTGGGGGGGGTCCCAGCGCGATCTCCCACTCTCTGGCCATGGCTGCGTTAAGAGAAATGGCGCCGGTGGCCCTTTGCCCTTATCATGTGACAGGGCAAAGGTAGCGCCGGCGCTATTTTGGTTCCTGGCTCCCGACGTCACGCGTGCAGGAGATCGCCCCTGGACCCCCGCTGGACCCCCAGGGACTTTTGGCCAGCTTGGGGGGGCCTCCTGCGGGCCGTATTGCCAATATTCAAAATGGCGCCGGCGCTACCTTTGCCCTCAGTATGTCATACGGGCGACCGTCGTGTAGAAACCCAACTCGTCCTACCTCGACCCGCTGTGAATTTCAGGCTGCCTCATCATTGCCAACAGCACCCCAGCTGTTGTGCCTGTTGCACATGTTGTGTGCTGGTTGGCTTGCTTCATTATGAGTCAGCCTGTAGCTTGCTAATCACCCATATGTGAGGACTACCATCCTGCTTGTCCTGGGAGAAAGCAGTTGCTTACCTGTAACAGGTGTTCTCCCAGGACAGCAGGATGTTAGTCCTCATGAAACCCGCCCACTACCCCGCGGAATTGGGTTCGATACCATTTTCTTATTTTATTTTTCACTTGTACTTTTTGCTACAAATGAGACTGAAGGGGGACCCCTGGTGGCTGCAGGATTAGTGACATGCTGGGCATGCTCAGTGTGCGAGTCAAAGTTCTAGAAACTTTGACAAAAGTATTCCGTGACAGGGCTCCATCTGATGATGTCACCCATATGTGAGGACTAACATCCTGCTGTCCTGGGAGAACACCTGTTACAGGTAAGCAACTCTGCTATCTTCGATGTAGAATATTGTACTAATGCGTTCCGTTTCTCATGCGCTTTTTTTAATTCTGTACTATAGGGTAAATGTGCCAAAGTGAGCACCATCAACGACAAGAATGACTGGAAAACGGTCCGCAAAGCCTTCTCAGTGATTAATTTCACAGAAGCTGATATAGAGGTATAAGCAAACCCCCAAGGAGTTTCCTGTAACAAAGGAAAGAGTACTACATTAAAAAAAAAACCCCAAAAGCCACTTGTTGTATTGCATCCTTGCAGTGTTTTCTGCTTCATAGTCACCGCTAGGTTCTATTTTAGTTTAAATGTTACTACTTCTCGCTCTTCTCACAAAGACCCAGAGTGCACTACAAACATGACAATAAAAATGTAACAAAATGGCATACAATGAAAGCATACAGCCTATGCAACATTTTCAAAGCAAAATAAAATAAAATAAATAAACCATTTAAAAAATGCAATAAGATTTTCTCAATAAACCAAATCCACTTCAAACAACCTCTTACACTGTAATCGGGGCAAAACCTTCTAAATAACAATGTTAACCAACATTTCCTTTTAACAATATTTAAAGTAAAGCACCAAATTGCCAAACCAGGGTAGCTGTGAGTGAAGATCTTGGCACCAGATCCCAGTCCTGGTTGTGAATGAGCAGGAGGAAACTGCTGGGTCACCCCAAACAAATCATTATTTAAAAAATACCCCTCCTAGCCCTTTCCAGGTGTACAATAGAATTCAGAGTAAGCTTTGCATGCTAAACTCCTCAGCTGTATCCCCAGCTGTCAGTTTCTAAGCATTAAAATAAAGGTTTGGAGAGCTGCTGACCATACCATCTCTTAGTACATCCATTGCCTTATCCTTTATGCAATCAGGCCTGAAGCTTGGCATTTAACCAATCACAAAATTCTGCTGCTGTTCAGACAGAGACAGAGTTTAGGGCAGAACATATAGAGGTCCATACTGAGCTGTGGGCTGCTCAGGTAAACTTACACTGTGCATTCAGCGGGACAGCCAGGCCACTAAATATACCCAGACAAAGCCAAAGATAGTCAGGTACGTTTACTCAGATAGCTTTGAATATACAAGTTATTTGGCTAAGTTAAGCCAGATAACTTTAATCCGCCCAGAAATGCCCCCCTCTCTTTATCTGCATACATTTTATCCAGGTGAGTTTTACCCTGCTAAAATGTATCCAGTTAGAGGAATTTATTTATTAAAACCTCTGGCTTTGTCCAGGGAAGCGTTACATGGACATCACGGTAAGCATTTGATCGTAATCTCAAATCTAACATTGTTTCCCTTCCATCCCTCTGGTGCCAGCATCTCTTTGGAATCATTGCCAGTGTATTGTACCTGGGGAACATCCAGTATGAGGAGGATCACCGCGGACATGCTATCATAACCGATGGTACCCAGATCAGATGGATATCCAAGGTATGGTGAAAACCTAGAGGTTGATATTCAAAGTGTTTGTCTGGGTAACTTTCAGAGTTACCCTGAAAATCCCCAAGATTTAGATTTCCTGCCCCTCTTACTGGCAAAATGTAACCAAGGTAAGGTATTACACAGCTAAACTTTAGCTAGGTAAACAGAAGTAGGGCGGGGGTGGGGGGGGGGCGTAGGTAAAATGCATCTGGCTAGTGCTGATTTTCAGGACTAACCGGAGAAATGGAGCTGGATAAGTCTGCTTGGAAAAATCATTATCCTAAAGTTACCTGGGTATATTCATCAGAACCCTTATCTGAGTATGTTCTGCAGAGTACCCAAGTAAAGTAACCTGAGAAACTTTCCTGCTCCTCGGTTTACCAAACGTGGACCTCTAAGAGCTTCTTGAATCGTAATTCCACCTTAGGATTTCCACTTTTGTTTATTTAAAGTTTTATTTTTTATTTAAAGTTTTTTATATACCGCATAATGGATAAATATATATCCGTCTAGGCGGTTTACACATGGTCAAAACATACATAGTATAAAAATACAAACAATTGGGCAGTTCTGAGCACAGAGAGGATAGGAGCAGAAAACATTGATCCAGAAGCTCCCACCCTTTGGGACCACCAACGCCCTTCCTTAAGATAATGGGCCAGATTTTAGTATCTACGCCCGATTTTATAACATGCGCGTGCGGCCGCGCGCATGTTATAAAATCCGGGATCGGCGCACGCAAGGGGGTGCACACTTGTGCACCTTGCACGCGCCGAGCCCTAGGGGAGCCCCGATGGCTTTCCCTGTTCCCTCCGAGGCTGCTCCGAAATCGGAGAGGCCTTGGAAGGAACTTTCCTTCGTCCCCCACACCTTCCCCTCCCTTCCCCTACCTAACCCACCCCCCCCAGCCGTACCTAAACCCCCCCTGACCTTTATTTTTCAAGTTGCGCCTGCCTCTGGGCAGGCGTAGGTTGCAATCCCCCAGCCTAGAGGCCCTACGGAGGCCTCTGGCCACGCCCCCACCCCAGACTGCCCATGCCCCGCCCTTTTTTTCAAGCCCCAGGACATACGCACGTCCCGGGGCCTGCGTGCGTCGCTGGGCCTATGCAAAATAGGCTCGGCGCGTGTAGGGCTTTTAAAATCTGCCCCAATGTGCATGGCTGAAGCATCTTCCCACAGCAGCCTAAACTGATTCCCGAGATAGAAAAGGGAAAGAAGCCAAATATGCCTCTCTTATTGCAGCAGGATAACTGATTCCCTGTACGTACCCAGATCGGGCCAAACTCCTGGGTTTTGCCTCCCCTCCAGCAGATGGCGACAGAGAAAGCTTTGACTGACTCTGCCCTATATCCTGAGGTGCCACCTGCAGTCCATCAGTATTTCTCTGTCTCCAGCAGATGGTGGAGGTGCAAAATCCTGCAGTCTGTGGTAGTTTACTTAAAAAAAAAAAAAAAAAAAAAAGTAGGCAGTTTAGGGTTAGTCTAGGTTTCGTTTGTCAAGACTGGCTCTTTAAAAAAAAAAAAAAATCTAAAAGACTAAGAAGCCATTTCACTGCCTCCCAGGGGGTTGCCAGGTCCTGAGGGGACCATCCCCCCGCTGGTTTTCGAGGCCGCCGGAGTTGGGGAGGTTGAGGACCCTGCATCCACTCCTGGCTCGGGTGATAGCTGGGAGCCCGGCTCACTCACCCTAATCGGCGCAGGACCCGCGGAGCAGCTGAGAACAAAAAAAAAGATTTTCTCAAGGCAAGTTGCTGCGAAGGCAGTGATAGTTCGGTTCCGTTTCTAGCTCCGCGGGGGGGAAGGACCTTTCACCGCCGATGAGGCAGGTTTTTGTTCTCTTTTTCTTTTCCTTGCGAACTGACAATGCCACGTGTGTGGGTACAGGCGCAGGTCTCATGGGAAGGCCTGTGCTCTGCGTGCCTCCCTGGGGGGGGAGGGCATGTCAAATGGAGCCACGAAGGCAGCGATTCAGCCGGCCCGAGCTTCAGGAAGGAGCCGGCACCTGAGGTCTCCTTCTCCAGACCCGTTCCCACTCAGCACGGGAATGGACGCCGTTTTGCGCTCTTTTCGCGCGGCGACGTGGGTTGCAGAGCAGGGAGGGTCAGATCCCCCTCCATTGTCCCCACAGCAGGCAGCCTCTGAGGGGGCAAGCCGCGAACAGGAGCAGCAGGCGCTGGGGAGGTCGGCCTCGAGGAGGCCCCAGACTCCTCATCCTCTTTCTCTTCAGATTTTATTATGTTGCTGTATAAAGCCTATAAGATGCAGAAGATGTGGCAGACAAGAATAAGAAACATCAATATAGACCGCGACAGCAGCAGTAAAAAATCTTTAGAGTAGATTTCACTTATGGCATAAAAGTAAAAACAATGAACGGGATGAAGTAAATGACGTTACAAAAGTGCAAATAAATGAGAGGGGTTGTAGCCCTTTGTGGGCAAGAGCCCAGGAGATTGAAGCACTGAATACTCTGATACCGACTCCCGGGATTTTAAGAATTAATAATTTATTACTGTATTTTACAGTTTCCCTCATACGTTCAGTAATTATTTTTTGGGTATTTAAAATATCTGTGACATTTTCTGTGACAATATACTTCTGAGAAACCAGTTTTGGCTAGTTTAACTGACTTTCTTGTGTACATGCAAAAAGGAGCCAACACCCCAGGGATTAGATTTGATTGGACTAACAAGTGACAAATCCCATTGATAACTGGAAGAAGAAAATACACCCAGGAAGCTTGTCAATGCATTCTTATTGGACACAATGTAAGGTTTAAAAAGCAGTGCACACTGCAGTAACACTGAGTAGATTAGGAGCTTACCCCCTTGCTTGTACGGCTTGCTACTCCGGGAACAAATTGGTTCCTCTTTTTTTCTTTCCATTAATAAAACTTGCTTTTTAGATTACCAACTGACTGAAGCCTCATTACTCAGATCTACACTCCTTTGGTTGAGAAACTGGTCAGCAGATGTATCCTCTAAGGCGCAACTCGGCTCTCTGCCCTTCAAGGGCAAGCTTCTTTTGGAAAGGTCTTGGAAGATATAATTCAGTCCTTAGGGGAGAACAAAGTCCAAAAGCTGCCGGACTTTCCCTCGCGATCCCGCTTTTGAGCAAATCGGAGGTTCCACTCTTCTCGGCCATATGGTCCCCCTGTGAGACAATCTTCGGGCAGACAGCAGTCTTGGTCCCAGTCCTTTCATGGACGTCGATTTGGAAGACCTGGGATCCCCCATGCAGCAGGGGGAGTTAAATCCTCCCAATGAAATGAGGCCGGTCCATTCCCCGGTTCCAGTGGTGGGAGGCAGGCTGTCTCTGTTCTATGGGGAATGGACCAAGTGGACGTCAGACCACTGGGTCCTCAAGGTGATAAATCAAGGTTACGCTTTAGATTTTGTTCATCGACTGCAAGATCGGTTTATCTCCCCGTGTTCCTACGAAGAGAAGCATCGAGCAGTGCAAGACATGTTGCCGTGTCTACACGATCTCAGGGCCATCATTCAGGTCCCTCGGTCAGAGCAGCGGAAGGGTCATGTTATCCAATCATACTCCAAGAGTATGGGATTATTTGAGGGTCCTTGGCTCGATGACTTCCACCCTGGAGTTGGTTCCTTGGGCCTTTGCTCATATGAGACCGCTACAGTCAGAACTGCTTTCCCGCTGGAACCCGGTTTCTGAACAATATCACCTTCCCCTTCCCCTTACGGATGCGGCTTGGTCCAGTCTGGATTGGTGGCTACTGTGACAATTTGAGACGTGGAGTGCCCCTGGAAGTTCCCAATTGGACGGTGGTCACCATAGACCCAGTCTCTCCGGCTGGGGAGCAGTTTGTCAGGGAACATCGGGTCAAGGCCAATGGTCCATGGCGGGGGCCCAGTGGTTGATCAATCGTCTAGAGACCAGAGCTGTGCGTTTGGCATTGCAGGCTCCCCAGCCCTTCCTGCAGGGGAAGTCAGTCCGAGTTCTTTCTGACAATGCGACCATGGTGGCTTATATCAATCGGCAGGGAGGAACCAAAAGCCAACCGGTGGCACTTGAGGCACAGCAGCTGATACTCTGGGGGAGCAGCATCTACTCAGCATAGCATCCTCTCATATGGCTGAAATCGACAATATTCAAGCAGACTTTCTCAGTCGTCATCGCCTCAACCCCGGAGAGTGGGAGTTATGCAACGAGGCCTTTCAGCAGATATGTGACAAGTGGTCCCAGCTGGTGGTGGACCTTATGGCAACCTTTCGGAATTCCAAGGCCCCTCAATTTTTCAGTCGGAGGCGAGAATGGGGAGCGGAAGGGGTGGATGCCCTAGTGATTCTCTGGCCGAAGGATGTTCTTCTCTACATTTTTCCGCCCTGGCCTCTGATCTGCAGAGTGCTGAGGCGAATAGAGACTCACCAGGCAGAGGTCATTCTAGTGGCACCGGAGTGGCCAAGATGTCCATGGTTTGTGGATTTGGTCAGTCTGGCGGTGGATGACCCCTTGCAGTTTTGGGATCTCCCAAACCTTCTCCATCAGGGCCCCGTTTGTTTGGAAGAGGTAGATCGCTTTTGTCTAGCGGCATGGCTTTTGAGAGGTGCTGTCTAAAGAACAAGGGTTATTCAGAGTCTGTAGTGGCTACTCTTTTGCTTTCGCATAAGACTTCTACCTCCCTGGCCTATGTCAGGGTGTGGGGAATTTTTGAGTCGGTGTGTGGAGCATGAATTACACCCTACGCGAGCTTCGGTTTCAGATATTTTGTCCTTTTTGCAAGCTAAAGGATTGTCATGCAGTTCCTTACTGGTGCAGGTAGCAGCCCTTGGTTGTTTCCGTGGTAAGTTAAATGGCGTGTCATTAGCGGCACATTCAGATGTGGCACTTTTTCTCTGGGGAGCAAAGCATTTACGCCCTCCGTTCAGGAATCCTTGTCCTTTGTGGAGTCTGAACTTGGTGCTCAAAGCCCTATGTGCTGTGCCCGTTAAGCCTCTCAAGAGGACGACTTTGAAGGATCTCATGTTGAAGGTGGTGTTCCTTGTGGCTATTTCTTCTGCACGCTGAGTGTCAGAGCTTCAGGCCTTATCCTGTAGGGAACCCTTTTTAAGGATTACCGAAGCGGGAGTTTCCTTGAGGACTGTTCCTTCTTTTCTGCCAAAGATAGTCTCCTCCTTTCATTTGAATCAGTCGGTGGAGCTTCCAGCATTTCCAGGTTTGGACCATTCTGATCCCTCTTTTAGGGAGCTCAGGAAGTTAGACGTATGCCACGTTATGTTGCGCTACATGGAGGTAACAAACAGTTTCCATATGTTGGATCATCTGTTTGTGCTCTGGAATAGTCCCAGAAGACGTCATAAGGCGTCTAGAGCCACTATTGCTCAGTGGTTGAAGGAGGCTATTGAGTCAGGTATCTTCTCTCTCGTCGGTCACTTCCGGTTGGTTTGAGAGCTCATTCTACTCGTTCGTAGGCAACATCGTGGGCGGAGTGTCAACAAGTTTCACCACAGGAGATTTGTAGGGCGGCGGCTCCAGGCTCAGCTGGCTTTGGAGAAGGAGTTATCTAAGCGGGACTCTCAAGATCCCACCCCAGGAAATAGAGCTCTGGTACATCCCAGGAGTCTGGACTGATCCAGGTACATACAGAGAAAGGAAAATTGGTTCTTACCTGCTAATTTTCGTTCCTATAGTACCATGGATCAGTCCAGAGTCCCACCCATTTCTGCGTAGAGGTAACAGAGAGTCCGCTTGTTCACTGGTTTTTTAATGCAATCTGCAGATAAGTGATTACAAATTTTCTAATTTTGCAAGTTCTCAAAAGTTATCGTGAGTTCTGCTTCCACTTGGGGTTGGTGAGCGGGATGTGTCCATTCCTAGCCCGAGTGGGATGTTGTCATGGTTAATTTAGTTGGATAGTTGAATTTTATGTGACATTCTGCTTTGATACCGATTAATACTGACAGATTGCAGGTGGCACCTCAGGGTATAGGGCAGAGTCAGTCAAAGCTTTCTCTGTCTCCATCTGCTGGAGAGGAGGCAAAACCCAGAAGTCTGGACTGATCCGTGGTACTACAGGAACGAAAATTAGCAGGAAAGAACCAATTTTCCTATACTGTATGCCTTGTACACTGAGTATTATTAAGGAATTCTGTTTTGATTCTCAAAAATATATTCATTATCTAGGAGGCAATAATCAAATCTTCCATTTTGGTACAAAACCCCTTGGTCAATTTTCACCTGTGTGGTTTGGACCAGTAATGAAAGCTAAGCTATGTGCCTAGGTTTGCTTTGATTATTGCCCCGGGGAAAAAAAATTAGCTGCAGAAATTATCACCTGCTTTTTCTGCGGGTAACTTTTCCACTGGAAACAATGCGTGTAGTTTCAGTTTGTACGACACTGCACATGTTGTTGTGTAGCCTGCCTTGGGGAATATTCCAAACAATGCAGGTAAAATTACCTGTGTTGTAGAACAATGTGGGTGTTTTTCCCCACATTGAGGGTGGGCAATATTTTTACCCAGAGAAATGGCTTTGAAAATTGCCCTCAGAGTAATGTAGTATTTGCTGGCAACTCATAGAGAGATATCCCAGTACATCCCATGTGCTGTACTGCAGGTAGCATAACTAATGGAGACCTATAAGCCAGTCTTCTATCCAAAGAATGCTAGCATAATATGAAATTATGTAATGCATAGAGAGAGCTGGAAAATAGATCAACTCGATGGTCCAGGGCCAACTCTGAATGCTTCTTTGTGAGAGATCTGGCTTTGATTCCTGGCTTCAGCTCCAGGCCAACCAGGGGCAAGACTGTTGTGAAAGCAACATTCACTGTCATGGAGAGGGAGGGAGTCCCTGTCTTGCTCAGGAGCGACTCCTTCTGGTTGACTTTATAGGTCAGGGACTTATCTGAAGGAGAGGCATATTTGCTGTTGTTTAGAGATATTATTTTAGTTCTTGGTGTAAGGTTTCTATACCTTCAGGGGGAGGCAGGAAGAGGATTTTGAAGAAGGGGAGAGGGGGTCTTTGACCACGCTCCCTGTTTTGCTTATAGTGTAAGCAGTGTTTAGGACATGGGATTTTATGTTACTTATTTTGTAAAGTTTTATGATTATTGTATTTTGTTCTGAAATATGTTTTATTGTAACTCTTCTAGATATTATGTGATTCACATGTAATTAAATCTGAATGAATGAATGAATGAAATGAAACACCAGGTTCTAGAAGGAATCATGGTCCGTACTTTTCAGCCCGAGGACAATCACTGCGATGGCTGGGCAAGATAGAGAGGGGAGAGAGGCTAAAATTGAGGAGCAATGCCAGCTAGCAGCCTATGGTGCTGAGGCCCTAGTTGGACCTGAAGTCCAAGGAGGAAGACAAAGTTGCTGGGGGTGGGGAGAAAAGGGGAAGGCGAAGAAAATACCTGAAAAATTTAGTTTAATGGTGGTTAATAGAACTAAGGACACAGTAAGGAGGTGATTTTCAAAAGGACTTGCATGTGTAAAAGCAGCATATATTGTAGCAATTTTCAGAAGTGCATTTATGCACCCAAAACTTTTTGACAGTTCAGGCCTACGAAGTGAATTTTCAAAGGAGTTCTGCGCATAAAAGTAGCAATTTTCAAAAGGCCATTTAGGTGGTAAAGTGCATTTCTGTGCTTAAAACCTAATTTCCCTGTACGTACATGGATTAGTCCAGACTCCTGGGTTTTGCCTCCCCTCCAGCAGATGAAGACAGAGAAGTTTTAACAGACTCTGCCCTTATCCCCAAGGTGCCACCTACACTCTGTCAGTATTTCTCTGTCTCTAGCAGATGGTGGAGATGCAAAACCTACGGTCTGGTATTAGTGAGGTGTTCTTAAAAAAAAAAAAAAGAGATTAGCCAAGTTTTACTCTGTTTTAGCCTGTTTTAGCCTGTTTCTTTTAAAAAAGTAAAAATAAAAAATAAAAAAAGGAAACCGGTTAATTGAAGACATTTCCTTTAGCCTTCCAGGGGGTTGTCAGGTCCTGAGGGGTTCATCCCCCCTGGTGTTAGAGGCTGCCGAGGCAGAGGTCGAGGGCCCTATTGCCTAGTAAGTGCCAATAAAGGGGTGATACCGGGGAGCCCGGCTTACTCATCCCGGGAGGACCAGGACCTATTTCAGCACTAAAGACAGGTTTGGCAAAATAAAATAATAATAATTTTAATCTTTACTGTTGGGGCAATCGGGCTCTCCCTTCCCTCGCGTCTCTCTTCCTTCAAGGCTCAGACTCGCGCCGGCTGTTCCTTTTTTCGTTGTCATTTTTTTATAGGGCTTCGGGTCTCCCGCTGTAATGCCGCAGAGAGCAAGTTGCTGGGCCTGCGGCTCGGCGTGCACGTGGGTTTCGCATGACGGCCTGTGTTCCTCCTGTCTCCCTGGGGGGGAGGTACCTCTGTTTCGGCCGGGGAGGACAGGGGGAGCACTCACATGGCTTCAGCGGGCTTAATAGGACCGTGGGCAGTTTCACCTGATCTGTTCCCGCTTAGCGTGGGAACGGATGCTATTTTAGGTTCCTTCCGAGCTGCCACGCGACCCGTGGTGAGGGAGGGGATTCTCCCACCGCCTCTATCCCCACAGCAGATAACCCCCGGGGGAGGGGGGGGCGAGCTCCACAGCAAAACGCGGATGCAGCAGAGGACAGCTCTGAGGGGGCAGAGGATTCCTCCTTATCTTCCTCATTTTCTTCTGAATTTATATTGCTGCTTCACAAGGCCTTTAAGGCCAGGAAATCAGAAAAGAGGCAGGCGGGTGATAGATTTTTTGCTGATCTTCCCATTTTGAAGTGGTCCAAGGCTACAGGTGCAGCTGGCTGGTAAAGTGCACCTTACGGTCTGTGCCTCCCCAGCCAGGCACAGATTCCTCCTCAGATATGTCGGACCAGGTTGATCAAACTATACCTTCCAAACCTTCGCTGGGGGTGGATGCAGATACAGATTAGCAGCAGGATTTATCCCGGAGTCCCTATGTAGTTGAAGGGGATGATCCAAAGGTTGTTCGCATTTTTAGGGAGGAGGAACTGGGTCCCCTCATTCCTGCAATTTTGAAGGAGTTAGGTATTGAGGTACCGCCAGAGGAATCCAGGCTGGGAGCTCTGGACCCAGTATTGTTGGGCCTACGGGGTCCGACCACGTCGTTCCCTTTTCATTTTTCAGCTACGGATTTACTATTCAGGGAAAGGGACACCTTGGGTCTCGGCTTGAAGGTTAGTAAAGCCATGGATAAGCTATATCCTCTGCCAGAGGAGGCATTAGAACTGCTTCGAGTCCCCAAGGTTGATGCAGCAGTCTCTGCAGTTACCAAAAAGACCACCATTCCAGTCACAGGGCTACAGCCCTGAAGGACCTTCAAGACCGGAAGTTGGAGCTCCAGCTCAAGAAAATATTTGAGGTCTCAGCACTCGGTGTGCGGGCCGCCATGTGCAGCAATTTTTCTTTGAGAGCTGGCCTACGCTGGGTGCAGAAGCTGCAGGCCAATGCAGGTTTTTCTGCTGAAGAAGCTCTTCAGGCAGGCCGTCTGGAAGCGGCTATTGCGTACAGTGCCGATGCTCTTTACGATCTGTTACGGACTTCGGCCAGATCTATGGTTTCTGCTGTCTTGGTGCGCAGACTCTTATGGTTAAGAAACTGGTCTGCAGATGTTTCTTCCAAAGCTCAGCTGGGTTCCCTGCCTTTCAAAGGCAAGTTGCTTTTCGGAAAGGACTTAGAGTACATGATTCAGTCCCTGGGCAAAAATAAAGTACATAGATTGCCAGAGGATAGGCCCAGATCCAGGGGCACTTTTTCCGCTCGGTCTCACTTCCGGGGAAATCGGAGATTCCAAACCCCCTGGTCTACCGGTTCTTCCTTTAGGCAGAATTTGAACAGACAACAGTCATGGTCTCAGTCCTTTCCAGGCAGATGTTTCGGTAGGCCCAACATCCCCCAGTCTGCTGCTGGAGTTAAGTCCTCGCAATGAAATGCGGCCGGTCCATTCCTCGATTCCAGTCATGGGGGGCAGGCTATTGCTCTTTTACCAGGAATGGGCCAAATTAACGTCGGACCAGTGGGTCCTTACCGTGATAAGTCAAGGTTACGCTTTAGATTTTGTTCGTCGTCCTCGGGACAGGTTTTTGGTGTCCCCATGCGCTTACAAGGGGAAGCGACAGGCGGTACACGATATATTACAATGCCTTCTCGAGCTGGGAGCCATAAAACCAGTTCCTCCTGCGGAGCGAAGAAGGGGCCGCTATTCCATTTACTTCATGGTCCCCAAGAAGGAAGGCACCTTCCGCCCTATCCTAGATTTGAAAAAGGTCAACAGATGTCTTTGAGTGCCTCGATTTTGAATGGAGACCCTGAGGTCCATCGTTGCCTCCATTTGAAAGGGAGAGTTTCTAGCATCACTGGACCTCATGGAGGCCTATCTGCATATCGGCATCAGGGCCGCCCATCAGAGGTTTCTAAGGTTTTTCATCTTGGCACATCATTATCAGTTCCAAGCTCTACCTTTCGGGCTTACCACCGCACCCAGGATGTTCACCAAGATAATGGTAGTGGTAGCAGCGCAGCTTCGAAGGGAAGGATTGTTGGTGCATCCCTACCTGGACGACTGGCTGATTTGGGCCAAATCAGAGGTACTCTGATAGACGGCGATCCACAGAGTACCCACCCGAGTGATCTCAAGAGTTGCAGTAATCAACATTGCAAAGAATTGTCTGATACTCTCTCAGTCCTTGGAATTTCTGGGGGCCCTGTTCGACATGCAGCAGGGGAGAGTTTTCCTTACCACGGACCGCATTGCCAAGCTGCAGGGTCAGATTCGAGACCTGCTGTCCAAGCATGTCCCCAAAGTCCGGGATTATTTGAGGGTCCTAGGATCGATGACTTCCACTCTGGAGTTAGTGCCATGGGCCTTTGCACATATGCGCCCGTTACAATCAGCATTGCTTTCCCGGTGGAATCCAATCTCCGAGCAATTTCATCTACCCCTTCCTCTTACGGATTTGGCACGGGTCAGTCTCGATTGGTGGCTCCTCTCGGACAACTTGTCCCACGGAGTCTCCTTGGTAATGCCCGAGTGAATAGTGGTTACCACAGATGCCAGTCTCTCCGGCTGGGGAGCGGTTTGTTTGAGGAAATCTGTACAGGGGCTATGGTCTCCAGAGGAATCGCAGTGGTCGATCAATCACCTAGAAACCAGGGCAGTGTTTTTGGCATTACAAGCTTTCCTTCCACTCCTTCAGGGGAAGTCGGTCAGAATTCTGTCCAAGTATGCAACCATGGTAGCTTACATCAATCGCCAAGGAGGGACCAAGAGCCAACCGATGGCGGTGGAGGCGCAATAGTTGATAGCTTGGTTAGAACAGCATCTACTCAGCATTGTGGCGTCTCACATAGCAGGAGTCAACAACGTTCAGGCAGACTTTCTCAGTCGGCATCGTCTCGATCCTGGGGAGTGGGAGTTGGCAGATGAAGCTTTTCATCTCATTTGCAACACGTGGGGGGTGCCCGGCATGGATCTGATGGCGACATTCCAGAATGCCAAAGCCCCACGTTTCTTCTGTCGCCGCAGAGAGACAGGAGCGGAAGGAGTAGATGCCCTGGCTCTCGCCTGGCTGACCGTCTTGCTGTACGTATTTCCGCCTTGGCCTCTGATCGGCAAGATACTCAGGCGAATAGAGCTTCACTCGACGGAGGTAATCCTCGTAGCTCCGGAGTGGCCGAGACGTCCTTGGTTTGCAGATCTCCTCAACCTAACAATAGCAGAACCCCTGCGATTTTGGGATTTCCTGGCTCTTCTGCATCAAGGAGCCGTCTGTTTGGAAGAGGCGGATCGCTTTTGTCTAGCGACATGGCTTTTGAGAGGCGGCATCTGAAGAGTAAAGGTTATTCGTACGTGGTGGTGTCTACTCTTTTGAGGTCTCGCAAGCCACCCACTTCCCTGGCATATGTCCGGGTGTGGAGGGTGTTTGAGAATTGGTGTGTGCAACGCAACGTCATTCCCATCCGAGCTTCAGTGTCAGATATTTTGTGTTTTCTGCAGGCCGGACTATCAAAAGGTAGCTTCCTAAGAGTTCAGGTAGCAGCTCTCGGTTGTTTACTTGGTACAATTCAAGGGGTGTCGCTAGCTACACATCCAGATGTGGCTCGGTTTCTTCGGGCAGCAAAGCATTTACAACCTCCGGTCCGATCTCCTTGCCCTTCTTGGAACCTGAACTTAGTTCTCAAAGCTCTTTGTGATGCACCTTTTGAGCCTCTAAAAAGGGTGACATTGAAAGATCTAATGTTAAAGGTGATCTTTCTGGTTGCTATTTCCTCTGCTCGTAGAGTGTCGGAGCTTCAGGCCTTATCATGCAGGGAGCCGTTCTTGAGAATTTCTGATCCTGGAGTATCCTTAAGGACAGTTCCTTCCTTTCTTCCAAAGGTAGTTTCGTCTTTTCATGTGAATCAGTCTGTGGAACTGCCGTCTTTTTCGGATTTGGACCGGTCTGATCCGTCGTTTAGAGACTTGAAAAAGCTAGATGTATGTAGAGCATTGCTAACATATCTGGAAGTTATGAACAGTTTTCATATGTCTGATCACCTTTTTGTGTTATGGAATGGTCCAAAACGAGGTAATATGGCCTCAAAAACCACAATCGCCCGCTGGCTGAAGGAGGCTATAAATTCAGCCTATTTGCTGCGGAATAGATCTCTACCGGTTGGTCTTCACACCCATTCCACTCATTCTCAGGCAGCCTCTTGAGCAGAGTGCCAACAGGTCTCTCCTCAGGAAATATGCAGAGCGCTACTTGGAAGTCGTTACACACTTTTGCAAGGCATTACCGGCTGGATGTCCAGGCACTGGGTTCCGGGGGATTTGGAGAAGGGGTGCTCTGAGCGGGCCTCTCCAGATCCCATCCCAGGTAAGAGAGCTCTGGTATATCCCAGGAGTCTGGACTGATCCGGGTACGTACAGGGAAAGGAAAATTGGTTCTTACCTTCTAATTTTTGTTCCTGTAGTACCACGGATCAGTCCAGAGTCCCACCCAATTCGCATACAGGTAATGGAGAGTCCGTTCATTCAGCATTTCCTTGTTTTTTGAGGGCTGCAGATTGCATTGGTTTTTATACGGGTTCTGTTCCCACTTGGGGCTAATGAGCCAGTTCAATAATGGCGTTATGTGTATATAGTTAAGTTTGGTTTTGATCCATTCTGCTTTGATATTGATTCATAATGACAGACTGTAGGTGGCACCTTGGGGATTAGGGCAGAGTCTGTTAAAACTTCTCTGTCTCCATCTGCTGGAGGGGAGGCAAAACCCAGGAGTCTAGACTGATCCGTGGTACTACAGGAACGGAAATTAGCAGGTAAGAACCAATTTTCCTTTTATATGCATAACTCCATTTGAAAATTACTTCCTGAATGTGCAAGTTGTGTCTGAGATAAAAGCAATGTAGAATATTCTGATGGTTGGTCTCTGTCTTTTGTTTTTAGTTGCTTGGAATCCCCCTGTCTATTTTGCAAGAAGCTCTGACACACAAAAAGATCGAAGCCAGATCAGAAGAGGTAATGAACGATCTAAAATACTGAAACTTTCAATAAAATGAAGCTGGAGTTACTATCCTGGTATTGCAGTAATTAGGAATATCCTAAGCTGATGTATGGAACATATGTGGACAGAGGAAGAAACTTGGTACAGTCCAGGTGACCCAGTTGCAGCATCTGAATGTGGTCAGTATGAAGCTGTATGAAAAGGGACAGTTTAGTACACCTATTAACATTAAATCCTCCACTGCTCCTATGCTAAATAAATGCGCTTCCCCATAGAAGCTACAAATTCAATTTTGGGCTAGTTATAACAGTAATGGGTGCTATTTTTCACCCCCTTCCATGATTCACAATGTCTGTCATTAGTAATCGCAGCCCTTGATGACTCCACTGGTAATTAAAATAGCACCTTGCTATAGTGTAGACATCTGTATCATAGCATAACACCGTGTCTGTGAACTGATTGAACCTTGCATATATATTAACCTCATGCTGTAATTCAGAGTCCTACTGGCCATATTGGTTATGGAGAAAACTGGAGTCTGTAGGCTGTGATACCTTTCTAAAGGACCAATGACAAATATGTTGGCGTACATGATTTTTCAAGGCTTCATGGACTCCTCCTTTAAGATGAAATCTGAAGAAAATGCCTGTGAGGCTTCTAAAGCTCAAATACTGCAACATCTGTTTCACTGGTCCTTTAGAAAAATGGTGTAATAGCTTCCAAAGACTCTTTAAACAGTAAGTAATTGTGCTATAGGAATATCCTAAAAATCAAACCAGAGAGTGGTTACAACCCTAAACAACAATGGTAAGATCTGTTCAGGCCCTAAGAAAGCATTAGGGGTATAATTTGCACAGGAAAGTGGTTATCATCCTGTACAGCTGTGTAAGTGGTAGTGGTGACAGTAAGAGAGGACTATGGGGTCCGAGGTCAGGTAGAAGACACGGGAGACGGGGAATTGTCGTAGGGTTGCAGATAGGAGTTTGTACACTTATCTACCGAAAGTGGATGAATCCCAGCCAAGCAGACTGCATGGGTCATTTTGGTCTTTATCTGCCAGTATTTACAAGGCATGTGCATTCATTGGAAACAAAGTAGAAAATTTTAACAAACTGTCCCATTTTGTTTCATTTCGTTTTGAAACAAAATGAAAGAAAAATGAATGCAAGTTCATTTATATTTGTTCATTTTGTAAATTTAAAAAAAAAAGGCTGTCACTGTTGCCAAAAAAAGCCCACCCTCCTCTCCTGGGACCTTCCCTAATCTTCCCTAGCATCCTCCAAACTTTCTTACCATTTTGTACAGAAAAACTTCACAATGGCACTTGGTCTGCAACTAGTGCCATTCGCAATAGCAGCAGCTGTAAGACAGCAGTGACCTAGGAATTGCGCCTGTCCCATGAAAACATTTTCAACAAAAGGGTCCAGGGCTGTTGGGGAGAATCGGGGAAGGGCTGGGGACTATGTGTGTGTAGGGAGGGGGGCTGCAAACCAGACATTTTGTTTTATTTTGTTTTTCCTTTCAGGGTTATTTCATTTTTTAAATATTTTCTATTTGTTTCTTTTTTTTAATTTTAAATAAATGAAACAAACAAACAACAAATGAATAAAAAAAAATTAAATGAAACCAAGAAAAGTCTCTGCACACCTGTACCATTTACTGTGTTACTGGGTTTCTCCAGTTCTGGGCCTATCACTTATTCTCCCAATATCTGGAATACTCAGTAACTATCAGCATCCTCTGGGTTCTGTGCTAAGGAAGCTGCTGTGACGACTGTGCTAGATGGGAGGAGAGGGACTAAAAACACGTGAAGGCTCATGGCACTGTAATCTAGCGATGTGCTGAGGTTTTGAAATGACAGAAATCACAGTCACATTTGTTTCATTTTGAGTTGTTTCCTATCTGAAACGACACAAGAAAATACATTTTTGCTTTGTTTCTGTGTTGTTAGCGCATGTTAAAAATACAGAAATAAAACTAAAAAAATTCTGAACAAAAAAAATAACAATTGAAACGACATGAAAGTTTTTCCCCTACTGTGATCCAGAAAAGGCTGGTTCTGATTGAGGCGGAAGGCCTCAGAGGGACAGAGGGAATCACCAGGTCCAAAAACAAAAATCCTGAACTATTAGGACCAGGTTGGTTTACAAATGATCACTGTTTCTTCTGCCAAGCTCAGGAGGTAATATTTCTCAGTTCTGAACATAAGTGCATATTAAATTTGGTTTGTGCTGGAACGCAGAAGGGTACATGGGGACTGAGAGGGTTCGCTGTGCAAGCCACCTCTCTCTCTGAAGCAGGAACTGCCATATTCAGCTTCCCAAAAGGACTAAATTTCTCTCCCTGTTTGTGGCCTTCTCCTTTTCGGATTTCTGCAGCTTCTGAGCCCGCTGAACATTGAGCTCTCATTCTACGCCCGCGATGCCGTCGCCAAAGCCATCTATGGACGGACGTTCAACTGGCTCGTCAATAAAATCAACGGATCTTTAGCTAACACGGTTAGTAAAGGAAAGAGGATCCCAGAAAGCGACACTGTGCTGCCAACTCCTGTTTATGCCAGGCAAAGAGAACAGAACAGTAGCTCTTACCATCAGACTGCACAGGGAAAGCAGAGATGAAAGCGATATAGAGTTTGGTGGGTGGGGTGGGGTAGCAGTGTGCAGGGGCTTGTTTTAGTTTCTCTTTCATTTCATGGGGGGGGGTATTTCATTTCCATTTTATTCTTTTTTTTTTTAGTGTGCACACCAAAATCTATCCACCAGCCCCGCCCCAATCCTTGCCAACCATACCCATGTGTTAAACTTTTTAAAAGATTCCCTGGGCTTCCCATCTCCTTGCTCCCCTCCCCACTTGTTACTCCCAAAGGGAGTCCAATAAGCCACGATCAATCCCCAGTCATTCCTGCCCTGGCAGTTTCATACTCCGTTGGTTTTGCTCTGTTTCCACTGGACAGTGCCCTGCAGAGAAATTTGCATCAGCACATATTTGTATATATGATACTGATCAACCAATCACGATGGCACCACTCAGATAACCTAACTGTTTAATGCTCTGTTGGAACAGGAGCCACCTAGGAAAACTGTGATTGGACTGTTGGATATCTATGGATTTGAAGTTTTTGAGACAAATGGGTAAGTCTGTCCATAAGAGCAACAAATTTCCTCTTAGACAGGGGGGTTGGTCATAACAGATGCCATCTGCATAATAAATGCAAAGGTTACCTTAGGCTTGCCATCTTTTTCATGTAAGCAGGAAGCGAGCACCAGTCCTTAAAAAAAAACTCACTTAGTGCCAATGCAAGCCACTAAAATACACAGAAGAAGTGAAGTCTGAGAATTACTATTTATCCAGGCTTTTACAGCAATGGTCATGCAATTAAAAATACTTTGCATATGCACCTATGCAGGATAATACTTATCCATTATTGATCTTGAGGTGGGACATAAATGAGACAGTGCCTGGGGAAACAACTTTTGCAGTAGGTCAGTTTTTTATGCATCGCACATAGACTGTCCTTTCTAGGATTATTACTGCAATCAAGAGAATTTTTTTCTCTCTCCCACCATATATCACTCTTTTTTCCCCTCTATTAAAGCCCGGCTGGTCCATTAACAATTATTAATCAGGTAGACTTGGGGATTATCACCTGCTCTGAGAGTGAGTCACAGGGAATGGATCTTCGCAATAGGGAACGTCAAGAAGGCTTGGATTGGCCCCTCTCAGAGACAGGATACTGGGCTGAGCCAGCATGGCGCCTCTTACATTCTTACTGGTTTTTATGTTTTCTTCAAGCTTTGAACAGTTCTGTATAAATTACTGCAATGAGAAGCTCCAGCAGCTGTTTATAGAGATGACACTGAAGGCAGAGCAGGAGGAGTATGAGACTGAAGGTATACAGGTAAGCACTCCTTCCCGTATCTATCTCCTTCTCACTTCTCTACATGGTTCTGAGCTTCAAGTCCTTCAGTGCCAGAAACCTGGATTTATAATTTTTGAGCAAATATCACTGATATATTTGTTTAGGAATTAAACACATACATTTGCTACTGAGAACCAAAATCCTCTTCACTGACTTGAACAGATAATATGGCAGGGGCTTTCCAACCCTGTACTGGAGACCCTCACAACCAGACATTTTTTTTTGGGGGGGGGGGGGGGGGGGGGAGAGGATATCAGCATGGAATATGCATGATGTAAATGTACATTCACGAAAGATCCATTATATGTAAATTAGTTTCATGCATATTCATTTTGGATATCCTCACTGGCTGTGGGGTCACCAAGACAGAAGCTGGGAAGCCCTGGTCTAGTGCATTACTCTTGGATGCATATTCTTGGGTCTTCAGGGACTCATGAGGTCCATATTCAAAAGTCTTTTAGATGGATAACGTAATAGCTATATTCAGCCTTTATCCAGTTAAATTCTAGCCACCTAACATTAGCTGGCTAGAATTTAGCTGGATAAGTTAGAGACGGTCCACGGGTGTAACTGGGAGAGATGAGTTATCAAGCTAAGTTAACCAGCTAACTCCGATATTCCCTGTATGTACCCGGATCAGTCCAGACTCCTGGGTTCATTTCCCCCTGCCAGCAGATGGAGACAGAGAAAAAGCTTCACTGACACTGGACTATAACCTCTAGTGCCTCCTGCAGCTCCTCAGTATTTCTCTGTTCCCAGCAGATGGCAGAGGGTGTGAATCCTGCAGTTCTGCAGTTTGCTAATTTTTTTCAGCTAATTTTTTCTTGTGAGCCTTCCTCCCAGAGGTTTCTTTTGTTTTTTTAGAATCCTTGTGTGTTCTGCCCTGTCCAGTTGAGGCGGCCAAGCCGGGGGTGGGTTCCCTTGTGTGTGCTTGGTTTGTGTGCCCATGGGGTATAAATCTGGTTGTCCAGATCCCTCCCCTTCACGAGGCTGCTGAGGTGGCTGCAGGCTCCTATTTTATCCCAGGATAAGCAGGATATAGTCCTCACATATGGGTAACGTCACTGGACGGAGCCCTATTGTGGAAAACTTTCTGTCAAAGTTTCTAGAAACTTTTGACTGGCACACTGAGCCAACTGAGCATGCCCAGCATGCCATGATCCCTCGAGCCACAGCGGTCTCCCTTCAGTCTTTTTTCCCCGCTGCTATTAACCTCGCGGTGAAGGAGCTCTGTGTGGTAATTTTCACATGCTATTTTTTCTTAACAGAAAAGGTTACAAGTTTTTCAAAGTTATCCCCTCCATAGGAGTCTCCCTTTTTCCACCGTCTGGTGAGTACATTTTTCCGGTCGATACCGTTATTTCGAATATTTTAGTCAGAAGACCGTCGACAGCTGTCCGGCCTTCAAAATGGCTACCGGGTTTAAGAAATGCCCGAATTGCCCTCACACCATGTCTATTACTGTTATGGTTATTGATGTTTGGGTGGATCCTTGGACACTGTGGCAGCTGATCACACCCACGGGGGGCAGCCCCGTGAGGGACCACAGTGTCAAGCTAGACTCTGGACACACAAACACAGATTTGAATCTTTTATTAAACAGTTTTGGAAACCACCAGAGGTGGCAGTAGTGAGTAGTGGATGTTGAGCCTGGCTGGGCAGGTCTCCCACAGAATGCTGGAACAATGAATCCTCTGCTAGGCTGTGCTGTAGTGGAAAGAGACTGAGAGTTATGAGTACACAATGAGAAGCATTCAGAGTCCCAGGTAGAATCAGGAGAAGCTCCGAGACAGGGGGAGCAGGCCCTCGAGGAGCGAGTACCTGATCCCTTAGAACTGAGAGACTCAGTGGTATTGTACTCACGTAGCAGTAACAGAGATTCCACTAGACGAGAGGTCTGGCACCGGAACAGAGGGCAGGCCCTTGAAGAGCGAGTACCTGGTTCCAGTGAAGCAGTACTGTGGAATAGATGGTAGTTGTACTCACAGATGGAAACTGTTAGTGAAGTCTTCCAAGTAGAAAAGTTTGAAGATGCAGGCAGCGACTCAGGGAACATGGGCCCTCGAGGAGCAAGTACCAGTTTCCTGATAGCACCTGAAAGAAGCAGAAGAGGCCCGAGGAGCGGGTACCCTGTTAGCAACCCCGAAGGGTGTAAGAGTTCCAGATAGCGCTGGAATGGCAGAGCAGCTTTGGTATGGGGAGTGAATCCCATCCATAGTGTTACCGTTGCTAACTCGATAAGCTAGCAAATACTGTAGGCTTAAATATCCGGGCAGCGTGACGTCATATCAGGGGGACGCCCCTGAGGATCGCGCCAACGTGGAAATAAAGATGAGGGCGGCGTGCGTGCTCGGGCCCTAAGGTACCTTGGAGGAGCATGGCGGGAGGTAGTACCAAAACCGGTCCAGGGACGCCGGAGAGGACGGCAAACAGACGCCGTGGCAGCCAGCAGTCCGAGGTGAGCAGGAGGAGCCGCAAGTAGTGAGAGGTAGGCGAGGCAAAGCCGTCGAAAACCGTCGGTTGCAACAATTACGGACCCACACATCAAATGTGTGTTGTGTTTGGGCGAGAAACACGATGTATCAACATACCCACAGTGTGCTGAGATGACAGCAAAAGGCAGACGGGCTTGTCTGGAGAAGGTGGAGCATCTTTTCCATCTTCAGTTGCTGCCGTCAACATCGACCTCAACACACTCGTCTCCGGCTGGAGCGGCAAAAAAGTTAGTATTTAAGACACGATGTCATCCCGATGAAGCTGGTGACCGTTCATCTCCGACTCCTTCTCAGTCATCTATAAAATCCACCTCATTGCTCGAGAAAAAGGTCACCGAGCATCAGGAGAAACATTGGCACCGGCATTGAAGAGCTCTGGAATTGATGTCCGGGGGGCAATCGATACCTATCGAGCCGACTCCGACAAAACCTTGGATAGAGGAGTCATCAGTACCATCGATGCCTATCACTCCCAGGTGATCCCCACCAGTTTCGGTGCCAGGTACCGTGCCACCACAGGGATCTGTGGAAGGGCCAGTTTCACCTTCACTGCCACCCCCTTTAGCTGCTCTGACTTCACCAGCTATAAGGGCGGAACTGGATGGTTTCATCCGCCAGGCGATTAAAGAAGCTTTACGGGAGATTCCATCGATGCCATTGCCAGCACCGGCACCAACTCCATCACAAAAGCTGATTCCATCACCGGTGCCGATTCCATCGCCGGCACCGATGCCATCACCGACGCCAATTCCATCACCAGCACCGATGCCCGCACCGACACTGATGCCGGACTTGACACTATTGGCACCGATACTCACCAAGCTAGATGCTCTTCTCGGTGCCATTCTGGTTCAACCTCTCCCACTAGGATCAAAAACTCCACTTCCCAGTCCTAGCGACAATGATGTCTCGAAGAGTTTACCGATGCCTGAACCAATACCAGAACCATCGGGTATATCACATCGGAGGCCTTCTTTTTCTCTATTGCTTCTATCGATGCCACCGATGAAACCATCAATGCCTTCGATGCCACCATCCCTCCCTCACTCCACGCCTCCTCGACGACCTTCTTCAGACACCTGGGATGAGGGAGGCACCGATACTTCATCAGATGATATTTTATCGGATCCTTTCCCTCCGGAAGAGAGGAGGAAGGCCCCTCCAAAGGACCTTTCTTTTTCCAAATTTGTAAGAGAGATGGCTGATACCATTCCTTTTCAGGTAGCGACAGAAGAGGACACCAGACAAAAAACCCTAGAGGTTTTACAATTTGTGGATCCTCCTAAAGAAGTTCTGGCAATCCCTATACATGATGTACTCGTGGATCTCCAGCACAGACTATGGGAACACCCTTGTACCATACCACCAGTAAACAAGCGGACTGACGCCACTTACCTCGTGCAACATATTCCAGGTTTTATAGAAAACCCAGCTTCCACACCAGTCTGTGGTGGTGGAGTCGGCCCAAAAGAAATCAAAGAGGATCCGACCACACTCATCTATGCCTCCTGGGAAGGATCAAAAGTTTCTGAACACCCTTGGCTGAAAAATGTTTCAAGGTCCATGCTGGTTTCCAGAATTGCGTCATATCAGTTATATATGACTCAGAATCAGTGCAATTTGTGGAAGAAGCTGCAAGAGATGTCAGATTCACTTCCTCAGCAGTTCCATGATTCCTGCAATAATATCATTTATAAAGGCTTAGAAGCTGGGAAACATGAGGTCCATGCAGCCTATGACAGTTTCGAAACATCATCCAGAATGGCTGCAACAGGAATCAGTGCTCATAGATGGGCCTGGCTGAAAGCTTCGTATCTTTGGTCAGAAATTCAGGAAAAATTGGCGGACCTTCCTTGTGCAGGAGACAATCTCTTTGGAGAGAAAGTACGGGATGCTGTAACACAGTTGAAAGAACATTTGGAGACTCAACGTCAACTCTCTTCTGTTCCACCAGAGTCACAATCGTCTGCACGTCGACCAGCCAGGAAAGACTCTAGAAAGCCCTATTATAGACCACGGAGATATTATCCCCTCAGCAACCCATGGCAGACCATCCAGACCAGCCCAGAGAGGCCAAGCTAGACAACCAAGAGCACCTAGGACCCAATCTCCTCCTCAGACAGGCCCTGCATCAGGATTTTGAAATCCTGCCAGAGGACAGCAGGTGGACTTTAGCTGGGTCCAAAATATATTGAGGTGCGGCCAGAGTATCCTTGGTCTCCGCAGTTCGGGAAAGAGCGTCTGCTCTAGTATTTTTTGAGGCCGGACGATACCGCAGAGAGAAGTTAAATCGGCTGAAGAACAGAGACCAGCGTGCCTGCCGAGTATTCAGCTGCTGAGCCCAGCACAAGTATTCTAAGTTCTTGTGGTCTGTGTATACGGTAATAGGATGTTGAGCTCCCTCCCGCCATTGCCCCCACTCCTCGAACGCCATCCTTATTGCTAAGAGCTCTTTGTCACCGATACCGTAGTTTCTTTCAGCAGGAGTGAATTTTTGGGAGAAATATGAGCATGGTAATAGGGTGCCATTGCAAGAGAACTGGCTGAGTACAGCTCCCACCGCAGAGTCAGAGGCGTCCACCTCTACTACAAACGGGCGCGAAGGGTCAGGGTTGCACAGGCAGGAGTCATGAAGGAAGGCCTGTTTCAGTTCTTTGAATGCCTGAAGCGCCTCAGGTGGCCAGTCCTGGTGTTGGAACCCTTCCTAGTAAGGGAGGAGCTACCACATGTGAGTAGTGAGGGATGAAGTGCCGATAGAAATTAGTGAAGCTGAGGAAGCGCTGGAGGGCGTGGATCCCCACAGGAAGTGGCCAGTCCCTGATACTTGTAACCTTCTCGGGGTCCATGTGGAAACCAGTGGTGGATACTATGTATCCCAGAAATGGGAGAGACTCCTGCTCAAAGAGGCACTTCTCAAGTTTGGCAAAGAGGCGGTGTTCCCGGAGGCGTTGTAGTACACGTCGCACCTCCTTGCGATGAGTAGGAAGATCCTTGGAATATATTAGCACATTGTCCAGGTAGACAATCACACTGGAGTGAAGCATGTTCTGAAAGACCTCATTCATGAGGTTTTGGAAGACTGCCGGGGCATTGCACAGTCCAAAGGGCATTACTAAATACTCATAATGCCTGTCGCGGGTATTGAAGGCGGTCTTCCATTCATCGCCAGGCTTTATACATACGCCCCTCAGAGATCGAGCTTCGTAAAAACTTTCACCCCTTGCAGGTGGTCCAAGAGCTCTGGGATGAGCGGAAGAGGGTACCTGCCCCGACGGGTTATGGCATTGAGACCACGGTAGTCTATGCATGGCCTTTGGGAGCTGTCCTTCTTGGCCATGAAGTAAAAACCAGCTCCTGCCGGGGAGGTCGAAAGTCGAATGAATCCCCTCTTCAGATTGTCTTGGATATATTGAGACATTGCTTGAGTCTCAGGCAAGGACAAGGGGTAAACTCGGCCTCGAGGAGGAGTGGAGTAGGGTAGCACATCTATAGCACAGTCAAAAGGCTGGTGACAAACGTAGGAGCCGCATGCCGAGCACAGAGACTGGGAAAAAGGAGGAAGCCATACATTACAAAAGCCTTCTTTTATGTCTCTGTAAATATATTTTCTTTCTTTTCTTTTTTTTTTAAACTTACCTGAGCTCGGCCTTATTTGGCTGAGTACAGAGATGGCCTCCGGAAGCGGGAGGAGAGAGAATATGCCATTACCGCTGTGCTCAGCTTCCTGCACCCGCTGCCTTTCAGTCACTTTAGCAGCTAAGTCCATGCCAGCTGAAAAACCAGCTACCGGATCAAGTCACTCATCTGAGGGACCACATAAATCACCTCAGGAATTCTCAACTGGGGGAGGGACCTTTTGGTATCACTGCAGGAGAGCAGAGCAATGTAATATCCTTAATTCTCCTTGTACAAAATGAAGCTATCCCTAGTAGGGAGATGCACGTCCACCATCTGGAGATGGAGAATACTGGCAGGCTGATATTTATTTATTTAACAGTTTTATATACCGACGTTCATCAGAGATATCACATCGGTTACATTGAACAAAAAACATTACGCTGAAGTGGCATTTGACAAGGAACGTGGAGGATAAATATATAAGAACTTGAACTAGAAATTCGGAATTATATATGATTTTTACAGGAGAGTATAAGAGTTATATATGATAGTTACAGGTTATCACTGCAGGGGTATATATACTGTGGTGTCACTTTGTTCCATCTCCATCTGCTGGTAGAGGTGCATAACCCACTTGTTCTGGATTCATCTGATTGGATGCTGAGAAAGTTTATCTGGCTAACTTTGCTATTGTTAAACCCCCGTTGTTACAGCTCCAAATATATAATATTTCACCCAACCAACCTATACACACTCCTCTCCCCATCCTATTAACCCAATCCGATATATAACAACAGCGAGTATGTAATATCTTTCCCGTATGTAATATCTTTATTGTATGTATGTAATTAGCCTTGCAAGTAATAACTACTACATGTAATCAACTTACATGATAAGACACTGTGACGATGCTTTTACATCCTGTTGCATGATTCTGTAAACCGTTCTGATGGCAAAACCGAATGACGTTATACAACCAAATGTTATTGTTTGCTTGTCGTTTTCACACATTTCACATCTTTTTGTGCAAGATAGTAGTTTAGGCATAGTGTCTTGTAAACTATCTTGCCAAATTCTAAAATAAGTTCTAAGTCTGTTGTCAATAATAGGCACCTCTACACTAAATAATCTGCAACAATACTTAAGGAACCACCAGTGTATAATCACATGAAAAGAGGGAAAAAATAGCTGGTGTATGTTAATGTTTATACTGACAGCAATGGAAGAAAAATTTGGCATATAGAGGAAAAGACCTCAGGACTGGTATTTTTCTGAATGAATTTGTCAGAATTTAAACCAGTCATTGCAATCATAGGTCTAAAAACCTCTAATGATTCATTTAGTAGAAATATATTTTTTTCTTTTTTATTTGAGACACATTAGTAAATGTCAAAACTTGCTCCAAAAATTCTGAATTCTTATAGAAAATATTGTGAGCAAAAAAATTTTTATCGGCATAGAAGTGAACTGATTCGAATCAAACCGATACCATTCTGTGTCTATAAACCATTATTGCAGTCTCTAATACATTGCCAGGTCAACAACAAATCAATTCAAATCGCAGTCTCTTTGGCGCTTAAAAAAGCTGCTGAAAGGACAGTTCAAGACACACTCTTAATGGCACTGAATAAGTTGCCTGGTAACAATTTAAGTTGTAATCTTTTCGGTACTTGAAAAAGCTGCCATGATAGCATAGATTTTACTTATCTTGAAGACTGTTGGTTTGTATGTGCTGAAAGACGCCAGAAACGCCGACGTATGTTTCGCAAAAAAGCTGCATCCAGGGCAGTGTCGCGTCTTGACAAATTATATTTAACAATAAGAAACATTGTGTTTAAAGTCTGGAATTGTATAGTTCATCTTATCGATGTACAAATGATTGTTCTACTTACAGTTTCTGTCCCAGTCAAACTTTGAATCATTGGGCTTCAAATTAATGGCAAGATACGTGCATATTGACTAGCTGTTTTTATAGGCTACTCACGAGAGATGTAATGACATCATAACATCTTTCAGGTGTATTGATGAATGATTTTGTATTCGTTAAGCTATAGACTGGACCAATCTATCTTGCTATTCAATCCTAAGGGTTCCTCACTCTGCAATCTGAAAATCCATTGCTGTTCTTTTCGATACAAATGTTGTGCCCGATCTCCTCCTCTTATGTGTGATTTTGCTGTATCAATAATAAACCACTTGAGTTGTTCAAAAACATGATTAAATTGGGCGCAGTGAAAAACAAGAGGTGCATTTTCTTTTTGATTTTTGATACAGCTTCTGTGCTCGCAGATGCGCTGTCTCAAAGATCTTGTGGTTTGACCCCCATAATAGCGGGAGCAAGGGCAAATGATAATATAAACCACATAAGTCGATGCACAAGTGCTGAAATTTTTAATTATGAATTTTTGTGTTGCGAGCGCAGCCTTCAGAAGCCGATGGTGTGGGCTCGGTGCGCATCACTTGGCTCATGGGACAGTGGAACCCCTGGGCCACAGGGCAGCTCAGGTCAGGCCATGAGTCGTACCCATGGTGAGGTGTGTGTGCGGGAATGGGCGGCACAGGAGCAGAGCTGGACAGAGCTTGGAACACAGGGCTACAACAAGGTCTCTGGCTAGGGCTAGGACTAGGAACTTGGAACACAAGAGAGTTCAAGGAAAGCTAAAGCATAAGAGTCAAAGTGGAACTTGGAACATGGGACTCTCAAAGAGACTTGGAACGTAGAGATGAAGAGATAAAGACTTGGAACTTGGGACTTGGAACGTGGGGATGTAGAGCTTGGGACTTGGAGCATGGAGATGTAGAGCTTGGGACTTGGAATGTGCAGACATAGAGCTTGGGACTTGGAACGTGGACTTAGGACAAGGAAGGCGAGTCCCTCAGGCACCCTACACAGCACAAAGGGCTGGTTGCGGACCACACTGAAGACTGAGGCGATGAACAAGACACAGGCGTGGATGAGCAAGACCCTCAGGCACCCTACACAGCACGTGGGGATTGTCTCGGACCACACTGTCCCCTTCATGCCCTACACAGCCGGATGGCTGGTCGCGGATGCGAGAAGATCGGGGCGAGCTCAGGAAGTCTCATAGCACAGGGTAGTGGAAACCCCTCGGATCATCCAGAGTCGGAACTAGAAACAAATAAAAGCTTGAAGCTAGGAAGCTCGGAGTAAAGCATGGAATCTCCGGAGGCACCGGGTCCCACTGGACCTGGAGCATTAGGACTGGGACAACATCAAAAGGGAGACAAGGTACAATGATGAGGACTTACAGACATCTTGGAACTAGGAACTTGGAAAATCTTAGAACATAGTTACGATGGAGAAGGTACAGAGAAGGGTGACCAAAATGATAAGGGGAATGGAACAGCTCCCCTATGAGGAAAGACTAAAGAGGTTAGGACTTTTTAGCTTGGAGAAGAGACGGTTGAGGGGGGATATGATAGAGGTATTTAAAATCATGTGAGGTCTAGTATGGGTAGATGTGAATCGGTTATTTAGTCTTTCAGATAATAGAAAGACTAGGGGGCACTCCATGAAGTTAGCATGTGGCACATTTAAATCTAATCGGAGAAAGTTCTTCTTCACTCAACGCACAATTTGTTGTGTTCCGTGGCCGCAGTCAGCCACGGCTTGAACGCTGATGGCGGGCCGCCGTGGCAGCATCGGGGGAAGCTGCAGAAATCAGGTGCCCGTCATTCCCGTGCGCCAGCGTGGGTCTCCGAGTTGGCTGCCGGGCTGGGAGCCGTCCCTGCTCCTCCCTTGCGGCGTCGGGCAGCCTTCCTCCGCTGCCGGGGATCCAAGATGGCTGCCGCCATCTTAGGCGCGAGGCTGCGCCTCCTTGCTGGATTTAAAGGGACCTCGTCCCTTTAATTGCCTACACCTGTTCCCAATGCACCGGACCAGGAGAAGTATATAAGGAGACTTCCTCTGCTCATTCCTTGACTTGGCAACTCTTCGTTGGTCGAGTCTGCTTGCTTCGGTGACTCTTCTTGAGCTTCGGATCCTTGCTTGCTGGTTCCTGTTTCGTCTCTGTGATTCCTGGTATCTGACTTCAGATTGGCAAGCGGTGATTCCTGGTGTGTGACTTCGGACTGGCAAGCAGTGATTCCTGGTATGTGACTTCGGACTGGCAAGTGGCGATCCTTCGGTGTGTGACCTTGGACTGGTAAGCGGCGACCCTCTGGCAGTTGGCCTTGGACTTCTTCTGGACCATCATCTCCAAGGGCCCACCTAAGTCCCAGCGGCCCGGGTCCCTATGGGCTCCTCCTGGGGGACCACGGGCTTCCAGTGGCGAAGACCCATTTGGCTTCTCCGACATCTCGTCTCTTCGCTTCTTCATGGTCACCTCAGCCTTTCTCTGCCGAGGGTCAGCCAGTCACATCTTCTGTTCTGCCTTGCCACCCGACGGGGGAACCTAAGGATCCACCTCCTAAGGTATACCATCCTCCCGTCAGTCCAAGGGTTCACAAGCCTGATCATAACAGATTGCCAAGTCCATGAACCCGGCGGAGGCATCTGCCTGCCAGGCCATTCTGGGAATGGCCCAGCGTTTGATGGACCAGCAAAAGACCCTGGATGCCCTTGTCTCTGCAGTGGAGGGCCTGAACCAACGCTTTGAGGCGTTAGGGCCCATGAACCCCACTCTGCCGTCCCTGCCTGTGGCTTCCGGGGGCTGCTCAGTAATCCGTCTGCCTACACCGCCACGTTTTTCTGGGGAACCCCGGGATTGCAGGGGTTTCATTAACCAATGCAACATGCACTTCCGCCTGCAGTCAGCCCTTTTTCCCGACGATGCTACCAAGACCACCTTCATTCTCTCTCTCCTCGAGGGGAAGGCCCTAGAGTGGGCTTCCCCCCTGTGGGAATGGGATGACCCCGTTCTGAGTAATTTGAGAGAGTTTTGGGAGCTCTTCCAGATGAGCATCAGTGATCCCACTCAGGAGGTTTCCGCCGGGCCCAAACTATTTCAGCTTCGCCAAGGTTCAAGGATGTTGGCCGAATTCGCCATTGATTTCCGGAACCTTTCTTCGGAGCTCGGCTGGGGCCCCAACTGCCTATGAACCATCTTCCTTCAGGGGCTTAGCCCCCGAATCAAGGGCGAGCTCGCGGGCCGGGAACTACCTAGATCCTTGAACGCACTTATCAACCTGGCAGGGTGTATTGATAGGCGCCATCAAGAATGCTGCCTAGAGGCCCAAACAACTACAAAAGCCTTGACTCCTTCAAGGCGCCCTCGAAGCTCACCTTCTCCCAAGGGTGAATCGGGAGCCTCCCAAACACCGGTCGAAGAGCCCATGCAGTTGGACCGTGGGAGACTTTCCACACAAGAGCGCCAGCGGTGAATGAGAGAAGGACTTTGTTTCTACTGCGGCGGGCCATCAAATAGCCACATACCCGGCGCGGCCGGGAAACACCCGGGCCTAGGACCTGAAGGAAGTCTCTTCCTGGGCCTAACCTAGTCTGCACCTCCACTAACCCTACCAGTGGCGCTAACGTCTGCGGACGGTGAGTTCCACACGCTAGCTCTGGTAGACTCCGTGGCCGGCGGCAACTTTATTATGAAGAGTCTGGTGGAGCACTTGAAGATTCCACAGATCCATGTTCCAGCTCCATTGGTCATCTTATCGATTCAAGGCAAGCCCCTCCCAGGACGAGTGACACATATCACGGAACCCGTCCAGTTGAGGGTTGGACTCCTTCATCGTGAGCGGACGCCCTTCCATATCTTGGAGCATTCCATACACCCTGTCATCCTGTGTCTTCCTTGGCTTCAGGAACACGGTCCCCAGTTTGAATGGAAAACCTTGCAGTTAACCTAATGGGGGCCGAATTGCCACAACAATTGCCTCCAACTGGTAATTCCAGTCTCATGCTCCACCGCGCTCGCCAGTCTTCAGGGCCTGCTGGCCTCCTATGCCATGTACGCAGATGTCTTTTCCAAGCAAAAGGCCGAGATACTTCCGCCTCACCGACCATTCAACTGTGCCATCAACCTCCTCCCTGGCACTGAACCCCCTCGGGGGCACACCTATGCCCTTTCGCCTGTGGAGATGCAATCCATGACTCAATACATCAAAGAGAATCTGGAGAGGGGCTTCAATCATAAGTCAACATCCCCAGTGGGGGCTGGGTTCTTCTTCATTGCGAAGAAGGACGGAACCCTTTGCCCTTGCATCGACTACTGGGGTCTGAATGCCATAACGGTCAAGGACCGGCGCCCCTTGCCCCTCATCTCCGAGCTCTTTGATTGTCTGCAAGGTACGAAGATCTTTCCTAAGTTGGATCTCCAAGTGGCCTATAATCTGATTTGCATCAAGAAGGGAGATGAATGGAAAACGGCCTTCAACACCATAGACGGCCACTATGAGTACCTAGTGATGCCGTTCGGGCTCTGCAATGCTCCAGCAGTGTGTTTCAGAACACCATGAATGAAATACTCCGCAATCTCTTGTATCGGTGTGTGGTCTTGTACCTTGACGACATTTTGATTTTCTCCGATTCCCTTGCCACTCACCGTCAGCACGATGTCCAGGTACTTCAACGTTTAAGAGAAAACAGACTTTATGCCAAACTAGAAAAGTGCCTCTTCGAGCGGGAGTCTCTTCCCTTCTTGGGGTATATTGTCTCCAGTGAGGGATTCCACATGGACCCCCAGAAACTAAAAGCCGTTCGGGAATGGCCGCAACCGTCCAGACTGAAGGCACTCCAATGGTTTTTGGGTTTCGCCAACTACTACCGCTCCTTTATTCCCCATTACGTGTCCATTGTTGCTCCGATGAAGGCCTTGACTCGAAAAAGTGCAGACCCAAAGAACTGGCCTCCGGGAGCGGAGGCCGCCTTCCTCCAACTTAAAGACACGTTCCTTCAACAGCCGTGCCTTCCCCATCTGGATCCGCAATGGCCGTTTGTCATAGAAGTGGACGCATTCTCAGAAGGCGTGGGGGCCATCCTGAGCCAGACCACGAACCACCATAAACTACACCCTTGTGCCTTCCTCGCTCGCCAGTTCTCCCCGGCAGAGCGGAACTACGCCATTGGTGATAAAGAGCTCCTAGCCATTAAAGTGGCCCTTGAAGAATGGCGTCCGTGGTTGGAGGGGGCACAACATCAGTTTACAGTCTACACGGACCATAAAAATCTTGAGTATCTGCATCGGGCACAGCGACTCAATCCTCGACAGGCACGATGGGTGTTATTCTTCACCCGCTTTAACTTTGTCTTATGCTATAGACCGGCCAGGAAGAATCTTAAGGCCAATGCCTTGTCCCGTGTCTTCAAGACTACAAAAACTTCAGACGATCTCCAGTTTATCATCGAGCCATCATCGGGAAAACTCTTGTTCCGCTGCACCTGCAGAAACAAGTTCTGGCATGGGCTCATGACTCCCACTGCTCCGGTCATCCGGGACAGCATCGGACCCTACAGACTCTTCACCGTTACTATTGGTGGCCCAAGGTCAACAAGGATGTCCGATCCTATGTGGAATCCTGCCAGTCATGCGCCCATCATAAGAGGATTCCTGGTTCGACCCCAGGCTTGCTTCAGCCATTTCCAGCACCCATGGAACCCTGGACCCATCTCGCAATGGACTTTGTGGTCGATCTGCCTTCATCCAGTGGGAACACTGTTATATGGGTGGTCATCGATCGATTTAGCAAAATGGCACACTTCGTGCCCCTCCCAGGGTTGCCGTCTGCACCACAGCTGTTCATCCATCACATTTTTAGACTGCATGGTCTGCCCAGATGGATCCTCTCGGACCGAGGCCCCCAATTTACTGCCAGATTCTGGAGGGCTCTCTGTCAGAAATTTGATGTCACCTTGGACTATACTTCTGCCTACCACCCACAGACCAACTGTCTAGCAGGGAGGACGAACCAAACCCTTAAGCAGTTCCTCCGCATCTACGTGAATGAGAAACAGGACGACTGGGCAGGTCTACTCCCATGGGCAGAATTTGCACTCAATTCACAACTTTCTACGGCCACTGGATCCTCTCCATTCCAGATAGTCTATGGGAAACAGCCACGTCTGCCGCTGCCGGTTCCCATTTCTGTCACATCTCCTGTGGCCCAACTCTCAGCGGACGAACTGCATCGTCTTTGGATCTCGACACGGCACGCACTGATTAAAGCCAGTCAGGTGGCAAAAAGGTATGCCGATCAGCAACGGAGACCATACCCGCCTCTGAGATCTGGTCAAAAGGTATGGCTGAGTACCTAGTTTATTCGCCTGAAGCTGCCATCAGCGCGTCTGGACCCTCGATTTATTGGACCATTTCCCATCCTCCGTCGGATTGGTGCAGTGTCGTATCAGCTTCGACTACAGCCTTCACTCAAGATCCACAAGACATTCCATGCCTCCCTTTTGAAGCCTCTGGTCCTATCTTGGCCTTCCAGTACGCCTCCGACTCCCCAACCTATCGCCTCTGAAGATGACCTCACCTATCAGGTCTGAGAGGTGTTGGACATGCGAAAGCATAGAAAGAAATGGGAGTATCTGCTAGCCTGGGAGGGGTTCACCCCCAAAGAAAACACCTGGGAGCCTTTGGCCAACATCCTAGACTGAGGCTTGCTTGATCAGTTCCACAGAGACCATCCGTCTAAACCCAAGCCTCCGGGGAGGCGGCCTAAAGAGGGGGGGTACTGTTGTGTTCCGCAGCCGCAGATGGCTGAGGTCGTGGCCCCCTACCTGAACGCTGATGGCGGGCTGCCGTGGCAGCATTGGGGAAGCTGCAGAAATCTGGTGCCCGTCGTTCCCGCTCACCGGCACTAGTCTCCGAAGTGGCCGCCGGGCTGGGAGCCGTCCCTGCTCCTCCCTTGCGGCATCGGGCAGCCTTCCTCTGCGGCCGGGGATCCAAGATGGCTGCCGCCATCTTAGGCATAAGGCCGTGCCTCCTTGCTGGATTTAAAGGGACCTCGTCCCTTTAATTGCCTACACCTGTTCCCAATGCACTGGACCAGTTGAAGTATATAAGGAGACTTCCTCTGCTCATTCCTTGACTTGGCAATGTCTTCGTTGGTCAAGACTACTTGCTTTGGTGAGTCTTCTTGAGCTTCAGATCCTTGCTTCCTGCTTCCTGTTTCGTCTCTGTGATTCCTGGTATCTGACTTCGGATTGGCAAGTGGTGATTCCTGGTGTGTGACTTCGGACTGGCAAACGGCGATCCTTCGGTGTGTGACCTCGGACTGGTAAGTGACGACTCTCTGGCACTTGGCCTTGGACTTCTTCTGGACCATCATCTCCAAGGGCCCACCTAAGTCCCAGCAGCCCGGGTCCCTACGGGCTCCTCCTGGGGGGACTGCGGGCTTCCAGGGGTGAAGCTCCAGTTGGCCCTTGCATGGACCTCACGACTACTTGACCTCTCAAAGGTCCACCTAAGTCCCAGCGGCCTGGGTCCCTACGGGCTCCTCCCGGGGGGGGACGACCACGGGCTTCCAGTGGTGAAGACCCAATTGGCTTCTCTGACGTCTTGACTCTTCGCTTCTCCATGGTCACCTCAGTCTTCTGTGCCGAGGGTCAGCCAGTCACATCTTCTGTTCTGCCTCGCCACCCGACGGGGGAACCTAAGGATTCACCTTCTAAGGTATACCATCCTCCCGTCGGTCCAAGGGTTCACAAGCCTGATCATAACATAATTAAACTCTGGAATTTGTTGCCAGAGGACGTGGTTAGTTCAGTTAGTATAGCTGTGTTTAAAAAAGGATTGGATAAGTTCTTGGAGGAGAAATCCATTACCTGCTATTAATTAAGTTGACTTAGAAAATAGCCACTGCCAATACTAGCAATGGTAACATGAAATAGACTTAATTTTTGGGTACTTGACAGGTTTCTTATGGCCTGGATTGGCCACTGTAGGAAACAGGATGCTGGGCTTGATGGACCCTTGGTCTGATCCAGTATGGCATGTTCTTATGTTCTTATGTTCATCTTGGATCATCTTGGAATGGACTGCAGGGCTTGGAATGGAGTGCAGGACTTGGAACATGGAACTTCTTGGAATGGACTGCAGAATTTGGAATGGACTGCAGGACTTGGAACATGGACCTTCTTGGAATGGACTGCAGTGCTTGGAATGGACTGCAGGACTTGGAACATGGAACTTCTTGGAATGGACTGCAGGACTTGAATGGACTGCAAGACTTGGAACATGGAACTTCTTGGAACAGTTATCCGGATCAGAACTCATGGACATCCGGACTTGGAACGGACCACGGGATCTGGACTCACAGACGTCCGGACTAGGAGCAGACATCGGGAGCTGGACTCACGGACATCCGGACTTGGAACAGACATCAGGACCCGGACTCAGGAACAGACATCAGGATCCAAACTCAGGAACAGACATCAGGATCTGAACTCAAGAACAGACATCAGGACCCGGACTCAGGAATCAGACATCAGGATCCAGACTCAGGAACAGACATCAGGACCCGGACTCAGGAATCAGACATTAGGATCCAGACTCAGGACCAGACATCAGGACCCGGACTCAGGAACAGACATCAGGATCCGGACTCAGGAATCAGGCATCAGGATCCGGACTCAGGAACAGGCATCAGATGAAGAGATGTCTTCAGGAGCATCTGAGCTGATGTGAAGACAAAGCTGGAATGAAGCAGAGCCCTCTTATAGGGCTGAGAGGGCAACTCCCTGGGAGGAGGACCACACCTCTCTGTCCCTTTAAGAAAGGAAGAGAGCCATGGACCTGCCCCCTAGGAAGAGCAGAAACAGGAAGTTCAGAACCCTGGACAGCGTCGTCCTTCCCGCTGTGCAGGGAGGAGATGGAGCGGAGGAAGCTGGGCCTCTGGGCAGGCCCTGAAGATGTCGGCGGCGTCCTGCCTCATCAAGGAGGAGAAGGCTGGGCCGCAGGCAGGCCCTGACGAGGGAAGCAGCCTCCAGGCGAGGCAAAGACTCAGCATGGCTCCTGCCATGCCGGCAAGATAGAGGCCGGGCCGCGGGAGCACTCAGTGTTGGCCGCCTCAGGCGAGGCCCCAGCTTCAGCTGCGGCCTCCGAACTGCGAAGGGCAGCACAGGCCAAGGAGGTAAGGCCCTGTCCGTGTGAAGCATGGGACAGGGGCGCAACATTTTGTTTTGTAATTGTGTTTGTAAATTCCTTTATTTGCAAGGTTTGAGAGCAAATGGAACAATGTTTCTCTTCTTCTGGTAAAAATGCTGGTCACAAAATTTCTTTAAGATTTTGGTTACTTGAAAAAGCCATTCTAAAATCTAAATCCTGGAAATCTTCGATATTTTGAATGATGGACCAATGGGAACGGATACTTTTGATGATCTGCCTACTTAATGGGGAGTATCGTGTAACATATGTAGCTAAAGTGTTTTCTTGTTCTGTATTTCTGTTCTTGGTGTTTAATAAATCTTCCCTATCACTGTATAAAGCCCTCTTATATCCAGTCTTGATACTTTTGCTTGGATAGCCTCTGGTTTAAACTGATGCATCAATTCTAAAGATTTTTCTTTAAAGATATTTTTATCTGAAGAATTGTGATACCGGAAGACTATTTTTTAAGGGCAATGGGTGAGAGCTTGAATAGTGTAGATAGGTGTTTCTATCCGTGGATTTCTTGAAAACACTTATGGAAATACCACCCTCCGGGGTCTTGCTGATTACAAGATCCAAGAAGGATATGTTGTTGAAACTCTGATTCAGTGTAAATTGAATATTCTCATCACAACTGTTAATCCATGTGTGAAATGAATGTAAATCTTCTATGGTACCATCCCAAATTATAAATACATCGTCAATGTAGTGTTCATAAAATAATAAACATTCTAGAAATGGTGAGTTATCGATCCATTGAGTTTCAAAGTCCATCATATATAGATTTGCAATGCTGGGCGGACATTTGTTGGTAGTATGTATTCTGAAAAATGAAGAAATTATTCTTCAATGCCAATTCTGCCAATTGGAAAATAAAATGTGTTGGGACCTTGTGGGGACGTTCTCTGCTCTGTAAAAATTGTAACAGAACTTGTAAAGCATGGGCTTGTGGTATTAAAGTATATAAGGATTTGATATCCATAGTAACAAACCAGAACTCACTGATGTTTAAATCCAAAGTTTCTAGCATGCACAAAAAATGAGACATATCTCGAATATGATATTTATCTTGTTGTACATGTTCTCTTAAATGACAGTCCACATATTGAGAAAGTGGTTCTAATAAGGAATCATTGAAAGAAATGATGGGTCTTCCCGGTGGATGATGTAATCCTTTATGCACTTTAGGTAAAGTGTAAATAGTAGGAGTTCTTATGAACTTCGGATATAAAAATTGATGTTCCTTGTTTGTAAGGTATCCTTCCTCCTTAGCATCATCTGTAATTATCTTGATCCTTCTTTGTAACAATTTGGTGGGATTGTTTTGTAACTTACAGTATGTGGCCGTGTCACTTCGTTGTCTCTGGATCTCTGCGATGTAATCGATCTTATTCATAATCACTACCGATCCTCCTTTGTCGGCCGGTTTAATTATCAATGATTTGTCTCTTGAAAGGGTCAATAGAATTTTTCTCGAGGTCTGATTCAAGTTGTTATGGTATTTGGGAACCTTCTTCTCAAGATTTTCCACTTCCTTAATTACAAGACGTTGAAAGGTTTCTATCAAAGGATGTACCGGACCTGGAGGAATCCATGTGGAACAGCATTTGACCAATGAAGTATCTCTTGAAATCAACGGAGAATTATGAAAATGATTTTTTAATATCAGCGATCTGATGAATTTCTGGAAATCTATACAAAACTGGAAAGCGTCATGCTTTTCGGTGGGTACAAACGAGAGGCCCAAGTTTAAAATGATGTTTTCTTCTTCAGACAATGTATGGTCTGATAAATTAATAACTACATTTTCTTACCTCTGTTCGTCCTGCGTGATCGAGTTGTCATATTTGTTGGTGCACTTCTGAAATCTCGCCAGTTTTTCTTTTCCCTTTTTTTTTGGAAAACTTCCTTTTTCCAAAAAACTTGCCTCAATATTAGTATTTTCCAGTTCTTCCTCTTCTTCTGATGATCCTTCAGAGGAATTATTAAAAGTCACGCATCTGGCCTGTTTGTTCTTGGGTTGCATCCAGGGGTATATATTACCCTTTTCATAATCATTTTCATCTCATTTGAATTTAGATGTTTTATATTCTTTAAGTTCTCTTTTAAAGGTGTCAATAGATTTCTGGAGATCCGAATAGTGATGGTCAAAACTTTCAGTGCTGATATCTGTTTTCAAAGCGGTCAATTTTTTGTCCAATTCCATTTTGATCTTGTTACATAAATGCTATGTAGATTCTATAATTAAGACCATAAGGTCTAACGAGCATTTATTAACATCTATCTACACTATTCAAGCTCTCACCCATTGCCCTTAAAAAATAGTCTTCCGGTATCACAATTCTTTAGATATAGAAGAAACTGTACAGATAAAAATATCTTTAAAGAAAAATCTTTAGAATTGATGCATCAGTTTAAAGCCAGAGGCTATCCAAGCAAAAGTATCAAGACTGGATAAAAGAGGGTTTTATATAGTGATAGGGAAGATTTATTAAACACTAAGAACAGAAATACAGAACAAGAAAATACTTTAGCTACATGTATTAGACGATACTCCCCATTAAGTAGGCAGATCATCAAAAGTATCCATTCCCATTGGTCCATCATTCAAAATATCGAAGGTTTCCAGGATTTAGATTTTAGAATGGCCTTTTCACGTAACCAAAATCTTAAAGAAATGTTGTGTCCAGCATTTTTAACAGAAGAAGAGAAACAGACTTCAATAGAAGGCACAAAATGTTCCGGTCATTTTAAATGTGGACATTGTTCCATATGCTCTCAAACCTTGCAAATAAAGGAATTTATAAACCCAATTACAAAACAAAAATTCATAATTAAAAATTTGAGCACTTGTGCATTGACTTATGTGGTTTATATTATCGTTTGCCCTTGCTCCTGCTATTGTGTGAGTCAAACCACAAGATCTTTGAGACAGCGCATCTGTGAGCACAGAAGCTGCATCAAAAATCATAAAGAAAATGCACCTCTTGTTTCTCACTGCGCCCAATTTAATCATGTTTTTGAACAACTCAAGTGGTTTATTATTGATACAGCAAAGCCATACATAAGAGGAGGAGATCGGGCACGACATTTATATCGAAAAGAACAGCAATGGATTTTCAGATTGCAGAGTGAGGAACCCTTAGGATTGAATAGCAAGATAGATTGGTCCAGTCTATAGCTTAACAAATACAAAATCATTCATCAATATACTTGAAAGATGTTATGATGTCATTACATCTCTTGTGAGTAGCTTATAAAAACAGCTAGTCAATATGCATGTATCTTGCCATTAATTTGAAGCCCGATGATTCAAAGTTTGACTGGGACAGAAACTGTAAGTAGAACAATCATTTGTACATCGATAAGATGAACTATACAATTCCAGACTTTAAACACAATGTTTCTTGTTGTTAAAGATAATTTGTCAAGATGCAACACTGCCCTGATGTAGCTTTTTTGCGAAACGTACATCGGCGTTTCTGGCGTCTTTCAGCACATACAAGACCAACAGTCTTCAAGATAAGTAAAATCTATGCTATCATGGCAGCTTTTTCAAGTACCGAAGAGATTACAAATTAAATTACCAGGCAATTTATTCAGTGCCATTAAGAGTGTGTCTTGAACTGTCCTTTCAGCAGCTTTTTTAAGCACCAAAGAGACTGCGATTTGAATTGATTTGTTGTTGACTGGGCAATATATTAGAGACCGCAATAATGGTTTATAGACACAGAATGGTATCGGTTGATTTGAATCAGTTAACTTCTATGCCGATAAAAAAAATTTTGCTCATAATATTTCCTATAAGAATTCAGGATTTTTGGAGCAAGTTTTGACATTTACTAATGTGTCAAATTTTTAATTTAAAGTTATCAAATAAAAAAGAAAAAAATATATTTCTAATAAAAGAATCATTAAAGATTTTTAGACCTATGATTGCAATGACTGGTTTAAATTCTGACAAATTCATTCAGAAAAATACCAGTGCTGAGGTCTTTTCCTCTATATACCAAATTTTTGTTCCATTGCGGTCAGTATAAACATTAACATACACCAGCTATTTTTTTACCTCTACACTAAAACCATCCATGAGGGACACAGTTGCTGCATACATGAAATCTACTTGTTTCAAAACTATCTTGGCAAAGAAGATTGTAAATTTAGCACTCAGCAGTATTTTTTTTTAAATATTATGTTTATTGATCATTTATAATAATTGCAAAGCAAATAATACTTTGCACAGTAATACAGAAGAGAAAAAGATTGCAAAGAAATACAATAAAAAGAAGCCATCGTTTCAAATCAGAATATCAAGGGGGAGGAAAACAAATTGAGGAGATTATCAAGAAAACATGGAAAATCCTTCCAAAAAGAAGAAACAGCTGTAGCATGTACTATATATAAACTCCTAGAAAGCACAAGTCGTCTGATTACCTAGGACTCACGTTTTGGGAAGAAAACATATGCCGTTTCCTAGAATCTATAAATGCTCTCAGTTGTCAGGGACAAACAAAATATAGCAATCAGTGTTTAACATAATAATACATTTACAAGGATACCTCAATGGAAATGATGCTCCAAGAGACAGTTTCCTGACGCAAAGTTAAAATTCCCTTTCTTCTCTCTTGAGCAATTTTAGCAAGGTCCGGAAAAATTTGTACAAACTGCACCATGAAATTTACCTTCATATTCTGAAAGTAACTACACCTGACCAGACTAATAAATTGGTCATAAATAAATGGAGCACAGTTAAGTTTGCAAAATTAGGTGGGGAATGAGCTTTGCTAGCACTAGAAAGTTGAAACGGAAGAAAGTAGACTCTAGTAAAAGAGGAAATATTTTCTGGGGGAATCTGTAATATCTCAGTTAAGGTGACTCTTGGCAATTCTCCACTAACTTTAGGAAAGTTTAAAACCCGAAAATGTAAATGTCTTAAGCGATTTTCAATAAATTCCACTTTACTAGTTAAGGCACCCCATTCCTGGATCATCACAGCATTAATATTCGGACATTTTTGTTGACTTCCTCTAAAGTATGAATCCTATAAGTATGAGCGATGATTCTTTGTTTCCTGGTTTTTCTGTATTTTATTTTTCTGTATTTCAAAATCTTTGTCTTTCTTTGTTATAAGCGTTTGTATTGTTTGATTGTTTTTGCATGATTATATATGTTATTTGGATTCCCCAATGCATATATGTATAGAATTGCATACTATAAAATACAGTAAATAAATAGATAAATATTGTATCGGCACAGTAAATGCATGGGTCTACTTTGCCTGCAAAAGTCTACCCACGGTATGGGCAGGCGGAAGTGAGCACAGGTCCTTGGTACCCCATGACGAGCTTCGAAGTGAAAGTACACCCACACTTTCACATAGGTGCCAACCTCCCGGGGTGGGGGCGAAGCTACAAACAGTCTTCATCATGGTGAGGGCAGTTTGAAAATGCCCCGCTTTATGCAAAAGAGAAAAAAAATCCTTTTAGAACAGAAACATTCTCTCCCTCTCTCACGGGGCTAGTGCCATTTTTTTTGTCTACGGAGGGAAATAATCTTCTACAGCCTGGGCCTTTGGTTTTGTGCTTAATCTTTATTCTAATTGTACACTGGTCTTTGAAAGCTTGATAGAAAACTCTAGGTTTCTCCATTTTTTAATTGTAACTCTGTATCTCCGGTTTAATTACAGTGGGAGCCAGTGCAGTATTTCAACAACAAAATAATATGCGACTTGATTGAACAGAGACACAAGGGCATCATCTCCATCATGGTAGGGATGAGATAAGTGCTGCTGATATCCAGATAACATGGGTTTAGAGATCAGTTCTATTAATTTGGGATATAAATATATCTGATATAAAGACAGGATGTACATAGTGATAGCACTATTGAATGACTTTGGGGAGTTATAAGAAGGTTATAAATTTCAGTGAAATAAAGTCATTTCTATTAACTCTGAATCTCCAGATTGATTTTGTGACCCAGTAATTCACCTTTTCCCAGTCTGTTTTCCACCTAATGTGTTTATCCAAGATTTGGCAATCAGGATTTCATTAGAAGGTTGGAATGTTTTTAGGATCGGCTAAAAAGTGGCAGTGTTGTGTGCTGCCCTGCAGAGGAACCAGGTTTTTGATTCCTGCTTCAGGTCTTCCACTCCCCGGGTCGACTGGGACTGTAGATGCTGATGCTGCGGAGGCAGCGTTCACAACCCCTTGGGAGGGGAAAGTAATCATGGTCCTTGCTTAAGGGTGACACCTAGTGGCTGGATTTAGGGGCCCATGATTGTGGGGTTCTGGAAAGAGCCCTGCCCAATGGCCCCCTGGCCCTGGACTGTCGCAGCTATGGTTGAGAGGGACATATAAAAATGGGGGGTTTAAAAAACCCTGGGATGGTTGCACGTGAAGTTGGAGAACTCCAGCTCCACCAGATCCCAGCCCTGGTTCCAGTGGAGCTAGAAACCCAAAGGAGCAAGAGGAAACTGCTGATCAAGAAAAATCGAAGTCAGAATGTTTGTAAAGGCAATGCAAATTTTCCCTTCATACAATGCTTAAGTTGTATTATCCATGCTTCCTTATCTTTCCTAAGGATGAAGAATGCATGAGACCTGGTGAGGCCACAGATTTGAGCTTTTTGGAAAAGCTGGAAGAGAAAGTAGGAGATCACGCTTACTTCCTGACGTATGCATTTATAGTTTATAAACCATACTTCCACTGGCTGATAGCGTGTCTTAGCCACAGAGCCATGCGCCCTGACACTTGAGTTAAGGCAGGCAGGGATTGTGTGTATCTTGGTGGTGGCACTCACAGGCTCCTCACAGAGAATGGCAAAAGGAGGATCAGACCTGGAGCAGTGACTTCTCCTGGCTACTGAGTGGCACTGAAGTCACTAGTGGGGTAACCATTGGTGGCAGTAGGGTAGCACTGAGGCAATCAGTCTTAAAAGAGACTTCACTTCCAACTTCAGCCACTAAGGAAACTTTTTCATTTGTATAATCATATTTAGGAAGGTGGGTGAAAAAAATTGGAGAACTCCAACCCTCATATATACATTCTCACTTCTGAGGTATAAATACATTTATCCCAGGACAAGCACGATGATAGTCCTCACATATGGGTGACGTCACTGGATGGAGCTCTATCACGGAAAACCTTCTGTCAAAGTTTCTAGAAACGTTTGACTGGCACACTGAGTCCACTGAGCATGCCCAGCATGCCATGATTCCTCGAGCCACAGGGGTCTCCCTTCAGTCTTCGTTTTTCCACGCTGCAGTTAGCATCGCGGTGAAGGAGCCCTGTGTGACACACAATATATTCAGAGAAAAATTTAAAATTTCTCAATTCATCCCCTTCATAGGGGTCTCCCTGTCTCCACCGGCCAGTGACTACTTGTTTTTTCCTGGTCGATTCCGGTTAAACAGATTTTTCTGTCAGAAGGTCATCGATGGCTGTCCGGCCTTCGTAATGGCAACGGGTTTTTAAAAATGCCCGAACTGCCCTCGCACTATGTCCATCACCGACCCGCATGTCGAGTGTATGCTGTGCTTGGGCAAATCTCATAACATTTCCACCTGTCCACAATGCACCGAGATGAAGACCAAGGGCAGGCGAGCCCATCAAAAGAAGATGGAACATCTCTTCCATATTCAACTAATACCATCGATGTCGACATCGACTCAGTCGTCTGGAGTGGCCAAAAAGTTAGTCGTCCGAAAATGTAGCCCTGACGGCTCCCTTGACCAATTATCACCGACTCCATTCCGGTCATCTCTAAAATCTATATCGATGCTTGAGAAAAAAGGCACCAAACATCGTGAGAAGCATCGCCATTGTCATCGACGGATGTCAATACCTGATGTCGGATCGATTCTGGGAACTCCGTCGATGCAAGTAGAACCATTGCTGAAAAGATCTCGAGTGGAAGAGCCATCGATACCCTCGATGCCTCTCACTCCAAGGCAATCCCCACCGATAATGGTGCCGGGTACCGCGCCATCACAGGGACCTCTGCCACCCCCTATAGCTGCTCTGACCTCACCAGCTATTCGGGAGGAACTGGACGGTTTTATCTGCCAGACAGTCAAAGACACTCTCTGAGACCTTCAACCATCAGGGCCGATGCCTGCACTGACGCTATCTCAGTCACCGATACCCGCGCCGATACCACTACCAATGCCGGCATCGGTACCACTACCAATGCTCATGCCGATTCTGCTGCCAATGCCGGCGCCGGACCTTTCAGTCTTCGCACTATTACTCTCGAAGCTCGATGCTCCCGATGCAACCCTTACCAACGGCACCGAAAATGCTGATTCCTGTTAGCGAAGAGGATGCCTTTGGGGCTTCTCTGATGCCTGAACCTGTACCAGGGCCATCTGGAATTTCTCGGCCGAGAACTCCAGTGTCTCCATCAATGCCATTTTTTCCTCCATCGATGCCACTGCAGAAACCATCGATGCCTTTGTTCATGCCTCACTCTACTCCTCCATGATGTCCTTCATCAGACACCTGGGATGACGGAGACACCGATACTTCATCGGAAGATATACTGTCTGAACCATCCCCACCTGAAGAAAGAAGGAATCCACCACCAGAAGACCTCTCCTTTTCAAATTTTGTAAAGGAAATGGCTGATACCATTCCTTTCCAGCTAGTGGCAGAAGAGGACATGAGGCAAAAGACCCTGGAGGTTTTGCAATTTGTTGATCCTCCTAAAGAAGTTTTAGCAATACCAGTCCATGAAGTCCTGGTTGACCTACAACTTAAGCTGTGGGAGCACCCCTGTTCAATCCCACCAGTGAACAAGAGGATGGATGCCACTTACCTAGTACAACATATACCAGGTTACCAAAAGCCCCAACTCCCACACCAATCTGTGGTGGTAGAATCCGCCCAAAAGAAGTCAAAGAGAATCTGCCAACACTTGTCCACACCTCCTGGCAAGGAACAAAAATTCCTGGATACTCTTGGCAGGAAAGTTTTCCAAGATTCAATGCTTGTCTCCAGGATTGCATCATATCAATTATATATGACTCAATATCAACGCAATCTATGGAAGCAGATGCAACAATTGTCTGAGTCCTTACCTCAACAATATCAAGACTCAGTGAATAACATCATACACAAAGGTCTAGAAGCAGGCAAGCATGAAGTCCGTGCAGCCTATGACAGTTTTTAAACCTCATCCAGGATGGCTGCAATGGGAATTAGTGCCCTTAGGTGGGCCTGGCTGAAGGCCTCTGACCTTAGGCCTGAGGCTCAGGAAAAGTTGGCAGATCTGCCTTGTGCTGGTGATAACTTTTTTGGGGGAAAGGTTCAAGATGCAGTGGCACAGCTAAAAGAACATTCTGAAACTCTGCGCCAACTCTCCACTCTTCCAACAGAAATGCCCTCTTCTGCATGTAGAACAGTGAGAAAGGACACCAGGAAACCCTATTACAGGCCATGAAGGTATTATCCACCAGCACCTCGTGGTAGGGCATCCAGACCAGCACAGAGAAGTCAACCTAGGCAACCAAGAGCTTCTAGGCCTCAGCCTCCACCTCAGACAGGCCCAGCATCAGGATTTTGAAAACCTGCTAAAGGACAGCAGCCACTCCACCAACCCGATCCCAGATCTACCAGTGGGAGGTTGGGTCTCTTTCTTTCAACCCAATTGGTCAAACATCACAACAGATCAATGGGTACTATCCATTATAACAAAAGGTTACCAACTGGATTTTCTCACAGTACCAAACGACTCTCCACCAAAGTCTCTTTGGATGCACAAAGATCATATCACTCTCCTGCAAACAGAATTATCCCCCCTCCTGAGAGCCAGGGCCGTGGAACCAGTTCCTTGACCTCAGCAGGGCAGAGGATTCTACTCCCGCTATTTCCTCATTCCAAAGAAAACAGGAGGCCTACATCCCATCTTAGACCTCTGAAATCTCATCAAATTTCTTTGAAAAGAAAAATTCAGAATAGTCTCCTTAGGCACCATGCTTCCCCTTCTTCAAGCAGGAGATTGGCTCTGTTCTCTGGAGCTGCAAGACGCTTACGTTCACATTCCAATATTCCCTCCTCATCGCAAGTTTCTGCACTTCCTGGTGGGACATCAGCATTTCCAATACTGGGTTCTGCCATTCGGACTTGCCTCAGCACCCCGAGTATTTACAAAGAGCGTAGCGGTGGCAGCGGCCCTTTGCACAAGGAAAGTATACACGTCTTTCCTTACCTGGATGACTGGCTCATCAAAAGCCAGTCAAAACAAGGAGCTCTCAACTCTCTCAGGCTCACAATCAATCTGCTCCACTCGTTGGGATTTCTAATCAATTACCAAAAATCACACCTCATACCATCTCGACTACTGCAGTTCATCGGAGCAGAGTTGAACACCACAATATCAAAAGCCTTCCTCCCAGAGGACCACGCAGAGACACTCTCCACATTAGCGAAATCTCTGCACACAAAGAAATGTGCAACAGCCCATCAGTTTCTAACTCTGCTCGGCCACATGGCCTCCACAGTCCATGTCACTCCTATGGCCAGATTAGCCATGAGAATAACCCAATGGACATTAAGATCACAGTGGATACAAGCCATTCAACCACTGTTGTCTCCAATTCAAATAACCCACCAATTACGTTCATCTCTCCTCTGGTGGCGAACACAAACAACTTGCGCACAGGCCTACCCTTCCAACAACCAGTTCCACAAGTAACTGGTTACAGATGCATCCACCTTAGGTTGGGAAGCACACATAGGCAATCTCCAGACTCAGGGTACTTGGACAAAACTCGAAGCAACATTTAAAATCAATTTCCTGGAGCTTCTAGCTATACATTATGCTCTATATGCGTTCAAGGACTGCCTTTCACACAATACCATTCTTATACAGACAGACAACACGGTAGCCATGTGGTACCTGAACAAACAAGGAGGCACAGGCTCGTATCTCCTCTGCCAAGAAGCCGCACAGATTTGGGGTTGGGCCCTGACACACTCCATGTTTCTCCGGGCCACTTATCTAGCAGGCATACACAACGTAGTTGCAGATCACCTTAGTCGTCAGTTCCATCCCCACAAGTGGTCCCTGGATCGTTTGGTAACGACCAGAATATTCCAACGCTGGGGCCAAACAACCATAGACCTCTTTGCATCCGAACTGAATCACAAAGTGGGCAGATTCTGCTCCCTATACAAACAGACCAACAAGTTCGCCAGGGACGCCTTTGCTCGCCCCTGGACTTCAGGCCTTCTATATGAGTATCCCCCGATACCGCTGATAACCAAAACTCTAGTGAAGCTACAACAGGACAAAGAGGCAATGATACTCATAGCCCCATATTGGCCTCGACAAGTGTGGTTTCCCATACTTCTCGACCTCTCGATCAGAGAACCAATTCACCTGGGCACAGTTCCCACTCTCATAACTCAGGATGAGGGCAGGTTGTGCCATCCCAACCTTTAATCCCTATCTCTAACAGTCTGGATGTTGAAAGCTTGATCCTGCAACCACTAAATCTTTCAACTAATGTGTCTCAAGTGATTGTCCCTTCACGTAAACCTTCCACATGAAAACATACTTTTCTGTGCACACCACGTGGTGTGCACAGAAAAGTATTGACCCCTTTTCCTGCCCCACATCATCTTTATTAGACTATCTCTGGCACCTTTCAGACTCTGGTCTCCAGGCTACGTCAGTAAGGGTACATTTAAGTGCTATCTCAGCTTACCATAATACAGTAGGGGATGCACTGATATCAGCGCAACCCCTTGTCAGTAGGTTTATGAGAGGTTTACTTCAGCTTAAATCCCCGTTACAGCTACCAGTCGCAGAATGGGACCTTAATGTAGTACTAACAAGACTTATGTGTTCTCCCTTTGAACCCATGGATTCCTGCAATGTTAAATTTCTTACACGGAAAGTTCTCTTCCAATAGCTATTACATCTGCTAGAAGGGTTAGTGAGATGCAAACACTTGTCACATACTCATCCTATACAAGGTTCCTACAGGACCGAGTGTTCCTCCATACTCACCCAAAATTCCTTCCCAAAGTAGTTACGGAATTCCACTTGAATCAGTCCATAGTCTTGCCCACATTCTTCCCAAGACCTCACTCTCACCAAGATGAGAGGGTTTTACAAACCTTAGACTGTAAACGTGCACTTGCATATTACCTAGACCGCACTGCAGTTCATAGGAAATCCACCCAATTCTTTGTTTCTTTTGATAAAAACAAACCAGATAAAGCAGTGGGCAAACAAACTCTCTCCAACTGGCTTGCAGATTGTATAGAGTTCTGCTATAAAAAAGCAGGCCTTCCTCTCCAGGGACGAGTAAAGGCGCACTCAGTAAGAGCAATGTTAACCTCAGTAGCACACTATCATTCAGTGCCAATAGCTGACATATGTAAAGCTGCAACATGGAGTTCTCTTCACACCTTTGCAGCTCATTATTGTTTGGACAAGGAAGGACGACAAGATTCAGCTTACGGACGATCTGTCTTAAAGAACTTGTTTCCAGCGTAATCCCAACTTCTTCAGCATCCAACCTACTTTGATTTTAGTCTGCCTCATTTTTTCCAACAGTACACCAGTTGTTGTGCCCGTTGCACAAGTTGTTTGTTGTTGGTCCAATACAAGAATGACTCAGCCTGTAGCTTGCTAATCACCCATATGTGAGGACTAGGGATGTGAATCGTTTTTTGACGATTTAAAATATCGTCCGATATATTTTAAATCGTCAAAAATCATTAGAGCCACGATACAATAACAATTCCCCCGATTTAATGTGAAAAAATCGTAAATCGGGGGAAGGGGGAGGGCGGGAAAACCGGCACACTAAAACACCCTAAAACCCACCCCGACCCTTTAAAATAAATCCCCCACCCTCCCGAACCCCCCCAAAATGCCTTAAATTACCTGGGGGTCCAGAGGGGGTCCGGAACGACCTCCTGCAATCGAATCGTGTTGTCTTCAGCTGGCGCCATTTTGCGCCGGCCGTAGACAACACGATTCGACTGCAGGAGGTCGTTCCGGACCCCCGCTGTACTTTTGGCAAGTCTTGTGGGGGTCAGGAGGCCCCCCCAAGCTGGCCAAAAGTCCCTGGGGGTCCGGGAGCGATCTGCTGCCGCGAATCGCCGGCCAGCCGAAAAGGGCCTGGCCCGGCACTCGCTATTTGAGGCCCGAGGTCTCGCGTTGCTACGTGCTGGCGCAATGACGTCACCGCGCGCCTGCATGGCGACGCCATCGCGCCCCTGACGCATGCCCCGGCCCTCCCGAAGCGCTCGCCCTGCCGGGGGAGCTCCTCCCACCGCCGCCCGGACGCCGGACCCCGGACCCCGGGATCGCGCAGCTAGGCTGATCCCGGTGGGGAACAGGGAGAGGTGGGGGTCGAAAAACGATTCGCGGCAGCAGATCGCTCCCGAACCCCCAGGGACTTTTGGCCAGCTTGGGGGGGCCTCCTGACCCCCACAAGACTTGCCAAAAGTCCAGCGGGGATCCGGAACGACCTCCTGCAGTCGATCTCCTGCCGGCGCCATTTTCCGTACGGAAAAACGATTCGCGGCAGGAGATCGCTCCCGGACCCCCGCTGGACCCCCAGGGACTTTTGGCCAGCTTGGGGGGGGCCTCCTGACCCCCACAAGACTTGCCAAAAGTCCAGCGGGGGTCTGGAACGACCTCCTGCAGTCGAATCGTGTTGTCTACGGCCGCCGCCATTTTGCGGCGGCCATTTTGCAAAATGGCGCCGGCTGAAGACAACACGATTCAATAGCAGGAGGCCGTTTCGGACCGCCGCTCTACCCAGGGTAATTTAAGGCATGGGGGGGGGGGGGTTCGGGAGGATGGGGGATTTAATTTAAAGGGTCGGGGGTGGGTTTTAGGGGGTTTTAGTGTGCCGGTTTTCCTGCCCTCCCCCTTCCCCCGATTTAGCTACGGACCGCCGCTGGACCCCAGGGTAATTTAAGGCATTTGGAGGGGGGTTCGGGAGGGTGGGGGATTTAATTTAAAGGGTCGGGGTGGGTTTTAGGGGAGTTTAGTGTGCCGGTTTTCCTGCCCTCCCCCTTCCCCCGATTTACGATTTTTTGACGATAAATCGGGGGAATTGGTATTGTATCGTGGCCCTAACGGTTTTTGACGATTTAAAATATATCGGACGATATTTTAAATCGTCAAAAAACGATTCACATCCCTAGTGAGGACTACATCCTTCTGTCCTGGGATAACACCTATTACAAGGTAAGCAATTTTGCTTTATACATCTGTTTGTATTTTATATATTATGCAGCCTCACTTCCTGATTATATACCCAGACACCCAACTCAAGTTAATAAACGTGAAGGGAAATAAATTTAATAGCAACCAAAGCTACCCTCATTTTTTAATATTACTCAAATAAACCATCAGACTCCTTAACCTGCTAACACTAAGAAGCTGCTAATCAAGGAGAAAACAAGGCTATAGAATACAACCAAAGTTCCCTGTGCATACCCGGATCAGTTCAGACTCCTGGGTTTATTCATCCATGTCAGCAGATGAAGATAGAGAAAGTGAAAACTGACACTATTTCAAATACCCTAGTGCCACCTGCAGTTCCTCAGTATTTCTCTGTCTCCAGCAGATGATGGCAGCTGAATATACCTGCAGTTTCTTTCAGTGTGCCCAATATTTTTTTTTCTAGCTTTTTGAGCCTTTCTCCCAGGGGTTGGGGTTCCTAATCAGGGATCCCTACCCTGTTTGGTTTAGGCGGACGGGCTGGGAGTTGGTGACCCTTTTGTACGCTTGGTCCCAGAGTAGCCGTGGGGTGCACATCTGGTGGTCCAGATCCCTCTGCTCACGAGGTCACTTTGGTGACTTTTGTTTTTGTTGGCTCTATTAGTTATTTTTTTCTTTCCCCTCTCCGTTCCTTAATTGCTGAATTGAACTGGACAGCTCTCTTTAGTTTTAGGAGAGGGGACCGTCTGTTAAAGTTTAAAAACAAACAAAAAAAAAAGAGTCAGGACCAGGGATGGTTGTCAGCACAGTGGTAAGGTCGACTCTCCCTCCTCCTGCCCCCCCCAAGCAGTGCTTCGGGGTTCTCTTCTCTTTTGTTTTCTTTTTCCCACCGGTGTAATGGAGCGCGGGCAGTTGTCACTCCGCCGAACAGACAGTGCTCCAGACTCTGCAATCTCCAGGCTGGGTAGTGAATCTAGCCAAGAGTCACTTAATCCCTTCTCAAACTCTAGAGTTCTTGGGAGCATGTTTCAACATGCTTCAGGGCAGGGTGTTCCTGACGGAGGAGAGAGTGATCAAGTTGCAAACTCAAGTTCAGTGCTTGTCAAGGTTGCACACCCCCAGAGCCTGGGACTTCCTGCAGGTCCTCGGATCAATGACCTTCGACCTTAGAGCTGGTTCCGTGGGCCTTCGCTCATATGAGGCCACTTCAGAAGTGTCTTCTAACACAGTGGAGCCCGTTAATAGAGGCATTCCACCAACCTGTGTCTCTCACTCCTCCTGCCAGGGACAGCCTATCCTGGTGGCTTCACACTCCCAACCTGGTGCGATGAATCGCGTTGGAGGTTCCAGTCTGGGTCATTCTTACTACCGATGCCAGTCTATCTGGTTGGTGTGTCAGGGTCAAGCAACCCAGGATGCCTGGGCGGCAAACGAGGTTTCTTGGTCTATCAATCACTTGGAGACCAGGGCTGTACGGCTAGTTTTTCTTGTCTTTCTGCCTTTGGTTTGGGGCCAAACTTGGGTTCTGTTGGACAATGCGACGAACATAGCTTACATTAACCGATAAGGCGGCACCAAGAGTCATGCAGTAGCACTGAGGTTCACGTGTTGATCTTCTGGGCAGAACAACATCTGGTTCAGTTAGCTGCATCGCATATCGCAGGGGTCGAAAATGTCCAAGCAGATTTTCTCAGTCGCAGTTTTCTTGATCCCGGAGAATGGGAATTGTCAGACACGGCAATATGGCTCATTTGCTGGAAGTGGGGACTTCCATACGTAGATCTGATGGTGACTCGACACAATGCGAAAGCTCCCCGCTTCTTCAGCAGACAGAGGGAACATGGGGCCGAGGGTGTAGACGCTTTAGTGGTGCCTTGGCCTCAGGAAGTTCTTCTAACGTTTTCCCTCCGTGGCCGCTGATAGGCAAGGTTTTGCGGTGCATAGAGAGGCCTCCGAGAGAAGGGATACTGGTGGTCCTGGAGTGGCCTCGCCAGCCGTGTTTCATGGATCTTGTCAATCTAGCAGTCAAGGGCCCATTGCGGTTTGGTCATCTCCTTCGTCTTCTGTGGCAGGGTAGATCACTTTTGTCTAGTGGCTTGGCTTTTGAGAGGAAGCATTTGAGGAGCAGGAGGTATCCGGAAGTGGTGATTACTACCCTTCTCCAAGCGAGATGGAAGTCCACCTCCTTTTCCTATGTGCGACTGGAAGGTTTTTGAGTCCTGATGTGTGTCTAAGGGAGTTCAAGCGTTGCATTCTTCACTGTCTCATGTCTTGTTGTTCCTCCAGGATGGATTAGTCAAGGGCCTTGCTTTCAACTCGCTAAGAGTACAAGTAGCGGTCTTGGCTTCCCGACGAGGGAAGGTGGATGGGTACCATCTATCTTCTCACCCTGATGTGGTCAGATTTATTCGAGGAGTCAAGAATCTGCATCCTCCTATGCGGAATCTCACCTTGGAATCCACCTTGGAAGGGAGGCTCCCTTCGAACCTATTCGCAGAGCGACCCTAAAGGATCTGGCTTTGAGGGTTGTTTTCCTGGTAGCTATCTGCTCTGCGAGAAGAATTTCTGAGTTGCAAGCTTTATAGTGTCGTGATCCATTTCTTCAAATTTCAGAAGTAGGTGTCTCATTGCGGACGGTGCCATCTTTTCTTCCGAAGGTAGTTTCTGCTTTTCATCTCAATCAGACAGTGGAACTGCCGGCCTTTCTGGACTTGAGTGGTTCTGAGCATAATGCACGGGAACTTTAGAAGTTAGACATCTGTAGAGCCTTGTTGCAATATTTAAAGGTCACAAATGATTTTAGGAGGTCTGATCACCTTTTTATTTTGCGGAGTGGTCTAAAGAAGGGTACCCAGGCTTCCAAAACTTCCATTGCAAGGCAGCTTAAGGAAGCCATTGGCTCTGCATACATTCTCAAGGATCAACAGGTACCGGAAGGTTTGAGAGCTCACTCTACTCGATTGCAGGCGACCTCTTGGGCAGAAACTCAGTTGGTTTCTCCTCAAGAAATTTGTAGAGCGGCGACTGGGAAGTCGCTGCATACTTTTGTGAGACATTATCACCTAGATGTGGGGGATCCAGAGGCTCAATCTTTTGGTGATGGTGTCTTGCAAGCGGGACTCTCCAGGTCCCACCCTGGTTAGGAAGCTTTGGTACATCCCAGGAGTCTGGACTGATCCGGGTATGTACAGGGAAAGGAAAATTGGTTCTTGCTTGTTAATTTCCATTCCTGTAGTACCACAGATCAGTCCAGAGCCCACCCGTTTTGTGGAAGTGGAGAGTTGTCCGCTCAGCTGTTGAATTTTTGTCATAGCAGAAGAGTTCTTTACCAAGCTTTTTTTATTATACTAGTTCTATACAAGTTTTGTTATACAAGGTTTTGATTGGTTTGATATGGCACTTAGCTTGGGTACAGGTCAATACTGAGGAACTGCAGGTGGCACTAGGGTATTTGAAGCAGTGTCAGTTTTTACTTTCTCTGTCTCCATCTGCTGGCACGGATGAATAAACCCAGGAGTCTGGACTGATCGGTGGTACTACAAGAACAGAAATTAGCAGGTAAGAACCAATGTTCCTTTATTTTCATGTATTGAAAGTGCATAGTACTCTACATGATATGTCAGAAATTAAGAATGTCCACAGCTTCTTCCCATAGTCAGAGATCCACTCCTACCATTAAAAAAAAATCCCTTTTCTTTCAGAATAAATGTTACTTTGTATCTAAGGTACTTTGCTTTTTCTTGATTTTATGTTTTTCCCCTTAATCTGTAGCCGAAAGCTTGCAGATCAAAAAGCCCGAAAGACAATTGATTGGGTGGACTTCCGACTCCTTCACTATGCAGGAGAAGTTACTTACTGCACTATAGGTGAGTACCTCCATGGGCCAGCTCACATTTAAGTTCATGGTTTCTTCTCATGCACATATATTCTTTTAAACTAAAATAGCACGCCTCTGCAGCTGTATATACTTTCCATGTGCTATTTGTGCAGGATGCCAAGCAAAGGCAAAATACTGTGCATGCAGTTGAAAACTGAATGCTGTTTTCTTACCCCAATCTAAAAACACCCACAGGAATTCCTCTTTTTAATGCAGCTAAAAGTATGTACCCAAGGTCATTTTTAGCAGAATTTGAGAAGAGCAATTTTAAATCAGGTTTATTTACCCAGTTAAATACCTTTTGAAAATTACCTCTCTCTTTATAGTGAAAATAAACATGCTTTTTTTCAAGTTTGTAATGTATTTTGTATGCCTTAGTCTTTCATCTGTAGCACCAAACTCCCTGTCTTGGAGCTGTTCCTGTATCTTACAAGGAATAATGTGTGGGTAGAAAAAGTAGGGGAGAAGTAAGATAGAAAGGGTTAAAATATTAAAAAAGAAAGGTAGAAATATTTCTTGATAATGAATTAAGTATTTTTAAAATAAAAATGCTATTCAGAATTGCAGCACTCAGTGCACTCTGTGCACAAGGAGAGGAATGGTCAGCAGAAAAAGGATGTGCTATTGCTCCTGTTTAAGCCCCTAGTGAGATCTCATTTGAAATACTGTGTACAATTCTGATGACCGAACCTTTAAAAGGATAAACTGGATGGAATTAGTTCAGAGGATGGCTAAAATGGTCAGTGGTCTTCATTGTAAGCATATGGGGACAGACTTAAAAATCTAAACATGTATATGTAATGGAATTGATTAGGGATGTGCTTTCGTTTTGAACGAATGCGCAATCCGCAACTTATAGGTCCCTATTCATTGCATTCGTGGGTCCGCAAAACGCTTGGCGAACCCCCACGAATGCAACATATCATTAGTTTCATTCTTTTTGTTTGCGCCGCGGTGTTTTAGTGGCTGTTTGAAATAGAAGGCCATGTGAGAGTAGGGGCGGATTGGCCTATCGGGGGATCGGGTTTCCCCTGGTGGGCCGGACTAGCTGATCATGTGGCCTCCTCTGCTCCGGGTCATTGAGGACGCCGGGCCAAAGAAATGAAGAAACCAGGCCGGCAGGGCTGAAGAAAAGAAGATGGCCGCTGCCAGCCACCGCTGCCGGAGAAATGAAGACTGGCGCAGTCAGCCACCGATGGAGAGCAGGCCAGCGGGGCTGAAGAAAACAAGATCGGTGCAGCCAGCTACCACCTGAGACCAGGCTGAAGAAAAGAAGATGGCTGCTGCCAGCCGCCGGCAGTGAAATGAAGACCAGCACAGCCAGCCACTGATGGAGACGAGCTGTTCAGCTGGGGGCCTTTGTGTGTATATGTATTTGAGATCGGAAGGGTGCTTCTGTTTATGTGTATGTGAGAAAGGAATGGTGCTTCTGTGTGTGTCTTGCACCTATCAACTTTCTGCCACTCTGCCTTGCTGCCATACACCAGACGATTCTACTCCTTGTGGTGTTCTTGCCACTATCATGGTTCCTCAGTGTGTTGCTGCTAGTCTTTCTACTGCTTTGTCCCTTTATCGGCACCTTGTGGTTTTTTCATACACCCATTCTGCTTGCTATGTTCTCCCTTCATTGTGTTGTAGGATGTTGATGCCACTTGCTTGCCACTTTGCCTGTCGTGCTGCCTTTGAAGGTTCATGCAACTGTTATCGGTGCTCTCTTTTGAAGCTGTGCTGTGCTGTGCTTTTGACACTCTCGTTGCTGCTTTGCACCTCTATTAAAACACTCTCTATCCACTTCTGGTACCCCTTCGCCCCTTTACAGTGCCTTAGGCTATTCATGCCACTTTGGTGCCACTTTGCCACAGTCTAAATACCTTGGAGCTCTTTTCTCGTTCTGATGATGGCTCCCCAGACTTTTTATCAGAATTGATTTTTTAAAAAAAACCCAGTTCTGCAGCCAAAAGTAGGCTGCAAATACTTCCCCCATTGATTTTAATGGGAAAATGAAAAATGAATAAAATGAATCAAACGAATTGGGTTTTCCCCATGAAATGAATGCAACGCATTTGGGTCCTGGCGAAACAAATAAGAATCAAAACAAATTTTTTCCTTCTGCACATCCCTAGAATTGATTGCCTTAAGTCTAAAGCAGTGGCATAGCCAGAACTGTTTTGTTTTGGGTTTTTTTTTGGGGGGGGGGGGGGCCCAAGGTTAACATGGATGGGCAGTAGGTATACAGGTCTGAGTCCTACTAGTTATACTCTTATCCATAAATAATGCCTTAGAGTGCACCTGACAAAGAATTTCTAAGTAGTCTGCATCAGTTGTTATGCATCATGAGTGAAACTTTACAATATTTTAACTTAATTATTTCAAGCACTTACCAACATTAAAAATGCCATATTAATCTGTATTAATGTTTTATTTATCGTAGTTTATAAATACACAAGAATATTATGTAAAAAGCAAAGACACAAATATCAGATCCAATCAATCACGTAATAAAATATCAATGTATTCTCTTATGAATCTTCTTTCTAGAAAGGCAGAGATAATCATAATCATAGCAATAATTATAAGAATGAGTGCAGAGCAGAACTAGGACAGTTCACATTAGAACTCAACATACAAAAATAAAAATATTCAAATTCTGGTGTCACCTCAGCAAAACAAAATCCTTCCATTGCTAAACATTTTGGGGTAGATTTTATAAATTTACGCGCACGCGTACTTTTGTTCGTGCACCAGGCGCGAACAAAAGTACGCTGGATTTTCTAAGATACGCGCTAGACCGCGCGTATCTTATAAAACCCGGGGTCGGCACGCGCAAGGGGGTGCACGGCGCGCGCTGCCTGTTCCCTCCAAGGCCGCTCTGAAATCGGAGTGGCCTCGGAGGGAACTTTCCTTCCGCCTCCCCTCACCTTCCCCTCCCTTCCCCTACCTACCCCCCCCCCCCCCGGCCCTATCTAAACCCCCCCCCCCCCCCATATCTTTGTTGGCAGATTTACGCCTGCCAGAGGCAGGCGTAAATCTGCCAACAAGTCCCTTTGCAAAGCCCCGGGACTTACGCGCGCCGCCGAGCCTATGCAAAATAGGCTCGGCACGCGCAGGGGCCTTTTAAGAGGGTTACGCACATAACTTATGCACGTAACCCTTTTAAAATCCGGCCCATTGTGATATAACACATAACCCTGCAAAAAACAGACACCTAGAACCTTGCTATTTCATACAATCACAGCACTAACTCTCAGGAATCAAACAGCACTATTATTTATGAAAAAGCAGCATTCCTGTACATACTCAGATCAGTCCAGACCAGTGGGTTATGCACTCCTACTAGCAGATGGAGTCAGAGAACAAAGCTTCGAGGCACTGTTATCCCAAATGTGCCAGTTGCAGTTCATCAGTATTTCTCTGACTCCAGCAGATGAGGATCGTGTATACCTGCAGCTCTGTGTGAGACAGATTTTTCTTGCTCCCTGAGGTGCTAGGTTCAGTGTCTGGACCATCCCTCAGATAGAGCCGGGCAAACTGGGGGTTGTTTACCCCTGGCGGTGCTAGCCCGTGTGGTTCCGGGTCCCCTGATAGCCAGGGGACTGGCTTCCTCAGTGACCCAAAGGCGCCCCCTCAGTGTCTGCGGTACAGGGAAGTAGCCCCTTTGGGGATCTTTTTCCATTATTCTTAGCTTAGGCTTTATTTTTTTCTGTTACTAGAAGTTAAAGTTTTTGTTTAAAAAAAAAACAGCTCCAATTTCCATGTTCACCGCGGCTCCTGGGTAAATCAGTCTGCCCGGTGGTGCAGAGCCAGGCAGACCCCTGAAGAGGAGGGGAGAGTGTTTCAGCCCTGGTAAGAACCTCTGAGGATGTTTTTAGGCTCCCTGCCTCATTTTTACTGGTGGCTCCAGAGTTATTTTTACCATGGTGGCCAATTTGTTTTTTTCTTTTTCCACCTCCCACGCGTTCCTGAGGCCGATTTTCGCAGCGATTTTGGTGGGGGTCACCAGGGCTGGGTGGTAGCACCTATTTTCTTCTGGGGTGGGAGTTATATGCCCCTTTTTGCAGGAGGAACATGGCAGAAACTCCTCTGGTGGAACCCTGTAAGGCTTGCGAGGTATGGTCAGCTTATTTAGACCCCCTGTCACTGAGCATGGACTGTGCACTGAGTGGGGAAGGGGCCTCAGACATGAGGACCAAATCTAAAAAGTCTGCACGCAGGTCAGGCTCGGCGACTGGGTCTAACGGAAGGAGCCCAACCCCCACTGCACACCCTGTGGAAAAGGTCTCCCAGGATGACCTCCCCCGCTGTCCCCTACTGCACGGACTCCGAGACCGGAGGAATCAAGAGTCATGGAAACTGATTGTAGCAGTGACGAGATGGTACCGGGTGGGGGGGGGAGGGGGAAGTTTCACCAGAATTTGTGCTGCTCATGCATGAAGCATTTCTGGCTCGGAAGCTCGCAAAGCGCAGAGCCCAGGATGGGAGTGAGGGAGTTCCCAAGCATCCCCATCTGCAACTGATGGTCATCCATCCCAGGCAACTTTGGCTTGGGAGGATCTAGTGGGTGCAGTCGACCAGCAGGGGAACGACTCTACTCTGCCCCCGTGGGACACTGCTGCATATCAGGGTGAGATCCCTCCAGACATGAAAAAGGGCGACGACGATCAGGATCCAGTAGAACCTAGTGTAGAGGGGAATGACCCCCGCATAGTCCGGCTGTGTAAGAGGGAGGAATTGCGCCCCCTTGTTCCCCAGGTGCTTTAGGAATTGGGGGTGAGACTCGCTGGAAGATTACGACAGCGAGAGAGTGAACCCAGTCCTGGGCTTTTCCCATCCCGAAGAAGATTCAAAAGCTCATCAGCCGGGAGTGGGAATCCCCGGAGGCGAGGCTTAGGGTCGGCCGGGCGATGCAAAAACTCTACCCACTAATGGAGGAACATTTAGAACACCTCAGGGTACCTAACGTAGATGCGGCTATATCAGCGGTGACCAAGAAGACGACCATTCCAGTGGTGGGAGCAGCTGCTCTCAGAGATGTGCAGGACCGCAAGCTGGAGCTGCATCTGAAGTGGGTGTTCGAGGTCTCCTCCTTAGGACTTCGGGCAGCGGTGTGTGCCAGCATGATGCAAAGAGCATGTTTATGTTGGATTAAAAAACCGCAGAACCCATCGTCTTCTGGGACTTTGCCAGCTTCTCAGGCGGCTCATCTGGAGGCGACGGTAGCACATGTGGCAGATACCTTATATGACTTGGTGCGTTCAGTGGCCCGGAGTATGGTCTCCTCGGTGGTGGCTTGGCGACTCCTTTGGCTCCGCAATTGGGCAGCGGATGCTTCCTCCAAGTCGCAACTGTGCAGTCTGCCTTTTTGAGAGAAGTTGCTGTTTGGAGAGGATTTGGATCAGCTGATGAAATCTCTGGAGGATTCCAAGGACAATAAACTGCCGGAAGATAGAAAGCCCTACAGGAAATCATTCGGTCCTCGATCCCGTTTTCAGGATTTCCGAAAAAGCAGGTCGGGAAGGAGTGTTCCACCCTCTGGTTCCAGACAGACCTCTTCCCATACACAGTCCTTTCACGGCTCCAGTCGTCCTCCCAGAGGTGGTTTCGGTCAGGGAACCGGAACTGGGAAGCCTGCCCAATGAAATCAGGCCCGCCCGCTCCTCGGACGGGATGATCGGGGGCAGGTTGTCCCAATTTTATGAGGAGTGGGCCAGGATCACCTCCGATCGCTGGGTGTTGGAGATGGTAAAAAAAGGTTACACCTTATAATTTTCTCGACCTCTTATGCCGGCCTTTGTGGAATCGCTATGTGTTTCCCACAACAAGCGAGCCGTGGTAGAAGACACTCTACAAAGATTGCTGGTCCTGAAGGTGATCGTCCCCATGCCGTCCGAGCAACGGGGGAGGGGATGGTACTCCATTTATTTCATGGTTCCCAAAAAGGAGGGCACTTTCTGACTCATCCTGGACCTACAGAAGGTGAATCGCTGCTTGAAGGTGCCCTGTTTTCAAATGTAAACACTTCGAACAGTCATTGCAGCGGTTTGAAAGGGAGAGTTCCTCGCCTCCTTGAATCTCACTGAGGCTTATCTACACATTCCGATTTGCAGTGCTCACCAGAGATTCCTATGATTCAAGATCCTGGGTCAGCATTCAGCATTTTGTGTTCTCCCAGGACAAGCAGGATGGTAGTCCTTACATGTGGGTGACGTTACTAGATGAAGCCCTATCACGGAAAATTTCTGTCAAAGTTTCTATAACTTTTGACTGGCACATTGAGTATGCCCAGCATGCCATAATCCCTGTAGCCACAGGGGTCTCCCTTCAGTCTCTTTTTTTCCGCGCTGAAGTTTGCCTCGTGGTTAGGAGCTCTGAGATTTTTCTTACCACTTCTCCTCATGGAAATACTTGAATTTATCTTCATAAAAAGGTTCCCTCATAGGGGTCTCCCATCGCGAAACCGTTTCTTGGCGCTCGGTAATTTTCCACCATCTCTGGTTGGTTCCTGCTACCTTTTTATCGGTTCCCGCAGGCACACATCTGTTCCCCGAGGTGCAGTTGAAGAATAAAGCCAGACAACGGCCGGTGTTTCGTGATAACACTATCGCTTCTTCAGGAGTGAGTTTCAAAGGGATTTACACTGTTATGATGGAGGAAATCCGGATGTGGATCCTTAGGCCGACCGACCTGAGGGAACAGTCGGTAGGCAGAACTCCCACTGGGCAATTGGAGCTTCACCTGGAAACTCGTGACTCCTCCAGAGGAGCTGTGGGAGCCCGGGTCGCTAGGACTTAGGAGTCTTCGCCCTGGAAGTCCGAGGTCCCCCCAGGGGGAGCCCGTAGGGACCCGGACCGCTGGGACTTAGGCGATGATGAAGAAACCCAGGAGTGGAATCCGGACCGGAGTCTTGGCAGGCGGCGAGCAAGCAGGAGTCGGGGTCACGAACCGGGGTCAAGGCAGGCTGAAGACAAGCAGGAGTTGAAGTCACGGACCGGAGTCAAGGCAGGCTGAAGACAAGCAGGAGTTGAAGTCACGGACCGGAGTCAAGGCAGGCTGAAGTCAAGCAGGAGTCGAAGATACGGACCGGAGTCAAGGCAGGCTGAAGTCAAGCAGGAGTCAGGAACGACGGCAACTAGCTCTTCCGAAGAAGGAACCTCGTTGCAAGGCAAGGAAGGCTAGGAACTGCAGGGCTTAAATAGCCCTGCAGCGTCTGACGTCAGGAAAGGGAGGAGCCGAGGTTTCCCGCGCTGGCCCCTTTAAAAACGGAGCTCAGCCGCGCGCGCGCACCTGGGGGCGGGGCTAGTCGCGAGAGGACGCCGACGGCAGAGAGGGAGCTGGCGCATGGCGCCTGAAGGCCTGCAGGCCTGCGCGGGGGTCGGAGCGGCAGGAGGAAGCTGCGGCCGAGGTCCCGAGTCCGCGGAACGCGGTAAGACTCCGGGACCCGAGAGGAGGTAAGGCCTCGGGCGCCACCGTGGCGACCGAGACCGCAACAGTACCCCCCTTCTTACGCCCCCTCCACCGAGGGCCGGGTTTCCCGGGATTGTCCAGATGAAATTGAGTTAGCAAAGATTTGTCCAAGATGTTCCGAGCTAGTTCCCATGAGTCTTCATCGGGGCCGCACCCCTCCCATGCCAGCAGGTATTCCCAGCGGCGGGCATGGAAGCGAACGTCTAAGACCTCTCGTACCTGATACGTGTCCTCCTTAGTAGTAGGTGACGATAGTGCATCAGTGGCAGGATGGTGGTACCGGGAAAGTACCACCGGTTTCAACAAGGAGACGTGGAACACGTTATGGATGCGAAGGGAAGACGGAAGGCGAAGTCTGTAGGATACTGTTCCAATACGCTCCGCGACTTGAAAAGGCCCGCAGTATCGGGGGGCCAACTTACGAGAGCGGTTAGGTAGTTGGAGGTTCCGAGTGCTTAACCACACCTTGGTACCTGGCAGGAAAACTGGCGCTGGACGGCGATGACGGTTGGTAAACTGCTGGGACTTTCTTGCTGCAGTGGTCAGTTTGAGTTGAATCCCCTTCCAGAGAAGATGCACTTGACGTGCTGCGGTTAAGGCAGCTGGTGATGGAATAGAAATAGGCAGCGGTAAGGGAGGCCTTGGGTGACGTCCAAACACAATTTGGAAAGGGGTTTGTCCCGTGGCAGCATGGGTATGATTGTTGTAGGCGAACTCTGCCCAAGGCAGGAGAGAAACCCAGTTAGATCCCCTTTCGGAGATGAAACTATGGAGGAAGGTTTTGAGAGTGCGGTTCGTGCGCTCCGTCTGGCCATTAGTCTGGGGGTGAAATGCCGTGGACAAATTTAATTGCACCCCAAATTTCTTACAAAGGGCACGCCAAAAACGGGCCGTAAACTGTGGCCCTCGGTCCGATACGATACTCTGTGGTAGTCCATGAGCCCGGAAGATGTGTAGGGTAAACAAGAGCGCGAGTTCAGGCGCGGAGGGCAGCTTAGGCAAGGGTACCAAGTGAATCATCTTAGAAAAACGGTCTACGGTTACCCAAATCACCGTATTACCTTCCGAAGGTGGCAGATCCACTATAAAGTCCGTGGCTATGTGGGACCATGGTTCCACGGGAATAGGCAGCGGCTGCAGGAGCCCCCAGGGCCGGCCGCTAGGCGGTTTTTGCCGGGCACGAATCTACATATACTCGCACATCTTGTCGAATTCGAGGCCACCAGTAATAGCGGCTAAGCAGATCGAGCGTCCTCTCCCTGCCGGCGTGACCCCCCGAAAGGGAGTCGTGGGCCCAAGCTAGCACCCTCCTGCGGTCTTTGCGGGAAACCACCACTCGTCCTAGGGAGGAAATTGTGGTACTGGCTACCTGGATTTTAGCAGGATCAATGATGTGTTGTGGGAGATCCTCCTTTCCCTCCTGAATTTCATAACGGGAGAGCGCATCAGCGCGTACATTCTTCAAGGCGGGCCGGTACTTCAGTATAAAATCAAAGCGGTTAAAGAAAAGGGACCAACGTGCTTGTCGGGGGTTAAGTCGCTGAGCCTGGTTAAAGAACTCCAGGTTTTTATGATCTGTATAAATCGTGACCGGATGAAGGGAGCCCTCCAACCACTGTCTCCATTCCTCCAGCGCAAGTTTGACGGCCAGCAACTCCTTATCCCCAATGCCGTAATTGCACTCGGCTGACGAGAATTTCTTGGAAAAATAGGAGCAGGGTAGGAGATGTCCGGAGGTAGAGACTTGCGAGAGGACCGCCCCCACAGCAATGTTAGAGGCATCGACCTCGACAAAGAATGGCCGAGTGGGATCCGGGTGACGTAAACAAGTATCCCGGAGAAACGCCTCCTTTAAGTGTTCGAAAGCCTCACAAGCTTCCTCAGGCCAAAGGCGGGTGTTAGCCCCTTTCCGAGTTAGCGCGGTTAAAGGTGCCACCAAGCGAGAGTACTGGGGAATAAAGTGTCTATAGAAGTTAGCAAACCCCAAAAATCGTTGCAACGCTTTTAGCCCCTCAGGACGGGGCCACTTCCTGATGGCGGACACCTTACTGGGGTCCATCCGGAAACCAGTAGAGGACACAATATACCCTAGGAAGGGTAACGACTCTTGCTCAAAGAGACATTTTTCAAACTTTGCATACAAATGATGGTCTCGTAAGATCTGAAGTACTTGTCTCACATGTTGCCGATGGGAGGTAAGATCCGGGGAATGTATGAGAACATCGTCCAAATAGACGATCACGCAGGAGTGCAATAATTCTCGTAGAATCTCGTTCATCAAGTGCTGGAATACGGCGGGTGCATTGCACAGTCCAAACGGCATCACTAGGTATTCATAATGGCCGTCCCGGGTGTTGAACGCCGTCTTCCATTCATCCCCAGGACGGATTCGGACCAGATTGTAAGCGCCGCGGAGGTCCAATTTAGTGAACACTTGGGCTCCTTGAAGTCTATCCAACAATTCCGGAATGAGGGGAAGCGGGTACCGGTTCTTCTTGGTGATAGCATTGAGCCCACGGTAATCAATGCAGGGCCGCAAGGCTCCGTCTTTTTTAGCAACAAAAAAGAAACCTGCTCCGGCGGGAGATTTTGAAGGGCGGATGAAGCCCTTAGCCAGATTCTCGGTGATGTATTCTGACATAGCCCGGGTCTCAGGCTGAGACAATGGGTATACCCGTCCCCGAGGGGGAGTAGTACCCGGGAGCAACTCTATCGCACAGTCAAAAGGTCGGTGTTGCGGTAACAATTCTGCTTTTTCCTTGGAAAAAACATCCTGGAAGTCAGCATACGGAGCCGGTAATACCGGAGAGGTGAGAGCCAGCGGAATCCGTTGGAACCTTTTCGCTTGGAGGCAGGATTGGAAACACTCAGAGCTCCACTGGGTAATCTGAAAGTCCTTCCAGCGAATCACAGCAGAGTGTTTCTGGAGCCAGGGTAACCCAAGAACCACCGGATGTACAGCTCTTTCCAATACTAGCAACGAAATCTCCTCTGTGTGTAATAAGCCCGTCTGCAAAATCAACGGTAAGGTCTCCGTGGAGATGCACCCCGACAAGGGAGTACCCTGGATAGAGGTCACCCGTAAGGCAGGGGTCCTAGATCGTGTAGGAAGATTCAGCTGTTGCACCAGATCCTTAGTAATGAAGTTGCCTCCTGCCCCGGAGTTGACTAGGGCTTGCGTGAGGAAGGAACCACCGGGATATTCCAAGGTTACCGGTATGGTACATTGAGGAGCAGGGCTAAGGCAGCCTAGGGGACACTCCTCCCTTACACCTAGGCGCGGGAGTTTTCCGCCCGTTCCTTACACTGTGCTAGATAGTGGCCCTTGCCGCCACAGTACAGGCACAGCCTCAAGTCGCGGCGTCGCTGCCTTTCTTCGGGTGATAATGACGAGCGGCCCACTTGCATGGGCTCGTCAGAGGAAGTTGCTGGTGAAGGTGCAGTTCCCCGTGACCCCGAATTCAAATTCGAGATCCTGGGAGTCACGGACGTCGAGCGTCGGAAAGGGCGCCCTTCTTTCGCCCTCTGCTGCAAACGCCGATCAATTCGGCCCGCTAAGTCAATCAGAGAACTCAGGGTCTCCGGCAGGTCCCGAGCCGCTAGCTCGTCTTTAATACGACCGGCTAAGCCTTCCAGGAACACGCCCCGAAGAGCCTCATCCTGCCAGCCCACCTCGTGGGCGAGCGTGCGGAATTCCAACGCATAGTCCGCCAAAGTCCGCGTTCTTTGCCGGAGCTGGAGTAACTCTGAGGTAGCGGAAGCCTGTCGTGCTGGCTCATCAAAAGCCGCTTTGAACTCTTCCACAAAACGGTTCAAATCCCCCAGTGCTGGATCATTGTTCTCCCACATGGGGGAAGCCCAGTTCAGGGCCCGACCGTCCAGAAGGGAAAAAATGTACGCCACTTTGGTGCCATCTGTAGGAAACTGGTTAGGCAGTAGTGCAAAGCGCACATAACATTGGTTTAAGAACCCTCGACACGCCTTGGCATCCCCGGCATAGCGAGAGGGTGCTGGGAGCTGCGTAGGGGACTGGAGGGTTACCAATGGTGCTGGGGCAGGTGCTGGTATCGGAACAGGCGCGAGCGGCTCGGCATCCATGCGAGTGGCCAGCCACTCTACTGTAGCAGCCAGGGAGTCCAGGACCTGCTGCTGCTGAACTAACCGCTGGGCCAAACCCGGAATGGCCTGTAGCCCGGCGAGATCTGCCGGATCCATGGCCTTGCAAACTGTTATGATGGAGGAAATCCGGATGTGGATCCTTAGGCCGACCGACCCGAGGGAACAGTCGGTAGGCAGAACTCCCACTGGGCAATTGGAGCTTCACCTGGAAACCCGTGACTCCTCCAGAGGAGCTGTGGGAGCCCGGGTCGCTAGGACTTAGGAGTCTTCGCCCTGGAAGTCCGAGGTCCCCCCAGGAGGAGCCCGTAGGGACCCGGACCGCTGGGACTTAGGCGATGATGAAGAAACCCAGGAGTGGAATCCGGACCGGAGTCTTGGCAGGCGGCGAGCAAGCAGGAGTCGGGGTCACGAACATAGAAACATAGAAACATAGAAACATAGAAATGACGGCAGAAGAAGACCAAATGGCCCATCCAGTCTGCCCAGCAAGCTTCCCTCATTTCTTCTCCCATACTTATCTGTTTCTCTTAGCTCTTGGTTCTAATTCCCTTCCACCCCCGCCATTAATGTAGAGAGCGGTGGAGGAGCTGCATCCAAGTGAAATATCTAGCTTGATTAGTTAGAGGTAGTAGGAGTAGTAACCGCCCGCAATAAGCAAGCTACACCCATGCTTATTTGTTTTTACCCAGATTATGTTATACAGCCCTTATTGGTTGTTTATCTTCTCCCCTGCCGTTGAAGCAGGGAGCTATGCTGGATATGCGTGAGGTATCAGTTTTTTTCTTCTCCCCTGCCGTTGAAGCAGAGAGCTATGCTGGATATGCATCGAAAGTGAAGTATCAGGCACATTTGGTTTGGGGTAGTAACCGCCGTGACAAGCCAGCTACTCCCCGCTTTGTGAACCGGGGTCAAGGCAGGCTGAAGACAAGCAGGAGTTGAAGTCACGGACCGGAGTCAAGGCAGGCTGAAGTCAAGCAGGAGTCGAAGATACCGACCGGAGTCAAGGCAGGCTGAAGTCAAGCAGGAGTCAGGAACGACGGCAACTAGCTCTTCCGAAGAAGGAACCTCGTTGCAAGGCAAGGAAGGCTAGGAACTGCAGGGCTTAAATAGCCCTGCAGCGTCTGACGTCAGGAAAGGGAGGAGCCGAGGTTTCCCGCGCTGGCCCCTTTAAAAACGGAGCTCAGCCGCGCGCGCGCGCCTGGGGGCGGGGCTAGTCGCGAGAGGACGCCGGCGGCAGAGAGGGAGCTGGCGCATGGCGCCTGAAGGCCTGCAGGCCTGCGCGGGGGTCGGAGCGGCAGGAGGAAGCTGCGGCCGAGGTCCCGAGTCCGCGGAACGCGGTAAGACTCCGGGACCCGAGAGGAGGTAAGGCCTCGGGCGCCACCGTGGCGTCCGAGACCGCAACATACAGGACAAATGCTTCATCCCGGACGCGAACGTCCCGTTCTTATCAAATATTTTTGGAGACGTTCGCGTCCGGGATGAAGCATCTGTCCTGTAAATCCCTTTGAAACTCACTCCTGAAGAAGCGATAGTGTTATCGCAAACACCGGCCGTTGTCGGGCTTTATTCTTCAACTGCACCTCGGGGAACAGATGTGTGTCTTTCTTTGAAAGAATATTATAACATCCTTTACATAGTTGTGACTTTGAAAAATACCTGATTACAAACGTGACTTTGAAAAACATCTGATTACAAACGCGTCTTTGAAAAATACCTGATTGAAAACACACCGCAAATGACGAGTGGTCCGGACGGCAAGTTACAATACTGCCGTTGTCTGGCTTGCTGATGCGGTTTCATCATTATTAAGATCATTCTTTTTTCACTTGCTATTCGGTGGACACAGCTTGAAAAATAGTACATAGGGTCTTTTTTGTTTTGTTTGGTTCTTATTAAACCATGTCTATCTAAATATTTTGTGATTTTATTTTTTATAACAGTTTCCATGATTTTTCCAGGCACTGAAGTCAGGCTCACTGGTCTGTACTTTCCCCAGATCACCCCTGGAGCCCTTTTTAAATATTGGGGTTATATTGGCCATCTTCCAATCTTCAGGTACAACGGATGATTTTAATGATAGGTTACAAATTAATTGAAATAGGTCTGAAATTTCATTTTTTAGTTCTTTCAGAACCCTGGAGTGTATACTATTCGGTCCAGGTGATTTACTACTCTTCAGTTTGTCAATCTGGCCTACCACATCTTCCAGGTTCACCGTGATTTGATTCAGTTCCTCTGAATCATCACCCTTGAAAACCATCTCCAGAATGGGTATCTCAACAACATCCTCTTCAGTAAATACCGAAGCAAAGAAATTGTTTAATCTTTTCGCGATGTCCTTATCTTCCCTAAGTGCCTCTTTAACCCCTTGATCATCTAACTGTCCAACCGACTCCCTCGCAGACTTTTCTGCTTCGGATATATTTCAAAAAGTTTTTATTGTGAGTTTTTGCCTCTATGGCCAACTTCTTTTCAAATTCTCTCTTAGCCTGTCTTATCAATGTCTTACATTTAACTTACCAATGCTTTTGCTTTATCCTATTTTCTTCTGATGGATCCTTGTTCCAATTTTTGAATGAAGATCTTTGAGCTAAAATAGCCCACCCAGGCCCACCCATGGCTACTCCACTGGTCTAAAAGATGAATATAAAAGGTAGGTCTTCTTGGACTCATTATTCTTACACTGGCCCCACATCATGTAACTGTACAACAACTGTGAGAACAGAAGGAGTAAACACCAGAATTGCAGGATCTGTGGGGAGGGAGTTCTCACCCTGGACCATATTTTGGAAAATCATATGTGTCTCTCAAAACATGCTTCAAATCCACATGGAACAGCCTCTCCATGGAGGTGGTGGAGACAAGGACAATATCTGAATTCAAGAACGCATGGGACAAGCATAGGGATCTCTGAAGGAGTGGTAGGAATTGTAGAGATGGACAGATTAGACAGGTCAAATGGTCTTTTTCTGCTGTCATGTTTCTATATTTCCTGATGTGTTTCAGCTACAATTAATTTTTGCACTGTTCCTTAAAAAAGTCATTGACTAAGACAACATTCATTAACTAATTATGTAGGTCAATTTGGATGGTCATTACTAGTGAATTATAGTTTATTTTTCTTTAATATACGTGCTCTGTTTTAATCTTTAATGCGATTTAAAACTCCAGAAATAATTGCAACAGCTCCCAACTAACAATCACTCACATTCACGAGCCTGGCTTTTGTTCCTTGGACCCCTCAAGGCTGGGGTTGCTGCAAAGGCAGTGTTTGTAGCCCCACCCCTGATGAGGGTGTCCCATATGTCACTCAGAAGCCATATCCACCAATCAGACTTAAGGATGCAGAGGGAAATGTAGTCTGTGGCCCCTAGCCAAGAACTGTCATAGTAATGGGGATTTTACCTATGGCGGAAACTTCCCCTCTCTCCTGGGTAGTTCTAAATGAAGACTCATGGCACTAGAGCCCCAGCAGAAAGTGCTTACAACTGAACTGGAAATGCAAAGGAGTGGGAGGGAACTGCTAGACTGTGCTCACCTCCTCTTCTACCAACACCAAATTACTATTTGATACTCAAACTTCTGTGCCAGCTGATTTACAATGGAATGAGAACCAATAGAATCGCACAGACACTGTTGAAAAAATACAATTGTGAGAACCATTGTATGCTGGATAGGGCCTGGAGAAGCTTCTGACAACCTCTGCACTGTTGGAGTTGACAGATGTAACATGTTTCTTTCTCTCATTTATTTTTGCATTAGGATTCTTGGAAAAAAACAATGATCTCCTGTATCGAAATCTGAAAGAGGTAAGGGCTGGCATACAGTTTAGCTGGTGAGTATTAGGGGTGTGCATTTATTTTTCATGATGAAACACTTGTAATTCATTTAGTTTAAAAATGAAACAAAGTCCCTCCCCCCATAAAGCCATACAACAAAATGGTACCAGCCTCAGTGTTGGCTGGCACCATTTGTAAACTGGGAACTGGTAGGGCAGGAGCAACTATGGATTGCTCCTGTCCCTTTTTTCAATGGAGATCCCAGGGAAGGGGTACAGTGAACCATGGGCAGTCACGAAGGAGCAAGTGGGGGGTGTGGAGCACTGTTTCTTTTTTTTTTTTTAATGTAATGTTTATTTTGGTTTGGCAAATGAACTGAACCAAAATAATTATTAAACAAGTCAACCCACCCCCACCAAAAAATAACCAAAAGTTAAAAAACAAACCCACACATCCATCATGTGTTTGCTGTTAAGGAAGGAGATTCCATATGTTGGGCATGATGTGCTAAGCTCGTGTCTAATAGTACCTGAATGTAATCCACTTTGAAATGCTGAAAAAAGTGTGAGAAGCGGAATATAAAAAAAATCTAAATAAATAAAAATAAATAAATAAATAAATACCTGCAGGGCCTGAATGTAATCTGCTTTGAAGTGCCTGAAAGGCAAAATGTAAATCAAATCAAATAAATAAATAAAATCAATCATTCTTCTGCTTCAGGTATTGTTGAAATCTAAAAACTACATAATTAGAGACTGTTTTCATGCAAGTGAACTAGATAACCGGAAAAGACCTGAAACAGTAAGTGGCTGAATTACAAACCTATCCGTGCATTGCTACCAACCATTTCCAAATTTCCTTGTACCGTACCCAGATCAGTCCAGACTCCTGGGTTTTGCCTCCCTTCCAGCAGATGGAGACAGAGAAAGATCTGAAGGTACCCTCTTAACTCGGTGTGCCACCTGCATCTCCTCAATATTTCTCTGTCTCTAACAGATGGAGGTGGTGAAAAACCTGCAGTTCTGTAACTGAATAGACTAGGCTCAAAAAGAAAAGTTATTGATTTCAAGATTAGTTTTTTACATTATCATCTTCCCTCCCAGGGGGTTGGCAGGTCCTGGTGGGACAATCCCCCCAGGTAGTAGGGTTCAGACGGGCAGGGGTTGGGGATCCCAAAATTGCTCATTTGGAAGCGCCAGGGGTGATAGCTGGTGGTCTGACTCTCTTCCCTCAACGAGGACCTGAGAAAGCCACTGCCATCCTTCAGAAAGCTGCTGCCATCCTTCTGCAGGGAAGTAGACTTACATTGTTTTGGTTTTTTTTAAACTTTATAAATAATGAGTAGCAAGAGCAGTGAAAAGAGAAAGAGTGAACGTGTTGTGCAGTTATCTCTTTCACTGCCAGTCTCTGGTAGCAGTGGGATCAGGTACGCGACACCATCGTTTCGGCTTCTTGTTCCATGGGGATTCTCTTCAGATGCTGCCTCACAGATCTTTCTTCAGCAGAGCCATGCCAATGTGGAGAGCGCTCAGCATGGCTCTCCAAAGGAAGGTCGCAGCTCCCACTGTCTCCCTGGTGGGGAGGGCTCATCATGGGCTGCCGCACCGGCATTTCTGAAGCAGCATGGCCCTGGCAGGATGCTGGCTGCTCCAAGCGCTGAGGCTGACTCATTCCCGTTGAGTGCAGGAACAGTGGCCATTTTGAAAACTTGTTACACAGCTGAGGAGAGAATGACGGGGGAGGGGATCTCCCACCAACGCTGTCACCAGCAGAGCTCAGCCCCCAGGAGGTCAGGGAGGACCTAGAGGTGGGGTTTGAAGAGGATTCTGGTCCCCTGGAGGGGGACTTAGAGGCCCCAATCCATTTTTCGCCAGAATTTGTCTTTTGTTACATAAGGGTTTTCTGGCCAGCAAAGGCAAAAGGAGTGGCTCTCCTGCTCACAGGTCCCCTACATGGGCAGCCTTGTAAGAGACCTAGACACTCGGAGATGCCGGGGGCACAAGGGTCCAAAGGCAAAGGTCCAGGGGTTCGGGGGACCTCAGAGGATCTTTCTTGGGGTCCTGAGTTCTAACCTGATTCTGGATCCGGAGGGCGATGCTGAGAAGATCCCTTTGGTGGAAGGAGATGCTCCTAAGGTTGTTCACCTGTTTCATGGGAATAGCAGTACCACAGGACGAGCCGGATCAGGACATGGTGGACTCGGTAATGGCAGGCTTGCGGGGCCTGGCCAGAAATTTTCCTTTCTATAGAATGCTTAAGCAATTGATTGTCAGGGAGTGGGATACTCCTGACACAGGTCTTAAGGCTGGTAGAGCTATGGATAAGCTTTAACCCTTGCCTGAGGATACGCTGGAGCTCCTGCAACTGTCGAAGGTGGATGCTTCCGTGTCAGTGGTCATGAAGAGGACCACTATGTCTGTAGCTGGAGCGGCAGCTCTGAAAAATCTCCAGGATAGGAAGCTCAAAGTGTTCCTTGAGGATTTTTGAGGTTTCTGCTCTGGACATCTGGGCCGCTGTGTGTAGCAGTTTTATGCTTCAAGCGAGCTTGCGTTGGGTGCAGCAGTTACAGAGTTCCAGAGATCTTTCGTTCCAGGAATCTGAGCGAGCAGGGCACCTAGAGGCAGCAGCTTATGGGGCAAATGCTTTATGTGATCATTATTCACACCTCTTCTAGGACATTGCTGTCTGCTGTATCGGCCAGGAGGCTTTTGTGGCTGCGCAACTGGTCAGCGGATGTTGCATCAAGGACTCAGCTTGGTGCACTCCCCTTCAAGGGCAAGCTCCTTTTTGAGGAAGGCTTGAAACAGCTGATAAAACAGCTTGGAGATATTACAGTCCACAGGCTCCCGGAGGACAAGCCTAAAGGATCAAAAGTATATTTACTGGTTTGCTCTCATTTTCAAGGCCACCGGCGTTTCTGTCAGAGCAGAGCTACAGGCGCAAACCAGAGGCAGACCTTGGGGAGGTCTCAGTCTTGGCCATAGAGAAACCGGGACGACTCCAGCCAAAGGCTTAGCGGTGCCAAGTCCTTGCACTGAAGTGAGGCCGGCCCACTCCTCAGTCCCAGCCACCAGGGGTCGGTTGATTCATTTTTACGAGGAGTAGGTCAAAATCATGTTGGACCGGTGGGTTCTAAGCATGATAGAACGAGACTACGTGCTAGTTTTCTCGGCTGATAAGAGACCCATGTATGGTTTCCCCCTATGTTTCGCCAGCAAAGAAAGTCATTGTTCAGCAGACCATTCAGAGACTGAGAATGTTGGGGGCCATTGTTCTTGTTCCCTGGGAAGAACGGGGGTTGGGAAGGTATTTCATTTACTTTGTGATTCCAAAGAAGGAAGGATCTTTTCATCCAATTCTGGATTTAAAGAAGGTCAAAGTGGCCCTCAAAGTCCCCCATTTTCAGATGGAGAACCTCATAGCTGCAGAGTGAAGCTGGGTATTCTTGGCTTCACTGGACCTAATGGAAGCGTATCTACACATTGGGATCTGCTGGGATCATCAGAGATACCTCAGATTCATGATCCTCAGGAAGCATTTTCAGTTTTGCGCTCTTCCATTCGGCACCCATATCTAGATGACTGGCTCATCTGGGCAAAGTCCAAAGATCTTTTCAAGCAGGCGTGGAGGTGGTTCTCCACCACTTGAGATCCCTAAGCTGGGTGGTGAACCTGTCCTAGAGCCATCTTTTCCATTCACAAGTCTGGAGTTCTTAGGTGTGCGCTTCGATACCCATGTGGGCAAGGTATTTCTAACAGCAGGAGTGGGTGATCATGCTACAAGCACAAGTTTGGAACCTATTGGACACCACAGTACCCAAGGTCTGGGATTACTTGCAGGTCCTTGGTTCCATGGACTTGACTCTGGAGCTGGTCCCAGAGGTGATTGCACATCTGAGGCCTCTACAGAAAGCGTTGTTTTCCTGCTGGAATCTGCTATCGGAGCAATTTCATCTTCCACTACCACTTATGGATGTCACCAAGTCCAGTATTTGGTGGTGGCTTGCTCGACACCATTTGGCATGCAGGGTGGACTTCGAGGTGCCTCAATGGATACTGGTGGCTACCGACGCAAGTCTCTCCGGTTGGGGGGAGGTGTGTCATGCCTAGTTGGTACAAGGACAATGATCAGCGGTAGAAGCATCTTGGTCAATCAATCACCTAGAGACTAGCCCGGTGCGGTTGCCCTGGAGAGATTTGTTCCTCTCCTCCACAACCAGGCAGTCAGAGACCTATCAGACAATGCGACGACAGTAGCCTATATCAACCGTCAGGGAGGGACCAAGAGTCGGCCGGTAGCTTTGGAAGCGGAGATGCGGATGGCCTGAGCGGAGTAGCATCTGGCGCTGATAACAGCATCTCACATTGCGGGGTCTGACAGTGTGCAAGTGGATTTTCACAGTCGGAGATATCAGACAATGCCAGGGAACTCATCTCTCACTGATGGGGCATGTCTCTTATGGATCTGATGACAACTCAGAGGAATGCAAGGCTCTGCGTTACTTCAGTCACAGAAGAAGAGCACGTGGTGGAAGGAGTCGATGCCCTGGTGCTTCCTTGGCTTCACGACGCTCTGCTCTATGTGTTTCCTCCATGGCCTCTGGTGGGCTAGGTTCTCAGGAGATAGAGGACTACCCAGGAAAGGTAATCCTGGTACCGCCGGAGTGGCCGTGCAGACTTTGGTTTGTGGATCTGGTCCATCTAGCGGTGGACGAGCCCCTGAGATTGAGTCATCTGCCAAATCTTCTATGGCAGGGCCCTACATTTTTCGATTAAACGGATCGCTTTTGCCTAGAGGCTTGACTTTTGAAAGGAGGCAATTGAGGAAGAAAGGCTATCCGGAGGAGGTTATTTCTACTCTTTAAGGGCTCGTAAAACCTCTACTTCCTTGGCATATGTCCGGGTCTGGAGAGTTTTTGAATCTTTGGTGTACGGAAGAGGAACTTGATCCTCACCGAGCATCCGTTGCAGAGATTTTGATTTTTTTACAGAGAGGTCTGGCAAAAATTTTGTCTTTTAGTTCTCTGAGGGTGCAGGTGTCAGCCTTGGGCTGCTTGCGGGGCAAGTCTTGTGATTCATCTCTGGCGGCGTATCTGGATGTGTTGTTTTCCTCTGTGGAGTGAAGCACTTCCGCCCCCCTATTCGTCAGGTCTGCATTTCCTGGAATCTTAACTTGGTCCTCAGGGCATTTGTGAAGCACTGTTTATTTAAGCCTCTTAAGAGGGCCACTATAAAAGATTTGACTTTGAAGGTGGTTTTTCTGGTTGCGATTTGGTTAGCTAGAAGAGTGTCTGAACTTCAAGCGCGGTCATGTGGGGAACCCTTTTTGAGGATTTCGGTTTCTGGGATCTCTCTTAGGTCAGTTCCATCCTTTCTGCTGAAGGGAGTTTCAGCGTTCCACTTAAGTCAGTCAGTGAAACTCCCGGCCTTTACACACCTAGAGTATGATGCGCCTCATGCGAAGGAATTGAGACGTCTAGGGGCCAGATTTTCAAAGGGGTACACGCGTAAGATACCCCCCGAAAACCTGCCCGAAGTTCCCCCTGCGCGCGCCGAGCCTATGTTGAGTAGGCTCGGCGGCACGCGCAAGCCCCAGGACGCATGTAAGTCCCGGGCTTTCCTGGGGGGGGTGTCGGGGGGCATGTCGTGGCGGCAAGTCATTTGGGGGTGGGGCCGTGGGCGTGGTTCCAGCCCGGGAGCGTTTGGGGGCGTGACTGAGGCCTCTGAAACTGCTCCCGGACCTGGGAATTGCACGCCGGCGGCCCCTAACAAAGGTGGGGGGGGGGTTAGGTAGGGGAAGGTGCGGGGGGGGGTGGAAGGAAAGTTCCCTCCGAGGCCGCTCTGATTTCGGAGCGGCCTCAGAGGGAACGGAGGCAGGCTGAGCGGCTCGGCAGCCTGCGCGTGCCGATCCCGGATTTTACCAGATATGCGCGGTTACACGCGTATCTATTAAAATCCTGCGTACTCTTGTTTGTGCCTGGTGCGCGAACAAAAGTACGCGTGTGCGCAAATTTGTAAAATCTACCCCTAGATGTCAGAAGAGCTTTGTTGTGGGATCTTGAGGTCACGAATAATTTCAGGGTGACAGTTCACCTTTTTGTACTATGGGGTGGTGCCCAAAAAAAAAAAAAGGGTCAAGAAGCATCAGAGGCCATGATAGCGCGTTGGTTGAAAGAGGCCATTGGTTCCGAATATATCTGTCTCGGTTGCCCGGTACCGGAGGGTTTAAGGGCGCGTTCTTCACGTTTGCAGGCAGCATCCTGGGCTGAATGCCAGCTGGTTTCGCCGCAAGAGATTTGCATGGCAGCTACTTGGAAGTATTTGCATAACTTTGCAAGGCACTACCGATTGGATGTCCAGGCGCCAGACATCGGCAATTTTGCTAGAGGTGCTCTGTGAGCGGGACTCTCACAGTCCCAGCCCATTTTAGGGAAGCTTTGGTACATCCCAGGATTCTGGACTGATCTGGGTACATACAGGGAAAGGAAAATTGGTTCTTATCTGCTAATTTTTATTCCTGTAGTACCACAGATCAGTCCAGATGCCTGCCCGCTGGGGGTATAGGAGACTCTGGAGAGTCTGCTCGATCTGATTCCTTATTTGCAAATTTTTCTGAAGATTGGCACAGGTTTTAATTTCAATTTTCCTTGTCCTCTGCTCATTCTGGAGGGATATTGTTGTGGAGCGCTAGGAGAGTGATCCCACTCCTGGGAGATGTGTGTGCCCTTGGGCCGCGACTCGACACCAGAGGGGTCTGGAGAGGTGCCGCGGGAGGCATGGCATGCCCGAGCATGGGCTGGACGGAGGCAAGCTGGAGTGAAGACTGGAAGACAGACCCTCCTCCGGACCTGCACGCTTCGGAAGACCCAACAACGCAATGTTGGTCTTGTGAACAGTCCTCCGACCGTTCCCAGCCCTTTCGGACCTGCCGCAGGGTACGGCACGAAGCGGCAGGCCAGATGGAGGCCAGGGCAGCGAAGACTGGAACATGGATTCAGACGAGACTCAGGACGACGTAGACTCAGGCATAGACGTGGACTCAGGAATGAGGTGCAGGATGCATAGACGTGGACTCAGGCATAGACGTGGACTCAGGACGAGGTACTGGATGCACAGAGGTGGAGACAGGAACGAGGGCTGAAGGAAGACATGGGCACTGTCCCTCAGGGCGCCCTACTCAGACCACCCGCGGGACTGAGTCGCGGACCACCCTGCCTCATGCGCGCCCTACTCAGCCCTGGAAGGCTGGTCGCGGACCACGCTGAGAGCGGGAGAGCACAGGAAAGAGGAAGCAGGTTGCTGCACTCCAGGCAGCTCAAGGCAAGGATACGCTGCACTCCAGGCAGCTCAAGGCAGGTTAAAGCATCAGGATCAGGAACAAGGATAAGACAGACCTCAGGGCTGGAATAAGGACATCTGGAACAGCAGGAACATCAGGACTGGAACACGGATACTGGAACAGGAGACACACCTCAGGGCAGGAACATGGACATCTGGAACAGCAGGAACATCAGGACTGGATCAAGAGACAGACCTTGGGACTGGAACGGCAGGCAGACATCAGGACTGGACGAGGAGCTCCGACAGGTAACAAGAAACACAGGACCTTGCAGAAGTGCTGGAACACGGACGACTTCCTGGAGCAAAGGATCTCAGGAGTGACCAACTCCTTGCGAAGGCAAAGACAGACTGAAAGCTGAGCCCTTTAGTAGGGCTAAGGTGGACAACGCCCAGGGAGGGGTCAGCAGGGGGCCACACCTGGCTGGCCCTTGAAGAGGAGCAGAGAGACGCGCGCTCGCGCCCTAGGGAGCTGGAGAGAAGAGCTGGAAGCTGGTGGCGTCCTCAGCCACGTGGAAGGCCAGGGAAGCAGTGGAGCAGCCCTGGGCTGGAGCTGGGTGAAGGCAGGTCAGTGGAGCAGCTCCCAGCTGCAAGGGCTGAAGCAGGAAGAAGGAGAGAGAGGTAAGGCTGGCTGCAGGCACCAGCAGAGAGAACAGAGAGCTGCAAGAACTGAAGCAGGAGAAGGGCTGACTGCAGGAATGGCTCCATGCCGTGAAGACAGCCCCAGGAGGAGAGGTAAGACTGCAGGCAGAGCAGAGAGCTGTAGCAGGCTGCAGGCACTGGCAGGGACGGCTTCCCAGCCAGGCAAGGACCCGGGCTGTAGCAGGCACCAGCAGAGACGGCCTGCTGACTGAAGGGCCCGGGATCGCAGCAGCACGTCGGGGGAAGGCAGGAACAGAGAAGCCGGCCGCATGGGAACAGCTGCGGGGACAGCCCCAGCTGATTCAGGGAGAAAGCAAGCAGCAGCGTCAGCAGCCCGACTGGCTGTCTGTGAGAAGGTAAGAGCCTGCCCATGCTTCTTGCGGGCAGGAGCATAACAGATATAGTGTAGTTGATTGGTTACAAGTTTTTTTTTATTGTTTTTTTCTGCTTGGGTACTGATAAATACTGAGGAGATGCAGGTGGCACACCGGGTTAAGAGGCGATGCCTTTAAAACTTTCTCTGTCTCCAGCTGCTGGAAGGGAGGCAAAACCCAGGAGTCTGTACTGGTCTGTGGTACTACAGGAATGAAAATTAGCAGGTAAGAACCAATTTTCCTATATTAATTGAAGCTCTCCAATGTCTGTTCGCAGGTCACAACTCAGTTCAAACACAGCCTGGCTAGTCTGATGGAAATCCTGCTATCCAAGGAGCCTTCTTACATTCGATGCATCAAACCTAACGATGCCAAAGAATCTGGTAAAGGAACAGAGATGATTTTCAAGAACGGGTCATCTACGTTTGCTCCTTGGGCCAGCCAGGGTGAGAGATGCTGTCCAGACAGCATTCACAGCCCTGGGAAGAGGGAATCCCAGCTGTTGCTCAGCAGCAACACCTGTGGCTGGAAGTTTAGGTTCCATGTGCACCTGCTTCCTAAGAGAATTGTGTGCTATTGGCCCTACCCCTTCCCCACCTCCCACCAAGGAATGTCACTATGAAAGATGGGTTATAAGAGTCAGGAGGGTAAGGGAATAAAAATGGAAGGAAAACCCTAAGAAGCTGCCAATGAAGGCTCATGGCACTCCAGTTGACGTTGGAACCCAAAAGAGCCAGAGGAAACTGCTTTACAAAAAAAATGGAAAGTTTATTTTTCTTTTCTCTGTTCCACCACCACTCAGTCTGAGTCTCTCTAGCGCTTCTCTGAGGGCCTGTTTTATTCTGTGTCTATGGGGAAAAAGTGTAATAAATCAGGCCCTGGGTGTTCTCTATGCCAAGGAACCACCAAATGCAGCAAAATTACTAATAACCATTAGCCCATGCACTGGAAGCAAAATGGTTGGGCGGGGAAGGGAAGTAGTGGGTAAGAACCTGATGAATGTTAGAAGGATATTGTTAACGTTTTATGATTTTGTCTACTATCCTCTCTCTGCCCTTATCAGGAGGGCATTAAAACTATATTTTTATTTTGAGAACAGTTATGGCATTGCATTGCCAAACCCCAGTACCTATAAACGCATCACATGGCTGATAACTGGAGGCTGTGATGTGATTGGCTTTCTAGCAATTTGTCTCTGTCCATGAGTGTGAGAGCTCATCTGGCTGCCTCCCATTAGACCCACTTTCTGTTTGAAGGGCAACCAAAATGATAAAGGGGATGGAACAGCTCCCCTATGAGGAAAGGCTGAAGAGGTTAGGGCTGTTCAGCTTGGAGAAAAGACGGCTGAGGGGGGATATGATAGAGATCTTTAAGATCATGAGAGGTCTTGAATGAGTAGATGTGAATCGGTTATTTACACTTTCGAATAATAGAAGGACTAGGGGGCATTCCATGAAGTTAGCAAGTAGCACATTTAAGACTAATCGGAGAAAATTCTTTTTCACTCAACGCACAATAAAGCTCTGGAATTTGTTGCCAGAGGATGTGGTTAGTGCAGTTAGTGTAGCTGGGTTCAAAAAAGGTTTGGATAAGTTCTTGGAGGAGAAGTCCATTAACGGCTATTAATCAAATTTACTTAGGGAATAGCCACTGCTATTAATTGCATCAGTGGCATGGGATCTTCTTAGTGTTTGGGTAATTTCCAGGTTCTTGTGGCCTGGTTTGGCCTCTGTTGGAAACAGGATACTGGGCTTGATGAACCCTTGGTCGGATCAGCATGGCAATTTCTTAAGTTCTTAAGTTTATAACCGTAGCAAACTCAAGAACACTAAAGGAAACAAAGTCATATTCCAAGAACTGGATCTCAAATCACACATTTTCTTTTTTTAACCTGGTCACACTAGCAGCAGCTAGAGATGAGATGCCTGCTACACAAGAGACACCCTACTTGAATTTAGTCTCTTGGTGCTATCTATAATCATACAGTGCATGGCATCCACAATCTTAACTGTATCTGACAAAACAAAAAAAAAAAAAAAGAATATTAAAAGTCCATGGCATGAACCAAAAGTCTCTAGTGTTGAATCCACATCTTCTTACTTCTTTTTTTGTGTGTATGATAGTGTAAAGCGATTTACAGGATGCTACATTGTCAGTTTCCTCCTAAAGTTTGCTGATATTTCTAATGCATCCATCCTAGGAAAGTTTGATGATGTTCTCGTTCGGCATCAGGTGAAATACCTGGGCTTGATGGAACACCTGCGGGTGAGGAGGGCCGGATTTGCCTACCGTCGAAAGTACGAGATTTTCTTAGACAGGTAAATTTGACAAATTTCGCAGGGCTTGGTGGGTTGGCGGCATGAGATGGCCTTAATTCCGGGACTGGATTCTGAAGTCAAACATGGCATTCTTTCTTTTACTCATCAGCACTGCAGTTTTCCAGATGGTGTTTGCATGCATGCCCAGATGCCTTCAGGTAGACAGCAAAGAGGGGGACTATAGCAATGCAATAAGCTGATGGATAAGGAATGGGGCAGCAATATTTCAGTACAAAGCAAAGTACATCCTGTCTGGTTAGCAAAGTAGGGCTGGCAGGGCTGGCAGATGACTGAATATACACTTTGGACTATATCTTTTCCAACTAAAGGTGTCACCGGATTTAAGCAGTTCTGAAAATACATACAACACTTTTTTCACATTGAATTTTCACTCCAATTCATTTTCCAATATCTTATGGATTTTTCATTTGGGTTTTGTACGTCTTTTTAATAATTATTACAATGTAAAGCTCCCCCCTCCTTTTCCTCATAAATGAATGCTTATTTTAATTGTTACTTTCTCTGTACTTCTAGGTACAAGTCTTTATGTCCAGATACGTGGCCTAAATGGCGTGGACCTGCTACAAAGGGTGTGGAGATACTAATGAAGTATTTAGGCTACAAGCCTGAAGAATATGAGTTGGGAAGGTAATTTGTTAGGAGACAGAGAAAGAATGATTCACTTCCTTTTTTATGCCTGCAGTTTCTTCCTGTTCCTTTGGGTTTCCAACTCCTCTGCTCCTCTGCTGGGTTACAGCACCACATGCCCTCATTCACAGTTACCCATGGATCCCTTTCCATTCAGCCATTGTGGTAACATTTCTTGGAGAGAGGCTGTTTCTCACAGGACAAGCAGGATGGTAGTCCACACATATGGGTGACATCATCAGATTGTGCCCTGTCACGGAACGCCTCTGTCAAAGTTTCTAGAACCCTGACTGGCACACTGAGCATGCTCAGCATGCCACAATCCCTGTGGCCACAGGGGTCTCCCTTCAGTCTCTTTTTTTCCGTGCTGCAGTTTGCCTCGCGGGTTAGGAGTTCTGTGAGATTTCTCTCACCCTTTTTCCTCACGGAAAAACTTGAAGTTTTACTTCTTTAAAAGTTCCCTAACAGGGGTCTTCCATTGCGCTCCGTTCCCTCTGATGCTCGGTGAGTACTTTTCCCGTGTCTCCGGTTGGTTCCTGCTGCCTTACCAATAGGTTTCAGCAGGCCACCAACCGTTTCACACCCTTTTTATCTGCATGGCGACTGGGTTCAGAAAGTGCCCAGAGTGTCTGCGAACAATGTCCATCATGGACCCTCACACTGTGAGTCTTCTGTGCCTGGGCTCACTGCACGATGTCCGCCGGTGTCCCGATTGCACCCAAATGACTCCAAAAGGCAGACGTGCCCATCTGGATAACATGGAGACACTCTTCAAATCAAAGTTAACTCCAGTGACTTCTGCACAGTCATCAACGGTGAGTAAAGGTCCTTCCACCGACAGGCCTCGCAGGGAGCAGCAGGGAGACAGTGACCGTCCGTCACCGACGCCATCCAGGGCATCGGTAGCGCCATCCTCAGTGCCGGGGAAAGACCGTACCGAGCACCAGGGGAAACATTGCCACTGGCACCAACGCGATTCCACTCCCGGTGCCAGCACTGACATCATAGTGGCATCGATGGCCATCAAGCTGCCTTCAAAGAGGGCCCGGGCAGAGGAGCCCCCATCCTTCTCTGCACCCGAGACCCCGAGGCGTTCCCCACCGACATTAGTGCTGGATACTGTGCCTCCACAAACTCCTGTGGAAGAGCCAGTAATGCCTAGCCTGCCTCTCCCTGTAGCTGCGCTATCCACACCAGCTTTCAGGGAGGAACTGGACATCCTTGTCCGCCAGGCAGTTCTCAATGCCTTCCGGATCCTGCAACCACCAGTGATGCCGGCCTCCACACTGGCACCGACCCCGGAACCATCGATGTTTGCACCACTACTAGACCAACTTGATACTCTCATCGGTGCTTTTCCAACTCAGCCCATTCCATGGGCACCGAGTCAGCCATCGAGACCTCCGCAGCTCCCGATACCCATTCCGGGCTCCTCGGAGGACGACACTACTTCCAGTCCGACTCCAGCTCCAAGTCCATCGATGCCGGAATCTCTTCCAGGTCCATCGGGACTCTCGGGACTAAACGTCCACCGTTCCCCTCGATTCCATTGAAGCCTCAATTGATGCCAATACACCCTCCATTGAAGCCATCGAGGCCTCCATTGATGCCCACATGCCCTGGAATGTTGGACATTCTCCTTCCTTCCGGATCTTGACATGAGACTCCCTATGACCCATGGGAGGATGTGGATACAATTACCTCTACATCAGAGGACTTGCTCTCAGAGTCTTCTTCTGCAGAGGAAAGATGGCGGTCTCCTCCCGAAGACCTTTCCTTTGCCAATTTTATCAAGGAAATGTCCGAAACCATCCCCTTCAACTTAGTGACAGAGGAGGACATCCGCTCCAAGACCTTGGAAGTTCTGCAATTTGTAGATGCCCCCAAGGAAATTATGGCCATTCCAGTGCATGAAATCCTTTTGGATCTCCTACACCGCCTATGGGAGCATCCTGGCACTGTTCCACCAGTTAACAAGAAAACAGATGCAACATATCTAATTCAACATGGCCCAGGCTTTCAGAAACCACAACTGCCTCATCAATCTGTTGTGGTGGAATCTGCACAGAAAAAGGCAAAACGATTATGTCCACATTCCTCAGCTCCTCCTGGTAAAGACCAGAAGTTCTTAGATGGACTGGGTTGGAAAATCTTCCAAGGCTCCATGTTGGTATCCCGTATAGCTGCCTACCAGCTATATATGACCCAGTACCAAAGAAACCTTTGGAAACAGATCCAAGATTTTGCAGACTCCTTGCCTCAACAACAACAGGAAAGCCTGACTGCCATTATCCACAAGGGCCTCGAAGCAGGGAAGCATGAAGTAAGAGCGGCATATGACTCCTTCAAGACTGCTTCCTGGTTGTCAGCAACAGGAATCAGTCCTAGAAGATGGGCCTGGCTGAAAGCTTCTGATTTAAGACCTGAAGTCTAAGACAAGCTTGCTGATCTCCCGTGCACTGGAGACAATCTCTTTGGTGATAAAATACAAGGCGCAATGACTCAGTTGAAGGACCACAACGAGACACTACGTCAATTGTCTACAGTCACGACGCACGCTCCCTTCTCAACCCTCAAAAGCATGAGAAGGGACCGCTCACGCAAATACTATCCTCCTGCATCTAGAGCGAGACCAGCCAGAGCCCCTTAGAGGGGACATACACGCCAGCCTACAGCTCCCAGAGCACAACCAGCCCCACAAGCTGGTCCAGCCTCTGGATTTTGATGCGTTTCCAGAAAACAGTGGCCACTCATCCATGAACCCAAACCCAGAAATACCCGTAGGAGGCCGATTGCACCACTTCAAAAACAACTGGCACCTCATAACAATGGATCAATGGATAATATCCATCATAGCCCAGGGTTACCATTTAAACTTCCTCACAGTACCCCGAGACTCTCCACCCAATCCACTGTGGGCCCAAAAAGAACAAACATTGCTTCTAGAGTCAGAACTTTCCACCCTTCTGTGAACCCAGGGCCGTAGAAGCCATCCCCCTGACACAGAGGGGCAGAGGGTTCTACTCACGTTATTTTCTGATTCCAAACAAATCGGGCAGTCTCCGCCCCATCCTAGACCTCCACGATCTCAACAAATTTCTTCAAAAAGAAAAATTCAGGATGGTATCTCTCTGCACCATGCTTCCCCTACTACAACAAGGAGACTGGCTCTGTTCTCTGGACCTTCAGGACACCTACGCACATATCGCCATATTCCCACAACACCGCAAATACCTGCATTTCATAGTGGGTCACAATATAGAAACATAGAAACATAGAAATGACGGCAGAAGAAGACCAAACGGCCCATCCAGTCTGCCCAGCAAGCTTCACACGTTTTTTTCTCTCATACTTATCTGTTTCTCTTAGCTCTTGGTTCTATTTCCCTTCCACCCCCACCATTGAAATATCTAGCTTGATTAGTTAGGGGTAGTAGGGGTAGTAACCGCCGCAATAAGCAAGCTACACCCATGCTTATTTGTTTTACCCAGACTATGTTATACAGTCCTTATTGGTTGTTTTTCTTCTCCCTTGCTGTTGAAGCAGGGAGCTATGCTGGAAATGCGTGATGTATCAGTCTTCTCCCATGCTGTTGAAGCAGAGAGCCATGCTGGATATGCATCGAAAGTGAAGTATCGGACACAATTGGTTTGGGGTAGTAACCGCCGTAACAAGCCAGCTACTCCCCACTTTGTGAGTGCGAACCCTTTTTTCTTCTCCCCTGCTGTTGAAGCAGAGAACTATGCTGTATATGCATTGAAGGTGAAGCATCAGGCTTATTTGGTTTGGGGTAGTAACCGCCGTAACAAGCCAGCTACTCCCCTCTTTGTGAGTGTAAATCCATTTTTCCACATTTCCTCTTGCTGTTGAAGCTTAGAGTTCTGCCATTCGGTCTGGCCTCAGCACCTCGAGTGTTTATAGAGTGCCTAGCAGAGGCTGCCGCACATTTACACAGAAACACTGTACACATGTTTCCTTACCTGGACGACTGGCTAATAAAGAGTCGGTCCAAGCAAGGAGCTCTCAACTCTGTAAAGCTCACTACGAATCTTCTACACTCGCTAGGATTTCTGATCAATTACCAGAAATCCCACCTGAATCCATCTCACCTCCTTACCTTCATCGGAGCAGATTTGGACACCACAGTCGTAAAGACCTTCCTGCCCAACGACCACGCAGATATACTCTCCAAGTTGGCTACATCTCTGTGCACATACAAAACAGCCTCGGTCCATCAGTTCCTCATGTTGCTGGGCCACATGGCTTCCACGGTACACGTCACTCCTATGGCCAGGTTAGCCATGAGAATAACTCAATGGACTTTTAAATCTCAGTGGCTCCAAGCCACTCAACCTCTTTCATCCCAGATCCATGTAACCGACCAGCTGTGTCTGTCACTTCTCTGGTGGACAAACAAAGCCAACTTACAGACAGGTCAACACTTCCAGCAAGCAGTTCCTCAAGTGACCTTAACCACAAATGCATCCAACTTGGGTTGGGGAGCTCATGTGAACAACCTTCAAACTCAAAGTACTTGGACACAACTCGAAGCAAAGTTTCAGATCAACTTCATAGAGCTTTGAGCGATACTTTATGCTCTATATGCATTCCAGGACTGCCTTTCACACAAGACTGTTCTCATACAGCCAGACAACACAGTTGCAATGTGGTACTTGAACAAACAGGGAGGCACAGGCTCTTACCTCCTCTGCTAAGAAGCTGTGCAGATCTGGGCCTGGGCCTTTGCACACTCCATGCATCTCTGGGCCACTTATCTATCAGGCATACAGAACATAGTAGCAGATCGCCTCAGTCGATGTTTCCATCCCCACGAGTGGTCTCTGGATCCCAGTGTAGCGAGCAAAATCTTCCAATGCTGGGGTCAACCAACCATCGACCTCTTTGCATCTGAACTGAATCACAAAGTGGACAGATTCTGCTACCTGCACAGGCAACAAAATATGTTAGCCATGGATGCCTTCGCTCGTCCCTGGAACACAAGCCTCCTATATGTGTATCCTCCGATACCACTGATAGCCAAAACTCTCGTGAAGCTACAACAGGACAAAGGGTCAATGATACTCATAGCCCTGTTCTGGCCTCGACAAGTATGGTTTCCCATGCTTCTTGACCTCTCCATCCGCGAACCAATTCGCCTGGGCACAATGCCCAATTTCATAAAGCAGAACCACGGCATGTTACGCCACCCGAACCTTCAGACCCTATCCCTCACAGCCTGAATGTTGAAAGCCTGATCCTACAACTGCTCAGCCTTTCAACTAAGGTCTCTGAAGTGCTTGTAGCTTCATGAAAACCTTCCACACGAAAATCCTATTATTCTAAGTGGAATAGATTTACCACATGGTGCACGCAAAAAGGTATCGACCCCTTTTCCTGCCCCACTCCATCTCTATTACACTATCTCTGACATCTTTCAGACTCTGGTCTCCAGACTTCCTCAGTAAGGGTACACCTCAGTGCCATCTCAGCATACCACAAGGGAGTAGGAGATGCCCCAATTACGGCACAACCCCATGTGAGTCGGTTTATGAGGGGCCTACTACAACTTAAGCCCCCTCTACAGCCACCGGTTACTGAATGGGACCTAAACATAGTACTTGCAAGACTCATGCGTTCCCCATTTGAGCCTTTGCACTCCAGCGATGTTAAATTTCTTACATGGAAAGTTCTTTTCCTAGTAGCCATTACATCTGCTCGAAGGCTCAGTGAGTTATAAGCACTTGTCACATACTCATCCTATACAAGGTTCCTCCATGACCAAGTGGTCCTCCGTACTCACCCTAAATTCCTTCCCAAGGTGGTAACCGACTTTCACCTGAATCAATCTATAGTCTTGCCCACCTTTTTCCCAAGGCCTCAATCTCACCAGGGTGAGAGAGTTTTACACACCTTGGACTGTAAACGTGCACTTGCATTTTACCTAGACTGCACTGCAGTCCATAGGAAATCCACCCAACTCTTTGTTTCTTTTGTTAAAAAAAAACAGGAGTTGCAGTGGGCAAACAAACTCTCTCCAACTGGCTAGCAGGCTGTATCGAATTCTTCTATGAGAAAGTAGGTCTTCCCCTTCAGGGACGAGTGAAGACGCACTCAGTAAGGGCCATGGCAACATCAGTAGCACACTATCGTTTAGTACCGATTGCAGAGATCTGAAAAACTGCAACATGGAGCTCTCTTTGCGTGTTTGCAGCGCATTACTGCCTGGACAAGGAAGGTGTTATGCTCAGGCTTGTGGACCCTTGGCCGACAAGAGGGTGGTGTACCTTTCGGAGGGTCCATAGGCTCTCTTGTCGGGTGGCGAGGCAGAACAGGAGGCGGGACCAGCTGACCCTTGGCACTGGAGGCTGAGACAAATACAGAGGCGATGAAGAGACAAGAAGAGGCGCTGTGTTCTTCACCACTGGTGGTCTGCGGTCCCCCCGGGAGGAGCCTGTAGGGACCCAACCGCTGGGACTTAGGTGGACCTATGGAGGTCAGAGCAACGGTGCAAAGGCCAACTGGAGCTTCGCCCTGGAAGCCCGCGGTCCCCCCAGGAGGAGCCCGTAGGGACCCGGGCCGCTGGGACTTAGGTGGGCCCTTGGAGACGGAGTCTTGAGGGAGTCCTAGGTCGAGTGCCAGAGGGTCGTCGCTCACCAGTCCAAAGTTGTGCACCAGAGAATCACCACTTGCCAATCCAAAGTCAGGAACCAGAGAATCACCGTAAGCCAATCCGAAGTCAGGAACCAGAGAATCACCGTAAGCCAATCCGAAGTCAGGAACCAGGAAGACAAAGCAGAAGCCAAGCTCGAAGAACTCACCGAAGCAAGCAGACTGGACAAAGCTCACAGGAGACGTTGCCAAGTCACTGGATGAGCAGAGGAAGCTGCCTTTTATACTTCCTCTGCCCTGGCTGTTAGAGAACAGGTGAGGTCATTAAAGGGAAGGGTCCCTTTAATTCTGTGGAGGGGGCGTGGCCTAGTGCTGAAGCATGGCGGCGGCCATCTTGGATTTCCTCCGTGGAGGAGAGATGCCGCTGAGAGGAAGCAGGACGGCTTCCCCTGCAACGGGCAGCGGGGCTCCGGGTCGGAGCCCTCCCCCGGGGCTCCCATGGTGCTGTGAGTCAGGTAGGGGGACGCGGTCTTGGGGCGCCATGGCCGCGGAGCACAACAGAAGGACATCAAGACTCTGCCTTTGGCCAATCCGTCTTGAAGAACTTTTTTCCAGTATAATCCCAACTCCTTCCACATCCATCTGCCGTGATTTTCAGGCTGCCTCATTTTTACCAACAGTACACCAGTTGTTGTGCCTGTTGCATAAGTTGTATACTGTTGGTCCAAATTAAATATGAGTCAGCCTGTAGCTTGCTAATCACTCACATGTGAGGACTACCATCCTGCTTATCCTGGGAGAAAGCAGAGTTGCTTATCTGTAACAGGTGTTCTTCCAGGACAGCAGGATTTAGTCCTCACGAAACCCACCCGCCTCCCCGTGGAGTTGGGTCCAAAATCGTTTTATTATTTTATTTTTTTGCTCGCACCTTTTGCTACAAACGAGACTAAAGGGAGACCCCTGTGGCCACAGGGATTGTGGCATGCTGGGCATGCTCAGTATGCCAGTCAAAAGTTCTAGAAACTTTGACAGAAAAGTTTTCTATGATAGGGCTCCATCTGCTGACGTCACCCACATGTGGGACTACATCCTGCTGTCCTGGGAGAACACCTGTTACAGGTAAGCAACTCTGCTTTCCCCAAAGACACAGGTATAGTATTGCCTTATTATGAATCAAACAATAAAGATAGTATATTTATTTTATTTATTTATTTTAAAGTATTTATTACCTGCCCTTCCTACGTTCAAAGCAGGGTACAATATGAACATAAGAGAACAAGACATTCCTTAATACATCAGGAAGTGGGGGATGACATAATTCTTCAGAAAGGGGGGAGCAACATGTAGGCACCAGGTGAATTCATTCTATCAAGATGGAGGCCGGAAAGAAGGACAGTAGTTGGTTAGTTAGCACCGTCCACAGAAGGGCATGTTGGGAGTGGTCCATTGTTGTTTAGGTTAAGGAACGCTTTTTGAAGAGGAAAGTTTTTAGGGCTTTTTAAAAAAATGTTCTTTCTTGGGGACATTTGACTTCCTTAGCTGGCTGTTCCATAGAAGTGGTCCCATGGAGAAGGCGGCGCATTCTCTAGTTTCTTCAAGGTGAGTAAGCTTTGGAGATGGGACATCTAATAGCATTAGATTAGATGATCTGAGGGTTTGGGAAGGAGTGTGGATTTTTGTTGTTGAGGAAATCCACGGGAAGACTAAGTTGTGAATTGAGGAGTGTATGATCATGGCAATCTTATATTGTAGATGGTAAGATACTGGGAACCAGTGAAGTGATTTGAGTAAAGGGGTGATTATATTCACACATGGGCATGCTAGTATGGAGTCTTGCTGCCGAGTTTTGTATGATCTGCAGAGGATGGGTTGCATATGAAGATAGACCTGCTAGAAGGGAGTTAGTGTAGTCTATACCAGAGAATAGTAGCAATTGAAGGACATAGCTGAAGTCAGAGTGTTCAAGAAGGGGCTTAAGGTGATGGAGAAGTCATAGCTTGTAGAAGGATGAATTGGTGATAGTCGGTGATGTGGATAGTGGTCGATAGAGATTGGATGGACTGAGTCCATTGTGACCTTAGATTCCACTGCATGATTCTCATGGCCAAGCGGGCCATTGGGGTAACCTGTACTGAGGACGCCATGTGTCCCAGTAGGATGAGGAAGTGGTGTGCAGCCGTGCGGCGCTGAGACTGTAGCTGGTGTGTGAGAGAGATGAGAGTGAGAGCTCACTGTCAAGGCAGAAATGCTTTGCCTGCAAGGTGTCCAAGTCTGCCCCTATGAATGATAAAGTTTGAGATAGGACTAAGCAGGATTTTGCATAGTTGACAAGAAATCCTAGCGAAATCAGTGTGTAAAGTAAGACGTAGGGACGACAGAGCAGCTTGCTGAGTGGGAGCCCGTATCAACACCCTCCAAACCCAAAATGCGTCGTCTCCGCTCCATGAAAAGTCTCAGATCAACTTCCTGGAGCTTCGAGCCATGCGTTATGCCCTTTATGCCTTCAAAACTGACTCTCACACAAAACTTTGTGGATTCAGACAGACAATATAGTGGCAATGTGGTATTCAAACAAACAGGGACGCACAGGCTCTTATCTCCTCTGCCAGGAAGCCGCGCAGTTCTGGGCCTGGGCCCTTGCATACTCCATGCATCTCTGGGCCCCTTATCTAACAAGCATACCGAACATATTAGCTGACTATCTCAATCGATGTCACCATCCTCACAAGTGGTCTCTGAATCCATGTGTAGCGAGCAAAATCTCTCTAGCACTGAGGTCAACCAACCATCGACCTCTTTGTGTCCGAATTGAACCATAAAGTGGACAGATTCTGCTCCCTACACAGGCATCGAAATGCGTTAGCCATGGATGCCTTTGCTCACCCCTGCAACAAAGGCCACCTATATGCGTCTCTTCTGATACCGCTCATAGCCAAAACTCTCATGAAGCTACAGCAGGACAGGTCTTCAATGATTCTCATGTCCCCGTACTGGCCTCGAAAAGTATGCTTCCCCATAATTCTCATCCTATCACTCCAGGAACCAATTCGCCTGCTCACAGGTCAATCTCATAACACAGACTCACTGATATTCTCAGGTATTTGTAGCTTCACGAAAACCTTCCACATATAAATCTTACCATTCAAAATGGGCAAGATTTACCAAATGGCATGCACAAAAAGGTATTGGCCCCTTTTTCCTGCCCCACTCCATCTCTATTAGGCTATCTAGGATACCTTTCAGATTCTGGTCCCCAGACATCCTCCGCACGGGTACACCTCAGTTCCATCTCAGCGTACCACCAGGGAGTAGGGGATGCCCTGTTAATGGCTCAACCCCTTATGAGTCAGCTTATCATGGGTTTTCTACAAATTAAGCCTCCTCTGTGTATGTAAGCAGGGAAGGTGCTTCTGTGTCGTTTGAGACAGGGAGGGTGCTTCTGAGTGTGTGTGTGTGTGGTGTGAGACAGGGAGGGTGCTTCTGTGTGTGTGTGGTGTGAGACAGGGAGGGTGCTTGTGTGTGTGTGTGTGTGTGTGTGTGTGTGGTGTGAGACAGGGAAAGTGCTTGTGTGTGTGTGTGTGTGGTGTGTATGCGAGAGAGAGAGATGGAGCATGTTTTTGGCTGGCTGTGGCTGTGAGAGAGAGGGGGCATGTGTATGATTGAGCCTGTTTATAAGTGAGATAGAACATGTGTGTGATTGAAAGCCTGTGTGTAAGTAAGAGAGAGTGAGAGCATTGTGTGATTGAGAGAGACTGGCCAGAGAGGTGACATGTGTATGCGTGAGAAAGACTGATCAGGGAGATGGCTGGTATGTGTGTGCTTGTGTGTGTGAGAGAGAGAGACTGGTTGGGGAGATGATTGGTGTGTGAGAGACGAAAAACTGGTCCTGAAGATGTGACTGGTGTGTGTTTGTGAGAGAGAGAAGAGACTAGTTGTGGTCCCTAAGGAAGAGGACCGTGAGAACAGCTTCAGCAGCTATTGCTGCTTCTGGTGTGGCCTGCAAGGGAAAGGAGTAGGAGAACTGCTGGAGACGGTAAGTAAAGGTGGCTTTTTAAGTTCATTTTTCTTGATTGACTACCATTTTAATTATTGGGTAGTATGTGATGTGTCTGCTGTTTTGAAATATTTTATTGGTGTTTGATAAAGCTTTCAAAATTTGCATGAGTCTTTAATTATTGGATATTCTATTCATCAGCTGTTTTGAAATTATTTTATTAATATGATTTTACTATTATGATTAATGATTTATATATGTTGATTTTATTAGAAACATAGAAACATAGAAACATAGAAATGACGGCAGAAGAAGACCAAATGGCCCATCTAGTCTGCCCAGCAAGCTTCACACATTTTTTTCTCTCATACTTATCATTTTCTCTTAACTCTTGGTTCTATTTCCCTTCCACCCCCACCATTAATGTAGAGAGCAGTGATGGAGCTGCATCCAAGTGAAATACCTAGCTTGATTAGTTAGGGGTAGTAGGGGTAGTAACTGCTGCAATAAGCAAGCTACACCCATGTTTATTCCCTTTACCCAGACTATGTCATACAGCCCCTATTGGTTGTTTTTCTTCTCTCCTGCCGTTGAAGCAGAGAGCCATGCTGGTTATGCATTGAAAGTGAAGTATCAGGCCCTTTTGGTTTAGGGTAGTAACCGCCGTAACAAGCCAGCTACTCCCTGCTTTGTGAGTGCGAATCCTTTTTTTTTTCTTTCTTCTCCCCTGCAGTTGAAGCTATTCTGGATATGCGTGAAGCCTCAGCTTTTCTTATTCCCCTGCTGTTGAAGCAGAGAGCTATGCTGGAAATGCTTGATGTATCAGCCTCTCCCATGCCATGAAGCAGAGAGCCATGCTGGATATGCATCGAAAGCGAAGTATCAGGCACATTTGGTTTGGGGTAGTAACCGCCGTAATAAGCCAGCTACTCCCCGCTTTGTGAGTGCAAACCCTCTTTTCTTCTCCCCTGCCGTTGAAGCAGAGAACTATGCTGTATATGCTTGGAAAGTGAAGTATTAGGCTTATTTGGTTTGGGGTAGTAACCGCCGTAACAAGCCAGCTACTCCTCTCTTTGTGATAGCAAATCCTTTTTTCCACATTTCCTCTTGCCGTTGAAGCTTAGAGCGATGTTGGAGTCATACAGTAAGCATCTGTATGTTTATTTAATAAGGGTATTGTCTCCGGGCAGTAGCCATCGTTCTGGTGAGCCACCCACTCTACATTGGCGGTCTCTTGACTTTATGGATCCACAGTGTTTATCCCACGCCCCTTTGAAGTCCCTCACAGTTCTGGTCTTCACCACTTCCTCCGGAAAGGCATTCCAGGCATCCACCACCCTCTCCGTGAAGAAATACTTCCTGACATTGGTTCTGAATCTTCCTCCCTGTTTCATGAGGAATGGTGATTTTTGTTTTTCCATTGTGCACTGTAAAGTCTGGCATGATGCATTTTACAGTTCAGTTTTTGCACATTTCTATTTATACTTTATGTGACTTTATTCTGTAATTGGTGAGGGTTTGTGTTCTGCATGCAAAGACTGAGATGAAGCATTCTTTTAGTATGTGGTTTCTCTGTAGGGATCTGTAGTAGCTTGGCCTGTTCTGTTTTCCTGATAGGAGGTGTACTGATATTTTAGATTCTGGTGTAATATTTGTGGTATTATTTTTCATAGGTAAGGTTGTTATTCTTTGAGTGTTGGCAGATAGTACTATGCTGATACGGGAGGACTATGCCAAAACATCATAATAGGTATGATGCCATATGAATTCCAAGATGCAAAGTTTTCTTGTTGGCATCACAACGTGCATGAAATTATCACAACAACGAGTATATTCATTTTACCTCAGAATGTAATGTTTCATGTAAAATATGTTGTTATAAATGCATAATTTAAAATTGTATATGGGGGGGGGGGGGGGGCGCCACGCTGTAAGGTTTGCTTAGGGTGCCGAATACCCTTGCACCGGCCCTGGCTAGTAGACTGTATCGAATTCTGCTAGGGGTGAGTGCAGGCACTTTTTGTAAGGGCCATGGCAACATCGGTAGCACACTATCGTTCAGTACCAATTGCCGACATTTGCTAGGTTACGACATGGAGCTCTCTTCACACATTCGCAGCCCTCTATTGCTTAGATAGGGAAGACCAACAAGACTCTGCCTTTGGCCAATCTGTCTTGGAAAACTTTGTTCTAGTATAATCCCCAACTCCTTCCACAACCACCTGCTGTGATTTCAGGCTGCCTCATCATTGCCAATAGCACCCCAATTATTGTGCCTGCTGCACAAGTTGTCTGCTATTGGCCTGTTGTAATATGAGTCAGCTTGTAGTTTGCTAATCACCCATATGTGAGGACTACCATCCTACTTGTTCTGGGAGAAAGCAGAGTTGCTTACCTGTAACAGGTGTTCTCCCAGGACAGCAGGATGTAGTCCTCACAAAACCCACCCGCCACCCCGCAGAGTTGGGTCTGCTTACGTTTATTATTTTATTTTTCACTCGTGCCTTTTGCTTCAAATGAGACTGAAGGGAGACCCCTGTGGACACAGGGATCATGGCATGCTGGGCATGCTCAGTGTCACCCATATGTGAGGACTACATCCTCCTGTCCTGGGAGAACACCTGTTACAGGTAAGCAACTCTGCTTTCTCTCACGAATATTCATTGTGGATAACCTGAAAACCCGACTGGCTGGGAGGTCCCCAGGACAGGATTGGGAACCACTGAGATAGTGGATGCGTGTGAAATATTGGGAAGGAAGGTGATGATGATGAATCAGTTTCCATAGATAGTGGATATAACAGGTTACGCCTCTCCAAAATCAAGCACTGGGTGCTGCCTAAGCTAGTTTATTTTTCTTGTCTAAAAAGTAAGTTACACAGTTGTGCTTTATTGCACGAGATAGATTTGCATGCACTGGCTCCATTGCAATACAAATCTGTCTCACACATATTCATTATGAATGTCCTGAAAACCAGGCTTGTGTGTGACTCTTAAGGACTGGAGTTGGCCATCCCTGCTGCCTCTTTGCAGTTCTGCTGAGATCATAGAGACATAGCAAATGGCAGCAGATAAGGACAGCTAATCCCATCTAACCTGCCCATTCCTACTGCAATACCGCAGAGCCTTTCCGATCTTGTTCTCAGCCAGAAGTCCTGATCTGATTTATTAACGCTTGATTCACATAAGCTTGTCTTTCTTTTTTCAAACTGCCCTCCTTAATCATTTAAAAAGGATCACTGTGTTTTTTTTCTCTTTCAGGACAAAACTATTTATCCGTTTCCCACGGACGCTTTTTGCCATAGTGGATGCATTTGAAATAAGGAAGCATCAACTAGGTATAGCCCATACGGTTTCTCGTGCCTCATTTACACAGTCATTATGCTAATATCATAACTGAGGTTTTAGGTTGGGTTTTTTTAATAAAGCATCCTTTCCAGGGCATCCAATAATATAAATATAAGACTAGATTATTCTAGTGGGCCCTTTCAGACATGGCTAGCATCATGCCTCACCCTACAAGTTTAGGGTTTGGCTAATGAATATGGCCCATAGTGGTGTGAATTGTCAAAGGAATCTGACTTCCTAACTAGGGAGCTGGTGGTTAGATCCCGCCAGGGTAAATATGTCCCCATCTCAGTGTCTGCTGAAAGCTGGTTGTTCTACCACCACCCAGGGAGGGGTTAGGCCATGGGAAGGAATTTAATTGCTAGGAATTCCTTTAATAGGCCTAAATCTAGACGGCCCAATGTTGGCTGTCTAGATTTAAGAGAATTTTCAGTAGCAAACCTATTCTGTTAGGTGCGGCTGAAATATTTCCTAAACCTAGGCAACCAAAACTGGGCTGACTAGGTCGGGCACTCAGCTTTTTAAAATGTAATTTACCTGTTAGTTGACCCTAGCTGGGGAAGGGGGGATGGAGGGTGCAGAAGTGGGGTAGGGTCCTTCTCCAAGTACACAAAAAATGGTGGGGGATATGTGTCAGTTTCCCTCTCTGAAGATGTACCATAATGAAAGGAGATGTCTCCTCACCTGTTCTAGTGGCAGTTTCCTTAGTGGCAACATCTGGTCACAACCTCGCTGCCTCCTTAAAGGTGAAGGGGCGAGTAAGTTGTTCTTCTATTTTACAGTCTCTGTGCCTTTAAGGGGGCAGGTCCGATAGTATACAAACACTTGGAAATGCTGCCAGGAGAGAGGTGAGGTGCCCTTAGGCAGCCCAATCTGCTTAGTAGAATATCTGAGCCTGTATGAACCTACCTTTGGACATCACTTTTCATAGGACAGTGCATGTCATGCCTGTATGGCAGGGGAGGGCAAACATTTTGGCCTTTGTGGACCTAGATTGGATTGGGTGGCAGAAGCCAATGAGGGTCCAAGGAGAGAGAGTAGTACCCCTCTGGAAGTCTGAAGAGCAAGGATGGGGGTGTGCTCCGCTGAGGTGCAATCGAGCCAGTGCTATCACTTCCACCAAGCACCTCCTGCTCTTACCACTGCAGACCAAATTAAAAGCTCCCACAGGCCATCGTTTGCTCACCTCTTCTGTATGGCTATTGAGGAGTTTGATTTAAAAAAAAAAAAAAAAAAAAAAAGTGAAAGTAAATTATTCACTCACCTGCTGTGTGGAATGGTAATGGGGACGGTGAAATGCTGGATCTGGGTTTTTAAGAGCTACAGAGGAAATTTAAATCAGTAGGGAAGGGAGATTTGCAGGGGAATGGGAGTTTGGAGAAAATCCAATTTTTTTTAGTAACTAGAAAACTGACTTAGGAACTGATGTTGAAATCACAAAAGTACAGGACGAGGTCAGCAAAGTCTTTTGGTGAACTGCCAAAACCACATTTTCTCAATTGGAGATGTCACAGCGCTGAGTCCTGCTGTTAGGATGAGGAGGTGGGGAGTGGGTTTCCACACATCATACCTTCTATTAGGGATGTGAATCGTTTTTTGACGATTTAAAATATCGTCCGATATATTTTAAATCGTCAAAAATCGTTAGAGCCGCGATACAATAACAATTCCCCCGATTTATCGTCAAAAAATCGTAAATCGGGGGAAGGGGGAGGGCGAAAAAACCGGCACACTAAAAAAACACTAAAACCCACCCCGACCCTTTAAAATAAATCCCCCACCCTCCCGAACCTCCCCAAAATGCCTTAAATTACCTGGGGTCCAGAGGAAGGGTCCCGCTGTGATCTTCCACTCTCGGACCTCCGGTGCTTGTAGAAATGGCGCCGGCGCTACTTTTGGTTTTTCCGTACGGAAAAACGATTCGCGGCAGGAGATCGCTCCTGGACCCCCGCTGGACCCCCAGGGACTTTTGGCCAGCTTGGGGGGGCCTCCTGACCCCCACAAGACTTGCCAAAAGTCCAGCGGGGGTCCGGAACGACCTCCTGCAGTCGAATCCGTATGGAAAATGGCGCCGGCCATACAGCGTATGGCCGGCGCCATTTTCCGTACAGAAAAACGATTCGCGGCAGGAGATCGCTCCCGGACCCCCGCTGGACCCCCATGGACTTTTGGCCAGCTTGGGGGGGCCTCCTGACCCCCACAAGACTTGCCAAAAGTCCAGCGGGGGGCCAGAATGACCTCCTGCAGTCGAATCGTGTTGTCTATGGCCGGCGCCATTTTGCGTCGCCATTTTGCGCAAAATGGCGCCGGCCGTAGACAACACGATTCGACTGCAGGAGGTCGTTCCGGACCCCCGCTGGACTTTTGGCAAGTCTTGTGGGGGTCAGGAGGCCCCCCCAAGCTGGCCAAAAGTCCCTGGGGGTCCAGCGGGGGTCCGGGAGCGATCTCCTACGCTCCTGACCTCGGGGGACAAAAAACAAAATGGCGCCGGCGCTACCTTTGACCTGTCATATGACAAGGCAAAGGTAGCGCCGGAGCCATTTCTACAAGCACCGGAGGTCCGAGAGTAAAAGATCACACCGGGACCCTTCCTCTGGACCCCAGGTAATTTAAGGCATTTTGGGGGGGTTCGGGAGGGTGGGGGATTTATTTTAAAGGGTCGGGGTGGGTTTTAGGGTTGTTTTAGTGTGCCGGTTTTCCCGCCCTCTCCCCCACTGGACCCCAGGTAATTTAAGGCATTTTGGGGGGGGTTCGGGAGGGTGGGGGATTTATTTTAAAGGGTCGGGGTGGGTTTTAGGGATGTTTTAGTGTGCCGGTTTTCGATTTTCACGATTTTCACGATTTTTAAAAAACCCAAACGGCAACGATCCGATTCCCTCCCCCTCCCAGCCGAAATCGATCGTTAAGACGATCGATCACACGATTCACATGTCTACCTTCTATGAGGGCAAAGGTATTCTCCATTGGAAACTATGCCTCCTGCGGAGAGGTCCCCCCCACCCGGGCTGTTCAACTAATGACTGCTCAGCATGACTAATGCCCATCCCTGTCCCTCTGCCCGACACATGCTTTGCTTTGCTCCAATTTACCTCTGTCAACTGAAAAGTAGAATGTTGATAAAAACAAAAACCACACTTTGAAATGTCTGTATACAAATGCTAGAAGTCTAAGAAGTAAGATGGGAGAATTAGAGTGTATAGCAGTGAAAGATGAGATAGACAAAATTGGCATCTCAGAGACTGGGAGGAAGGAGGATAACCAATGGGACAGTGCTATATCAGGGTACAAAGATTATCACAATGATAGGGAGGACCAACTTGGGGGGGGGGGGGGGCTTTATGTCCGGGATGGCATAGAGTCCAACAGGATAAAGATCCTGCAAGAAACTAAATGCAAAATTGAATCTTTATGGGTAGAAATCCCTTGTGTGTTGGGGAAGACTATAGTGAGAGGAGTATACTACCGTCCATCTGATCAAGATGGTGAGACTGACAGTGAAATGCTAAGAGAAATTAGGGAAGCTAACCAAATTGGTAGTGCAGTAATGGGAGATTTCAATTACCCCAGTATTGACTGGGTAAGTGAAACATCAGGACCTGCTAGAGAGATAAAGTTCCTGGATGGAATAAATGAGTTTTATGGAGCAATTGCTTCAGGAACCAACGAGGGAGGGAGCAATTTTAGATCTAATTCTTAGTGGAGTGCAGGATTTGGTAAGAGAGAGCTTACGGTGGTGGGGTCACTTGACAATAGTGATCATAATATGATAAAATTTGAATTAATGACTGGAAGGGGGATAGTAAGTAAATCCATGGTTGTAGCACTAAACTTTCAAAAGGGAAACTTTGATAAAATGAGAAAAATAGTTAAAAAAAATTGAAAGGTGCAGCTACAAAGGTTAAAAGTGTGCAACAGGTGTGGACATTGTTAAAAAACCATCCTAGAAGCACAGTACATATGTATACCTCACATTCAGAAAGGTGGAAGGAAGGTCAAATGATTGCCAGCACGGTTAAAAAGTGAGGTGAAAGAGGCAATTTAAGCCAAAAGATCTTCATTCAAAAATTGGAACAAGGATCCATCAGAAGAAAATAGGATCAAGCATAAGCATTAGCAAATTAAATGTAAGACCTGAATTTGACTATGAATTTGTTCTTATGACATTATAGTTCACTTGTTAATTGTTCCTATGCTTCTCTGCTCTCCTATTGGTTTTTGTACCCCCTACCCTTCCCCTGTTACTTGTAATTTCCGTTGCTTTTGTTCCATGTAAACCGAGGTGATGTTTCGACTAACATCGGTATAGAAGACTCTTTAAATAAATAGATAAATAAATAAATAAATAAATAAATAAGACAGGCTAAGAGAGTATTTAAAAGAAATTGGCCGTAGAGGCAAAAACTCACAGTAAAAACTTTTAAAAATATATCCGAAGCAGAAAGCCTGTGAGGGAGTTAGTTGGACCGTTAGATAATCAAGGGGTTAAAGGGGCACTTAGAGAAGATAAAGCCATCACGGAAAGATTAAATGATTTATTTGCTTCGGTGTTTACTGAAGAGGATGTTGGGGAGGTACCCATACTGGAGAAGGTTTTCTTGGGTAATGAATGTTCTCTCAAATTTAGGAAGAAACTAAAAACATGGTTATTTAAACAGGCATTTCCTGACTAGCAAACCCCCCTGCTATAACCATCAATCATCTTCTTCTACCATCGTACACTGTGATCTTTATTTATTTATTTATTTATTTATTTAAAACCTTTTATATATCGATTTTCACGGAGAGCGTCCGACCAAAACGGTTCACAAGTTCAATTTATAACAAGACAAAATAATAATAACAAAATTAATAAAAATAAACAAAAATTATTAAATAAAATATAGTAAAAGGTTGATAAAAAAATACATCATGTAATTATAATCCCTAACTCTTTACATAACTTAACTAAAAATTTATAACAAAACAAGAAAAGTCAGAAATATAAAAAAAGTTAAGAAACCAGAGGCCATAATTATCATGTGGTTAGCGACAAACAAGCTATTAAGCTCCAAGTATATATCATAAACCAGTACTGATATTATGAGGAACTTTGAGGAGAGGTATTCATTTCCTCAATTCCCTGCATAGGCTATCTTGAATAAGTAGGTTTTTAAAACCTTCTTAAATTCCTTATGATCCGTGATTGATCTCAAGGTATTTGGAATCGAGTTCCAAAGAATGGGTCCCGCCACAGAGAATGCTCTCTCCCTGGTTATATTTAGTCTGGCCAGTCTGAATGTAGGCACATCAAGTAGATATTTAGAGGTAGATCTGAGATTTCTAGTAGGCTTATATAACCGTAGTGAGGTGCAGAGCCAAGTTGAATCCGGATCATGTATTAGTGTGTGAATTAATGACAAGATTTTGTATTTCACCCTAAACTTGATGGGCAGCCAATGTAACCCATACAGGATGGGGGTGATGTGATGTCTCATAGGTGCTCCTGTTAATAAACGAGCAGCAGTATTCTGAATCTGTTGCAACGGTCTTATGTTCTAATAATGTATATAATGTATATAATAACTAGCATTCATGATATTATCCAACATGATATGTTCCAATAGTTACCTATGCTGCTTTCCCACGTTTCTCTTCGCTCACCTGTTTTATTCCCTTGTTAATTGTATTTTCTATTCATTTTGTTGTATTGTAAACCGATGTGATGTTTACACTAACACCGGTATAAAAAAGGTTTTAAATAAATAAATAAATAAATTCAGATGGACTGAACCAAATCACGGTGAACCTAGAAGATGTGGTAGGCCTGATTGACAAACTGAAGCGTAGTAAATCACCTGGACCGGATGGTGTACACCCCAGGGTTCTGAAGGAACTAAAAAAATGAAATTTCAGACCTATTAGTAAAAATTTGTAACCTATCATTAAAATCATCCATTGTACCTGAAGACTGGAGGATAGCTAATGTAACCCCAATATTTAAAAAGGGCTCAGGGGCAATCTGGGAAACTACAGACCGGTTAGCCTGACTTCAGTGCCAGGAAAAATAGTGGAAAGTGTTCTAAACATCAAAATCACAGAACATATAGAAAGACATGGTTTAATGGAACAAAGTCAGCATTGCTGTACCCAAGGCAAGTCTTGCCTCACAAATCTGCTTCACTTTTTTGAAGGAGTTAATAAACATGTGGATAAAGGTGAACCGGTAGATGTGGTATATTTGGATTTTCAGAAGGTGTTTGACAAAGTTCCTCATGAGAGGCTTCTAGGAAAGTAAAAAGTCATGGGATAGGTGGCGATATCCTTTCGTGGAATACAAACTGGCTAAAAGACAGGAAATAGAGAGTAGGATTAAATGGACAATTTTCTCAGTGGAAGGGAGTGGGCAGCGGAGTGCCTCAGGGTTCTTTATTGGGACCCTTACTTTTCAATATATTTATAAATGATCTGGAAAGAAATACGACGAGTGAGGTAATCAAATTGCAGATGATACAAAATTGTTCAGAGTAGTTAAATCACAAGCAGATTGTGATAAATTGCAGGAAGACCTTGTGAGACTGGAAAAATGGGCATCGAATGGCAGATGAAATTTAGTATGGATAAGTGCAAGGTGATGCATATAGGGAAAAATAACCCATGCTATAGTTACACAATGTTAGGTTCCATATTAAGTGCTACCACCCAAGAAAGAGATCTAGGCGTCATAGTGGATAACACATTGAAATCGTCGGTTCAGTGTGCTGTGGCAGTCAAAAAAGCAAACAGAATGTTGGGAATTATTAGAAAGGGAATGGTGAATAAAACAGAAAATGTCATAATGCCTCTGTATCGTTCCATGGTGAGACTGCACCTTGAATACTGTGTACAATTCTGGTCGCCGCATCTCAAAAAAGATATAGTTGCGAAGGAGAAGGTACAGAGAAGGGCAACCAAAATGATAAGGGGAATGGAACAGCTCCCCTATGAAGAAAGACTAAAGAGGTTAGGACTTTTCAGCTTGGAGAAGAGACGGCTGAGGGGGAACTCTACATACACACCCACCCAAACATACAAAATTTACGATCACCAAAAACCGCGCCTTTTCCATCGCTGGTTCCCTCCTTTGGAATTCCATGCCCGCCAGTCTTCAGCTAGAAATATGCCCAAAATAATTTAAGTAGAACCTCAAGACTTGGTTATGTAAACAGGCCTACTCCTATTGATTTCTTTTTCTCCCCGCCCCAGGCAGCAATTATTCCGCCACTTAGAACCAAGTATTCCTACCCCCCCCCCCCCCTTCAAAGTTCTCTATGCCTTGCCCCATATTTACATATAATTTCACTTTTTTGCAGCCAATTCTATCCTCAGAATAAAAGTTTTATCCAGGTCATATTGACTAAAATTGATTGTAAATAGTTTTGATGTCTCTGTTGTTGGTTGAACCTCTTCTACCCCCCCCCCCCCCTTCTCCTCCCTTTCTTACCCCTTGCCTTAAGCTCCATTTCTCAAGTTATTGTTCCTTCTAAAGCCTGTTGCTATTTTATGTTCTTATGTAAACTGATAGGATGTTCCCAACGACTGTCGGTATATAAAAATATCAAATAAATAAATAAATAAATATGATAGAGGTGTTTAAAATCATGAGAGGTCTAGAATGGGTAGATGTAAATCGGTTATTTACTCTTTCAGATAATAGAAAGGCTAGGGGGCAGTCCATGAAGTTAGCATGTGGCACATTTAAAACTAATTGGAAAAAGTTATTTTTCATTCAACGCACAATTAAACTCTGGAATTTGTTGCCAGAGGATGTGGTTAGTGTAGTTAGTATAGCTGTGTTTAAAAAAGGATTGGATAAGTTCTTGGAGAAGTCCATTACCTGCTATTAATTAAGTTGACTTAGAAAATAGCCACAGTTATTACTAGCAACAGTAGCATGGAATAGACAAATTTTTGGGTACTTGCCAGGTTCTTATGGCCTGGATTGGCCACTGTTGGAAACAGGATGCTGGGCTTGATGGACCCTTGGTCTGACCCAGTATGGCATGTTCTTATGTTCTTAAAGCCAAAATCAGGAGGCGTGGTCAATGGCAGCGGGGGTCAGAATCCGAGGATCAGTCCAAGGAGTAGTCAACGAAGCAGAGTTCAGGTTCCAGAGGTCAGACGAGGTCACAAGGCAGGCAGAAGTCAGGATCCAGGCAGCGAACAGAATGGTCAAGAAGCAGGCCGAGGTCAGTACCAGAGAGGCAGTCCGAGGGTACTACCTGGGAAGACAAGACAGACAGACGCTGGAACAGAAGGACGCTGGACAAGGCTGGAACAGTAGGATGCTGGAACAGTAGGACACTGGAACAAGGCTGCAACAAGACTGGAACAAGATTGTGAACGCGGAGGCAAACTAGTACACTTACAGTGCCGACCCGATTGCCAAGGCAAGGAAGTGCAGGCAGGGACTTCCTTATATCGCACGTTCAATCAGGGCGCGCTGCGGAGCTAGGACCCACCCCTGGCTCTACAAGAGGCTGGGCAGTCCGCGCATGCGCGCGTGTAGGGACGTGGCCAACACCACTGGGGACGCCGAACTCTGGCATGAGGCCTGGTACGCAGTGGAAGGCCCGGCGACCGCCGCCGCGGGATGCCGAGGCCTGGAGGAACTTGTGGCTGCCGCTGGGGAGGCCGTCCTGTGACCTGCAGAGGAGCTAGCGAGGTGAGCAGGCCCGTGCGTGGGCCGGGCGTGGACAGGGCGTGCAACATGCATCAGTAGCAAGGGATCTTCTTGGTGTTTGGGTAATTGCCTGGTTTTGGCCTCTGTTGGAAATAGGATGCTGAGCTTGATGGACCCTTGGTCTGACCCAGCATGGCAATTTCTTATGTTTTTCTTATGTTCTTATAATGCCTCTGTATTGCTCCATGGTGAGACCGCATCTTGAATACTGTGTGCAATTCTGTTGCAACCATCGCTGCCAGACGTCTCCACTCCGCCCACCGCATTGGCGACTCCCTCCGGGGTTGATGGAAGGCTGGCTGCCGCAGCGTTCTTCGGCCGTCCTCGTCTGGCGTCCCCGGACCGGCCCGACGCTGCAATCCGCCATGTTGACCTGATGCCTAGGGGTGCACGCGCAGCCCCGCCTCAAGTACCAGAAGTGGCGCGAACCTCAGGGGCGTCCCCCTGAGATGACGTCATCTGCTTTAGATATTTAAAGGTCTCTGAATTGCTAACAACTCGAGTTAGCAAGGATAAGGATTCATTCTATCTATGCTACTCTGCCTCCTCGGACTTACCAGGGGTACCCGCTCCTCAGGGGCCTCATTCTCGCTTACTTTGTAGGTTGCAGTCTGGAACCGGTACTTGCTCCTTGAGGGCCCTCGTTCCCGGACTTCTTCGGAATTCACTTCTGCCTGGAAGCCATCGCTGCCTACTACATCTGTGAGTTACCATCGCTCTCTCAGAGCTTTCCCTGGAACCAGGTACTCGCTCCTCAAGGGCCTACTTCATTCCAGCTCCTGGGCTTCTATGAGACATTGTGTGAGTGTTACCATCAGGTTCTGTCCATGAACCCTGCATACCCTGCCTACTGAAACCCATGGGTTTCTCTACAGCTCAGCCTCCAGGGATCGCTGTTCCAGTATCTGAGGGACTACAGCCCAGCCGGGCATTCCCGCTCACTACTGCCACCTCTGGTGGTTCAGTATACTGTCTAATAAAAGAACTAGTGTGTGTCTGTCTCCTAACTCTGAGCCTGACCAGTGGTCCCTCTCGGGATCTTCCCCGGGGGCGTGGTCATCTGCCACCGGTCCAAGGATCCACCACAACTCTCCTAATTAATAACAAATTCTGGTCGCTGCATCTCAAAAAGATTTAGTTGCACTGGAGAAAGTGCAGAGAAGGGTGACCAAAAATATAAGTAGCATGAAACGGCTGCCCTATGAGGTATGGCTAAGGAACTTATGGCTGTTCAGTTTGGAGAAGAGACGACTATGATAGAGGTCTACAAAATCATGAAAGGACTTGAAAAAGTTAATGAAAATCCGTTATTTACTCTCTCAGGTAATATAAGAACTAGGGGGCACTCCATGAATTTAGCAAGTAGCTCATTTAAACAAATCTAAGAAAATAATTTTTCATTTTGGGGATGATTTTAAAAGGAGCGTGCGTGCATCCATGGGTGCTCGGTTCCCAGGGGCATGCACATGGACGCACCAATTTTATAACATGTGCGCATCCCCAGACTCTGGCTTGAAGGTGGGGAAAGTGATGGTAAAGCTTTAACCTTTACTGCAGGAGCATTTGGATCGCCTCAAGACACCGAAGGTGGATGCTGCCGTGTCGGCTATCACTAAAAAGACCACAATTCCGGTAGCTGGAGCAGCTGCCCTGAAGGATGTTCAGGATCGCAAACTGGAAGTTCAGCTCAAGCAGGTGTTTGAGGTGTCCGCTCTTGGGCTCTGTGCTGCAGTCTGTGCCAGCATGATGCAGCATGTCTGTTTTTGTTGGATCCAGAAGTCACAAGAGCAGTCTTCCATGGGAACACTGTCTCTGGTCCAAGTGGCCCGCCTGGAGGCAGTAGTCGCATATGTAGTGTATGCCTTGTATGACCTTGTGCGCACCACAGCGCGAAGCATGGTTTCGGTGGTGGCAGCAAGACGGCTGTTGTGGCTGTGTAATTGGTCGGCGGATCTGTCGTCGAAATCGCAGCTATGTAACCTTCCTTTTAAAGGCAAGCTTTTGTTCGGGGAGGATCTCGACCAGGTTATGAAGTCCTTGGGAGAAACCAAAGGCAACAAAGGCCTTCACCTAAAGTTTCCCAAGCTAAAAAAAAATAATAAAGTTATACGCTACCTTAACTGTAACATACATTTAATGTTCTCCATGCATAATTCTTCAATGCACCACATACTCAATATCTACCCTGTTTGTTGCATACTCACAGTTTATTGATTTTATTTTATTATTATTATTACTACTAACATTATTACTATTACTATTATTATATAATTTATATTTGTATTATTTGTTTTAATGTTTATTGTTCCATGTACACCATGCCCATGGTATTTCTAATTCTGGTTTTCTGTAAACCGAAGCGATATGTACTTGTACATGATCTTCGGTATATAAAAGCTTTTAAATAAATAAATAAATAAATAAATAAACAAGTTGCCGGAGGATAAGAAGACAACGAAGAAGCCTTTCTCCTCGTGACCCCAGTTTCTTGAGCCGAGGAGGTTTCACTCTGGGAGAGGTTCTGGGACCTCAATGCCAAGACAGTCCTCGAGTAGACAGTAGTCCTTTCGGGGTTCGGGAAAGTCTTATAGAAGTGGGACTGCTCAGGGAGCGAGCGGACTCAAATCTTCCCAATGAGATCTGACCAGTCCATTCCTCGGCTGCAGCGATTGGAGGCAGACTGTTTCAATTTTACGAGGAGTGGATCACGTTCACCTCCCAGTGGGTGTTAGAGGTTGTCAGGGACGGTTACGCCTTAGATTTTTCTCACCCTTTCAGGTAGGTCTTTCAGGAGTCGCGCTGTCTTTCGCAAAGCAAGCGGGTGGCAATAGAGGAGACTCTGCAAAGGTTGTTAAGTCTAGAGGCTGTAGTTCTGGTCCCAGCGCCCGAACAGGGGCAGGGAAGTTCCCCATTTACTTCATAGTCTCAAAGAAGAAGGGCACCTTTTGCCCCATCTTAGACCTTCAAAAGGTGAATCAAAGTTTGAAGGTACAACACTTCTTCATGGAGACTTTGCGTACCGTGATTGCAGCGGTCCAAAAAGGAGAGTTTTGGGCATCTCTGGATGTCACTAAGGCCTACCTACACATCCCCATTCAACAGGACCACCAGAAGTTTCTCTGGTTCAAGGTGCTGGGTCAGCATTTTCAGTTTTGGGTCTTTCCCTTCGGACTGGACACTGCTTCTCAAACCAAGGTGATGGTTGTGTTGGCTGCAGCCCTCAGAAGGGGCGGAATGTTGGTACACCCCTATGTGGATGACTGGCTCATCCTGGGAAGATGCAGGAGGAGTGCTCATGTTCAGTACAGAGTGAGGTCTCTGTTGGAGTTGCTGGGTTGGGTCATCAATCTGGTGAAGAGTCACCTGGTGCCATCGCAGTACCTGGAATACTTGGGGGCCCGATTCAGTACTCAGCTGGGCAGAATGTTCCTCACAGCTGGGCAGAATGTTCCTCCTGAAGCTTGGCCACAGGGTGGCCAAGCTTCAGGATCAGATATCTTGCTTATGTTGCCTCTCTATACCGAAGATCTAGGATTACTTACAAGTCCTGGGCTCAATGGCTTTGACGTTGAAGCTGGTGCTGTGGGCAGTTGCACATATGTGTCCGCTGCAGAAGGCTTTCTTGTCCTCTGGAAAACTCTGTTGGAACAGTACTTTCTCCCCCTGCCTTTGTTGAAGGAGGCCAGGTCCAGTCTAGTGTGGTGGATGTCGGGGAGCAATTTCGAGAAAGGAATGCCCCTCAAAGTTAAATTATACAGATTATATTACACAATTTTATTAATTACAATGTTAATCTATAATATTTATTATCATTATGTTTTATTGTCATCCAGTTATATTGTTACATATGTGCCACTGTTCTATGTAAAGCCCCTTATCTTGTTGGGCAGTTTATTGTTATATGTAAACCGGAGTGATTTGTAGTCTCTATAAGAACCTCGGTATATAAAAAATTAAAAATAAATAAATAAATAAAGTCCCAGAATGGGTGGTGGTCACCACGGATGCCAGCCTTAGGGGCTGGGGAGTGGTGTGTCTGGACAGCTTGGCCCAGGGCCTGTGGTCAGTGTCGGAACAGTCTTGGTCCATCTATTGGTTGGAGACAAGGGCAATACGCAAAGCCCTTCAGGTGTTTCTTCACTTGGTCCGCAGTCGGATGGGGAGAGTGTTTTCGGATACTGTGACGACGGTGGCATATATCAACCACCAGGGAGGAACCAATAGTCCCACTGTGGCTCACGAGGCTTTTGTTTGTCTGGGTGGAACTTCATCTTGAGGGCATCGCGGCCTCTCACATTGCAGGAGTAGACAACGTACAAGCGGACTATCTCAGCTGGCAACTATTGGATCCTGGAGAGTGGGAACTGTCCCCAAAAGCTTGGAATCACATTTGTGCCTGCTGGGGGACTCCTCACCTGGATCTCATGGTGACATGAACCAATGACAAGACGGAAAGGTTTTTCAGTTGTAGGTGGGAGATCGGAGCGGTGGGCCTCGATAAGCTCCTATGCCCGTGGCCAACCGGGATCCTTCTCTACGTTTTTCCTCCGTGGCCCCTCATAGCTCGAGTGCTCAGATGGATAGAGGCTCACGCAGGTTTGGTGGTTATGGTGGCACTGGAGTGGCCGCGTCATCTGTGGTTCGCCGATCTGGTACATCTGGCTGTGGATGAGCCTCTGCGGCTGTCTCACTTGCAGAAGTTGCTGCGTCAAGGTCCCATATTTTGGATCAGATCCCTTCTGTCTCGCAGCTTGGCTTTTGAGAGACGGTGGTTGCGTCCGAAGAGGTATTCAGAGTCAGTTATTGCTACCCTTCTTCAGGCTAGACACCCGCTACTTCTATTGCTTATTCTCGGGCGTGGAAGATTTTTGAGACCTGGTGTGACCAGCAGAGTTTGGATCTGCTGCTGGTTTCAGTCCTACACATTTGTCCTTCTTGCAGCAGGGCTTGTCCAAGAGGTTAGCTTATAGCTTGCTTAGAGTTCAGGTCTCAGCCCTGGGTTGTCTCAGGGGGAAGGTACAGGGCAAGCCTTTGGCATCTCATCCTGACGTGGTGCGTTTCCTGAAAGGTGTTATGCATCTGTGTTCCCCTCTGCGAAACATGTGCCCAGAGTGGAATCTCAATTTGATGTTGCAAGTTCTCTGTGAGGCTCCATTTGAGCCTTTGGGTCGTGCGTCTCTGAAGGTCCTTACCTTGAAGACCGTCTTTTTGGTTGCCATTTGCTCGGCCAGGCGAATCTCAGAATCACAAGCCCTTTCTTGCCACGATCCTTTCCTGCGGATCTCTACCAACAAGGTGTCCTTATGTATGGTGCCTTCGTTCCTTCCTAAGGTTGTCTCTGACTTTCATGTGAATCAGGCAGTGGAGTTACCGGGGTTTCCGGACTGATCTCGTGATCCTTCAATTGGCAGGGATCTCCATCTCTTGGATGTACGACATGTCCTGTTGCGCTATTTGAAGGTCACCAATTCTTTCTGATGATCTGATCTCCTCAGGAGATATGTAGGGCCGCTGTGTGGTCCTCACTTCATACATTCACTAAACATTACCAATTGGATGTGTGCACGCCAGAGCCGGCATTGTTTGGTGAGAGTGTGCTGAGAGTGGGTCTTTCGGGTCCCCACCTGGTATAGGGGGGCTTGGGTACATCCCACTTGTCTGGACTGATCTGGGTATGTTCAGGAAAAGAAAATTGGTTCTTACCTGCTAATTTTCATTGCTGTAATACTACAGATCAGTCCAGAGGCCCGTCCTCAATGATTTTGCCAAAAGACTGCTTGTTTTTTGCTGCTGAGCCTATGAGTTCATGTGTAAATGTTTAAGATTGTTTGTCTAGTGTTGCATAGTTTACTGGAGTTTTCTGTCCACTTTGGTTGGTGGCTATTCAATTCAGGGGTATCAATTCTAGGGGATTTGGTTCACCCTGTTATTAATTAATCTTGGCTTGGGTACAGGTCAATACTGAGGGACTGCAGGGGGTACTCTCGGATATGTAGCAGTGCCCAAAGTTTTGTCCTCTGCCTCCATCTGCTGGTAGGGATGAATAAACCCACTTGTCTGGACTGATCTGTGGTATTACAGAAATTAAAATTAGCAGGTAAGAACCAATTTTCCTGTATTTGTATTTTAAGATAATTAAATTCTAAATGATTATAAAAGATGTGTGAATGGTCTTTTGCTAAGTTGATGATTGGTGCTGCTGTTTACATCATGTGCTAACTCAGCTCCTTTTGGGTGTAAGTGTTTCCATGTGTCCAATATATTTGTGTTTATTTCTTTTAACTCTGCCATAACAGAAAGGAAACTGCTCCAGCGTGCAGGTTCCAAATTAGACATTACCTTTTTACCTGGGGCTCTGTATAATATGAGATTTGCTCTGTAGTAAAAACCCAGATGCATTTGCTCAGTGAATGACTAGAAGTGAAACAAATCTAGGGAAGTACATCACCCTTACTGACTTTTCCTATTTGCAGTTTCCAAAATTCAGGCCAAATACAAAGGATGCTTAGGATGCAGGGAGTTTCGGAAGCAGAAGAAGGCAGGTAGGTGAAAGAGAATTGCATCGAGCACTCCATACTGCTATGTTTTCCTTACTGTAGAGATTTCAAGATGAGGTTAGTACGTTCTGAGATATACTGTACTAGGAAGTCAAGCATCATGAAAACATAATTTGGTCATAGATTTTAAACAAAGCAAAAGCATGCATGTCTCTGGGGAATCATGGGATTAAATGCCCTGTTTAACAGACTAGAGTTAATAAATGCTAATAGCAATATACTGAAGTTGTATAGTGCAGCTCACCCAGACAGGATCTCTACATGCCTTACTTCAGGAACCAGCCAATGGCTCAGTATTGTGCAGGAGACCTAGATTTTACTCCTGAGCCTGATTTCTGCTTCTTGGGCTGGAGTGGGTTAAGGATTCTGCTGGGGCTGCATTCATGGCCCAAGTGGTATGGGAGAGAGTCCCAGTCATTATTATTTATTTAGCAAATGCAAATCTGCTAAATCGCCCTAGTTAAGCGAGTTCAAAGTTATTAATCCACCTTAGTTTATAAAGAGGACATTCTTCTATAATGTGCAGTATAATTTGTGTCTTTCGATAATTGTACGGTGGGTTGGTTCTGAAGCTCCAACAGCAAAGATTGGCTGTTGATTGGCCTTTGCCTGTTCTGAACCTTTTTAGCAAGGGCCATTCTCTTCATGTTAATTCACAGCCAACACATTGAAGAGTGAGGATTGATATGAGAAATGTGTTTGTGATTTATTTATTTCCTGTGATTGCCATTCCTTGATCCAACTGGTATCTGCAGACAGGTTCTGGTCAAGGAGGTTGCTCCATAAAGGGTGCCGTAGGTGGATTAAAAAGGTCATTGTAGAGTGGTAGGTAAGGTGCAGAATGATTAGTTTCAATCAGCTTATGGGCCATCATCTGCCATCAGATATGTGGAGGAGCAATATTTACAATAACAGGAAACCGGGGAGGAGGTTTTCAGTTTCAGTTTACAAGGTTCTGTTCAGCTGGAGTGTCAACAAGATGTCTATGTGGTGGCCTTTGCTGGTAGGTAAACAAATACTCTACTGCTGAACATGATACAGTGAGAGTTGAGGTCCGAAGGGTTGCAACTTCATCTTCCCACATTGATCCAGCAAGCCTGGCTGGTGGGATTTTTCAGGGTGCATATATATATCAGCTTCTGGAAGGAAGCCGTGGTCTAGGTTTCCTGGTTTCTGCAATAGCTAGGCTGGACAGGAGCTGAGGCTCATGTGCTCCAGCCTCAGGAAATGCTGGTTCCGATTGGGATAGAGATCCAAAGGAGTGAAAGGAAACTGCTAGGCTAAAAGAAGAGAGAAGATAAAGAAAAACATACCCAGTCTTTTCTGGGGATGGATGGCCCAGTCATTTGTTTCTGGCACCTGAACTGCATGAAAACCAATAGTATGTCATTACAGCTTAGTAGACGTATAGAGAGACACAGTGCTTTGCACACAGTCACACAAAGTTGGTATTAAGTCTGGTATTCCAAACATAATGTTAGGAATTATTAAGAAGGGAATGGAAAATAAAACGGAAAATGTCATAATGCCTCTGTATAGTTCCATGGTGAGACCACACATTGAAAATTGTGTGCACTTCTGGTCACCGCATCTCAAAAGGATATAACTGCACTGGAGAAAGTGCAGAGAAGGGCGACTAAAATGATAAGGGGCATGGAACGGCTGCCCAATGAGGAAAGGCTAAAGAAATATGGGTTGTTCAGTTTGGAGAAGAGACAACTGAGGGGGGATATGATAGAAGTCTACAGAATCATGAAAGGACTTGAACAAGTTAATATAAATTGGTTATTTACTCTCTCAGATAGTAGAAGGACCAAGGGGCACTCCATGAATATAGCAAGTAGCTCATTTAAAACAAATCGAAGAAAATTCTTTTTCACTCAGTGCATAGTTAAGCTCTGGAATTCATTGCCGTAGGATGTGGTTACAGCAGTTAGTGTAACTGGGTTTAAAAAAGGTTTGGATAAGTTCCTAGAGGATAAATCTATAAACTGCTATGATGGTAATTAATAAGCAATAATAGCTTGTGATCTATCTAATGTTTGGGTACTTGCCAGGTATTTGTGAATTGGATAGGCCACTGTTGGAAACATGATCCTGGGCTTGATGGACCCTTAGTCTGACCCAGTATGGCATATGTTATGTTATGTTAAAATGAATACAAACCGTCATGCCAATAAAGTTTCCCGGATTTGAATCTGAATCTGTTAGAGGTAGAAAGAACTTGTGTCCCAGAACTGACTACCAATCCGGTCTTCCTCCTTTTTAAATGAATAATTAATAGTAAACTAGCAGAAACCCCCATTCTTTGCCTGGGTTAGAGAACAGCCCCATGATTCACAAGTGTTAAAATCATTGCGCATGTAAATAAGGTGAACAAATAGGTGAACAAATAAGGTGAACAAATAGTATTACCTCTTCATTATAACCAGGAATGTAACATTTATGTTTATCTGATTAAAGTCTTGGAAAGCTCTTCCCACTTCCACCCCTTCCACCCCAGATCCACAGTGCGGCATGCCTGCCCTCACAATCTTCCCCCTACCTCGGCCTTAACACAGCATTAACTTCCTGTGCCGTGCGGCACCAGTCTCACAGTCTCACAGTATGAGTTCTGAGATCTGTGGGATCCAAACAATTCATACAAAGAGACTGGGTCCATGGAGCACAGAAAGCTGATGCTGTGTTAAGTGCCACTCCTGCTGCTGGCTTGGGGAGGAGATAGGAGAGCAGGAGAAGGAAGGGAGGCCAGGCTAGAGCCACATCGAGGGCAGGAAGATCAGAGCCCTATACTGGGAGTTGGACGGGTAGAGTGGTGGGAAAAAGAAGTCTGTGCTACTGCCTGGATTCGGGGCACTTTTGGGCGGAATCAGGGCACAGGCCCTTGGGCTCATGCTTAGTGATGCCCCTAGAGGGAAGGCCTGCTTCTCTCCTCATCCTGCCCCAAGGACTGCAGGAAGGATTGCGTCTCTTCCTGTCCACCCAAGGAGCTTGGGAAGGCCTGCCTTCCTTCCCGTTTGGTCCCAAGGAGCCTCGGGAAGGTGTGACCCCGCCTTATTCAACCCAGAGGTGCCATTGATGGCTTCCCTTTCTCTCTCTCCACTCTCCACATCGCTGGATACACTCCAGCCAGGAATTCAGCCAACATAGTAATACCAGTTTGTTATCTGCAAAGCAGTTAATGGAAGACCATAAAAAGATCAAGTCAAAAGTGACTCTCCTATAATTTTCTTCCGGTGGCATTCAGTTAGTTCAGTAAGTTTAGAGTAGCTAGAATGGCCATTCTCAAGTTGTAAGCAAACATACATAACACAATTTACTATTAACTGGGCTATAGAACTGGGCTATAGAACTGATCTACAGCTGAACTCTGCTTCACTCAGATTCCTTATTCCTGGCTCTCTGCCGAAGCCTCTGAGCCTTTCTGTAGTTTAAAGGAATCTGCATTCTCAGCTGCTGACGTCTCATCACCAGTCTCTCACTTTTCTGCACTGTTTGGTAAATAGACGTGCAGGGCACCGATTGCAACGGAGCTTATGGGAGTCAAATCATCATCATCAGCTGCACATTTGTGTTGAATTTAACTGCTGTACCTCATTGCGAATAATAAATACTGAAAAGTCATCTTGTCGATTTTCTTACAGCTGTAAAAATTGAGGCCTGCTGGAGAGGTGCACTGGCACGGAAAGAAGCCAAGAAGAGGACATGGGCTGTGCAGACTATCAAAAAGTGTGACTCCGCTTTCACTCGTGCCATTTTTCATTGTTGAGGGAGGAGGGCAAGTGAGGAGGGGAAGAAGAGGAAGCAATGGGCATAAGTCAAAGTAACGAGCCCTCGATTCTATAAAAGTTCCTGTGTTGCAGAAGCGGTTGAATATCCTGGAGATTCTCAGCCACTGGTATTTTTTTCCTAAAGCCACAAAAACAAACAAAAAATATATATGGGTCGGCTTTGGGAATGATTAACAAGGTCCTACAGAGATCTACTTCTGTGCATTGTTTTTTGCACATCTCAGGATTGCAGAATAGAGAACAAATGAAGCAAATATTATTTACTTGGAGCCGGTTAAGATGCAGATCTTACTTACTGCATCGCTAATGCACCACATTCGATTTTACACCATTGAATCCTGACACCATTGAAAGGGCAAAAGTGAGGCAGACAAACTCTCATTATCTCTTCCTCCCAGTGATAATGCAACTAATACCTTTGACCTTATTATAGTGTCTTTTTTTTGTCTGTTTTTTCTCTTGCGGTTATCTTGTTCTCAGATCCCTTGTTTGAGCCAAGTTATTTACTGACCAAAGAATGTTTCTAGCAAGATTTTAAAGCAGGAAACGTTTAATTCTTTAATGAAATGCATTCTGCTACAAACCTTCTTCTTTGCATAATAAGAATGGATGCACATTTTTATAGTTGGTTCCCAGAACAAATTAGTTGGTGCCTTTTCTTTAAGATGATAAAAAGATCCATCTATCCGTGTGAGAAAAGGAGGGGGGCCTCAGGTTTTTCCAGCTTTTCAATTTGCTCTGAATCTGTTCTGCTCTACGTTGATGCGGATCCTTCCGAGTTATTTTCTTTTTTTAACTTATTGTACATTAGAGCAGCTTCTCAAGCCCATAAAGTATCGTCCTTCAAAGTTTTGCTTAAAGTTCATATATTTAAAGCAGAAGACCTAGTTGGTGGACAATATCTTTGGTTAATAGAGAGAGTTTTCCTTAGTGTGTCCAGTGACCCGTCAGCAGAAAAGGCAAAAAGAGAAAATAAGATATGTAAAAATACCCCCAAAAACCCAGTTACTACCCCATAATATTTTATAATTTGGAACAATGCAGTTTTCTTTATAAAGTGTTCAGCAATAAAGGATTACACTCTAAAAAAAACAAGGCCAGCTAGCATCATTTTAAAATATTGACCCAGCAGGTTAGGAGTGTCTGCGGATTGCTCTTGCTCCATTTGGACTTTCAAAACCAACCATGGGGTTAAGAGGAGTCCTGAGGAAGGCACATCCAATGGGCCTTGAATTTTTAAAATTTTGAGGCAGGGACAAGAAGTTGTTGGCTACTGAGTGAGGAAAACAAAATGAAATGAAATACAAACTAAATTTAGTTCGCTTTTCTTTTGTTCAAATCTCGTTTTGTTTCAAACAAAAGCACATCCCATTGGAAGGAAAACAGTTCGGGGTGCATGGAGTGTGTGTTGCCTTAACATCAGAAGTGCCTGATGTTTGTGTGTCTTATTCCCAGGGCAATGTGCTGCCTTTCTCTGTTGTACTTCGCAACGGTTCACAGATGATCACCGAGCCTTTCAAATCTTGGCCACATGGGAGACAGAGAATATCTGGTTTTTTTTTTGTTATAGATTTATAAAGGGATTCATCAATCGAAATAACCCCATTGGGCCTGAAAACAGTGACTTTATACAGCTTATGCAGTACACCTACCTCACCAAGCTAAAGGAGCATGTTCCGAAAACTGTCCTGGACAAAAGCTGGCTCAGCCCTCCCGCTAGCCTGGAAACGGTGAGAATCCCATCCCGTTTTAATCCCCGCCTTCCTAGTGTTTTGTCACAGATGCACAAAAGAAAAAATAACTTTTTGAAAGGAAGAGCAAGTTTGCTTACCATAAACGGTGTTTTCCTTAGATAGCAGATGAATTAGCCATGCTTTCTGGGACGTCCTCTGTGCCTCTAGGTGGCAGAGCTCTCAAAGGGGCCAATGCAATACAGTGCGCTCAGTCGAGCGCACTGTTTAACCCGCTGTCGGATGCTGGTCAAATAGGCGCTAATCCACCCCCTAATGCAATAGGGAGATTAGCGCCTATTTAACGTGCATCCGACATGGAGTGAATGAGTTAGTGCTCATCACATGCAAATGCAAGTGAATGAGGCTATTACTCTTTCACTCCAAATGCAAAAAAATAAATGTGCATCTCAGATGCACATTTATCGCTCAGGCGTTAATAGCTGAGTGCACTGAAAAAAAGTACAGAAAAGCAGAAAAAACTGCTTTTCTGTACTTTTTTAAAAGTAAAAAAAAATCTCTGCCGGTCGCATTGAAGAACGACGCCAATATGCTCAGCGTTGGTTTTCATAACCGGCCGGCTGCAGTAATGAAAACCGACGCCGATAAACGCGGCGTCAGTGTTCATAACCGGCAGATCGCCAGTAACCACGGGGTCTCGTTAGCAAGGAGGCGCTAAGGTCGCGCTAGCGACTCTAGCGCCTCCTTGCTAGTGCGACCCCCTAATTTGCGTATTGCATGGTGTCCCCCTTGCAGGCGCCTTGCGTTCATTAAGAAAGCGGGCGCTGAACAGTCAGCACCTGCTTTCCGCGAATAATATTGCATCGGCCCCAAAGATCACTGAACTTTGTCAGTGATGTGTGCCTGCTTGTATCTTCCCGTGTTTCCCCGAGTCTCCTCAGTCCATATTCAAGCAAGACGAGATGCAATGCTGGAACTGTCTGGGGAGGCGGGAGCGTCAGCATGGCTAATTCATGCTGCTTATCTACGGAAAACAAGTAGATAGCAGATGAATTAGCCATGCTGTCTGGTAGTCCCCAGCTAAAGTATTGAGCGCAAATTCCCATATCATGTGTTCATGATGAAGTGAGGTAGGGCGCTCAAGACAGTAGACAAAGGTGGGCAGTTCTTATATGCTGTTGTCGCTGTGTTCAAGACATGCTCGACTTGAAAATTGTCCTTCCCAGCAGTCTGCCTGTCTAGACCGTAGTGGGATGTGAACGTATGTAGTGAGGACCATGTGGCTGCTTTGCAAATGTCCAGAAGAGGTACCTCGTGGAGATGAGCTATTGAAGCAGCCATAGCACGGACCTGATGTGCCTTAGGGGTGGCGAATAGGATCTCTGATCGCTTTTGATAGCAGAATTTAATACAGTTCGAGATTTAGGACGAGAGTGTTCTTTGGGATACAGGGAGTCCTGGGGCATTTGGGTTAAAGGAGACAAAGAGCTGGGAGGCTCTGTGGTCAGAATGAGTGCGACATTTATAATAAGCGAGTGCTCGTTTACAATCCAGCGTATGGAATCTATGAGCGCCTTCGTTGGCATGAGGCTTTGGGTAAAAAGTCGGTAGAGCGATGGATTGGTTGATGTGGAAAGATGAAACCACCTTTGGGAGGAAAGTGGGATGCGTATGCAGTGTAACTTTGTCATGGTAAAACTCCAGGTAGGATGGGTAATGTACCAGGACTTGTAGCTCGCTTATGCGCCTTTCGGAGGTGAGGGCGACTAAAAAGAGTACCTTCCAGGTGAGGAACCTGGGATGACAAGTGTCCATTGGTTCAAAGGGTGGTAGCATTAATTGCTCTAGCACTACGTTTAAATCCATGGAACTGGAGATTTTTGGACCGGTGGTCGGAGACTTAGAACTCCTTTCATGAATCTGGAGATGAGTGGGTGAAAGAAGATTGGCGCCTCATTGAGAGGTGAGTGGTAGGCAGCTATAGCACTGAGGTGAACTTGAACCGAAACTGTGGCCAGTCCCTTCCAGTAGAGCAGATGGAGGTAGTTCAGGAGATGCTCCAGCAGGCAGGTGAGTGGGTCAGTGCTATTATCCGAGCACCAGGAGGTAGAGAGTGCCCATTTCCACTGATAGTTCAGTTTTGTCGAGGGTTTCCTGGATGAGACTAGAATTTCCTGAAGCTGAGGAGAAAGGTTCAGGTGTTGGAATACGAGCCTCTCAACCTCCATGCAGTGAGATTCAGAGATGAATGAAGTGGGTGGAGTAGAGAACCTTCCTCTTGGGTGAGGAGGCGTGGGTTGTTGCCCAAGGGGATCGGGTGGTTCATCGATAGTTGAACTAAGTAGGTGTACCATGGCTGTTGTGTCCACGCTAGGGCGATGAGAATTTTGTCCGCATTGTCTGCGATGCACTTCTGGACTGTGCAGGAGATGAGAGGTATCGGAGGAAAAGCGTAGAGTAGGCCCTTCATCCAATCCAATAGGAACACGTCCTGCGCTAGTCAGTGAGGACTGGACTACACTGAGCAGAATAGTTCCACTTTCCTGTTCTGTTGCAAAGAGGTCGATTCGGGGAAGACCCCAAGTGCAAAATATTTGATTGGCCACTTCCTGATGGAGTTCCCACTCGTGGGGGTGAAATATCTTGCTCAGTTTATCGGCCCTGGAGTTGTTGATTCCGGGCAGGTAAGTGGCCTGGAAGGAGGTGGATTTGCTCTCTGCCATTCCAGGATCCCCTCTGCAGAGGTTCCAGGAACTTGACCCTCCTTCTTTGTTGATGTAGAACATGACGACTTGGTTGTCCATGTGGACCATGACAGTCTTTCCATGGAGGGTTAGCTCGAAGGCACAAAGAGCATTTCGGATGGCTCAAACTTCCAGGAAGTTTATTTGTTGTACTCATTCCCAGGTGGACCACAGGCCTTGAGTCTGTAGGTGGGTGAGATGGGCGCCCCACCCCTTGGTGGAATCATCCGTGGTGAGTACTGTGTGATGTAGAGGGGGCCAGAGATGCAACCCCGATGTCAGCGCCGCTGGTGTCAGCCACCACTCCAAATCCCTTTTCATTCTGGACATAAGTGTGACAGGAGTAGAGTGAGGATGGAAGAACTGGCTGCATTGGCACTTCAGGCCCCATTGTAAACATCACATATGTAGACGTGTGTGAGGTACGACATAGATTGAAGCTGCCATGTGACCAAGAATGGTGAGGATCTGGCGGGCTGGGGCAGTGGTGGCGCTTGGAGCCGACCAGCAAGTGTTGTCAGGGCAAGCGCCCGGGACTCAGGAAGGAAGGTCCTGTCTTGAATGGTGTCAATATGAGTCCCAATGAACTGTAAGACCTGAGTGGGTTGTAGATTCAATTTCTGGTAGTTGACCAGTAGGCCCAGATTGTCTAGGCAAGATATGGTTCAGAGAATGCTTCATGGGATGGACTGGTTGGGGGCCACCAGCAGCTAGTCGTCTAGGTAGGGAAATATCTGGATCCCCTGTCATCGGAAATGAGCCAACACTACCGCTAGGCATTTGGTGAAAACTCTGGGGGCAGAGGAGAGGCCAAATGGGAGAACCTTGTACTGGAAATGGCGGCTATTGATCGTGAAGCATAGGTATCGCAAGGACGAAGGATGCATCGGTATATGGGCATATGCAACCTTTAGATCCAGTGATCACATCCAATCTCTGGGGTGAAGGAAGGGTAGGATGGACTTGAGGGATGTCATCTTGAACTTTTCCCTCGTCAGGTATTTATTTATTTATTTATTTAAAATAATTTATATACCGGAGGTTCCTGTATAATATACATATCACCCCGGTTCACAAAGAACAGTAACTATCGCTACAAATAGCGGTTTACATAGAACAGAATAAAAGAAGTTTTACATTGAACAAAAACTAAGTAACAAGTTTTTACATTGAAGTCAGCATGTGTAAATTTCTGATTAACAAAGGAAGAAAAAAAAATAGATCTGAATAACTCGTTGTGGGCTTGAAAAGACTTTTCTTCGTGTTCTTGGCTCTAGGGGAAAGCTTGTTTGAAAAGCCAAGTCTTAAGTTTCCCTTTAAATGTAGAGTGGCATGGTTCCAAACGAAGGTCTGGAGGGAGCGAGTTCCAAAGTGAAGGGCCCGCTGTGGATAATGCACGTTTCCTCAGAACGGATTTCGCAGGTTGTGTGATTAGTCTGTTCTGATAGGCGCTTCTGGTTGGTTTCACAGATGTGTGTAATTGAATTTGGAATGTTAGGTTGAGAGGTGCGATGTTGTGTAAGGCCTTATGTATCATCATTAAAGACTTGAACTGGATCCTGTATTTAATTGGAAGCCAGTGGAGATGGTGGAGAATTGGGGTGATATGATCTCTCTTTTTGGCATTTGATAGAATTCTTGCAGAGGCGTTTAGGACCATCTGAAGTGGTTTGATGGTGCATGCTGGAAGGCCTAGGAGGAGAGAGTTACAGTAATCCAGCTTTGGGAGTATGATGGCTTGTAAAACCATGCGGAAGTCTCTGTATAGGAGGAGAGGTTTGAGTTTCTTTAATGTTTGAAGTTTAAAGAAACATTCTTTTGTTGTGTTGTTGACGAATTTGTTGAGACTGAGTCTGTTGTCTATGATGACTCCCAGGTCTCTAACTTGTTGCGTGGTGGAGAGCCCTGCGGTGACCGGATGTTGATTAGTGTTAGAATGTGAGGAAGGGAGAGAACGGAGGTCCAGGATACATCGAAGGCCACCTGATCTCTTGGGAATAAGGAAGTATTGGGAATAAAAACCCTGATGGAGCTGCGAGGAGGTCAGCTCTCGAATGCATCGCTGCTGGAGTAGATGATTGATCTCCTGTAGCAGAGGTCCGCATTGTGCATTGAGTTGTTTTTGGCAGACCAGGTGCAGCAAGGATGGAAGAGAAATGAAGAATAATCTGCAAGACCCAGTGGTCGGATGTGATGCTTTCTCAGGCTTGATGAAAACGGGAGAGCCTGCCTCCTACTGGAATTGGTGGTAGCAGTGGGGGCAATTTCCCTAAAAACCTTGACGGTCTTTAGGGGGATGAGAATCCGCTGATGGTCGAGGCTGCCAAGGGGGGCGGGAATGCTGCTGCGGTCCCTGCTGCTGTGAAGGCTGTTGGCAACTTGGCTGGTATGATAGTGGCCGGTAAGCTGGGTATGGCCGATATGGACGACGCGTGTAAGGTAGTTTTCTGTATAAGGAAAAGGAGCGTCTTGATGAAGCTGAATCAGATGGGGTAGTCAGAAACATGATAGCTATTTTTTGTTCTTTAAGCTGTGCGACCGTCTCCGTCAATTTATCACCGAAAATATTGTCCGGGAGTCAAGGAAGGTCTGCTAGCTTCTCGTGAACATAGTCACAGATGGCGCTTGCTCATAACCACGCCAACTGGCGGGCCGCAATAGCGTTGGCAGTGGATTTCACCGAAGTGTCAAATCCCTCATACACTGAGCGAAGAAGGTGTCTTGTTGGCAGTCCCAAAAAGGGGGATTCCCATGCCTTGGTCATCACCGTGTCCTAGGACATTGTGAGAAGGCAAGGCTGTAGGTTCTGCAGGAGTATCAAAAATCCTGAGGATCCCCATCATCTCCTGTCTGGGGTCAGGAACTTTACGGGTTTCCACATCAAGGCATTGTCCCACCTTTTCTAGGAATTTTGAATATGCAGTTGTCTTAGATCTCAGCATTGCTCATTGCTTAGAAAAGACAGAAGACGCATCATTACAAAATTAACATCCACAAGTAATATGGATAGATAAATAAAGAATGGTGGAAACCGATCTTTTCCTGCCATGTTCCTAATCGCTTTCAGCTGAGGTGCCTGTATGGGAAGAATCTTCTAGAATCTTCTGTTGCATTTCTGGAAAAATTGTCTGTGGTGCATGTGTGTATGTGTGCAGTCATGTACAATACATAGCGTTTAATAATCTGTCATTTCTGGCTATTACATGTTTGTCCTTTTGCTGCATTCAAACTGTAAAGGTTTATTGTAATGTCTACTTTATATTTAAGGGGAAAAAATGTGTTCTTTTCTTTTTATCAGACCTCAGGGATGCTACATAAAATGTGCATGAGGAACCTGGTGCGAAAATATTGTCGAGGTATCACTCCCCAGAAGGTAGCACAGGTGCAGTATATTAGGCCTTGGCTTCCCAAACCTGTCTTGATGATTCTCCCCCCCCCCCCCCCCCAGGATATCTGTAATGATCAAGCATGAGCTATCTTTGCACACGTTGGAAATCTAGCATAAGCAAATTTATCCCCTGCATATGTAACCATTTTTCTGCTGGTCAATTCCTGATGGTCGATCAGAGAGTACAGTGGACCACAGGTGAAAGAACTCAAAAACAAGGGTGACCAAATCCTCTCTGAGGCATCTGATGCTAGAGTAGTCAAGACCTTGGAATACTAACTCGTCTGTCTTATTTACAAGGAAAAAATATTTAGAAGATTCTTTACAGAAATAGTTGAGTGTGCATAGTTCACAGAAGGTGTGGCTGAGCTTTTAGGGTTTAAATTCACAGTTTTAATTTGCATAGTTCAGATTTTACTTTAGCTCTAATTTGGGACCATACTTTCCTAACAAACTAGATTTGATAGTGTTTTGCTTCTCCCAGCCTTTAGGAGGTTTGCAGACCTCAAACATCCCTCTTGCTCCAAGTCTTTTCCTCAATGGATCCTTTATGTCACCAGGTTACACTATGGAAAGATTGCCATTCACACTCACAGTTCCAATCTTGGAGTTTGACTAACTGGGATGGGAATACTCTACTGTTGGGATTCATAGTCCTCCAGAGAGCTGTAGCTTCACCAGAAGCCAGGTGTTCTTCTCTCTGCCAGGCCTCTTGCAAACACTGTCTCCTCATCTCCTCACTGTCTCCTTCAATGTGCTGCTTCTCAGCCCACTCACACACCTCTTCCTCAACTGAATGCACTCCTCCTACTGCATGCTACTTCCAGGGCCCTAAAACATATGGTTCCCTGCTCTCTAGATCATAACATATTGCCCAGGGGCTATACATATCGGAGGGCTATTTTTATTTATTTAAATTATGTTTGATTAATCTCTCACCCCACAGGCTCAGAGCCTGTTCATAAGCAAAATACATGAAAAACAAATCAAATAACAACATAATTATACTAATAAACCATAAAATTGAAACAACTGTAAATACAATCAGTATATGAAAATAAATGTCAATATAACCAGCATACAAGATATTAATATCATTAAACTTTATAGTTTTTAAAATAACCTACCTAGAGGGCATAAAGGCAAAACCTTTGAACTAAATGGACTGTTTTATTCCTTGTTTTCTAACAGATGCAGCAGAAATCAGTAGCGAGTGAGATTTTTAAAGGAAAGAAGAATGGATACCAACAAAGTATAAATAAACCCTTTGTAGAAACCAGGCTCAGTGAGTATATGGCAAAGAGGTGGTGGTGGTGTGGCAGTTCCATGTTTGATGCTGGAGTGTCTTTTACTTCCCAGCCATACAAGAGTAGTAGAGGGCATTGTGGGAGCCTTTTTGAAGGACTGGAGAATGGGATGTGTACTTTGAGGTTCTCTTGAAGCGTTGCTTGCTCTGCTTGCTGTGAGCACAGGAAAGGCTCTGAAAGGCCTCCAGCTGGTCTGATTGGGATGTGTGAAGGGCTTAAGGTTTCATGAGCTAGAGGCCGTAAGAAAATGCCATACTGGGTCAAACCAAGGGTCCATCAAGCCCAGCATCCTGTTTCCAAGAGTGGCCAATCCAGGCTGTAAGTACCTGGCAAGTACCCAAAAACTAAGTCTATCCCATGCTACTGATGCTAGTAATAGCAGTGGCTATTTTCTAGGTCAACTTAATTAATAGCAGGTAATGGATTTCTCCTCCAAGAACTTATCCATCCTTTTTTAAACACAGCTATACTAACTGCACTAACCACATCCTCTGGCAACAAATTCCAGAGTTTAATGGTGCGTTGAGTGAAAAAGAACTTTCTCCGATTAGTTTTAAATGTGCCCCATGCTAATTTCATGGAGTGCCCCCTAGTCCTTCTATTATCCGATAGAGTAAATAACCGAATCACATTTACCAGTTCTAGACCTCTCATGATCTTAAACACCTTTATCATATCCCCCCTCAGCTGTCTCTTCTCCAAGCTGAACAGTCCTAACCTCTTTAGTCTTTCCTCATAGGGGAGCTGTTCCATCCTCTTTATCATTTTGGTCGCCCTTCACTGTACCTTCTCCATCGCAACTATATCTCTTTTGAGATGCGGAGACCAGAATTGTATACAGTATTCAAGGTGCGGTCTCACCAACTTCTGCTTATTAGTTGCCTTACTGACTATTTAAAAATAAACACACTAACTTCTGTTTATGAGCTGCCTTTCTGACTATTAAAATCACAAGCACACAAACACACTAAATAATATACCCCAATAGTTTACTTCTCCCCAATACTTTAAAAAAAATTTCCCAAGCAAAACTTACTGATTCTTTTCAGCCACCAGCAAGGTGATCCTCTCCTCTCAGGGCTCCCATGGAGGAAACGTTTGTGCATCTTTTCCTCCCAACCCCCTTCCATATTTGATGGGTTCATTGGTCCTTCCCCCATTACTCTTCCTCCCTAGCTCTGAAGCAAGAATAAAACATGGGCACTGACTGGTATCAGCGAGTGGACGCTGGAAAGTTTATGACTCAAAGCGAGTACTGAACTATGAATGTGGAAGAAATTGAGATAAAAGGTGAAAACCCAAAGGAATGCCAACATCCTCTGGCACACCTACCCAAAAATCCTTGCTTTACTATGGAATGGTGACATATCTGTGAGCCCCCAAAGAACTGCATCACCCCATAAGATTAATTTCTCAAGTTAGAGAAAGGAAGGATTTTCATGGGCAATTTTAAAATGAAAAACTCAAGGTACCACTCCACAGGGAGGCTGGAGGCCATGGGGAGGAACATTTTCACATATGGCATGGTGCGACCAACAAGACGATTTTCACAGGCAAACTCCTAGCAGAGTTTCTCCCAGGACAAGCAGGATGGTAGTCCTCACATGTGGGTAATGTCACTGGATGGAGCCCTATCACAGAAAACTTTCTGTCAAAGTTTCTAGAAACGTTTGACTGGCACACTGAGCCTACTGAGCATGCCCAGCATACCATGATCCCTGCAACCACAGGGGTCTCTCTTCAGTCTCTTTTTTTCCGCGTTGCTGCTAGCTTCGCATTTAAGGAGCTCTGTGAGTTCTCTCACAATTATTTCCTCACTGAAATTCAACTTTTTCTCTAAAAAAAAATTACCCTACACGGGTCTCCCTAGTCCGGTGTGTACTGTCCTGGGTTTTTTTTCTCAGTCGGTTTCTCAGTCGGTTCCTGTCACCTCACCATCATTGGCATGAGATTTAAAAAGTGTCCAAAATGCCCCCGAACAATGTCGATTACAGACCTGAATGAAATATGCGTACTTTGCCTCGGTCCCAGTCATGATGTCCGTGCATGTCCCACCTGCTCACAGATGGCTCCGAAGGGCAGGTGTGCCCATTTCAATAAAATGGATAATCTCTTCAAAAAAGTTACTCCATCGACATTTACGCAGTCATCACCGATGATAATGCCCTCTTCCATCGAAAAAAGTCATCGGGAAAAGAAGAAGGACAGTGACCGTCCGTCACCGACTCCATCTGGGACATCAGGGGCCTCTTCATCAGTGCCAGGTAAAGAACATACCAATCATCGGGGAAAAAGACGTCATCGTCATCGGACAGACTCCATGCTAATTGGAGGAACGGATACCGCATCGGCATCGATGACCATCGATCCGATAGCAAAGCGGGCCCAGGTACACGGGTCTCCATGTCCCTCTATACCCAAGGCACTGAGGTGCTCCCCACCAGGATCGATGTTGGAGACTGAGCCACCACATATTCATGTGGATGAGCCAGTAGTGCCCATCATGCCTTCTCCTGTGACAGCAGATCTGGTCCCAGTCTCCAGGGAAGAGCTAAATAACCTGGTCAGACAAGCAGTCATCGAGGTATTCCAAAATCTGCAGCCTCCACCGATGCCAGTCTCTATACCGACACCGAAACCGAAGCCGGAGCCATCGGTGTTTGCGCCACTACTAAACAGGCTCAATGCCTTGATCAGCGCCTTCCCGACTCAACCTATGCCGGTAACACCGATGGAACCACCAATGACTCCACCGACAATACCCATTCCGGGTTCTTCGGAAGACGAGGATGTGGATCCTCATCTTATATTACCTATTCCATCCACATTGGAACCTTTACCTGGTCCATCGGGGCTTACAAAACCCCACCGGCCGAGAATTCCATTGATGCCTTTGATGCCTCTCCCCGGTCCATTGGGGAACACCGGACGTCGATTCCCATCGATGCCGTTCGAATCACCATCGATGCCCGGCTTACCTCCATCGATGCCAAAGCATCCTCCATTAAAAGCATCAAAAGTTTCATCGATGGCAAAAGGTCCTATTATACAGGACTCTCTTCCTCCACCTGGGTCCCATTTAGAACCCAAGTATGATCCTTGGGAAGATGTGGATACAAACACAGACACGGATGATCTTATGTCAGAGCCTTCTCCACCGGAGGAAAGAAGAAAGTCCCCACCAGAAGACCTTTCTTTTGCAAATTTTATAAAAGAAATGTCTGAGTCAATACAATTTGTCCTAGTCACAGAAGAAGACACCAGACATAAAACACTAGAAGTCCTCCAATTTGTTGACGCCCCCAAAAAGTCATGGCAATACCGGTACATGAAGTGCTTTTAGACCTACAGCACTGTCTTTGGGAACATCCCTGTACAGTTCTACCTGTTAATAGAAGAACAGATGCGACGTACCTTGTACAGCACACACCGGGGTTTCAAAAACCACAACTACCACATCAATCAGTGGTGGTGGAGTCCGCACAGAAAAAAGCCAGGAAACAAA